>NC_141875.1:261584328-262834328 GCF_056163025.1 Triticum urartu
TTAGTAGTTAAATGAATTTTCTTCTATACTTTGTTTTTGAATTAGCTTGTGAAATTTGGACATGTGGTTGCTCGTGTATATTTGGACATGTGTTGCGGTGTCGAAGAGGGATATTTGAACACTGTTTCCAGGGAATGATGCTGAGTGGCCTATGTTTTGCTGGAATGTTGATTCATTTCTGTTCCGGCAAATTTCAGGTTCTTGATTTGTCCACTTTTTAGCAAAGGTCATGCCAAAATTTTCCGTGAATTTCGGCATGACTTGTGCTACAAACTAGGACATATCGAGTGCCCGTGATTTGCCACACCAGGAAGGAGTCAACATGCCTGCAAAACAATAGGCCTTTTTTATGTCATTATTCATTTTATTAGGTCTAGATTAATTGACTAGATATAATCATAGGAAACATGGCTAGCAACGATGAAGGACAGGGTTCTGGTGAATTGGACGACGCCTACCGGGCGGCAGACGAATTTTTTAGCCTTACCGACGATCAACTGATGTTATTGTTGGGCCCACCGGTGGCATCGGGGAGTGACTTCTTGGCGGAGAGCAGCTCCACTAGCGTTGCACTAGCACCTGCAGCTGCACCTGCTCCCGCACCGGCTCCCGCACCGGACGTGCTAGGCGGTGCTTCGTCTTTGGCTGAGCTCGACGCCCTCACGGTATCTGTCACACCAGCCCCCTTCAATATAAATGTATAATCTCCCGTTTTCGTTGCCTTTTGGATGTCTCACATCGCAGACTTTTCTTTGCAGGCCGACGAAACCCCGTGCACCATATTGTACACCATCGGCGACCAGAAGGTGGACGTGGGGAAGGCGACGATAATGGAGCCGAAGGAACCATTGCTCCACAGCCGGCCGATCCCCCCGAACGTCTTCAAGGTTTTCGTGGCTAGTGTCAAACCGGGCCACGAGAATTTGCCTCCTCCAGTACTACTGGGGGATGACGACGAGACACCGCAGCGGCTTGGTGATTGTTGCAATGCTGGGTGGGTCCTGTTGTGGCCAAAGAGTCTGCTTCGTCTGGAGGCGGCTGGGAGCACACCCACGAGCACGCAGCCTCAGCAAGGTATGAACATCAACACCCCACCTACCCAATTAGCGTCGGGTGTCGGGTTGGGTGATAGCGGGCGGGGTAAGGAGGAGGCTCCATTAGTCGCTGATGACGTCGCCATGGATGAGGATGAGGACGACGATGGCGCTGCTGAACAGTATGTCTATACTAGCGCCTCCTCAGGGTTTGAGCGTCATGAGTCGGTGCCTGAATTGCCGTCTCAACGTATTATGGACTACCCTCTGGTAGTAAAGAAGTTTAGGAAGAGAGCGAGGAAAGGCAAAAAAGTTGTTTCTATGATCCAGCCGCCTCAGCAGCCTCGGCTTCAGGACCGTATAGATATCCCCGATGCGGATAAATGGCATATCCCCGGTCAACCAATCCTACCTGCAACAGCGCTACGGGCCAGATTCGACGATCTAAAGAGACTTCATGACGATGTGCTGCGGGTAGAGAAAGACCTCATCACCTCGAAAGATCCAGGATACCCACTCTACGTGGTTAACGTTCCGCGGCAAATGTCGTACGTCGACAGCTTCCTCGCGGATAAGTTCTTCCTCCGATTCGATTACATATTCGACATGTTTCACGTGAAAAAGCTGGATTTTACGTTTGTCCGCCTTTATGCCTTGCACATGAACTACATCATCGGGGTTGAGCAGATATCTCATATCTGTGTCGCTAACTCGTACTACATGCACGAGGGCTTCTTGGGAGTGTGCACAAAGCACCGTGAATACGCGAGGGATTACATCGCCAGTTTCATGCTTGCCAATAAGGACAAGGGGGCGATTCTCGTGCCTTATCATCCCGTGTAAGTCATCCGCGCTGCTATCCTTCCTTCGATTTCAATCATTCATTTGCACGGTGGAGGCTAATTAATTTGAGGACTTATTTTTCACAGCAGCGGGCGCGCCGTCCTCATCATCCTCTACCCCCGATTCTCCCACGCTCTTTACTTGGACTCGTCGAAGAACATTCACAAAAAGGATTACACCCACATCAAGGATGTTCTTGACAGTGCTATGTATTACTACCAATCAATGGGTGGAGAGGTCAGGGACAAGAAGATAAGGGGCGGCAGGGTCGCCTTCGGCCATAAGACCGACTTCTGCTGCATCCAGCAACCGAACAATTCTCTTAATGATGGATTCTATGTCCTACACCACATGCTGGAGTACAGACGGGATCACCAGAACCTTCGCATGGCACCTTCTTCCGGCGATGCCCATATTCTGCAATGGGCAAAAGACATAGGAGATATCGAGGATCATCGACTTCGAGCTGAGTTCTATAACATCCAGCGCGAACTTTACCAAATCATCATGAAGGAGGTCGTGAGAAAAACAGGGATGTTCTACGGAGAAGGACAAATGTCGCGGGAAGATGTTCAAACATGGATAGCCTCTCAGCGTCTCGACCTGAAGCCTTTCACTAGGCTCGGGGACTATCTCCCTGACTTGGATGGATGGAACGACATGTTGGAGTGATTGTCGATATATGACAATGTGTCCATTTAGTCCATACATTCTGTATGACAAAACTTTGATTTATGCATGGTGAAACTTTATTTGTGATGTAATTAAACCGTCCTCCTCCTCGACTAGTGAAAATCACTCTAGTTAGGGCATTTTGGGGTACGATGAACTTTGTTATTTATGCTTATGATATGTTGTTTCTATTTTTGCCAAGTCTGTCTCTTTCTGTTGCTCAACTATATATGTTGCTTATCATCGACTCATGTGATGATGCAGGTGCATAGATCATAGATGGCGAAGAAGTGCTACACCAGGAGTATATATACGACAAGTGGCCGGAGTGTCAGGCCACCCAGGTGTACCGGTTTCCGGTTTCCGAGCGACAGGCAGTAGTTAGTTTAGGTTCACGCTAATGCGAGAGAGGGATACGAACTCATGTTCTCAAAGTGATAGCTCTTCTCACGTATATCATTGTTTAGATGGATGAAGATGTATTTGGAAGTAATCGAGACTTGTATCGCTATTTTCGAGATGATGGCAAGAGACCACTTTGTGTTGGATGATGATTATGATGATGACATGATTTGATGAGACTAATTGTATGTATATGCTATGATTACATTTGTATGTGTATGATATGCTAAAGATTATTGTATAAAGCCTATTCAAATACAAAACAAATACAAAACAAATATGCAGGAAAAAAACTAATAAATAAACTAGTAGTAGCGAGGGGGGAAATTTAGCAGTAGCGCCTCCTTACTAGTAGCGCGTCCTAGCAAACAGCGCTGCAGATAATATCAGTAGCGCCCTTTCCCAAAGAGCGCAACAGCTATTCATGTATAGCAGTAGCGTGGGACAACATGCGCTACTGCTATACGTTAGCTGTAGCGCCTTATTAGTAGCACCGGCACCCGCGCTACTGAGAGGCCCAAAACCCTCGCTGCTGCTAGGCTTTTCCCTAGTAGTGTCACTTCACTCATTTTTCTCTGTACGTAGTCACTTGTTGAAATCTCTAGAAAGACAAATACTCCATATTTGGGAACAGAGGGAGGATTTTACTCCGTATTTGGGAACATAGGGAGGATTTTACTCCGTATTTGGGAACAAAGGGAGTATCACCATATGGAGGGAACAGAGGAAGCTTGAAATATGAACATGTCAATGGGAGGGAGTAAGCCCCATGCATGCATGCAACATCCAACACTCACACGTACACATGGACGCACGCAACACTCACTCACCCATGCGGCACACAGCACACGACGCAACACACACGCTCACGCTCAAGTTCTCAACCTACTCCCTACGTCCGTGAAAGACTGTACATTTAGAGATTTACACATTGACCAGGGCATAATTAACGGCCAAAAGTAGCAGACTTATGTGTGCATGCGACCACTGAGAGAAGAAGATTAAATAAAGTTCGTTGCATGTTGTAATTAAGGATAGACATGTAGCCTATACCTAGAGCACAAGTTGGTGCATTAGTCAATCAATATCAATTTAGATTAAAGGCTAGATGCATTGGAAGTGTAGATGTACTACACTCTTTGTTTTTAGCTGATTTCTTTGCTCTGCCAACTGACAGGTGGGACCCATAAACCAGGTGACAATTTAACCAGTCAACAAAGTGCCACGTCGACTATGTGGCCGGTCAGTAGGGTGCAATACGGTGATCTACAATGAGCAAATGATCGTATAATCACCGCAAAACTATATATAGTGACCGTAAAGAGCGTATTGTTACATAAGTTGACCGCCAGTGTATTTTTCTCATTTCAAATGAAGCCATATTAACCAGAAAGGATGCAGTATGGACTAGTACTGGTACTGCTTTGATGTGTCCCGTCAACTCGCCGAACGAGGAGAAGCTTGCTTACTACGCCTCTCCCTCGCCCACGCGCGCGGTGGTTCGCAGGACGGGGAGAGGGTTTTGACTACAGTGCCCTCTCCCTCTCCCTCTCCCTCGCCCTTGCCCTCACGGTGGAAGTGCAGCAGTTCAATCGGTGTCAAATTGCCAGAAGCATAATGTGTACTATAGTATGATCATTGTTGGACCTTCCAAAGAGGCGAAGAGCCAAGTTCAAGGTTCACATGAGTACAAACTATTGAACCTCCCGAAGAGGCAAAGAGCCAAGAGCAAGGTTTTATATTAGTTGTCATCCTAGTAGGAGCACATTACAACTATAGCGAACGATGCTACTGTATGATGCCGCCACATCACGTATATCCAAAGTTGTGCCACCTTTTTTTCTCAAAGAGCGTGTTGGAGCTCGTGCAACAACCACACGAGTTGCATGTACACATAACACATTTACTAGTAATAAATTCTAAAGGACAAATGCCAGTATGCCACACAAGTTCATCTCCAATTCATGTGATATATTTGTGCACGACTAGTCTACATATATTCAAAGCGCTACTGTTCACAATTTACCGTACTCCACTTACACGTTATAGATGGGCTACATGTCCTCCTCCAGGTTCCAGTCCCGGGTGTTCTTCATGGATGGCACGATCCATAGCGGTGGGCAATGATGTCTACTACACAACCTTCTTCCTGTAGAGTTGTTGGGCCTCCAAGTGCAGAGGTTTGTAGGACAGTAGCAAATTTCCCTCAAGTGGATGACCTAAGGTTTATCAATCCGTAGGAGGCTTAGGATGAAGATGGTCTCACTCAAGCAACCCTGCAACCAAATAACAAAGAGTCTCTTGTGTCCCCAACACACGCAATACCATGGTAAATTGTATAGGTGCACTAGTTCGGGGAAGAGATGGTGATACAAGTGGTATATGGATGGTAGATAATAGTTTTTGTAATCTGAAAATATAAAAAACAGCAAGGTAATGAATGATAAAAATGAGCATAAACGGTATTGCAATGCTAGGAAACAAGGCCTCTCAACAATAATAACATAATTGGATCACATAACTATCCCTCAACATGCAACAAAGAGTCACTCCAAAGTCACTAATAGCGGAGAAAGAACGAAGAGATTATGGTAGGGTACGAAACCACCTCAAAGTTACTCTTTCCAATCAATCTGTTGGGCTATTCCTATAGGTGTCACAAACAGCCCTAGAGTTCGTACTAGAATAACACCTTAAGACACAAATCAACCAAAACCCTAATGTCACCTAGATACTCCAATGTCACCTCAAGTATCCATTGGTATGATTATACAATATGCAACACACAATCTCAGATTCATCTATTCAACCAACACATAGAACCTCAAAGAGTGCCCCAAAGTTTCTACCGGAGAATCACGACGAAAACGTGTGCCAACCCCTATGCATAGGTTCATGGGCGGAACCCGCAAGTTGATCACCAAAACATACATCCAGTGGATCACGTGATATCCCATTGTCACCACAGATACGCACGACAAGACATACATCCAGTGTTCTCAAATCTTTAAAGACTCAATCCGATAAGATAACATCAAAGGGGAAACTCAATCCATTACAAGAGAGTAGAGGGGGGAGAAAACATCATAAGATCCAATTATAATAGCAAAGCTCGTGATGCATCAAGATCGTATCACCTCAAGAACACAAGAGAGAGAGATCAAACACATAGCTACTGGTACATACCCTCAGCCCCGAGGGAGAACTACTCCCTCCTCGTCATGGAGAGCACCGGGATGATGAAGATGGCCACCGGAGAGGGATTCCCCCCTCCGGCAGGGTGCCGGAATGGGTCTAGATTGGTTTTCGGTGGCTACGGAGGCTTCTGGCGGCAGAACTCCCGATCTATTGTGCTCTCCGATTGTTTTAGGGTATATGGAGATATATAGGCGGAAGAAGTACGTCAGGGGAGCCACGAGGGGCCCACGAGGGTGGAGGGCGTGCCCAGGGGGTGGGCGCGCCCCCTGCCTCGTGGCTTCCTCGTTGCTTCCCTTACGTGGACTCCAAGTCTCCTGGGTTGCTTTCCTTCCAAAAATAAGTTCCGTGAAGTTTTAGGTCAATTGGATTCCGTTTGATTTTCCTTTTCTGTGATACTCTAAAACAAAGAAAAAACAGAAACTGGTACTGGGCTCTAGGTTAATAGGTTAGTCCCAAAAATCATATAAAATAGCATATAAATGCATATAAAACATCCAAGGTTGATAATATAATAGCATGGAACAATAAAAAAATATAGATACGTTGGAAACGTATCAGCATCCCCAAGCTTAATTCCTGCTCGTCCTCGAGTAGGTAAATGATACAAACAGAATTTTTGATGTGGAATGCTACCTAACATATTTATCCATGTATTTCTCTTTATTGTGGCAAGAATATATAGATCCATAAGATTCAAGACAAAAGTTCATATTGACATAGAAACAATAATACTTCAAGCATACTAACTAAGCAATCATGTCTTCTCAAATAACATGGCCAAAGAAAGTTCATCCCTACAAAATCATATAGTTTAGTCATGTTTCATTTTCGTCACACAAGAATGCTCTCATCATGCACAACCCCGATGACAAGCCAAGCAATTGTTTCATACTTTAGTAATCTCAAACTCATAAACTTCCACGCAATACATGAGCACGAGCCATGGATATAGCACTATGGGTGGAATAGAATATAATGAGGGGGTAATGTGGAGAATACAAAAAGGAGAAAGTCTCACATCAACGAGGCTAATCAGTGGGCTATGGAGATGCCCACTGATTGACGTTGATGCAAGGAGTAGGGATTGCCATGCAACGGATGCACTAGAGCTATAAATGTATGAAAGCTCAACAAAAGAAACTAAGCGGGTGTGCATCCAACTTGCTTGCTCATGAAGACCTAGGGCACTTGAGGAGGCCCATTGTTGGAATATACAAGCCAAGTTCTATAATGAAAAATTCCCACTAGTATATGAAAGTGACAAAAGAAGAGACTCTCTAGCATGAGGATTATGGTGCTACTTTGAAGCACAAGTGTGGCAAAGGATATTAGCATTGTCCCTTCTCTCTTTTTCTCTCATTTTTTGGGCCTTCTCTTTTGTTATGGTCTTTCTATTTTTTGTTTTTGGGCATTCTCTTTTTTATGGCCTTTATCTTCTTTTTTTATTCCTCACTTGGGACAATGCTCTAGAAAATGATTATCATCATACTTCTATTTATTTACAACTCGATACTAGAACAAAAGATGACTCTATATGAATGCCTCCGGCGGTGTATCGGGATATGCAATGAATCAAGAGTGACATGTGTGAAAATTATGAACGGTGGCTTTGCCACAAATACGATGTCAACTACATGATCATGCAAAGCAATATGACAATGATGAATGTTTCATGATAAACGGAATGGTGGAAAGTTGCATGGCAATATATCTCGGAATGGCTATGGAAATGCCATAATAGGTAGGTATGGTGGCTATTTTGAGGAAGATATAAGGAGGTTTATGTGTGATAGAGCGTATCATATCACGGGGTTTGGATGCACCGGCGAAGTTTGCACCAACTCTCAATGTGAGAAAGGGTAATGCACGGTACCGAAGAGGCTAGCAATGATGGAAGGATGAGAGTGCGTATAATCCATGGACTCAACATTAGTCATAAAGAACTCACATAATTATTGAAAAAATCTACAAGTCATCAAAAACCTCGGCACTACGCGCATGCTCCTCGGGGCATAGATTGGTAGGAAAAGACCATCGCTCGTCCCCGACCGCCACTCATAAGGAAGACAACCAAATAACACCTCATGTTTCAAATTTGTCACATAACGTTTAGCATACGTGCATGCTACAGGAATCACAAACTTCAACACAAGTATTTCTCAAATTCACAACTACTCAACTAGAATGGCTCTAATATCACCATATCCATATCTCAAAACAATTATCAAGTATCAAACTTCTCTTAGTATCCAATGCACTTATATGAAAGTTTTTACTATTCTTGGATGCCTAGCATATTAGGATTATTTAAGAAAATTACCATGCTATTTAAGACTCTCAAAATAATCTATGTGAAGCATGAGAGTTCATCTATTTCTTCAAAATAAAACTACCACCATGCTCTAAAACATATAAGTGAAGTACTAGAGCAAACAACAAACTACTCCGAAAGATAAAAGTGAAGATCAATGAGTAGTCGAATAATTATGCAAATATGTGAAGACTCTCTAACATTTAATAATTTCAGATCTTGGTATTTTATTCAAACAGCAAGAAAAACTAAATAAAATAAAATGACGCTCCAAGCAAAACACATATCATGTGGTAAATAAAAATATAGCTCCAAGTAAAGTTACCGATGAACGAAGACGAAAGAGGGGATGCCTTCCGGGGCATCCCCAAGCTTTGTCTTTTAGGTGTCCTTAGATTATCTTGGGGGTGCCATGGGAATCCCAAAGCTTAGGCTCTTGCCACTCCTTGTTCCATAATCCATCAAATCTTTACCCAAAACTTGAAAACTTCACAACACAAAACTTAACAGAAAACTCGTGAGCTCCGTTAGCGAAAGAAAGCAAAACACCACTTCAAGGTACTGTAATGAACTCATTCTGTATTTATATTTGTGTTAAACCTACTGTATTCCAACTTATCTTATGGGTTATAAACTATTTTACTAGCCATAGATTCATTAAAATAAGCAAACAACACACGAAAAACAGAATCTGTCAAAAACAGAACAGTCTGTAGTTATCTGTAACTAACGCAAACTTATGGAACCCGAAAAATTCTAAAATAAATTGCTGGACCTGAGGAATTTATCTATTAATCATATTCAAAAAGAATTAACTAAATATCACTCTCCTATAAAAAATGGCAGCAAATCTCGTGAGCGCTAATGTTTCTGTTTTTTACAGCATGATCAACAAGACTTTCCCCAAGTCTTCCCAACGGTTCTACTTGGCACAAACACTAATTAAAGCATACAAACTCAATAATAACATAGGATAGATAAATTATTTATTGCTAAACAGGAGAAAAAAGCAAGGAACAAAAATAAAGTTGGGTTGCCTCCCAACAAGCGCTATCGTTTAACGCCCCTAGCTAGGCATGATGATTTCAATGATGCTCACATAAAGGATAAGAATTGAAACATAAAGAGAGCATCACGAAGAATATGACTAGCACATTTAAGTTTAACCCACTTCCTATGCATAGGGATTTTGTGAGCAAACAACTTGTGGGAACAAGAATCAACTTGCATAGGAAGGTAAAACAAGCATAACTTCAAAACTTTAAGCACATAGAGAGGAAACTTGATATTATTGCAATTCCTACAAGCATATGTTCCTCCCTCATAATAATTTTCAGTAGCATAATGAATGAATTCAACAATATAACCAGCATCTAAAGCATTCTTTTCATGATATACAAGCATATAATTTTTATTACTCTCCACATAAGCAAATTTCTTCTCATGAATAATAGTGGGAGCAAACTCAACAAAATAACTATCATGTGATTGAAAATTAAGATCAAGATGACAAGTTTCATGGTTATCATTATTATTTAAAGCATACGTGTCGTCAGAATAATCATGATAGATAGGAGGCATGCTTTCATCATAGTAAATTTGCTCATCAAAACTTGGGGGACAAAAAAATATCATCTACATCAAACATAGCTTCCCCAAGCTTGTGGCTTTGCATATCATATTCAAGGAATTCATACTAACAACATTGCAATCATGCTCATCATTCAAATATTTAGTGCCAAACATTTTAATGCATTCTTATTCTAACACTTTGGCACAATTTTCCTTCCCATCATACTCACGAAAGATATTAAAAAGATGAAGCGTATGAGGTAAACTTAATTCCATTTTTTGTAGTTTTCTTTTATAAACTAAACAAGTGATAAAACAAGAAACAAAAAGATTCGATTGCAAGATCTAAAGATATACCTGCAAGCACTCACCTCCCCATCAACGGTGCTAGAAAATAGCTTGATGTCTACTACACAACCTTCTTCTTGTAGACGTTGTTGGGCCTCGAAGTGCAGAGGTTTGTAGGACAGTAGCAAATTTCCCTCAAGTGGACGACCTAAGGTTTCTCAATCCGTAGGAGGCGTAGGATGAAGATGGTCTCTCTTAAGCAACCCTGCAACCAAATATCAAAGAGTCTCTTGTGTCCCCAACACATCCAATACAATGGTAAATTGTATAGGTGCACTAGTTCGGCGAAGAGATGGTGATACAAGTGGTATATGGATGGTAGATAATAGTTTTTGTAATCTGAAAATATAAAAGCAGCAAGGTAACGAATGATAAAAGTGAGCGTAAACGGTATTGCAATGCTAGGAAACAAGGCCTAGGGTTCATACTTTCACTAGTGCAAGTCCTCTCAACAATAATAACATAATTGGATCACATAACTATTCTTCAACATGCAACAAAGAGTCATTCCAAAGTCACTAATTGCGGAGAACGAATGAAGAGATTATGGTACGGTACGAAACCACCTCAAAGTTATTCTTTCCAATCAATCTGTTGGGCTATTCCTATAGGTGTCACAAACTGCCCTAGAGTTCATACTAGAATAACACCTTAAGACACAAATCAACTAAAACCCTAATGTCACTTGATACTCCAATGTCACCTCAAGTATCCGTGGGTATGATTATATGATATGCATCACACAATCTCAGATTCATCTATTCAACCAACACACAGAACCTCAAAGAGTGCCCCAAAGTTTCTACCGGAGAATCACGATGAAAACGTGTGCCAACCCCTATGCATAGGTTCATGGGCGGAACCCGCAAGTTGATCACCAAAACATACATCAAGTGAATCACGTGATATCCCATTGTCACCACAGATATGCACGGCAAGACATACATCAAGTGTTCTCAAATCATTAAAGACTCAATCCGATAAGATCCAACTATAATAGCAAAGCTCGCGATACATCAAGATCGTATCACCTCAAGAACACGAGAGAGAGAGAGAGAGATCAAACACATAGCTACTGGTACATACCCCTCAGTCCCGAGGGAGAACTATTCCCTCCTCGTCATGGAGAGCACCGGGATGATGAAGATGGCCACCGGAGAGGGATTCCCCCCTCCGGCAGGGTGCCGGAACGGGTCTAGATTGGTTTTCGGTGGCTACGGAGGCTTCTGGCGGCGGAACTCCCGATCTATTGCGCTCTCTGATCGTTTTAGGGTATATGGAGATATATAGGCGGAAGAAGTATGTCAGGGGAGCCACAAGGGTGGAGGGCGTGCCCAGGGGGTGGGCGCGCCTCCCTGCCTCGTGGCTCCCTCGTTGCTTCCCTTACGTGGACTCCAAGTCTCCTGGGTTGCTTTCCTTCCAAAAATAAGTTCCGTGAAGTTTCAGGTCAATTGGACTCTGTTTCATTTTCCTTCTCTACGATACTCTAAAACAAGGAAAAAATAGAAACTGGCACTGGGCTCTAGGTTAATAGGTTAGTCCCAAAAGTCATATAAAATAGCATATAAAATGTCACATCCCTAGTTCTGGTATGCACTAGGGTAGCCTTTCATGTGAGCATCATGTTTAAACTTTCGTGGAAATTTGAAATGGGGATGACCAAACCCCTAGCATCAAAGGAAGTCACTAGGTTCAACTAAAATATTTTCAGTAAATCCAAATGGCTTTCAAAAATGTTCATCATTTATGGAAAATGCTGTAAACAGTAACCAGAGGTGATGCAAATTTTTCCATGACATATTTGGGCTCTGAATTAAATCATACTCTATTTAGATTTGGGCATTTAAAAGCTATAAAATATTTTAAATGCTCAAATAGTCATAAACTAATATGTTTACTGTAGGATATTTTCCCAACAGTGATCATGAGTAGTTTCATGATTTTTGGAAGTGTCTAAGTATTTTTAATAAAGCCCTAAAGAATACAGAATAATAGAAAACAAAATTAAAACAGAAAGCAGAGAGAGAGAGAAAGCAAACCTGGCGGCCCAGCTGTGGCCCAGCACTGTTGGCCCAGCCCACCTCCTTCCCTTGTCTTCTTCCAGCTGCTGCCAGGAGGACGCCGGGCATGTGCTCGCCGCGCGCGCGCTACCTCCACCCTGCCTGGCTGCCCCCTCGTCGCTCTGGCCCTCCCTCGCGACGCCACGCAGCCCCCGACCTCTCTCGCACTCTCCCTCGCCCTCATCCCCTCCTCTATCTCTCTCTCACGCGCACGGCCGAACGCCACCATCGCCGCCGCCTGCAGTTGCCGCGGCCAGAGCCACCTCCTCGCCCTCTGCCTGAGCCCAGAGCTCCGCCATGACCTCTTCTTCGTCCCCGTCCAGCTACACATCGCCGGATGCCCCGTGACGCTGCCCAGGAGCTCATCTTCAACCTCTTGCACCGAGCGTCGCCGTCCTCGATTCGCCGTCACCAGCGCGTCCCCGAGCTCTCCGACGATTCCATTGGATGCGCTGTGAGCTTCCCGTCGCTTCCCCCCTAACCACGTGGCGTTTTTCTCGTCGTAGCTGCCTAGCCACCAGAGACAAGAGCTCCGTGCCGCCGGCCATGGCGCCGCCGTGGCCAGAGCCCGAACCAGCCGCCCCCGCACGTGTCATCGTTCTCCCCGCCTCTGCAGGAGCCCGTAGACACCACCAACTCCTCCTCCCGTGCACCACAACATCGTCCCGGCCAACTCTGTGCGGGCGCCGCCGCGGATGTGCTTGTCGCCGTCAGCTCCGGCGACTACGCGACCAGCCAGTGGCACCGTTGGACGCGGCGCATCCCCAGGGTCCCGTAGAATCCACCCGCGCGATGAATGGTCACCGAAACAGAGATTCCGGCATGCCTCTGCCGTCGGTTGAGGTCGCCGGCGGCCTAACCCCGGCCGGCTGACGTGTCCAATTAGGCTAAAACTAATTAGTCACTAACTACCCTCCCTAGTCACTAACATGTGGGCCCATGCCCCACTGACACTTTTAGTTAGGATTAAATTAGCACTAACAGTCTCTGTTAATTAGCCTAGTCACTGACCAGTGGGTCCCAGCCGTCAGGTTTAACTCTGGGCGACTCATTTGACCTGCTGACGTCGTAGTGACGTAGTGATGACGCCATAACTCATTTTCTAGATTAATTATAATTCAGAAAATTCCAGAAAATAGTTAAAACTTCTAAAATTCATAGTAAATCAACCGTAGCTCCAAATCAAATAATTTATATATGAACAATGATCAGAAAAATCCAATGTATCCATCTGTACTGGTTTCATGCATGTTGGAACAACTTATGGCTGCTGTTTAGGACAAATCATATAAATGGCATTTAAACCCTCACATATGGAGTTTGAATTTGAACCTAAGGTTCAAACCAACTCCATTTAACATGTTGCTAGTTGCATTAGCTCAAAACATAGCATATTGATATGTCATGATCATGCCTCATAATGTGCATTGCATTGATTGTGTTTTCCTTCTCTGTTGCCGGTATTTGTCCCCTCTCGATAGACGTGGTACTGACGATGAGTTCGATGACACTGATGAAGAGATATTCTATGTTCGGAAGTGCCAGGCAAGCAAAACCCTCGTTGTTCATTCTGATACAATCCCACTCTCTCGCTCCTGCTCTCTTTTACTGCATTAGGACAACAATGATTCAACTGTTACATGCTCGGTAGTTGAACCCCTTTCCTCTGCATGACCTGTCATTGCCACAGTAAATAGATGAAACACACTAGCATGAGTAGGAGTTGTTTGAGCCCTGATGTGCCTACTCATTCATGCTTGTTTGTCATGCCTGCTATTGCATAGAGTTGTGTCAGGTCTGATTCATCGGGGATGAATCGGAGGTGTGTGAACATGTCCTACTGTGCGTGTGCTAAGTGTGTGAACACGATTTGGTAAAGGTAGCGGTGAGAGGCCATGTAGGAGTACATGGTGGGTTGTCTCATTGAAACCGTCCTCGGGAACTGAGTTCTGTGTCTGTGATCCATGAACATCTACTACCACTCATTGGGATCCTTAATTGACCCTCTCGGCTTCTTAATCACCCTAGTACTCTGTCCAGGAGTTGCAACTAGTTTCTGGTGTTTGTACGTTATGTGTTGGAAGCCGTGCGTAGCGCTAACCCTAGGGGTGGGCTATGATGCGGTAGATACACCATGGCACGGTGTACCGGGCACCCGTTTGGTGTCTCGGGAACCCTGTTCACATCGTTCGGGGTCGTATGTGGAAACCTCGGCCGGACTCCCTGCGGATGGAACCTGGATAGGCGATAAACCTAGACTAGAGACTTGAGTGTTTAGGTAGGTCGTGGCCGACACCCTCGTTGGGCTTCCGCTTGAAGGTTGCCGAGTACATGTCGTGTAAACGACGGTAAGTGGTGGGAGTGTGTGTGAAGAAGTACACCCCTGCAGGGTTATCATTATCTATTCGAATAGCCGGATTCCTCGGATATGGAAACTTGGACCCCTTGCATAGTTCATAGACAAGCGAAAGTGGATACTCTAAAACTCGCGTTCTCGTAGGGAGACGGGAGCGGATCCATAGTGGTGTATTGATATGGTGAATATGTGGACTCGTGTGCGCCACCTCAAAAGAGTTACTTGCAGTCATAGTTTAGGTTAGCTACTGAGTCAAAGCTGGCTTGCTGCAGTTAAACTCCACAACCCCCTTCATTGATACTGATGCATATGTAGCTAGTTATGATGTATGTCTTGGTGGGTACATTTGTACTCACGTTTGCCTATTTTATGTTTTGCAGAGAGACGTCAGTCTCTCTAGTAGTTCCGTGTGGGCTTCCACGTTTGGCTTGATACCTCAGCTACGATCTTGTGCCCTCGGCAGGATCTGGTAGATAGTCAGGCTTCTTAGCCTTTTTCATTTGTAGATGTCTGTACTCAGACATGTTAAGATTCCGCATGTGCTTTGATTTGTATGCTATGATTGTTGGGTCATGAGACCCATGTTTGTAATATCTCTCTCCTCGGAGCCTAATGAATAAATACTTGAGTCGTAGAGTTATGTTGTGATGCCATGTTGTATTTACACATATCGAGCATATTGTGTGTATGATTGAAATGCTTGGTATGTGTGGGATCCGACAATCTAGTTGTTTATCCTTGGCAGCCTCTCTTATGGGGAAATGTAGTCTAGTGCTTCCATGAGCCATAGTAGTCCGATATAGCCCAGTTCACCAGAGTCCTGCTAGCCCAGCACTACTGCTCAGGACACTTGACTGGCCGGCATGTGTTTCACTTCGTTCCTGTGTCTATCCCTTCGGGGAAATTTCACGCGGTGACATCCGAAGTCCTGTTAGCCCAGTGCTACAGCCCAGATTCACACGCTGCTGACCGACATGCTCGATGCGATTCCTGTATGCCTGTTCCCATAGGTTGGTGCCGCTTTGGGTTCACGACTAGCCATGTCGGCCCGGCTTCTCTGTCATATGGATGCTAGCGACACTATCATATACGTGAGCCAAAAGGCGCAAACGGTCCTGGGCCATGGTAAGGCGACACCCATGGGAATACCGTGCGTGAGGCCGCAAAGTGATATGAGGTGTTACCGGCTAGATCGATGTGACTTGGAATCGGGGTCCTGACAGCGTTGGTATCAGAGCCTGACTGCCTGTAGGATTACCAAGCCAAACCGGTCGAAGTTGTGTCTAGAAATGCTTTAGTTATGTAGGGGAATTGATTGTGGAAGGGAACGTAAGGCTCTTTTTACTCCTTTACCTTATGCCTTCCGATCTGAGTCATTCTCTTCTCATTCTACGCGGGTTAAGAAACTAGGCCTTCTCATCTATCTATCATGATGACGTGTTACTAAACCGTAGTTTCCTAGGATTGTCGAGTTCAAGCCCCAGTTCAGTTCCTACTGTCTTCTGTATGTTCCTAGTTGGTCTCTGTACCTCGATATTGTGATTCTGAGTGGCTATGCCACCATTTTTGTAGCATGTCTCCAATATTTTTAGCATTTACAGCCGTTATGCTGTCCGAGTCATCCCAGGTTTCTAGATAGTCTGATGCACTTGCAATGATTCCTCCATGTTCCTGATGTCCATTTGGGCTAGATTAGTCACACTAATCGGTGAGTTGAGGTACTCTGTTGCCTCGACATCTATGTTGGAGCTATTATTTATGACCCTAGGTGTTTTAGGGAGTCACCTAGTAATCTAGCCATGTTTCGTGTTCCCAGTGTGATGATTCTGGCCACCGTTCTTGAAAGCATCCCGTGATGCCATTTAGTAGTAGGTATTCTATTCCTGGGTTCTTGAACCCGAGATTCACCCTACTTACCTCATGTTGATAGTGTTGCTAGTTCCTTTAGGATATTAGTAACCTTTGCGATAGTCCTCGAGGTCCGTGGTATTTCCTTCTTCCAAATACTATGAACCACTTATGGCAGAAGTTTGTTGGATCAAAAGATCACAACAGGAGGGCTCTCGATGAGTTCCCCATTCCATATTGCGACTCTGCCAATCCTACCTCTCTGCATGGGTTATCCGGAAGAAACCTGTTGAACTTGATTCGACATACTAGTCTATGCACCCACAACTCAGAAAGTTATATGTTCCTTTGAGTTGTCCCTCTTTAGTTGTGCATTCGTGTTATCGATGCTTATTATTCTCGTGGTCCGTCGAGCCGTTCCATTTCAGAATTACTAGGAGAAACAAACTTTAGTACCTCATCCATATCTAGGATTGGGTCAAAGCAGTTGTATTCCGCAGATCAAAATGCCAATCCAGCTTTGGATTATGTTCTACCCTGAAGTATTGCCCTCTTTATGTCAGGAATATCATAGGAATTGCACAACCTCCTATGAACTCTTGATACAGTGATACTTCTCGCCATCATCGTTCATTCCTCGGCCTCCGTGTTATTGTAACCAGAATGCCAACAAGTGAATCATGATGTGTGAAATCAATACTCCGAGCAACTCATTGCTTGGTAGTGAATGGACAATATTCTCATTCCTAGCGTGTTGGTCATTTAACTACCATTCTAAGATTGATCGTGCTACCTAGTCCATATCTCCAGGTGCATTCATCGACCAATGAGTTAGGATTGTGATAATCCCTCGCTCCTTGATCACATTGTCTTGCCCTGAAAAGCAAGATTGTTCTCGAGCTTAATAACATATCGGTGGTTCGTGATTTTCCGAATATCTTCTCGGAAGTATTACCAGGTTGTTCCCTGATCGCTATGTTGAGTTTGTGGTCATGTTGGTTTTTCTCTAAACCATCCATTCTCCAAGAATCTGTGTTGGATACCCCCGAGCTACTTGGTTAAGCTAAACAACAACTTGGAGAGTTGGCAGATGGAAGCTTGTCTGACTTAGTTCATGCTAAGGGATATCCTTGTGAGTGTGTGTGTGTGTGTGTTGAAGATAGATGACATCTTCATCGACTGATCCCCGTGATCAGTTGTTGAACCTATTGTCTTGTCCAAACCATAATTTGAGTATGGGCTATCATCAAATCAAGTTAGAACCAACGATATTCGTAATGTTGTCTTACTCGTGGTTGATTCCTCGAGCATACACCATTACATCTTTTGGTCTAACCAATGCTATCACCGTGTTCACATGATGGTGGAAGTCCAGTGATATGGAAATTCCAATGAGTTTCTATTGAGCCCATCAGCAGCATTTTGTCTCCCCCATGATTCATGTTGAACATCAACCTAGTGTTGAAAACCTTGTAAGCAATGCCTTCATGTTCCGTTCATGAAGCTTATGCTTGGATAAAAGAAGTGACTTTCTCCAAGTTCACGTGCATTAGGTGTAAGTTGCCGCCATGAATTTGAGAAAGGTTTGTTATGTCTCCCTTAGAATCATCCCAAATCATTCATGCATACGTGCGAAGTATTCTATGGTTTGATAGATTAATTACCTCCACTCCATATGTGTTCCTAGCACACCAAGCCACTGATTGGTTTGTTCAAGGAGAAGAAGTTTCTTCTTAGGAGCTAGACTTACGCAAGGACTTCGATATCCTCGATGATGGTTCCCAATTGAAACTCGGTAGTGTTGCGTTGTAAGACTACTATGTGGTCATGCTTGTCTAGGACAGCGTGTTCACATGTGTGTAGCAGAACCAGCTCATGTTTTGGAGCTTACTATTGTAGTTCATTCCCCGAGAATTTTGCAACACCATCTCGTCGATTTGTGTTGCAAACTTTCATTTTTCTTTCTAGACTTGATGAGTCTGGAATATCCTGTTACCAACCAGATCTGAATCTTAGCCAGATATGATGGTTGGAACTTTTCCAAGATCTATGATGTAGGTCCCGACAAGGTTGATGTTCTGGCCGACACACCTAGCCGGAAGATCTATCACTGTAGTATCTTGATTGAGCTATTCGACCATCTTCTCCATGAGGATTTCATGCAACTTATTCTAGAAGTTGTTCCTTAGCGGTCCTTCTACTCTCGGTTTCCTCGGTTATGCTATAACCATTCAAACAGTGGAATCACTCTCGTCTGTTGAGCTTTTCCCCAGTCACTAGAATCATTCCCAGTATTTGCATTTTGTTCCCAGCTTGCACACGTCATTGTGTCAGTCTACCATGCGTCCCATCCATTTCCGATGATAATCTAAAAATCATCCATTGCGTTGTCTTCAACAAGGTAGTCCACATCATCCATACTAGTCGGAGTATGCCATTCTTTCGAACCCTTCCAACGACCGATTGTGATTACCTCAAGCTGGTATAAAGAGTTTCAACGATCTTTGTATCAAAAGTAATTCTTTTTGCCACTTAAGGGAAATGCTCTATGAGTCACCTTTCCCTAAGGTGTCCCGTTATGGAATCATGGCAATTACCTCCTCGCTAATTTGAAACCATGCACCATCCTACTCCAGCGTGGAATTGTTTCCCACCAATTTGAACCCTTGTCATCTATTACCTCCCATCTCCCTCGATGTCTATTTTGTGTCTCAGCTCAAGAGATGTTCTAATGTCTCACTCCATGAGTTGATCTTGAGTTGCTCGATCTTTGAGAAGATCGTTTCCTGTAGAGTTTCCTTCCGTCATCATCGTGTTGGATGAAGATCTTGAAGACAAAGACGTCAAGAGCCATGTGATGCAATATATCGGTATATTCGAGAAGGGAAGTTGGATCAAGAAGACTGTGATAGTTTTGTGACCCCTCTGTCTTCTTACTCCACTTCTTGAATCTCGGGACGAGATTCTTGTTTAGTAGGGGTGAGCTATCACATCCCTAGTTCTGGTATGCACTAGGCTAGCCTTTCATGTGAGCATCATGTTTAAACTTTCATGGAAATTTGAAATGGGGATGATCAAACCCCTAGTATCAAAGGAAGTCACTAGGTTCAACTAAAATATTTTCAGTAAATCCAAATGGCTTTCAAAAATGTTCACCGTTTATGGAAAATGCTGTAAACAGTAGCCAGAGGTGATGCACATTTTTCCATGACATATTGGGGCTCTGAATTAAATCATACTCTATTTGCATTTGGGCATTTAAAAGCTATAAAATATTTTAAATGCTCAAATAGTCATAAACTAAAATGTTTACTATAGGATATTTTCCCAACAGTGTTCATGAGTAGTTTCATGATTTTTGGAAGTGTCTAAGTATTTTTAATAAAGCCCTAAAGACTACAGAATCATATAAAACAAAATTAAAACAGAAAGCAGAGAGAGAGAGAAAGCAAAACTGGCGGCCCAGCTGTGGCCCAGCACTGTTGGCCCAGCCCACCTCCTTCCCTTGTCTTTTTCCAGCTACTGCCAGGAGGACGCCGGGCGTGTGCTCGCCGCGCGCGCACCACCTCCACCCTGCCTGGCTGCCCCCTCGTCGCTCTGGCCCTCCCTCGCGACGCCACACAGCCCCCAACCTCTCTCGCACTCTCCCTCGCCCTCATCCCCTCCTCTGTCTCTCTCTCACGCGCACAGCCGAACGCCACCATCGCCGCCGCCTGCAGTTACCGCGGCCAGAGCCACCTCCTCGCCCTCCGCCTGAGCCCAGAGCTCCGCCATGACCTCTTCATCGTCCCCATCCAGCTACACATCGCCAGATGCCCCGTGACGCCGCCCTGGAGCTCATCTTCAACCTCCTGCACCGAGCATTGCCGTCGTCAATTCGCCGTCACCAGCGCGTCCCCGAGCTCTCCGACGATTCCATTGGATGCGCTGTGAGCTTCCCGTCGCTTCCCCCTAACCCCGTGGCATTTTTCTCGTCGTAACCACCTAGCCACCGGAGCTGAGAGCTCCGTGCCGCCGGCCATGGTGCCGCCGTGGCCAGAGCCCGAACCAGCCGCCCCCGGACGCGTCATCGTTCTCCCCGCCTCTGCAGGAGCCCGTAGCCACCACCAGCTCCTCCTCCCGTACACCACAATGCCATCCCAGCCAACTCCGTGCGGGCGCCGCCACGGATGTGCTCGTCGCCATCAGCTCCGGCGACTACGCGGCCAGCCAGTGGCACCGTTGGACGCGGGGCATCCCCAGGGTCCCGTAGAATCCACCCGCGCGACGAATGGTCGCCGGAACAGAGATTCCGGCGTGCCTCCGCCATCGGTTGATGTCGCCGACGGCCTAACCCCGGCCAGCTGACGTGTCAAATTATGCTAAAACTAATTAGTCACTAACTACCCTCCCTAGTCACTGACATGTGGGCCCATGCCCCACTTACACTTTTAGTTAGGATTAAATTAGCACTAACAGTCTCTGTTAATTAGCCTAGTCACTGACCAGTGGGTCCCAGCCATCAGGTTTGACTCTGGGCGACTCATTTGACCTGCTGACATCACAATGACATAGTGATGACGCCATAACTCATTTTCTGGAATAATTATAATTCAGAAAATTCCAGAAAATAGTTAAAACTTCTAAAATTCATAGTAAATCAACCGTAGCCGGGATTTCGTGATTTCAAATTCATATATCAAACCTAGAGATATACACATACGGGCATGTTCAAACTTTATAATCACCCACTTTATTCATACACATACACATTTTTGCTTTTGTCATCATATTTAGGATAAACACATTTGGAATTTCATTTGAATTGGACCATATGATGGTATTTGCTTGTAGTAGCTCAATGATCAATATTTGAATTGAATGGACAATCTAAGTTTCGACTTGGAGACATTGATTTTCAAAACATGCACTTTTTTTGCGTGCAAAACAAACAAATTCTCGGCCATGATATCATAGTCGGCCGTACAAGAGCAGAATATAATTTCAGGCGCCAAAAGCTTTCAAACTTCCCGCTAACATCAAAATATCTCGCGCCTGAAAGTTTAGCCTTGCGATATTCCTGTTTTACCCCTGCCACATGAATGGAAAAGGGCTGCTTTGGTAACTCCATTGTTTTCCCCTCTTTGCCCCCAACATTCTTCCCCAGAGCCCCTCCCCTTCCCCTCCCCGACCCCCCCCCCAACCACGGCAAGCTGCTGAATCTAGTCCTCCGCCGCAGCTGTGGACCTCACACCCCGACGGATCTACCTTCCGCACCTTGGAACCCCCAACTGCCAACTCACCACTTCACCGGAGCCACTTCAGCGACTGGCTTGTACACCGCTCCAGATCTCCTTGACCGCCATCATGGTCCACCGCACAGGATCTGCTTAACCGGCGCCCTCGTCCACCACAGTGTAGGCCCTTCACCGACTCCCTCGTCCGTCCCTGCGCTGGCCCTTCATACAAGCCCTCGTCCGCCACAACAGATCCGCCTCACCGAAAGCACTGTACAATGCGCCCGTCGAAGCCTTCGTCCACTGCACCGGACCCACTCCACGGACGCCATATTCAACTCCATCGGCCCTGCTTTACCGATGCCACGGCCTCATCAGGTTATTTCGATCTGTACTCCTTCGGTTTTTCTCTTTATCGTGCAACTGTTCACTTACCACATATGAGGTTTCTTGTATGTCGACGGGCGCCGCAATCGTAGCACCGGAGCCGCTTCAGCAACGACGACAGCCAGCCCAAACTCAACCGCAACACGAGCACCATCGACGATCCTTAGATATCAAGTATGCCAACGATACCCATAAGCCGCCAAGAATCAGGTACTATTATCCAACGGCTAGCACCTATGTTCACTTTCTTAGCATAAGCACCGCACCTTTGAATTTCTTCAGGGCATCATTCAGTTTTTCATGAGACACGTTATTCTGCTTGCACCTGTAGGGCCATACTTCTGGCAGTGAACATGTTACATGTGCTAAATTACATACAAGTGCACATACAGTTAATATGCTTTAGTTTTGTCCTAAGTATTACTGTACTTCCTAGATATCACTGCCTACTATTTTACTTCTTGCATTCTATATTTATGATAATGGTTTTGTTCTAATGCCACCTATTGGTTCCATCAGACTGCTTCATGTTCTCTATGCATAATTACACATCAGCAAACTAGCATGTGGTTCCACTGGTTTTTGTTCGTTTTGCCCTACATTTTCTGATGCTAGCTATTACATCACTATTACGAGCCTTTGTTCATTATTTTTTTGTGTGTTCTTGATCTTCCGAAGTTGCATGACTAATTTGATGCTTCTATTAATTATGGAGCTGCCAACCCCATCAAGCAAAATATTTGTTCTTTTGGGGCTGGCACCTCGAACAAGCATAAAAATAGAGGGAAGCAGATATATTGTTGTGTATGCACACACCCTTCTTTCATTAGTTTAGATGAACCATTGATGATCAATTCGAACCAGTGCATGCGATCAAAATTAATTTTACCTAAATAGAGGGTGCAGAATAAACTACAACAAGTAGATTTGCAACCACGGGATGCTGACGATATCTTCAAAGAACATTGCAACAACAGCGAGGCTTCACATCAACATATGGTAAGCCAGTGTGTTTTAGTACGTGTGAAATGTAATGCATGTGGGATGCTTTCTTGGCTTGTGTCCTCAACCTGTAATCCTACAGAATAAAAAATAGTTCAGTTGTCTGCTTTGCTGTATTGCTTGATTCGAATGCTTGTTTGTTACTTGTTATGCTATACCTGAGTTGGCCAATATGTCAGCAGTGCCTACTGTACTATCGTAAAGAAATGCATGCCTAGTTCATTTGAGTCCTTAACTTTTCCTCTGAACTTCATCACAAGACTATCTTCGTAGTTTATATGAGGCCACACTGTTAAGTGCTTTCTCAGATTATTTCAACTTCTTAGATGCCTTGGCAACTTAAATATAGCGGTGGTACACTCCCTTTCAACTAGGGATGTCAACTGGGTCCCGTTTAATCCCGATTAAAGTCCACTAGTGGTATGATAGTTCAAAAGAGTTTTTATTTTTTGAGGAAAATGAACCAGGGAGCTAGCAAAAACTAACTAGATGGACTGGCGGATGTCGTTTATTTGCCACTTACATCCCTAGTTTCATCTTACCATTTTAATTTCTTTTCGGCTGATGCTCTTCGAACCATTTAAGTATAGCTTGCCATGCTCGGCAATAATTCGTATGTCGTTTACCATGTAAGCTTACTGCCTAGATCATGCGATAACTATCTCTTAATTATGTCCAGCGGAAACCTTTCAGGATGCCGTTCACACTAGGACACAATGTACAACCCCGGAATCTATTTGTGGAAGCAGTGCGCCATCCATGTTACCAGATGGTAGTAGTTTAGAGGCAGCACCGCCAGAGAGCAGTCTGAGCACAGATATTATAGTTCTTGAGGCTCTACTAGAGGCAGAAAGAGATGGTGTGTCTGCCATGAATGAGGTAATCTCGATCTTGAAGCTGGAAATTATGCAATTAGCTGCACGCATTATGCAAGCAACCCAAGAATTGGAGGAAGTAAGAATGTTGCATTTGAAGACAGAGGAGGTCCTGTTGCTTCTGCTACCTGAAGCCCAGGGTAATCCCAGTTCTTCTTTAGATAGCAGTTGAAATTGTCATTAGATTATTGTACTTGCATGTTGTGTCATGTCTCTGAATGGATTATGTTGTAAGACTCCCTATGTTTTCCATGTGTTGTAATGATCCAAATTTTTTAGGCAAGGTAATCCTCAGTACTTGTATGATTGACATAAGGTGAACTGTTTTTCATGTGAGCATATTGTATTGCATGAAATAACTATTTGACCCAAAGTGTATCCAACCTACTGAATTCGAAGATCACTGCATTTATAAATCATAAACATATATATAGGTGGAATAAATCTTTGTTGTGGTTTTGAAGAAATAAATAACAAAACATAGAATTATCTGTGGATATTCTTAATCGAATAAAAATTGGATTTGGATCTAGTTGCCAGGACCCAGGGCAAACATGAATGCTAATTCTCTCAAGTTTTGAACGAAGCAGCTAAACACCCACTATCATTTGTGGCCTGCCCGAATAAAGTGTTTGCGAGATGGAAATTACTGTCTACCCCTGACACTTGACAGCCTTATCGACCGGATTTACAATGTTGTCGATAGGGGTAGACTAGTAACTTCAATCAGACGTGACACAACGGCCTTTGAGCCCATTCATACACGGTGGGTGCCAAATGTGGGCGGCAAAACACATTTGATTCAAGCTCGTCTGAAAGACATGTGTCTCTCCCTCCATTTCCCCATTCATCCACGATGGGTGGCAAAGCAAACTCTCCTCGTCCAAAATCGATGTAGGCTAATATTTTAAATAGGGGCAGATGTGTAACTTCCCTCAGACTGACACAACCGCCCTACGTGTCAGCCCCGTTCATACACCGTGGGCACCAACCGTGGGCGGCAAAACACCCTCTCCTCGCCCGAAATCATTTGCGGCAAATATTTGGGAGATGCGACATTACCGTCCTATCCCCAACCGACGTGATGTCCGAAATTTTAAACGGGGGATAAGTTCGTAACTTTCCCACATTTCAGACAAGCGCGTCCCAAAGTTTGAGATCCCCCCTCCCCCTCCATTTCCCCATACATACACCGTCGGCGCCACGAGAACCTCCCCACTGCGGCCAGCCTCCTCCGTCCGCCACCCCATCCTCCAGCTTGCCGGAGCCGCTACCCCTACCCGTCGTCCACTGCAAGAGATGGACGTCTCTCATCCACGGCGCCGGACAAGGATCCTTTCATTGCGTCGTATCGCTTCATCGGCGCCGTCGTCCACTTTGTCGTTGCCGCTCCTACGACTGCCTCATCCACGGCAACAGGATTTACCCCTCAACCCAGCCGTCTACCATCTAAAGTCTTCATCCCCGCCACCGACAGCCATCACACCCGCAACACCCTCAACGTATCAGCAGGGGCCTACACGGCGTCGCAAGAGAGGTGGTACTCTTCCATATGTGCTTAAGTTATTGATCTCACCCGGAAAATAGACCTTAAAATGTTTACTATACTTTTCTTGTCCGTACCAAATCGTAGTGGCTAGTTGAATGCAAACATTGGTTGTGAAGTAGCTTTGTCCGATTTGCACCATCAGATCCGCCATGTCACGGTCACTATACTCGGAAAGCTTATGGTTTCCCCCCCTTCATATTCACTACCATCATCGTAGGTGCTTCACTGCTTCATGTCGTGCTAGCACTGCTCCTCAAGACCTCAACCCATCAAGCGAAACAACATGCCACTCATAATTCCAAAGCTTACGTGTTGAAATACGAATCTGATATGATGCTCATATTACTAAAATAGAGAATGTTTAATTGGTCACCTAATGTTCCTGTATTCTTTTTGAAAAGCATGTGCGCCACCCACTGGTGCAGCTAGTTCCACTTTCCTGATTTTACTCTTGATGCTTAGGGTTTTCCCCTTTTATATACTTTACTATGATCTGCGTAGGTGCTTTCTGTCATACTAACATTACTCCACCCTTCAAGCTAAAGAACACAACACTCAAAATTCCAAAGCTTAGTTGTTCAAATATGATTGTGATATGATACTGATATTAGTTAACAGACACATTTAATTGGTTAGCTAAAGGTCCCACTTGAGTTTCCAAATGCATGTCGCGACATATAGAGAGACAGCAGAATTGCATTTCTTTGTCACTTGTTGACTGTACTTTCTTGTCCATACCAAATCTTAGTTGTTATTTCAAAGCAAATATCGGTTGCTAACTACCCTTTCCGCAGTTTGCAGCTTCAGATCTGCCATCCCACTGCCACGGTCAACACTATACTCATCATGCTTATGGTTTCCCCATTTTATGATGACCACGACCAGCCTACGTTGTTCATATCATAATAGCACTGCTCCACCCATTGATCTAAACAAGCTTAGTTGTACAAATTCAAATCTAATATTATGCTGATATTAGTAAAATTGAGAGATGTTTTATTGGTCAGCTAAATGTTCCTACTTTAGTTTCGAAATGCATGTGAGCCACATATGGAGAGACCGAAAGGAATAGTATTTCTCTGTGGGCTCTTGTTCATCATGGGTGGCCAACCGACATTGTATATAAAGACTTGTAATATCTTCAGTCTACTTGCCCTTCCGCTCTTCTTTAAGATGATCCTCTTCTCTTGCGGTTGAATGGTCAGGTCGAGTTATTCTCCCTTAGTATATTTTGAATCTGTCAGGTCAGGTCAACTTGTTCTTCTTTACTATATGTTGAAGCTGTCATCTGCGAAGTATCATCACTTCTGGAGCTCTCATATTTTGAGTAGTAGGCCACATTATATTAATGCACACACCAAATTACAGCATGCATGGCACCTGTTAGAAGAATTGCACAATGGGGTTTACAGGGAGGAAGTATTGGATTAGAATCACTTCTGCATTACAAAGATAATCTCACTTGTTTTTATGTTTTCATGCATGTCAGGTATTGAACATTATCAAAATGAATATGAGAATGGGCACACGAGAGGAATATTGCGGAACAATCCACTGGCTAACAAACTTGGCATGGTGGAGGATGGCCTATCTTATTCACCCATCAAGGTGCATGCTCTAACTTGGCAAGGTTGTATTGGTCGCACATATTTTGCATCTGGCCTCTTGCATTACTTATACTTTGTTACACCATCTTCTTAGTTTAAGCATCATATATGATTATATGCCATACCTATCCATTTTCTATACCTATTCCATGTGCCGTCATACTATGTTTTTCCAGTCAAATGTTGTTCTTTCGTAATAGATGTCCAAAAGGAAGAGGGTGATTCTAGATCCTCAAGGAGTACAAACTAGGTATTTGGAAAAGGTAGTGATACCTGTTAAATCAGATAGACCAGCAGCCACAGAAAACACAGGCCCAACTGTAACAGACTTTACCCCTACTCCAGTGGCCAAACCCCTATTAGGACTGCTGACAGCCCAGCGTCAGGTACTGTCTATGATATCAATTCAAAATTTGAACTCCTAAATTTCTACATGTGCCTTACCTTCTCTCTTGTATGAAAACTAATTTCAGATGAATCTCCTTGCTCAAAGGATCATAGGATCGCACGACAATACTGGGCTCTCCATTGCTCTTGTCAGTACCTCTTGCCCTTTGTCAGCATACTTACACTCATTACTATTTGATTATGTAGCATCACTGTAAATGTTCGCTTCTTTATCCTCCCTTTGCTTGAAATTATAAGATCTATATTTACTCTTAGATAAATGTAGAATTAACACAACGGTTATGAAGTTTTGGATTGCTCATGTAAGTACATTTTGTCATGTACTCCCTCTGTATCGAATTAATTGTTGATCAATTGGATGAATTTAGAACTTAATAGTGCTAGATACATCCATTTGAGCGACAACTAATAACGGACGGTGGTGGTATTACTGTACATGCATTGCGAGATAGTTGATTGTCTAGCATTACTCTGCATCTTATCTGCCCTGCCCTCCACTTTCTCCAAATTATCATATCTACATTTACTCTTACCAAAATGTTGAATAAAGCCAATGCCATGGCACACATTGATGTCTGCATTCCTCTTGTCAGTAACTTTTGCCTTGTAATGCTCTACTTAATTAATTGCTATTTGATTATGTATCATTAGTTTGCACCTGAGCTTCATTATCCTCTATTTCTTCCAATACTATTTGATCTATATTTACTCTTTGCAAAATGTAGAATAATGGCTACGCTTATAAAGAATTTTCTTTGGGGAATTTATTGAATTATCTTTCCATCAACATGGAGAAGGGCTTTGTCCAGCCCGTGTTAACATGTAATGTAAGTTCATCCTTCTCAAGCCTTAAAACTTTGTTCTAGTATAGATTTGGATAGGCATCATTTGCTCCACTGCTGTTTAGATCTGATTGGATGTTTGCAACAACTACCAGTTTAAATTGCAGTGGTAAAAACATGTTCCTTATGCAGAACAGATCCATTTATTTGCTTATACAATTGTGAAACCTATTACGTGTCTCCTTGTTTCTCTTTCAGAGTCGTATCTCTTATGCCAGGAAGAACTTTAGGAAAGATAGTGAGCCAAACCATCTTGAGGACAACGAGATGACCCCAAGGTCCTGTCTTGATTAAGACATTGAGTTGAAGCTACTCACCAGCAGGTGTGAGACAACCTCTGTGCAGTCGCTGCCTCAATCAGTTCGACTTCATCAGTCTCAACTTAAAGCGGAAAGGCTTGCTTCAGCTCAGCTCCGACTTGAAGTCAAAGATGTAATGAAGATGTCAGGCGACTGCCTTGCGCACTATGGTTCCATACACCTAGGGATGAAGCATCAATCGTTGACACAACTGAGGTCTCATCAGCTTGTTTGGCTGCTTGCGGGGCCCGAGCTTGCCTGGTCTAGTGCCTTCTGAAGTGCTCTCAGTTTTTTATATTCTTTTGTCGGCGCGTTTATATGCACCGGTGGTGACCTTTGATGCCTAGTGTATGTAATCTGCGGTCATGTTGCGCTTTATTATCACCGGTAGCGAATTTTGATTCCTAGTGGATGTAATATGCCGTAATTTCTTTGTTGTATAGTCTAGGTTTATTCTTTGGTTGGTATGCTGTAATTTAGGCTGGAAGGTTCAGTGGATCTCAGTGTTGTCGGTCTTCAGGCCGGCCCATTACTCATATGGGCCAAAACGTCGTCCTATAATCATCTTGGGCCATTAGCAGGTCTAAACCTATAGTAGTTTCCCGCCTTTAACAGGCCATGGGCTACATATTTACTGTAGTGACACTAGGCTTCCTACGGGCCGTAGAAACTACGGTCCGTAGAAAAAATGGGCCTTATATTGGCCGTAGAAACAATGGGCCTTCTACGGGCCGTACCATGAATGGGCCTTAGACGGGTCGTATGATCGATTAGCCAAACATGGGCCAAAACAGACCGCATTATGGTCGTAAACGGGCTAGAGTTGGAGTCATCCATTCATGAGCCGACCATAACGGGCCGTTGTTAATAGGCCGTATTTGATGATGCTATGAAAACGGCCAAACGTATTAACGGGCCACAAATGGGCCGACTGTAACCACGGGCTGAATTTGGCACACAAGCAGAAAATGGCAGTAACGGGCCGTAAGTAACCGAATGCTAGAAATGAGCCCAAGAATAAATGGGCCCTGAGAAGGCCGAAAGATAACATGGGCTGCAAACGGCCCAATGGATTAATGGGTCGTTAATGGGTATAAAGTGATACACTATTCAGTACGGGCCAGTTTCACCACGGGCCATTAATGGGCCAAGAGTTACAAAGGGCCTCATATGGGCCGAAAGACGTCATGGGCCAGACATGGGCCGGAACTTAAAATGGACTGGAATCATATTGGACGGCCCAGATGACGCTACTGGGCCTAATTCGGATAGGTCGTAACGGGCCCTGGGTTAGCGGGCTGTAAATGGGCTATATGCGAACAGGCCGTTAACAGGCTTTCCGTGGGCCAGTCCGCCACCTTTTGACCAAGTCAAACGTGTCGGCCTTTTCACAGGAATGGGCCTCTGTTCGGCCGTGCCACATGTCGATGTATCATAGGCGCCTTCGGTCCAATGAGTGGATGACATCTGTCGCAACGGTGAGCCGACACGTGTTTCCTCCAGCCAATGATGATTTTACACGTGGCAAATCCCCATTGGTCGGGGCTATTAGCGGGTTATCGGATCCAAAACTAGACCAGATAGCTTAACGGTGTTCCATTACGGTGGATGCCACGTGTCGGTCACCCTTGACGAAAGCACTTCTGTGACGCGTGATTTATCGTCATGGAAGTGGACACTTCTGTGATGATAATTTTGGTAATCTCATGTAACACTTCTATGACAGCATAGGTATGACTATCTTGATTCTGTCATAAAATTGTCAAGGATGTACAAGCATGACAGAAAACGTGACCTACTGTGACAAACACGTATCATCACGAAAGTGTATGTTTTTTGTAGTGTGATGTTTGATTTACAAGTGAAGAACATTCTATGCTGCATTGAAGACTTCAACATCGGCGTCCCGAAGGATCACAACGACAACGACGACGTGGCACGCCGCCTCCGCTGCCGCCGGAAATAGTTTTTTTTCTTGGGTTTAATATTGTATCTCGATCATATGAATATAAATTCAAAGTATGACTGAATGAAAGATATGGTTTGAGCGAACTTGCATTTTTCTCTCTTAATGTACAGACTTATCAAATGATTTTCTTTTGAAAAAAAATGTCAATGGTTTTAAGATATAAAATAGTCATCACAAACGTTTTAGTTAGAACACCTGTATGCAAACCGGGAGCTTCCCCAGGAAGCCAAGGGAAAATGTGCCAAGCAGGATTTTTGCGGCTCTTAACCGTGAACGTTTTAGATAAAACACCGTATGCAAAGTGAGAGCAGGATTTGTGCATCTCTTCAATGCAAACGGTTCTTTTGGATGACCCGTGTGCAACCACTTACAAACAATTTGGTAAGATTTGCATCTGTCATATTGGGTATGTTGCCATTTGTCAAACTAGAAAGATTGACATTTGCTGATCTAGTAACATTGCCATTTGTCAACCTTGTAACACTGCGATTTGTCAAAATATGAAGCTAAAAATCACTAGCAGTATCTAATTTTTGCAACTAAAATTTAGTAATTAATCATTGATTTCATTCATAGATTAAGCAGTCGTTCTTAATTTATACAAACAGTTCAACTCGATAGCTGAACCAACCAAACTTTTCCCCAATTGTTGCCAACCACGTACTGAAATAGCTAGTCCAACTATATATACTAGCTAATTTTAAGTACGTTCTATAGTTCCACCACATCTATAGTTAGATGAACTAAAAAAATAGCCCGTAAATACTACTACTATGGAGGGGCTTTGTACTACTTCCGGCTACCTCTCCTCTGCCGAGCGCGCTTAGTAAGAGGCAGAGAAGGAGGACCCTACCGACGAGCTATACAACTGCAATATGGTGCCTGCCGCTGCTGCAGCTTCAGCGGCGCTCACCTCTAACGCCCTCTGCCGCTCCATACGACCCCTCTCAAAGTGGTGGTTCTCCTTGTAGATTTCCTAATTCCTCTCCTATGAGGCAGTGTGTGTCGCGGCCACGGCAGTGGTAAGGCTCTTTGCGTGCTTGATGAGGCGCTCCTCCTCCTCCCGTAGGAACTCGGTGTAGCGCGCAAGGTCGCTGATGCACGTGCGGGCATCCACCTCCTCCTCCCGCCTTCGGGCAGTGATGGCAGAGCGGGTGATGACCCTGGCAGTCGACGGTGGGCTGGCGGCCACGACGGCCGACGATGGGGTGGCGGCCACGACCACCACCTCCCGCCTTCGGGCCGCGATGGCGGAGCGGGTGATGGCCACGGTGGCCGGCGGTGGGGTGGAGGCCACGACGGCCACATCCTGCCTTCGGGTCGTGGCGGAGGAGCGGGAGATGGCCCTGGCTTTCAACGGTGGTGTGGTGGCAACAGCGGTCGGCAATAGCTGCTGACAGGCAGTGGCGGCGGAGCATGTGGTGGGTGTTCCGCCACTACACTACGCCGGGGACTGCGCCGCCGCCGCGGTGTAGCCTCCCAGCTGGAGCTGTCCTCTAATGTAGGCAGAGTGGCTAAGCGATGACAACGGACCGGTGCCATTCGCAATTGTGGGAGAAGCAGGTGAGATAAACTACAGGGAGGGAGGGGAAAATGTGACGCAGGACTCACCGGCCGTGAGGGTTTATATAGCAGGCCGGTAAGCATTGGGATTTTGCTGGATTTCACCGAGTCGGGCGGGAAGCTTGCGCGGTAACCTGCGAGGTTGCGCGGGAACGGGCTCACCGATGATTCATTGGCTTCACCGTTTGGCCAAAAGAACGCCCCCACGTGCTACGCAAGCTTGCGATGTAAGCCGTCTACGGCAGCGGGGTGACAAGACGTGCGAGAGCAGGATGAAAGGCCACGTACACATACGGTTAATAAAAAATGTTTGTGACTTAATTACCTACTATACCCCTATCCTGGTTTATAAATATGATTTAACTAATAAAATACGAATGCATGTCGCCAAAGATTATATAGTTGGATTCGTATTTGAACATAGTTTCCAATTATATAATTTTTATAACATGCATTAACATTTTGTTGGTTAAATTTGAGGGTAAAGTATGGCACAGAATATAAAGGGGACTATAGACTAGATGGAGGTAGTAGCACACAGCCGCTCTCTATGCAGCGACGCAACTGTCGGCCAGCTTGTAGGCGACCATTTCCTGCATGTTAATCTGATCTATGTGTGTGGTTGCTTGTGGTTCAGGCGGCCGCGGCGCACTCTGCTCGTGTCCCGCTGCGCGGGCACTACTCTCGCGTCCCTTCGGGAGCTCTACCCTCATCCCTCCACGTGCGCTGCCAGTTTTTGGGGCCGGCGCACGATCATGCACGTTCATGTGCATGCGGTTGTGCTGGGCACGGCACCACGATGTAGTTACCCGTTGCGAAAACTACCATGCGGACGCGCCGAGAATCCACGCCGCTCGGCCCCCTTTTATTCCTGCGGCCATTTACCATCATCTCTCGTCTCACATGACACAATAAGCACACCCATGAGGACACATACAGAGAGGACATCCAACGGTTCCAATGGCGCTCCCCTTGGCTCCAATGGCGCTCCCAGCGGTCGGCGATGACAACGGTGGGCAGTTCACCATGAAACACGTCGTGGACACCCACGTGAGGGGGAAGGCCCTCTCGGTGGTGTACACAGAAGATCCGGTCTCGGTGGAGAGCTCCATCCAAACTATGGAGCAGTTCCTTGTCGAGGACAAGTACCAAGTGGTTGGCTTCGACCTCAAGTACACCATGGGTCGTGCCGGGCATGATCAGAAAGTTGTCTTCACCCAGTCGTGCATGCGACATGACGTCCTCGTCTACCACTACCACATGGACACAACGCCTTGCAAGTGTTTCTCCAGGTTTATCAACAGCTCCGACTACAGTTTCGCTACGATGGACACCACCAACGATCTAAAAGTGCTCAAGGTTTCAAGCTTGAAATGCCCGAATCTTATCAACATCCAGCACCACTACAAGGTCTAGGGGAGCGACAACAACAAAATGAACTCCTTGGTTGACCCCGCCTCGGCCATCATCGACCCCTACTATGCGAAGATGAAGGAAGAGAGCAAGAAGGACAAGAACGCCTGGCACAGTGATTGGCATGAGAGACTGGATGAAGAACACGTCAAGTACGCGGCCAAGGATGTGTACACAAGCTATGAGATGTACATGCGGATAGTTGACATGAGGAAGTGTCTTCTTCCTGGCTGAGACGAGGGATCGAGCCATAGAGAGTGGAGGGAGCGTCACAAGAAGTAGATGACTAGATGATCGTTTCTCCTACTTTGGAATGCATGCAATTGTTTGTTCAGGTGTGTGCGAATGATATTTATAGTCACATATGTAATTGGACATTTATTTCAGTTATATATATACATGTTATTCTTCTATAGACAGAGAAAATCACATGGCTTATTACCAGCAATCGTCTGTGTTATTATTGGTCTTCGCACACATTTCTGATTACAGACCTGTTTGCCTCGTATCACACACATCTTGTTCAGTTGAACCATTTCCATTGTGTTGCGTAATCGCACACAGTTCATCCTAGTGAACCGTATGTTGTATATCGCGCACACCTTCATTTGGCTGCCCATTTCTTTTGTTCCTCCTCATCGTAAACAGTTGATTGAACTGAATCATATGCCCTGCATCGCACACCCAACTAAAATCTGAACCGTGTTTGATGCATTCGTCATCACAAATGTTTTGCACCTTTTTTGATGGTTCTTTTACACCACCGTTTGCTATTATGGCATCACACACAGTTTCATCGAAGGGTCTCTGATCGTAGTGTCGCATTTGGATCATCATGCAGTAGTGACATCTAGCACGTGCCGTGTTTGGTACTCCTTCTTCGTAAGAGTTGAAATGCTAGCATTCATCAGAAATAAAAAATAAATACAAATCAGCAGTGATACTATACCACTTGGTTTCCTTACTCCTCTATATTGGAAAGAATACTTCCGTTCGCCTACATGTGGGACGTCGACCATCCTGGTCCACATGCCATGCACGCAGAACTCCAAGGGAGAATCACCCCGGTCATCGCGCCACAGTAATAATGACTAATGAGCCGTCAAATCACAAGCCCAACCTTTCTCACTGTGAAGTTGCTCGGATGAAGGAACCATCATGACTTCGTTGAATTCCGCTTCTTGAACAAAACTACTGTACCAGTAGTACTGCTAGCTACAATAGTTACTCCAGCAAAGGCCTCCTTTGGTTCATAGGATAGGAATTTTATAGGAATATGAAAATCATAGGAAGTGAGACGACATACATCTCAATTCCTATAGAGAAAGAGATGCCATTTGATGCATAGGATAGGAATTTTTCCAATGAGTCTAGGCTAGTGTACTGGTAATTTTCTCTAAAAACTACAGTAGTAACTAGTACTGGTACATGCTCGTAATTAATTAAACAAACATACGGGAGATATAGACACACACACTAACTACTAGTACTACTACTTCTCACATCCTGGACAGATGTCGTCGTTCTCCTTCCCGGCTTTGTCAGCGACACCCCACCGTGCTTGGATCTCCACTGACCTCTCCGCAGAAGCGCATGCGTCCTCTTCTTTCTTCCGGCGGCGGGCCTCTCCTTTCTTGAGTGCTTTCTGACTTTTCCACTTCCTCTGTGCGGCTTTGGCCGCCTCTTGCTCTACCGCCCATTCGTCCTTGGAAGCTTCAAATTCCTCCCACGTAGGTCTGAGGTCGCGAGCGGCAATGAACTCGGCATGGCAGGATGCCATCACTTCCCTACCATTTTGTGTGCGGTCGTGGGCAGCGAGGAACTCGGCGCGGCGGGATGCCATCGCTTCCTTACCGGCAAGTGTGCAGCGCGGTGGCATGAACGACTCTTGGTGAGAGCTCTGGGTGGGGTGGCCAGACAACCGTATAGTGCATTGGTTTGTCAAGAGCTCAAGGACGAAAGACGAAGGAAATTTGGATTCCCCTTCAATCTTGGTCATTTAATACAGAGTAAAATGCATTGGCAGTCAGTGAACTTGTCTTGATAGCTCACTTTGATCATTGTATACGAGATATGGTGATTATACGGTCACTGGCTCAACGTATAGCTCCGTATTTGTCTAGTTGACCAGTCAAACAGTCAGCATGCACCTCATCAGCTCGTGTTCTTTATCTATCTATGCGGGCCTACCTGTCAGTGGAGAAAGAAATAAAAACCAAAATTATGCAACGTACACTCGTCGCTGCAAACCACGGACTCGACGCTGCAACGTACACTCGTCAGCCAAATGAAAATGAAATACTTTGCATTAAATGCACAAACCGATATTTTTAGATTATACGTGATGCACACATTAGCGCACACCATCCATAGAGGCAAGTAGCATGTATGCGTGCAGACACTCACGCTCACGCTGTCAAACCATGCTAACGCATGCACGTAGCCCTCTCAAGCAAAGTCCTGCTCATGCGCAACGCAAACGGCGAGCCCGTCACCTGCGCGCCCCGGCGGTGCATGACATTACTGTGTAGACGTTTGCTGGCGGACTCCGTGAACACCGACCATGTATTCACCTGGCTCAACACTTACGGTCATACTCGTGCTTGGGCACTGAGCTGCTCGACATTAGCCATGGCTCTGCACACGACACGACGACGTGACTCGGCGCTTTGCTCATGTATATCATCCATCACAACGACAATCTATAAAACAACCTAGCTAGAGAGGGTACTATGGTACCTATATATGTATCGTGAGTGACCGATCATAGTGTCACTGCACACGAGTGTGTGTTTGATCGATTCGTCCATTATTTGTAAGTTATCCATGGTTGTGTGGTGTCTAATGGTGGTCATCGAAGGCTAGCTGACGACAAGAGCGGTTCCATGGGCGCCTGGTTGTCAATACGTGCCGCATATGCTTCAAAGGCTCGTCATCCATGAGTTAACATTTTACCACCACGCCAGCATCTGACCGCCCTGGCCTACCGAAACCCCTTCCATCGCTAGCGCGCGCTTCCCGCCTGAAACAGTCACCGTCTCTCTAGAACGTCAATGCCGCTTTCACTGGACTTAACTACAGGTGCAGTTGGTGTGTCACTGACATGCGGGCCAGATGCCTGTTGGGCCCACATGTCAGTGACCCAACTGCACCTGCAGTTAAGTGACTGAAGCAGCATCCGCATTCATGCCCAACGCGACCTCTTACTGGCGTCGCATTGCAGCAGCGCGACGGCCAAGAGAGTGCCACCCATGCGGCATCCCGATGCAAGAGACTCCTTCGTGTTAATGACACCACGTCCATCCTTCCGTTCACCGCCCACATTAATGACACGCAGCTGCCAACGAACCTACTCCGGCGCCAACCGTCCATCCGTCTGTCGTGGCTCATTGCCATTCGCTCGCTACATTAACTTGAGCCCAAGTTCCCAGCCATAGCCAAAGATCCACACTCATTATCCTCCTGTGCCTTCCTTCTGACGGCACCACTCCAACCATGGACTCCTGGTGCTCGAAAGCTCTCTTGGATGTACTGTCACAGGAGCAGATGAAGGACATCGGCGGCTCCGCTCCGAGCGCGCTCCAAAGCTATCTTGGACATACTGTCGCAGGAGCAGACGAAGGAGACCGCCGGCTCCCCCCCCCCCCCCGGGCTGCCCTCCACCGCCATGACCACGAAGCCGGCGCGCGTGCGCGGGTGCAGCCAGCAGCAAGGTAGAGTAGTGCATGGTAGGTCGCCGCCGCTCTGGTCCCAGGAAGGCCACCGCTCCTCCACTCAGTCGACGCCAAGCTATGTGGGATAAACATCCGCGGCCGATTAGCCGCTTGACGGTGACGTGGAGGCAGAAATCTTCAGAACCTTGTGCTTCGGAGGAGGAGGTTATCGAGGCAGAGCTAGACAAAGCTGAGGCAGATGAGGAGGAGGCAAAGGCAATGGCTGGCGTTCTCGGGGATCATAGCCAGACATGGTGGTCGGGCGCCGGCGATCGTTTAGATCAGGTTTACAGTATATTTTAGTATGGTTTGTGCGAAATATGTAATGAATTTCGTCTAGTTTATAGGAAAAGTTTTCGAAATGTAATGAATTTCATCTGGTTAATTTGAAATTTTCTTTGTTTGCATGAATTTCGTCTAGTTAGTTCATATAGTTCTCGTGTCACACCCTAGCTGGTTCATGCATTAGAGTGTTGCATCATGTCTACTTTTACAGAAACTTGAAATGGGGATGACAGAACCCCCAGCACCCCCCTGGAAACAACTAGGGTTTACTAAAATTATTTTCATTGAACCCAAAATGCCCTTCACAAAATGTTCATCATTTCTGGATTGGGTTAAAACCCCTGGCAAAAATGGTGCACTCTTTTCTAAGATATTCTGGATTCTTTGAATTAAATCATAAGTATTTGAATTTGGGCATTTAAATGCTATAAAATATTTTAAATTCCCAAATAATTCTGGATTTAAGTGAGGGCTGTTAGGAATAATCCCAATAGAGCCCACAATTATTTTCAGGATTTTAGTAAGTGCCTAAGTATTTTTAATAAAGCCCTAAAGTTACAGAAAAATAGAAAAAGAAAACAAAACAGGAAAGAGAGAAAGAGAAAGGCTTACCTGGCGCCACCCAGCAGGCCCACCTGCCGGCCCAGCCCAGCCAACGCTCCAGCGAGCTGCTTGGCATGGCTAGGTAGGCAAGCAGCTGCTCGACGGCGAGCACAGCATGCGTGCCACGCAGCTGCCCGCTGCCTCGCCGCTCCCCTCGTCGAGCTGTCGACGTGGGACAAACCCCCTCTCTCTCCCCCGACCTCGTAGACACTCGCTCCCCCCTCTGGCTCCTCTCTCTCGCCCTCCCCGACGTCGCCCGAGACGTCACCGTCGCCGCCGCTCGCCGCAGCCACGTCCAACTCCGTCCCCGCGCCCTCTCACCGTGTCCGGACAGTTCACCGTCGTCGACTACATCGACTAGCCAAGCCACACGACGCAGGAGCCCCTACATCGTCCCCGCCGCCGTCGTCTTCAACCTCGGGCCGCCGAGATCGCCGTCACCGTTCCGACCGCACTGAGCCTTCCCCGAGCATGCTGACCGTCTCTGCGGCTTCCTAGTGAGCTACTGCTCCTCCCCCTTCTCTCCGCTTCGTCACTAGAGCTCTGTAGCCGCCGTGCCTTTTCTGTCCGAACGCACCGCCGCCTGAGCTCGTCGCCGACGTAGCTCCGGCCGCTTAGCGGTCCCGCTGGCACGTCCAGCGTGCTCACCGCATCGCGTAGATGTTGTAGGTGCTAGTGCCATGCCGCCTAGGCCACTGCAGCCACGCGCACGAGCTGACCCGAGCTTTGGCCTCCGCCAAGCTCGTCGCCGGCGATGCTCCGGCCACTCCCCGGCCAAACCATCACAACGGAAGGATGTGGGCGAGCACCATCTGCCCGTATCTGCTCTCCACGCAGCAAATGGTGCCCTGTGGGCAAATCCCTCAGCACGCCGCCGCGTCTGGCCTCGCCAGCGGCTAAACGCCGGCAGGCTTTGACCCGCTGACCAGCGAGTTGACCACGTCTGACCCTTGTGGGCCCAAGTTGACTTTCCCCGAGCCTATGACAGGTGGGGCCAACCTGTTAATTAGTTTAGGATTAGTGCTAACTAATTTTAGTTAGTTTTGGTCACTGACATGTGGGCCCAGGCCCCACTAATAGTTAGTTAGTATTAACTTAATTCTGTTAGTTAGCTGAGACACTGACAGACAGGGACCACCAGTCAGGTTTGACTGGCCTTGGCGCCTTTGACTCGCTGATGTCACAGTGACGCAGTGCTGACGCAATTATTCATTTTCTGGATTTATTTTTATATAGGAAATTCCAGAAAATAGCCAAAACTTCTAAAAATCATAGAATATCAACCATAGCTCCAAATCAAACAAATTATATATGAAAAATGATCAGAAAAATTCAATCTATCCATCTGTAATGGTTTCATGCATGACAAACCAATTTAACCTTGCTGTTTAGGTGAAACAAGCTAACACACTTATTATGTATAGGAACTTTAACTTCCATTTGAATCTTTGGTTCAAATGGACCCATTTCAACTCGTTTCACATTGCATTAGGCAGGGCACATCATTTTGCCATGTCATAGCATGCATCATATTGTTGCATATTGTCATGTGTTGATTATGTTCTGTGTGTCCTTTGTGGTAGGTCCTGCCTCCGAGGATATCTCCGAGTATCCAACTAAAGGGCAGTACCCTGCTACCACTCCATCAGGCAAGCAGCCCCATTGATCATATCGATACAATCCCATGTTCTCGCCTCTGCTCTCATTTAGTGCATTAAGACAACAACGTTTCAAACTGCTGTGTGCTATGGTAGTTGAACCCTTATCCTCTGCATGACCTGTCATTGCCACAGTAACTAGATGAAACCCACTAGCATGTGTAGGAGTTGATTGAGCCATGTATGTGTTTCCTACCTTGTTATGCCTGCTATGCTTAGAGTTGTGTCAGGTCTGGTTCATCTGGGTGATGGGCTAGAGTGAAATGATTATCTTGGTAAGGTGAGGGATGTGTTGAACATGATTTGGTAAAGGTATCGATGAGAGGCCATGTAGGAGTACATGGTGGGTTGTTTCATTGAGGCCGCCCATAAGAACTGAGATCTGTATGCGTGATTTAAGATTCAGCTACTACCACACATTAGGCCCTGAAATATGACCCCGCTCGACTTACTGACCCCTCTCGTCCTCTGTCCAGGAGTTGCAACTGTATTCTGGTGTTTGTAGGTTATGTGTTGGCGGCTGTGCGTAGCGCTGACCCTAGGGGTGGGCTATGATGCGGTAGATACACTGTGGCCGGGTATGTCGGGCGCCCGTTTGGCGTCTCGGGACCCTGTACACATCGTTTGGGGCCGTTGAGGACACCCTGGCCTGATTTCCTTGTGGATGGAACCTGAATAGGTGATAAACCTGGACTAGAGACTTGTGCGGTTAGTCAGGTCGTGGTCTACACCCACGTCGGCTTTCGCTTGAAGTCTGCCGAGCACATGTCGTGTGCAGACGCTAAGTGGTGGAAACATATGTGACGAAGTACACTCCTGCAGGGTATAAAACTATTCGAATAGCCGCGTCCGGGGTAAAGGACTACTTGGTTGCCTATACAGTTCATAGACAAGTTAATGGTTACCACTAAAAGACTCAAGATAAGTGTGAGTACCGGGGATGGCCCTCTCATAGAATGACGAGGGAGGATCCCCGGTGGAGTATTGTGTTTGTGATTAGTGGACTCGTGTGAGAAAACTATTTTACTAGTGGTGTCCCGTAGGATAGCTTAGCCAAGAGTCAAAGCTGGCTTGCTGCAATAACTCCACCACCTTCTTGAGAATAAGCATGTATAGTAGGTTTTGATGTGAGACTTGCTGAGTTCCTTTGTACTAATGTTTGCTTAATTACTGTTTTCAAACAACAAACACCGCCCCCTCCGATGGGTTTTATTTAGATCTCGACGTCGATGAGTGACTTGGCACCCAGGTGGTGATCCTGGTCATGGAGGGCCCTATGTAGATAGACAGGCTTCGAGAAGCCTTCTTTCTTTCTAGTGTCTGTACTCAGACTATTTGCTTCCGCATGTGCTTGTATGCTTGTATGACTTGAGTGTCGGGTCATGTGACCCCTACCTGTATGAACATGTTATGTATGGCTCTCTGGAGCCTTTAAATAAAGTACTTGAGTTGTAGAGTTTTGTTGTGATGCCATGTTGTATTTGCACATATCGAGCATATTGTGTGTATGATTGAAATGCTTGGTATGTGTGGGATCTGACAATCTAGTTGTTTATCCTTGGCAGCCTTTCTTATGGGGAAATGTAGTCTAGTGCTCCTCGAGCCATAGTAGTCCGCTACAGCCCGGTTCACCGGAGTCCTGCTAGCCCAGCACTACTACTCAGGACACTTGACTGGCCGGCATGTGTTTCACTTCGTTCCTATGTTTGTCCCTTCGGGGAAATGTCACGCGGTGACTTCCGGAGTCCTGCCTAGCCTGGTACAGCCCGGGTTCCCCGGAGTCCTGTTAGCCCAGTGCTACAGCCCGGATTCACTCGCTGATGACCGACATGCTCGATGTGATTCATGTATGCCTATCTCCATAGGTCTGTACCGATTTGGGTTCACGACTAGCCATGTCGGCCCGGGTTCTCTGTCATATGGATGCTAGCGACACTATCATATACGTGAGACAAAAGGTGCAAACGGTCCCGGGCCATCGTAAGGTGACACCCGTGGGGATATCATGCATGAGGCCGCAATGTGATATGAGGTGTTTCCGGCTAGATTGATGTGACTTGGAATCGGGGTTCTGACAGCGTTGGCATCAGAGCCGGACTGCATGTAGGTTCGTTGAGCCAAACTGGTTGATGTCGAGTCTAGAAATGCTTTAGTTATATGTAGGGGAATTGATTGTGGGAGGGAACGTAAGGCTCTTTTACTCCATTACCTTATGCCCTCTGATCTGAGTCATTCTCTTCTCATTCAACATGGGTTAAGGACTAGGCTCTCTTCTTCTATCAGGTTCACGTGTTACTAATCCATAGTAGCTTATAGGATTGTTGTTACAAGCCTCAGTACAGTTTCTACTACTTTTAGTATGTTGCTAGTTGAATCAGAACCTTGGTATGATGTTGTTGAGTGGTATTGCAAACTGTTGTGGATGTCTCAAATCTTTTTCTGAGCATTTACAGCCGTTATGCTGTCTGATTTCCCCTAGAAAATTCTAATGCCTTTGCATTATTCTGTGCTTTCAGATGGCCACCCGTTCGCAGAACCAAGTGGTTCGTCTGACCCGGTGCCTCGATGTGCCCGGCCACACGACCATGTTGGTTCGAGTGATGGTTAAGTCAGGCTATCGGTGGTATCCGGAATATACCGTCGAGGAGCAGTTCAGAGACTTCAACCAGAGCAAGTACCTCTGTACCGTCAGGATATATCCCTCTTATCCTAGAGCCACTAAGCCCCTTCACTGTTCCTATGGACTTGGGGTCACTATTGAGATGTCTATCCAGGATGCAGCCAATTCAATGATGACTATCATTCGAGCTAGGACTGCCTTGCTACAGAACACCGATTTCCGATACATGCCAGCCTTACTTCCCGGAGCACAGGGGTACTATCAGGCCTTGTACTATGACTCTACACATGAGGAGTCACTACTCCGCACCATTGCCGAGATGCTCGAGGATAAGGACCGCGAAAATCGGGCCTTGCGTATGGAGCTTTTCCACACTCGTTCTGATCATTGGGCCACTTTGACTCGGTTTGCACCTGCGGTGCAGGCAGGATACATGGACATGAGGGATCTGTACCCTGTATGGTCTGGATTGCCAGATTGTATGGAGTGGCGCGATGTAGGAGGCATCACCCCTCCTCGTGGTCCCCGTCTGCCACCACCTGTGGGACCAAGGCCACATCCGAGTCCCTATGGTCCGCAGGCTCTGCAGGACCGTCTGTTCCCAGATGATCATGTTCCACTTCCAGGCCTTGGTGGCGACTTCTATGACGATTACTACGGAGCCGTCTGAGCTAGTAGTAGTATCACTAGTACTGTAATAGTTGTATTCTCCATAGTCCTGTGTGACCATGGGATACGACTTGGTGTGCCTCACGCTCCAGAGGTGTATAAAAATAATGTATAGGAGCTTGGAATGCCTTCGATGAGATGTAATGTCTTTCACCGTAGTTGTACTCTAGCCTAGGATTGTACTAAACTATGTATGCTGTGTATGACCAATGGTATATATATGGCAGTTTCTATATTACCATGTCGTGCAATGAACATCTTAGCATTCCATGTTATCCATTACATTCTGCACTTCCTTGCTAAGTTTGTGCCATCCTTATCTAAATCGTTGTCTTGTTTTCTCCTAGGATGGTCAACACCCGCAGCAACCCTGCTGCCCCGGAGCAGGGGGAAGCCAGTGCAGTTAGGGGTGAAAATCTACCTCACCCGCCTTCTCTGGCCGAAGTGATGCTGGAGGCGGAAAGAAACAAGCGTGAGACTAACCGCTTTGCTGGAGCGGATTGAGCAGCACACTACACGCCACCAGCGAAATGACTTGGTGTCAATCAATGACTTCATCAAGTTGTACCCACCAAAGTTTAACCATTCCGTCGAGCCCCTCGAGGCGGATGACTGGCTTCACAGCATCACCCACAAGCTACATTCTGCCAACGTAGCTGAAGCTGATAAGGTTACTTATGCTGCCTATCACCTCGAAGGCCCTGCTAGCCTTTGGTGGGAAAATTTTGAAGCTATGCGCCCGGTCGGCCAAATCACTACTTGAGCTGAATTCAGTGAGGCTTTCCATGAGCATCACATCCCGGAAGGTCTCATAGATCGCAAGAGGGAAGAGTTCTGCAATTTCACCCAAGGAAGACTGACTGTGGATGCATATAGTCGTGAATTTGGGAATCTGGCACGATATGCTCCCGAAGAGGTATCCACCGACGCTAAGAAGTAGGCAAGGTTCCGCAAGGGACTTAATCCCGAGCTTCACCGCGATCTTCGTCTGCACGAGCGCACCTCCTTTCAGAAGTTGGTCAATAAAGCCATCGGTGCTGAGAGAGGCCAGTCTGACTATGGCGCTTCACGCAAGCACTCTCGTGATTTTGGCTCTTCATCCAGCTCTGGATCTCAGAAGCGTCGGGTGTGGATTCCAAGCACGGCACTGGCACCCAGGTTCATTCCGAGGCCATTCTTTGAGGCGCCTCGTCCCAACCAGCAGTTTGCACCATCCAAGCCCTATGGTGGCCCCGCTGCTAATGCTGCTCCACGCCCCAATGTTGTGACATGTTTCAAGTCTGGAGAGCCGGGTCACTATAGTCGAGAGTGTCCCCAGAACAACAACCCCAATCAGTTTGGAAAGTCCGTTGGTCGTGGTAAGCCAGCGGGAAAGACATTCTATGCCAAGCCGGTCACCACTGCATGTGGCCATCTCAACTATGTCTCAGCCGAGGAGGCTCATGAGGATCCTAACGTCGTCCTTGGTACGCTCCTTGTTAATTGCCATCCGGCATCTGTTCTTTTCGATACTGGACCATCTCATTCATTCATAACTGAGAGCTATGCTCGATTGCATAACACAACATTCTGTGACATGCCCACTACCATGGAAATTCAAACCCCTGGCTCTAGATGGCAAACTTCTAGAGTAAGCCATGGGAATGAAATTTTTGTCGATAGACTTGTCTTCCTTGCATCTTTAATAGCTCTCAAGTCCTCGGACATAAACATCATCTTGGGTATGGACTGGATGTCAGATCATTATGCTAGGATTGATTCTGCCACTAGAACCGTTCAACTTACTCACCCATCGGGCATGACAGTTAATGTCTTAACTCGAGTGGCCAAGCGTCAGCTTTACTCCCTAAATGCCAACCCCCTTCCGGACCTTGAAGATATTCCGGTAGTCTGGGACTTTCCGGATGTCTTTCTAGAAGAACTGCCAGGTGTACCACCTGACAGGGATGTCGAGTTTGTGATAGACCTTGTTCCAGGAACTGTTCCAATTTCTAGAAGACCCTATAAGATGGCACCCTTAGAACTAGCCGAGCTTAAGAACCAACTTGATGAGTCCTTGAAAAAGGGTTTCATCCGTCCTAGTTCCTCTCCTTGGGCTTGCCCCATCCTCTTCGTCGAGAAGAAGGATGGAACGGATCGGATGGTTGTAGATTACCGACCTGTCAACTTGGTCACTATCAAGAACAAGTATCCGCTTCCCAGGATCAATGATCTGTATGACCAGCTCGCTGGATCCTCAGTCTTTTCCAAGATGGATTTGAGGTTGGGCTACCATAAAATCAAAATAAGAAACGGGGACATTCCCAAAACGGACTTTGTTACTTGTTATGGCCAATACGAGTACACCGTTATGTCCTTCGGTTTAACCAATGCCCCAGCCACCTTCTCTCGGTTAATGAACTCGTTCTTCATGGAGTATTTGGATAAATTCGTCGTAGTATACCTCGATGACATACTCATCTACTCCAAGAATGAAGAGGAACATGCCGAACATCTAAGGCTGGTACTGATGAAACTTCGAGAGCGTCGCCTTTATGCCAAATTCTCCAAGTGTGAATTTTGGTTGCCAGAAGTGACCTATCTAGGCCATGTAATCTCTGGTAAGGGTATTGCTGTCAATCCCGAGCGAGTTCAAGCCGTCCTTGATTGGACTCCACCTGAGACGGTCAAGCAAGTTCGGAGCTTCCTTGGCTTAGCGAGCTACTGCCGCCGCTTCATCGAGAATTTCTCCAAGGTTGCTAAACCTCTAACTGAACTCCTCAAGAAAGATAAAAAGTTTGAGTGGACCCCACAGTGCGAGTTCAGCTTTCAGGAACTGAAAAGACGCGTGACATCTGCTCCCGTACTGGTACCACCAGATTTCTCCAAGGACTTTATTATCTATTGCGATGCCTCGCGACAAGGACTGGGTTGCATACTCATGCAACATCGTCAGGTAACTGCCTATGCCTCACGGCAATTACACCCACATGAGGAAAACTATCCCACACATGATCTAGAGCTTGCAGCTGTAGTCCATGCACTCAAAACTTGGCGACATTACCTTCTCGGTAATCGTTGCGAGATCTTCACCGATCACCAAAGTTTGAAATATATCTTCACCCAACCGGATTTGAATCTCAGGCAATGACGTTGGGTCGAGTTGATCTCGGATTACGACTTACGAATAACTGACACCCCGGGCAAAGCCAATGTCATGGCTGATGCGCTAAGTCGTAAATCTTATTGTAACAACCTGATGTTACAACAAAGTCAACCACTTCTCCATGAGGAATTTCGTAAGCTTAATCTTCACATTGTTCCTCGAGGATTTCTATCCACCCTGGTGGTGAAGCCTAACCTTACGGATCAAAACATAGCTGCCCAGAAGCATGATAAGGGCATATCCCGGATTAAGGAAAACATTGCTAGCGGAGTTGCTAAATGTTTTTCCATGGATGAGTGAGGTGTTGTCTTCTTCGAGAACCGCTTGGTGGTTCCCAAGAAACAACATCTACGCCAGTTAATTCTTAAGGAAGCTCATGAATCCCCTCTCACCATTCATCCCGGTAGTACTAAAATGTATCAAGACCTATGCCAGAGGTTTTGGTGGACTAGGATGAAGATAGAAATTGCTCAATACATTGCTAGTTGCGACATTTGTCGTTGTGTTAAAGCAGAGCACCAACGGCCTGCTGGAACCCTTCAACCTTTGTCTATTCCTGAGTGGAAATGGGATAAAATTAGTATGGATTTCATCACTGGGTTTCCCAGGACCAAGAGAGGGAATAATGTAATCTTCGTCGTGATCAACCGTCTTTCCAAAGTAGCCCATTTCCTACCTGTTCGTGAGAGTATCACCGCTAGCCAGCTAGCTGATTTATACATCTCCCGAATAGTGTCTCTTCATGGTGTCCCATTGGAAATTAACTCAGACCGTGGGAGTGCCTCCACCTCTCGATTTTGGGAAAGTTTCCAAAATGCTATGGGAACTCATCTCTCTTTTAGCACCGCCTTCCATCCTCAATCAAGTGGTCAAGTAGAGCGAGTCAATCAAATTCTGGAAGATATGCTCCGAGCTTCTGTCATCTCATTCGGAATGGGTTGGGAGAAATGCCTTCCATTCGCAGAGTTTGCTTATAACAATAGTTATCAAGCTAGCTTGGGCAAAGCTCCTTTCGAAGTTCTCTATGGACGAAAATGTCGAACGCCTCCTAACTGGTCAGAAACCGGGGAAAGACAACTCTTTGGCCCGGATATGATTCAGGAAGCAGAAGAGCAGGTTCGCGTTATTCATGAGAAATTGAAAACAGCCCAATCTCGTCAAAAGAGCCAATATGATCGTAATCATAAGCTCATGACTTATGAAGTCGGCGAGAAGGCTTACCTTCGGGTTACTCCGTTAAAGGGAACCCATCGTTTCAGTATCAAAGGAAAATTGGCTCCTCGTTACATTGGACCCTTTCGCATTCTTGCCAAACAAGGAGAAGTTGCCTACCAATTGGAACTACCTTCGCATCTTTCCAGAGTTCACGATGTCTTCCACGTTTCTCAACTCAGGCGTTGCTTCGCGGATCCTATTCATGGAGTGGACCACGAAACGCTTGATCTACAAGATAACCTCTCATATCGGGAATATCCCATTCGTACCCTTGATCAAGCCGAGCGTACCACTCAATGCCATAATATCAAGTTTCTCAAGGTTCAATGGTCACACCATTCCGAGAAAGAAGCCACTTGGGAAAGGGAGGATCGTCTTCGACTCAAGTACCCCACCTTCTTCCCGGAGGATCCTAAATCTCAGGACGAGATTCTTTTGAGTGGGGGTGAGTTGTCACACCCTAGCTGGTTCATGCATTAGAGTGTTGCATCATGTCAACTTTTACAGAAACTTGAAATGGGGATGACAGAACCCCCAGCACCCCCTGGAAACAACTAGGGTTTACTAAAATTATTTTCAATGAACCCAAAATGCCCTTCACAAAATGTTCATCATTTCTGGATTGGGTTAAAACCCCTGGCAAAAATGGTGCACTCCTTTCTAGGACATTCTGGATTCTTTGAATTAAATCATAAGTATTTGAATTTGGGCATTTAAATGCTATAAAATATTTTAAATGCCCAAATAATTCTGGATTTAAGTGAGGGCTGTTAGGAATAATCCCAACAGAGCCCACAATTATTTTCAGGATTTTAGTAAGTGCCTAAGTATTTTTAATAAAGCCCTAAAGTTACAGAAAAATAGAAAAAGAAAAGAAAACAGGAAAGAGAGAAAGAGAAAGGCTTACCTGGAGCCACCCAGCAGGTCCGCCTGTCGGCCCAGCCCAGCCAACGCTCCAGCGAGCTGCTTGGCTTGGCTAGGCAGGCAAGCAGCTACTTGATGGCGAGCACAGCATGCGTGCCATGCAGCTGCCCGCCGCATCGCCGCTCCCCTCGTCGAGCTGTCGACGTGGGACCAACCCCCTCTCTCTCCCCGACCTTGCAGACACTCGCTCTCCCCTCTGGCTCCTCTCTCTCGCCCTCCCCGACGTCGCCCGAGACATCACCGTCGCCGCCGCTCGCCGCAGCCACGTCCAACACCGTCCCCGCGCCCTCTCACCGTGTCCGGACGGTTCGCCGTCGTCGACTACGTCGACTAGCCAAGCCGCACGACGCCGGAGCCCCTGCATCGTCCCTGCCACCGTCGTCTTCAACCTCGAGCCGCCGAGATCGCCGTCACCGTTCCGACCGCACCGAGCCTTCCCCGAGCACGCTGACCGTCTCTGCGGCTTCCCATTGAGCTACTGCTCCTCCCCCTTCTATCCGCTTCGTTGCTAGAGCTCTGTAGCTGCCGTGCCTTTTCCGTCCGAATGCACCGCCGCCTAAGCTCGTCGTCGACGTAGCTCTGGCCGCTTAGCGATCCCGCTGGCACGTCCAGCGTGCTCACCGCATCGCATAGATGCTATAGGTGCTAGCGCCACGCCACCTAGGCCATTGCAGCCATGCGCACGAGCAGACCCGAGCTTCGGCCTCCGCCAAGCTCGTCGCCGGCGATGCTTCGGCCACTCCCCGGCCAAGCCATCACCACGGCTGGATGCGGGCGAGTACCAGCTGCCCGTAGCTGCTCTCCGCGCATCAAATGGTGCCCTGTGGGCAAATCCCGCAGCACGCCGCCGCGTCTGGCCTCACCGGCGGCTAAACGTCGGCACGCTTTGACCGCTGACCGGCGAGTTGACCACGTCTGACCCGTGTGGGCCCAAGTTGACTTTCCCCTTGAGCCTATGACAGGTGGGGCCGACCTGTTAATTAGTTTAGGATTAGTGCTAACTAATTTTAGTTAGATTAGGTCACTGACATGTGGGCCCAGGCCCGACTGACAGTTAGTTAGTATTAACTTAATTCTGTTAGTTAGCTGAGACACTGACAGACAGGGCCCACCAGTCAGGTTTGACTGGCCCTCGCGCCTTTGACTCGCTGACGTCACAGTGACGCAGTGCTGACGCAATTATTCATTTTCTGGATTTATTTTATATAGGAAACTCCAGAAAATAGCCAAAACTTCTAAAAATCATAGAAAATCAACCATAGCTCCAAATCAAACAAATTATATATGAAAAATGATCAGAAAAATTCAATCTATCCGTCTGTAATGGTTTCATGCATGACAAAACAACTTAGCCTTGCTGTTTAGGTGAAACAAGCTAACATACTTATTATGCATAGGAACATTAACTTCCATTTGAATATTTGGTTCAAATGGACCCATTTCAACTTGTTTCACATTGCATTAGGCAGGACACATCATTTTGCCATGTCATAGCATGCATCATATTGTTGCATATTGTCATGTGTTGATTATGTTCTGTGTGTCCTTCGTGGTAGGTCCTGCCTCCGAGGATATCTCCGAGTATCCAACTAAAGGGCAGTACCCTGCTACCACTCCATCAGGCAAGCAGCCCCATTGATCATATCGAGACAATCTCATGTTCTCGCCTCTGCTCTCATTTACTGCATTAAGACAACAACGTTTCAAACTGCTGTGTGCTACGGTAGTTGAACCCTTATCCTCTGCATGACCTGTCATTGCCACAGTAACTAGATGAAACCCACTAGCATGTGTAGGAGTTGATTGAGCCATGTATGTGTTTGCTACATTGCTATGCCTGCTATGCTTAGAGTTGTGTCAGGTCTGGTTCATCTGGGTTATGGGCTAGAGTGAAATGATTATGTCGGTAAGGTGAGGGATGTGTTGAACATGATTTGGTAAAGGTATCGATGAGAGGCCATGTAGGATTACATGGTCGGTTGTTTCATTGAGGCCGTCCATAAGAACTGAGATCTGTATGCATGATTTAAGATTCAGCTACTACCACACATTGGGCCCTGAAATATGACCCCGCTCGACTTACTGACCCCTCTCGTCCTCTGTCCAGGAGTTGCAACTAGTTTCTGGTGTTTGTAGGTTATGTGTTGGCGGCCGTGCGTAGCGCTGACCCTAGGGGTGGGCTATGATGCGGTAGATACACTGTGGTCGGGTATGCCGGGCGCCCGTTTGGCGTCTCGGGACCCTGTACACATCGTTTGGGGCCGTTGAGGACACCCTGGCCGGATTTCCTTGTGGATGGAACCTGAATAGGTGATAAACCTGGACTAGAGACTTGTGCGGTTAGTCAGGTCGTGGTCTACACCCACGTCGGCTTTCGCTTGAAGTCTGCCGAGCACATGTCATGTGTAGACGCTAAGTGGTGGAAACATGTGTGACGAAGTACACCACTTCAGGGTATAAAACTATTCGAATAGTCGCGTCCGCAGTAAAGGACTACTTGGTTGCCTATACAGTTCATAGACAAGTTAATGGTTACCACTAAAAGGCTCAAGATAAGTGTGAGTACCGAGGATGGCCCTCTCGTAGGATGACGAGGGAGGATCCCCGGTTGAGTATTGTGTTGGCGATTAGTGGACTCGTGTGCGAAAACTATTTTACTAGTGGTTTCCCGTAGGATAGCTTAGCCAAGAGTCAAAGCTGGCTTGCTGCAATAACTCCACCACCTTCTTGAGAATGAGCATGTATAGTAGGTTCTGATGTGTAAGTGCATCTAGTGCCACCCCTAGTTGGTTTTGGAGTATTGACGACAAACCTAGTTGAGGGACTAATGTGTTTGTGAGAATTGCAGGATAACACAGGTAGAAGTCCCTCATTGATTCGGTTTTCCTACCAGAGATGACCCCTAAAAATGTATGAAGACATTGAAGTCAAAGGTGGTATGTGAAGACTATGACAAGAGAAGACATTGCATGAAGACTATGGAGCACGAAGACTTAGATCTTTCGTAGTTCTTTTTCTTCTTTGTTGAGTCATAGGAACCACCGTACTGTTAAGTGGGGTCCAAGAGAACTAGTTAGAATGACTGTAGTGATGCTTAACCAAAATCCTATGTCTTCGAGTGAAGACTATGAGAGCGAATCTTGTTCAGAGTTGGACAAGTCAGCTTTTCTTGTAGCCCAAGTAAAGATGCCGTGTGTGTTTGAAATCTGGCCGTTGGAACACGTGTCAGTTCCTTAGTGACCCAGGGTCATTTCGGACAAATCAGGTCGGGTTGCCTAGTGGCTATAAATAGCCCACCCCCTACAACCATAAATGGTTGGCTGCTCAGAGTTAAAGTACGGCTTTTGTCGTTTGAGAGCAACCCACCTAGAAGCCTTTGAGAGAGAATTCCTTGAGAGGATAAAGCCCTAACCACCCAGAGCCAAAGAGTGTTAGGCATCACTTAAGTCTTCTTGTTTGTGTGATCTGAAGACTTATTACACTTGAGGACTGTGAATCCTCCAGCCGGTTAGGCGTCGCGTTCTGAGCATCCAAGAGTCATTGTGGATCGTCGGTGAACGAAGTCTGTGAAGGTTTGGAAGTCTACCTTGAAGACTTACCAGAGTGATTGGGCGAGGTCTGTGTGACCTTAGCTCAAGGGGAATACGGTGAGGACTAAGTGTCCTGAGCTGCGTGTTCAGGACTAAGTGTCCTCAGGTTTAAATACCTATCCGCCCTAACCAGACGTACAACTGTCACCGCAGTTGGAACTGGTCTACCAAACCTTTGTCTTCATCACGCACACTGGTTCTATCCTTCCCATCTCTTTATTTACAGTTGGCTCTTGTGAAGTCAGTGCCTATTTGCTTTATCTATTTGTCTTCACTGTGTACCTGATCCTTACTTCCTAGCTGCTATTAGTCATTGTGGTTTCACTTCATTGAATGTTTGACTATGGTCTGCCTAGTGTAGTCTACCTTCCGCTGCATGGTAATAGGTTCATTTCTATCATTTGTCTTTGAAAATTCCATGTTTTGAAGACTTCAATAAATATCGCCTATTCACCCCCCCATCTAGTCGATATAACACACTTTCAATTGGTATCAGAGCAAGGTACTCCCTTGTTCTATGTGATTTTGGTTTAACCGCCTGGAGTTTTAGTTATGTCGACCACAGGTATGAAGACTGTGTCATGCCCCATCTTTGACGGTCATGAGTATCCCAAGTGGAAGGCCATGATGAAGAAGCGCCTCATGGCAACAAACAGCGAGCTGTGGATCGTCACTGAGATTGGTCTGACCGATCTGTGCAAGATGGCGGAAGCTGATGACATTCGCAAGTACACTCTTCTCAACCTCACGGCGAAGGACTTCATCTGCTCCTGTCTATCTCAAAATCAGTTTAGGAATATCATGAATCTCAATCTAAGCTTTAATAATCCACTGGTTCGTCAAATGTTTTTGCTTCACAATTCTCTTCGTGAAGCCTATCCCCCTAACTGCACTGTAGGGTACGACACCAGCTGCTTCAGAATGGATTATTGATAGTGGATGTACAAATCACATGACTGGCAAGCGAAGCCTTCTCATGGACTCAACTTTACGTCCATCTGACAAAAGTCACATCACATTTGCTGACACTGGTAAAAGCAAGGTATTGGGTCTAGGTAGAGTTGCAATCTCAAAGGATCAACACATGGATAAAGTCATGCTTGTTGAATCCCTTGGTTTCAACTTAATGTCTGTCTCAATGCTTTGCGATTTAAACATGATTGTGATGTTTGGAAAATATCGTTGCCTTGTACTAATGGAATCTGACAAGTCTCTAGTGTTTGAAGGGTATCGAAAAGATGATTTGTACATGGTAGATTTCTCAGCAGGACCACAACTTGCAGTATGTCTTCTAGCAAAGCTTCTGAATGTTGGCTCTGGCATCGAAGGATAGGGCATGCTAGCATGAGGAACCTCCACACCCTTGCAAGGAAGAAGCATGTCATAGGCATCAAGGGCATCAAGTTCAAGAAGGATCACTTATGCGGTGCCTGTGAAGCAGGAAAGATGACGAGGGCCAAGCATCCCTCGAAGACAATCATGACAATGACTCAACCCTTCGAACTGCTACACATGGATCTCTTCGGTCCCACTCATTACTCAACTCTTACTACTACTGCTTGTCTCTATGGCTTTTTCATTGTTGATGATTATTCAAGATATACTTGGGTGCATATAATCCTTTACAAGACTGAAGTGCAGGATGTCTTCAGACGCTTCGCCAATCGAGCAATGAACAACTATGGCGCCAAGATAAAGCACATCAGAAGTGACAATGGCACTGAATTCAAGAACACTGGCCTAGATACATATCTTGATACTTTGGGCATCACACATGAATTCTTAGCTCCGTACACGCCACAATAGAATGGCGTCGTCGAACGCAAGAACAGAACACTTATTGAGATGGCTCGGACGATGCTTGATGAATACAAGACTCCAAGAAAATTCTGGCCTGAAGCCATTGACACTGTATGCCATATCATCAACTGTGTTTATCTTCACAAGCTTCTGAACAAGACATCCTATGAGCTCCTTACTGGCAAGAAGCCGAATGTCAGTTACATCAGAGTATTTGGCGCCAGGTGCTGGATCAAGGATCCACATCACACTTCAAAATTTGCACCAAAAGAACATGAGGGTTTTATGCTTGGATATGGAAAGGATTCGCACTCCTACAGAGTCTTCAATCTCTTTCATTATAAAGTGGTTGAAACAGTGGATGTGCGGTTCGATGAGACTAACGGCTCACAAAGAGAGCACCTGCCAAATGTGCTAGATGAAGTTCCATCCAGTGAATCAATCAAACTTATGGGAACTGGAGAAATCATACCTTCTGAAGCTCAACCTGAAGAAGAACTTATCATCTCCGCACCTGATCAACCTGAAGACAATGCTCAGCCTGAAGACAATCCCTCTAACAATGACAATGATCAGCAAGAGCAAAATCTTCGCCCTATACATCCCCGTGTTGCAAATGAAGTACAAATTGAGAGAATAATTGATAGCATCAATGCACCAGGTCCACTCACTCGTTCAAGGGCAACACAGCTAGCAAATTTCTGTGGGCACTTCGCATTCGTCTCAATAACTGAACCCAAGAAAGTTGAAGAAGCCTTCATGGAACCTGAATGGATTCAAGCTATGCAAGAAGAGCTTCAACAGTTTGAGCTGAATAATGTATGGGAACTGGTTAAGCGTCTTGATCCTCGGAAGCACAATATAATAGGCACCAAATGGATATATCGCAAAAAGCAATATGAGCATGGTCAAGTTGTCAGAAACAAAGCTCGTCTCGTTGCTCAAGGATACAATCAAGTTGAAGGGATTGACTTTGATGAAAAATTTGCTCCTGTGGCTAGACTTGAAGCCATATGCATACTGCTGGCCTATTCAAATCATCATAACATACTTCTATATCAAATGGATGTGAAGAGCGCTTTTCTTAATGGCAAGATTGAAAAAGAAGTGTATGTTGCACAACCGCCTGGCTTTGAAGATCCAAAACATCCTGACATGGTGTACAAGCTCAACAAGGCACTGTATGGCCTCAAACAAGCCCCTCGAGCTTGGTATGACACACTCAAAGACTTCCTGAAGAGCAAAGGCTTCAAATCTGGTTCCCTCAACCCCACTCTCTTCACAAAGACATATGATGGTGAACTGTTTGTGTGCCAAATATATGTGGATGACATTATCTTCGGCTGCACCAATTAGAAATACAGTGAAGAGTTTGGATATATGATGCAAGAGCAATATCAGATGTCCATGATGGGTGAGCTGAAGTTCTTCCTTTTTCTTCAAATACATCAGCAACGCAACGGCATCTTTATATCTCAAGAGAAGTATCTCAAAGATTGCCTGAAGAAGTTTGGTATGCAAGACTGCAAAGGCTTCACGACGCCAATGCCAGCCAAACATCATCTGGGTCCCAACAACAATGGTAAAGAGTTCGATCAAAAGGTATACCGCTCCATGATTGGTTCTTTACTTTATCTATGTGCATCTAGGCCAGATATAATGCTTAGTGTTTTCATGTGTGCTCGATTCCAAGCGGCACCAAAGGAATCGCATCACTTAGCTATGAAGCGAATTCTTCGATATTTGGCTTACACCCCAACTCTAGGATTATGGTATCCAAAGGGCTCAGAGTTTGATCTGGTTGGATTCTCGGATGTTGATTATGCTGGTGACAAGGTGGATCACAAGTCTACATCAGGCACATATCATTTTCTGGGACGATCACTTGTATGTTGGTCTTCAAAGAAGCAGAACTGTGTATCTCTCTCCACTTCTGAATCTGAATACATTGATGCTGGATCTTGCTGCGCTCAGCTTCTGTGGATGAAGCAAACACTCAAAGACTATGGCATTCATCTGAAGCAAGTGCCACTCTACTGCGACAATGAAAGCGCCATCAAGATTGCCAACAACCCAGTTCAGCACTCGAAGACAAAGCACATTGAAATTCGTCATCACTTTCTCAGAGATCATGTTGTGAAGGAAGATATTGATATCATACACGTCAACACTGAAGAGCAATTGGCAGATATCTTCACCAAGCCCTTGGATGAGAAGAGATTTTGCAAGTTACGGTGTGAGCTAAATATCTTGGAATCCTCAAATGTCCTGTGATCAGGCACACATCCTAACACTTATGCATATTGATGACTTAGATGAGCAACACACGAAGTAAAGTATATCTTCAATCAATGAAGACATACATTCTAAGTGTGAATACATTAATGTGGAATTTAACTTCGGAGCGCCACGATAATTGTGCGACGTGTCTGGGTCTAATACTTCCTATACGGTGGGTAACGCCACCACCAAATTTTTCTGTTTGAAGTATTTTACCCATGGCGTTACATTTGCTATGTCTTCATATTTTGTTTGTCTTCATTCTCAACTTGTCCTCATGATTATCTTCACTATGTTGGTTTGATTGTCTTTTTCACATATATATATATATACATATATATACTAGTGTTCTGTCCTCTACAGCATTCACTTATAGCTATGTCTTCTTGTTGAATCTTTTGAACTAAGTGAATGTGATCGGACCCTAACCTCTCTATGCTTTCTATCTCAAACTCTATCTCTCCAAATCATATGCATTCTCTTGAAACTGTCGAATGTCTTCTCTGCGTCCTTGTCAGCAGAAGATACAGAGACAAACATTAAGTCCGTTTTCAATGCTAATTCCCTCACATGAAACCCGGAGAAGTAGGAACGACCACCCGACAATCCAGGCGTGCGTGGGAACGTGGAACAACCTCCGATATGTTGCATGATGGCCACGTGTCCTTCAGATGTGAAGCGCTAGGGGCACCTATGTAATAACACGGTGTCGTCCCTGTCCCTATAAATACACACCTCACCACAGTCATTATCCTTTCTTCCACTCTCGCTCAAACCCTAGCGCCACCGCTAGCCCTCGACGACGCCGGCGACGAAGCGCTTAGCTGCCGCGACCTCTCAGACGCTGTCTTCACGTTGGCCGCGGACATCGTCTTCTCCGCCGCCGCCGTAGGTGTCCTCCGTCGCCAAGTTAGGGCACGGATGATCGAACTGCTCGGCCTCCTCTACCACTCCGTCTAGCAGTTCTTCGTGTGGTAAATAAAACTTCCTTTTTACGACCCCTTTGATCCTATAGATTCGTCACTTTCTACCACAAGCAGTTTCTGTTCACACAAGTTGGATCTATTTCATACTACATCTCATAATATGCCTAGTATGTTCACTTATGCTTCACAAAGTAGTTAGATTCCTCACTTGTACTGATCCGTGGATTCGTACAAATCTGGAACCAACTCCTTATCTATGAGTGAATGTCTTCGCACGATGAGGTCAAGGTCTTCCAAACTGATTTATCTTCAAAATCTTCTGAGAATGCATATGACCTCTTCCCCTTCCCTCGCATCTTAATGCTGTCACAGGTACATGTCCATGGGAGAATCCCTTGGTTCTCATAGTCTGCATTCATTTGCAGAATTCTTATAGCATCATATAAATTCTCCCGAAGCCAGTTCTTGTTTGTCCAGCAAGCGAAAGCCTTTGAAGCCTTTGAACGTATTGAAGCCATTCAGTTTAAAGTTCATGGCTGCAGAGAAATCAGCAAGGAAGGGTGGCAGAAAGCGTTGAGGTGAAACATCAAGAGATCTGCCCGATGACCTCTCAGAGCTGTACAAGACAGATCCAGAAGAGGATTACAATCAGTGCAAGACACGAATCCAATGGATTCGATGATATTGGGCAGAACAGTGGTTCAAGTACAGGTTTGTGACCAAGGAATATGCTGAGAAGAATGCCATCAAGCGACCATGGGGAGACATCCTATACAGAAATCTTCAACCCAGGTCCAGAGATGAAGCCATTGAACAAGGCTTCTATCCCTGCATGGTCCGTGGACCATAGCCTGCGGATGCTGACCCATCGTCATTGCTATGGTGTCGTGATGACAATCTATTCAAGCGCAACTTCCAGTTTGCCCAGAATTTGGCGAAGCAGAACAAGAAGTCATTGGGACTAGACTTCAACCCTGGTCCCTCTACTCCCCGTGCCGATGGCACCCGCGAAGCTGAACCAATCTTGTTGGGCCCTTCTACAACCTGGATGGTCTTATCACTCATATCATGGTTCAAGGGACAGCCGTGGATGAGCCTGCAGATGATGTTGAATCTGATGAAGCGCCTGCACCGCCGAAGCGAAAGAAATTGAAGTAGCCTAAAGCATCAAAGCCTGCCTCAGCACCAAAAATATCACGGGCGAAGCCACTGGCTACTGCACCTCCTGAAGACAGTGTGCAGTCTAAAGATTTGTCATGCATCTCCAAGCCCTCGAAAGTCAAGATGCCTCTGCAACACACCAGCCAAGAACTAACTGCTGCTGCTATTCTGCGCAACGACGCCATTGATCTGTCCAGCGATGAAGATCTAGCAGATGACACTCTTGAGAAACTGATCAAGAGCAAAGAAGAAGCTGAAATCTTCAATAACTTGCCTCTTTTTGACGTGGCAATCATCCATAACTTCATTGATGAGTGGTTTGACATGCCCAACCTCAGCTTTGAAGATCTGCAACTTCCGATTGGCCTCAGTGTTGCCTTCCATGGCGCCATTGCTTCAGAGCTAGCTTTAGCTCAGCGCATCGTTGAACTTAAGCAAAAGATTGACTTTGAGAAAGCTCAGTTCAAGAAGCATATGGCCAAGCTCAGCGTGCAAGAGGTCAAGAACTTCAAGATCATGCTGCACGAGCTCAAAGAAGCCTTTCTCAAGAAGCGTGAAGAAGCTCAAGTTTCTCGTGAGCGCATGAAGAGCCTGGCTGACAAGTGTGTGCAAGCCTACAATGAGGCTGAGAAGCGCAAGGCCCTTGGTCGTCCTGGCATCGACCTCAAGATGGCTGCAAAGAAGAAGAAGAAGCCCGCTGTGGCCGAACCCGATGCACCAAGGCAGGAAGCACATCCCATTGTCTTCCCAGCTAGCATGACTGGCTCGAAGCCAAAGGTCAGGTCAACCGCTTCAGAACTGAAGAAAACGAGGACTGCTGAGGCTGAAGCGAGAAACAGGAAACATCCTGAAGCCTCTGCTGCTGCTCCCTCCAAGAAGAAGCGCAAGACCAAGAAGGATCGGGCTGCTCCCACAGAGCCCTTAGTTGTTGAACCTATCTCCATGGTTCGCCCTGCCGCTGAACATCAAGAGCGCTAACTGACTGTCCATGAGCCTACTTCCACAGAGGCTCATGAAGCTGAAGACATTCCAGTAGTTGATCCCACCGCTGCTGAAGACATTGGTCACCATGACAATGTTGAAGATGATGTAGTTCTTCCTCAGATCGAGCACCAACAGGTATCATTCCCTGTGCTTACGCATAGCGAACTCATCAGCATTGGTCGTCCTCTGACGCCAATTGCTCAGGATGCATCATGGGCTGATCACCCACAACAACAAGTCACACCACCCCGGCAAGAAGAAGAAGATGACTTTGAGGCCCAACCAACTCCATCTCTAGAGGCATCGCCAGCGTTATGCAGGCTTTGCAAAGGACCAAGGTCTCAAGTCCTTCTTTCGAGCGTTCCAGAAGGAGGAGTGCCCCACCAATCTGTTGCACGTCAAGTGTTTCCAGATGCCACTCCTACTGTGAATGTCTCCGAGTCTGAGGCTAAAGCTGCTGAAGACATTCCGGCTGCATCAGCCGACGACACCCAAGAAGAAGAACATGTCCCTACTCCCCCAACTACTGAAGAAGCTGTTCTTGAGGAGAACGTGTCTGTGCCTGACCCTCCAGATCATCAAGTGGAGGTAGAAAATCTTGATGCTACCACCACCAACACAAATGAAGCCAATGACGTTGTCATGGCTGAAGCAAATGTAGAGCCTGCACCAATGCCAGAAGTTAATGAAGCCATTGATGCAACTGCTCCTGAAGCCTCTGTTGTGCAGCCCAACGCCTCTGCCACTGCTCTTGTTCCTGCACCTGCTGCTGATCCTCAGTTTGATTATCATGTTGAGCACAGGCCTTAGGTACAGAAGCCAATGCCAAGATTGCCCAGATTTCCAGGTCCTGCATCAGCACCTGGATCCTTTAATGTCAACGGCTTCAAAGCTGACAACACCTTCTTCAATATCTCCAAGAACCCCTACTCAAGGGAAAGAATATCTTCTGATCGGTTCTGGAGCTATCCGCAGCGAAGTTATTACTCATGCATTCTGTACAATCAAGGTCGCATCTTCCCTCATATGCGTCTTGGCACCGAAGCAATAACTAGTCTGCCCTGCTTGGAAGAAGCTCTGGATTGCTTCAAAGAGGTTGGATTGTTGCCTTTCGTCACCGACCAAGAGCACTGGAACAAAGAGTTGCTGGTCCAATTTTATGCCACTCTTCACATACGAGGCTACAACAGAGATCCGAAGACATGGGTCCTTGAGTGGATGACTAGAAATGTTCATCACGAAGCCAAAGCCTTTGAAATCATTGAGCTCACTGGTCTGCCCACTCCTGGAGATCTCTATGAACCTGGCTGTCAGCTTCACAGTGAAGCTATGGAGAGCATCTTTCAGAAGCCTGAACCGAACATGAGTCAGATGCTCAGTATGATGAAGCCTTTGCCTCCAGATGGTGCATATCCTAAGGAGTTCTTTGTTGAAGACCTTGAGTATCTGCCACGGACTATCTATCACATTATAAGGCGAACTCTCTGGCCCATCAAAGGACATTCTCCACATGCAAAGCTGGAAGGTGCAATGAAGACTTTGGTCTTCTATATTCTTCACGGCAAATGCTTCAACGCACAAGACTTCTTCATCCGCCAACTTGCTGCATCAGGATCTGATCTTTTTGGCTTGAAGTTCTACACTCCATGGATAATGCGGCTGATTAAACTCCACTCAGCTATCTCATATCAGCCATCTGCTCGCAATCATCGGATCTTTCTACCTAACGTGGATATGTCCGTTGAAGCTATTTATCCAGAGCCTGCCAAGGAGCCTCTTAGTCTTTAGAATGCTGAGCATCAAAGTTTCTCTCAGAACAATGAAGGAGTTGAAGCAGTCACTCGTGTTTATCCTCTAGCTGGTACTACATGTGCACCTCATCATGCCTCACTGAAGCCACTGAAAGCACCATTGCCCAACGGCCCAAGAAGCGATCTCGTGTTCTCAATGACCGAGAGCTTCTAGTAGCTCTTCATCAGAAACAGGATAGGCATCATGACTTGCTGAAGCGCCAAATGCAAAGCCTCTTTGTGGATGTCAACTGCATTCGAAATCTTGCCACCAAGAATGCCTTTGTTGCCCATGAAACCTGTCGGCGTACATGGAAAGGGCTGACGCTTATGTGTTCTGAGGATGATCTTCAAGAGGATGGCTTCTCTGAACGTTTCAAGTTTGACTCCACACCTCCCCGAAGGACTGTGCTGCGACGAACTCCATCTCTTGAAGACTCTGAGTTCTCTTCCTCTGCGGCAACTGTGAATGCCAGAGTGATCGAGGACGAAGATGATGCCACTTCACCGCCCCCTACTTCTGCACGCATCGACACTGCTCCGAGTTCTTATGCACCACCGAACACCACCGACGACCTTGCTGCTTCGTCTACTCCTCCTGGGAACGAGTAGATGCTCTATTTCTTCAAACCTTTTTGGTCCTTACTGACAAAAGGGGGAGAAGCATATGAGTTTGATAGTCTTCAAGCGGGTCCATATGGGCGGTTATTTTATGTTTTTCCTAGTGTTTACAACTCCCGTTTTGATACATTTGGTTCTTTGAGTTGTAACACTTAAACTCGATGGTCGTCTGCTACTTATTTGCTATTCTATGATGCGATGGTAAATTCCGCATGTGCGACGATAAATTCCGCACTTAGATCATTTTGCAGACGTCCATTTTTCATTATGCATGTCATTATCTTCACATACTTTTCATGCATGATGAATTGTCATCATAAGTTGAAGAGGATCTCCACAAGTACAACCTTCCATGTGCATTTGCATTCCAAAAGCAAATTACTTACATGCACATCTTCAGGGGGAGCCCTTGCAACTTATGAAGACAATTCCTTATCCTTTACAATTTCACATATTATATTCCCCGTTGAAAACTTCAACTAGTTTGTCATCAATCACCAAAAAGGGGGAGATTGTAAGTGCATCTAGTGCCACCCCTAGTTGGTTTTGGAGTATTGACAACAAACCCAGTTGAGGGACTAATGTGTTTGTGAGAATTGCAGGATAACACAGGTAGAAGTCCCTCATTGATTCGGTTTTCCTACCAGAGATGACCCCTAAAAATGTATGAAGACATTGAAGTCAAAGGTGGTAGTGAAGACATTCACATTGAAGACTATGACAAGAGAAGACATCGCATGAAGACTATGGAGCGCGAAGACTTAGATCTTTCGTAGTTCTTTTTCTTCTTTGTTGATTCATAGGAACCACCGTACTGTTAAGTGGGGTCCAAGAGAACCAGTCAGAATGACTGAAGTGATGCTTAACCAAAATCCTATGTCCTCGAGTGAAGACTATGAGAGCGAATCTTGTTCAGAGTTGGACAAGTCAGCTTTGCTTGTAGCCCAAGTAAAGTTGTCGTGTGTGTTTGAAATCAGACCGTTGGATCACGTGTCAGTTCCTTAGTGACCCAGGGTCATTTCAGACAAATCAGGTCGGGTTGCCTAGTGGCTTTAAATAGCCCACCCCCTACAACCATAAACGGTTGGCTGCTCAGAGTTAAAGTACGGCTTTTGTCATTTGAGAGCAACCCACCTCGAAGCCTTTGAGAGAGAATTCCTTGAGAGGATAGAGCCCTAACCACCCAGAGCCAAAGAGTGCTAGGCATCACTTAAGTCTTCTTGTCTGTGTGATCTGAAGACTTATTACACTTGAGGACTGTGAATCCTCCAGCCGGTTAGGCGTCACGTTCTGAGCATCCAAGAGTCATTGTGGATCGCTGGTGAAAAAAGTCTGTGAAGGTCTGGAAGTCTACCTTGAAGACTTACCAGACTGATTGGGCGAGGTCTGTGTGACCTTAGCTCAAAGGGAATACGGTGAGGACTAAGTGTCCTGAGCTGCGTGTTTAGGACTAAGTGTCCGGGACGGAGTGTCCTAAGGTTTAAATACCTATCCGCCCTAACCAGACGTACAACTTTCACCGCAGTTGGAACTAGTCTACCAAACCTTTGTCTTCATCACACACACTGGTTCTATCCTTCCCATCTCTTCATTTACACTTGGCTCTTGTGAAGTCAGTGCCTATTTGCTTTATCTATTTGTCTTCACTGTGTACCAGATCCTTACTGCCTAGCTGCTATTAGTCATTGTGGTTTCACTTCATTGAATGCTTGACTATGGTCTGCCTAGTGTAGTCTACCTTCCGTTGCATGGTAATATGTCAGGATCCCGATTCCAAGTCACATCAATCTAGCCGGTAACACCTCATATCACTTTGCGGCCTCACGCACGGTATTCCCACGGTGTCGCCTTACCATGGTCCGGGACCGTTTGCGCCTTTTGGCTCACGTATATGATAGTGTCGCTAGCATCCATATGACAGAGAACCCGGGCCGACATGGCTAGTCATGAACCCAGGCGGCACTAACCTATGGGGACAGGCATACATGAATCACATCGAGCGTGTCGGTCAGCAGCGTGTGAATCCGGGCTGTAGCACTGGGCTAACAGGACTCCGGTGAACCCGGGCTGTAGCAGGCTAGGCAGGACTCTGGATGTCACCGTGTGACATTTCCCCGAAGAGACAGACACAGGAACGAAGTGAAACACATGCCGGCCAGTCAAGTGTCCTGAGCAGTAGTGCTGGGCTAACAGGACTCCGGTGAACCGGGCTGTAGCGGACTACTATGGCTCATGGAAGCATTAGACTACATTTCCCCATAAGAGAGACTGCCAAGGATAAGCAACTAGATTGTCGGATCCCACACATACCAAGCATTTCAATCATACACGCAATATGCTCGATATGTGTAAATACAACATGGCATCACAACATAACTCTACAACTCAAGTATTTATTCATTAGGCTCCGAGGAGCGAGATATTGCAAACATGGGTCTCATGACCCAACAATCATAGCATACAAGTCAAAGCACATGCGGAAGCTTAACATGTCTGAGAACAGACATCTACAAATGAAAAAGGCTAAGAAGCCTGACTATCTACCAGATCCTGCCGAGGGCACAAGATCGTAGCTGAGGTATCAAGCTAAACGTCGAAGTCCATGCGGAACTACTAGCGAGACGGAAGTCTCTCTCTCTGCAAAACATAAATTAAGCAAACGTGAGTACAAAGGTACTCAGCAAGACTTACATCAGAACTAGCTACATGTGCATCGGTATCAACAAGGGGGGTGGTGGAGTTTAACTGTAGCAATCCAGCTTTGACTCAGTGGCTAACCCGAACTACGATTGCAAGCAACTCTTTCGAGGTGGCGCACACGAGTCCACATATTCACCATTCAATACACCACTATGGATCCACTCCCGTCTCCCTACGAGGAGGCCATCCATAGCACTCACACTTATCTTGCGAGTTTTAGAGTATCCACTTTCACTTGTCTATGAACTGTTATAGGCAACCCAGAAGTCCATTACCGCGGACACGGCTATTCGAATAGATGATGTTAACCCTGCAGGGGTGTACTTCTTCACACACGCTCTCACCACTTACCGCCGTTTACACGACATGTACTCGGCAACCTTCAAGCGGAAGCCCAACGAGGGTGTCGGCCACGGCCTACCTAAACACTCAAGTCTCTAGTCCAGGTTTATCGCCTATCCAGGTTCCATCCGCAGGGAGTCTGGCCGAGGTTTCCACATACGGCCCCGAACGATGTGTACAGGGTTCCGAGACACCAAACGGGCACCCGGCATGCCCGGCCACGGTGTATCTACCGCATCATAGCCCACCCCTAGGGTCAGCGCTACGCACGGCCGCCAACACATATCCTATAAACACCAGAAACTAGTTGCAACTCCTGGACAGAGGACAAGGGTGATCAAGAAGCCGAGAGGGTCCATTGGTTTCGGGCCCAATGCGTGGTAGTAACTATTTCATGGATCACAAACACAGAACTCAGTTCCTGAGGACGGCTTCAATGAGACAACCCACCATGTACTCCTACATGGCCTCTCGCCACTACCTTTACCAAATCGTGTTCACACACTTAGCTCACACACAGTAGGACATGTTCACACACCTCCGATTCATCCCTGATGAATCAGACCTGACACAACTCTATGCAATAGCAGGCATGACAAACAAGCATGAATGAGTAGGCACATCACGGCTCAAACAACTCCTACTCATACTAGTGGGTTTCATCTATTTACTGTGGCAATGACAGGTCATGCAGAGGATAAGGGGCTCAACTACCGCAGCATGTACCAGCTAAATCGTTGTTGTCCTAATGTAGTAAAAGAGAGCAGGAGCGAGAGAGGGGTATTGTATCGGAATGAACAAGGGGGTTTTGCTTGCCTGGCACTTCTGAAGATAGTATAGTTCTTCATCGGTGTCATCGAATAATCGTCGGAACGTCGTCTACAGAGAGGGGACAATCACCGGCAACCGAGAAAGAACACAATCAATGCAATCCGATAATATGATGTATGATCATGACATGGCAATATGATGTGAGTTGAGCTAATGCAGCTAGTAACGATTTAAATGAAGTTGGTTTTGAACCCAAAGTTCAAATTCAAACTCCATGTAAGGCATTTCAAATGCCATTTATAAAAATTGTCTTATACAGCAACTTTAAGTTGTTCAAACATGCATGAAAATTCCATAAACAGATTCTTTGGATTTTTCTGATCATTTTTCATATATAAATCTTTGCATTTGGAGTTACGGTTGATTTTCTATGATTTTTAGAAGTTTTGGCTATTTTCTGGAATTTCCTGTAGAAGAATAAATCCAGAAAATAAGTTACTGCGTCAGCATGATATCATGGTGACATCAGCAGGTCAAAGGCGACGGTCTAGGTCAACCCTGACCTGTGGGTCCCGTCTGTCCGTGGTTACTTAAGCTAACTAAATTTAGTTAGCATTAAACTAACATTAACCGAGTTTAGTTAGCGGCCTGGGTCCCACAAGTCAGTGAGTTAGGGGAGGTCAAACCCCCTGATTAGCGTGGTCAAACCGGGTCAACTAGGTCAACACCTGCCGGCGACTTGACGCCGGTGATGCGAGACGCGGCGGAGAGCTGCGGGTTTCCTCCTCCGGCAACCAAATGGCCGACGGAGGGCGTCTACATGACGCGGGCGCTCGTCCGCGTCGAGTAATGGTAGCGGCTGGGCCTGAGATAGCCGGAGTCATCACCGGCGTCGACCTTGGCGGTCGCCGGAGCTCGAGCGAGCTCGGGGTCGACGCTACGGTGGCCGGGGAGGCTCGTGCGAGGCACCTACGTGCTCTACGCAGCGCGGGGAGGGAGCTAAGCACGACGGCCGGGCCGCTAGGTGGCCGGAGGCACGTCGGCGGCGGTCACAGGCGGCGGCGGGTTTCGGTCATCGGCGAAACGGTGAATGGAGCTAGAAAATGTCGCGGAGACAAGGGGGACACGGTGTAGAAGCGCACGGGGATCGTGTAGGGCTGGTTGGCGAGCTCGGGGAGGGGCCGGAGGAAGCGGGGCGGCGATGGCGATCTCGGCAGACCCAGGTTGAACAAGACGGCGTGGCCGGCGTTCGAGGGCGTCCGGCGGGGCGTGGCTCGGTGAGGAGGTCGAGGACGAAGTGGCGGAGCTTCTGGGTGCGTCGGTGAGGCGTGGGGTGGCCGATGGCCGCGGTGGAGCTCGTCGGCCGCGACGACTGCATTCGGTCGCGCTCGGGGAAGGAATAGAGGGCGAGGGAGAGAGCAGAGAGTGAGGGAGAGGAGCGAGGAGCCACCGGGAGTCTCCGTGGCGTCGCTAGAAGGTCCGGGGAGGAAGCAGGAGGTGGCCAGGGGCGAGCGCGCGTGCGACAGCGAGCTGCTCCTACTGGCAGGAGGAAGACGACACGGTGGGGTGGTGGGCTGGGCTCTCCACGGTGCTGGGCCACAGCTGGGCCGACTAGGTGGGGTGCACAGTGAGGCCAGGTAAGTTTCTGCTTCTTTCCTTTCTTTCTGTTTCAATTCTGTTTTTCTGTTTTTGTTTAATATTTGCCACTGTTTGCAAATTCACATGAACTAAAACAGTGCCTAACTACTCTGATTGTTTTTATGCACATACTTTGGACTAGGCCAGATGTACATAAAATAACTCAGGGTTATTTGAAATGTATTCCATATATTAGGAATATAATTCCAAATTCAAATAAAATATGATTTAAATTCAGTGCCAGAAATTATTCTTTAAAAATGTTCATTATTTTTGGTTTGGGTCTAAGCCCTTGCCAAAAATACCAGACATTAATGAAGAGCATTTTTGGTTCATTGAATGCATTTTTTAAAGCTGGACCTATTTGGATTTTTAAAGTGCTAGGGTTCATCAGTCCCCATTTCAAAATTAATAGAAGTTGAAAAGGATGCATGGATGCAATGCCACTAATTACAAGAAGATTCCTAGGCTGTGACATAATAGGTTCATTTCTATCATTTGTCTTCGAAACTTCCATGTTTTGAAGACTTTCATAAATATCGCCTATTCACCCCCGCCCCCTCTAGTCGATATAACACACTTTCATGATGTAAGACTTGTTGAGTACCTTTGTACTCATGTTTGCTTAATTACTGTTTTCAAACGACAACACCGCCCCCTCCGATGGGTTTTATGTAGATCTCGACGTCGATGAGTGACTTGCCACCCAGGTGGTGATCCTGGCCATGGAGGGCCCTATGTAGATAGACACGCTTCGACAAGCCTTCTTTCTTTCTAGTGTCTGTACTCAGACTATTTGCTTCCGCATGTGCTTGTATGCTTGTATGACTTGAGTGTCGGGTCATGTGACCCCTACCTGTATGAACATGTTATGTATGGCTCTCTGGAGCCTTTAAATAAAGTACTTGAGTTGTAGAGTTTTGTTGGGATGCCATGTTGTATTTGCACATATCGAGCATATTGTGTGTATGATTGAAATGCTTGGTATGTGTGGGATCTGACAATCTAGTTGTTTATCCTTGGCAGCCTTTCTTATGGGGAAATGTAGTCTAGTGCTCCTCGAGCCATAGTAGTCCGCTACAGCCCGGTTCACCGGAGTCCTGCTAGCCCAGCACTACTGCTCAGGACACTTGACTGGCCGGCATGTGTTTCACTTCGTTCCTATGTCTGTCCCTTCGGGGAAATGTCACGCGGTGACTTCCGGAGTCCTGTCTAGCCTGCTACAGCCCGGGTTCCCTGGAGTCCTGTTAGCCCAATGCTACAGCCCGGATTCACTCGCTGATGACCGACATGCTCGATATGATTCATGTATGCCTGTCTCCATAGGTCTGTGTCGCTTTGGGTTCACGACTAGCCATGTCGGCCCGGGTTCTCTGTCATATGGATGCTAGCGACACTATCATATACATGAGCCAAAAGGCGCAAACGGTCCCGGGCCATGGTAAGGCGACACCCGTGGGGATACCGTGCGTGAGGCCGCAATGTGATATGAGGTGTTACCGGCTAGATCGATGTGAGATGGAATCGGGGTTCTGACATGTCGAAAGGTATGCGGGAAGCATTGGATAGCATCCTCTGGCATCAGTGTCCTCGGACAGATGCTGGTGTAAATTTGTGGGCCAGCACTGGAGATGCCCTAACTATGATGCTATAATCGCTGATAGTGCTCCATTATTTCATAGGGAACAATTATCCCTCGATCAAAATCAGATCCGCCGTGTTTCGCAATCCTCCCACGTAAGAGTGTAGATTCTTGCTTACATAAAAATGGAGCATGTGGATGGCACTGTAGCAAGTCATATCTCTCAAACTAGCCCGCGTAACGCGTGGGAAAGCCCCGCCCTCGTTATTTTGTTCTGGATTTCTATCGATCGATCACACGAAAATGTTACGCTTTGCATGTTCAAAAGGAAAAGGTGGCACACTTGCGACTCGTATGTGTCATGTTTGCGTCGCACCCCTGACAGTCCGGCTCGCACGCCGCTCAATAGAGGAGACACACATTGTCTTGCATTTTCACTGACATGTGGGACTATAATTGAATAAACCATCGATAGCCAAATCTAATCGCTCGGCGGGCATCGGCTGAGAAGAGAGAGACGGGGAGGGAGAAGAGATCGCCCGCCCGCTACGCATAGACTCCAAGAAATATATGGTGATGATGTGAGGTGGGCCATGCGGGAGTCCAGACCGCTTCCAAGCCTGCTTCTGACCGCCCTGGCCCACCAAAAAACCCCTCCCCCCTCCCGCGCGCACTCCCCCTCAGACGCCAGCTGCCCGCATTCATAGCAAGTAGTACTAGTAAAATACTGGGCTATAAGCCCGCTTATGTGGAGGAGAGAGACGCATTGACAAAGTCAAGGAGTGGGCTCTTCAAGAGCCCATCTCTACACGTGCTCCTAGGTATAAACAACTAATTCTAAAAAAGAGGTATAAAAAACAATTGTGTGTAAAAAAGAAAGGTAAAAACATTTGAGAGGAAATAGATAGAGAGAAAGTGAGAAAAAGTTGTAACCTTATAGCCAACCTTATAGTCAACACTATGGTAGTATTACATGAGGAAGGAGGGAGTTGTGCACATGCCAAGTTCACTGGGCTGCCGTGTTTCACACTCCTCCGTCGTAACAGTGGAGACGATAGCTTTCATCAAAAATAAACAATGAATACTCGTTACTCGTCCTCTATATCAGAAAGAATACTTTCATTCGCCGACATGTGGGACGTCGACCATCCTGGTCCACCTGCCATGCACAAAATTATCCTAGTCCACCCTAGCGCAGAACCATCATGACTTCGTTGAATTCCGCCTCTTCAAGAAAACTTACTGTACCTGCAATACTGCTACCACATGCGAAGACTGGACGGCATTGTACCATGTCATATCACTGAAACCCACTAGGCCAAACTAGCCCGCCTAGGATTTGTACTCCCTCCATTTCAAAGTTAGTAGTGCAAAGTTGAGTCCTCTATTTTGGAATGGAGGGAGTACGTCTCTGTACTGCTATGATTTTTGTGTTCTCAAGAAGTATGTCTCTGTACTTTTGCTATGATTTTCCTACCCTATGAACCAAATGAGCCCTGCTGATATGATAAATAGTTCAAACTTACATCTAAGAATGCCATATATTACATCTTAAGCTGGTGAGGATACATCTGTTTCCATAACTCGGAGAGGGTTCGCATGATTCACTATCAAACAAAAGTAGCAAGTACCGCCCACACAAGAAAGTTCACTAGCCCTAAGATTTTTTGATAACACGCATCGTTCTGGTAATTAAACTCAATGCAAACTACCCTAAAAGATTAGTGCGACCAACTATTTCTCGGCATCGATCTCTCAGACAATGACCACAGCACGGACAACGGCATGGGAATTGGTCTCTAGGGCGATGTCCACCGGACGGACCGCGACATCGGAATCGATCTCTGGGGAGATGTCCACGGGATAGACAGCGGCATCGGAATCAATCTCCAGGGCGATGTCCACAGGACAGACCGCGACATCAAAAACGATCTCTAGGGCGCTGTTCATAGGACGGAACGCGACATCGGAATCATCAAGGGAGTCCACCGGCACCTGCACAACCCTAACATATTAGCAAGCACATTGCAAATAATCAAAAACCACAACTATGGTAAGCCATTATTTTTTACCTTGTGCGGCTCACTGGGGGATCCCATCCCTCCGGGGGCCATCTCCTCGGGTAGGGCCCAAGATGCGATTCTATCCCAATCACGTGATGAACTCATGATTGGAGCACAACCGCATTTCGAGCGAATAGCAAGGTGGATATCATTACAACATACCATGTACTGAATAGATGAGAATACAAGATAAAGGCTTACACTCGCCACAAGCTACAACATCAAGACAATAGTTCATCAATACATTGCAATCATCATACAGAAGAGTAGGATCCGACTACGGATGAAATCAAATGAAAAAGAAGAACGACATCCACCCTGCTAATCCCAGGCTCCTCGACCCGGAACCTATCCCTTGATCGAAGAAGAAGAAGCAGAAGAACTCCAAACAAGCAAGCATCGCACTCGAGTCAGATCATCGCATTACATGTACCTGCAACTGTTGCTGTAGTAATCTGTGAGCCACGAGGACTCAGCAATCCCATTACCATGGGTATCAAGACTAGCAAAGCTTAATGGGTGTGGAATGGATAAGTGGTGAGGTTACAGCAAGCGATTAAGCATTGTATGGTGGCTAACTTACGAGTACAAGAGTAAGATGAGAAACTACGCAAACGGTCGCAAACTAGTAATGATCAAGAAGTGATCATGAACTACTTACGAGTCAACCATAACCCAACCGTGTTCTCTTCTCGAACGCTCCCGAAAAGAGACAGTCATGGTTACGCACGAGGTTGGTGTATTTTAATTAAGTTTAGTTCAAGTCCACTACAACCGGATATTAAAAAATTCCCATCAGTCACATTGTCAGATTTCGGGTTCCGGCAGACCCTTGAGGTTCGAACACTGGGGTGCGCGCGGAGATTTCGCCTCCTACCAACCTGCACCCCTCCGCCATGCTAGGATCTAAACTAAGGAAAGAACAACACAAGAGACATAGGGTTTATACTGGTTCGGGCCACCGTTGTGGTGTAATACCCTACTCCAGTGTGTGGTGTGGTGGATTGCCTCTTGGGCTGATGGTGATGAATAATACAAGGAAGAACAGCCTCGCGAGGGTCTGTTCTTGGCTGGGGCGATGAACTGCTTGGAGGAGTTCAGTCACCTTTCTCTCTCTCTCTCTGCTTTCCTCCAACTGACCCCTTGCTGTGTGGGTGGCTGGTCCTATTTATAGAGGCCCTGGTCCTCTTCCCAAATATCGAGCGGGAAGGAAGCCAACAATGGCGGGCTAATTTGAAGGGGGACAGCAAGTATCAGCTATCCTGACAAAAGTAGTCTTCGCCTACGCAAAGCTCGGTGATGACGCCGTCTTGGGCTCCACGGTGACCTCCATCTCGTAGTCCTCCTAGTCTTGGTCTCGTTACACCGAAATGGCAACCTTTGCCTGATGCCTCGGTACTCCGCGGCTGCGCTTGCCCCCTTTGCACCAAAGAGGAAAGGAGGACGCTACGCGGACTGGCACCCGCCTGGCGCCCTGACTCGTCATGGTTTGCGTCATGGGCACCTCGTGAGGTACCCCGCCTTGATCTCTCCGCCTCCTTGTGAGCCAGCCTGACGAGGCCGTGCCTGAGGAAGCTTCGCGTCGTCCGCCCCGCGAGGCTTGGCCCCTCGCGAGGGTCTTGGGTTTGTGTTGGTGAAGATGGGCCGTGCTGGGCCCCCCCTTGATCCACGCCGCAGGCCGCAGGCAGGCAAGTCTGGGGACCCCCGTTCCCAGAACGCCGACAGTAGCCCCCGGGCCCAAGGTGCGCCCGGACTTGGCTGTGCAGGGAGGCGAAAGGGCAAGAGCGAAGCGCCGCGGGCCCTAACAGCCTGCGGCCTTGGGCGCCGCGTGGCGGTTGATTGGACGTGGGCGTCTCCACTTCCCCACGACGCCTCGGCAACTGCACGGATTGGACAAGTCCCTTCTGGCTACGTGTCCACGCGTGGATGGTTCCCGGCCCTAGCTGTGGGGGCGACCGACCAAGGCCCTGCGTCTGTGTCGCGGTGCCCGAGGGGCACGGACTGGAGGGGTGCTCCTGCAAGGGGCCCAAGTCGCGAACCCTTTGAATGACTAGGATAGGGACTCTCGCGAGGGCGCCCGGCTGCCCCCCCCCCTCGCGAGGCTTTGCACCAGAGAAATCAAGGCAGGAGAATGAAAGGTCGAAGAACCGCAAGCCAAAGACGGAAACAACTTCAATAAAACTTCGAATGAGAAGGAACAAGCCAACTGCGGAAAGCAAATGAAAAGCCCCGTCCGGCACCTAATCTAGTCTTCGACGTCTTCTCACCAGCGCGGAGCTAAGTGCTGCCACTCGGCGTGGGAGGGAGCCCCAGGGCCTGAGGCCGGCACTCCTGAGACTCCGGGGCGTGTACAGACCCAACTTATTATTACGTGAGAGTGTCACGGGCGGCGAGCTTCACAGGCGTTGGCCTTCTTCACAGGCTCCGGGCCTTTTCCGAAGCGCGATAGCTTCACAGGCACTCGCCTTGCTTCACAGGCTCTGGGCCTTTTCCAAAACGCAATAGCTTCACAGGCACTCGCCTTGCTTCACAGGCTCTGGGCCTTTTCCAAAACGTGATAGCTTCACAGGCACTCGCCTTGCTTCACAAGCTCTGGGCCTTTTCCAAAACGCGATAGCTTCACAGGCACTCTCCTTGCTTCACAGGCTCTGGGCCTTTTCCAAAACGCGATAGCTTCACAGGCACTCGCCTTGCTTCACAGGCTCTGGGCCTTTTCCAAAACGCGATAGCTTCACAGGCACTCGCCTTGCTTCACAGGCTCTGGGCCTTTTCCAAAACGTGATAGCTTCACAGGCACTCGCCTTGCTTCACAGGATCTGGGCCTTTTTAGGGGTAGAACCTCCGGAGGTGCAGGATGTTCCATGCATTCTGGACCGGCACTCCCTCCTGAGTCTCCAAGCGCGTGGAGCCGGGCCTGGAAACATGAACAACCTTGAACGGGCCCTCCCACATGGGAGAGAGCTTGTGTAGTCCCTCCCTGGAGAGAACCCGCCTGAGCACGAGGTCTCCTACCTCGAGAGTCCTGGGGCGGATGTTGCGGCAGTGATATCGGCGCAGCGCCTTTTGGTACCTCCCCGCTCGCAGCGCGGCTTCTCGGCGACGCTCCTCCCCCAGCACGAGGTCCATCCCCCGCATGGCGTCCTGCTGCGCCTCGTCGAATGCCAGGACCCGCTTGGAGAGACGTCTCACCTCGTGAGGGAGGACCGCTTCCGCTCCGTAGACCAGGAAGAACGGGGTCTCTCCAGTCGGCTTGGTCGCAGTGGTGCGGATGGACCACAGCACGGACTGAAGCTCGTCGTACCAACCTCTGCTGCAGGCCTCCACCTTCTTCTTGAACGTCCTGGTCTTGAGGCCCCTTAGGACCTCCGCGTTTGCCCGCTCGGCCTGGCCATTGCTTCGGGGGTGCACCACTAAAGCGTAGCATATCTACGTTCCAAGGTTAGCATAGTATGTTTTGAACAGGTTACTGGTGAACTGCGAACCATTGTCCGTGATGATGCGATTCGGCACCCCGAACCGGCTCACGATGCCCTTGATGAACTTGACCGTGGAACCCGTGGGAATGGTGCGGACAGCCTCTACTTCAGACCACTTGGTGAACTTGTCCACGGCAACATAAAGGTAGCGGTAGCCCCCTGGCGCCCGAGGAAACGGGCCCAAGATGTCCAGCCCCCAGACTGCGAATGGCCACGAAAGGGGGATAGTCTGCAAGCCCCCTGCTGGCTGATGGATCTGCTTGGCGTGGAACTGGCAGGCTTCACAAGCTTTCACCAGTTCCACGGCGTCATTGAGCGCGGTGGGCCAATAGAACCCACTGCGGAACGCCTTGCCGATGAGGGTCCGTGATGATGAATGATGTCCGCAGTCTCCGTCGTGTATATCTTCCAGTAGTTCCTTCCCTTGCTCCCTAGAGATGCAGCGCAGGGACACATCATTTGGTCTCTTCCGGTAGAGCTCTCCATCTTTGATGCAGTATGCCGTGGCCTGGCGTGCCACTCACTCTGATTCCTCCTCCTTCTCTGGCAGGGTCCCTTGCGTTAAGTAGCTCTGGAGCTCCGCGATCCAACATCCCTCATGAGGTTCCATCGTTAGGAGCAGGCGTGCTCCCGAGGCCGAGCCACAGGCCGGAGCTCCTGAGGCAGGCGGCTGGGGGAGCTCCTCCCGGGACTGAGCCGTGTTTGATAATGACGGCAGGGCTGAAGGCTTGGAGAGCCGCTCCTCGAAAACGCCAGGCTCCTGAGGTAACCGCTTGGACGCGCGTTTGGCCATGTCATCGGCTTCCTGATTGGTGCCACGGGGCACATGCTGCAACTCCAACCCCCAGAACTGCTTCTCCATCCTGTGGACCTCCGCAAGGTAGGCTTCCATGTGCTCATCCTTCGGCTCATACACCTTGTTGGAGAAGTTGACAAGAAGCTTTGAATCGCCCTTGATGGTGAGGCGTTTCACCCCCAGGGCAGCCGCGGCCTTCAAGCCCGCTATTAGACCTTCATACTCCGCTATGTTGTTGGAGACCTTTTCACATTGCTGGAAACAGAGCTGCACGGCGTAATAGAGCTTGTCCTGAGTGGGCGATATAAGCACCGCCCCAGCCCCAGTGCCGTGCCTGGAGAACGCCCCATCGAAGTACATGACCCAGCCTTCTGGCGCCTTGCTTCCCGGGGACAGGGACCGATCCTCGTCGGCCTTGAGGCCTGGCGCCTCCATCCATTCTGCCACAAAATCCGCCAACGCTGCTCCCTTGATGACTCTGGTTGTGCTGAATTCGAGCTGAAACGCTTGCAGCTCTATGTTCCACTCGGCGACCCTTCCAGCTGAATTGGGGCTCCTGAGCACTCTCTCCAGGGGGTATGACGAGACGACCTTGATGGGGTGACCCTAAAAATAGTGTCGCAGCTTGCGCGAGGCCACCAGCAGCGCGAGGAGGAGTTTCTGAGGCATGGGGTACCGTGCCCTTGCATCCCGCAACACCGTGCTGACGAAGTACACTGGGTGCTCAACGAGCTGGAGTGCGTCAGTGCTGGTGGCTCCCTTCAGAGACCTTGGCGCCTCTTGAGGCAATGAGGACTCCTGAGACTGGCCATCTGGGAGTGGGGCCTCTTCTGCTTCCGGTGCGCCCCTCTGCGCGGCTGATCCTCCTCAGCCGCTGTAGCGGTTTCTGTGGGCCTTCCCCGTTCCTGTTCCGCCTTGTCCCGGGCCGCTGCTGCGGTTTTGATTCGATGCTCCTCTCTGGCTGCCACCAAGGCTGCACTGGCAGAGTAGGGAGTGGCGGCGAGGTAAAGCACCAGGGGCTCTTGAGTGCGCGGAGCCACCATGACCGGTGGACTGGTCAGGTATCTCTTGAGATCCTGGAACACCTTGTCGGCCTCTTCAGTCCACTCGAAGGGCCCCTTTTTCTTCATTAGCTAGAAGAAAGGTAGCGCTCGCTCCCCCAACTTGGAGATGAAGCGCCCAAGCGCGGTCACGCGCCCCGTGAGCTTCTGCATTTCTCTGAGGGTCTTTGGCGGGCTCAGGTCTTCCACTGCCTTGACCTTCTTCGGGTTAGCCTCGATGCCTCAGAGGGACACGAGGAAACCCAAGAGCTTGCCCGAGGGGACTCCGAACACACACTTCTTTGGGTTGAGTCGTAGGTTCACTGCGTTGAGGCTCGCGAAGGTTTCCTCTAGGTCTTGTATCAAGGTCCTGGCCTCCCGAGATTTTACCACAATGTCATCGACATAAGCTTCGACATTCTTCCCGAGCTGCGGGCCCAGGGTGATGTGCATCAGCCGCTGAAAGGTCGCCCCTGCATTACGCAGCCCGAATGGCATGCATGTGTAGCAGTACACCCCACACGGGGTTAGGAAGGCTGTCTTCTCGACGTCTTCTACCGCCATCTTGATCTGGTGATACCCAGAGAAGGCATCCAGGAAGCATAACAGGTCGCATTCCGCAGTGGAATCGACGATCTGGTCGATGCGGGGGAGCGGGAATGGATCTTACGGACACGCTTTGTTGAGGTTGGTGAAGTCGACACACATGCGCTCCTTCCCTCCCTTCTTTGGCACAATGACAGGGTTGGCCAACCAATCTGGGTATCGGACCTCGCGAATGACCGCAGCGGCCTCTAATTTGCGGGTCTCTTGGATGATGAAGGCCTGCTTTTCTGTGGACTGTCGCCTGGCCTTCTGCTTCACAGGGCGCACGTTGGGGCACACGTTGAGGTGATGCTCAATTACACTCCTGGGGATCCCTGCCAACTGGTCTGGCTCCCAAGCGAATACCTTCTTGTTTGCGCGCAGGAACCCGACCAGGGCCTCTTCCTGCTCGGGTTTGAGGTGGGCGCCTATGGTGAAAGTGGCGTTGGTGGACCCGTCCTCATCGACGGGTATCTGCTTGGTTTCTGCCTTGTCTTGGGTGAACAACTGCTTCTTGGCGGGCGCAGCTCCCTTGGGCTCGGGGGCCTCCAAGTCGGCGGGCTGTGCCGACGCCCCTGTCTTAAAGACGAGCTTGAGCACCCGCAGAGCGTCCCCGGTGTCCCCGTGCACGGTGAGGACACCGCTGCTCCCGGGCATCTTCATGAGGTTGTACGCCGGGTGCGTCACTGCCATGAACTGGGCCAGCGCTGGGTAGCCGAGGATGGCGTTGTAGGGGAGGCTGATGGGGGCGATGTCGAAGTCGACCAGCTCCGTGCGGAAGTTGTCGTAGGTGCCGAAGGTGCCGCAGGTTACTAGGAGCCGGATCTGTCCCAAGGAGCTGGACGATCCGCCCCCAACGCCTGAGAAGGGCCGGCTGGGTCGAAGTCGTTCCTGGGGTATGCAGAGGAGATTGAAGGCCTTGACCGAGAGCATGCTGAGGCCCGCGCCGCCATCAATGAGGGTTCTGGTGACGGCCACCTGGCAGATGGTGGGGGTGCACAGCATGGGGAGCGCACCCGAGCAGGCCGAGTTGGAGGGGTGGTCCTCCGAGCTGAAGGTCAGGCCGGTCTCGGGCGCCGCCCGATCCAGGGAGCCCCCTGCCGCGTGGAAGCGGCGCTGACCCGGCAGATGAACGGCTTGATGTGGTGACTTGTGGGCCGCGCCTACGAGCAGCCCAAGAGGGCCGCGATGACCGGGGGTGTTGACACAGCGCGATAGACGGGGGAGAGGTTGCGGGGCTCCATGGGCGCGCGGAGCGCGCAGGGCGAAGAACCAGCTGGGGTGAGCGTGGGAATTGCGGTGCGGACGCCTTGCCGCACGGACAGATGCCAGGACGATGCTTGCTGCCCATCCCCCGCCGGGCCGGTGGCGGCGTTGACGGCAGGTGACGGGGAACGGCGTGGATGCCCGCCGACAGGGGCTGTCTGGGCGACGCGGGAAGCGAGTGCGGCCCGGCGCGGGCCCGACGAGCGTCAGACATTGGCGTGATGGTCGGAGGAGAACGGGGCGGTGGAAGACGAATTCCGGCGCACCCCTACTTGGCGCGCCAAATGCCGGATTTCGGGTTTCGGCAGACCCTTGAGGTTCAAACACTGGGGTGTGCGCGGAGATTTCGCCTCCTACCTACCTGCACCCCTCCGCCATGCTAGGATCTAAACTAAGGAAAGAACAACACAAGAGACACAGGGTTTATACTGGTTCGGGCCAGCGTTGTGGTGTAATACCCTACTCCAGTGTGTGGTGTGGTGGATTGCCTCCTGGGCTGATGCTGATGAACAATACAAGGAAGAACAGCCTCGGGAGGGTCTGTTCTTGGCTGGGGCGATGAACTGCTCGGAGGAGTTCAGTCACCTTTCTCTCTCTCTCTCCGCTTTCATCCAACCGACCCCTTGCTATGTGGGTGGCTGGTCCTATTTATAGAGGCCCTAGTCCTCTTCCCAAATATCGAGCGGGAAGGAAGCCAACAATGGCGGGCTAATTTGAAGGGGGACAGCAAGTATCAGCTATCCTGACAAAAATAGTCTTCGCCTGCGCAAAGCTCTGGTGATGACGCCGTCTTGGGCTCCACAGTGACCTCCGTCTCATAGTCCTCCTGGCTTTGGTCTCGTTACACCGAAATGGCAACCTTTGCCTGATGCCTCGGTACTCCGCGGCTATGCTTTCCCCCTCTGCACCAAAGAGGAAAGGAGGACGCTGCGCGGACTGGCACCCGCCTGGCGCCCTGAGTCGTCATGGTTTGCGTCATGGGCACCTCGTGAGGTACCCCGCCTTGATCTCTCCACCTCCTCGTGAGCCAGCCTGATGAGGCCGTGCCTGAGGAAGCTTCGCGTCGTCCGCCCCGCGAGGCTTGGCCCCTCGCGAGGGTCTTGGGTTTGTGTTGGTGAAGATGGGCCGTGCTGGGCCCCCCCTTGAGCCACGCCGCAGGCCGCAGGCAGGCAAGTCTGGGGACCCCCGTTCCCAGAACGCCGACACACATAACCGCGGGCACGGCTACCGAAAGTTTAAACCCTACAGTGGTGTTCCAACTTAGCCCATGACAAGCTCACAATCCGCAGAGACAATCCTCCATCGCGGGACATCCGATCAAACTCGGGATCCTGGTGCACAAGACATTTCAACAATGGTAAAACATGTCTAGCAATACCCAGCTCTACACGATCAATAGTGCCAAGGTGATCTTGCTGAAGCCGAGGCCTTAGTCGAGGCCATTCAAGGTCTCTGGCAATGTCTACCTTACATGTCAGACGATACTCCAGGGAGCCCTTCCACTTCTGCCGTCTCTCCTGCATGGTCAATTAATTAATTAGGAGTACTTAAGTAGCACTAATTTATTGCTCCCTAATTTTCCTGTCAGAGTTAAACAAATCTTTAGTAGCACCCTATGCTGAATCATGTGCGTGTGTATGTGTGTCTGTGGAGGTCACCCTTCATCCATATTAGTTTGATGTCATCTCTATTTGTAGCGTGCATTGTCATGAGAAACTCCTTTATCTTTGCACGTTAAAGTTTTAAAACCTATGATACATGGCAATGCTTTGAGTGTTGAGCTAATTGGCACTGATTAAATAAACTAATACCTCTCTTTAAGAAAGACTACTATGTTGCTAACTTTACCCATTACGATAATGAGGGTGCTTCTATTTGTTACTGTATGTTTCATCAACTAGTCCCACTATTACAATAATCTCACTCTCTCAATATATGTGCCAATAGGGATGCTCGATTTTGGTGGAATTGCACAAAAACTTTGGTTGCTTCATTGCCTCAACTGCTCCCTTCCTTTCATGGTAGTCGCTTCGCTTATCTCGTCTTCCAGTCAAAGGAAATAGTAATTGATATGCTACCTCATACAGGTTGGTACCGGTCTTTGTCCTGATTGTTGTGCTTGTCATATGTATTGGTAATTTGGTATTGTGCTATTGTTTGCCAATTTCATAAAGGATTAAATTGGAGCCTGAACTCGCAGGCAAATCATTACATTGGGAAATTTCAGTAGAACTGCACAAAAAGATCAGATGAACAGATACATATGTTGCTACTATGTACTCCAAAGTTCACTCAGACAAGCATCGATGTTGACAAGAAGAAGTGCCTATATTCATTCGAGTATCAACCGGCGTCAACCAGTTGTCAAACTCCAACTATTAGGAGAGTGAACGCCAAAAATATTGCTTGGCGCATAGCCCAGAATAACGCAGTCCGGTCTTTGGTCCCAACTTGTGCCTTTTGGTTATCGGCACATATGGTAGCGAACTGTATGGCATGGAGTCTAAAGATTCCAGACAAGTTGGTTGACACGTATATTCATCACTTAATCAGTCTGCACACCAGGGATGCTCCATTTCAGTTTAACTGCACAAAAAATTTGGGTGGTTCATTTTCTCAACCGCCTCCTTTCTTGTCTGCAATGTAGAATTTTGGCGAGCTACAGGACCAAGATGAGCCACTAAACTAGTTGGATGAAAGTAGTGGCCAAGTTGCTCAAACCTCCCTCGGCACGAGGCCACTATTTGAGGAAAAACCTACAAGCAAAGTTCAGATTGTCTGTGCTTCCTCTTATGTACTCGAAAGTTTACTCGTACAAGCATTAATTTTAGCAAGAAGTACCTCCGACTGAACACCATTTACCAGTCTGTACCCTAGGTTATTAAAGTTCATCCATGTATGATATTGGCTGTGATCTCAATCATTTGAATGCATAAACATACTGTACATGTGTATATCTAAATCTTTTGTGAATTATCAATGAATATTGTCTTGTGATCTATCAATCATTTGGATGCATAGACATGTTGAACTTGTGTATATGTGAATCTTTTGAGTTGTTGATTGTGAATGTTGGCTATGAATATGAATGTGTCCTGTAACCTGAGTTTGATACGCATGTGTACCTTTTCTGTTGTACTTGTGTGTGAACTTGTTAGTATGTCTACTATGGGATTTGTGACATGTGGATGTCAATGGCACACCTTCTTCCGAGAAGAATTGCACCTGCTTTGTTAGGGTAGCAATGGCGCATCGGCTCTTTTTAATATTTTTGCTCTGTCTTCCCCCCTCCCCTGCTCAACCCCTGACGTAATGTTTTCGGACTCAAAACAAACATAGTATTGCGTTGTTTTGGGGGCTTGATGGAAAATCGAGTGCTGGTTTCTATAGTTTAGCCCGCCCAGCAAATGGGCTACTGGTCCACCATGGACTGGGAGGCTAAAAATACAAGTTGTATGGTGCACAGGCAAGTAAAAAAAACGCCATCGAGAGCCATCCACTGGAAAAAAATTGCATCTGATGTGCTTCTTCTGTCGCGTCATTGGCCCCCTCTTCAATCCAATTCGCTCCATTCCCCAACCGGCAGTGAGAGCCATCCACTGGACGGAAGTTTATTTCCCCCTTGCGCCTGTCGGGGGATTGAAGAAGCGTGGCATCAAATCCAACACCGGTGATGGCTGCTTGTCCAAGTGATATTCAGATAAGAAACTGCATGTTTCAGAGGTAGAGCATTTAAATCAACAGGCACTTTTCAAACATGGATAACAAAATGTTGGAAATTTTTTTCATGGTAAAAAAATGGAACTAACAACAAGTTAACATCATGTTGATCAATATTCATGTATAGCACATCTTCATATGATGCAAAGTCAAAAAGATATGCTATTTTCAAAATGGCAAGACAATGTTTTTTTAAACTGGGAATGGCAAGACAATGTTGAGTGTGCGAAAAACTGGGTAAACTAGGGATGAAATTTTGGCAAGTGTTAGATATTTTTCAACTGCACCAGTTGGAATTGAACCCGGGCAGTACAACTTTTGGGTGAGAGGACTGCAGCCACTGGGCTAGTGCGGTATGTTCGAAAGAATGAAGGCATCTTCCCCGGCTCCGGTTCTTTCCCATTCGTGTGCGCTCGTCGTGGCGCCACCGTATGTCGTTGTCAACATGCTCAACAAACGAGAGGAATCCAGAGAGGACAGTATGTCGAGAAACTGACAGTGGGGACCCACCAGGTCCAAGCCGTACGCAAGCAAGTGCCCCACTGGAAAAAAAGCTTCCTCCTAATTGTATACTGACGCTGGGGCCCATGGGTTTGTCAACCTTAGTCAATAAACGAAGTAAATTTCCAACGATGACTGTCATTGGGGAGCTTTTTTTAGGGGTATCGGGGATCTTTCTTTCTTTTTGTTGTGGGAAAGGGGTGTCGGGGATCTAGCTGGTAATTTTTTTCCCATAGGGCGAACAAGTATCAGTTAGGCCTAGGTTTTGTTTTTTAACATGCGTAGCCCACGACATACGGAGATAGTGGTTTCAACTTATTTTTTGAGGTCCATACCGGCCTATGGGCCTCCCAGCGTGTGTTTAACTTTTTCTTAAAGATCGGCAGCCCAATGTATTTTTTTAATAAAACGCAGATCTCTATTCTATTTATCTATATATAAGAATAATAATGCTACGTCCAATCTATGTTTTCCCTTCTAACCACATTATATATATTTATATTATTACTATTATCATATATTTTATAGAGACTTATATATACATTATAAAACATCCCACATGTTATTAACTTATAAAAGTAAATGTTTAACAAAAGTTGCAAGGAAAATCCTGGTTGTTTTTACTCATAGGCAAGGAAAATCCTGGTGATTGCGTACAAAAGCTTGCGAAGATTTTAAGGACCAATGTAATAATAACGCACTCATTTTTGTTTTGAGCAATAACTGGCTAATTTGTTAATTTTATATAAAAAAAGTGTCGCCCCGGTTTATTTTTTGATATTAATTGCTCCTTCTAACCTAACATTATATATAGAACAAGCAGAGCTAATTCGTTGTATCTTCGCACAGAAGGAAGTGCCTCCTTGTCATGTGAAAAAAACTATTCCTTCCGATGACAGCTGGGACCCGGCAGATTTGGTGGCTGACTTGTGGGCCTACTAAGCGGATGTGTACGCAGGGCTTTGTCAACTTAATAAACAAATGATTCTAGCAGGTGGACCGTTGGATGTTAATCCAACAGCCATGCCCCTTCTTCGACCTCTGTTCTTGCTCCTGTCTCCCGTGGGCGGCAGTGTTGCCACGCACCCGAACCAGTCAAGTTTCCCACTCCTCTCCATCTACGACTCCACTGCCGCGTCTTCCCCATCTTCGAGACGTTCTAGTCTGGGGCCTCGTCGTCGTCCACCGGCCTTGGTGCGCTCGGCACGGTGTGGTCAACATGGTCAACAAACGAGAGTCATCGGAAGATGACTGTATGTGAGAGGCTGATAGTGGGGACGCACCACGCCCATGGACGCATGGATGCAACTTCATCCTTTTTACCCTGAAAAATAATGTTTTCTCCCCCTGACAGCTAGGACCCACTAGCTACATCTTCGCACACAAGGAAGTGCGTCCTTATTATGGGCAAAAAATGATTACCCCCTGACAGCTGGGACCCAGTAGCTATATCTTCGCACGCAAGGAAGTGCGTCCTTATCCTCCCTGACAGCTGGGACCCATCCGGTCGAAGTGTACGTACCGTTGTCTGTCTTGTCGCGAACGTGTACATACATACTGGTCGATCGGTCGCTGAAAGTGCTAGTTATCGACTAGAGGGGGCGAATAGGCGATTTTTATGAAAGTATTCAAACCACGAGGTCTTTGAAGACAAACAATAGAAATGGACCTATTGATATGCAGCGGAAGGTAGACTACACTAGACAAGCCATAGTCAAGTAAGCAATGAAGTGAAAGCTCGAAGAGTATCAGGAGCTAGTTAGTATGGATCAGGATGGAAGATAGTATGAAGCCAAACAGTAAACAGCCTTCACACAATGAAGTCAATCAGATGATACAGGCAAGCAATGATTCACGAAGACAAACTATAAAGGAAAGGAAAGCGAAGGATAGAACCAGTTGCTTGGTGAAGACAAGGAGTTGGTAGACCAGTTCCAATTGCTGTGACAATTGTACGTCTGGTTAGGGAGGCTGAGATTCAACTTAGAAGACCGCATCTTCGCCTTATTCCCCTTGAGCTAAGGACACCCAGTCCTTGCCCAATCACTCTGGTAAGTCTTCAAGGTAGACTTCCAAACCTTCATAGACTTCATTCACTAGCAATCCATAATGACTCTTGGATGCTCAGAACGCGACGCCTAACCAGCTGGAGGATTCACAGTCCTCAAGTGTAACAAGTCTTCAGGTCACGCAGACAGAAGGACTTCAGTGATGCCTAACACTCTTTGGCTCTGGGTGTTTAGGGCTTTGTCCTCGCAAGGATCTCTCTCTCAAATGCTTCGGAGGTGGGTTGCTCTCAAACGACAAAAGCCGTCCACTAAATTTGAGCAGCCACCAATGTATGGTGTAGGGGTGGGTTATTTATAGCCAGAAGGCAACCCAACCTGATTTGTCCGAAATGACCTTGGGTCACTAAGGAATCGACATGTGTCCAACGGTCGGATTTCAAACACACGCGATAGCGTGACTTGGGATACAAGTAAAGCTGAGTCATCCAGCTCTGGATAAGATTTTCTCTCATTATCTTCGCTCGAAGACATAGGATTTGGTTGAGCATCACTTCAGTCACTCTGACTTTGTTCACTTCGACCACACTTAATAGTACGGTGGTTCCTATGACTCAACAAAGAAGAGAAGGAAACTACAAAACAACTATGTCTTCGCACTCCATAATCTTCATGTGAATGTCTTCTCCTGTCATAATCTTCATTGTGAATATCTTCACAAACCACCACTGTCTTCAATGTCTTCACACATTTTTAGGGGTCATCTCTGGTAGGTAAACCGAATCAATAAGGGACTGCTACCTGTGTTATCCTACAATCCTCACAAACACATCAGTCCCTCAACCAAGTTTGTCGTCAATACTCCAAAACCAACTAGGGGTGGCACTAGATGCACTTACAATCGCTCTGCAACGATGAACTGTGGTCGAGTAAGTAGGTGCACATGTCATAGTATAGCCCCCCACGTAGAAGTTCAGGTTGTCTCGTCTAAACCGTGTACACGCCAAAAAGTACGACCACGTACGTACATACGGGTGGGGTCTCGAACGCCTACTCGCGCATACATACGGCCAGGGCTCGTGTACATGGAGAGGTAGTGATAGAATCTTGTTCATCCGCCGACAACCGGCTGGGTCGGAACAGAGAAATTGCGTCGTCGTGTTCATCGGGACCCAACCGGCTTGGACAGAACAGCCAATCGAAACAAGGCCTAGCGTACCGCAAAATGGAGGAAACAGACTTCTCTTGGACCTCCTACGGTCGAAACGGGGTCATGTTGATCGGGAGGGGTGTGGCGTACCGCAGAGTGGAGGAAACGGACTTGTGTTGGAGCACTATGGTCGGAATGGGGGTCCTGTTCATCGGGAGGGGTGTGGCGTATCGCAAAATGGGACTCCATGGGCTACTGTTCATCTCCACTGTCAACCTCCTCCAGCCTCCACGGGCTATTGTTCATCCACCATCGACCTCCTCCAACCTCCACCTGCGACTATTCATCCACGGGCTCTTGTTCATCCAGCCTCCATCGCTCCTCCATAGGCTACTGTTCAACCAGCCCTCTCCACGGGGTCCTATTCAACCACCCCTCCATAGGCTACTATTCATCCAGCCCTCCACCGGCTACTTTTCAACCAGCCCTCCACGGGGTTGTCCTGTTCATCCACCCCCAACCGGCTCAATCGATCGGGGTCCTGTTCATCCAGCGGCAATGGCCTCTACTACCACGGGGTCCTATTCATCCAACCCCCATCGGGACTGTTCATCCACCCCCCCCCAACAACGCTCACTGTTCATCAAGAGGCAGCAGGTTCGATCGGCTTCAGTTAGCAGCAGTAGCAAAGGAATTGCTCGATCGGGTTCAGTTAACAGCCAGATCGATCGATCGCTTGGGTTTAGTAACGCGTAGCCTGCAGTGCAATCTCTCGGGTTCAGTAGGCGAATGCCTCCCTCAGGTTAAGTTAGAGCCCAACGCCTCACACCCATGGCATATGTGTATGAGAGAAACATGCATCAGTCGGCCCCCGACCACCCACCATAACCGAGAACTCCCCGATATTTTCCTCGCCCTCGCTTCTACCATGGTTTTTTCCGTCATGGATGGCCCAAAGAATGTCATGTAGCTGCGCCTCCGGCCCGCCCAGGATGAAAAGCCCATTTTCTATCATGATTTTTTGTCATGGAAGTAGGAGTCCACCACATCTATGATGATATCGGGTTTTGTCACAATTATCGTCATAGACGTGTCATAAGCATGAAAGAAAGAAAATTGTTCGGCCCAAAATGTCACGGGGCTGTCTCTTTTTGTAGTGCATGGTGACACGGCCTTGGCACAAACGTGCTCCGCCGGTCTTCTCGATCCCCGTGTATACTCGCGCGCCGAGCCCTGCCCGTGGGAGCGGCGGCAGAGGTTGCGAGGAACAGAGCTGCAGAGGAGAAGAAGCGGTGGCTGTACTGCCACCTCGCTCGTGGACCCATGCTAAAGGCACGACCTGCGAATTTGTGGTGTGGGCAGTGAGGGAGTCCTTGATTAAGGGTTCCTCGGATGTCTGGACTATGTAACATGGGCTGGACTAATGGGCTATGAAGATACAAGACATAAGACTTCTTCCCATGTCCGGATGGGACTCTCCTTTGCGTGGATGGAAAGCTTGGCGTTCGGATATGTAGATTCCTTCCTTTATAAAACCGACTATGTACAATCCTAGGCCCCTCCGGTGTCTATTTAAACTAGAGGGTTTAGTCCGTAGAGGTAATCATAATCATACAAGCTAGACATCTAGGGTTTAGCCATTACGATCTCGTGGTAGATCAGCTCTTGTAATCCTCATATTCATCAAGATCAGTCAAGCAGGAAGTAGGGTATTACCTCCATCAAGAGGGCCCGGACTTGGGCAAACATCGTGTCCCCCATCTCCTGTAACCATCAACCCTAGATGCACAGTTCGGGACCCCCTACCCGAGATCCGCCAGTTTTGACACCGACATTGGTGCTTTCATTGAGAGTTCCGCTGTGTTGTCACCAGAAGGTTCGATGGCTCCTTCAATCATCTATAACAATGTTGCCCTGGGGGAGGTTTTCCTCCCCGGTCAGATCTTTGTGTTCGGTGCCTTCGCACTGCGGGACAACTCGATTGGCCATCTAGAGAAGATCGACGGCTATGCCCCAGGTTACCAGGTTAGTTTTGGAAATCTGGACTATGTCGCTGATATCTGAGGAGACTTGATATTCCAAGGGTTCACGACCCCTACCTCTGCTCTGGCCTTAGATCTGGAGCGCATCACCAGGGCCGAAGACGGGATTACTAAGCCCGTCGGGCTATCTGCGGCCACTAAGCCCAACACGAGAGAACCGGAGGAAGTAGTGTTGCTGGCAACCATTAGGAAGGTGTACTCTTCTCCGGACACTGGCTCCGAACCCTCGGAGTCATCATCGTGTGAGCCCGGCCAAGGAGTTTCCCTCCCCCCGTACTCCACGGGTTTCCTTCTCCCTAGTCAAATCTCGCCTCTAAGCGAGGCTCTGGACTTGATGTGATCCCACGTCATTACAGAGGAGCAATGTCCGAACTACACCCAGCCCAGACTAGGGGCTGAGAGTGGGGAATTTTACGTCCCACCCACCACCCACTTCATAGCCACTATCGAGGATTTAACTGACATGCTCGACTACGGCTCCGAAGACATTGACGGTATGGACGACGATGTCAGAGAGGAGGAGGCCGAAAACCCGCCGTTTACCGGACGTTGGACGGCAACCTCTTCGTATGACGTGTACATGGTGGACACACCCAAAGAAGGTAGTGGCGATGATAAAGAAGATCCAGTCGAGGATAAACCTCCTGAGACATAGCCAAAGCACCGACGCCAGCGGCACCGCTCTAAATCATGCCGTGGAAAAGATAGCAATGCCGGCACAGGAGGCAACAACACTCCGGACGATGCCGAAGACAAAGAAGAACCCGTCAAGCCGACCTCCGAACAGGACGACCGGGAAGATGGGCAAGCTAGCCCCGATGAACAGGCTGAAAACAAAGACTCAGAGGACAGCAATTATCTTCCTCGCTCCGAGGATGAGGTGAGCCTCGGCAACGAGGTCATCATGCCTGAGGAACCTCTCGAGCAGGAGCGCTTTAAGCGCCGGCTAATTGCCACTACAAGTAGCCTGAAAAAGAAGCAGCAGCAGCTTCAAGCTGATCAAGATCTGCTCAACGATAGATGGACTAATGTCCTGGCAGCCGAGGAATACGGCCTCGAACGCCCAACCAAAAGTTACCCGAAGTGTAAACTTCTACCCCAATTTGACGATGAGGCCCTCGAGCCCGCTTCAGCACGTAATGTGGCAGACCGACCACCTCATGGCTGGGACAAAATGGCAACTCAAGCCGAACACCAACCCATACTACCTCGCCGTAAAGGTAGAGACATAACAGCTCGGGGATATACATATGACCTGCGGCAAGACCTGGACAGTAGAGCAGGTCAGACCAGATCGATCTACGGATTGCGAGGGCATGCCGTGACGTGCGACGACGGCTATCCAGCCAGACGTGACAAGCATAATCATGCCCGGGCCAAAAACCGCAGACGGGCTACATGCGAGCTACATCATGACTTGACCCGATATAGAGGCGCCGCACACCCCCTCTGCTTCACTGATGAAGTAATGGAGCACGAATTCCCAGAAGGGTTTAAACCCTTGAATATTTAATTGTATGATGGAATAATAGATCCCATGGTACCGATCGAGGATTTTCTTCTCCACATTCATATGGCCCGCGGTGATGATCTTCATGCCATCAAATGCCTCTCGCTAAAACTCAAGGGACCAACCCGGCACTGGTTGAATAGCCTGCCTGAAAACTCCATTGGCAGTTGGGAGGACTTGGAATACGCCTTCACGACAACTTCCAAGGAACATACGTCCGACCTCCGGATGCCGATGACTTAAGTCACATAGTTCAACAGCCTGGAGAGTCAGCCAAGAAATTCTAGACTAGGTTCCTAACTAAAAAGAACCAGATCATCGACTGTCCGGATGTTGAAGCCCTACCGGCCTTTAAGCATAGCATCCGTCACGAATGGCTCCCCCGACACCTCGGCCAGGAAAAGCCGAAGTCCATGGCAGCGCTCACGGCACTCATGACCCGCTTTTGCGTGGGCGAAGACAGCTGGCTAGTGTCAGGACCCCGATTCCAAGTCACATCGATCTAGCCGGTAACACCTCATATCACTTTGCGGCCTCACGCACGGTATCCCACGGGTGTTGCCTTACCATGGCCCGGGACCGTTTGCGCCTTTTGTCTCACGTATATGACAGTGTCGCTAGCATCCATATGACAGAGAACCCGGGCCGACATGGCTAGTCATGAACCCAAAGCGGCACAGACCTATGGAGACAGGCATACATGAATCACATCAAGCATGTTGGTCATCAGCGAGTGATTCCGGGCTGTAGCACTGGGCTAACAGGACTCCGGGGAACCCGGGCTGTAGCAGGCTAGGCAGGACTCCGGATGTCACCGCGTGACATTTCCCCGAAGGGATAGACATAGGAACGACGTGGAACACATGCCGGCCAGTCAAGTGTCCTGGGCAGTAGTGCTGGGCTAGCAGGACTCCGGTGAACCGGGCTGTAGCGGACTACTATGGCTCGACGAACACTAGACTACATTTCCCCGTAAGAAAGGCTGCCAAGGATAAACAACTAGATTGTCGGATCCCACTCATACCAAGCATTTCAATCATACACACAATATGCCTGATATGAGTACATACAATATGGCATCACAACAAAACTCTACAACTCAAGTACTTTATTTAAAGACTCCAGAGAGCCATACATAGCATGTTCATACAAATAGGGGTCACATGACCTGACACTCAAGTCATACAATCATACAAGCACATGCGGAAGCAACTAGTCTGAGTACAAACACTAGAAAGAAAGAAGGCTTCTCGAAGCCTGTCTATCTACATAGGGCCCTCCATGGCCAGGATCACCACCTGGTTGGCTAGTCACTCGTCGATGTCAAGGTCTATGTAGAACCCATCGGAGGGGCCGGTGTTGTCGTCTGAAAACATTAATTAAGAAACATGAGTACAAAGGTACTCAGCAAGTCATACATCAGAACCTACTATACATGCTCATTCTCAAGAAGGTGGTGGGGTTATTGCAGCAAACCAGCTTTGACGCTTGGCTAAGCTATCCTATGGAACTCCCCTAGTAAAATAGTTTTCGCACACGAGTCCACTACTCACCAACACAATACTCCACCGGGGATCCTCCCTCGTCATCCTACGAGAGGGCCATCCTCGGTACTCACACTTATCTTGAGTCTTTTAGTAGTAACCATTAACTTTTCTATGAACTGTATAGGCAACCAAGTAGTCCTTTACCGCGGACACGGCTATTCGAATAGATGGTGTTAACCCTGCAGGGGTATACTTCTTCATACACGCTTTCACCACTTACCGCCGTTTACACGACATGTACTCGGCAACCTTCAAGCGGAAGCCCAGCGAGGGTGTCGGCCACGGCCTACCTAAACACTTAAGTCTCTAGTCCAGGTTTATCGCCAATCTAGGTTCCATCCGCAGGGAGTCTGGCCGAGGTTTCCACATACGGCCCCGAACGATGTGAACAGGGTTCCCGAGACACCAAACGGGTGACTCGGTACACCGTGCCATGGTGTATCTACCGCAACATAGCCCACCCCTAGGGTCAGCGCTACGCATGGCCGCCAACACATAACCTACAAACACCAGAAACTATTTGCAACTCCTGGACAGAGTACTAGGGTGATTAAGAAGCCGAGAGGGTCCATTGGTTTTGGGCCCAATGTACGGTAGTAACTGCATCTTAAATCACACATACAGATCTCAGTTCTTATGGACAGTCTCAATGAAACAACCCACCATGTACTCCTACATGGCCTCTCATCGATACCTTTACCAAAACATGTTCAACACATCCCTCACAATACCGACATAAATATTTCACTCTAGCCCATCACCCAGATGAACCAGACCTGACACAACTCTAAGCATAGCAGGCATAGCAAGGTAGGAATCACATACATGGCTCCATCAACTCCTACACATGCTAGTGGGTTTCATCTAGTTACTGTGGCAATGACAAGTCATGCAGAGGATAAGGGTTCAACTACCGTAACACACAGCAGTTTGAATCGTGTTGTGTTAATACAGTAAACAAGAGCAGAAGTGAGAACATGGCTTTGTATCGGAATGATCAATGGGTTGCTTGCCTGTTGTAGTGGTAGTAGGGTACTGCCCTTCAGACGGATACTCGGTGTTATCCTCGGAGACAGAACCTAACACGAAAATCACACCGAACATAATCAACACATGGCAATATGCAACAATATGATGCATGCTATGACATGGCAAGATGAAAGCTAAAACAGAAGGGGATGAACTCATTTGAATCAAAGATTCAAATATTAGCTCAATAAACATGGCCTTATTAGTGCATTACCTTATTCTGCTTAAACAGCAAGGTTAACTTGTTTTGTCATGCATGAAACCATTACAGATGGATAGGTTGAATTTTTCTGATCATTTTTCATATATAAATCTTTGCATTTGGAGCTACGGTTGATTTTCTATGATTTTTAGAAGTTTTGGCTATTTTATGGAATTTCCTATATAAGAATAAATCCAGAAAATAAATAACTACGTCACTGTGACGTCAGCGGGTCAAAGGCGCCAGCCCAAGTCAAACCTAACTGGTGGGCTCCATCTATCAGTGTCTCAGCTAACTAACAGAGTTAGTTAGTGTTTAGTTAGCACTAAACTAGGTTAGTTAGGCCCTGGGCCCACATGTCAATGAGAGAGAGTTAGTTAACGAGGTCATTAACCTCTAACAGAGTGATTAGCTCTAATTAAAAACTAATCTAATTTAGTTAGGAGCCGGCCCCACATATTAGTGACTCAGGCGGGGTCAAACTGGGGTCAAACCCCTGGTCAGCAGGGTCAATCCCGCCGGCGTTGAGTCGCCGGCGAGGCCAAGACGGCGGAGAGCCTCGGAAACGCTGCTCCATCGACCAAAACGGCGACCGAGGGCATCTATGCATTGCGGGTGCTCGGCCGCATCCATCTACGCAAGAGGGAGGGGCTGAGGTCAGCCAAGTTCGCCGGAATCAAGCTCACGGCGGCGGCCAGAGTTCGGACCTCGACGGAATCGAAGCTACGGTGGATGGGAGGACGAACGTATGCTTGTTCTGGGGTCCTGGGACCACACTGAGCACAGAGACGCGCTCAAACACGGGCGGCAGCAACGGTGGCCGCGGTGGTTACGTGGCCGGCGGAGCAAAGCTCTCGGCCGCGACGGCGAAGCTAGCTAGAGGGAGAAATCGACACGAGGAGTAGAGGGTAACGGCGGAGGGCTCACTGCAAAGTCGAAGAGAAGCTCGGCGGCTCGGGGGAGGCGTCGAGGAGGGCACACGGTTGCCGGCGATCTCGGCGGACCGAGGAAGAAGAAGGCGTCGGGGTCGGTGCTTGGAGGCATCCGGCGTCGCGTGAGCCGTCGAGGAGGCGTAGACGATGGAGGCGGAGCTCACGGGCACGTCAGAGAGGCGAGGGGGTGGCTCAGGTGACGACTACGGCGAACGGCGGCGAGGATGGCGCTCGGCCATCGCGGGAGAGGGTGAGGGAGACGAGGGGGAGAGAGGGGAGGAGTGCAGGGGGGTGCTGGCGTCTTCGTGGCGCTCGGATGGGGACGAGGAGGCAGCAGGAGGTGGAAGCAGGAGGTGGCCGCCGGTGCGCGTGCCGGCGACACGCCTCTGCCTACTGGCAGAGGTGGGTGACGACTGGCACAAGCCAGGTGGGCTGGGTCAGCACAGGTGAGGCCCAGGTGGGTTTCCCTCTCTCTCTCTCTTTCTTATTTGTTTTCTTTTTCTATTTTTCTGCAACTATTGGGCTTTATTAAAAATACCTAGACATCTTTAAAAATCCTGAAAATAATCAAGGGCTCTGTTTAGATTATTCCCAACAGCCCACACTTATTTCCAGAATTATTTGAGCATTTAAATTATTTTATAGCATTTAAATGCCCAAATTCAAATACTTATGATTTAATTCAAAAAACAGAATGTCCTAGAAAAGAGTGCACCATTTTTGCCAGGGGTTTTAGCCCAATCCAGAAATGATGAACATTTTGTGAAGGGCATTTTGGGTTCATTGAAAATAATTTTAGTAAACCCTAGTTGTTTCCAGGGGGTGTTGGGGGTTCTGTCTTCCCCATTTCAAATTTAAAAGGAATTTAAACATGATGCACACTCTAATGCTTGAACTAACTAGGGTGTGACAGCTAGCCCATAGCAATAATAGTTCAAGCGAACCTGGCACCTCTGAAGCCAGAAATAGCAACAGCAAGCCCCGACGCAACAGGCACAAGCGCCGAAACAACGGTGATAATACTGATGACATGGCGGTCAACGCCGGATTCAGTGGCTCCAAATCCGGCCAACGAAATAAGCCATTTAAAAGGAACAATACGGGCTCATCCAGCTTGGACCGCATACTCGATCGTCCATGTTAGATCCATGACACCCTCGACAAACCAGCCAATCATACCAACAAAAGCTGTTGGGTTTTTAAACAGGCCGACAAGTTAAATGCCGAGAACAAGGAGAAGGGGTCGCAGAGTGAGGACGTTGATGAGGAGCGCCGTCCACCGAACACAGGGGGACAGAAGAAGTTCCTCCCTCCCCCCGAGGTTAAAACGGTGAACATGATATATGTTACCCATATCTCTAAGAGGGAGCGCAAACGCGCGCTCAGGGACGTCTATGCAATAGAGCCAGTCGCCCCAAAATTCAACCCATGGTCGTCCCGCCTGATCACCTTCGATCAGAGGGACCATCCAACCAGTATCCGTCACGGCGATTTAGCCGCACTGGTCCTTGATCCAATTATTGATGGATTCCACCTCACGCGAGTCCTCATGGACGGTGGCAGCAGCCTCAACCTGCTCTATCAAGATACAGTCCGCAAAATGGGCATCGATCCATCAAGGATCAAGCCCACAAAAACTACCTTTAAAGGAGTAATACCAGGTGTAGAGGCCCGCTACATGGGTTCAATCACATTGGAAGTTTTCTTCGGATCCCCGGACAACTTCCGAATCGAAGAATTGATCTTTGACATCATCCACTTCTGGAGTGGCTATCACTCACTGCTTGGACAAACTGCATTTGCTCGATTCAATGCGGTGCCACACTATGCTTATCTCAAACTTAAGATGCCCGCACCACGCAGCATCATAACATTCAATGGAAACACGGAGCGCTCCCTCCATACTGAGGAGCACACCGCGGCCCTGGCAGCAGAAGTACAGAGCGGCATTATCAAGTAGAACCTTAATTCGGCGGCCAAGCTCCCGGACACTGTCAAATGGGTTGGGACTACTCTACAGCAGGACAGTCCAGCTCGTTAGGAGCTCAACTAGCAATTCAGCCTCCATCTCAGTCCCGACCAAATGGTGGTGTATGTACCGCATGTACATAATTACGCACTCAAAATACCATGGGCATAGACGGAGGCATAACTTGATTGTGGTCCATCATACGGCTCCCACACATACTTTTCCTTTTCATTTTTATCATTTTTCAGTCTTTTCTTTCACAAGCCCCTCCCGACGGCCTGATCATCGGTCCTTTCGAAGGATAGATATACCAAGGCGGCAAGCATTACAGACGTGTGGAGGAATACCTAGATGTTCTTCTTGACCATCATTCTACCTGTTTTCGGCACCCGCACGCAGCTCCCCTTTGTCTTGGCATGTTAAATAACCAGGTTTCTTATCGCACAATTTCTACAAATATGCTTTGACGTATTAATCAAACTATAATGGTAACAGTTTGCGGCCCAACTTATGTGGCACTAGCTTACTACTTCATTTTATTTCGCTATTCTTATCGATTGCACCCATACACTTTGGTACGCTTTAATTAGCCAGGGGCTTTCATTATGCTCCATACTACGGCAACAAAGTCCGAACACGTTTGACAGTATAGTTCGCCACCCCGAATTTTAGCATTATATGCATCGGCTCCGAATCATGTCTTTGGTCAATAGTTGGGTTGCCCAGCTCCTATGCTTGCTACCTTAAGTTCCGTCCTATCAGCTAGAGTAGTAAAGGGAGAACTACTGCGATTGTGTTTCTGGTTTATCCGAGCAAACACCTTAGTAGAGAAAGCCGAAAACTGACTGTCATGATACGACAAGAGCTGGTCAGCTATCCGGAGGTTAAAAATCTTTTGCGATTTTTTCCGCATTATGTGATGAATCGGCCTCTACCCGATCAGGTGTCTACAACCCCCTACTCCGGATTAAATACTAACTAGGGGTTGCGCCTACATTTCTCTTGTCAAACTCCTATGGCTAGGTGAGAGTGATAAAGCCACATAGTCTGATTGCCTGGTTCATTGCACTAAACACCTCCTTCAAGGACCAAACTCATGGATCAAGAGTGTTTAGATTCCATCCCAAACACCCTTATACTACCTACGTGGGGGCTGAAGCCGACAACTGGCCAACTCTCGGATTTAACAAAACGGATGCACAGGATTTTCAAACAACAAACATTATTGTAACACCCACAATGCGGCTATATCTCCCATGTGTCAGGGCACGACTTAGAGGCATAGACGCATGGTAGTTTTGTCGCAAGAGGGGTAATCTTCACACATCTCAAGTACTGAATAAGAAACGGATAAAGAGTTGGCTTACAATCGCCCCTTCACACAATACATGAATAATTCATACATCATCCAAATACACTCAAAGACCGACTACGGCCAAATCCGAATAAAAAGGAAGATAACCACAAATGCTAGATCCTCGATTGTCCCAACTGGGCTCCACTACTGATCATCAGAAAACGAAACGTAGTAACAACCCGAATCCTCGTCGAACTCCCACTTGAGTTCGGTAGCATCACCTGCACTGGTATCCTCGGCACCTGCAACTGTTTGTAAGTATCCGTGAGTCACAAGGACTCAGCAATCTCACACCCGCGAGATAAAGACTATTTAAGCTTATGGGTAGGAAAGGGTAGTGAGGTGGAGCTGCAGCAAGCACTAAGCATATATGGTGGCTAACATACGCAAATGAGAGCGAGAAGAGAAGCAACGCAATGGTCGAGAAGCTAGAAGTGATCAAGAAGTGATCCTGAAACTACTTAAGTTCAAGCATAACACAAGGCTGTGTTCACTTCCTGGACTCCGTCGAAAAGAGACCATCACGGCAACACACGCGGTTGATTCATTTTAATTAAGTGAAGTGTCAAGTTCTTTACAACCGGATATTAACAAATTCCCATCTGCCACATAACCGCGGGCACGGCTCTCAAAAGTTTATACCCTGCAGGGGTGTCCCAACTTAGCCCATCACAAGCTCTCATGGTGAATGAAGGATATTTCTTCTCCCGGGAAGACACGATCAGTCTCGGAATCCCTGTTACAAGACATTTCGACAATGGTTAAACAAGACCAGTAAAGCCGCCCGATGTGCCAACAAATCCTGATAGGAGTCGCACATATCTCGTTCTCAGGGCACACCGGATAGGTCAATCTACAAGTAAAACCAGCCCTCAAGTTGCCCCGAGGTGGCCCCGCAGGTTGCCCGTTTCAGACCAACACTCAGAGGAGCACTGGCCCGGGGGCTTTAAAATAAAGATGACCCTTGAGTCTGCAGAATCCAAGGGAAATGGCTTAGGTAGGCAAATGTAAAACCAAGGATGGGCCTTGCTGGAGGAGTTTTATTCAAGGAGAACTGTTAAGAGGTTCCCATAACACCCAACCGTGTAAGGAACGCAAAATCAAGGAACATAACATCGGTATGACGGAAACTAGGGCGGCAAGAGTGGAACAAAACACCAGGCAACAGGCCGAGCCTTCCACCCTTTACCAAGTATATAGATGCATTAAAGTAAATAATAGATATGGCAATATGGGAGGCATGATATAGCAAGTGGTAGGTAGCGCGACATAGCGATAGAACGAACAACTAGCAGAGCAAAGATAGAAGTGATTTCGAGGGTATGGTCATCTTGCCTGCAAAGTTCTCAGAGTTGTTGAAAGCTTAATCCTTGTTAGCATACTCAACTGGTTCCTCATTCATGAACTCGTCTCCCGGCTCTACCCAAAGCAAGAACACAAGCAATGGAACAACAATCAATCATGGTGCAATGCACAAGCAACATGATGCAATACATGGCATGATATGCAAGACATGATATGCAATGCATATGCATGCTCCAGAAGGGAAAGAAAGATCAAGGCATCAACTTGGCAAACCAAGTATGCCGCTGGAAAGATGAGATGATTTCGGTTGAAATCGATATAAAGATCACAAGAAACGGATGCACGGTTTGCAAATGGCAAGCATCACAAGAATGACACAAATCTGCGATTAACAGCATGATGCCACTTAGAATGCAACAAGAAACTAAGCTACTGCACTAAACCATAGCAACAAAGCAGATGGCAGTGATTTACAAGAAATGCTTGACAAAACATGAACACTGAGCTACGGCTAAATCACACTAGAACAGGTTCAAACAAGCATGGCAAAGTGCAAAAAATATCAGCCTCACAGACTTGGTGAAAGTACTAACATGTCAAAAACAATATCAGGAAGCAATGTGTAGAGCAAGCAAACATCATGCTACAGGAAGATATCATAGCAAACAAAGGCATGCCATGATTCTACTAAATGCATCCCTTAGTGGACATCAGCCAAAAAGGCCCGGAAGATATGATGGCACCCATGTAAACATAGCAAATTTTATTAACAGTTTCAGACTTGGGAGAAAAATAGAGCATAGCATAAGTAGATTTATGATAGCAACTTTGCGAGCTCATGCCACTCACCACAAAGGATTGAGTGACAACATAAGCATACCAATAGTAAGATGACATGTTCATGAAGCTAACCATGGCAAAAGCAACTTCATAGGATGCATGGATCACTAGCAACAACCATGGCAATATGGATTAACATGTTAACAAACTGCCAGGAACATTTTATAGCAAAAGTAGAGCAAGCAAAAATACATTCTAGATCACTTCATAATTGCAAACAAGGGCATGAATGGATAGAGCATAACCACATGCTCAAAACATCCTTACTTAAGTATCCCAAAATAAGCATGGATCACTATGTAGCATCAAGTTTACATGGCATCAAAATAACAGCAGGAAAAAGACTAAGCAAAATCCAAAGTCCCTGAAAACAGCAACATCACGGAGCCTAGTTTGCATGCTTGTGCTAGTCACCACATATATCACAAAAATACAAGGCTTGCACCTCTGTAAAGATGGAATGTTGTAGTTCAGAACGCATGTAGACCTCATGCTCAATTAATGCACACAGCAAATGCAACAAAAATGACAAAACATCATGATCTGATAAGTACCAGCAGTTAACATTCTATAGCACTCCTGCAACAATGTAAATGGCATCATAATGGATAGTAACATGCCTGGAAATGATTCTAACATGAAGAGCTCAACTAGACGAACACTTTGACATATCATATGAATGATTTGGAGCCACGCTCACCGAGATATAACATGTTGAACAGGGCATAAAAATAACAGGGAGCTCCGGGACTTGGTGGAATTTCACCTCGCGGATTAGGGTTTGACCGCGGCACGGATTACGAGGCGCCGGCGCAAGCTCATCGGAGGACTTGCCAGAGAGGGAGCGAATGGTGCCGGAGTTGGGGGAAACGCCGGATCCGGGCGCGGGGTCGCCGGATCTCGACGGAGGAGGTCGGTGGAGGGCGCGATCGGAGTTGAGCGGGTCCAGCGGAAAGGAGCGGCGGCGTCCGGGCGAAGCAGCGGCGCGACACGCGGCGCAGTCGGACGGCGGCGACCGGCGGTGAAGGCGCGGGGGCGGCGAGGCAGAGCAGAGGCGCGCGGGCGGAGCTGCTCGGGTGGCGGCGGGCGACGCATGGGTCGCGCGAGCCAGCTGCGGGCCCCGCGGGCTGGCGGCGGGCGTGGAGGAGAGAGTGGGTGGTGGCGGCTGACATGGCGGCGGGGGATTGGGCGCGGGGCGGCGGCGGCTGAGGTGGCGTCTCACGATTGGCCGGGGTGACGCGTCCGGCGGACACGTCCGGCGCGGACGGACTTGTTCGGCGGCGCGAGGTGGAAGAAGACTAGGGTTCGGACCCGAATTTCAGGAGAGATGCACATACTTATAGGTAGAAGGAGGTAGGAATGTCCAAATGACGTGCGGTTTTCGCCCACACAATCGTGATCCAACGGCGGAGAACACGGAGATGGTTTAGATGGGTTATAGGGCTGTTTTGGAGGGGTGTTGGGCTGCAACACCCAAGAGGCTTTTGTGGTTACCCGGTTAACCGTTGGGGTATCAAAAGGGCTCCAAATGGAACGAAATTTGACAGGCGGTCTACCGGTGGTGTACTAAGGCCACTTGACAAATCTCGGCCCATTCCGAGAACATTTAACTCCCACTCACGAAAAGAGACAAGAGGGGTGCGCTGGTGCATGTGGGAGTGTCAGATTGCGAAACAGACATTGGGGAAAATGCTCGGATGCATGAGACGAACACGAATGCAAATGCGGTGCACATGATGACATCACATGAAATGCATGGCATGAACAAAATGAAAAATGAAAGAAAAAACCCAACCATGAAGGGAATCTCATAACTTAAAACCGAAAATGGCAAGAGTCGGAGTTACAAATATGGCAATTTACATCTGGGGTGTTACAACACTCCACCACTACAAGGGGATCTCGTCCCGAGATCTAGGACTGAAAGAACTCCGGATATTCGAAATGGAGGTGGTCCTCGCGTTCCCAGGTGGCTTCTCGGTCGAAATGGTGTGACCACTTCACTTTCAGGAATTTGATTGACTTGTTGCGAGTCTTGCGTTCGGTTTCTTCAAGAATAGCAACATGATGCTCATGATAAGACAAATCTTCTTGGAGATCAATCTCTTTGAAGTTGATAGTGCGCTTAGGAGTCTTGAAGCACTTGCGAAGCTGTGACACGTGAAACACATCGTGCACATTTGCGAAGTTGGACGGAAGCTCAAGTTGATAGGTGAGGTCGCCTCTTTTCCCAATGATCTTGAAAGGACCCACGTATCTAGGGGCAAGCTTCCCTTTGATACTGAAGCGGCGATTGCCTTTCATTGGAGAGACGCGGAGGTAGACATGGTCTCTGATCTCGAAAGCCAAGTCACGGTGCTTGCTATCATAGTAACTCTTCTGGTGCGATTGCGCGACTTTGAGATTTTCACGGATGACTTTACACATTGCCAAGAAGTTGGCGTCCACCAGTCTTTGACCAATTGAGAGGAGTACATCACTTCCTGCCATAGAGAATTTCAAATGGGGCCTTGCCTAAACTCGCTTGGAAGCTGTTGTTGTAGGAGAAATCGGCATATGGAAGACAATCTTCCCACTTCATACTGAAGGAAATGACACAAGCCCTGAGCATATCTTCAAGAATTTGGTTGACTCGCTCGACTTGGCCACTAGTTTGAGGATGGAAAGCTGTGCTGAAGCGAATGTTGGTGCCCATAGCCTTCTGTAAGGAGTCCCAAAACTTAGATGTGAAAATTCTTCTGTGGTCTGAAGAGATCAATTGCGGAATGTCGTGCAAAGAGACAATCCTGGAGGTGTATAGCTCTGCCAACTGAGCTGCTGTGATAGATTCTTTGATCGGAAGGAAATGAGCCACTTTAGTAAGCTTGTCGATGACAACAAAGATAGCATCATTTCCACGCTTGGACTTGGGACATCCAGTAACTAAGTCCATCTTGATATGGTCAAACTTCCATTCTGGAATAGCAAGAGGTTGGAGGAGACCAGTTGGTCATTGGTGTTCTGTTTTCACCCTTCTGCAGACATCACATTCATTCATAAATTGAGCAATTTCTCGCTTCATTCGACTCCATCAATACGACTGCTTGAGATCATGGTACATCTTCGTACTTCCAGGATGAATGGATAAAAGGGAATTATGTGCCTTGTTCATAATGACTTTCCTTAGGTCACCTTTAGGAACCACAATCCGATCCTCGAAGAATAGAGTGCCTTTGTCATCAATGCGGTAGCACTTGTATTTGGGTTGGCTCTTGGCAATCCCGTGTTTCACCTTCTTCACCATGGTATCCAAGAGTTGTGCCTCACGAATTTGATCTTCCAAAGTAGGAGAGACTTGGAGGTTGGCAAGAAAGCCTTGAGGAACAACTTGGAGATTCAGTTTGCGAAAAGCTTCACAAAGGTCCAGTTGGAAGGGCTTGAGAATTAAGCTGTTGCAGTAAGCCTTCCTACTCAAAGCATCTGCAATGACATTGGTCTTGCCTGGAGTATATTCAATACTTGGATTGTATTCTTGAATCATTTCGAACCATCGAGTTTGCCTGAGGTTGAGGTTGGGTTGAGTGAAGATGTACTTGAGGCTCTTATGATTTGTGAAGATGTTCACTTTCCTTCCCAACAAGAGATGTCTCCACGTTAATAATGCATGGACAACTGTCGTCAACTCAAGATCATGAGTGGGGTAGTTCCTTTCGTTGGGCTTCAACTGACGAGAGGTATAAGACACAAATTTATTCTATTGCATTAACACAGCACCGAGACCTTGCAAGGAAGCATCACAGAAAACTTCGAATGGCATGGATTCATCAGGAGGAGTCAAGATAGGAGCTGTGACCAGCTTCTCTTTCAGGGTGTTGAAAGCAATGTCACACTCAGGCGTCCAGACATACTTGACATGCTTCTGGAGGAGGTTGCAAAGAGGCTTTGCAACCTTAGAGAAATTCTCAACGAATCTTCGACAATAGCTTGCAAGCCCAAGAAAACTACGGAGCTGCTTGACATTCGAAGGAGGTTCCCAATTCACAATTGCAGACACCTTCTCGGGATTAACAGCGATGCCCTTGGCGGAGATGATATGACCAAGGTAAAGAACCTCATCAAGCCAGAACTCACACTTGGAAAACTTCGCATAGAATTGATGCTCTCTGAGCTTGTCGAGCACCAATATCAAATGCTTGGCATGATCCTCCTTATTCTTGGAAAAGACCAAGATATCATCGAGATACACCAAGACGAAATCATTTGTGTAAGGGTTGAAGATGAAGTTCATCATGCGAGAGAATGTTGGAGGAGCATAGACAAGTCCAAAAGACATGATAGTATATTCATAAGAACCATAGCTTGTTCTGAATGTTGTCTTGGGGATATCGTGTTCAAGAATGTGAATCTGATGATAACCCATACGGAGGTCAAGCTTGGAGAATACTTTAGCACCTTTAAGTTGCTCGAATAGCTCATTGATGTTGGGAAGTGGATACTTGTTCTTTATTGTCTTCTTGTTCAATGGACGGTAGTCGACGCAAAGTCGTTCCGTTCCATCCTTTTTCTTGAAAAAAAGGACACCACAACCCCATGGAGAAGAACTCGGTCTGATCAGACCCATACGCTCTTGTTCATCGAGTTGTTTCTTCAACTCCTCTAGTCCAAGCTTGTAAGGACGCTTGCAAACAGGTTCCGTGCTAGGCTCAAGATCGATGACGAATTCAACTGGCCGGTGAGGAGGCATTCCCGGAAGCTCTTCTGGAAAGACGTCTTGATATTCACAAACGACTGGAATCTAAGAGATGGCATTCAACTCGCCCTTCTCATTGAGGGAAAACAGTCGTATGGTTTCGTCCTGAGCGGCATAGATGATCACTTCCTCAGAAGAGTGTGTCAATTGAATTTCCCTCGCGGCACAATCAAGCTGAGCCTTGTTCTTAGAAAGCCAATCCATGTCAAGAATTAGATCAATATCCGAGTCGCCAAGAACAATTGGAGAAGACAGAAATTTATACTTGCCCATCTTGATAGACACATCAGGAGCTATCAAACTAGAGCTCAAGGATTTACCCGGAGAAATGACAGCCATGGGTTTACCCAAAAGTGAAGTAGTGAAATCATGCTTGGCAAAAAACGGTCTTGACATGAAACAATGCGTTGCACCAGTGTCAAAAAGAACTTTTGCAGGAATGGAGTTAACTGGAAGGTTACCCACGATCACATCTGAAGAATCCTCTGGCTGAGCTGCGTTCATCATGTTCACCTTAGCATGCTTGGGATTATGCTTGACCACTTCATTGTTGGAAGATCTCACAGGAGGAGGAGACAGAAGGCCCCTTTGGTTGAAGCACTTATTTGCATAGTGCCCTTTATGCTGACACTTGTTGCAAGTAACCTCTGAGAACGCACAATGATAAGGAGCACTTGACCTTGGAGATTGAGAATGAGCTTTGTTTTGATAGACTTTGTTGGGTGGGTGGGAAGATCCATTGCCACATTTGCTCTTCTGCTGGTAGGGCTGGCAAAACGGAGCAGGAGGCAACCAGAAATTCTATTGCTTAGCTGCCACTTGTGATGAAGAAGAAGACTGAACTGCATCCCTGACTCTCTTCTTAGAAGCCTCACACTTGAGCTGAGCAGCTTCTTGCTTTAGTGCCATGTTATAGAATTGATCGAACTTGGTCGACTCAAGAAGCACGAGAGCTAACTGCAGATCTTCTCTGAGACCACCTCTGAATTGATAGATCATTCTCTTTTCGTCAGGAACGTCTTGTTTAGCGAAGGGAGCAAGTTTCTGAAACTTGATATTGTATTGGTACACGGACATGCTGCCTTGCTTTAGATTGCGGAACTCCTCACGCTTTCTCTCAGCCACACTTGGTGGAATGTGATGAGCTTTGAAGTCTCGACGAAAATTATCCCAGGTAATCACACGACCTCCTCTGGAATCTATGTATTGTTGATACCACTCGGCAGCTTGGCCCTTGAGTTGAAACGAAGCAAACTTGACAAAGCCCTCAGGCCTGACATTTCTACATTCAAAATGCTTGCAAATGTCCACGAGCCAATCGTCGGTGTTTGTGGCCTCGGCACAGTTGCTGAAGGACTTCGGTTGGTTTGCGAGGAACTAGTTGAGGGTAGCAAACTAAGGATGATTGTTGCCTTGGCCTTGATTTCCTTGTTTGCCTTGCCCTTGGTTGCGCTCTTGCAAGAGTTGCAAAACCATCTGAGTGTTGGCGTCGGTGGCTGCCATGACAGCTTGCCATGCCTCCGGAGGTGGAGGTGGTGGCGGAGGGTTCGACTGACCCCAATCATTGCGGTCCGGATTCTGACGCGTTGGAGGAGCTATCTTGAAGAGGGTGACATCCATTAGAATCTTGATAAACAGATAGGCAAGCTGAAACAATGGATCAAAATTGAAACATATAGTCTTCACAATAATCATTTGAACAAGGATGAACGAATGAATTCCAAAGTAAATCATCACACGTCCATTAGGTGGAGAAGCCACTTAGATAAAGGTAGATGAATAAAGGAACAAGGTACATATATGAACAAATAAGTGGTAAGGATTGCCCAATCACAAACCAAATATCTGCAGGAAGGAATACTAGAGCTACTTGAATTCCCACCTATAAAACTCCCGAAACTTTCTGGTTATGCAATCAGGTGTTGGGGATACAGGGGAAGCATTGTAACGCCCGGATAATCATGCTACAGTAATCCCACATTAACGGTGCCACCTCACCCCGGTTACTATTGCTAATCTCGCATTGGATCAAAACTTTTCAAATTCAAAATTTAAAAAATGTCAAACAACAAACTTTTCAAAAGTTAAAACAAAAATGTTCGAGAGGTGCCATATTTTGCATATGTAAATACAGTGTAATAAACACATTTTTATAAAATTCCTAAATAATTCAGATTGAAATAAAACAAAAAAGAAAATAAATAAAAGAAAGAAAATACAAAAGAGAAAAACAAACTAAAAAAAGGGAAACACCCCCCCCCCACGGGGGCACGGCCTAGTTGGCCTCAGCCGCCCGAACGGGCCGGCCCAACCGGCCACACCCCCCCCCCCACTCCCTTATCCACTCCTCACTTCCCCTGCCGACACCCACTCTCCCCCACACTCCCCTGAAAAATATCTCCCCCCCATCTTCCCCCGATTGGCTCGGGATCGAGAGGAGGAGGCCGCCACTCACCCTTGGCTGTCCACCTCTGCCCGGAACGCCGCCTAGGACCTCCTCGCCGGCCTACTTCCTCCCCCGCCGCCCGGTTGTCTATGTTTACCCCCACGAGCCCCGCTGCCCTGCACCCTACCCCCTTCGGTGAGGAACCCCGGCCGTCCTCCCCCGCTCTGGCCTTCGCCCCACACGCGCTCACCAACGCTGTCCCGACGCCCATGACGTCGCGCCCGCATGTGCTGCGCCCGCGCCGTGGCCAGCCCCCTGCTCCTGGCCGTGCCAAGCGCGCGCCCGCACCTTGCTCTGCTGCACTTGCTGCTACTCCGCGCCACCGCACTGCCCGTTCCACCCCCCCTAGGACGCAACTGCACTAACCACGCCCTGCGCCACCCCACTGCAGCTGCTACTGCTGCTCCCTGGCCTCGCCCTCCCGCTGCGCCGGCCGTGCCCCGCGCCACCGTGCTGACCTCGCGCCACCGCTGCTACGCCCAGCCACTGTGCCACCTGCTCTGGCCCGCTCCGCAGCGCCCAACGCGCCACCCCCTATCGCGCTCGCCGCGGTCCCCCTCCCCGTGCCGCGCTGGGGATGCGCCTTCCACCGCCCCCTGTTGCCTGTAGCCGCTGGCGTCGACCCGCGCGCCAGCCCCTTCGCTCCCTAGCCGGAGCGCCCGCGCGGGTGCCCAGCCGGGTTCCGCCCGTTAACCCGGGGCCCGACGCCCAGCGCCCACACCCGTCTGCCCACTCGTGCGGGTGCTCAGAACGATGAGACGAATCCGGATGTGCTGCCCGTTCGTCCGCCACGCATCCCTAGCATAGCGAACACGCAACTTTCCCCCTCCGATTCATCAATCCGAAAACGCGAAACACCGGGGATATTTTCCCGGATGTTTCCCCCCTTCAACGGTATCACCTCATACCGCGTTAGGGCACACCTAGCACCGCTACTTTACATGGCATGCATCGTTATGCAACTGTTTGTATTGTACTCATTGTTTCTTCCCCCTCTTCTCTAGGTAGACTACGATACTAACGCCGATGCTGGTGCCCCGATCGACTACGCTGTTAACGATCCCTCTTTCTTGCCAGAGCAACCAGGCAAGCCCCCCCCTGATCACCAGATATCGCCTACTCTTCTCTCTACTGCTTGCATTAGAGTAGTGTAGCAAGTTACTGCTTTCTGTTAATCCTATCCTGATGCATAGCCTGTCATTGTTGCTACAGTTATTGATACCTTACCTACAATCCTAAATGCTTAGAATAGGATGCTAGTTTATCATCAGTGGCCCTACATTCTTATCCATCTGCCATGCTATACTATCGGGTCGTGATCACTCGGGAGGTGATCATGGGTATATACTTATATTCATAATATATGATACTTGTGGTGACTAAAATCGGGCCGGCTCGTAGAGTAACAGCGAGTGATTCACGGATTGGGGGTTGAAACGACATACTTTCCCGATGGCCCTCTGTGTGGATCTTTGTGGCGGAGCGATAGGGCAGGTTGAGACCGCCTAGGAGAGAGGTGGGCCTGGCCCTAGTCGGCATCCGTGGTTGTTTCAAAATAACATGCTTAACGAGATCTGTGTATTTGATCTGAGTCTGGCCACTGGCCTATACGCACTAACCAACTACGCGGGAACAGTTATGGGCACTCGACGTCGTGGTATCAGCCGAAGCCTTCGTGACGTCAGCGACTGAGCGGCGCGCGATGGGTTGGACTGGAACACCTGCTCTTGTATAAGGGAGGCTAGGTCTTCTCGTTGGCCGCGTACACAACGTGCAGGTGTGCAATGGGCGATTGGCCCAGACCCCTGCGCCATAGGATTTAGACCGGCGTGCTGACCTCTCTGTTGTGCCTAGGTGGGGCTGTGATGTGTTGATATTCCGAGGCCGGGCATGACCCAGGAAAGTGTGTCCGGACAAAGGGGATCGAGCGTGTTGGGAAATGTGGTGCACCCCTGCAGGGAAGTTGATCTATTCGAATAGCCGTCTCCCTCGGTAAAAGGACGACCCAGAGTTGTACCTTGACCTTATGACAACTAGAACCAGATACTTAATAAAACACACCCTTCCAAGTGCTAGATACAATCGGTGATCGCTCTCTCACAGGGCGGCAAGGGGAGGATCACCAGGTAGGATTATGCTATGTGATGTTACTTGGTGAACTTACCATCTACTCTCTTCTTCTGCTGCAAGATGGAGGTTACCAGAAGCATAGTCTTCGATAGGACTAGCTATCCCCCTCTTATTCCGGCATTCTGCAGTTCAGTCCACATATGCTACCCCTTTTCCATTTGATACCAATGCATACATATGTAGTGTAGCTCCTTGCTTGCGAGTACTTTGGATGAGTACTCATGGTTGCTTTTCTCCCTCCTTTTTTCCCTTTCGATACCCGATTGCTGCGACTAGATGATGGAGTCCAGGAGCCAGATGCCACTATCGATGATGACTGCTACTACTCGGGAGGTGCCTATGACTACGTGTAGGCCGCTGACAACGACCAGGAGTAGTTCAGGAGGATCCCAGGCAGGAGGCATGCGCCTCTTTTGATTTGTATCCCAGTTTGTGCTAGCCTTCTTAAGGCAAACTTATTTAACTTATGTCTATACTCAGATATTGTTGCTTCTGCTGACTCTTCTATGATCGAGCTCTTGTATTCGAGCCCTCGAGGCCCCTGGCTTGTAATATGATGCTTGTATGACTTATTTTATTTGTAGAGTTGTGTTGCGATATCTTCCCGTGAGTCCCTGATCTTGATCGTACACGTTTGCGTGTATGATTAGTGTATGATTGAATCGGGGGTGTCACAAGTTGGTATCAGAGCCGACTGCCTGTAGGAATCCCCCTTCCACACTCCTTGGCCAAAGTTGAGTCTAGACATTGAAAAATCTTTTACTAACATGGTTGTGTGTCTTACAGGCCCACGTCGCCATTTGGGTGGTATTAGGATCTTTTACTCCTCGATCTTTACTCTAGGACTCTGAACTCTCTTCTACTCGGGTTAAATGAATTTACTAACTCTAACATTAGGATCTCGTGACCATGTTCACCCCAAAGTTGGATAAGCCCTAGTTATTCCTTAGAGTAGTATATTGAACATTATCCACACTATCATTTGACTCATTTGAAACATCTTTGTTTTCAGATGGAACCCACGAGACAGGTCGTGCGCCACACGACGGCCATTGGTGCCTCAGGATCACCTGCTGTGTTGGTTGAGATGGTGACCTATCTAGGTTATCGCTGGCACCCTGAGTACACCGTCTATGAGGAGTACCAGGACTTTAACCAGGAGCAGTACTGTGCTATCGTCCACCTCTACTCTCAGGAATATGACTCCACTACCGTGCTGCACACTGCTCATGGTGTTGGAGTGAGTATCGACATGGCGGTCCACGATGCTGCTTATGCTGCTCTGACACGTCTTCGTGGAGAGTATCGGGAGTTGGACACCTCCCCTTTCAGGCACATTGCTATCGCATCCGATGTTGGTGCGGAGGGATACTACATTGCTGCCTACTCCCCTGTCACCCGAGAGCCCTTCTACCATCAAAACCTGGTTCTGCATGCTGATGGGCTGGATAGAGCTAACCAAGCTCTTCTCCACGAGTTGTACACCACCTGTCAGCACTTGTACCGTGCTCTGACGCTGTTGCACCCCCTTGTCCGATCTGGTGATCTGTCGCGTTCTTAGATCTACCCTGCCAGGAGCGTGATGCCCCAGGGTGTCGGCTGGCCAGATGTGGGAGGCTACTCTCCCGCACTTGGTCCTCTTCTGCCACCTGTGTGTCGGGTTCTACACCAGAGTATCCGTGGACCCCAGGCTACTCACGTGGAGGACTTCCCGTCGCGTCACTACCAGCTATCAGGCTACACCTACCTCCACAGTTCCTCCTGGGACTGATGTAGGCTTGCTTGTTAGTGTTAGATGCATTCACCGCAAGCCTGCGTGCCGCCTATGATGTTCTTAGTCTATGTACTGAACTCTGTGTACCGAACTCTATGCATGATCCCTTTTGTAAGATATGCCAACTACTATGTAGTATCTATCATATTCCTTTCATTATGCATGATTCATCATGGATGATTCTTGTCCTTGCAAATTTCTCAATGTTGAACTACCCCTGTTATATATTAGTAGGATGGTTAGACCAGTTGGTCGTGGTCGTGGTGGCCATCCCCCACCACCGCCTGAGTACATGGCTGGGATGATGCAACAGTTTGAGCTGAATCGCCAGTTCATGGAGAATATTATGGCTCAGTTTCCCCGCCCCAATATGAACCAACAGCCAGCCCAAGTGACTCTGCAGGATTTCACGCGCCTCAACCCAACTGTGTACCGCAGCTCAACTCAGCCTATGGATGCTGATGACTGGCTCCGTGACATCACCTATGAGATGGAATCTGCTGATGTAGCCCCTGCCAGCTATGTCACCTTTCCTTCCTTCTTCCTGAAAGGACCCGCCGCTCAATGGTGGGCAGCCACATGCGTACTCTGCCTGTTAGAACAATCATCACCCCAGACTACCAAGCTACTTTCCGTGCCTGCTTCATTCCTCAGGGAGTCATGGACCGGCAGAAGCGCGAGTTCCGCAATCTCACCTAGGGCAACAAAACTGTCGAAGCTTATCAGCAGGAGTTTCTTAACTTGTCCCGCTATGCTGAGGAAGACATTGCAACTGATGCACGCAGACATGAGAAGTTCCGTGATGGCCTTCAAGCTGACATCAAGCTCGCACTTCTAGTGCATGACTTTGCTTATTTCGCCACCTTGGTGAACAAGGCCATCAATGTCGAAACTGGTCTACAGGAACAACAGAGCTCTCACAGGGGCAACCGTGACATGGGCTCATCTTCGGGCCCGTCCTCACAGAAGCGTAGGATATGGATTCCCAACAGCAGGTACCAGCCAACTGCACCTGCTCCAAGGCAGTCCTATGCTGCACCGCGTCTGCCTCCCCCACCAACTAGGCAGCCAAGACTTCCAGCTCCACCACCCCGACCTCCTGTTCCCACTCCCAATAATGGTCTATGCTTCAGGTGTGGTCAACCAGGACACCGTGCTAGGGAATGCAACCAGAACCAGAATCAACTGGCCCTTCCCGCAGCTGGCCACGGAAGCAACCATCCCCGCAACAGTAATGTCAGGTCTTATGGTTGTGTTCATGCCAACCACGTTGATCTCAATGAAGCTCAAGGCCAGCCTGCTACTGTGATGGGTACACTCCTCGTAAATTCAGTACCTGCATCTATTTTATTCGATTCAGGAGCATTGCATTCATTCATGTCAAAAGATTTTGCATACAAGCATGACGTTAAATGTGAGGAGATGAACACTTCGGTAGTGGTAAAAACCCCCGTGGGACTCAAACCTCACGGGTTGGCATCAACGTCCCCATGGAAATCGAAGGGCTGGAATTCTATGCCTCTCCCATTATCCTGAAGTCATCTAACATCGACCTCATTCTGGGGATGGATTGGTTGAAAGCGCATACTGCTTCTATAGTTTGCGCCACTAAGACCGTCCATCTGCTACACCCTTCCGATGAAATAGTTACTTACCAGGCTCATCTGGTTCAAAATGTCGAGGCACGGCTTTATGCCTTGAATGCATTGAACGCTGCACCACTCGAGGGCATTGAAAACATTCCCGTCGTTTGCGAATTCCAAGACGTCTTTCCGGAAGAACTTCCAGGGATTCCCCCTGCTAGAGCTGTCGAATTCATCATCGACTTGAAACCAGGCACCACCCCTATAGCCAAACGACCCTACAAGATGCCGCCACATGAACTCATTCAGCTTAAGGAGGAAATCGACAAACCTCTTGGCAAAGGTTTCATTAGCCCCAGTTGCTCTCCATGGGGAGCACCTTCTCTCTTTGTTAAGAAGAAGGATGGGACGAACCGATTAGTCCAAGACTATCGTCCTATTAACCAAGCCACTATTTCGAACAAATATCCCCTCCCTCGGATCAATGATCTTTATGATCAATTGGCTGGTTCATCAGTGTTCTCCAAACTCGACTTGAGGTTGGGTTACCACCAGATCCGTGTTCATGAAGAGGATATCCCAAAGACCGCCTTCGTGGCTCAATATGGATCATACGAGTACACTGTAATGTCATTTGGCTTAACAAATGCTCCCGCCACCTTCTCTCGTCTGATGAACTATATATTCATGGATTACCTCGACAAGTTCGTCATGGTTTATCTAGATGATATCCTTGTATTTTCCAAGAACAAAGAAGAACATGCTGAGCATCTTCGTCTTGTGCTGGAAAAGCTTCGAGAGCACCAACTCTATGCTAAGTATTCCAAGTGTGAATTCTGGCTCCCCGAAGTAACCTATCTTGGGCATGTCATCTCCAAGGATGGTATTGCCGTCAACCCTGAACGAGTCTAGGCTATTCTCGATTGGACTCCTTCGAAGAATGTCAAGCAAGTCAGAAGTTTTCTCGGTCTCGCCAGCTATTGCCATCGATTTGTCGAGAACTTCTCCAAGATCGCCAGGCCTCTGACTAACCTGTTGCATTAGGGCGTCAAGTTCTAATGGATAGACAAGTGTCAGGAAAGTTTCCAGGCGCTCAAAGACAAGTTGACTTCTGCCCCAGTGCTTGCTCCACCTGATACTAAGAAGGACTTCGTCATTTACTGCGACGCTTCCTGTCAAGGATTAGGCTATGTCCTAATGCAAGAGCGTAGAGTGATTGCTTATGCCTCTCGTCAACTGCGCCCTCACGAAGAAAACTACCCAGTTCGCGACCTCGAGCTTGCTGCTGTCATTCATGCTTTGAAGCAGTGGCGACATTATCTTCTCGGTAATCATTGTGAGATCTTCACCGACCACCAAAGTCTGAAGTATTTGTTTACTCAGCCAGACCTGAACCTCCGTCAGCAGAGATGGATGGTGATTGTTGCAGACTTTGACGTGGGTATATCCTATACCCCAGGCAAGGCTAATGTAATGGCTGATGCCTTGAGCCGCAAGTCTTACTGCAACCACCTCCAGGTTCACAAAGCTCAGCCCTCGCTTGTCGAAGAATTTAGAAAGCTGAACCTTCATATTGTTCCCCCCGGTGCACTCGCTCCCCCTCCCCCAGAGTTCCAAAAGATGAATCTTCGTGTTGTTGCCAAGGGTTCTCTAAATACCCTGGTTGTCACACCAGATCTCGTAGATGGTATAAAGACTATTCAAGGTTATGACTCTGAAGTCCAGAAGATTAAATGCCATCTCTCAGAAGGAAAGCCCTCATTCTTCACTATCGTCGATGATGGCTCCTTATACTTCAAAGGCCGCCTAGTGGTACCATGTTCAAGCAAAAACCTGGATCAGACTAAAAAGGTTATGAAAGAAGCTCACGATACGCCTCTATCTATCCATCCTGGTGGTACAAAGATGTACCAAGACATCCGTCAGAGATTCTGGTGGTCTAATATGAAGCAAGACATTGCTCGATATGTTGCTGAGTGTGACGTTTGCCGTCGTATCAAAGAAGAACATCAAAGGCCTGCTAGAACTCTGCAACCTATCTCTATTCCTGTATGGAAATGGGACCATGTTGAAATGGACTTTGTCACTGGATTTCCCAAATCGCAGAAAGGTAATGATGCTATTCTTGTCGTCATTGACCGGCTTTCTAAAGTTGCACATTTTCTGGCGGTCAAAGAATCAATCACTGCTACTCGGCTTGCAACTCTCTGCATGTCCAGAATTGTTTCACTTTAGGGTATTCCACTGGTTATCAGCTTAGACCATGGCAGCTTATTCACTTCAAAATTCTGGGCAAGTTTCCAAGAAGCTATGGGAACTCATCTGTCGTTCAGTACTGTGTTTCATCCTCGGTCGCAAGGACAAGTTGAACGTGTCAACCAAGTTCTCGAAGACATGCTTCGAGCTTGTGTAATTTCCTTCGACAAGAAATGGGAGGAATCTCTTACGTATGATGAGTTCTCTTATAATAATAGCTATCAAGCTATTCTGAATATGTCCCCCTTCGAAGTGTTATATGGACGAAAGTGTCGGGCCCCTCTGAACTAGTCAGAAACTAGGGAATGTCCACTCTTCGGTCCGGATATTATCCAACAGGCCAAAGAACAAGTCCGCATTATTCGTGAGAATCTCAAGACTGCTCAGTCTCGTCAGAAAAGTCAGTATGACCATCATCACAAAGACATGGTCTATCAACCTGGCGAAAAGGCTTATCTTCGAGTTACACCAATGAAGGGTGCTCACCACTTCGGGATTAAGGGCAAGCTAGCTCCTCGCTATATCGATCCCTTCACTATTCTCGAAAGGCGTGGAAAAGTGGCATATCAATTGGAACTTCCGTCCAACCTTTCTCAGGTTCACGATGTGTTCCACGTGTCACAGCTCCGATGTTGCTTCAAAGAGCCAATCCGAGCAGTGGATCATGAAGTGCTCGAATTGCAGCAGGACCTCTCCTACAAAGAGCATCTGGTCCGAATTCTCGACCAAGCTGAGCGCCGCACACATCAGAAGGCGATCAAGTTCCTCAAGGTCCAGTGGTCGCATCACTCTGAAGATGAAGCCACTTGGGAACACGAGGATCGCCTGCGTGATGAATACCCCGCACTGTTTCCTTCTACCTCCTAAAATCTTGGGACGAGATTTCTTGTAGTGGAGGAGTTTTGTAACGCCCGGATAATCATGCTACAGTAATCCCACGTTAACGGTTCCATGTCACCCCGGTTACTGTTGCTAATCTCGAGTTGGATCAAAACTTTTCAAATTCCAAATTAAAAAAATGTCAAACACCAAACTTTTCAAAAGTTAAAACAAAAATGTTCAGGAGGTGCCATATTTTGCACATGTAAATATGGTGTAATAAACACATTTTTATAAAATTCCTAAATAATTTAAATTGAAATAAAACAAAAAAAGAAAATAAATAAAAGAAGGAAAAAAACAAAAGAGAAAAACAAACTAAAAAAAGGGAAACACCCCCACGGGGGCACGGCCCAATTGGCCTCGGCCACACCCCCCCCCCCCCCCACTCCCTTATCCACTCCCCACTTCCCCCGCCGACACCCACTCTCCCCCACACTCCCCCGAAAAATATCGCCCCCCCCCTCTTCCCCCGATTGGATCGGGATCGAGAGGAGGAGGCCGCCGCTCACCCTTCACCGTCCACCTCTGCCCGGAACGCCGCCTAGGACCTCCTCGCCGGCCTGCTTCCTCCCTCGTCGCCTGGTCGTCTCTGTCTACCCCCACGAGCCCCGCTACCCTGGACCCTACCCCCTTCGGTGAGGAACCAAGGCCGTCCTCCCCCGCTCTGGCCTTCGCCCCGCACGCGCTCACCAACGCTGTCCCGACGCCCGCGAGTCGCGCCCGCGCTGTGGCCGACCCCCTTTTCCAGGCCGTGCCAAGTGCGCGCCCGCACCTCGCTCTGCTGCACTTGCTGCTGCTCCGCGCCACCGCACTGCCCGCTCTGCCTCCCTAGCACGCGCCCTCGTGCACGCGCGCCCACACTAACCATGCCCTGCGCTGTCCCACTGCAGCTGCTAGTGCTGCTCCCTGGCCTCGCCGTCCCACTGCACTGGCCGCGCCCCGCGCCACCGTGCTCACCGCGCCGCTGACCTCGCGCCACCGCTGCTCTGCTCGGCCACCGCGCCCCCTGCTCTGGCCCGCTCTGCAGCACCCAACGCGCCGCCCCCTATCGCGCTCGCCGTGGTCCCCCTCCCCGTGCCGCGCCGGGGCTGCGCCTTCCACCGCCCCCTGCTGCCTGTAGCCGCCGGCGTCGAGCCGCGCGCCCGCCCCTTCGCTCGCTGGTCGGAGCCAGGTTCCACCAGTTAACCCGGGGCCCGAAGCCCAACGCCCACACCCGTCTGCCCACTCGCCCGTTAAGGCCCCCTCTGGGTCAATGACCAGTGGGGCCCCGCCCCTGAGAACGTTTTAGGAAAAAAAGGATTAATTAATAAATAAATAATAAAATTAATTAATTAATTAATTAAAGAATTAATTAACTTAATTAATTATGATTAATTAAACTAAACAACTAATTAAACTAATTAATCATGATTAGTTAGTATAGTCAAAGACGAACGGGACCCACACGTTAGTTGACCAGTCAACACCCCTGTTGACTGCTGACATCATGTTGACATCAGCATGCACTGTTCTGGATAATGTTAGATTAAAATAATTGAATAAATGCTAAAAATGATTTAAATCTTTTAAAATCAATATAAAATAAATCGTAGCTCGGATAGAAAAACTTTGTACATGAAAGTTGCTCAGAACGATGAGATGAATCCGGATGTGCCGCCCGTTCGTCCGCCACGCATCCCTAGCATAGCGAACACGCAACTTTCCCCCTCCGATTCATCAATCTGAAAACGCGAAACACCGGGGATATTTTCCCGGATGTTTCCCCCCTTCACCGGTATCACCTCATACCGCGTTAGGGCACACCTAGCACCGCTACTTGACATGGCATGCATCGTTATGCAACTGTTTGTATTGTACTCATTGTTTCCTCCCCCTCTTCTCTACGGTAGACTACGAGACTAACGCCGATGCTGGTGCCCCGATCGACTATGCTGTTAACGACCCCTCTTTCTTAACAGAGCAACCAGGCAAGCCCCCCCTGATCACCAGATATCGCCTACTCTTCTCTCTACTGCTTGCATTAGAGTAGTGTGTCATGTTACTGCTTTCTGTTAATCCTATCCTGATGCATAGCGTGTCATTGTTGCTACAGTTATTCATACCTTACCTGCAATCCTAAATGTTTAGTATATGATGCTAGTTTATCATCAGTGGCCCTACATTCTTGTCCGTCTGCAATGATACACTATCGGGCCATGATCACTCGGGAGGTGATCACGGGTATATACTTATATACATAATATATGATACTTGTGGTGACTAAAGTCGGGTCGGCTCGTAGAGTACCCGCGAGTGATTCACGGATTGGGGGCTGAAAGGACATACTTTCCCGACGGCCCTCTATGTGGATCTTCGTGGCGGAGTGACGGGGCAGGTTGAGAACGCCTAGGAGAGAGGTGGGCCTGGCCCTGGTTGGCGTCCGTGGTTATTTCAAAATAACATGCTTAACGAGATCTGGGTATTTGATCTGATCCTGGCCACTGGCCTATACGCACTAACCAACTACGCGGGTATAGTAATGGGCACTCGACATCGTCCTATCAGCCGAAGCCTTCGTGACGTAAGTGATTGAGCGGCGCGCGCCGGGTTGGACTAGAACGCCTGCTCTTGTATAAGGGAGGCTAGGTATGCTCGCTAGCCGCGTACGCAACATGCAGGTGTGCAATGGGCGATGGGCCCAGACCCGTGCGCCATAGGATTTAGACCGGCGTGCTGACCTCTCTGTTGTGCCTAGGTGGGGCTGCGACGTGTTGATCTTCCCAGGCCGGGCATGACCCAGGAAAGTGTGTCCGAACAAAGGGGATCGAACGTGATGGGAAATGTGGTGCACCCCTGCAGGGAAGTTGATCTATTCGAATAGCCATGTCCCTCGGTAAAAGGATGACCCGGAGTTGTACCTTGACCTTATGACAACTAGAACCGGATACATAATAAAACACAACCTTCCAAGTGCCAGATACAACCGGTGATCACTCTCTCACATGGCGACGAGGGGAGGATCATCGGGTAGGATTATGTTATGCGATGTTACTTGGTGAACTTACCATCTACTCTCTTCTTCTGATGCAAGATGAAGGTTACCAGAAGCGTAGTCTTCGATAAGACTAGCTATCCCCCTCTTATTCCGGCATTCTACAGCTCAGTCCACATATGCTACCCCTTTTTCCATTTGATACCAATGCATACATATGTAGTGTGTCTCCTTGCTTGCGAGTACTTTGGATGAGTACTCACGGTTGCTTTGCTCCCCCTTTTTCCCCTTTCGATACCTGATGGCTGCGACCAGACGATGGAGTCCAGGAGCCAGACGCCACCGTCGATGACGACTGCTACTACTCGGGAGGTGCCTACTACTACGTGCAGGCCGCTGACGACGACCATGAGTAGTTCAGGAGGATCCCAGGCAGGAGGCATGCGCCTCTTTCGATTTGTATCCCAGTTTGTGCTAGCCTTCTTAAGGCAAACTTGTTTAACTTATGTATGTACTCAGATAATGTTGCTTCCGCTGACTCGTCTATGATCGAGCTCTTGTATTCAAGCCCTCGAGGCCCCTGGCTTGTAATATGATGCTTGTATGACTTATTTTATTTGTAGAGTTGTGTTGTGATATCTTCCCGTGAGTCCCTGATCTTGATCGTACACGTGTGCGTGTATGATTAGTGTACGACTGAATCGGGGGCGTCACAAGCATAATATCTCACCCAAACTAACAATTCCTACATCCAGTTGTATCCATCCTTCAACACATAACCAATAAACCTTCGGAAATCATGTACCTCAACCTTCGAAAAGCATCCGTTATATGAGTTTTGGCAATACTCCCGAACTCCTTCCCCGGTACTGGGTGGCGTCGAGGTTATCTCACCCACTACTGCATAAAAGAGATTTTTGATGTCAGCGAACTCAGGTATTCCAGAAGTGCAACGATAAAATTGTGACGACGACACCTCGGAGCTCAACTCCCCGGGACACTGCCACAACCCCTAAATGTCAGGAGGCACCAAGAATAATGTTCTCGTCAAAACTTCTATGTCAGGAGGCCTCACCAGAGCGACGAAGGGACTAAGGAGTAAAACGAATCCTACTCTCTGATATATATATATATATAATCCTAAGACTCAAAACATTTTGTTCTAGACTCAACAACGTCAGCGATTCGATCAAGTAAGGGCCTCCTAAGTCGAGGATGGCCCTCATACCAACTTGTAAGACCCACAATGTGGCTATATCTCCCATGTGTCAGGGCACGACTTAGAGGCATAGACGCATGGTAGTTTTGTCACAAGAGGGGTAATCTTCACACATCCCAAGTACTGAATAAGAAATGGATAAAGAGTTGGCTTACAATCGCCCCTTCACACAATACATAAATAATTCATACATCATCCAAATACACTCAAAGACCGACTACGGCCAAATCCGAATAAAAAGGAAGACAGCCACAAATGCTAGATCCTCGATTGTCCCAACTGGGCTCCACTACTGATCATCAGAAAACGAAACATAGTAACGACCCGAATCCTCGTCGAACTCCCACTTGAGTTCGGTAGCATCACCTGCACTGGTATCCTCGGCACCTGCAACTGTTTGTAAGTATCCGTGAGTCATGAGAACTCAGCAATCTCACACCTGCGAGATCAAGACTATTTAAGCTTATGGGTAGGAAAGGGTAGTGAGGTGGAGCTGCAGCAAGCACTAAGCATATATGGTGGCTAACATACACAAATGAGAGCGAGAAGAGAAGCAACACAATGGTCGAGAAGCTAGAAGTGATCAAGAAGTGATCCTGAAACTACTTACGTTCAAGCATAACACAAGGCCGTGTTCACTTCCTGGACTCCGCCGAAAAGAGACCATCACGGCAACACACGTGGTTGATTCATTTTAATTAAGTGAAGTGTCAAATTCTCTACAACCGTATATTAACAAATTCCCATCTGCCACATAACCGCGTGCACAGCTCTCAAAAGTTTATACCCTGCAGGGGTGTCCCAACTTAGCCCATCACAAGCTCTCACGGTGAACGAAGGATATTTCTTCTCCCGGGAAGACACAACCAGTCTCAGAATCCCTGTTACAAGACATTTCGACAATGGTTAAACAAGACCAGTAAAGCCGCCCGATGTGCCAACAAATCCTGATAGGAGTCGCACGTATCTCGTTCTCAGGGCACACCGGATAGGTCAATCTACAAGTAAAACCAGCCCTCAAGTTGCCCCGAGGTGGCCCCGCAGGTTGCCCGTTTCAGACCAACACTCAGAGGAGCACTGGCCCGGGGGGTTTAAAATGAAGATGACCCTTGAGTCTGCAGAACCCAAGGGAAATGGCTTAGGTAGGCAAATGTAAAACCAAGGATGGGCCTTGCTGGAGGAGTTTTATTCAAGGAGAACTATTAAGGGGTTCCCATAACACCCAACCGTGTAAGGAACGCAAAATCAAGGAACATAACATCGGTATGACGGAAACTAGGGCGGCAAGAGTGGAACAAAACACCAGGCAACAGGCCGAGCCTTCCACCCTTTACCAAGTATATAGATGCATTAAAGTAAATAATATATATGGCAATATGGAAGGCATGATATAGCAAGTGGTAGGTAGCGCGACATAGCGATAGAACGAACAACTGGCAGAGCAAAGATAGAAATGATTTCGAGGGTATGGTCATCTTGCCTGCAAAGTTCTCAGAGTTGTTGAAAGCTTAATCCTTGTTAGCGTACTCAACTGGTTCCTCATTCATGAACTCGTCTCCCGGCTCTACCCAAAGCAAGAACACAAGCAATGGAACAACAATCAATCACGGTGCAATGCACAAGCAACATGATGCAATACATGGCATGATATGCAAGACATGATATGCAATGCATATGCGTGCTCCAGAAGGGAAAGAAAGATCAAGGCATCAACTTGGCAAACCAAGTATGCCACTGGAAAGATGAGATGATTTCAGTTGAAATCGATATAAAGATCAGAAGAAACGGATGCACGGTTTGCAAATGGCAAGCATCACAAGAATGACACAAATCTGCGATTAACAGCATGATGCCACATAGAATGCAACAAGAAACTAAGCTACTGCACTAAACCATAGCAACAAAGCATATGGCAGTGATGTACAAGAGATGCTTGACAAAACATGAACACTGAGCTACGGCTAAATCACACTAGAACAGGTTCAAACAAGCATGGCAAAGTGCAAAAAATATCAGCCTCACAGACTTGGTGAAAGTACTAACATGTCAAAAACAATATCAGGAAGCAATGTGTAGAGAAAGCAAACATCATGCTACAGGAAGATATCATAGCAAACAAAGGCATGCCATGATTCTACTAAATGCATCCCTTAGTGGATATCAGCCAAAAAGGCACAGAAGATATGATGGCACCCATGTAAACATAGCAAGTTTTATTAACAATTTTAGACTTAGAAGAAAAACAGAGCATAGCATAAGCAGATTTATGATAGCAACTTTGCGAGCTCATGCCACTCACCGCAAAGGATTGAATGACAACATAAGCATACCAATAGCAAGATGATATGTTCATGAATCTAACCATGGCAAGAGCAAGTTCATAGGATGCATGGATCACTAGCAACAAACATGGCAGTATGGATTAACATGTTAACAAACTGCCAGGAACATTTTATAGCAAAAGTAGAGCAAGAAAAAATACATTCTAGAGCCCTTCATAATTGCAAACAGGGGCATGAATGGATAGAGCATAACCACATTTTCAAAACATCCTTACTAAAGTATCCCAAAATAAGCATGGATCACTATGTAGCATCAAGTTTACATGGCATGAAAATAACAGCAGGAAAAAGACTTCGCAAAATCCTAATTCCCTGAAAATAGCAACATCACGGAGCCTAGTTTGCATGCTTGTACTAGTCACCACATAGATCACAAAAATACAAATCTTCCACCGCTGTAAATATGGCATGTTGTAGTTCAAAACACATGTAGACCTCATGCTCAAATAAAGCACACATCAAATGCAACAAAAATGACAAAACATCATGATCTGATAAGTACCAGCAATTAACATTTTATAGCACTAGTGAAATAATGAAAATGGCATCATAATTGACTGTAGCATGCATGGAAATACTTCTAACATGAAGAGCTCAATGAGACAAACATTAATACATGTCATATGCATCATTTGGAGCCACGGTCACCGAGATATGACATGTTGAACAACGCATAAAAATAACAGGGAGCTCCGGGACTTAGTGGAATTTCACCTTGTGGATTAGGGTTTGGCCGCGGCACGGATTACAAGGCGGCGGCGTGAGCTCACCGGAGGACTTGCCTGAGAGGGAGGGAACGGTGCCGGAGTTGGGGGAAATGCCAGATCTGGGCGCGGGGTCGCCGGATCTCAACAGAGGAGGCCGATGAAGGGCGGCGACCGGAGTTGAGTGGGTCCGGCGGAGAGGAGCGGCGGCGTCCGGGCGAAGCTGCGTCGGGACGCGCGGTGCAGTCGAGCGGCGGCGACCGGCGATGAAGGCGCGGGGGCGGCGAGGCGGAGCGGAGGCCCGCGGGCGGCGGCGGGCGACGCGTGGGCCGGAGGCGGGCACGGAGGAGAGAGTGGCTAGCGGCGGCTGACGTGGCGGCAGGGGATTGGGCGCGAGGCGGCGGCGGCTGAGGTGGCATCTCGCGATTGGCCGGGGTGACACGTGCGGCGGACATGTCCGGCACGGACGGACTTGTCCGGCGTCACAAGGTGGAAGAAGACTAGGGTTTGGACCTGAATTTCGGGGGAGATGTACATATTTATAGGTACAAGGAGGTAGGAATGTCCAAATAAGGTGCCATTTTCGCTCACACGATCGTGATCCAACGGCGGAGAACACGGAGATGGTTTAGATGGGTTATAGGGCTGTTTTGGAGGGGTGTTGGGCTGCAACACACAAGAGGCTTTTGTGGTTACCCGGTTAACCGTTGGGGTATCAAACGGGCTCCAAATGGAACGAAATTTGACAGGCGGTCTACCGGTGGTGTACCAAGGCCACTTGACAAATCTCGGCCCATTCCAAGAACATTTAACTCCCGCTCGTGAAAAGAGACAAGAGGGGTGCGCCGGTGCATGTGGGAGTGTCGGATTGCGAAACGGACAACGGGGAAAATGCTCGGATGCATGAGACGAACACAAATGCAAATGCGATGCACATGATGACATGATATGAAATGCATGACATGAACAAAATGCAAAACGAAAGGCAAAACCCAACCACGAAGGGAATCTCATAACTTAAAGCCAAAAATGGCAAGAGTCGGAGTTACAAATATGGCAAGTTACATCCGGGGTATTACCATTATATTACATAACGGCTTTGTTTCATAATACAGGAAGGGATAACACGAATGACTTCATTCCAAGATAATGTATTTTGAACACTGGCCCTCTACAATGCGGGATCCCTTTAGGACATCATCAAAATACCGCTCGGGCGTGCGGTGCTCCTTGCCCGCGGGCGGTCCCTCGGTGGCGAGCTTGACGGCGTCCATCTTCGCCCACTGCACCTTGACACAGGCGAAGGCCATCCGCACACCTTCAATGAAGACCAACCGCTTGCGGCATCAAGCCGAGGGCAGGCATTGACCAGCCGCTTCACGAGCCCGAAGTAGCTGCTGGGTATGGCGTCGGCAGGCCATAGACGGACTATTAAATCCTTCATGGCCAGTTCGGCCACCCTATGCAGTTCGGTCAGCTGTTTCAACTGATCACTAAAGGGCACTGGATGCTCTGGCGCAAGGTATTGCGACTAGAACAGCTTCTCCGTTGAGCTCCCCTCTTCGGCTTGGAACAATTCCGCAGGATCAGCAACACTGCGCGGCAGATCCGCAAACGCCCCTGAAGAACTCCAAATCCGTGTCAGTAAGAGGAACATTTCCTTCACATACTTACTCTGCATAATAAAGACGTTACCCACCGCGATTTTTTTGGCCTCCAGGATTTCCTTGAGGGTGCCATGGGCTTCAACCCGGGCATTGTGTGCGCTTTGGCGGGCCTTGGCAAGTTCGGACTCTTGATCCGCAATATTGCGGTCCAAGGACTCGCATTTCTTCACGGCGTCCTGGAGCTCCTGCTGGACCTCACCAACCTTGGCCTCATGTTTCTCGCGAGTGGCTTGTTCCTTTGCCGCTCTCTCCTGGGCTTCGGCCAGCACCTTCTTGAGGGTCTCCACCTCGGTTCCGCTCCTACAAAATATTATGGCACTATGGTCAACATAAATCATTCATCCTTTCTGAATCTACACAAGGTCATTCCATACCTTGATGGTCCTTCAGCTGTTTTTTCACACTGCCGAGCTCTTCCTCGGTCTGCTCCAGACTCTGCTTCAGTCTGGAGACCTCAGCAGCATGAGAGGTCGTAGCTGGCAAAGACGCCTGCTTATTCACATAGACACGTATGGTTAGTATCCTACGAAAACTATTTCATCCTCTGTCCAGCTTTTCTTTTCGAACACCGGACAGTGTCTCAGGGGCTACTGTCTATACTATGACATTCCTTTTGCATAAATTGTGTTTCGTACCTCAAAGCCTGTTAGAAGGCTTGTGCAGGCTTCGGTCAGTCCGCTCTTCGCGGATTGAATTCTCTCAACCACCTTACCCATGAGGGTACGGTGTTCCTCAACAATGGAAGCACTTCGCGGCGCTTCGAGTAGTGTATTCGGTGCCTCTGGATGGACAGAGGTCACCGATGGAATCGGTGCACCTCCTTCTTTCAAAGGAGGCTGCTTGCCTGATTACGGAGCCATATAGGTCTCCGGAATTGTATTCGGCTGGGGGGCCAAATTGGATATGGCCCCCATCGCCAGTCTCCATGGGGATTTGCTCCCCCATGTGTTTGGCAGCCGAGGTTTCTGTTGGGGAACGTAGCAGAAATTCAAAATTTTCCTACGTGTCACCAAGATCTATCTATGGAGAAACTAGCAACGAGGGGAAGGAGAGTGCATCTACATACCCTTGTAGATCGTTAAGCGGAAGCGTTCAAGTGAACGGGGTTGATGGAGTCGTACTCGTCGTGATTCAGATCACCGATGATCCTAGTGCCGAACGGACGGCACCTCCGCGTTCAACACACGTACAGCCCGGTGACGTCTCCCACGCCTTGATCCAGCAAGGAGAGAGGGAGAGGTTGAGGAAGACTCCATCCAGCAGCAGCACAACGGCGTGGTGGTGATGGAGGAGCGTGGCAATCCTGCAGGGCTTCGCCAAGCACCACAGAAGAGGAGGGAGAGAGAGATGCAGGGCTGCACCAACGAGAGATCGAATCGCATGTGTAATGGGCAGCCCTAGGCCTCATATATATAGGGTAAGGGGAGGGGCTGCGCCCCCTCTAGGGTTCCCACCCCTAGGGGGGCGGCAGCCCTAGATGGGGCGCAAGGGGGCGGCCAAGAGGGGATGGGAGAGGGAGGCGCACCAATATGGGCCCTAAGGCCCATATCCCATTAGGGTTTGCCCCCTCTCCATCTCTTAGGCGCATGGGCCTTAGTGGGGCTGGTGCCCTTGGCCCGTGTATGCCAAGGAACACACCCTACAGCCCATGTGCCCCCCCCCCGGGCTGGTGGACCCACTTGGTGGACCCCCGGGACCCTCCCGGTGGTCCCGGTACGTTACCGATAAACCCCGAAACTCTTCCAGTGACAAAAACAGGACTTCCCATATATAAATCTTTACCTCCGGACCATTCCAGAACTCCTCGTGACGTCCGGGATCTCATCCGGGACTCCGAACAACATTCGGTAACCACATACAAACTTCCTTTACTACCCTAGCGTCATCGAACCTTAAGTGTGTAGACCCTACGGGTTCGGGAGACATGCAGACATGACCGAGACGTTCTCCGGTCAATAACCAACAGCGGGATCTGGATACCCATGTTGGCTCCCACATGTTCCACGATGATCTCATCGGATGAACCACGATGTCAAGGACTTAATCAATCCCGTATTCAATTCCCTTTGTCTAGCGGTACGATACTTGCCCGAGATTCGATCGTCGGTATCCTGATACCTTGTTCAATCTCGTTACCGGCAAGTCTCTTTACTCGTTCCGTAACACATCATCCCGTGATCAACTCCTTGATCACATTGTGCACATTATGATGATGTCCTACCGAGTGGGCCCAGAGATACCTCTCCGTTTACACGGAGTGACAAATCCCAGTCTCGATTTGTGCCAACCCAACAGACACTTTCGGAGATACCTGTAGTGCACCTTTATAGTCACCCAGTTACATTGTGACGTTTGATACACCCAAAGCACTCCTACGGTATCCGGGAGTTGCACAATCTCATGGTCTAAGGAAATGATACTTGACATTAGAAAAGCTATACCATACGAACTACACGATCTAGTGCTATGCTTAGGATTGGGTCTTGTCCATCACATCATTCTCCTAATGATGTGATCCCGTTATCAACGACATCCAATGTCCATGGTCAGGAAACCGTAACCATCTATTGATCAACGAGCTAGTCAACTAAAGGCTTACTAGGGACATGGTGTTGTCTGTGTATCCACACATGTATCTGAGTTTCCTATCAATACAATTATAGCATGGATAATAAACGATTATCATGAACAAGGAAATATAATAATAATCAATTTATTATTGCCTCTAGGGCATATTTCCAACAGTCTCCCACTTGCACTAGAGTCAATAATCTAGTTCACATCGCCATGTGATTAACACTCACAGGTCACATCGCCATGTGACTAACACCCAAGAGTTTACTAGAGTCAGTAGTCTAGCTCACATCACTATGTGATTAACACTCAATGAGTTCTAGGTTTGATCATGTTGCTTGTGAGAGAGGTTTTAGTCAACGGGTCTGAACCTTTCAGATCCGTGTGTGCTTTACAAATCTCTATGTCATCTCCTAGATGTAGCTACCACGTTCTATTTGGAGCTATTCCAAATAACTGTTCTACTTGGAGCTATTCTAAATTGTTGCTCCATTATACGTATCCGGTATCTCTACTCAGAGCTATCCGGATAGGTGTTAAGCTTGCATCGACGTAACCCTTTACGACGCACTCTTTTACCACCTCCATAATCGAGAAAATTCCTTAGTCCACTAGTTACTAAGGATAACTTTGACCGCTGTCCTATGATCCATTCTTGGATCACTCTTGTACCCCTTGACTGACTCATGGCAAGGCACACTTCAGGTGCGGTACACAGCATAGCATACTGTAGAGAGCCTATGATAAAAGCATAGGGGACGACCTTCGTCCTTCCTCTTTCTTCTGCCGTGGTCGAGCTTTAAGTATTAACTTCATACCTTACAACTCAGGCAAGAACTCCTTCTTTGACTGATCCATCTTGAACACCTTCAAGATCATGTCAAGGTATGTGCTCATTTGAAAGTACCATTAAGCGTTTTGATCTATCCTTATAGATCTTGATGCTCAATGTTCAAATAGCTTAATCCAGGCTTTCATTGAAAAAACACTTTCCAAATAACCCTATATGCTTTCCAGAAATTCTACGTCATTTCTGATCAACAATATGTCAACAACATATACTCATCAGAAATTCTATAGTGCTCCCACTCACTTCTTTGGAAATACAAGTTTCTCATAAACTTTGTATACACCCAAAATCTTTGATCATCATCAAAGCATACATTCCAACTCCGAGATGCTTACTCCAGTCCCTAGAAGGATTGTTGGAGCTTTGCATACTTATTAGCATCTTTCAGGATTGACAAAACCTTCCGGTTGTATCACATACAACCTTTCCTCAAAAATCGTCGAGGAAACAATGTTTTGACATCCTATCTGCAAGATTTCATAAATAATGCAGTGATCGCTAACATAATTCCAACAGACTCTTAGCATCGCTACGAGTGAGAAAATCTCACCGTAGTCAACTCCTTGAACTTGTCAGAAAACATCTTGACGACAAGTCGAGCTTTCTTAATGGTGACATTTACCATCATTGTCCGTCTTCCTTTTAAAATCCATCTGTACTCAATAGCATTACGACCATCGAGCCATTCTGCCAAAGTCTACACTTTGTTTTCATACATGGATCCTCTCTCGGATTTTATGGCCTCGAGCCATTTATCGGAATCCAGGCCCACCATCGCTTCTCCATAGCTCGTAGGTTCATTGTTGTCTAGCAACATGACTTCCAAGACAGGATTACGTACCACTCTGAAGTAGTACGCATCCTTGTCATCCCATGAGGTTTGGGAGTGACTTGATCCGAAGTCTCATGATCAATATCATAAGCTTCCACTTCAATTGGTGTAGGTGCCACAGGAACAACTCTTTGTGCCCTTCTATACACTAGTTGAAGTGACGGTTCAATAACCTCATCAAGTCTCCACCATCCTCCCACTCAATTCTTTCAAGAGAAACTTTTCCTCGAGAAAGGACCCGATTCTAGAAACAATCCTTTATTGCTTTCGGATCTGAGACAGGAGGTATACCCAACTGTTTTTGGGTTGTCCTATGAAGATGCATTTATCCGCTTCGGGTTCGAGCTTATCGGCCTGAAACTTTTTTCACATAAGCAGCCCCAAACTTTTAAGAAATGACAGCTTAGGTTTCTCTAAACCATAGTTCATACGATGTCATGTCATCGGAATTACGTGGTGCCCTATTTAAAGTGAATGTGGTTGTCTCTAATGCTTAACCCATAAACTATTGTGGTAATTCGATAAGAGACATCATGGTATGCATCATATCCAATAGGGTGCAGTTATGATGTTCGGACACACCATCACACTATGGTGTTCCAAGCTGTATTAGTTGTGAAACGATTTCCACAATGTCTTAATTTTGTGCCAAACTCGTAATTCAGATATTCATCTCTATGATCATATCATAGATCTTTTATCCTCTTGTCACGACGATCTTTCAACTTCACACTGAAATTACTTGAACCTTTCAATAATTCAGACTCGTGATTCATCAAGTAAATGTACTCAACATCTACTCAAATCATCTGTGAAGAAAGAACATAACGATATCCACTACATGCCTCAGCACTCATTGGACTGCACACATCAAAATGTATTACTTCCAACAATTTGCTTTCTAGTTCCATTTTACTGAAACCGAGGCTTTCAGTCATCTTGCCCATGTGGTATGATTTGCATGCCTCAAGTGATTCAAAATCAAGTGAGTCCAAATGGTCCATTTGCATGGAGTTTCTTCATGCATACACACCAATAGACATGGTTCGCATGTCTCGAACTTCTCAAAAATGAGTGAGTCCAAAGATCCATCAACATGGAGCTTCTTCATGCGTTTTATACCGATATGACTTACGTGGCTGTGCCACAAGTAGGTGGTACTATCATTACTATCTTTTGGCATGAACATGTGTATCACTATGATCGAGATTCAATAAACCATTCATTTTAGGTGTAAGACCATTGAAGGTATTATTCAAATAAACAGAGTAACCATTATTCTCCTTAAATGAATAACCATATTGCGATAGACATAATCCAATCATGTCTATGCTCAACATAAACACCAATCTCGATGGTAGAAGGAGCGTACGATATTTGATTATATCAACATTGGAAACACTTCCAACACATATCATCAGCACACCTTTAGCTAGTCTCCGTTTATTCCTTAGCTTTTATTTCGAGTTACTAACAGTTAGCAACCGAACCGGTATCTAATACCCTGGTGCTACTAGGAGTACTAGTAAAGTACACATCAACACAATGTATATCCAATATACTTCTATCGACCTTGCCAGCCTTCTAATCTACCAAGTATCTAGGGTAATTCTGCTCCAGTGGTTGTTCCCCTTATTACAAAAGCACTTAGTCTCGGGTTTGGGTTCAACCTTGGGCTTCTTCACTAGAGCAGCAGCTGAATTGCCGTGTCATGAAGTATCCCTTCTTGCCCTTGCCCTTCTTGAAACTAGTGGTTTCACTAACCATCAACAATTGATGCTCTTTCTTGATTTCTACTTTCGCGGTGTCAAACATCGCGAATATCTCAAGGATCATAATATATGTCCCTGATACATTATAGTTCATCACGAAGCTCTAGCAGCTTGGTGGTAATGACTTTGGAGAAACATCACTATCTTATCTGGAAGATCAACTCCCACTTGATTCAAATGATTGTTGTACTCAGACAATCTGAGCACAAGCTCAACAATTGAGCTTTTCTCCCTTAGTTTGCAGGCTAAGAAAAACGTCGGAGGTCTTATACCTCTTGACGTGGGCACGAGCCTGAAATCCCAATTTCAGCCCTCAAAACATCTCATATGTTTCGCGACGTTTCAAAACGTCTTCGGTGCCTCAATTCTAAACCGTTTAACTGAACTATCACGTAGTTATCAAAATGTGTATGTCAGATGTTCGCAACATCCATAGACGACGTTCGAGGTTCAGCACACTAAGCGGTGCATTAAGGACATAAGCCTTCTATGAAGCAATGAGGACAATCCTCAGTTTATGAACCTAGTCCGCACAATTGCTACTATCAACTTTCAACTAATTTTTCTCTAGGAACATATCTAAACAGTAGAACTAAAGCGCGAGCTACGACATAATTTGCAAAATCCTTTTGACTATGTTCAGGATAATTAAGTTCATCTTATGAACTCCCACTCAGATAGACATCCCTCTAGTCATCTAAGTGATTACATGATCCGAGTCAACTAGGCCGTGTCCGATCATCACGTGAGACGGACTAGTCAACATCGGTGAACATCTTCATGTTAATCGTATCTGCCATACGACTCATGCTCGACCTTTCGGTCTTCTGTGTTCCGAGGCCATGTCTGTACATGCTAGGCTCGTCAAGTTAACCTAAGTGTTTTGCATGTGTTCTGAGGCCATGTCTGTACATGCTAGGCTCGTCAACACCCGTTGTATATGAACGTATGAATCTAACACCCGATCATCACGTGGTGCTTCGAAACTACGAACTGCCGCAATGATGCACAGTTAGGGGGGACACTTTCTTGAAATTTTAATGAGGGATCATCTTATTTACTACTGTCGTTCTAAGTAAACAAGATGTATAAACATGATAAACATCACATGCAATCAAATAATAGTGACATGATATGGCCAATATCATATAGCTCCTTTGATCTCCATCTTGGGGCTCCATGATCATCTTGTCATCGGCATGACACCATGATCTCCATCATCATGATCTCCATCATCATGTCTCCATGAAGTTGTCACGTCATCTATTACTTCTACTACTACAGCTAACGGTTAGCAATAAAGTAAAGTAATTACATGACGTTTATGTTGACACGCAGGTCATAAATAAATTAAGACAACTCCTATGGCTCCTGCCGGTTGTCATACTCATCGACATGCAAGTCGTGATTCCTATTACAAGAACATGATCAATCTCATACATCACATATATCATTCATCACATCCTTTTGGCCATATCACATCACATAGCATACCCTGCAAAAACAAGTTAGACGTCCTCTAATTGTTGTTTGCATGTTTTACGTGGCTGCTATGGGTTTCTAGCAAGAACGTTTCTTACCTACACAAAGAACACAACGTGATATGCCAATTGCTATTTACCCTTCATAAGGACCCTTTTCATCGAATCCGATCCGACTAAAGTGGGAGAGACAGACACCCGCCAGCCACCTAATGCAACTAGTGCATGTCAGTCGGTGGAACCGGTCTCACGTAAGAGTACGTGTAAGGTTGGTCCGGGCCGCTTCATCCCACGATGCCGCCGAATCAAGATAAGACTAGTAACGGCAAGCATACTGAACAAAATCAATGCCCACAACTACTTTGTGTTCTACTCGTGCATAGAATCTACGCATAGACCTGGCTCTGATACCACTATTGGGTAACGTAGCAGAAATTCAAAATTTTCCTACGTATCACCAAGATCTATCTATGGAGAAACTAGCAACGAGGGGAAGGAGAGTGCATCTACATACCCTTGTAGATCGCTAAGCGGAAGCGTTCAAGTGAATGGGGTTGATGGAGTCGTACTCGTCGTGATTCAGATCACCGATGATCCTAGTGCCGAACGGACGGCACCTCCGCGTTCAACACACGTACAGCCCGGTGATGTCTCCCACGCCTTGATCCAGCAAGGAGAGAGGGAGAGGTTGAGGAAGACTCCATCCAGCAGCAGCACAACGGCGTGGTGGTGATGGAGGAGCGTGGCAATCCTGCAGGGCTTCGCCAAGCACCACAGAAGAGGAGGGAGAGAGAGATGCAGGGCTGCACCAACGAGAGATCGAATCGCATGTGTAATGGGCAGCCCTAGGCCTCATATATGTAGGGGAAGGGGAGGGGCTGCGCCCCCTCTAGGGTTCCCACCCCTAGGGGGGCGGCAGCCCTAGATGGGGAGCAAGGGGGCGGCCAAGAGGGGATGGGAGAGGGAGGCGCACCAATATGGGCCCTAAGGCGCATATCCCATTAGAGTTTGCCCCCTCTCCATCTCTTAGGCACATGGGCCTTAGTGGGGCTGGTGCCCTTGGCCCATGTAGGCCAAGGAACACTCCCTACAGCCCATGTGCCCCCCCCCCGGGCTGGTGGACCCACTTGGTGGACCCCCGGGACCCTCCCGGTGGTCCCGGTACGTTACCGATAAACCCCAAAACTCTTCCGGTGACCAAAACAGGACTTCCCATATATAAATATTTACCTCCGGACCATTCCGGAACTCCTCGTGACGTCCGGGATCTCATCCGGGACTCCGAACAACATTCGGTAACCACATACAAACTTCCTTTACTACCCTAGCGTCATCGAACCTTAAGTGTGTAGACCCTACGGGTTCGGGAGACATGCAGACATGACCGAGACGTTCTCCGGTCAATAACCAACAGCGGGATCTGGATACCCATGTTGGCTCCCACATGTTCCACGATGATCTCATCGGATGAACCACGATGTCAAGGACTTAATCAATCCCGTATTCAATTCCCTTTGTCTAGCGGTACGATACTTGCCCGAGATTCGATCGTCGGTATCCTGATACCTTGTTCAATCTCGTTACCGGCAAGTCTCTTTACTCGTTCCGTAACACATCATCCCACGATCAACTCCTTGATCACATTGTGCACATTATGATGATGTCCTACCGAGTGGGCCCAGAGATACCTCTCCGTTTACACGGAGTGACAAATCCCAGTCTCGATTCGTGCCAACCCAACAGACACTTTCGGAGATACCTGTAGTGCACCTTTATAGTCACTCATTTACGTTGTGACGTTTGATACACCCAAAGCACTCCTACGGTATCCGGGAGTTGCACAATCTCATGTTCTAAGGAAATGATACTTGACATTAGAAAAGCTATAGCATACAAACTACACGATCTAATGCTATGCTTAGGATTGGGTCTTGTCCATCACATCATTCTCCTAATGATGTGATCCCGTTATCAACGACATCCAATGTCCATGGTCAGGAAACCGTAACCATCTATTGATCAACGAGCTAGTCAACTAGAGGCTTACTAGGGACATGGTGTTGTCTATGTATCCACACATGTATCTGAGTTTCCTATCAATACAATTATAGCATGGATAATAAACGATTATCATGAACAAGGAAATATAATAATAATCAATTTATTATTGCCTCTAGGGCATATTTCCAACAGTTTCACCCTCTAGTGCCACCCTGATGGCCTCCTGCGTCTCTCCCTGGCCTGGGGAGGTCCTTCAGGACAGCACCTCGGTGTCATCCATGGCCTTGGCAGAAGAGGCCTCGGAAGGGACCCGCTGTCCATCACCTTCGGATCCAGCGAATTCCCTGAAGATAAGGATCGCTGGAGGTCAGAACGAGCCGGACTGCAGCGCGTGATTCAACATGTCAAAACCATGGAGTAAAGGAGCTAGATATATGTGCGCGTCTTTGAGTACTTATGATTCGGCCAGGGGCTTATCCCTGGGGCGCCACTCGGAGCCGCTATCGATGTCCCACACGGAGTTATCCGCGAGGGAGACCTTCCCCTTCTTGGATGCCTCTGCCTCTAGATGCATGGAGGCCGCCCTTTTCTTCCTCGATGGGGGAGGAGTGGGTCTGCCTCTAGTTGCTTTCCTCCTCCTCCTCGTCCTCGGTGGGGGAGGGGTGGGTCTCGGCATCTTCGGCTGTCACGTCCAAAGTGCCCTTACGGCGGAGGCCACTTTTGGTCTCCTTGGCCTTCTTCTCCGGTGCTTGGTAGGGCGCCGGAACCAGCATCTTCGTCAGAAGTGGGATTGCTGGGTTTTGGGGTAGCGGAGCCAGACACTGAATCCGCTTCGCCTTCTTTGTCCAGCCCTGAACAAACAAATAGGGAAGCTTAGGCGTCTTCCTTGAGTATGCAAGTAAAGGATACACCTTGAAATACAAAAAACTTACCGGACTGGCGGGATGGGCCAGGTCATGCCCACGGTCCTTGGTCATCACTGGCCACGTCTCGTTGGCCTTAAAGAGCACCTTCCAGATGTCTTTGTGCGTAGTGCCGAAGAACTATTGCAAGGTCTGGTGCTCGGCCGGATCGAACTCCCACAAATGGCAAGTCCGGCTTTGGCACGGAAGGATCCGGCGAACAAGCATCACCTGGATCGCGTTGACAAGCTTGATGTTCTTGTCTACCATGCTCCTGATGCGCGTCTGAAGTGCTGTCAGCTCATCCGACGAAGACCAGTCCATGCCCTTCTCAGCCAAGAGGTGAGCCGCATTGGGGCGCCGGACTGGAATTCGGGAGCCGCGGCCCAGGTGGCGTCGCAAGGCTCTATGACATAGAACCATTGATGTTGCCACCCTTTGACGGTCTCCATGAAGGTACCTTTGGGCCATGAGACGTTGGGCATCTTGCTCACCATGGCGCCTCCGCACTCTGCATGTTGACCGCCCACTACCTTCAGCTTCACATTGAAGATCTTTAACCACAATCTGAACTAGGATGGGATGTGGAGGAAGGCCTCGCACACGACAATGAATGTCGAGATGTTGAGGAAGTAGATAGGGGACATATCGTCGAAATACAGCCTGTAGTAGAACATAAGCCCGCGGACGAATGGGTGGAGAGAGAATCCCAATCCGCGGACAAAGTGGGGGATGAATACCAGCCTCTCATGGAGCTCCGGGGTGGGATGATCTGCCCCTTTGCTGGAAGCCGGTGGGCAATTTCCTGGGCTAAGTACCCAGCCTCCTGGAGCTTGGTGATGTCCTTCTCCTTGACGGAGGAAACCATCCACTTGCCCTACGCTCTAGATCCGGACATGGCTGGAGTGCTTTTTGAGGTGGAAAGGATGGAAGCTTGGGCGCTGGAGCTTGAGAATGGATGGCAGAGAGAAAGAATGCGTGGGTGAAAAGGTGAAATCCTTATCCCTTTATAAAGACTACGAATATCAAGCGCCTCCCCGCTCGCCTTAAAACTCGCCTATTCCCTAAAGGTCGTGCAGACGGCATGGCTGGATTACCCACGCCCGTATTAATGAGAATCCCGCAATAAGGGGACACGATCTCTGCTTCGACAAGACGTGCCAATAAAACCGCATCTTGAAACATGGAGCAGGAGGCTAAAAACGGTTCGAAATAATGACCGGACAGCGACGTGATGTCACACTACAAAAGTTGTCAATAGATTGGACTTGTGAAATATCATATTCTCTGCGTGTATGTGTGGTACTTGCTTTGCAGAGCCGGACGCGTTTTCTGTGTTCGAAGGCTGTTTTGGAGTATCCGGAAGAGGAACCCGCCTTGCAATGCCGAAGACAATCTGCACGCCGGACACATCGTCATTGAAGCCTGGTTCAGGGGCTACTGAGGGAGTCCTAGATTAAGGGGTCCTCGGACGTCTGGACTATGTAACATGGGCCGGACTAATGGGCTATGAAGATACAAGAGAGAAGACTTATTCCTGTGTCCGGATGGGACTCTCCTTTGCGTGGATGGCAAGCTTGGCGTTCGGATATGTAGATTCCTTCCTTTGTAAAACTGACTCTGTACAACCCTGCGCCCCTCCGGTGTCTATATAAACCAGAGGGTTTAGTCCGTAGAGATAATCATAATCATACAGGCTAGACATCTAGGGTTTAGCCATTACGATCTCGTGGTAGATCAACTCTTGTAATCCTCATATTCATCAAGATCAATCAAGCAGAAAGTAGGGTATTAGCTCCATCAAGAGGGCCCGAACCTGGATAAACATCGTGTCCCCGGTCTCCTGTTACCATCGACCCTAGACGCACAGTTTGGGACCCCCAACCCGAGATCCGCTGGTTTTGACACCGACAAGCGGCAATGCTGCCGCACACATGGATCCGGCTCCTGCGGTACCTCGCGATGGAGATACCGCCGAGGGGGGCTGTCTAGTTGTGGTTGCAGCACGACGGATGCTACAGCCAAGCTTCAGAAGCGGAAGTCGAGGTCGTCGACTCCGGCGACGTCTTCATGACCCGCGAATGGGAAGAAATTGCCCGCGCCTACCGCCGGGAGGGAGGTCACGCCATCCACTTCGAGTGTGTTGGAGCTTCGATGCTCTCCTTCAAGGTCTTCGGTGAGGATGGTCGGTGCCTGGAATGTCGCCCCAGGGGAGGCGGCCAAGGCGGTGAGGCAACAAGCGGTGAACTTACCTTGGCCTTGTCCATGACTCCTTCGACAGCAGCAGCACCTCATCCGGACCAGACTCGAGCAGCGATGGCAGCTATGAGCCGCCGTGCCACCGCGCTCAGACCTAGGGGGAGGAGCAGCACCATCCCGGCGTCACTGGTGATGTCGCCATGGCCATGGCTCTTAGGGGTTTTCCCGTTTGCTTCATTTCTACACAAAATCATGATGAGCCCCGTGGGGGTATGTAAAAAGCTATAATGCTCCCACTTTAATGTTATCATTTCTAATTCGACATCATGTTTCCGTCTCTCACCCTAGCATGGTTCCCCCTTTCATTCCTGTGATAGCTTAGCGCTCTATGCCGATAGGACCTAGTCCCCAGGCAAGCTTGGGCCGTCGCTGGTATGCCAGGTCACAATGCCGTGGTCAAGGCTAGGAGGTGAGCGGCCCGAGGTCCAGTAAGAGCCCCTGAGGCATGATGCTTAGGATGTCCCCTTTGGCGCGCAAGCGGCCCCCGAAAGACTGAAAGGGAAACATCCTTTCCCGAGCGAGATTGCTAGAGACACAGCGTCGACCATAAGGTTTGTGTCATCATGCGAGTGTGAGGTAACTTATCTTGGCAAGCCCGTGATGACTCTTTAGATGCGAGGACGAGCTTCTTGCGTGATGTTATGATGTGTCCTTCTCCCGATGGTGCACCTAGGCAGGTCTCGTGTCGTCCCCATCCTTCTCCCTCGTCCGGGTGCTCTACAACGTCGGGTCCCGGCCCTCGAGCAAGGCTCAGTCGCTGCTAGTATGCTAGGTCGCGATGTCGTGGTCAAGGCCAGGAGGTGAGGGCTCGAGAGCTAGTAGGGGCCCTTGAGGCGCGGTGCTCAAGGACCCCCCTTTAACGTGCAAGTGATTTGCGCGAAAAAAGAATGGCTGGCTCTCATGGGGTGCCTAGGAGGTGTTGCACCTCGAGGGGCAGGCGGAGCCGCTAGTGGTCCCTGCTCCAGAGGTTCCTGCGAGTTAGCTGAAAAAAGAAAACACAGGACGCAGTCGCGCTTGCTATCCTGCCGATGATCTTTCCGCAAGAAGACGAAGGCACTAAGGACCCAGTGAGGTGACGTGCGCGGGGCCGGTCATGAGCCAGAGCTCAGTCTCTTAGGTTTATCAGTGTTGCACGGACGGACCCGAGCACAGGCGCCGTGCCAGTAGCCCCCGTTGCGGGGTGAGCAAGAGGCGGGTTTAGCAACGCGCAGAGGCCACGAGGGGCAACTCTATAGATAACGAAACGGCAATGGCAATATCAACAACCGTGATAACTAGAGCATGCATAACTAGTCCAGGGTACATGAATCAAAATGGTGAGGCTGCAGGACAGGCCCCTAGCAACCTGAGGATAATGCAGCCTGAGGGGCACCCACAACTGAACAAACCAAAAAGTCACCTGGCACCATCATTGCAGAAGTGTTGGGGTAGCTGAAGATGCATGCTGCAGAAGTCACTCCTCACGAGTCGGCCAGCCCCTAAGTCCTGGCGGGCTCGCAAGGTTCCAGCACCTCCTCCATCAAGATCGCCTGGCGCCTAGCCTCATGAGCCTCCAGGATGCCCTACATGCAGCGCTAGTGCGAGGCAGCCGCATTCAGCAAGCCGAATGGCATGCGGATGTAGCTGTAGGGGTAGCCACCACTTCATCTGACGCGGGACGGCCAAAAAAGCTCCTGAGAAGCAGCCATGTTGAGGCATGGGATGTTGACACATATGCGCAGCTCGCCACCCATATCCGGGTCGACAGCTGCACTGAGTGATGCCGGGCGGCGCTCGCCGCGCATGGCCTGCGCCTCCTGAAGCTCCTCAATCGCCTTGGTGATGAACTCCTGAGCGCCTGACGCCTTTCGCCCTGCGCCCTGCTCATGGAAGCACGCGTTGAAGCACACCTCCACATGGTGCCCGAACGCCTCCCGCGTGACACTGGTCAGGTCAAAGGCCCTCCAGAGAAGAGCCCCGAGCCCGTCCTGAGAGGGGCGCTGGGCGCGCCTTCCTATGCGAGAGGGGAAGGCGCCCCAGTAGTGGTTGCAAGACCTGAGGCATGATCGTCAGTCGCCCTAGCCTCCTGACGGCCCCTAGGAGTAGCTGCTTCTTCTTCTTGGGGACGGCCTCAGGAGGGCGGATGGCACCCTCGTCATCTGAGTTCTCGACTCCTCCGGCCTGGTAGGCACGCCTGAGGGAGCACACTGTATCCTTCTCATCGCAGGCGACCGTGATGATGTCGCCGCTTCCTGGCATCTTGAGGACATTGTAGCCGTGGTGAGTCACTGCCATGAACTTGGCGAGGGCCGGATACCCAAGGATGGCATTGTACGGGAGGCAAATGTGGGCAACGTCGAAGTCGATGAGCTCGATGTGGTAGTTGTCGCGCTTGCCGAAGGTGACGGGGAGACGAATCTTCCCTATGGGGATGGTGGAGCCGTCGGTCACCCCTAAGAAAGGCCCGGTGGGGAGGAGCTAGTCATAGGGCACCTAGAGCCTCTCGAACGTCTCGACGGAGAGGACGTTGAGGCCCGTGCCACCGTCGATGAGTGTCTTGGTGACGAGGACATTGTTGATGGTTGGAGAGCAGAGCATTGGGAGCGCACCAACGGTAGCTGAATACTTGAGCTGGTTTGTAGAGTCAAAAGTGATGGCGTAGTTGGACCACGTGAGGGTATGCGACGCCTTGAGCTTGGGGAGGGCCACGTTCACCTCACGAGCGAACTGCTTGAAGATGCGATGAGAGGCGAGGGCCTGAGCACCACCCAGGATGCAGGCAATGATGCGAGGCTCTCGGAAACCCCCAGCTCCATCGTCCTGGTGGTGGTCATCATTCCTCCTTGGTGGCAGCGGAAGCATAGGGAGACCAGCGTTGCACTAAGGACGGTCCTCACGAGGTTGGTCCCTCCAAGGGCCATAGTGAGGTTGGCCCTGCCAGCGGTCCTAATGGGGTTGATCGCGCCAGTCCTCGAGGGGTCGCGATTGTCCAAGCGGCCCCCACCGCGGCCTCCTCCGTGGTCGTAGCGATGGTCGTTGCGCTCGGGACAGCGGCCCAAGTGCCCGTCGCAGATTGCCCTGAGCTCCTGGCAGTCGTTGGTGTTGTGGTTGTGGATGTTGTGGAAGACACAGAACAGGCGGCTGCCCTTGGAGGATTTGGGGTGGTCGCAACCGCGCTTCATCTCAGGCTCAGCCACGAGAACGGCGGTGCCCTTGCGCTTCACGTCCTTAGCCTTGGCCTTCTTTTCTTCACGATCGACCTCCGTAGGCTCTACGAGGGAGAAGCGACCTTCCTCTGCCCTCGCGCACCTGGCTGCCACGTTGAACATCTCCAGAGCCGAGCATAGGTCCTCGTGAATGGCGAGCTCCTCTTTCATCTTGACATCCCAGACGCCATCAGAGAATGCTGAGATGATAGTGTCGGCGTTCTGGGAACGGGGGTCCCCAGACTTGCCTGCCTGCGGCCTGCGGCGTGGCTCAAATGGGGGCCCAACATGGCCCATCTTCATCAACCCAAGACTCAAGACCCTCGCGAGGGGCCAAGCCTCGCAAGGCGAACGACACGGCGCATCCTCAGGAGCAGCCTCATCAGGCTGGCTCGTGAGGAGGAGGAGACATCAAGGCGGGGTACCTCGCGAGGTGCCCATGACGTGAGCCATGACGACTAGGGGCGCCAGGCGGGCGCAGCGCGCGTAGCGTCCTTCTTTCCTCTTTGGTGCAAAGGGGACAAGCGCAGCCGCGGAGTACCGAGGCATTAGGCAAAGGTTGCCACTTCGGTGCAACGAGACCAAGACCAGGAGGACTACGAGACGGAGGTCACCATGGAGCCCAGCACGGCGTCATCACCAGAGCCTTTGGCAGGCGAAGACTGCTTTTGTCAGGATAGATGTACTCGCTGTCCCCCTTCAAATTAGCCCACCATTGTTGGATCCCTTCCCGCTCAATATTTGGGAAGAGGACCAGGACCTCTATAAATAGGACTAGCCACCCACATAGCAAGGGGTTGGTTCGTCTAGTTGGCAAGCAGAGAGAGAGTGAGTGAGAGAGAGAGAAAGGTGGCTGAACTCCTCTTAGCAGTTCATCACCCCAGCCAAGAACAGACCCTCGCGAGGTTGTTCTTCCCTGTATTGTTCATCATCACCAGCCCCAGGAAGCAATCCACCAACCACACACTGGAGTAGGGTATTACACCGCATCGGTGGCCCGAACCAGTATAAATCTTGTGTCTCTTGGGCAGTTCTTTTAGTAGTTTAGATCCTTGCGAGACGGTGAGGTTGAAGGCGTAATCTCCGCACGCACCCCAGTGTTTGAACCTTAAGGGTCTGCCGGAACCCGAAATCCGACATTTGGCGCGCCAGGTAGGGGTGCGCCGGAATTCGTCTTCCACCACTCCGCTCTCCTCCGTCCGTCGCATCCATGTCTGACGCTCGACGGGCCCACGCCGAGCGCCGGGCCGCCATCGCTTCTCGCATCGCCCAGACGGCCCCCGTCGGTGGGCGTCCACGTCGTTCCCCGTCGCCCGCCGTCAACGCCGCCACCGGCCCGGCAGGGGGCGAACAGCAAGCATCGTCTCAGCACCCGTCCGTGCGGCAAGACGGCCGCACCGCTACTCCATCGATCGCACCAGCTGGATCTTCGTCCCGCGCGCTCCGCGCACCCTTGGAGGCTCGAGCTGCGCTCATCGCGGCAAACGAGCTCCTGCGCTACCGCCCCGTCGACGACGTCTACGAGGAGTGGCTCGACCGCGTCGCCGAACTCGTCTGCGCCGCAGGGGGCTCTCCTGCGCCGTCCGCCCCGCTGCGCCGCACTCCACCCCGCGCGAGCAATGAAGCTCCGGGGGCGTACCAGCCGCCTCCGCTCCAAGAAGACGCCGTGGCTCCAAGGCGCGTGGCCCCTGGGCGGAACCCGTTCCGCCAGGTGCCAGCGCAGCAAGAACGGAGCTGCCAAGAAATCCCTCGCCTGCAGGAGGCTGCCCGGGCGCTCCCTGCTCTAGCTCCGACGCGCCAAGACCCCGCTCTGCTCCAAGCTGCAGCGCGTGGGGACCCTCAGGACCGAGCTCTCCACCAGTCGAAGCCCTTCGTGGCCACCGCAGGCTGCCTCGCTTACACCACCGAGCTGCGCAGCGTCGCGTGGCCCGGCAAGTTCAAGCCGGACCTGCCTCCTCGCTACGACGGCACAACTGACCCCGCAGAGTTCCTCCAGCTCTACGAGCTGGGCATCGAGGCTACCAACGGGGACGAGAAGGTCATGGCGAACTGGTTCCCCATGGCGCTGAAGGAAGGAGCCCGCACCTGGCTCCTGAATCTGGCTCCAGGAACGATCTCCTCCTGGGACCAGATGCGCACCCACTTCATCGCCAACTTCCAAGGTACTCGCGACCGGCCACCCGCCGTGAGCGACATGCGCCGCATCAAGCAACAACCCGGGGAGACCCTGCAAAAGTACATCTAGTGCTTCAACAGCGCGCGCCTCAAGATCCCCAGGGTGTCCGAGGAGGCCATCATCTCAGCCTTCTCCGATGGTGTGCGCGACGTCAAGATGAAGGAGGAGCTGGCGATGCATGAAGACCTCTTCACCTCCCTGGAGCTGTTCAACTTGGCGAACAAGTGCGCCAGGGCTGAGGAGGGATGCCTCTCCCTCCTCGAGCTGCCTGCCGCGGACCCAGAAGAGAAGAAGCCCAAGGCCAAGGACGTGAAGCGCAAGGGGGCTGCCGTGCTCGCAGCCGAACCAGGCACCAAGCGTGGCAAGGATCTGCCCGACTCCTCCAGAGGCAGCCGGTACTGCGTGTACCACGAGCTCCACACCCACAACACCAACGAATGTCAAGAACTCCGCGCCGTGCTGGAAGGAAGGATTGGCCGTCGCCCTGACCGTGCTGACCGGGGCTACGGCCGAGCAGGAGGAAGAAACCCAGGGCGCTGGGAAGATCGCGGCCCGCGCCAGGGGTGGCGCGACCAACCTCGCGAGGACCGCTGGCGGGACCTGCCTCGCGAGGACCGCTGGCGGGACCTGCCTCGCGAGGACCGCTGGCGGGACCTGCCTCGCGAGGGGGACTGGAGGGATCAGCCTCGTGAGGAGCGCCCTCACGGCAACGCAGGCCTACCTCCTCTGCCGCCTCCACCAAGAAGGAACGAAGACCGCCATCGGGACGAGGGGGCTGGGGCCTTCTAGGAGCCGCGCGCAATCGCCTGCATCCTGGGCGGAGCTCAAGCCCCAGCCTCCCAATGTATCTTCAAGCAATTCGCCCGCGAGGTGAACGCAGCTCTCCCCAAGCTCGAAGCAACGCGCCCCCTCAAGTGGTCGGCATGCGCCATCACGTTCAGCTCAGCGGACCAGCTCAAGTGCTCGGCCACAGCCGGAGTCCTCCCGATGCTTTGCTCCCCGGTCATCAGCAACGTGCTGGTCACCAAGACCCTCATCGACGGAGGGGCAGGGCTCAGTGTCCTGTCCGTGGAGACCTTCAACAACCTCCAAGTGCCCTATGACCAGCTTCAGCCAACCAAGCCATTCTCCGGAGTCACCGATGGTTCCACAGTCCCGATCGGGCAGGTCCGCCTCCCTGTCACCTTCGGAGCCCGCAGCAACTACCGCACCGAGCTCATCGACTTCGACGTCGCCAACATCCACCTGTCGTACAACGCCATCCTCGGGTATCCAGCGCTGGCCAAGTTCATGGCCGTAACTCACCATGGCTACAACGTCCTCAAGATGCCAGGAAGTGGCGGCGTCATCACGGTGCCCTGTGAAGAGAGAGATGTAGTATGTTCCCTGGAGCGAGCCTTTCAGGCCGCGTTGCTAGAAGACCCAGATCGCGGAAGCAGGAGGCTTCCTGAGACCACCCCCAAGAAGAAGAAGATGTCGCCAGGCCCAGCCCCTCGGGAGGCAGGCCCCTCAGGGCCCGTGTCTGCCCGGGAGGACCCTCCTTCCATCACATAGGAAAGCGCGCCCGGCGCCCTCCTCAGGCAGGGCTCGGGGGCTCTCACCTGGAGGGCCACCGACCTGGCCAGGGTCACGAGGGAGGCGCTCGGGCACCATGTGGAGGCGTGCTTCGAAGCATGTTTCCCTCGAGAAGGAGCCAGGCAAGGAAGGCCGGGCCAGCAGGAGTTCGTCAGCAAGGCCGTTCGAGAGCTGCAGGAATCAAGGATCATGAGAGGTTGCCGTCGCCCACCAGCCGTGGCCCCGCATCCAGGCGAGGATGGTGGGCTGCGCGTCTGCGTCAACGTACCGGGGCTCAATCAGATCGCCACGACGGAGCGCCTCTGGCCCTCGCGAGTGGGGCGCTGCGAAGGTCCACCCCGCAGCCGTGTTCGCATGCCTTACGGCCTGCCGAGCGTGGCTGCGGCATACCAGCGCCTCATGAGGGGCATCGCGGAGGCTCAAGAAGACAGGCGCCCCATGGCGCTGGCGGAGATGAGGGCAGCTCGCGAGGAGTCACCAGTGCCTCCGGAGCCTCCCGAGGCCCCGGGGCCTGGGGGCTCGTGAGGATGGGCTTCCGCAACCCACCGAGCCTGCTGCACCAACGCCACTTCGTCAACGACATCCTCAGGTGACATCTTCCAAGTCTCATTCCCAGCTGGGGGCGCCCTCCCAGGGTTGCATTACCCCCAGGCCGCATGGGTCCGTCCCTGCGGCGTGTATCTGCTTTTACCTTTCAGTCGGTTAGTTTGCCTTGTTGGGGGCGCCCCTCGGGCTGCATCATCCCCAAGCCGCTGGGGCCAGGCCCAGCAGCGTGTATCTTCATCGCGCTTATTTCCAACTATGCATTCGCCTATCATGCTTGATTACTTGATGCCCGTTCGCGGCAACCCTTCTTCTCCATGTCGACTACTTGCACGTTAAAGGGGGGTGCCTGAGCATCGCGACTCAGGGCTCTTACTGGCTCTCCAGCCCTCACCCTCTGGCCTTGTCCACGGCATCGCGACCTGGCATACCAGCGACGGCTGAGACAAGCTCGAGGGCCAGGACCCGACGACGTAGAGTACCGGCATGTAACCAAATTTTGCAGGAACACGTCTCAGGATATGGCCCAGTGCCAGGCGCAACCCGCCTAGAGGTAGGGCCTCGTGAGTCCCGCGCTGGCTCACGGGTGCCCAGATACACCTCACCTACTCCAACCAGCAAACTCTTGAGTGACTAACAATCTACTAATGGCCGCCATGGCAGCACCATCTTCTTTCTGTGATGACTCTACAGGATCCTTGGAGGGAGCTGCGCAAACCAAGGCCCTCACGAGGTGCCCTTCGCCCTCGCCCGCGTGAACCGCTTGCATGTTAAAGGGGGGGTGCCTGAGCATCGCGACTCAGGGCTCCTACTGGCTCTCCAGCCCTCACCCTCTGGCCTTGTCCACGGCATCGCGACCTGGCATACCAGCGACGGCTGAGACCAGCTCGAGGGCCGGGACCCGAGGACGTAGAGCGTAAAGGGGAGCAGAGGCAAGGGAGAAGGGGCTCGCGAGGACCTCGGCGAGCGATTCCGCTCCTGCCTACACGCGGACCCGACGGCACACCAGGGGTGATCCCCGATCCTCAAGATAAGTCACCATCCAAAGCGCTGGCTACCATGGCACTACCCCCGCACTTAAAGCAATCCCGTACTAGTGACGTTGCTTCCCTTTCTCACCGAGCATGGCTGCTTGGGCGCAAAGGGGACCTCCTGAGCATCGCGACTCAGGGGCTCTTACCGGACCCCGGGTCGCTCACCTCCTGGCCTTGACCACGGCATCGCGACCTGGCATACCAGCGACGGCTGACGGCGCCTTGAGACTGGGTCCTGTCGACGCAGAGCACCAAGCCCTCGTGAGGTTCGAAAGGGAAGGCTAAACTACGACGGAATTAGCGACTCGCACAGATCCGTGGCAAAAGGTCACATATATTAACAAACGGGACTACAGACACCTTACAAGCCCCCGCGGGGCGCATTTTCGATTCCTCGCAGGGAACGGATCCTAAGGAGTGCTAACTACACGAGCCCCTGCAGAAGATGCCATCATCAACAGTGGGCCGCCAGGCGCCGACGCCAACCACATCCAGATCAGGGTCGGCGACGGCCTGACGAGTCCGCCCTGCTCCGGGAGCGGCGCCGACTCGAGGGCTCGTAGCTGTCGTCGCTCGTCTCCGGAGTCGGGAAGCCTTCGCTGGAGTCGCTGGACCCTCCGGCGCCTCCGCCGCGGGAGTGGTCGACGGGCCTAGCCCTCGCCAGGGCGAGGTCCTGGCCACCTCTCCCGCGACAGCACTCCACCCGGCGCCCGATCGCGTCGAAGACCTTGAGGAACATCACCGCAGCACCATCATACTCCAGGTGGACAGCGAAGACGCCCCTTTCCCTGCAGACCCGGGCAATCTCCCTCCAGCCGCGGGACATGAAGACCTCGCCCGGGGCGGCGACCGCGACCTCCGCCTCGGTCGCCAGGGCGCTGCAGTCGGTGTGCTGCAGCCAGAGTTCCAGGGGCCCTCCTGGAGGAACGATGGAGGCAAAGAAGGGAGGCAGACGGATCCAGGACTAGAGAGGAATGACGACGTGGAGCACGAACTCTAGGGAGGAGCCCTCGGCATGGACTCCGGGAGGAACCACCCGCGCCTTCGTGACCCGACGGCGCCTGCGACGGCGCTGGCCGCGGGGATCAGCATCGACACCTTCGGGGCCCTCGACGTGGGCATACAAGGGGAGCGGGAACCCCGGTGGAGCCCGCTCGCCCCAGGACCTCGCCACCACCTGGCGGTCTCCCTCGCCCCAGCCGCAATGGGTGAGCCGCTTCTTCAGCGGGAGAGGGTCTGGCCCCTCTCGAGGAGCCTTTCCCTTCTCCGCTGCAGAGAACCGACGAATTGGAGCCATCACACCTAGACGGAGCAAGAGCAGAGGCGAAGGAGCGAGCAAGAGGAGATGGACTGGAAGGGCACGCGCGGCGCCGTACTTATAGCCGGTGAAGGCCAACCGCCGGCCACCACGATCACAGGTAATCATAACACGATCTCCATGCAGGGACTTGTCCAACTCGCGCGACCACCGAGGCGTCGTGGGGAAGTGGAGGCACCCACGTCCAATCAACCGCCACGCGGCGTCCAAGGCCGCAGGCTGTTAGGGCCCGCGGCGCTTCGCCCTTGCCCTTCCGCCTCCCGGCACGGCCAAGTCCAGGCGCGCCTTGGGCCCAGCGGCTACTGTCGGCGTTCTGGAAACGGGGGTCCCTAGACTTGCCTGCCTGCGGCCTGCGGCGTGGCTCAAATGGGGGCCCAACATGGCCCATCTTCATCAACCCAAGACTCAAGACCCTCGCGAGGGGCCAAGCCTCGCGAGGCGAACGACACGGCGCATCCTCGGGAGTAGCCTCATCAGGCTGGCTCGTGAGGAGGAGGAGACATCAAGGCGGGGTACCTCGCGAGGTGCCCATGACGTGAGCCATGACGACTAGGGGCGCCAGGCGGGCGCCAGCGCGCGTAGCGTCCTTCTTTCCTCTTTGGTGCAAAGGGGACAAGCGCAGCCGCGGAGTACCGAGGCATCAGGCAAAGGTTGCCACTTCGGTGCAATGAGACCAAGACCAGGAGGACTATGAGACGGAGCTCACCATGGAGCCCGGCACGGCGTCATCACCAGAGCCTTTGGCAGGCGAAGACTGCTTTTGTCAGGATAGATGTACTCACTATCCCCCTTCAAATTAGCCCGCCATTGTTGGATCCCTTCCCGCTCAATATTTGGGAAGAGGACCAGGGCCTCTATAAATAGGACTAGCCACCCACATAGCAAGGGGTTGGTTCGTCTGGTTGGCAAGCAGAGAGAGAGTGAGTGAGAGAGAGAGAAAGGTGGCTGAACTCCTCTTAGCGGTTCATCACCCCAGCCAAGAACAGACCCTCGCGAGGCTGTTCTTCCCTGTATTGTTCATCATCACCAGCCCCAGGAGGCAATCCACCAACCACACACTGGAGTAGGGTATTACACCGCATCGGTGGCCCGAACCAGTATAAATCTTGTGTCTCTTGCGCAGTTCTTTTAGTAGTTTAGATCCTTGTGAGACGGTGAGGTTGAAGGCGTAATCTCCGCGCGCACCCCAGTGTTCGAACCTTAAGGGTCTGCCAGAACCCGAAATCCGACAGATAGCCTGATGTTTGCTTGAACTATGTCGGTATTTCCCTAAAGAGGAAGGGATGATGCAGCACAACAACGGTAGGTATTTCCCTCGGTGATGAGACCAAGGTTATCGAACCAGTAGGAGAATCACGCAACACTATGTGAACGGCACCTGCACACAAATAACAAGTACTCGCAACCCGACGTATTAAAGGGGTTGTCAATCCCTTTCGGGTAATGGCGACAGAAATTGACAAATGGACGTGAAAGAGTTGTAATAATTTGATAGATAGATCGCGCAGGAACACGAGAAAAAATAAATAAGAATAAATTGCAGCAAGGTATTTTTGTATTTTTGGTTTAATAAATCTGAGAATAAAAGCAAATAAAAATAGATCACAAAAGCAAATATGATAAAGAAGAGACCCGGGGGTCGTAGGTTTCACTAGTGGCTTCTCTCGAGAAAAATAGCAAACGGTGGGTAAACAAATTACTATTGGGAAATTGATAGAACTTCAAATAATCGTGACGATATCCAGGCAATGATCATTTTATAGGCATCACGTCCAAGATTAGTAGACCGACTCTTGCCTGCATCTGCTACTATTACTCCACACATCGACCGCTATCCAACATGCATCTAGTGTATTAAGTTCATGGAGAAACAGAGTAATGCAATAAGAATAATGACATGATGTAGACAAGATCTATTTATGTAGAAATAGACCCCATCTTGTTATCCTTAATGGCAACGATACATACATGTTGGTTCCCCTTCTGTCACTGGGATCAAGCACCGTAAGATCGAATCCATCACAAAGCACCTCTTCCCATTGCAAGATAAATAGATCAAGTTGGCCAAACAAAACCCAAATATCAGCGAAGAAATACGAGGCTATAAGCAATCATGCATATAAGAGATCAAAGAAGACTCAAATAACTTTCATGGATAAAAAGATAGATTTGATCATAAACTCAAAGTTCATCGGATCCCAGCAAACACACCACAAAAAGAGTTACATCGTATGGATCTCCAAGAGACCATTGTATTGAGAATCAAATGAGAGAAAGGAAACCATCTAGCTACTAACTACGGACCCGTAGGTCTATGAAGAACTACTCACGCATCATCGGAGAGGCACCAATGGACATGATGAACCCCTCTATGATGGTATCTAGATTGGATTTGGTGTTTCTGGAACTTGCGGCGGCTGGAATTGATTTTCGTCGACTCCCCAAGGGTTTCTGGAATATTGGGGTATTTATAGAGCAAATGGGCGGTTCGGGAGGCCACTGAGGTGGGCACATGTAACGCCCTCGATGCGGCTAAATCTCCTACGTGTCGAAGCACGACTTAGAGGCATAACCGCATTGAAAGCAATGTCGCAAGTAAGGTAATCTTCACAACAACCCTTGTAAATAGATAAAAGGGGATAAGGTACATAGTTGGCTTACACTCGCCACATCACACAAATACATGAATAACATTACAATCATCCAATACATCCATGGTCCGACTACGGTACCAAAATAAAGATCAACCCCTACATGCGACAACGTCCCCGATCGCCCCAACTAGGCACCACTACTGATCATCTGGGAAAGACACATAGTAACGACGAGAGTCTTCATCGAACTCCCACTTGAGCTCAAGCGCATCGTCTTGAGCGGTATCATCGGTCCTTGCATCTGGTTTGGAAGTAATATGTGAGTCACGGGGACTCATCAATCTCACACCCTCGCGATCAAGACTATTTAAGCTTATAGGTAAGGCAAGGTATGATGAGGAGCTGCAGCAAGCGACTAGCATATATGGTGGCTAGCCTATTCACAAAAGAGAGAGAGAAGAGAAGGCAAAGCACGGATGAATAACTATGATCAAGAAGTGATCCTAAAACAACCTACGTCAAACATTACTCCAACACCGTGTTCACTTCCTGGACTCCGCCGAGAAGGGACCATCACGGTTACAAACGCGGTTGATTCATTTTAATTAAGTTAAGTTTCATGTTATCTACAACCGGACATTAACAAATTCCCATCTGCCCATAACCACGGGCACGGCTTTCAAAAGTTCAAATCCCTGCAGGGGAGTCCCAACTTAGCCCATCACAAGCTCTCATGGTCAATGAAGGATATTCCTTCTCCCGAGACATTCCGATCACACTCGGCATCCCGGTTACAAGACATCCTCGACAATGGTAAAACTAAACCAGCAACACCACCCAGATGTGCCGACAAATCCCGATAGGAGCTGCACATATCTCGTTCTCAGGGCACACCGGATAAGCAAGACGTCGGGTAGGCCAGCCCAGAGTTGCCCCTGGTAGCCCCAGACATCGCTCAGTTGGACCAACACTTAGAGAAGCACTGGCCCGGGGGGTTAACATAAAGATGACCCTTGAGTCCGTGAAACCCAAGGGAAAAAGGCTAGGTGGCGAATGGTAAAACCAATGTTGGGCATTGCTGGAAGAGTTTTATTCAAGGCGAACTGTCAAGGGGTTCCCATTATAACCCAACCGTGTAAGGAATGCAAAATCCGGGAACATAACACCGATATGACGGAAACTAGGGCGGCAAGAGTGGAACAAAACACCAGGCATAAGGCCGAGCCTTCCACCCTTTACCAAGTATATAGGTGCATTAATATAACAAGATAATATAGTGATATCCCGACAATAAACAAAGTTCCAACAAGGAACGATCTCCAATCTTCACCTGCAACTAGCAACGCTAAAAGAGGGGCTGAGCAAAGCGGTAACATAGCCAATCAATGGTTTGCTAGGACGTGTTGGTTTAGAGGTTTGACATGGAAATTTGGGAGGCATGATAAGCAAGTGGTAGGTATCGTAGCATAGGCATAGCAAAAGAGCGAGCATCTAGCAAGCAAAGATAGAAGTGATTTCGAGGGTATGATCATCTTACCTGCAAAGTTGTCAGAGTTGACTTGATCCTCGTAAGCGAACTCAACGGGCTCCTCGTTCGCGAACTCGTCTCCCGGCTCTACTCAAACAAGAACAACAAGCAAACGGAACACAATCAACCACGTGCAATGCTCAAACAACATGATGCAAACATGGTATGATATGCGGGATGCGGTATGTGATGCATATGCAACATTTGACAAGGAATGATTGAACCTAGCCTCAACTTGGAAATCCAAGAGTGCCACTGGAAAGGTGAGGTGATTTCGGTTGAAATCGATATAAAGATCACCGGAATCGGATGCACGGTTTGGAAATGGCAAGCAAAACAAATATGGCATCGGTTTGCGATAAACAGCAAGTGATCAACTAAATGCATCAAGATATATATGCTACAGCACTCAAACATGGCAACAAAATACATGGCGGGGATGCACACATGATGCTTGAGAAAAGATGAACACTGAGCTACGGCTAATTCATCCATTAACAAGTTCAAACAAGCATGGCAAAAGAGCAATTGCTAACAGGTTTCAGACTTAGTGAAATTAACACAAGTTTAGGATTTAAGATCAGGAAGCACACTTTAGGGCATGAAAACTACAAGCTATAGGAACTTAACATGGAAAAGCAAGGCATGTCATGAAGCAACTCAAAGCACTTAACAAAAGTCCCTTAGTGACCTTGAGCCAAAAGGGATCAGAAAATACAATTGCAAGCATGTGAACATAGAAAAAACATAAACAGATTTCAGACTTAGTGGAAAACTGGAGCATGCAAATCAGTTAACGAGTAGGCATGTTTACGAGCTCGATGCACTCACTACAGAGCAGGGCATGACAAACTAAGCATATACCCATCAATAAAACATAGCATAGAAGCTAGACATGGCAAGAACAACATCATAGCATACACGGATCAATAGCAACATCCTCGGCAAAATCGCTAATCATGTCAACAATCTGCCAGGATTCACTTAATAGCAAAAGTAGAGCTCGATTGACTCAAGCTAGGGTGCTCCATAAATGCAAACAAAGACATGGATGGATAGAGCACCACAATGATAACAAAACATCCATACTGACCATCCTCAAAAGAGGCACGGATCACTAGGAAAGAACATGAACATATGGCATAACAACAAAATCACTTGGAGAAATTCTAAGTCCCTGAAATCAACATTACCGATTACGCTACTTTGCAAGCTTGTTCTAGTCACCACAAATATCACAAAAATACATGGCAAGCACCTCTGTAAAGATGGCATGGCATATAACAAAACACATGTAGAGCTCACGAACATAGCATGCACATATTAAACATGGCAAAAATGACAAAAAGCTATTTGATGAAACAGATCTGCCAAATTCCTCACATAGCCCTCTTCCAACACATTTCGGGCATCAAGATGAGCTCAAATGAAAATGATGCAATGATATGAAATGATGTACTCGTCGAGGCGAACATTTGGATATGCTACACGCACGAATCGGAGCTACGGATGCAGAGTTACGACATGCCAAAGTTTGCAAAAAAATTAGGGTTCAAGGGGAAGAAGTCAACCAGATTTCTCATATCCAGATCCAGATATGGGGTGCACACGACCCGAGGTTCACCGGGATCCCTGTAGCGGTCGGAGAGAGGTCGCCGGCGACCGGAGGAGAGGAGGGGGCGCCGGATATGGGGAAGAAGGAGGGCGCGGCGGCAGGGGCGCTGGATCTGGCGGACTTGGCATCTCCCAGGTGAGAGGAAGTGGCGGGGCGGCGTCTTGGCGGGGGTGGCCGGCGAGCTGGCGGGCGGCGGAGGCGAGGTGGCGGGCGGCGGAGGCGAGGAAGGAGACCAAGCCGCGCGGGCGGGTGCCTCTAGCCCGGACGGCGGCGGGAGGGCCGACGCTGGGCCTGGCGGGCCCGCGCGGCGGCGGCGAAGTGGGGCTCCCTCCCGGGACATGTGGCGTCACCCGATAGGTCCGGCGGAGCGGGCGGACACGTCCGCTGCCCGGATTTTTGTCCGACGGCGGCGGGTGGAGTTTTTAGGGTTAGGGGGAGAAAGAGACCCAGGATTTTGGAGGGGGGGCTTTTATAGGTAGGAGGAGCTAGGAGGCTCCAAATTGAGCACGGTTTTCGGCCACGCGATCATGATCGAACGCTCTAGATGATGGAAAGGTTTTTGATGGGTTTTGGGCCAAATTGTAAGGGTGTTGGGCTGCAACACAAACGAGGCCTTTTCGGTCCCTCGGTTAACCGTTGGAGTATCAAACGAAGCCCAAATGGCACGAAACTTGACAGGCGGTCTACCGGTAGTAAACCAAGGCCGCATGGCAAGTCTCGGTCCAATCAGTAAATGTTTAACCCCCACACACGAAAAGAGGTAGAAAGGACCACCGGAGGACATAGGAGCGCCGGAATGCAAAACGGACAGCGGGGAAAATGCTCGGATGCATGAGACGAACACGTATGTGAATGCAATGCACATGATGACATGATATGAGATTCATGACAAAGGCAACAACACATGAAGACAAAAACCCAACAACGGAGAAAATAATATAACTTAGGCCGGAAACGGCAAGAGTTGGAGTACAGATAAGGTAAATTACATCCGGGGTGTTACAAAAACCCACCTGGGCGCGCCCTGGTGGGTTGTGCCCCCCTCAGGGCACCCCCAGGTGCTTCTCCGGCCCATTTGGTGTCTTCTGGTCCATAAAAAATCCACAAAAAGTTTCACTACGTTTGGACCCTGTTTAGTATTGATTTCCTGCGATGTAAAAAACATGCAAAAAACCAGCAACTGGCACTGGGCACTATGTCAATAGGTTTGTACCAAAAATGATATAAAATGATTATAAAACATCCAAGAATGATAATATAATAGCATGGAACAATAAAAAATTATAGATACATTGGAGACATATCATAGCCTCATCCGACACCTTAGGGATCTTGAGGCGAACGTTGGTGAAGCGTTGTATGTACTTGTGCAACGTTTCGCCTGGCTACTGCTTGATGTGCCATAGGTCACCTGCTGCGGGAGCGGGGTCACGAGTGCCTTGAAAGTTGGCGATGAAGTGCTCGCGCAGCTCGTCCCAAGAGGAGCTCGACCCCACCGGAAGGTTCAGGAGCCACGAGCATGCGCCATCCTTGAGATCCATGGGAAACCAGTTCGCCATGACTTTGTAGTTGTCATTCGCCGCCTCGATACTTAGCTCGTAGAGATGGAGGAACTCGGCGGGGTCAGGAGTGCCGTCGTAGCGTGGGGGCAGATCCGGCTTGAACTTGTCGGGCCAGACAACACGGTGCGGCTCAAGGGTGAAAGCACGGCAACCTGCCGCACTCACAGGGGCCAGCTGCAGGGGAGGATCCTAATCTTGATGCCCGCACGCCGTTGCCTTTGGCGGCACGCGGTCTTGACGGGGCGGTGCTGGAAGCGCACGCGCCTCTCCTTGGGGCTGCTGCACCACCTGGCAGCTTTCTTCATCGCGTGTCGGCGCCCTGTGCGGTGGGTCACCCTGGGGTGCCTCACGCCTGGGCTCGGGAACGACATTGTGCTAAGGGGGAGGAGGAGGCGCGCCGTGAGCCACATCGCCCGCCTAAGACGGCGGGGGAGACAGTGAGCGAGACAGCGCAGGGACCTCTCCAGCGGTGTTGATGAGCTCGGCGATGCGGCCAATCCAATCCTCATAGAGGTCGTTGGCCGGACGATAGCGTAGGAGCTCACGCGCCATGAGCAGTGCGGCCTACATGTTGGCCGGCCCATGCCGAGCGTAAGAAGACAACGCCGTGGCTGGAGTGGGTGATCGAGCCGCGGTGCGGCCGTCGTGTCGCTCTGATGGTGTCAGCGACGAGTCCTGCTGTTCACAGGCAGCAGGGTCGGTGGCGGCATTAGCCACCGGGAGGCAGAGCGGCGAGGGGCGCGGTTGCCCACAGGCGCCGTCTAGGCGACGCGGGCAGCCCTACACTCAGCACGAACGCGGCGAGCGGCGGCCATAGGAACGACGGAAGGGCGGCGGAGCGAACGGTGGAAGAGAAGCTTCGACACGCCCTTGCCTGGCGCGCCAAATGTCAGATTCAGGGCTCAGCAGACCCAAAGAAGGTTCGAACTCTGGGGCGTGTGCGAAGAACTCAACCTCTCCAGCCAGCCAGTTCATCACCCCCATGGCCTAGCTCAATGAACAAGTAAGAAGATGGACACAACAGTTTACCCAGGTTCAGGCCACCTTGCGGTGTAATACCCTACTCCTGCTTTAGGTGGATTAGCCTCACGAGGGGCTGAGGATGAACTAGTATAGAGGAACAACAACCTCGCGAGGTCTGCTCTGGTGAGGGGGTGAGTTGAGTATTCGATCGGCCCCCATCTACGGTGGTGGCTAACCTATATTTATAGTGGCCTTGGTCCTCTTCCCCCAAAGCATAGGCGGGAAGGGATCCCATAGTGGCAAATTTGAAAGGGGACAAGTAGTACATCTTATCCTGATGAAAGGTGGTCTTCGCCTGCAAAGCTTCTAGCCATGACGTCGTGGTGGGCTTGGTGATGACATCCATCCTGGCGGTCTTGGTCTTATTGCAGGGGAATGGAAACCTTTGGGTGACTCCTCGGGACCACGCGCCTGCGCTTGCCTCCATAGCACCACAGGGGAAACCTGCAGCTCTGCGCCCGCTGGCGCCCGCCTGACCTTGGTCGTCATGGCTTGCGTCACCTCAACCTCATGAGGTGGGCACCTGCATAGAAATCTCCGCTCTTCAAGAGGCAACCTGGGAAGGCCGCTCCCTCCGGAGGTCTTGATGTCACCCGCCTCGTGAGGCTTGGACCCTCAAGAGGGTCTCGTCTTGATGGTGGTGTACATGGGCCGTACCGGGCCGTCGATGGAGCCACGCTGTGGGCCACAGGCAGGCAAGTCTGGGTACCCTGGTTCCTAAAACGCTGACATTGTTGGATTTTGTTTTTGGACAGCCACGCGCGCCTAACGCCTCCCTCGTGAACCTCGTGGGAGCGGGGGCTGGGCATGGCGCTTGGGTCAGTCCCAGCGACATTAAGGGCCCTGGAGGTAGGGGCTCCGGGCCGTGCTACCTCTTGAGCATTGCGTTGATTTTCCCTTGAAGAGGAAAGGGTGATGCAATAAAGTAGCGTAAGTATTTCCCTTAGTTTTTGAGAAACAAGGTATCAATCTAGTAGGAGACTACACGCAAGTCACCTCGCACCTACACAAACAAATAAGAACCTTGCAACAAATGGGATAAAGGGGTTGTCAATCCCTTCACGGCCACTTGCAAAAGTGAGATCTGATAGAGATAATAAGATAAATATTTTTGGTATTTTTATGATATAGATTGCTAAGTAAAGATTGCAAAGTAAAATAGATTGGAAACTTATATGGTGGAAAATAGACCCTGGGGCCATAGGTTTCACTAGTGGCTTCTCTCAAGATAGCATAAGTATTACCGTGGGTAAACAAATTACTGTCGAGCAATTGATAGAAAAGTGCATAATTATGAGAATATCTAGGCATGATCATGTATATAGGCATCACGTCCGCGACAAGTAGACCGGAACGATTCTGCATCTACTACTATTACTCCACACATCGACTGCTATCCAGCATGCATCTAGAGTATTAAGTTCATAAGAACAGAGTAACACATTAGGCAAGATGACATGATGTAGAGGGATAAACTCAAGCAATATGATATAAACCACATATTTTTATCCTCGATGGCAACAATATAATGTGTGCCTTGCTGCCCCTGCTGTCACTAGGAAAGGACACCGCAAGATTGAACCCAAAGCTAAGCACTTCTCCCATTGCAATAAAGATCAATCTAGTAGGCCAAACCAAACTGGTAATTCGAAGAGACTTGCAAAGATAACAAATCATACATAAAAGATTTCAGAGAAGAATCAAATATTGTTCATAGATAATCTTGATCATAAACCCAGAATTCATCGGATCTCGACAAACACACCGCAAAAAGAATTACATCGAATAGATCTCCAGGAAGATCGAGGAGAACTTTGTATTGAGATCCAAAGAGAGAGAAGAAGCCATCTAGCTAATAACTATGGACCCAAAGGTCTGTGGTAAACTACTCACACATCATCGGAGAGGCTATGGTGTTGATGTAGAAGCCCTCCGTGATCGATTCCCCTCCGGCGAAGCGCCGGAAAAGGCCCCAAGATGGGATCTCACGGGTACATAAGGTTGCGGCGGTGGAAATAGGGTTTTGTGGTCCTCCTGGATGTTTTCGGGGTATATGGGTATATATATGAGGAAGAAGTATGTCGGTGGAGCTGCGAGGGGCCCACGAGGGTGGGGGCGCGCCCCCTGCCTCGTGGCCTCCTTGCTTCTTTCTTGATGGCCACTCCAAGTCTCCTGGATCACGTTTGTTCCAAAAATAACTCTCCCGAAGGTTTCATTCCGTTTGGATTCCGTTTGATATTCCTTTTCTGCGAAACACTGAAATAGGCAAAAAAACAGCAACTTGCATTGGGCCTTTGGTTAGTAGGTTAGTCCCAAAAATAATATAAAAAGGTAAATTAAAGCCCATTAAACATCCAAAATAGATAATATAATAGCATGGAACAATCAAAAATTATAGATACGTTGGAGAAGTATCAGGCCGCAGGCCTGCCCCTACGCACACCACCCTACCAAGGCCTTGGCGTCTAAGTCCTCGCACGATGCTCATGAGTGATCCGGAAGGCACGCGTTGCTCCCAAAACTTCTAGCCTCAGGAGTGCTCACCTCCTGGACTTGCTCGGGCGTCGTGACCCGGTATATCAGTGACGATCGACCCCCACTCGGGGGCTATGTTTAATGACATAGAGCATGAAAATGAGTGTGAAGGAAAAAACAAGCCCGGGAGGACGCGAATGTGGTTTGGTACATCATTAAAAGATTCTAGCATAATGTTCTTCACATCCCCGCGGGGTCACAGTTAAATATTAGGAGGTAAGGAAAGGGAGCGGCCTAAGAAGACGCGTCGTTGTTGCCGTCGTAGTCGTCACCCCCATGTTCCTTAGCTCCGCTGATCTTCGCGGTCATCAGGGGTCAACCACGCGCTCAGCACATCCACATGATCTTCCACCCACTCCCTGAGGGCATCACGGACCACTTCAGGGACGGGGTTATCACATCCTCGAAGTCGAAGTCGGGGTCGAAACAAAAGAGTGGTTGAAGACACGCGTTGATGCATGGGCAAGGAGTTCACGGCTTTCCTCTTTGGCGAGTTTGCCCACCTTCGCTGTGCCCTCTTCAAGTCGTTCCATGACCCTGGTGAAAAATACAAGATAGCATGTGTTGTCAGGCACGAGCAGGCTGGAGAAGCTCCCCTTGCAGATGGAGCCCAGAGCGCGACGAGGCCTCTGCTCGAGGTCCTGGAACATCTTGGAGTGCGTGTGCTGTAGCCCCCAAGCCCGGTTCGCCTCGTCCACCACCCGTTCTACAAGGGAGGTGACGCCCCCACCTTCTCGTAAAGTGATGCCAGATCGGCCTCGGCTACAACTTGGGCATCCAGAGTGGCTTTCCAGCGCTGATCTTCCTCGGCCAGCTTCTTCTTGAGGTCATCGATCTCGCCCTTTAGCTCCCCACGTCGGGCGCCGAAACAGGTCTCCTGAAGCTTCAACTTCTTGTGGTGGTCCTTGATGAGCGCTCGGCGGGTGCTCGTGATCTGCTTACTGACCTCTGCCTAGATCCTCGCCTCCTGGGAGGCTAGGGAAGCATTGGCTTTCTCCTCGCGTTGGGCTAGAGAAACTTCAGTGGCTATCACCTGGCGCTCCAGCACTTCCAACTGTTCGTGATCTAGGCTCTGCTCAGACAACACCAGCGCCAGCTCCTCCTCGAGAGCCTAGAGACTCGGCTCTCATGTCGATGGCCTTTCTGTGGTGGGCGGAGAGGGCGGCTCTGAGCGCTCGGATTTGCTGCTCCAGGGCGGCATTTGAGGCTAGGAGCTCCAGCTCGCGGACCTCCGCCGCTTCGCGCCGCCGGGTTGTGGCCTTAGCCTCCTCGAGAGCGCACTTGCGAGCTTCCTTTGTTGCAGCGGTGGACTTCTCGCCCTTCGAGTGGGCGGACTCGTGTTGTAGGTGGCTGACCTTGATGGGCGACATCAAGCCGATGCCACCCGCGCGCCAGGTGCAGGCGCTCATCCTCAAGGCGCGCATTGACATCGTGAACCTCTAACTTGATCTGCCTCAGCACGCCCTTCGCGTCCCGAAGAAGGTCGTGCCTGATGGCACTCCGGCCGCTCACGAGTGCCAAGGCCCAGCCAGGGCCGAGCCCCATGCTCCCGCCTGCTGTCAAGCATGATAAGTCTAGGCTGCACATGTTCCCCCTATTCGGGGCATCGCTCCCCGCTGGCTCGGTACTCTTCCCCCGAAGATAGCCCACGACTGCCTCGGGCACCGGCGAGAGCAAGCACGATGAGCGGCGGCCCCGCCTTCGCTAGCTTGATGCTGGCCTCAATGGAGAATGTCAGGGAAGAGGCTCACCGGGGACCCCCTCAGGAGAGCCGCAATCGCCCCCCCCCCCCCCCCGGGTGGACCCCCGGACCCCTATCGGCACTCCCGGTACAATACCAATAATGACCAAAACTTTTTCGGCGACCAAAACAGGACTTCCTATACATGAATCTTTACCTCCAAACCATTCCAGAGCTCCTCTTGATGTCTGAGATCTCATCCATGACTCCGAACAACATTCGGTTACTAATGCACATATCCCAATACTACTCTGGCACTAGTGCAGGATCCTGCTAATGCGACACTACGATTAGAGACCCTTCGACGAAACTGTGTGCGATGCAATAATTGCAAACGGTGGTGTAAAAGAACCATCAAAAAAGGTGCAAAACGTTTGCGATGGTGGAGCCATCAAACACGGTTCAGATTTAAGTTGCATGTGCGATCCAGGGCATACGGTTGAATGCAATGAACTGTTTGTGATGAGGCGGAACAAAAGAAACGGGTAGCATGATGAAGGCGTGTGCAATATAGAGCATATGGTTCAGTCGGATTAAGTGTTTGTGATTAGGCAACAAAAAACAAACGGTCAGCCAGATCTTGATGTCTACTACGCAACCTTCTTCTTGTAGACGTTGTTGGGCCTCCAAGTGCAGAGGTTTGTAGGACAGTAGCAAATTTCCCTCTAGTGGATTACCTAAGGTTTATCAATCCGTGGGAGGCGTAGGTTGAAGATGGTCTCTCTCAAACAACCCTGCAACCAAATAACAAAGAGTCTCTTGTGTCCCCAACACACCCAATACAATGGTAAATTGTATAGGTGCACTAGTTCGGCGAAGAGATGGTGATACAAGTGCAATATGGATAGTAGATATAGGTTTTTGTAATCTGAAAATATAAAAACAGCAAGGTAACTAATGATAAAAGTGAGCACAAACGGTATTGCAATGCTAGGAAACAAGGCCTAGGGTTCATACTTTCACTAGTGCAAGTTCTCTCAACAATAATAACATAATTGGATCATATAACTATCCCTCAACATGCAACAAAGAGTCACTCCAAAGTCACTAATAGCGGAGAACAAACGAAGAGATTATGGTAGGGTACGAAACCACCTCAAAGTTATTCTTTCTGATCAATCTATTCAAGAGTCCGTAGTAAAATAACACGAAGCTATTCTTTCTGTTCAATCTATCATAGAGTTCATACTAGAAATAACACCTTAAGACACAAATCAACCAAAACCCTAATGTCACCTAGATACTCCAATGTCACCTCAAGTATCCGTGGGTATGATTGTACGCTATGCATCACACAATCTCAGATTGATCTATTCAACCAACACAAAGAACTTCAAAGAGTGCCCCAAAGTTTCTACCGGAGAGTCAAGACGAAAATGTGTGCCAACCCCTATGCATAAGTTCACGAGGTCACGGAACTCGCAAGTTGATCACCAAAACATACATCAAGTGGATAACATGATATCCCATTGTCACCACAGATAAGCACGTGCAAGACATACATCAAGTGTTCTCAAATCCTTAAAGACTCAATCCGATAAGATAACTTCAAAGGGAAAACTCAATTCATCACAAGAGAGTAGAGGGGGAGAAACATCATAAGATCCAACTATAATAGCAAAGCTCGCGATACATCAAGATCGTACCACCTCAAGAACACCAGAGAGAGAGATCAAACACATAGCTACTGGTACATACCCTCAGCCCCGAGGGAGAACTACTCCTTCCTTGTCATGGAGAGCACCGGGATGATGAAGACGGCCACCGGAGAGGGATTCCCCCTCCGGCAGGGTGCCGGAACGGGTCTAGATTGGTTTTCGGTGGCTACGGAGGCTTCTGGCGGCGGAACTCCCAATCTATTCTGCTCCTGGATGTTTGGGGGTATATGGATATATATAGGAGGAAGAAGTACGTCGGTGGAACAAAGAGGGGCCCACGAGGGTGGAGGGCGCGCCCCCTGCCTCGTGGCTGCCTCGTTGATTGCTTGACGTCCACTCCAAGTCTCTTGGATCATGTTTGTTCCAAAAATAACGCTCCCGAAGGTTTCATTCCGTTTGGACTCCGTTTGATGTTCCTTTTCAGCGAAACTCTGAAAGAGGCAAAAAAACAACAATTTGGGCTGGGCCTCAGGTAATAGGTTAGTCCCAAAGATAGTATAAAAGTGTAAAAATAAGCCCAATAACATCCAAAATAGATAATATAATAGCATGGAGCAATCAAATATTATAGATACGTTGGAGATGTATCAGCATCCCCAAGCTTAATTCCTGCTCGTCCTCGAGTAGGTAAATGATAAAATAAAGAATTTTTGATGTGGAATGCTTTCTAGAATATTCATTAGTGTATTTTTCTCTATTGTGGCATGAATGTTCAGATCCAAAAGATTCAAGATAAAAGTTTATTGTTGACATAAAAATAATAATACTTCAAGCATACTAACAAAGTAATCATGTCTTCTCAAAATAACATGGCCAAAGAAAGCTATCCCTACAAAATCATATAGTCTGGCTATGCTCTATCTTCATCGCACAAAATATTAAATCATGCACAACCCCGATGACAAGCGAAGCAATTGTTTCATACTTTTGATGTTCTCAAACTTTTTCAATCTTCACGCAATATATGAGCGTGAGCCATGGATATAGCACTATGGTGGAATAGAATGGTGGTTGTGGAGAAGACAAAAAGGAGAAGATAGTCTCACATCAACTAGGTGTATCAATGGGCTATGGAGATGCCCATCAATAGATATCCATGTGAGTGAGTATGGATTGCCATGCAACGAATGCACTAGAGCTATAAGTGTATGAAAGCTCAAAAAGAAACTAAGTGGGTGTGCATCCAACTTGCTTGCTCACGAAGACCAAGGGCATTTTGAGGAAGTCCATCATTGGAATATACAAGCCAAGTTCTATAATGAAATATTCCCACTAGTATATGAAAGTGACAACATGAGAGACTCTCTACTATGAAGATCATGGTGCTACTTTGAAGCACAAGTGTGGTAAAATGATAGTAGCATTGCCCCTTTTCTCTTTTTCTCTCATTCTTTTGTTTTTTTGTTTTTTTTTGTTTTTTTTGGGCCTTCTTTTTTTATGGCCTCTTTTTTCTCCTTTTTTTTATTTTTCGTCTGGAGTCTCATCCCGACTTGTGGGGGAATCATAATCTCCATCATCCTTTCCTCACATGGGACAATGCTCTAATAATGATGATCATCACACTTTTATTTACTTACAACTCAAGAATTACAACTCGATACTTAGAACAAAATATGACTCTATATGAATGCCTCCTGTGGTGTACCGGGATGTGCAATGAATCAAGAGTGACATGTATGAAAGAATTATGAACAGTGGCTTTGCCACAAATAAAATGTCAACTACATGATCATGCAAAGCAATATGACAATGATGGAGCGTGTCATAATAAACAGAATGGTGGAAAGTTGCATGGAAATATATCTCGGAATGGCTCTGGAAATGCCATAATAGGTAGGTATGGTGGCTGTTTTGAGGAAGGTAAATGGTGGGTTTATGGTACCGGCGAAAGTTGCGCGGTACTAGAGAGGCTAGCAATGGTGGAAGGGTGAGAGTGTGTATAATCCATGGACTCAACATTAGTCATAAAGAACTCATATACTTATTGCAAAAATCTATTAGTCATCGAAACAAAGTACTACATGCATGTTCCTAGGGGGATAGATTGGTAGGAAAAGACCATCGCTCGTCCCCGACTGCCACTCATAAGGAAGAAAATCAATAAATAAATCATGCTCCGACTTCATCACATAACGGTTCACCATACATGCATGCTACAGGAATCACAAACTTTAACACATGTATCTCTCAAATTCACAACTAATAAACTAGCATGACTCTAATATCACCATCTCCATATCTCAAAACAATTATCAAGTATCAAACTTCTCCTAGTATTCAATGCACTTATATGAAAGTTTTTATTATACCCATCTTGGATGCCCATCATATTAGGAATAGTTTCATAACCAAAGCAAATTACCATGCTGTTCTAAAGACTCTCAAAATAATATCCGTGAAGCATGAGAGTTCAACAATTTCTTCAAAATAAAACCACCGCCGTGCTCTAAAAAGATATAAGTGAAGCACTAGAGCAAATGACAAACTACTCCAAAAGATATAAGTGAAGATCAATGAGTAGTCGAATAATTATGCAACTATGTGAAGACTCTCTAAAATTTAAGAATTTAAGATCTTGGTATTTTATTCAAACCTCAAGCAAAACAAAATAAAATAAAATGATGCTCCAAGCAAAACACATATCATGTGGCGAATAAAAATATAGCTCCAAGTAAAATTACCGATGAACGAAGACGAAAGAGGGGATGCCATCCGGGGCATCCCCAAGCTTAGGCTCTTGGTTGTCCTTTAATATTACCTTGGGGTGCCTTGGTCATCCCCAATATTAGGCTCTTGCCACTCCTTATTCCATAGTCCATCGAATCTTTACCCAAAACTTGAAAACTTCACAACACAAAACTTAACAGAAAACTCGTAAGCTCCGTTAGTGCAAGAAAACAAAACACCACTTCAAGGTACTGTAATGAACTCATTCTTTATTTATATTGGTGTTAAACCTACTGTATTCCAACTTCTCTATGGTTTATAAACTCTTTTACTAGACATAGATTCATCAAAATAAGCAAACAACACATGAAAAAACAGAATCTGTCAAAAACAGAACAGTCTGTAGTAATCTGTAACTAACGCAACCTTCTGGAACCCCAAAAATTCTAAAATAAATTTCTGAACGTGAGGAATTTATCTATTAATCATCTGCAAAAATAATTAACTAAATAGCACTCCCCAATAAAAAATGGCAGCAATTCTCGTGAGCGCTAAAGTTTCTGTTTTTTACAGCAAGATCAACAAGACTTTCCCCAAGTCTTCCCAACGGTTCTACTTGGCACAAACACTAATTAAAACATAAAAACTCAATCATAACAGAGCATAGATAAATTATTTATTTCTAAACAGGAGAAAAAGTCAAGGAACAAAAATAAAGTTGGTTTGCCTCCCAACAAGCGCTATCGTTTAACGCCCCTAGCTAGGCATGATGATTTCAATGATGCTCACATAAAAGATAAGAACTGAAACATAAAGAGAGCATCATGAAGAATATGACTAGCACATTTAAGTCTAACCCACTTCCTATGAATAGGGATTTTGTGATCAAACAATTTATGGGAACAAGAATCAACTTGCATAGGAAGGTGAAACAAGGATAACTTCAAGATTTTCAACACATAGAGAGGAAACTTGATATTATTGCAACTCCTACAAGCATATGTTCCTCCCTCATAATAATTTTCAGTAGCATCATGAAGGAATTCAAAAATATAACCATCACCTAAAGCATTCTTTTCATGATCTACAAGCATAGAAAATTTACTACTCACCACATAAGCAAAATTCTTCTCATTCATAATAGTGGGAGCAAACTCAACAAAATAACTATCATGTGAGGCATAATCCAATTGAAAACTAAAATCATGATGACAATTTTCATGGTTATCATTATTCTTTATAGCATACATGTCCTCACAATAATCATCATAGTTAGCAACTTTGCTCTCATAATCAATTGGAACCTCTTCCAAAATAGTGGATTCATCACTAAATAAAGTCATGACCTCTCCAAATCCACTTTCATCAATATAATCATCATAAATAGGAGGCATGCTTTCGTCATAATAAATTTGCTCGTCAAAACTTGGGGGACAAAAAATATCATCTTCATTGAACATAGCATCCCCAATCTTGGGACAAACGTTAATTGCAGCAAATATATTCTCAAACATGTCATTCTCATCAAACATAGCATCCCCAAGCTTGGGCCATTTCATATCATAAGCATAATCATTCTCATCATTAATAGTATGGATAGCACCAATAGTATAGCAATTATCATCATCACAATGAGTAATAGGAGCAACATCATTTGGGAGGATTACCTTATTACCTTTGCTTCTCCGTCCTTTCTTTTTCTTCTTCACATCATGTGTGGGTTTAATCCTCTTTTTGGAGCTCGTTATTAATGAGATTGGTTGGATAGAAGGCTCCTCCTCATTACCTGATTCAGCATAAGAAATAATAGGAGGATATTGGGAAGTCTCTTCCCTTTCATTAGTATTCTCTCCATACTCTATTTGTTTTCTTTTCTTTATGTAATTGGCAATATAAGGATTTTCAATGCAATTCACCGCACAATACATAAGAATTTTTTCTAGATCAATATCGAGGAATTTCTCAAGGTTATATTCTGGAATATTCTTAGTTATACGTTTCATTTCTTCATAACCCAAAAGCAAACTAAGTTCATTATGATGTGCAAGGGAAATCAAATCATCATAATTTTTGGACACGATACGATCATGGAACAATTTGCATCGGAGATTTAAATGACCATGTTCATTGCAAAGTTCACAAGTATGGTGAAGAAATTTTAAATTTTCAGCACAAACATCTAGCCTCTCTTGCAACCACTTAGTTTCCAAATACTTATGCCTCTTGCAAAATCTATCTTCCCTATTTGGTGTGTACTTGCAAACTCTATGCACTCCACAAAAGTTGACATGCTTATAAGAGACATTTTCATCATGACTAGTGCAATCGTCATTAGTACTATGGATATTCAAGGAGTTCATACTAACAACATTGCAATCATGCTCATCATTCAAATATTTATAGACTTCTTCTTCTAGCATTTGAGCACAATTTTCCTTTCCATCATTCTCACGAATGATATTAAAAAGATGAAGCGTATGAGGCAAACTCAATTCCATTTTTTGTAGTTCTCTTATATAGAATAAACTAGTGCTAAAACAAGAAACAAAAAGATTCGATTGCAAGATCTAAAGATATACCTTCAAGCGCTAACCTCCCCGGCAATGGCGCCAGAAAAGAGCTTGATGTCTACTACGCAACCTTCTTCTTGTAGACGTTGTTGGGCCTCCAAGTGCAGAGGTTTGTCGGACAGTAGCAAATTTCCCTCAAGTGGATGACCTAAGGTTTATCAATCCGTGGGAGGCGTAGGTTGAAGACGGTCTCTCTCAAACAACCATTCAACCAAATAACAAAGAGTCTCTTGTGTCCCCAACACACCCAATACAATGGTAAATTGTATAGGTGCACTAGTTCGGCGAAGAGATGGTGATACAAGTGCAATATTGATAGTAGATATAGGTTTTTGTAATCTGAAAATATAAAAACAGCAAGGTAACTAATGATAAAAGTGAGCACAAACGGTATTGCAATGCTAGGAAACAAGGCCTAGGGTTCTTACTTTCACTACTGCAAGTTCTCTCAACAATAATAACATAATTGGATCATATAACTATCCCTCAACATGCAACAAAGAGTCACTCCAAAGTCACTAATAGCGGAGAACAAACGAAGAGATTATGGTAGGGTACAAAACCACCTCAAAGTTATTCTTTCTGATCGATCTATTCAAGAGTCCGTAGTAAAATAACATGAAGCTATTCTTTTCGTTCAATCTATCATAGAGCTCGTACTAGAATGGTATTGCATTGCATTGAAACAAGGCCTAGGGTTCATACTTTCACTAGTGCAAGTCCTCTCAACAATAATAACATAATTGGATCACATAACTATCCCTCAACATTCAACAAATAGTCACTCCAAAGTCACTAATAGCGGAGAACGAACGAAGAGATTATGGTAGGGTACGAAACCACCTCAAAGTTATTCTTTCCAATCAATCCGTTGGGCTATTCCTATAAGTGTCACAAACAGCCCTAGAGTTCGTACTCGAATAACACCTTAAGACACAAATCAACCAAAACCCTAATGTCACCTAGATACTCCAATGTCACCTCAAGTATCCGTGGGTATGATTATACGATATGCATCACACAATCTCAGATTCATCTATTCAACCAACAAAAAGAACTTCAAAGAGTGCCCCAAAGTTTCTACCGGAGAGTCAAGACAAAAACGTGTGCCAACCCTTATGCATAAGTTCACGAGGTCACGGAACTCGCAAGTTGATCACCAAAACATACATCAAGTGGATCACATGATATCCCATTGTCACCATAGATAAGCACGTGCAAGACATACATCAAGTGTTCTCAAATCCTTAAAGACGCAATCCGATAAGATAACTTCAAAGGGAAAACTCAATTCATCACAAGAGAGTAGAGGGGAAGAAACATCATAAGATCCAACTATAATAGCAAAGCTCGCGATACATAAAGATCGTACCACCTCAAGAACACCAGAGAGAGAGATCAAACACATAGCTACTGGTACATACCCTCAGCCCCGAGGGAGAACTACTCCCTCCTCATCATGGAGAGCACCGGGATGATGAAGATGGCCACTGGAGAGGGATTCCCCCTCCGGCAGGGTGTCGGAACGGGTCTAGATTGGTTTTCGGTGGCTACGGAGGCTTCTGGCGGCGGAACTCCCGATCTATTCTGCTCCTGGATGTTTGGGGGTATATGGATATATATAGGAGGAAAAAGTACGTCGGTGGAGCAAAGAGGGGCCCACGAGGGTGGAGGGCGTGCCCCCCTGCCTCGTGGCCGCCTCGTTGATTGCTTGACGTCCACTCCAAGTCTCCTGGATCATGTTTGTTCCAAAAATAATGCTCCCGAAGGTTTCATTCCATTTGGACTCCGTTTGATATTCCTTTTCGGCGAAACTCTAAAATAGGCCAAAAAACAGCAATTTGGGATGGGCCTCCGGTAATAGGTTAGTCCCAAAGATAGTATAAAAGTGTAAAAATAAGCCCAATAACATCCAAAATAGATAATATAATAGCATGGAGCAATCAAAAATTATAGATACGTTGGATACGTATCAAAGGTGTGTGTGATTGAGGGCATACTCTTCAGAAGGATTAACTATTTGCGATTAGGCAATAGAACAGAAACGGGTCAGCCAGATCAAAGTATCTGCGATTGATGGAATACACTTCACATGGATGAACTATTTGTGATTAGCCACAACAAACTGAAATAGTTAGATAGATAAATGTGTGTGCGCTAGACGGGAACACACATTCTAATTAAAAGAAGTGTGCGCGATGGTAATAACGAGCGTGCAGGGTTTTTGGAACAAGACGTGTGCTGACGCCACGTATGCGGCCGAGAAGGCGTACATGCCCACGTTACGCATTCCGGAAATAGCGCCGCACTTATAACCATCAGTAAATTTTGAGCATGCATCCCGTCACAATTTTTTTAGAAGAACAGGGAGGTCGCGTCCCGTCACATTCCAAATTGCAAACCTATTCACACCGATCAAAACCTAAATGTATTCCCACTTAGGAGCGTATTACTACTCGGTTATAAATACTACTACTCCAAGATGACTGCACATTCCTCCTCAACTCCTCGTCCATAAAAACAAACAAGTCATTCATCATCATTCCCTTGCGTCTACCATGGCCAGCGTGAGTTCTGGGTCGAGAGATTGCCACCAGGGAGAGGCCAGCCTGGAATCAAAAGCACGCGAGATGTCCCGCCTCACCGCGAAAGCAGCCAACATGTCCCGCCGCACGGCCGTAGCAGCAGAAAGGTCCTGCCGCGCCCCCGAAGTAGCACGGAGGTCCCGCCGCACCGTCGATGCAGCAGACTGGTCTGGCCGCGCCGCGGAAGCAGAAGAGATGTCCCTCCGCGCCGCGAATGTAGCAGAGATGTCCTCCCGCGCCGCGGAGGCCTGGGAAAATGTCTCGCGGGCAGGCGAGGACTCTTACAGGCGCATGCGTGCCCTCGTCCTTAGGCAGATGGATCGGATCTCCAGGTGGGCGAGGTTGCAGGATGACCTCAAAGCCTCCTTTGAAAAGTCTACCGACATCATCCGACAACTAAATGGGAGCAATGCGAAGCTCCAGGCCGACCGCGACCTGCTAAGGGCGAAGATCGTCGGAAGTGCGGAGTAGCAGGAGCAGACCACTGTCTTGTTGAAGAGGACCAGCATCATCGTCGAGAAACTTATGGATGAGAATGCTATGTTGCGCATCGAGCGCGGAAGGCTGGTGGAGGAATCCATGGATGCTCTCAAGCAGCATCTTGAGGACAAGAAAGAGCTCATCGCCGCTCGCCGCGGAGACTAGTTCCCGCGGCCTGCAGCAATGCATCAAGAAAGTAGAGATCAGCGAGCTAGATCATTGTATTCCTTCTTCTTTTGCCCTTGTGTATTTCAGGCGTTGCTGCATGTGGATTTTTTTAATTATGTTCCTAAATATGTAAGACAATTTTTATCCATTGTCATCATCCTTATATTCATCATGCTTGCTATAACTCGCAGTCGATGCTATATAGGTCCATCGGATCTTAATCAAGATCCATGCAAAACTTTCTTTTCAGATTTTCATTTTTCTCTCTTAAATCTCAGTCTAGTGAGACATTTAGCCACACCATAGAACAGGTGCTTGGGCACCATTAATGGAGACGTTGGGAGGGAGGTGCGCGGCGGGTAGCGGTCAAAGGGCTCTCCTCCCGATGAGCACGCGCAGGGGTCTGATCGCACACCTCCCGTACTCAAATAGCTACCCCGCACGACACCTCCTAGCCAATAAAATAAGGGGACGCGTGGCCGCACGTAATTGGTTAGTAGAACGCCCACGGTTTCAATAATACTTGTGTTTCTGATTTGTAACGTGACATCACTTGTTCCAAAATGACTTTGTTGATTGTTAATGTGTGCGCCTTCGCAAATCAGACAGAAAAATTACCACAGCATGTTGGTGCCATGTCATGACACCATGCCAAGTTTCATGATTTTCAGGCGTGTTTTGGATTTACAGGAATTAAAAAACCAAGTTTCTCAATCTTTCCGGTCGGGCCACGATGCCCAGATGTTTGAATTTCATTCCCATCTCTTGCATAGTACCTAGAAATTCACCCAAGGACACACATGTGATTTTTCAAACAACTTGGGTGCACTGGAGCGTGTGCTTGTAGTTCAAATCTGAATTATGCACATTAAATGCGCAGAAACTCAATTAATGTATAAAAATGCCAAACGAACCCGGAATAATTCCAAAATTTAGCACGATACTTCTATTTGGTCTAATCTGTCTGTGTAAAAAAATTACGGTGGGAGAAGGCAGTGTACGTAAGTCGTTTCGCACACGGAGGTGACACGTTCCCTCTCGGAACCACGAGCCTTCTAGAGGGAAGCTCGAGTTTGCAAGAAGCTTACACCAAAGCTTGTCCCAATTCGGCCAAATAAATTACACCAGCATGTTGGTGCCATGTCATGATACCATGCCAAGTTTCATGATTTTCAAGCGTGTTTTGGATTTACAGGAATTAAAAAACCAAAATTCTCAATCTTTCTGGCCGAGCCACGACGCCCAAATGTTTGAATTTCACTCCCACCTCTTGCATGGGACCTAGAAATTCACCCAAGGACACACATGTGATTTTTCAAACAACTTTGGTGCACTGGAGCATGTGCTTGTAGTACAAATTTGAATTATGCACATTAAATGCGTAGAAACTCAATTAATGTATAAAAAAGGCCAAACGAACCCGGAATAATTCCAAAATTTAGCATGATACTTCTATTTGGTCTAATCTGCCTGTGTAAAAAAATTAAGGCAGGAGAAGGCAGTGTATGTATGTCGTTTCGCACATGGAGGTGACACGTTCCCTCTCGGAACCACGAGTGACAAGCCTTCTTGAGGGAAGCTCCGGTTTGCAAGAAGCTTACACCAAAGCTTGTCCCGATCCAGCCAAAAAAATTACCGTGGCATGTTGGTGCCATGTCATGACACCATGTCAAGTTTCATGATTTTCAGGCGTGTTTTGGATTAACAGGAATTTAAAAACCAAAATTCTCAATCTTTCCGGCCGAGCCACGACGCCCAGATGTTTGAATTTCACTCCCATCTCTTGCATGGGACCTAGAAATTCACCCAAGGACACACATGTGATTTTTCAAACAACTTTGGTGCACTGGAGCCTATGCTTGTAGTTCAAATTTGAAATATGCACATTAAATGCATAGAAACTCAATTAATGTATAAAAAGGGCCAAACGAACCCGGAATAATTCCAAAATTTAGCATGATACTTCTATTTGGTCTAATCTGCATGTCTAAAAAAATTAAGGTGGGCGAAGGCACTGTACGTATGTCGTTTTTCACACGGAGATGAGACGTTCCCTCTCGGAACCACGAGCCTTCTTGAGGGAAGCTCCGGTTTGCAAGAAGCTTACACCAAAGCTTGTGCCAATTCAGCTAAAAACTTAACCGCAGCATGTTGGTGCCATGCCATGACGCCATGCCAACTTTCATGATTTTCAGGCGTGTTTTGGATTTACAGGAATTAAAAAACCAAGTTTCTCAATCTTTCTGGCCGAGCCACGATGCCCAAATGTTTGAATTTCATTCCCATTTTTGCATGGGACCTATAAATTCACCCAAGGACACACATGTGATTTTTAAACCAACTTTGTTTCACTGGAGCATGTGCTTCTGGTTTAAATTTGAATTATGCACATTAAATTCCCACAAACTCAATTAATGTATAAAAAAGGCCAAACGAACCTAGAATAATTCCAAAATTTAGCACGATACTTCTATTTGGTCTAATCTGCCAGTGTACAAAAATTAAGGCGGGAGAAGGCAGTGTATGTATGTCGTTTCGCACATGGAGGTGACACGTTCCCTCTCGGAACCACGAGCCTTCTTGAGGGAAGCTCCGGTTTGCAAGAAGCTTACACCAAAGCTTGTCCCAATTCGGCCAAAAAAATTACCGCAGCATGTTGCTGCCATGTCATGACACCATGCCAAGTTTCATGATTTTCAGGCGTGTTTTGGATTTACAGGAATTAAAAAACCAAGTTTCTCAATCTTTCCGGCCGAGCCACGACGCCCAGATGTTTGAATTTCACTCTCGTCTCTTGCATGGGACCTAGAAATTCACCCAAGGACACACATATGATTTTTCAAATAACTTTGTCGCACTGGAGCATGTGTTTGTAGTTCAAATTTGAATTATGCACATTAAATGCGCAGAAACTCAATTAATGTATAAAAAAGGCCAAACGAACCCGAAATAATTCCAAAATTTAGCATGATACTTCTATTTGGTCTAATCTGCCTGTGTAAAAAAATTAAGGCAGGAGAAGGCAGTGTACGTATGTCGATTCACACACGGAGGTGACATGTTCCCTCTCGGAACCACGAGCCTTCTTGAGGGAAGCTCCGGTTTGCAAGAAGCTTACACCAAAGCTTGTCCCAATTCGGCCAAAAAAATACCGCAGCATGTTGGTGCCATGTCATGACACCATGCCAAGTTTCATGATTTTCAGCTGTGTTTTGGATTTACAGGAATTAAAAAACCAAGTTCCTCAATCATTCCGGCCGAGCCACAACACCCAGATGTTTGAATTTTATTCCCATTTCTAGCATGGGACCTATAAATCCACCCAAAGACACACATGTGATTTTTCAACAAACTTTGGTGCATTGGAGCATGTGCTTGTAGTTCAAATTTGAATTATGCACATTAAATGCCCAAAACTCAATTAATGCATAAAATGCCAAACGAACCCGGAATAATTCCAAATTTAAACACGACACTCATGTACTAGTTGCATGTTCACTGTACGTAAATGTTCTAGCAATGTAAACGCCATCCTTTCCCTTCGTAACACCATTTCGTCTCTCAAAACATAATGAAAAAATCAGGTATGCCACAAACAGTTTACTAGAAAGAATCGTGTGGGATGCGATATAAAATATCTTGGCGCACTGTCCTGTCTGGCTTACACAGGAAGCTTCGTCGTCTATAGTCCACCGCCCCCGCTTGAACCACACTTGCGCGCCAGTTTCTCGCGGCACCGAGCGAAATTTTTTTGCCACCACGAAAATATCTATCTCCCCACCCCCTCCCTCCTACCAAAAGCCACATTTCCACTATTCCTCCTTGCTTTCCAAGTTCAAACCTTCACTGCTACTTACTGGCAGCTCAGCCTCCTCGCCGGTGAGCCTTCTTCTTGCAGCGCTGCCTCCTCGCCGGTGACCCTTCTTCTTGCAGCGCCGCCTCCTTGCCGGCGACCCTTCTTCTTGCTACGCGGCCTCCTCGTCGCCGACCCTTCTTCTTGTTGCGCGGACTCGTCGATATGGTCAGGTAATCCACACCCCACCCACACCATCCTCCTCCTTTCCCGTCCCACATGCCCCGACCGACGGAGCGACACCTTCCACCGAAATCACAGCCCCCTCCTCCAATTAAGTGTCGCCCACAGCCATTTTACACGCAATATAACGTGGAGCTCAGTAGCATGTGGCCGCACGCGTGAACAAGGTCGCTATGGCTGCCATGTGTGTCGACCACCAGATCTTGGAGGAGCACCTCGTCTTCGAGGCCACCGTCGACACCGTCATGCGGTTATCTACTTTAAAATACAGTTCGTGATGTTTTCTCGAGGCCACCGCCTGTGCCTTCTAGTGATTTGTCCTCTGTAATGTTAATATGCAATTTGATGTTCAGTTAACAGTTTGGTCCTCTAAAATGTAATGTTCAGTTAACACTTTGGTCCAACAGTTGCTACATTTCGTAGTACTGTTCTCAAGCATTCTTTGTTTTGTTAACTGACTTATCTTCTAGTACATGTTTTTATTCTGCAATGTCGTGCTCAGTTAACTATTTTGGTTCATTTGGTCTGCTGTCCATTTCACTGTTTGGTTCAGTTCTGCAATTTGATTTTCATTTGATGTGGGTACAATTTTGTATTGTTATGCATGTGACACCAATTGAATTTGGTTGTACTCAATACATATTATGCTGATAGTATGGCAACTCTTAGTTAACCTGATCAAGATCTTCATTATGTGTGTTGCAGGGAAACAATGGGAGACATTGTGGTTTATCATCGAGGTTTGTTCAAGCAGGGTCCTTTGGCTAATAGCACATTATTGTGCAGTTGCAGGAATCATTCTAATATTTAGGTTTCTTACAATTTGGTCATGCACATGTAGGTCCTGCTGTCAGAGAGTTAGACCCACTGTTCGACCCATTTTGTATATGGGGAAATGAGATGTCCATGAATATCAGACAAGTCAGGAAACTCAGAAAGATTGTTAGGATGAAGAAACTAGCGACGAATAATATCAAGATCTTTGTTTGCACAATGAAGAAGACATCAGTCAACTATAGGATAGTACCAACTCTTTTACCTTGTTTTTACCCCTTGCGCCATTTCAAAATTTACAACAACGATTTATGCATAGCTTTGTTTTCATTACTTTTCAAAGCAGTTCACCAATGATTACCTCTCAAACCACCTGCATGGTCAAGAGGCTAGGAAGGTATTCATTCAACACCCACGGTACAATATTGAAGTCTTGCTGAAGAGGTCGAAGGTTCGGCGGGCAATTATCCATAGCCACTGGCCTAAAGTTGCAAGGACATTCAACATCACTGAAGGCTCAATATTTGCCTTCCGCTTTTGTAGTTTCCCAGATGAGATTCATCTGTCTATTTACCATGTATGATGCTACTTTCCTAAGGTTTTTGATGCTGCATGTGAAACTTGGTGCTGTTGTGTAACGGCGTAACTGAGTGCCGAAGCTATCTGATGTAATTCGATTATGATATCCTGGTTGCTTTTATACGGATATGAAATATCTGGCGTGTTTTATAAGAAATATCAATTTGATTAGTACATGGATTATCAATAATAGGCTAATTGCCCTGCTTATTGGGGTTTTCTATTGCAGACGGTTACTCAGACAGCACCATGGGCGATGAACTCAAACAACACGCACGGTTTCTAGAAAGTAGGCATGTTCGATCAACTAACAATCACACACGGCTTCCAGCAGCGAACTGTTTGCGTTAGGCCACCTTGCACAAACGTTTCCACACAAAGAACTGTGTGTGATATACATACCTACGGAAATGTTTTTCTAGGATTCACCGTGTGGGATGTACATACCTACGGAAATGTTTTTCTGGGATTCACCGTGTGGGATGTACATACCTACGGAAATGATTTTCTAGGATTCACCATGTGGGATGTACATACCTACGGAAATGATTTTCTGGGATTCACCGTGTGAGATGTACATACCTACGAAAATGATTGGGTTTTGATGCCTTGCCCGATCACACACGGCCCCAGCCTGGGTCCTAGGAGGGCCTATCCCCAACGATTTCTGGGTCATGTGGGAAGGACCCCCCCCCCCAATCGCTCACACTCACTTGGCGACCGTTCCAAATGTTGTCGCGGAAAGGGGTTAAAAATCGTTTGTTTAGCATGTCGATGTACCAGCGTAGCATCATTGAACGTTACGCGTGCGGACCCTACGTGTTCGAGAATCATGTATACATGACCGAGACACATATCTGGTCAATAACCAATAGCTGGACCTAGATGTCCATATTGGTTCCTACATACTCCATGGAAATCTTTATCGGTTGAACCATGATGTCAAGGATTCAGTCAATCCCGGCAATTCCCTTTGTCTGGCGATATGTTACTTGCCCGAGATTCGATCGTCGGTATCTCCATACCTAGTTCAATCTCATTACCGGTAAGTCTCTTTACTCGTTCCATAATACAAGATTCCTTACTAAAACCATTAGTCACATGAAGCTTATTATGGTGTTGTATTAATGAGAGATATATGATATATCTCTCCATCACACTGAGTGAAATCCCAGTCTCGATCCATGCAACCAGGCAGACACCTTTGGAGATACCTGTAGAGCACCTTTATGATCACCCAGTTACGAAGTGACATTTGATAGAACACAAGGGACTCCTCCAGTATCCGTGAGTGGCATGATCTCATGGTCTAAGGAACTGATACTTGACATGAAGAAAGATATAACAAATAAACTAAGTGATATGATCTGTTGCTAAGCTTACAGTTGGGTCTTGCGCATCACATCATTCTCCTAATGATGTGATCCCTTTATCAAATTACAACTCATGTCTATGGTTAGGAAATCATAACCATCTTGTATCAATGAGCTAGTCTAATAGAGGCTTACTAGGGACACAGTGTAGTTTATGTATTCACACATGTATTTAAGTTTTCGATCAATACAATTCTAGCATGAATAATAAACATTTATCATGAACAGGAAATATGATAATAACCATTTTATTATTGCCTCTAGGTCATATTTGCAATTGTCTCCCACTTAAACTAGAGTCAATAATCTAGTTACATAGTAATGAATCTCACACCCATAGAGTTCTGGTGCTGATCATGTTTTGCTCGTGGAAGACGTTTAGTCAACGGGTCTTCCACATTCAGATCTGTGTGTACTTTGCAAATTTCTATGTCTCCATCCTTAATGTTATTACAAAGGGAGTTGAAGTGGCGCTTGATGTATTTTGTCTTCTTGTGAAACCTTAGCTCCTTGGCTATTGCAATGGCACCGATGCTGTCACAATAGAGAGTCATCGGATCTGATGCACTAGGCACAACTCCTAGATCAGATATGAACTCCTTCATTCACTGCTTCCGAAGCAACTATGTATTCCGCTTCACATGTAGATCCCGCTACAATGCTTTGCTTGGAACTGCACCCACTGACTGCTCCACCATTCAGAATATATATATATATGTATCCTGTCTGAGACTTTGAGTCATCCGGATCAGTGTCAAAGCTAGCATCGATGTAACCCTTTACGACGAGCTCTTCGTCACCTCCATAAACGAGAAACATGTCCTTAGTCCTCTTGAGGTATTTAAGGATATTTTTTACTGCTCTCCGGTGATCCACTCCTGGATTACTTTGGTACCTCCCTGCCAAACTTATGGCAAGGCACACATATGGTATGGTACATAGCATGGCATACATTATAGAGCCTATGGCTGAGGCATAGGGGATGACTTTCATCCTTTCTCTTTCTTCTGTGGTCGGGCTTTTAGTTTGACTCAACTTCACACCTTGCAACACAGGCAAGAACCCCTTCTTTGACTGGTCCATTTTGAACTTCTTCAAAATCTTGTCAAGGTATGTGCTTTGTGAAAGTCCTATTACGCATCTTGATCTATCTCTATAGATCTTAATACCCAATATGTAAGCAGCTTCACCTAGGTCTTTCACTAAAAAACTCTTGTTCAAATAACCTTTTATGTTTTCCAGAAATTCTATATCATTTCCAATCAACAATATGTCATCCACATATAATATTAGAAATGCTACAGAGCTCCCACTCACTTTCTTGTAAATACAATCTTTTCCATAAGTTTGTATAAAACTTTGATCACCTCATCAAAGCATATATTCCAACTCCGAGATGCTTGCACCATTCCATAGATGGATCGCTGGAGCTCGCATACCTTGTTAGCATCCTTAGGATCGACAAAACCTTCCGGTTGCATCATATACAACTCTTCCTTAAGGAACCCGTTAAGGAACGCTGTTTTGACGTACATCTGCCAGATTTCATAATCATAGTATGTGGCAATTGCTAACATAATTCTAACAGACTTAAGCATCGCTACGGGTGATAAAGTCTCATCGTAGTCAACTTCTTGAATTTGTCGAAAACCTTTTCTGACAAGTCATGCTTTATAGACAGTGACATTACCATTAGCGTATGTCTTCTTCTTGAAGATCCATTTATTTTCAATGGCTTGCCGATCATCGGGCAAGTCCACCAAAGTCCATACTTCGTTCTCATACATGGATCCCCTCTTGGATTTCATGGCCTGAAGCCTCTCTCGGAATCTAGGCTCATCATTGCTTCTTCAGAGTTCGCTAGTTCGCCATTGTCCAACAACGTGAATTCTGGGACAGGATTACCATACCACTCTGGTGCGGAACGTACCCTGATCGACCTACCAACTTTAGTAGTAACTTGATCTGAAGTTTCATGATTATCATCATTAGCTTCCTCTTTGGTTGGTGTAGGCATCACGAGAACTGCTTTCTGTGATGTGCTACCTTCCAATTCGAGAGAAGGTATGGTTATGTAACGCCCTCGATGCGGCTATATCTCCCACGTGTCGAAGCACGACTTAGAGGCATAACCGCATTGAAATCAATGTCGCAAGTGAGGTAATCTTCACACAACCCATGTAATACATAAAGGAAAAGATACATAGTTGGCTTACAATCGCCACTTCACACAATACATGAATAAAGCATTACATCAACCAGATACACTCAAGGTCCGACTACGGAACCAAAATAAAAGAAGACTACCCCAAAAGCTACACAGATCCCCGATCGACCCCAACTGGGCTCCAGTACTGATCAACTAGAATGAAACAACACAAAGGACAAGACTTCATCGAGCTCCTCCTTGAGCTTGGTTGCGTCACCTGCTCGGTAACATCGGCACCTGCAAGCTAGTTTGGAAGTATCTGTGAGTCACGGGGACTCAGCAATCTCACACCCTCGCGATCAAGACTATTTAAGCTTATAGGAAGGGTAAAAGGTATGAGGTGGAGCTGCAGCAAGCGACTAGCATATATGGTGGCTAACATACGCAAATGAGAGCGAGAAGAGAAGGCAAAGAACGGTCGAGAAACTATGATCAAGAAGTGATCCTAGAACAACCTACGTCAAGCATTACTCCAACACCGTGTTCACTTCCCGGACTCCGCCGAGAAGAGACCATCACGGTTACACATGCGGTTGATGTATTTTAATTAAGATCAACTTCATGTTTTCTACAACCGGACATTAACAAATTCCCATCTACCCATAACCGCGGGCACTGCTTTCGAAAGTTCAAATCCCTGCAGGGGTGTCCCAACTTAGCCCATCACAAGCTCTCATAGTCAACGAAGGATATTCCTTCTAGCGAGAAGACCCGATCAGGCTCGGAATCCCGGTTACAAGACATCCTCGACAATGGTAAAACAAGTCCAGCAACACCGCCCGAATGTGCCGACAAATCCCGATAGGAGCTGCACATATCTCGTTCTCAAGGCACACTCGAATAGGTTAAGCTACGAGTAAAACCAACCCTCGAGTTGCCCCGAGGTGGCCCCACCGGCTGCCCATTTCGGACCAACACTCAGAGGAGCACTGGCCCGGGGGGGTTAAAATAAAGATGACCCTTGAGTCTGCAGAACCCAAGGGAAAGAAAAGGCTAGGTGGCGAATGGTAAAACCAAGGTTGGGCATTGCTGGAGGAGTTTTATTCAAGGCGAACTGTCAAGGGGTTCCCATTATAACCCAACCATGTAAGGAACGCAAAATCCGGGAACATAACACCGATATGACAGAAACTAGGGCGGCAAGAGTGTAACAAAACACCAGGCATAAGGCCGAGCCTTCCACCCTTTACCAAGTATATAGATGCATTAATTAAATAAGAGATATTGTGATATCCCAACAAAATATCCATGTTCCAACATGGAACAAGCTCCAATCTTCACCTGCAACTAACAACGCTATAAGAGGGGCTGAGCAAAGCGGTAACATAGCCAAACAATGGTTTGCTAGGACAAGGTGGGTTAGAGGCTTGGCTCAACAATATAGGAGGCATGATAAGCAAGTGGTAGGTATCGCGGCATAGGCATAGCAAAAGAGCGAGCAACTAGCAAGCAAAGATAGAAGTGATTTTGAGGGTATGGTCATCTTGCCTGAAATCCCGCAAGGAAGAAGAACGAGTCCATGAAGAAGACAAACGGACGTAGTCGAACGGCTCCTCACAAACGCGACATTATCGGAACCAACCTGAAGAAGAAACACCGGAAAGAACCACACAACATAGTAAACAACCAACACATGAAGATGGTATGATATGCGGGATGCGGTATGTGATGCATATGCATGATTTGGAAAGGAATGATTGAACCTGGCCTCAACTTGGAAAACCAAGAGTTCCAGTGGAAAGAGGAGTTGATTTCGGTTGAAATCGATATAAAGATCACCGGAATCGGATGTACGGTTTGGAAATGGCAAGCAAAACAAATATGGCATCGGTCTGCGATAAACAGCAAGTGACCATATAGATGCATCAAGTTAAATATGCTACAGTACTCAAACATGACAAGAAAATACATTGCAGGGATCCACTCAAGATGCTTGACAAAAGATGAACAATGAACTACGGCTAATTCACTCAATAACATGTTCAAACAAGCATGGCAAAAGTGGAAATGATAACAAGTTTCAGACTTAGTGAAATTAACACAAGTCTGGAATTTATCATCAGGAAGCACACTATGGAGCATGAAAACTACAAGCTAAAGGAACTTAACATGGCAAAGCAAGGCATGGCATGAAGCTACTCAAAGCACTTAATAAAAGTCCCTTAGTGACCTTGAGCTAAAAGGGATTGGAAAATACAATTGCAAGCATGTGAACATAGCAAAAACATAAACAGATTCAGACTTAGTGAAAAACTGGAGCATGCAAAACAGTTAACGAGTAGGCATGTTTACGAGCTCGATGCACTCACTACAGAGCATGGCATGACAAAATAATCATACACCCATCAAGAAGACATGGCATAAAAGCTAGACATGGCAAGAACAACAACATAGCATGCACGGATCAATAACAACAAGCCCGGCAAAATCGCTAAACATGTCAACAACCTGCCAGGATCATTTTATAGCAAAAGTAGAGCTCGATTGACTCAAGCTAGGTTGCTCCATAATTGCAAACAAAGACATGGATGGATAGACCACAATGTTAACAAAACATCCTTACTGATCATCCTCAAAAGAGGCACGGATCACTAGGAAACAACATGAACATATGGCATAAAAACAATATCAGGACAAGGACTTAGTGAAATTCTAAGTCCCTGAAATTAGCATTATCGAGTAAGCTACTTTGCATGCTTGTGCTAGTCACCAAAAATATCACAAAAATATGTGGCAAGCACCTCTGTAAAGATGGCATGGCATATAACAAAACACATGTAGAGCTCAGGATCATAGCATGCACACATTAATCATGGCAAAAATGACAAAATGCCATTTGCTGAAACAGATCTGACAAATTCATCACATAGCCCTCTTCCAACAACATTTCGGGCATCAAGGTGAGCTCAAATGAAAATGATGCAATGAGATGAAATGATTTACTCGTCGAGACGAACATTTTGATATGCTACATGCACGAATTGGATCTACAATGAGAGAGTTATGACATGCCAAAGTTTGCAAAAAATTAGGGTTCGGGGATGAAAAAGTCAACCGAGGGGATTTCCAGATCTGGATCCAAATCGGATGCTTCCTGAGGATGACCTTGAGCTCGCCGGAAATGGTGTCACAGTGGCCAGAGCGAGGGGACTTGACGCCGGTGAGGAAGATCGTCGAGGAGGCGGCTCTGGTGGCCGAAGGTGAGGGCCGGCGAGGACGGGGCAGAGCAAGGCGGGGCCGGCGAGGTGGCGGCGCGGTGGCGCACGGCAGACGAAGTCCGGCAATGGGCCGGCGGAGTCGCGGTCGCCGGCGGGCGGGAGCGACCAGGCGCGGGGCGCCGAGCGCCTCGGGCGGCGACGGGGTCCGGATCCCGCGGGCCGGATCTGGGCCCTCAGGGCCTGGCGCGGTGGAGGAAAGGGCGGTGCCAAGTGGCGCCACGGGAATGGTGGAGGGCGCCGGTGGCGCTGAGGTGGCGGCGCCGGATTGGCCAGACGACGTGGCGGCGGCGCGGACATGTCCGGGCGGTGGGCAGTTTTTGTTCGGCGGCGCGAGGGGAAGAAGCTAGGGTTTCATCTGCGCGGATTTTGGGGGAGAGTCACTTATATATAGGTAGAGGGAGCTAGGAGAGTCCAAATGAGGTGCGGTTTTCGGCCATGCGATCGTGATCGAATGCTCTAGATGATAGAAGAGGTTTTGGTGGGTTTTGGTCCACTTTGGAAGGGTGTTGGGCTGCAACACACATGTGGCCTTTTCGGTCCCTCGGTTAACCGTTGGAGTATCAAACGAAGTCCAAATGGCACGAAACTTGACAGGCGGTCTACCGGTAGTAAACCAAGGACGCATGACAAATCTCGGTCCAATCCGAAAACGTTTAGCACCTGCACACGAAAGGAGGTAGAAAGGGACACCGGATGACATAGGAGCGCCGGATTGCAAAACGGACAACGGGGAAAATGCTCGAATGCATGAGACGAACATGTATCAAATGAAATGCACATGATGACATGATATGAGATGCATGATACGCAAGCAATGACAAGGAAACAACAGCAATAATTGGAAGACACCTGGCACATCGGTCACGGGGCGTTACAACACTCCACCACTATGAGAGGATCTCGTCCCGAGATCTAGAATGGCACCGGAGGGAAAATAGAAGAGAAAGAGAAGAGGTAAAACTAAGTTGCTTCTTTGACAGACGAGTGAAACCAACGAACCTTGAGAAGGTTGAAAAAATTGAAAGAAATAAAACAACGGAGAAGAACAAAGTTGAAAACACTCCGTTAGAAAAGAGGGACAAGGAAGAACAACTTCGGGCAGCACTCCGATTGAAAAATTATGCAAGACTTGATAAGATGAAAAGAACTTGAGCAGAGGGCACAACACTCCGTTAGGAAAAAGAAGGTAAAGAATATAAGCTTGACAAGATGAGAGGATACTTGATGAAATCACAAAACACTGCCTCCAGAAGAAAAGAGAGAATGGAATGGAATGAACGAAGGAGAAAAACAAGGTCTTGTGAGAGCACGCTAACAACAAATGCTAGAATGGAGTTGTTGGAAAACCAACAACGAAAAGAATAATCTTGATATGGTCTTATGGAATACATCTCAAATTATGAGGTGACAACATGCGAGTAACGGGAAAAAAAATTGGATTGATATGACCAAGGAGAGGAGAAAATATTTCACCGGAAGGATGGGTGAAGAACTTGGGTCACTTATAAGCACCATAATTAGAAACAATCTTTAGGGAAGGCTTTAGGTGGAATATAACCCAAGATAACTCCAATGAAGAGGTTGATGGATTTAAAATACCTCATTCTTAACCACATGTGAATCATGAGCCATGAACTCAAATTATCAAGAATGACATAATACCACCTCCAATAATATGGTAGAAAGAATTGCACTCTGGACTGCACGAAGAAGAAATGCTTGAGCTCCTTAGAAAAGAATCTCAATGAACACTTGGAGAAGGGATTATTTCCTTGATGAACCATCGTGTAGAACATCCATGAAGAACTCCGGTAACAAAAGGATGATGAAGATGAAAGGAAAAAGAAGTTGAAAACACAAGGTGAAGCCTTGCGATGATTTAAATGGAGCTTCGCGACAAGATAAAGTGGAAACTTGGAACCCTGGAAAAGAAAAAATGAGCAAAAGAAACCAAGAATTTTTCAATGAACCTCCGGATTAAGGAATTAATCACTTGGATGGACAAGAATAAGAATTATGTTATGCTTGTCCTTCATCAATTAAATTGATGATAAACAATGGATTTGGCACACTACTTATTCCCGTTGCAAAGGATTGAAGAGAGATATAGCCTAAACTTGAAAAAGGTCTTCCACGAACCACCAGTAGGATTGGAAAGAACGAATGAATTGATATGATAAACAAGGAAGAGAAATCTTGAACGAACCACTGTAAGAATTGAATATGAGCGAAGTAGGGGTGAATCACCGGTAAGAATTAGCAAATGAACGAAAATATATGAGAGAGTTTAGATATAAGAGAACGAAGAGATCATGAACTGATTAGAGAATATTTGAATGATGCACCGGTAAGATTTGTAGAACGAGAGCTGACAGCTGAGAATGAATAATTATGAGATGAGGGACTTCGGAGAAACAAACTGAAAAGACTCCTAAATTGCTCCGGATGAGTGAAAAGAATTCCCACAACTAAAACCAATTATGAGAGGATGGCGTCAAGCTACACCCATGAATCTTGAAGAGAACGGATAAGATTGCGAGAGAAATCTTCTTCGGTCTTCAAGTGTTGTGAAAGACGATGAGAGACACCACCATGAATTATTGAGGCACTCGGGAAGAATCAAAGCGAAGAGGTTGAGCCAACTATGAAAAGAATTTGAAAGATCTTGGAGAAAGACATTTGACTGATGATAAATCATTCTTACGTCAAACTTCGAAAAGAAATTTGAGGATAGCTCTGGAAAAATAAGAAGAGTCGGGTAAGATCCTGGGAAAAACCTGTGGGTTAGGGCCCACTCAAGAGAAAACACCATTTGAATGATTAAAAAGAGAGATTGCACCGGTTGAATTAAATGACTTGAATGAGATAACAACCTCGAAAGATCTTGAATGAATGCAGAGTGGAAAACATGAATCTTCGAGATATCTTCAGCACTCCGTAACAAATGAATAGCGAGAAGTGAATGAATATCAGGAGCACCGGCATGAGAGGGTATTTGAAACGAGGAAAAAGATATGATCAATAACGCTTGAATTTAAACCACCGGAGAAGAAAAATGAGTGATGAGTGATGAACTTGAAGCTCCGTTAGAATCTTCATGAGAATCGCCGGATGCGAACATTGAAAGAAAAGAATGGAGAGACTTCCATCGATAACATGGATACTTGATAAAGAAATCTTAGTCCTTCAAGAAAAAGGGTGGGTGGGCGGGAAAAACAAAGGCAACTTGGAGACGGATGAAACAAACACCGTTGAGAAGAACTGATACTAGATCTTGCGGATGTTGAAAATGGACGGATCCGCTTGAAGAGAAGCACACTAGTTGAAAAGGATTGGCAAGACAATCTCGATGATCAAGAAGGATTGTATTCACATAGGAATATGAGAACACCACTTAGACAAGGGATGTAATCAACATTTGACTTCGAAGCAACTCGAATACCACAACTCAACAAAAACAAAGGATTGGCTTGCAGAATAAGCCGGAACAAACATATGATAGAGATTTTGTCCGAAGTTTTCGTGGTGGGGCCTACACGGTCTCGATCGTACAGCACCATCATGTACAAGGCAGTGCACATGACATACGAAGCGTCCCCAAGTCGGCATAGCCAAGGACTCTTTAAGACACAATGAGACCACTGTAAAACCAACCGTGGATAGGCGGACCACTAGACGTCGAACCCCAATTTCATATCATACATCCGTCGGAAAGATATCCTAAGACCTACTTGAATTCCCACTTATAAACTCTCGAAATTTTCCGGTTATGCAATCAGGTGTTAGGGATACAGGGGAAGCATAATATCTCACCCAAACTAACAAATCCTACATCCAGTTGTATCCATCCTTCAACACATAACCAAGAAACCTTCGGAAATTGTTTACATCAACCTTCGAAAAGCATCCGTTATACGAGTTATGGCAATACTCCCGAACTCCCGCCCCAGTACTGGGTGGCGTCGAGGTTATCTCACCAACAACTGCATAAAAGAGATTTCCGATGTCGGCTTCCAGAACTGCAACGATAAAATTGTAACGACAACACCTCGGAGCTCAACTCCCCGGGACACTGCCACAACCCCTAAATGACAGGAGGCACCAAGAACAATGTTCTCGTCACAAATCGATCGGAACGATTCCAAGATACCCGCGTGATCCTAAAAAAAGTTTTAGTGAAATTGAGAAGAGAAGAGTCAAAACTCTACATCAGGATGCCTCACCAGAGCGACGAATGGACTAAGGAGTAAAAAGAATTCCTAACTCTCCGATATATATAATTCCTAAATGACTCAAAACATTTTTATAGACTCAACAACACCAACGATTCGATCAAGCAGGGGGGCTCCTAAGGTCGGGGAAGGCTCTGATACCAACTTGTAACGCCCTCGATGCGACTATATCTCCCACGTGTCAAAGCACGACTTAGAGGCATAACCGCATTGAAAGCAATGTCGCAAGTGAGGTAATCTTCACACAACCCATGTAATACATAAGGGGAAAGATACATAGTTGGCTTACAATCGCCACTTCACACAATACATGTATAAAGCATTACATCAACCAGATACACTCAAGGTCTGACTACGGAACCAAAATAAAAGAAGACTACCCCAAAAGCTACACATATCCCCGATCGACCCCAACTGGGCTCCACTACTAATCAACTAGAACGAAACAACACAAAGGAAAAGATCTTCATCGAGCTCTTCCTTGAGCTTGGTTGTGTCACCTGCTCGGTAACATCGGCACCTGCAAGCTGGTTTGGAAGTATTTGTGAGTCACGGGGACTCAGCAATCTCACACCCTTGCGATCAAGACTATTTAAGCTTATAGGAAGGGTAAAAGGTATGAGGTGGAGCTGCAGCAAGCGACAAGCATATATGGTGGCTAACATACGCAAATGAGAGCGAGAAGAGAAGGCAAAGCACGGTCGAGAAACTATGATCAAGAAGTGATCCTAGAACAACCTACGTCAAGCATTACTCCAACAGCATCTTCACTTCCCGGACTCCGCCGAGAAGAAACCATCACGGTTACACACGCGGTTGATGTATTTTAATTAAGATCAACTTCAGGTTTTCTACAACCGGACATTAACAAATTCCCATCTGCCCATAACCGCGGGCACGTCTTCGAAAGTTCAAATCCCTGCAAGGGTGTCCCAACTTAGCCCATCACAAGCTCTCACGGTCAATGAAGGATATTCCTTCTAGCGGGAAGACCCGATCAGGCTCGGAATCCCGGTTACAAGACATCCTCGACAATGGTAAAACAAGTCCAGCAACACCGCCCGAATGTGCCGACAAATCCCGATAGGAGCTGCACATATCTAGTTCTCAAGGCACACTCAGATAGGTCAAGCTATGAGTAAAACCAACCCTCGAGTTGCCCCGAGGTGACCCCGCGGGCTGCCCATTTCGTACCAACACTCAGAGGAGCACTGGCCCGGGGGGGTTAAAATAAAGATGACCCTTGAGTCTGCAGAACCCAAGGGAAAGAAAAGGCTAGGTGGCGAATGGTAAAACCAAGGTTGGGCATTGCTGGAGGAGTATTATTCAAGGCGAACTGTCAAGGGGTTCCCATTATAACCCAACCTCGTAAGGAACGCAAAATCCGGGAACATAACACCGATATGACGGAAACTAGGGCGGCAAGAGTGGAACAAAACACCAGGCATAAGGCCGATCCTTCCACCCTTTACCAAGTATATAGATGCATTAATTAAATAAGAGATATTGTGATATCCCAACAAAATATCCATGTTCCAACATGGAACAAGCTCCAATCTTCACCTGCAACTAACAACGCTATAAGAGGGGCTGAGCAAAGCGGTAACATAGCCAAACAACGGTTTGCTAGGACAAGGTGGGTTAGAGGCTTGGCTCAACAATATAGGAGGCATGATAAGCAAGTGGTAGGTATCGTGGCATAGGCATAGCAAAAGAGCGAGCAACTAGCAAGCAAAGATAGAAGTGATTTCGAGGGTATGGTCATCTTGCCTGAAATCCCGCAAGGAAGAAGAACGAGTCCATGAAGAAGACAAATGGACGTAGTCAAACGGGTCCTCACAAACGCGAAGTTATCGGAACCAACCCGAAGAAGCAACACCGGAAAGAAGCACACAACATAGTAAACAACCAACACATGAACATGAAATGATATGCGGGATGCGGTATGTGATGCGTATGCATGATTTGGAAAGGAATGATTGAACCTGGCCTCAACTTGGAAAACCAAGAGTTCCACTAGAAAGAGGAGTTGATTTCGGTTGAAATCGATATAAAGATCACCAGAATCGGATGCACGGTTTGGAAATGGCAAGCAAAACAAATATGGCATCGGTCTACGATAAACAGCAAGTGACCATCTAAATGCATCAAGTTAAATATGCTACAGTACTCAAACATGACAACAAAATACATGGCAGGTATCCACTCAAGATTCTTGACAAAAGATGAACACTGAGCTACGGCTAATTCACTCAATAACAGGCTCAAACAAGCATGGCAAAAGTGCAAATGATAATAGGTTTCAGACTTAGTGAAATTAACACAAGTCTGGAATTTATCATCAGGAAGCACACTTTAGAGCATGAAAACTACAAGCTACAGGAACTTAACATGGCAAAGCAAGGCATGGCATGAAGCTACTCAAAGCACTTAACAAACGTCCCTTAGTGACCTTGAGCTAGAAGGGATTGGAAAATACAATTGCAAGCATGTGAACATAGCAAAAACATAAACAGATTCAGACTTAGTGAAAAACTGGAGCATGCAAAACAGTTAACGAGTAGGCATGTTTACGAGCTCGATGCACTCACTAAAGAGCATGGCATGACAAACTAATCATACACCCATCAAGAAGACATGGCATAGAAGCTAGACATGGCAAGAACAACAACATAGCATGCACGGATCAATAACAACAAGCCCGGTAAAATCGCTTAACATGTCAACAACCTGCCAGGATCATTTTATAGCAAAAGTAGAGCTCGATTGACTCAAGCTAGGTTGCTCCATAATTGCAAACAAAGAAATGGATGGATATAGCACCACAATTTTAACAAAACATCCTTAATGATCATCCTCAAAAGAGGCACGGATCACTAGGAAACAACATGAACATATGGCATAAAAACAATATCAGGACAAGGACTTAGTGAAATTCTAAGTCCCTAAAATCAGCATTATCGAGTAAGCTACTTTGCATGCTTGTGCTAGTCACCACAAATATCACAAAAATACATGGCAAGCACCTCCGTAAAGATGGCATGGCATACAACAAAACACATGTAGAGCTCAGGATCATAGCATGCACACATTAATCATGGCAAAAATGACAAAATGCCATTTGCTGAAACAGATCTGACAAATTCATCACATAGCCCTCTTCCAACAGCATTTCAGGCATCAAGATGAGCTCAAATGAAAATGATGCAATGAGGTGAAATGATGTACTCGTCGAGGCGAACATTTTGATATGCTACACGCATGAATCGGATCTACAATCAGAGAGTTATGACATGCCAAAGTTTGAAAAAAAATTAGGGTTCAGGGATGAAAAAGTCAACCGAGGGGATTTCCAGATCTGGATCCAGATCGCACGCTTCCCGAGGATGACCTTGAGCTCTCCGGAAATGGTGTCACGGTGGCCGGAGCAAGGGGACTTGACGCCGGTGAGGAAGATCATCGAGGAGGCAGCTCTGGTGGCCGGAGGTGAGGGCTGGTGAGGACGGGGCGGAGCAAGGCGGGGCCGGCGAGGTGGGCGGCGCGCCGGCGCGGTGGCGCATGGCGGACGAAGTCCGGTGACGGGGCGGTGGAGTCGCGGTTGCCGGCGGGCGGCACCGACCAGGCGCGGGGCACCGAGCGCCTCGGGCGGCGACGGGGTCCGGATCCCGTGGGCCGGATCTGGGCCCTCAGGGCCTGGCGCGGTGGAGGAAAGGGCGGTGCCAAGTGGCGCCGTGGGAATGGTGGAGGGCGCCGGCGGCACTGAGGCGGCGGCGCCGGATTGGCTGGACGACGTGGCGGCGCTGCGGACATGTCCGGGCGGTGGGCAGTTTTTGTCCGGCGGCGCGAGGGGAAGAAGCTAGGGTTTCATCTGCGCGGATTTTCGGGGAGAGCCACTTATATATAGGTAGAGGGAGCTAGGAGAGTCCAAATGAGGTGCGGTTTTCGGCCACGCGATCGTGATCGAACGCTCGAGATGATAGAAGAAGTTTAGGTGGGTTTTGGGCCATTTTGGAAGGATGTTGGGCTGCAACACACACGAGGCCTTTCCGGTCCCTCGGTTAACCGTTGGAGTATCAAACGAAGTCCAAATGGCACGAAACTTGACAGGCGGTCTACCGGTAGTAAACCAAGGCCGCATGAAAAATCTACGTCCAATCCGAAAACGTTTAGCAGCCGCACACGAAAAGAGGTAGAAAGGGACACTTGATGACATAGGAGCGCCGGATTGCAAAACGGACAACGGGGAAAATGCTCGAATGCATGAGACAAACATGTATGCAAATGAAATGCACATGATGACATGATATGAGATGCATGACACGCAAGCAATGACAAGGCAACAACAGCGAATAACTGGAAGACACCTGGCACATCGGTCACGGGGCGTTACAGGTTACCTCATCAAGTTCTACTTCCTCCCACTCACTTCTTTCGAGAGAAAGGACCCATTCTTAGCAACAAAAATCTTGCCCTCGGATCTTTGATAGAAGGTATACCCAATGCTCTCTTTATGGTATCCTATGAAGACACATTTCTCCACTTTGGGTTCGATCTTATCAGGCAGAAGCCTCTTGACATAAGCGTCGCATCCCCAAACTTTAAGAAATGACAACTTAGGTTTCTTGCCAAACCATAATTCATACGGTGTTGTCTCAATGGATTTAGGCGGTGCCCTATTTAAAGTGAATGCGGCAGTCTCTAATGCATAACCCCAAAATGATGGTGGCAAATCAGTAAGAGACATCATAGAATTCACCATATCCAATAAAGTACAGTTACGACGTCCGGACACACCATTACGTTGTAGTGTTCCAGGTGGCGTGAGTTGTGAAACAATTTAGCATTGTCTTAAATGAGCACCAAACGTAACTCAAATATTCACCTCCACGATCGGATCTTAGAAACTTTATTTTCTTGTTATGATGATTCTCCACTTCATTCTGAAATTCCTTGAACTTTTCAAAGGTTTCAGACTTGTGTTTCATTAAGTAAATATACCCATATCTACTCTAATCATCTGTGAAGGTAAGAAAATAATCATTCCAATAAGTCACTAGCCCACTCCATTGTTCCGGAAAAGGGGGTTTTAGTCATCTTGCCCATAAGGCATGGTTCACATGTATCAAATGATTCATAATCAAGTGATTCCAAAAGTCCATCAGCATGGAGTTTCTTCATGCGCTTTACACCACTATGACCTAAGCGGCAGTGCCACAAGTATGTGGAATTATCATCATTAACTTTGCATCTTTTGGCATCAATATTATGAATATGTGTATCACTACAATCGAGATTCAACAAGAATAAACCATTCACAAGGGGTGCATGACCATAAAAGATATTATCCATATAAATAGAACAACTATTATTCTCTGACTTAAATGAATAACCGTCTCATAATAAACAAGATCCAGATATAATATTTATGCTTCACGCAGGCACTAAATAACAATTATTTAGGTTTAAAATTAATCTCGGAGGTAAATGTAGAGGGAGCGTGCCGACGGCGATCACATCAACCTTGGAACCATTTCCGACGCGCATCGTCACCTTGTCCTTAGCTAGTCTCCGTTTATTCTGTGGCTCCTGTTTTGAGTTACAAGTATTAGCAACCGAACCGGTATCAAATACCCAAGCACTACTACGAGCACTAGTAAGGTACACATCAATAACATGTATATCATATATACCTTTGTTGACGTTGCCAGCCTTCTTATCTGCCAAGTACTTGGGGCAGTTCCGCTTCCAGTGGCAATTCCCCTTGCAATAGAAACACTCAGTCTCAGGTTTGGTTCTAGCCTTGGGTTTCTTCACGGGAGCGGCAACTGGTTTGCCATTCTTCTTGAAGTTCCCTTTCTTTCCCTTGCCTTTCTTCTTGAAACTGGTGGCCTTGTTGGCCATCAACACTTGATGCTCTTTCTTCATCTCTACCTCCGCGGCCTTAAGCATTGCGAAGAGCTCAGGGATTGTTTTATCCATCCCTTGCATATTGTAGTTCATCATGAAGCTCTTGTAGGTTGGTGGCAGTGAATGAAGAACCTTGTCAATCGCTACTTCATCCAGAATATTAACTCCCAACTGATTCAAGCGGTTGAAGTACCCAGACATTTTGAGTACGTGCTCACTAACAGGGTTGTACTCTTCCATCTTGCAGCTAAAGAACTTATCGGAGGCGTCATACCTCTCAACCCGGGCGTGAGCCTGAAATACCAATTTCAGCTCCTGGAACATCTCATATGCTCTGTGGTGCTCAAAACATCTTTGGAGCCCCGGTTCTAAACCGTAAACCATGGCGCACTGAACTATCGAGTAGTCATCAGAACGTGTCTGCCAGATGTTCACAACATCCACAGACAGCGCTGGAGGGGGTGGCACACTGAGCGGTACATCAAGGACATAAGCCTTCTGTGCAACAATGAGGATAATCCTCAAATTACGGACCCAGACCGCATAGTTGCTTCCATCATCTTTCAATTTAGCTTTCTCTAGGAATGCACTAAAATTCAGGGGAGCTACAACGTGATCCATTTATCTACAACATTAATTTGCAAAGACAATTAGACTATGTTCATGATAATTGGTTATGTTAATCAAATTACTAAAGAAATCCCACTTAAATCAACATCCTTAAGTTGTCTAAGTGTTCACCCGGTCCATATCAACCAGCCCATGTCCGATCATCACGTGAGATGGTGTGGTCATCAACAGTGAACATCTCCATGTTGATCATATCTACTATATTACTCGTGTTCGACCTTTCGGTCCTCCGTGTTTCGAGGCCATGTATATACATGCTAGGCTTGTCAAGTTCAACCCAAGTATTCCGCATGTGTAAAACTGGCTTACACCCATGGTATGCGAACATAGAGTCTACCACACCCGATCATCATGAGGTGCTTCAAAATGACGAACTATCACAATGGTGCATACTTAAGGAGAACACATTTATCTTGAAATTAAGTGAATGGATCATCTTATAATGCTACTATCATTCTAAGCAAAATAAGATGCATAAAAGGTAAACATCACATGCAATCAAAATATGTGACATGATATGGCCATTATCATCTTGTACTTTTGATCTCCATCTCCAAAACATCGGCATGATCTCGATCGTCACCGGCATGACACCATGATCTCCATCATCGCGTCGTCACATGGTTGTCTCGCCAACTATTGCTTCTACAACTATTGCTAATGCATAGCGATAAACTAAAGCAATTACATGGTGTTATTTGTTGGCACGCAAGTCATACAATAAATTATAGACAACCCTATGGCTCCTGCCTGTTGTCGTACTCACCGACATGCAAGTCGTGAACCTATTACAAAACATGATCATCTCATACATCAACATATATCACATCACGTTTTGGCCATACCACATCACAACATGCCCTGCAAAAACAAGTTAGATGTCCTCTACTTTGTTATTGCAATTTTACATGGCTGCTAGAGCAAACTATAAGAACCGTTCTTATCTATGCAAAACCACAATGGTGATATACAAATTTCTTTTAATCTTCCACAAGGACCACCCTCGTCAAATCAAATTCAACTAAAGTGGGAGAGACAGACACCCGCAAAGCCACTTTTATGCAATACAAGTTGCTTGTCAAACAGTGGAACCGGTCTCATGTGCGTGGACATGTAAGGTTAGTCCGAGCCGCTTCATCCCACAATACCGTCGAATCCAAAAGTAAAGGGAAGTAAGCAATGAGGACATCAATGCCCACAACAACTTTGTGTTCTACTCATGCATATACATCTATGCATAGACCTAGCTCATCATGCCACTGATGGGGAACAAAGCATGAAAATTAAGAAAATCCTATGAGACACCCAAGATCTAATCTAGGAGACGCATAGCAACAAGAGGGGAGTTTGTCTACATACCCTTGTAGACCTAAAGAGAAAGCGTATATAACGCGGTTGATGTAGTCATACTCTTCGTGATCCAATCACCATCCAATCCGATCTAGCGTCGAACGGATGGCACCTCCGCATTCAGCACACGTGCGGCTCGATGATGTCTCCTCCTTCTTGATCTAGCAAGCAAGAGAGGAGAAGTAAATGGGATCTCAACCAGCACGGTGGCATGGTGGAGATGGTGGTGGTGCAATCCTGGTAGGGCTTCACCAAACGCTGTCGGAACCAATCTAAGGAGAAAACGGAGTTTTGGGAGAGGTAGGGCTGCCGCCGGGGCGTTGGATTTGGTGTGTCCAGCCCCTCCCTCTCCCCCGCTATTTATAGGAGGCAAGGGGGAGGGCTGGGGTGCAGCCTTGGCCCCTCCTCCAAAGGAGGGGCGCTGGCCTAGGGAGGAGTCCTCCCTCCCCAAGGCACCTAGGGGGTGCCTTCCCCCTTAGGACTCTACCACGTCTCCATGTTCTAGGTGCATGGGCCTCTTGGGGCTGGTGCCCATGGACCATGTAGGCCAGGGCGCACCCCCTACAGCCCATGTGGCCCCGGGGCAGGTGGACCCCCCTAGTGGACCCCGGAACCCTTTCAGCACTGCCGGTACAATACCAATAATGCCCGAAACTTTCCATGCGACCAAAACAGGACTTCCTATATATGAATCTTTACCTCCAGAGCTCCTCGTGATGTCTGGGATCTCATCCGGGACTCCTAACAGCATTCGGTTACCAATGCGCATATCCCAAAACTACTCTAGCATCACCCAATGTTAAGCGTGCGGACCCTACGGGTTCGAGAATCATGTAGACATGACCGAGACAGTTCTCCCATCAATAACCAGTAGCAGGATCTGGATGCCCATATTTCTTCCTACATATTCCACGAAAATCTTTATCGGTTGAACCATGATGTCAAGGATTTAGTTAATCACGTATGCAATTCCCTTTATCCATCGATATGTTCCTCGCCCGAGATTCAATCATCGATATATCCATACCTAGTTCAATCTCGTTACCGGAAAGTCTCTTTACTCGTTTTGTAATACAAGATTTCGTGACTAAACTCATTAGTCACATGAAGCTTCTTATGATGTTTTATTACCGAGAGGGCCCAGAGATATCTCTCTGCCACATGAAGTGACCAATCCCAGTCTCGATCCATGCAACCCAACAGACACCTTCAGAGATACCTATAGAGCACCTTTATGATCACCAAGTTATGAAGTGATGTTTGATAGCACACAAGGCATTCCTCCGGTATCCGGGAGTGGCATGATTTCATGATCTAAGGAACTGATACTTGACATGAAGAAAGCTATAGCAAATAAACTAAGTGATACGATCCGTTGCTAAGCTTATGGTTGGGTCTTGTCCATCACATCATTCTCCTAATGATGTGATCATGTTATCAAAAGACAACTCATGTCTATGGTTAGGAAACCATAACCATCTTTGATCAACATGCTAGTCTAGTAGAGGCTTACTAGGGACACAGTGTAGTTTATGTATTCACACATGTATTTAAGTTTCTGATCAATACAATTCTAGCATGAATAATAAACATTTATCATGAATGGAAAATATGATAATAACCATTTTTATTGCCTCTAGGGCATATTTCCAACACTAGTGTCCAGCAGTTTCTGCTCGCGGACGATCAGGTTGTGCTCCCGCTGAGCCAGTCAGACGCTTTCTACCACAGACTCCTGGCGAGCGGCCTCAAGGGCCCTATCATCCAGTGAATCACCCGCTGTGGGAGTGTGAAGGACTCGCTCGGCTGCCCCGTGTTGTCCCTGAATAGTCGGGTCCTCAGCAGATGCATCTCCTGCGAATGCCATGCTTGGTTTTGCCGCATTCTTCCCGCGACTCGGCTCGGGTAGTGGAGTTCCACCCATAAAGACTTTCGCCACGGATGTCTGTCATCTGCAGCTCTCTTCTCCCTCGGAGACGGACTCCAAGAGGATAGATATACTCAGAGTCCATCATTCCCACGAGCCGACTCACGGGATGGCAGAACTGGGGGCGAGGTGCTAGCTATGTCGACTAGTATGACGATGGGAGCTGCATACCCAAATCTCCCAAGTACGTGGCTTGGTAGTGGATGCTCCCGCGAGCCGGCAGGTTAGCACAATTCAATAGGGCATCAGAATGGCACGCTGAATCATCGATGGGGAACTCGAGGATCCCGAAGTGGATGTTGCCAGCCGGAACCGATGAAGATGAAGCCAAATGCACCATACTGTCGTTAGACGCTTGCCCCATGTGGGCGCCAACTGCCATGAATATAATACTGACAATACTAGGGGGTATGGATGTAGAGGCAATCGTATCTAGTGAATGGTGGGGTTGGGAGTAAGCCCTCTGCACTGGACGTAACACCTTACTCCTATGGTGCTCTTTGTTCTTAGCGTAGGTACAATGTCAGTATGTTCAACCTTCTGCCCGAGGCTTCCCTCCCGGCTTATATAGAGTGCGTCAGGTAGGGGTACATAAAGGGCTGGTATTAATACTATTCATGGCCTCAGGTGTGGCCAACTGGTTCCTAGCATTTACTAGTGGTAATTGTCGTATTTAACAAGATTATACCATTGTTAGGTAACTACCCCCATTATGACATCGTGGCCGAGAGGTATCCTAGGTAGCAGCCGACTAGAGGCATAGCCGACTGCTCCCTTAGTCTCTGACCGAGTGCCTTGGCGATCGTTAGTCAAGTGGCCTACCGTTCGGCTGTTGGGACTTAGCGCGGCCTTATGCCACCCCCCTTGGCCCATTATCTTCCGGACTGCATTTTATACGAGTCTTGGGCCTCTAGTGGGTCACTTGTGCACTTAGGACCACCCCGTATTTGTAACCCCGACAGCTGACTACACAATAACACCCCAGCCGGCCAACGAGATCACATAAAATGTGGTCGGCACCGGACCAGAAAACAACAACTGCCACCAGAATGGAATGATTTAAGAAATAGAAGAAGAGGGGTGCCTTTCGGGTTGCCCTCTCTCCCAAACCGACATGCGAGTGGAAAGACCAATGCACCCATCCAAAACCGACATACGAGTGGAAATACTAAATTACCCACCCAGCGCCACAGTGGCCCTCGAACATGGTTCGAACTTTACGAACATCATAGGAGTAAATTTATAAAAGAATTAAATTGATTTGGATTTGTGGCATTAACTATATGTTCAACTATAGTTTGAGTTTAAATTTAAATAAATTTATATTTAGAAAGCCAATCTTGAGTCAAGCTGATCTCAAATGTTTGGTTTATCTTTTGGGATCCAAATAAAAAGCAAATTTTCAATTCAAATAACAATTTGAATTGGATTCCAAAAACATTGTCATTGTAAAGTAAAATGGTCGCCATGGCGGCATCTTTCAAACCTCTGACATGGCAAGAATTTCTATTTTCGTCCAGTTAGGCACACATGTTGGCTTGACATAGCCGGCTGGATGACCGTTCTCACAGCCGGCAAGACGGCCCTCCCCACAGTCGGTGCACATGAGGAGTGGCGGTGTCAAAACCGGCGGATCTCGGGTAGGGGATCCCGAACTGTGCGTCTAGGCCGGATGGTAACAGGAGGCAGGGGACACGATGTTTTACCCAGGTTCGGGCCCTCTTGATGGAGGTAAAACCCTACGTCCTGCTTGATTAATATTGATGATATGGGTAGTACAAGAGTAGATCTACCACGAGATTAGAAAGGCTAAACCCTAGAAGCTAGCCTATGGTATGATTGTTGTTCGTCCTATGGACTAAAACCCTCCGGTTTATATAGACACCGGAGAGGTCTAGGGTTACACAGAGTCGGTTACAATGGTAGGAGATCTACATATCCGTATCGCCAAGCTTGCCTTCCACGCCAAGGAAAGTCCCTTCCGGACACAGGACAAAGTCTTCAATCTTGTATGTTCATAGTCCAGGAGTCCGGCCGAAGGTATAGTCCGGCTATCCGGACACCCCCTAATCCAGGACTCCCTCAGTAACCCCTGAACCAGGCTTCATTGACGATGAGTCCGGCGCGCAAATTGTCTTCGGCATTGCAAGGCGGGTTCTTCTCCAAATTCCGTGTACCTATTGAACAGTGTCCGGTTTCTTGTAAATGTAGTGCTCCTTGGCTTCTACGCCCAATAATGGCCGTTTTCCACGTATCAAACGAATACGAAAAGTTAGGGTGTTTTTTATATTTACACCCCTAGCCGCGTGAATGAGCCACCTATTTAAGGGGATGAGGATTTAGATCCAAACCACACCTTCTCCCTTCCGCGAGTATTCATCCGAGCGTATCCGACAGAGGTCCATTCCATCATGGCCGGCCACCGCAGCTCCTCCTCTCGCCCTTCCAGCCCTCAGCCTAGAGATTGGAAGAGGTGCTACGTCCCGCACAGCGAGCTAGTGACGCTCCAGACCAAGGGATTTCTCCCCCCGGCCTATATGGTCCCGGTTCGAGCCGGACTTGCCACCTATAATGGCGGAGAGCAAGCGGAGAGCGCCCCCAATCCCTCCAAAGGAGAGCGGGTATGCCTTGTCCCTTACTTAATAAGAGGGCTCGGATTTCCAATTCATCCGTTTCTCCGGGGGCTTCTGGAGTTCTATGGCCTCCAGCTGCACAACCTCACGCATGTCTCCATATTGCATATCGCGGGCTTCGTAGCCCTTTGCGAGCTGTTCTTGGGCTACGAGGCTCATTTCGCGCTGTGAAAAAGGCTATTCTGCCTTGTGCCCCGCTCTAAGGAGGGGTCAATATATCAGGTGGGCGGAGCCGAAGTGTGGTGCATCGCCGGGACCGGATATCTATCCGGAACCCCAAAGAAGGCGTCCGAGGACTGGCCTTCGGAATGGTTTTATATAGAGGACGTCCCGCTGCCGGATCCTGTCCGGATCGGCCTCCCTGAGTTCGACAGTGCTCCCCTAAAGAAGCGCCTAAGCTGGCGTCCATGGAGCCCTCAGAGGGAAAGTGACAGGGACGTTATTTACCTAATGGGCCGGATAAGGTTGTTAGCTCATTCCGGACTGACCATGATCGGGGTCATGGCCACATGCATCATGCGAGGGGTGCATCCGCTTCAGTATAGAGGCCTCCCCATGTGGGACTTCAACGGGGAGGACGACACCACCCGCTACGGTCGTAAGGGGCCGGATTCAGCTGTCGCTCTAATAAAGACCTTGTCCGCTTTATACAAGGGAGAAGAGGAGGAATTTCTCCGCGTCAACACATGGGGTGGATTTTCTATGTACAATCCCCCAAGTTGGGTAAGTGGACACTTTTACTTGCCCATCCGTTTTATATTCCCATTGTTAAATTTTCAGTCTAACGACTTCAACGCAGGAACTGCGCCAGGCTGTTAAAGAAATAAACAGCCCTCCTCCACAACCCGAGGATCCGGGACGGTCCCTCGACCCGGCCTCTCAAGAGGATCCGGACTTATCTGTGGAGCTGATTGATGGAGTGTTTCATCAATTGAGCAAGGACAACGCCTTGGTGGCCATTACGGCCGATTATCCAGGGCTACTCCCAGCCTCACAGGTAACTGAGACCGGAGTCCCAACACTTTGAAAAGGGATCTGTCCTCGCGTATTTTCGACTGCCGTATGACAACCGTGTTTTGCAGGGGAGGTCCTTGAGACGGGAGGCCGAGCCTGCGGCGACTAGCCAACGAGGGGCGGCAAGGCCCCGCGAGCTGAAAAGAAGTGCGGTCCGGACTGAGGCATCGGCGCAAAGGTATAGCGCGCCACCTTATTCCCAGGTGTTATTCCTTCGAGGCATATTAACGCTCATGCTCTCTTCAGGACAAAGAGACCTCGCCGGACTATATCCGGAGAGGCTGCCAATCACGCCTCCACCAGCCAGGCTCCAAAGCCTGGTCCGGAAGCGGAGGCGAACACGAGGCGCGCACCGGACGCTCCTCCGACGGAGGATGCGGACAGGCTGCCTGCCACCAATACCGAGGTGGAGAGTGCCATGAACCACAGGCGTCGCCGACAGTTCTTCGCGATGCTTGTTTCTCCCAAGAGGCATTGGATGCCTTCAATTCGGGAGACGCGTACCTCCATGCCGCTCAAAATGGTCTAGCCAGAGCCACGGAGCAGTATGTGAAAGACATACGGGTAAGAAAATTTTGGTAATTATATATATGTACCAGTAGCCCCCGAGACTTGAAACAGTTAGAATAACTGATTTAAGGATCATCTGTTATGCAGGTTCTTACAGAAAAGAATACCCTGCTATCCCAGGAGCTGGAAGAGTGCAAAGCCCAACTTGAGGCCGCACTAGCCGCGGCAGGGGAGCCCAGGGAGACCCCCTCTAGTAATATACGCTTTGAAAGATAAGTATTTTGCAAAGTGCAGCGTGGGTGCAAATCTGACAAATGAAATTGCAGATGGCGCCGGATTAAATCCGGAAGTGCAACAACTCCGACGCCAGCTAAAGGTTGGTGAGAGCGTGCTGACAAAGGTGAGGCGGGAGAAGAATGATCTCCAAGATGCCAACACCAAGCTGGGCATTGAAATGAAGGACGTTCGTGCCCAGCTGTTGGACTTCGTGAAGGAGAATCAGCGGCTTCGACGCAGCATATATAGTAAGTGCTTAAACGAACTTTGAAAAAAGAGTTCGGCGAGGAAGTCGACTAACAGAGTAATGTTTGTAGGTATGCTAACAGGTCGTCCTTCAGAGGAAATGCCCGGTTCTACGGGTGATCTTCTTCCCGAGCTCTCACAACTGCATGAGCGAGTTCGGCAGGTGATGCAAGGCGTTGCCCAGGCTTTGTGGCCATCTGTCTCCATGCCCGAAGGCCTTGGAGAGCTTGTAGAGAAGCTGAAGGGAGCGTGGTGGCGCTTCCGATTGTGGAAGATGTCGGCCTGCCGTCAAGGTGCCAGGGAGGCCTAGGCCATGGTGAAGACGCGGTACACGAAGGCTGACCCAAACCACATGGCCGAGGTCGGACCCGTAGGGCCCGATGGGAAGGAGATCCCTGTGAGCTTAGTATATGGCCAAGTAGAGTTGTCCGCAAAGTATTCCCAACAGGACTATAAACTAGACAGCCTGTTAGATGGTATTGAAGAGGAATACTATCAGTCAGATTGACTATGTAATTTTAATTGACATGTGTAATGCCTTCTAGCCGGATTGTAGATCGTTTGTCATGGCCGACCTTTTCGCTTCAACCTCGGGACCTGACAGTCCGGAGTGTGTCCGAATACCCTCGCGGTTATATAAGAACCGGGGTATGCATGGAGACCAGGCGTAGGGGTCATTAGTGCTTGAACAGACAAGTGCCCAACTAGTTATGTTATATTACATGGTTAGTAAGAAGCATCTTCCAGGGAGAATAGTTCCATTAGGGGTTCCTTTCCCTGGGAGGCATGCCCTAAAGTGCATGTCCATTCTGCGAAAAGAGGCGCAGGAAAAACATCTGGGGCGTATAGATAAAAAAAAGATCATCTTTAGTTCACCGACCGAATATTCCCTTAAGAACATTAGCTTTCGGCTTCACCCAATCTGAGGTACACATCCGGCTGACCCGGCAGTAACAATCACAGAGGTGCTCCCTTTACCACCTAGCCGAACAATCGGGAATGTAGGGGTAAGCACAGGAGCCAGGCAACCCAGCTTGGCCAAAACTTAAGTCATATCGATGCATATCATGGCGAATAAAAGGTACATGCGGAAGTGTGACACATGTGTTGGGCATGAAGCCCGTATAAATAAGCTTCTGTTTAAAGAAGCCCCCAGGTTTAATGAGCGCGGATAGAGCGTCATTTTATGAGCCTTTAAAGGCTATAAGAGAGAGAGGAGAAGGAGAGAAATGTAAGACAGAAAGTATGTAAAAATGGACAGAGGAAGGAGACGAACACAGAGTCCGGCGCTAGGCATAGAATCTTCGGAGACGGGTTGCGTTCCATGGGTTCGGCTCGAGTCGGTTATCCGATGCATCTCGCAGGCGGTACGCTCCACCAGTCAGGACTTGGTCAATTATGAAGGGACCTTCCCACTTGGGCTTGAGTTTGTCCTTTTTCTTGTCCGGCAGGCGTAGAACTAATTCGCCAACATTGTAATTTTTGGCCCGTACTTCTCTGCTTTGGTATCTTCGAGCCTGCTGTTGATAGAATGTGGAACGGGCTTTTGCCACGTCTCGCTCTTCCTCCAAGGCGTCCAAACTGTCCTGCCGATCGAGCTCGGCTTCTCTTTCTTCGTACATGCACACTCGAGGTGAGTCATGAATTATGTCGCAGGGCAAAACTGCCTCTGCGCCGTACACCATGAAGAATGGTGTGTATCCGGTGGTGCGATTCGGCATGGTCCGCAGCCCCCAGAGTACGGAGTCGAGCTCCTCTACCTAGTGCGTATTAGATTCCTTGAGGGACCGCACTAATCTGGGTTTGATGCCGCTCATGATAAGACCATTTGCACGTTCGACCTGGCCATTGGTTTGTGGGTGATAGACGGAAGCATAATCGAGCTTGATGCCCATGTTTTTGCACCAGAGTTTTACCTCATCGGCCGTAAAGTTCGTGCCGTTATCAGTGATGATGTTGTTGGGAACGCCGTAACGGTGTACAACCCCGGATATAAAGTCTATCACCGGTCCGGATTCGGCCGTCTTAACAGGCTTGGCTTCTATCCATTTGGTGAACTTATCCACCATGACCAGTAAGTATTTTTTCTTATGGGTTCCGCCTTTAAGGAGTCCAACCATGTCAAGCCCCCAGACCGCGAAGGGCTAGGTGATGGGGATAGTTTGGAGGGCAGTGGGTGGCATATGGCTTTGGTTTGCAAAAAGCTGGCAACCGACGCACCGTTGGACTAAGTCCTGGGCGTCTGCCTGGGCCGTCGGCCAATAAAAGCCTGTACGGAAGGCCTTGCTTACAAGGGACCGAGCTGCAGTGTGATGTCCATCGAGTCCGGCATGAATTTCAGCTAGGAGGTTCCGCCCTTCCTCTTCGGAGATGCACCTTTGAAGGACTCCGGTAGTGCTTTTCTTATAAAGCTCTCCCTCATGGACTTTATAGGCTTTAGATCGCTACACTATGCAGCGTGCCTCATTTTGGTCCTCAGGGAGTTCCTGCCTGGTAAGGTAGGCGAGGAATGGTTCTGTCCACGGGGCGATGACGGCCATTATTACATGGGCTGAAGGTGTTATTTCATTGGCAGAGCCTTCAATTATGTCAGAGTGTTCGGTGTCGGGCAGTGCGGTTGGGTCCGGGCTGTTATTGCCAGGTTCCCCTTCCCATACTACGGACGGCTTGAACAGCCTTTCCAAGAAGATGTTGGGGGGGACTACATCGCGTTTTGCGCCATGCGTGCCAGGACATCTGCCGCCTGATTATTTTCCCGGGCTATATGGTGAAATTCGAGGCCTTCGAACCGAGCTGACATTTTTAGGACGGCGTTGCGATAAGCTGCCATTTTTGGATCCTTGGCATCAAAGTCTCCATTTATTTGGGATATTGCGAGGTTCGAGTCCCCGCGCACCTCTAGCTGTTGAATGCCCATGGATACTGCCACCCGGAGACCATGTAAAAGGGCCTCATATTCGGCTGTGTTGTTGGAGTCTGTGTACATTATCTGGAGTACATATTGAACTGTGTCTCCTGTGGGGGACGTCAAAACGACGCCAGCCCCTAGACCGGCCAACATTTTGGAGCCGTCGAAGTGCATGACCCAGTTTGAATATGTGCCGTAGTCTTTAGGGAGTTCGGCCTCCGTCCATTCTGCGATGAAGTCGGCCAAAACTTGCGACTTTATAGCTCGCCGTGGCTTGTAAGTTATGTCGAACGGGGGGAGCTCAATGGCCCATTTTGCAATCCGGCCCGTCGCGTCGCGGTTGTTTATAATATTGTTAAGTGGCACTTCCGAGGCTACTGTTATTGAACACTCTTGAAAGTAGTGTCACAGCTTCCCGGATGCCATAAATACCGCGTACGCAATCTTTTGATAATGTGGGTACCGTGACATGCACGGAGTAAGGACAGTGGACACATAATAGACCGGCTTTTGAAGGGGGAATTTGTGTCCATCTGTTTCTCCTTCGACGACGAGCACTGCGCTTACGACCTGATGGGTTGCTGCAATGTATAATAGCATTGGTTCGCCAATGTTTGGCGCGGCCAGGACTGGGTTTGTTGCCAAGATGGCTTTTATTTCGTCGAGTCCGGCCGTGGCTGCATCCGTCTACTCGAAGTGTTCGGTGCGCCGAAGGAGGCGGTAAAGGGGTAGGGCCTTTTCTCCTAAGCGGGAGATAAAGCGGCTTAGAGCCGCCACGCATCCGGTTAATTTTTGTATTTGTTTGAGGTCCTTCGGGATATCCAATTGTGACAGCGCTCGGATCTTGGCTGGATTTGCTTCAATTCCTCTACCGGATACAATGAAGCCCAAGAGCTTTCCGGCTGGAACGCCGAAAACGCATTTTTCCGGGTTGAGCTTGATGGCGTATGTTCGGAGGTTATTGAATGTTAGCCTCAAGTCGTCTACTAGAGATTCGACATGTCTTGTTTTAACGACCACATCATCTACATATGCCTCCACTGTTTTACCGATCTGGTTTGCCAGACATGTCTGAATCATGCGTTGATATGTTGCGCCGGCGTTTTTGAGCCCGAAGGGCATTGTGTTGAAGCAGAATGGGCCGTATGGTGTGATGAATGCCGTCGCGGCTTGGTATGACTCTGCCATCTTTATTTGATGGTAGCCGGAGTATGCGTCGAGGAAACACAACGAATCGTGTCCTGCGATAGCGTCGATAATTTGATCGATGTGGGGGAGAGGGAAGGGATCCTTTGGGCAAGCCTTGTTAAGGTCTTTGAAATCAACGCACAGGCGCCAGGATTTGTCATTCTTTGGTACCATCACCAGGTTTGCTAGCCAGTCCGGATGTTTTATATCTTTGATGAATCCGGCCTCCAATAGCTTGGCTAGTTCCTCTCCCATGGCCTGTCTCTTAGGTTCGGAAAAACGCCGAAGAGCCTGTTTGACTGGCTTGAATCCTTTTAGGATATTTAAGCTGTGTTCGGCCAGCCTGCGTGGGATTCCTGGCATGTCTGAAGGGTGACAGGCGAAAATGTCCCAGTTCTCTCGTAGGAACTCTCGCAGTGCGGCGTCTACATCAGGGTTTAACTATGCCCCGATGGAAGCTGTTTTATTGCGGTCCGTTGGATGGACCTGGAATTTGACTATTTCGTCTGCCGGTTTAAAGGATGTGGACTTGGATCTTTTATCGAGTATCATATCGTCCCTATTCACCGTGGAGCGCAGCACAGTCAGTTCCTCAGCCGCTAGGGCTTCGGATAGCGCCTCCAGGGCCAGTGCGGCTGTCTTATTTTCGGCGCGGAGTGCTATGTCCGGATCACTAACGAGAGTGATGATTCCGTTAGGCCCGGGCATCTTGAGCTTCATGTACCCGTAATGGGGTATTGCTTGGAAGACTGTAAACGCTTCCCGCCCTAGCAGAGCATGATATCCGCTACTGAACGGGGCCACCTGGAACGTGACCTCTTCAGACCTGTAATTATCCGGCGTGCCGAACACCACATCTAGTGTGATTTTTCCTGTACAGCGTGCTTCCTGACTGGGGATTATTCCTCTAAAGGTTGTGCTGCTTCGCTCAATGCGGTTCCAGTCTATTTCCATTTTTTGAAGGGTTTCCTCATAAATGAGGTTCAATCTGCTGCCGCCATCCATGAGTACCTTGGTAAGACGAAAGCCATCCACTATTGGACTGAGGACCAATGCAGCTGGTGCTCGGGCTGTTCGGAATTTAGGTTCATCACTGGTGTTAAAAGTAATAGCCGTGTCACTCCATGGGTTTATTGTTGCTATTTGGTAGACTTCGGCAAGGCCGCGGAGTGTTCTTTTTCACATATTATTTGATGCGAAAGTCTCGAAGACTGTTAATACCGTACTGGTTTCTCTGGGGTGGCTTTCTATGGCTTCTGGAATTAGAAGATCTTCGCCAATTTTTGCCACCTGCCGGAGTATCCAACATGCTCTAAGGCTGTGAGTTGGTGTGGCGCCCTCTGCACTATGAATTTTACAGGGTCCATCAAGCCATCCTTCCAGTACGGTTCCGTGCCCTGTAGAGGGCTTTTGCTTTTTGGTATTGAACCCGGGTGTCTGACGATGATGCACCCTTTTATTTCGGACCGGGTTTGTATTCAAGGCCGGATTGTCCCAAAAAAAATTTCGGTTTTCCAGGCACTTTCCATCGCACAGTACTTTCGTACTATGGATGCCAAGTCAGCAAAGCGTGTAATATCACAGCGACTTATGGCGTTGAGGATTCCCTTGTCCGTGCAATTATTGCAGAAGAATGAAATTGCGTCTTCCTCGCGGCAGTCCTTTATCCTGTTCATAACCAGGAGGAATCTGGCCCAGTAATGATGTATTGTTTCTTCGGGCTCTTGCCTAATTTGGGATAGATCGCATATGTACGGGTGGGTGGGAGGAATCAAATCCGAAACCTCACCCAATCTGAGACCCAGGGGCCAAGGAGTTTCCGAACTCGGAAGTTTGGATTCTTGGATGCTGTCCAATGAATCTAGCCCGTCACCTGACTTTAAGTTCAGGTCTTGAGTGATGTCCTCCCCTCCGCGGGTATCTGACTTGGAGGAATCGGGAATCCAGACATATCTAGTCCTTAAGATAGATGAAGGGTCGCCGCACTGTCCCTCTACCACGGCAACGTGATGGGTGACCTGGGGGAGTTAATCTCTCTCAGATCGGGTTTAGACCCAATCTGGTCGTAATCCGTAGCGACTCCCAGGGCGGCAAAGCAATCCAAGAGATCATTTAGGGAAGAGATCTCCATTGGATCTAGCTGCTCGGCAAATTCCGAGCTGACGTGAAGATTGCTTTTGATGACCCGAGAGGTCATCGTCGGCGCAGCAGCCGAATGGGTGGTCATAAGGAAACCACCTAGCCTGAGAGTCTAGCCGACAGCCAAAGCTCCCTTAGCAACGGTGTCGTCTTTAAAGACGGGATGAGGCATCCTTCCTGATGGTGACGGCACAGAGGAACTCTCAATGAAAGCACCAATGGCGGTGTCAAAATCGGCGGATCTCGGGTAGGGGGGTCCCGAACTGTGCGTCTAGGCCGGATGGTAACAGGAGGCAGGGGACACGATGTTTTACCCAGGTTCGGGCCCTCTTGATGGAGGTAAAACCCTACGTCCTGCTTGATTAATATTGATGATATGGGTAGTACAAGAGTAGATCTACCACGAGATCAGAGAGGCTAAACCCTAGAAGCTAGCCTATGGTATGATTGTTGTTCGTCCTATGGACTAAAACCCTCCGGTTTATATAGACACCGGAGAGGGCTAGGGTTACACAGAGTCGGTTACAATGGTAGGAGATCTACATATCCATATTGCCAAGCTTGCCTTCCACGCTAAGGAAAGTCCCTTCCGGACACGGGACGAAGTCTTCAATCTTGTATCTTCATAGTCCAGGACTCCGACTGAAGGTATAGTCCGGCTATCCGGACACCCCCTAATCCAGGACTCCCTCAGGGAGCGCAACATGCGAGTCACGTGCATGGGGCCAACGAACAGCCAGAAAAGGCCCCCCATGCTCGAGCCGGTGCTATGACCGCAACCGACCAGACCAGCCTGACAAGGGCCGAAGACGTCAACACACGGGTCTAGATACGCCTTCAGTCCACTGGTCATGGGCACTGTAGCGATTGTGCACCTTTGGTCCACCAGTCATAGGCACGCGATGACTACGACGATCGCACGCCCTCGGCCCACACGTCATCGAACTGCCAACCGGGTTGCTCGAGTGCAAGACGCCCGAGCAGCTTGAAGTGCCCTACCAATAGGCGGGGCTGGGCATGGCATCGCGTGCGAAGCGGCGCGTAGTACCTCACCCCCCGAAAGCGCCCGAAGGCGCCCAATGACGGTGGCCCCATGCATGCCGGGTGGTCCCCCTTCATCGACCCTTTAGCCGGGTCACCTAGTGCGAGCCGTCCGGGCACAATGGCCGGTTCGGAGCGACGCCGTGTAGCCATCGCAACACGCCATCGACTAATAGATGCTGATGGGTGGGTCCAGGCACACCTTTGCGCGCAACAAAGCGCTCGATCCGTCGTCACCCACGGGCACGTCCGGAGTCGCCCAATGGCGGTGGCCCCAGCGAACCAGGCGTTCCACCTATCATGGACCGTCTAGCCGAGTCGCCTGCTTGGACATCTCACGTAACTACCGAGTAGCTCCCATGGCAAGCCACCCGGCAACGGACCACCAAGAGGGTCTCTTCGCACCATGAGAGTCCAGGGAGGCGGGTACTCCTGTTGGGGAACGTGGTAGTTTCAAAAATTTCCTACGCACACACAGGATCATGGTGATGCATAGCAACGAGAGGGGAGAGTGTTGTCTACGTACCCTCGTAGACCGTTCACGGAAGCGTTATATCAATGAGGTTGACGTAGTCGTACGTCTTCACAATCCGACCAATCCAAGTACCGAAAGCACGGCACCTCCGAGTTCTGCACACTTTCGGCTTGGTGACGTCCTCGCCTTCTCGATCCAGCAAGAGGGGCAAAGTAGTAGATGAGTTCCGGCAGCACGACGGCGTGGTGACGGTGTTGGTGAAGAACAATCTCCGCAGGGCTTCGCCTAAGCACTACGAAAACTATGAAGGAGGATAAACTAGAGGGGACGGGGTAGCCGGCACACGGCTTGGTGTTTCTTGATCTGTCTTGGGTGCTAGCCCTACCCCTCTATTTATATGTTGAGCCTTGGGGTCGAAACTTGGAGTAAAAGCCTCCACAAAGTCGGTTTCACCCGAAAGGCAAGAGTCCTTCTCGGACTCCAGGGCCAGATGCCAGGGTTCCCGGCGTCTGGACCCCTGGACTCCGCAAAACTTCCTTTTGCGCTTTCCAAAAACCTTGTGGGCTTTCCCCTTTGGCCCAAACAAAGTGTTCTCGTACCCAAACATTTCGGGAAACATACGAAACCCCTTCCGGTGAATTCCGGAACCCTTCCGGAGTCCAAACACTATTATCCCAAATATCAATCTTTATCTCCGGACCATTCCGGAGTTCCTCGTCATGTCCGTGATCTTATCCGGAACTCCGAACAACATTCGGTCACCAACATACATAACTCATAGTACTATATCGTCAACGAACGTTAAGCGTGCGGACCCTACGGGTCCGAGAACTATGTAGACATGACCGAGACACCTCTCTAGTCAATAACTAATAGCGGAACCTGGATGCCCATATTGGTTCCTACATATTCTACGAAGATCTTTATCGGTCAGACCGCATAACAACATACGTTGTTCCCTTTGTCATCGGTATGTTACTTGCCCGAGATTTGATCGTCGGTATCTCAATACCTAGTTCAATCTCGTTACCGGCAAGTCTCTTTACTCGTTCTGTAATACATCATCTCGCAACTAACTCATTAGTTGCGATGCTTGCAAGGCTTATAGTGATGTGTATTACAGAGTGGGCCCTGAGATACCTCTCCGACAATCGGAGTGACAAATCCTAATCTCGAAATACGCCAACCCAACAAGTACCTTCGGAGACACCTGTAGAGCACCTTTATAATCACCTAGTTACATTGTGACGTTTAGTAGCACACAAAGTGTTCCTCCAATAAACGGGAGTTGCATAATCGCATAGTCATAGGAACATGTATAAGTCATGAAGAAAGCAATAGCAGAATACTAAACGATCGAGTGCTAAGCTAACGGAATGGGTCAAGTCAATCACATCATTCTCCTAATGATGTGATCCCGTTAATCAAACGACAACTCATGTCAATGGCTAGGAAACATAACCATCTTTGATCAACGAGCTAGTCAAGTAGAGGCATACTAGTGACAGTCTGTTTGTCTATGTATTCACACAAGTATTATGTTTTCGGTTAATACAATTCTAGCATGAATAATAAACATTTATCATGAATTAAGGAAATAAATAATAACTTTATTATTGCCTCTAGGGCCTATTTCCTTCAGTCTCCCACTTGCACTAGAGTCAATAATCTAGTTCACATCGTCATGTGATTTAACACTAATAAATCACATTACCATGTGATTAACACCCATAGTTCACATCGCCATGTGACCAACACTCAAAGGGTTTACTAGAGTCAGTAATCTAGTTCACATCGCCATGTGATTAACACCCAAAGAGTATTAAGGTGTGATCATGTTTTGCTTGTGATAGAAGTTTAGTCAACGGGTCTGCCACATTCAGATCCGTATGTATTTTGCAAATTTCTATGTCAACAATGCTCTGCACGGAGCTACTCTAACTAATTGCTCCCACTTTCAATATGTATCCAGATTGAGACTTAGATTCATCTGGATCAGTGTCAAAATTTGCATCGACGTAACCCTTTACGACGAACCTTTTTGTCACTTCCATAATCGAGAAACATATCCTTATTTCACTAAGGATAATTTTGAATGATGTCTAGTGATCTACTCCTATATCACTATTGTACTCCCTTGCCAAAATCAGTGTAGGGTATACAATAGATCTGGTACACAGCATGGCATATTTTATAGAACCTATGGACAAGGCATAGGGAATGACTTTCATTCTCTTTCTATCTTCTGCCGTGGTCGGGTTTTGAGTCTTACTCAGTTTCACACCTTGTAACACAGGCAATAACTCCTTCTTTGACTTGTTCCATTTTGAACTACTTCAAAATCTTGTCAAGGTATGTACTCATTGAAAAACTTATCAAGCGTCTTGATCTATCTCTATAGATCTTGATGCTCAATATGTAAGCAGCTTCACTGAGGTCTTTCTTTGAAAAACTTCTTTCAAACATTTATTTATGCTTTGCAGAATAATTCTACATTATCTCCGATCAACAATATGTCATTCACATATACTTATCAGAAATGTTGTAGTGCTCCCACTCACTTTCTTGTAAATACAGGCTTCACCGCAAGTCTGTATAAAACTATATTCTTTGATCAACTTATCAAAGCGTATATTCGAACTCCGAGATGCTTGCACCAATCCATAGATGGATCGCTGGAGCTTGCATATTTTGTTAGCACCTTTAGAATTGACAAAACCTTCTGGTTGCATCATATACAACTCTTCTTTAATAAATCCATTAAGGAATGCAGTTTTGTTTATCCATTTGCCAGATTTCATAAAATGCGGCAATTGGTAACATGATTCAGACAGACTTAAGCATAGATACGAGTGAGAAACTCTCATCGTAGTCAACACCTTGAACTTGTCGAAAACCTTTTTGCGACAATTCTAGCTTTGTAGATAGTAACACTACTATCAGCGTCCGTCTTCCTCTTGAAGATCCATTTAATCTCAATGGCTCGCCGATCATTGGGAAAGTCAATCAAAGTCCATACTTTTTTCTCATACATGGATCTCATCTCAGATTTCATGGCCTCAAGCCATTTCGTGGAATCTGGGCTCATCGTCGCTTCCTCATAGTTCGTAGGTTCATCATGGTCAAGTAACATGACCTCCAGAATAGGATTACCATACCACTCTGGTGCGGATCTCACTCTGGTTTACCTACGAGGTTCGGTAGTAACTTGATCTGAAGTTACATGATCATCATCATTAGCTTCCTCACTAATTGGTGTAGTAGTCACAGGAACAGATTTCTGTGATGAACTACTTTCCAATAAGGGAGCAGGTACAGTTACCTCATCAAGTTCTACTTTCCTCCCACTCACTTCTTTCGAGAGAAACCCCTTCTCTAGAAAGGATCCATTCTCAGCAATGAATATCTTGCCTTCAGATCTGTGATAGAAGGTGTACCCAACATTTTCTTTTGGGTATCCTATGAAGACGCACTTCTCCGATTTGGGTTTGAGCTTATCAGGTTGAAACTTTTTCACATAAGCATTGAACCCTCAAACTTTAAGAAATGACAGCTTAGGTCTCTTGCCAAACCATAGTTCATACGGTGTCGTCTCAACGGATTTAGATGGTGCCCTATTTAACGTGAATGTAGTTATCTCTAATGCATAACCCCAAAACGATAGTGGTAAATCAGTAAGAGACATCATAGATCGCACCATATCTAATAAAGTACGGTTACGATGTTCGGACACACCATTACACTGTGGTGTTCCAGGTGGCATGAGTAGTGAAACTATTTCACATTGTTTTAACTAAAGGCCAAACTCGTAACTCAAATATTTTACTTCTGCGATCATATCGTAGAAACTTTTATTTTTGTTACGATGATTCTCCACTTCACTCTGAAATTCTTTGAACTTTTCAAATGTTTCAGACTTGTGTTTCATCAAGTAGATATACTCATATCTGCTCAAATCATCTGTGAAGATCAGAAAATGATGATACCTGCCGCGAGCTTCAATATTCATCGGACCACATACATCAGTATGTATGATTTCCAACAAATCTGTTGCTCGCTCCATTGTTCTGGAGAACAGAGTCTTAGTCATCTTGCCCATGAGGCATGGTTCGCAAGCATCAACTGATTCATAATCAAGTGATTCCAAAAGCCCATCAGTATGGATTTTCTTCATGCGCTTTACACCAATATGACCTAAACGGCAGTGCCACAAATAAGTTGCACTATCATTATTAACTTTGCATCTTTTGGCTTTAATATTATGAAAATGTGTATCACCACGATCGAGATCCAACAAACCATTTTCATTGGGTGTATGACCATAGAAGGTTTTATTCATGTAAATAGAACAACAATTATTCTCTAACTTACATGAATAACTGTATTGCAATAAACATGATCCAATCATATTCATGCTCAACGCAAACACTAAATAACATTTATTTTAGGTTTAACACTAATCCCGAAAGTATAGGGAGTGTGCGATGATGATCATATCAATTTTGGAACCATTTCCAATACACATCGTCACTTCACCCTTAACTAGTCTCTGTTCATTCTGCAACTCCCGCTTCGAGTTACTATTCTTAGCAACTGAACTAGTATCAAATACTGAGGGGTTTATATAAACACTAGTAAAGTACACATCAATAACATGTATATCAAATATACCTATGTTCACTTTGCCATCCTTCTTATCCGCCAATTACTTGGGTAGTTCCGCTTCCAGTGACCAGTTCGTTTGCAGTAGAAGCACTCAGTTTCAGGCTTAGGTCCAGACTTGGGTTTTTTCACTTGAGCAGCAACTTGCTTGTCGTTCTTCTTGAAGTTCCCCTTTCTTCCCTTTGTCCCTTTACTTGAAACTAGTGGTTTTGTTTACCATCAACACTTGATGTTTTCTTGATTTCTACTTTCGTCGATTTCAGCATCACGAAGAGCTTGGGAATCGTTTCCTTTATCCCTTGCATATTATAGTTCATCACGAAGTTCTACTAACTTGGTGATGGTGACTAGAGAATTCTGTCAATCACTATTTTATCTGGAAGATTAACTCCCACTTGATTCAAGCGATTGTAGTACCCAGACAATCTGAGCACATGCTCACTGCTTGAGCTATTCTCCTCCATCTTTTAGCTATAGAACTTGTTGGAGACTTCATATCTCTCAACTCGGGTATTTGCTTGAAATATTAACTTCAACTCCTGGAACATCTCATATGGTCCATGACGTTCAAAACATCTTTGAAGTCCCGATTCTACATCGTTTAAGCATGGTGCACTAAACTATCAAGTAGTCATCATATTGAGCTAGCCAAACGTTCATAACATCTGCATCTGCTCCTGCAATAGGTTTGTCACCTAGCGGTGCATCAAGGACATAATTCTTTTGTGCAGCAATGAGGATAAACCTCAGATCACGGATCCAATCCGCATCATTGCTACTAACATCTTTCAACTTAGTTTTCTCTAGGAACATATCAAAAATAAAACAGGGGAGCTAAACACGAGCTATTGATCTGCAACATAGATATGCTAATACTACCAGGACTAAGTTTATGATAAATTTAAGTTCAATTAATCATATTACTTAAGAACTCCCACTTAGATAGACATCCCTCTAATCCTCTAAGTGATCACGTGATCCACATCAACTAAACCATGTCCGATCATCACGTGAGATGGAGTAGTTTCAATGGTGAACATCATTATGTTGATCATATCTACTATATGATTCACGCTCGACCTTTAGGTCTTAGTGTTCTGAGGCCATATCTGTTATATGCTAGGCTCGTCAAGTTTAACCTGAGTATTCCGCGTGTGCAACTGTTTTGCACCCATTGTATTTGAACGTAGAGCCTATCACACCCGATCATCACGTGGTGTCTCAGCATGAAGAACTTTCACGACGGTGCATACTCAGGGAGAACACTTGTACCTTGATAATTAGTGAGAGATCATCTTATAAAGCTACCGTCGAACTAAGCAAAATAAGATGTATAAAAGATAAACATGACATGCAATCAAAATATGTGGCATGACATGGCCATCATCATCTTGTGTCTTTGATCTCCATCTCCAAAGCATTGTCATGATTTCCATTGTTACCGGCATGACACCATGATCTCCATCATCTTGATCTATATCAATGTGTCGTCACATGGTCGTCTCACCAACTATTGCTCTTGCAACTATTGCTATCGCATAGCGATAAAGTAAAAAGCAATTATTTGGCGCTTACATCTTATGCAATAAAGAGACAACCATAAGGCTTCTGCCAGTTGCCGATAACTTCAACAAAACATGATCATCTTATACAACAACTTATATATCATCACGTCTTAACCATATCACATCACAACATGCCCTGCAAAAACAAGTTAGACGTCCTCTACTTTGTTGTTGCAAGTTTTACATGGCTGCTACAGGCTGAGCAAGAACCGTTCTTACCTACGCATCAAAACCACAATGATAGTTTGTCAAATTAGTATTGTTTTAACCTTCTCAAGGACCGGGCGTAGCCACACTCGGTTCAACTAAAGTTGGAGAAACTGACACCCGCTAGTCACTTGTGTGCATAGCACGGCGGTAAAACCAGTCTCGCGTAAGCGTACGCGTAATGTCGGTCCGGGCCGCTTCATCCAACAATACCGCCGAACCAAAGTGTGACATGCTAGTAAGCAGTATGTCTTATATCGCCCACAACTCACTTGTGTTCTACTCGTGCATATTACATCAACGCATAAAACCTGGCTCGGATGCCACTGTTGGAGAACGTGGTAATTTCAAAAATTTCCTATGCACACACAGGATCATGGTGATGCATAGCAACGAGAGGGGAGAGTGTTGTCTACGTACCCTCGTAGACCGTTCGCGGAAGCGTTATATCAACGCGGTTGATGTAGTCGTACGTCTTCATGATCCGACCGATCCAAGTACCGAAAGCACGGCACCTCCGAGTTCTGCACACGTTCGGCTCGGTGATGTCCTCGCCTTCTCAATCCAGCAAGAGGGACGAAGTAGTAGATGAGTTCCGGCAGCACGATGGCGTGGTGACGGTGTTGGTGAAGAACAATCTTCGTAGGGCTTCGCCTAAGCACTACGAAAACTATGACGGAGGATAAACTAGATGGGACGGGGTAGCCGGCACACGGCTTGGTGTTTCTTGATCTGTCTTGGGTGCTAGCCCTACCCCTCTATTTATATGTTGAGCCTTGGGGTCGAAACTTGGAGTAAAAGCCTTCACAAAGTCGGTTTCACCCGAAAGGCAAGAGTCCTTCTCGGACTCCAAGGCCAGATGCCAGGGTTCCCGGCGTCTGGACCCAGACGCCAGGGACCCTGGCGTCTGGCCCTTGGACTCCGCAAAACTTCCTTTTGCGCTTTCCAAAAACCTTGTGTGCTTTCCCCTTTGGCCCAAATAAAGTGTTCTCGTACCCAAACATTTCGGGAAACATCGAAACCCCTTCCGGTGAATTCTGGAACCCTTCCGGAGTCCAAACACTATTATCCCATATATCAATCTTTATCTCCGAACCATTCCGGAGTTCCTCGTCATGTCCGTGATCTTATCCGAAACTCCGAGCAACATTCGGTCACCAACATACATAACTCATAGTACTATATTGTCAACGAACGTTAAGCGTGCGGACCCTACGGGTTCGAGAACTATGTAGACATGACCGAGACACCTCTCTAGTCAATAACCAATAGCGGGACCTGGATGCCCATATTGGCTCCTACATATTCTACGAAGATCTTTATCGGTCAGACCGCATAACAACATACGTTGTTCCCTTTGTCATCGGTATGTTATTTGCCCGAGGTTCGATCGTCGGTATCTCAATACCTAGTTCAATCTCGTTACCGGCAAGTCTCTTTACTCGTTCCATAATACATCATCTCGCAACTAACTCATTAGTTGCAATGCTTGCAAGGCTTATAGTGATGTGTATTACCGAGTGGGCCCAGAGATACCTCTCCAACAATCGGAGTGACAAATCCTAATCTCGAAATACGCCAACCCAACAAGTACCTTCGGAGACACCTGTAGAGCACATTTATAATCACCCAGTTACGTTGTGACGTTTGGTAGCACATAAAGTGTTCCTCCGGTAAACGAGAGTTGCATAATCTCATAGTCATAGGAACATGTATAAGTCATGAAGAAAGCAATAGCAGAATACTAAACGATCGAGTGCTAAGCTAACGGAATGGGTCAAGTCAATCACATCATTCTCCTAATGATGTGATCCTGTTAATCAAATGACAACTCATGTCAATGGCTAGGAAACATAACCATCTTTGATCAACGAGCTAGTCAAGTAAAGGCATACTAGTGACACTCTGTTTGTCTATGTATTCACACAAGTATTATGTTTCGATTAATACAATTATAGCATGAATAATAAACATTTATCATGAATTAAGGAAATAAATAATGACTTTATTATTGCCTCCAGGGCATATTTCCTTCAACTCCATCATCCTTTATAAGAGTAATCCATGTGTAAGAATTGGCTAGTAATCCACGTATTCGTGAAGTCACTGTTGAGTATAATGTTTAGATTGAAAACATAGGATAGACTAGGAAATATTCTGGCTTGTCTTGTACTCCAAGAAGATCATGTACTCCTATATATATGTCTATGAGGCTCAAACAATACAAGAACTATTCCATCTATCTCTCTCCGTTCTAACATGGTATCAGCCTAATCTCGATCCAAACCCTAGCCATCGCCGCTTCCACACCGCACAGCCCCCGGGCGGTCGATCTCCATGATCGTCACCGAGGGCTGTGCCGCCCGTACCTAAGGTTCGTTCGCCGATCGTGTTGATCGGCTGTCCTAGAAAATCTTTTTCCCAATCCTTATTCGGGTTTTCTCTCTCAGCCGGCCATCTTGATCGGCGCTTCTTTTTGTTAACGTACACTAGCAAAGGGGCCCGTGCGTTGCAACGGGAGAAATAAATCCTTGCTCGTCCTAGTCTATGATTCCACTTCTCTTGCTTGCCACCATTGTCGTCCGTGCGTTGCAACGGGTCAAAAAAATAGCAAAATTTGCTTTGTGTGTGCGATTGCGCAACATTTCTTATGTTCAATTCTCTTTTTCGGAGTATGAAGTGTGGATTTAAAGAAGCCACCTTAACATCCTTCATCTGATTAAAGAGTAGTTGTGCATGGAATAATTTGTCAATCATTTTTTTACTTTCCGAGAGAACATGAATATTTATTTATTTTAAAAGTAACATTTTTGAATTTTTTAATCATTTTTAAATGGGATTTTTTACAATTCACATTCGTTACACATTTAAAAATAATTTTGATTTATTTAATTTTTGAAAATATTTTTAAATGCAACATTTTTAAAAAAATTGGTACATTTTTAGGAAATATTGAATATAAAAATGATGAACATATTTAAAAATGTTCACATTTTTTGAAATAAAAACCAATTTGATACAACCTTTCTCTTAAAAAAACACACGCTCGGTGTCTGCAATAAAAAAAAGAATTGTCGATGTTTGGACCATGTAGTATAGAGTTGAGAAAGTCATAGTCATGTCCTTCGATGTCACCTCCTTCGACTTATCACTATCATCGGGTAAAAAATAGAATTGTTGGTGTTTGGACCATGTAGTATTGAGTTGAGAAAGTCAGTCATGTCCTTCTATGGCACCTCCTTCGACTTATCACTATCACCGGGTGGAAGAGAAGTGATGGATGTGTTCTGAGTGGTATATACAAACGGTGTAATTGTTGTATACAATTTAAAAGCTTAATAACTAAACCAAAATTTTATTTAGAATTTGCAGAAGATAATAAATGAAAAAGGATTTGAATAGTTTTAGAGATAGTGTTTTATTTTCATTATTTGGGCTTGGCCCAAACAAAACACTTCATGCACACAGAAGTACAATACACACGCTCTTTCCCTAAAAATCATGCAAGCACGAACTCATCTCCCTTCCCTTTCCCTATGATCAAGTATCCCTACTGCTCGAAGTGCGAAGCACTGCCACCGGCTGATCATGTCTCCTCGTCGTTCTCGGGATACAAAGCACTTCATGTCGTGTTCTTCCACCATGGCCATCGGACTATATTTTTTAAAACCGAACGGGCAACTGAACCGTTGCGTCTGTCACCGGTTGGACCGCCGGTTCATCGATTTGTTCGTGACAAAAAAAACAAGTTATTAAAAATAACCTTAGATCAAATGAGTACACATAATATTGGATGTAATATAAACATAACCAGCCAGGTCACAGGGGCTGAGACATTTTAACTCACCTTCCCTTTAGTTGCCAATTTGAAGGGAGGGATCGAATTATGTTGTGTTTATGGCCAATTGAGCGGTCCATGAGCGATCAATTTAAAATACATAGTGATAACCTGGCTTCTAATGTAAATAATAATCCAATTCTTTTGCAATTGGATACCCAAATTTAGCATACTGCACATTCATCTCTCTTATCGTCAGTGTTTGATTATGCAAAAATAGGTTCAGCATGTAAAATCAAGGCAGCTTCTCTGCACACAATTTCTTGGGAAGAGACAACAAACCTTTGCATCATTCAAATTTCATAGGTGACTTGTTTTAGTTTGGGATCTTGAAAGAATCAAACCAACATACCTTTCCCGGCAAGAGTCAGCAGTGGTAAGCATGTGCCACTGGAGCCCGACCAACTTCCCTTGATCCCATTTATTGTCTCCTATCCACGGCGACAAAGTGAAAAAGGTTTCAGCGGACTTAGTCGGGCATCCACGATCAGGTTTTAGAGGGAGAAGACTCACCGCCTGCTGGCAAGGTCGGGACCGTGGTCGTCCGTCTCCGCTTTGCCGGCCGATAAGATCATTGATATTGGCCAGCCAGCTGAGTACTCATCACCTTGCTCTGCTGAATCACCTTGAGGCTATCGTTGGTGCTCCGTGAGGTCTGCGGCCAGGCTCTAAAGTCCTTGATTTGCTGTTCGGTTCACCACAGTGACCAGCGAACAGTGTCAGGAGAAAAATGTCGCTTTACGATCAAGACGGTAGAATAAATCGAGATTATTTCCAAATAAAACGAACAAGAAACTTCATGCATCTACGTGAACAAAATTATAATCAGCAGGGAACATAATTATATTTGACAGAAGCCTCAAACTCGATTGAAATCACAACCGGTACAATTTTCTAAGTTTGGTCTTCACAACTATACAAAAGAAGAAGAATAAATGTATACCATCATTTCAAATCCAAGACAATATTATCAAGGTTAAGAAAAATCGAATCACAACACAGTCCACTGCAATGAATTCTCAAAATATCTTGGAATTACTCTGCTTCGCGTTATTTAGTATGCTTGTTCTCCTTCCCATAGAGTGTCCGTTGATTCAGCTAGTTGGTGATTGTTTTTAGTCCATAGTAGCAAATTTGTTGCACATGCTGCATGCATGTAAAAAAACAATGCACGGTGCTGTTTTTTTGTCTGTGAATCGTGTGCACAGCCCACGACAACATAACTGAAGACATACTAAATGCTTTCTAGTTAACTCTTCAAATGACTAATCAATACAGTAAGTCCTCACTGCATCTCTAGGTAGGAACCGAATATCCCGGTCTGTTTTCTCTACCAGTTCAGATCTCACAAAAGTAGGGAGTACGAAAAATATAGCAGAAGGGATAACCTGAAGTAGCTATTATGAACCAAGCATCATATATATCAGCTGCCCATTAATGGGTAGTTCGTGCAATGTGCACAATTTCTATTCAAGTAATAAAAGTGATGGAAGACCTCAAGTACGTTCAACCCAGATTACTTACACATGCAATGCACTTGCCATCAATCGGGCTTAAAATTTGTTCACAGGAGACGGAGATATCGGGTTAGAACTTCCCTTGTTTTTACATTGATTTTAGGGTGGATGCAGTAGTAGGGCTCTCTTGAATCTAGATGATGTGCAGGTTAGGTGTGGCTGTGAAGGAGATCTGTGAGTTCTTAATATAATCATGAAAAATAGAAAGCTCTTAATATAATCATGAAAAATAGGATGCTCTAGTTCACAAGAAACCAAATTGGCTCTTATAAGTCGATCGATCGGCACAATCAAAACAGTTGTTAAATTAACAACAAAATTGAAGGTCATGGCTTTGTTGGAGCAAAGATCTAATCTCCACATCTTGAATATGTGGGAACCAGATTAGGATGACAATGTCCTACAAATTCAATACTTCATTTTTCTGTGATCAATGCAAATGTCTTCTACGGGCTTCTGGCTACTTGTTGGCAGCAATAGTAGGTTGGTGAGCAACTGAGCCTGCTTCCTTGTTTAGATATTCAGACCAGCACATGGAAAGGCCGAACAAGTATACTTATATAATACTAACAACCTGTCAGTACCAGGGTAATATTTGTTGGTGATTTTAGGGTGGATGCAGTAGTAGGGCTCTCTTGAATCTAGATGATGTGCAGGTTAGGTGTGGCTGTGAAGGAGATCTGTGAGTTCTTAATATAATCATGAAAAATATGAAGCTCTTATAATATAATCATGAAAAATAGGATGCTCTAGTTCACAAGAAACCAAATTGGCTCTTATAAGCCGATCGATCGGCACAATCAAAACAGCTGTTAAATTAACAACAAAATTGAAGGTCATGGCTTTGTTGGAGCAAAGATCTAATCTCCACATCTTGAATATGTGGGAACCAGATTAGGATGACAATGTCCTACAAATTCAATACTTCATTTTTCTGTGATCAATGCAAATGTCTTCTATGGGCTTCTGGCTACTTGTTGGCAGCAATAGTAGGTTGGTGAGCAACTGAGCCTGCTTCCTTGTTTAGATATTCAGACCAGGACATGGAAAGGCTGAACAAGTATACTTATATAATACTAACAACCTGTCAGTACCAGGGTAATATTTGTTGGTGAAGATGCCTGAAAACCAAAGTTGTGAGTCTAGCTTCTTTCCTCTTGCATCATCTGTGTGGAGGTCATGGCTTTCCATACAGCGGAACAGGGCTAAACTCCACACCTTCAACCAACCAGAGAGAGCTAGTTAGGAAAGGTGGTTATAATGGCGTACTGGAAGCTCAACTCTTCTTTGTCTACACTAATGTACTATTTAACTACTTGGGCCCAGATGCATACAAAAATTGAAGATGAAAGGTTAGGTAGATGCAAATGAGGTTACAGTACATTAGGAAAATTCACTGCTACAACGGACCTGCTATTTTGAAACTTATGTTTGGGACTGTATATGCCAATATCTTCATATCATGTGCAGCAGCCTCTTCAAATTGCTAGTCTTGTTGACATGATTTGTGAAAGAGTCCTACAGGCACAAATTATTGATGCAGTAAGTTGCCGCTGCTATTGCCAGCTTCCGAAGTATAGCAAAAGAATCTGCGTCATGTAAGTTGCAACTCGCACAATCTCGTCGGGAGGCTTGGGAGCAACATCGTGAACGACAGTGCGATGACAGTTTGCCTGATGGATAACCTCAGGGTGCAGCCAAGGTGCTTGTGACGCGCTCCATCTCCTACTCGTCAAAATCGCCGCGCTGCTCCTGCGCCGACTGAGCGGAGGCAGAGGGAGAGGAGGAACACGTCAACGAGCAGCAAGAAATTGTAATCGAAGCAGGCCGAATTGGCGGAGTGAGGCGGGCGGATGCAGATCTCGCGCCCGGCGGCTCACCTTGTCCTGCGCTGCCGCCGCCTCGTCGTCGTCGAGGAAGGCGAGCGGGGTGTCCGGGCTATCGGCCGCGGGCTTCTTCGCCGGCGGAGCCGCTAGGGCCTTCCTCGGCCGGCGCCGGCTCCACGAGGGGATCTCCGGCCGCGCCTGCTCCTGCTGCTGGCCCGCACGATGGACGACAGGTCCGCGAGAATGGCTGCCACCTCCAGCTCATGCTCGCCGAACTCCTCCTCCCGCGTGGGTCCGCTCCCAGCCGACGCGCCCGCCTTGGATCTCACCGAGCGAGCGAGGGATTGGGTGGAGCTCTGCGGGCGATGGCGAGAGCAGGGGAGGAGGCGGAGGATTCGTTTGGTAGTTTTGGTTTAATAGAGGTTTTTTTTGGTAAAAACAAAGTGCGGGCTCAAATTAGTACCACCTCATTTATATTACGATTTTGTCTATACAAATCATAATCATAAAAGCGTATTATGTCATGAGAAGAAAGCGTATTGTGATGATGAACCCACGGAGTCAATCCGTGCTTTATTATTAGAGATTAGGGATAAATAGAATAGTATCAGTCATATCTCATGTAATTATGATGAAGATATTAAATAGCAATTGTAATCTGCCGTGAATTGCCCCTGAGCTGCATTTCTATTTAATCTGATAAACCTTGTACAACAAGGATACAATCAATCTGATACTAATTAAATTAGTTTTCCAATCTATAGATCGGTTTGCATCGCCCGTCACCGTTCGTCATCAACAACGCGCGTCTGCTTCATCAACATCTTTGTCATCTCCTGGAAGATGTTTACTTGGGCAGTCAGGTTCACGCATGTCTCGCGAGCGCGCTGGTACGGGCGGCCGCTACGGTGCTCCCGCACTGGACCCCTCTCCTCGCAGCGTCGCTGCACGCGGCCACTCATGCGCCATGCCCGGACAGAGTTGACCGCGGGACTGCCTGGACGAATGGCTTGGTCCACTCACGCGTTGCATGGCTGATCAGTGCTCACGTATGTAGCATCCTGGACGGATGTGGCTACACGTGCGCCCGTTGCACACGCTTGTCACGTTCGCCCACGCGACGTACGGCGCCGGCACGTCCATCCACGACAGAGCAGCTGGTCTGACCACGCGAACAATTGGCTTTATCAGTCGCGAGCACGCGATCTACTCTGTCCTTGTCGCCTGTTCGGTCTGATCAATCATATGCGCGTCATTGCAAGTTTTGGTGAAGATTGTTATCAAGCTTACACGCCTCTCTACCGATCCAGTAACGGACTGCAGTTGTGTCGTCCCTTCGGACAGCAGCGTAGCTGTCCCATAGTTTTTCCCGCGACTGCATCGATCCGCGTGCTGCCGCTGTGTCGTCCCTTCATACCGTAGTGTCGCGGCCCGCAGTCTACTGTCGCCCAAGATCGTTCGCTCCAGGGCGTCCCCGTGGCTGCAGTGACCCTCGCGCTGCCATTATGTCACCCCATTCGACCGTAGCGAGCGTGACACGCGGTCCCTGTGGTTGCCCCATGGTTCTTTCTGTGGCTGCATTGACTCGCGCGCTGCCGCTGCGTCGTCCCTTCGAGCCGTAGTGCCGCGGCCCGCGGTCCGCCGCCGCCCCGAGGTCGTCCGCTTCAGGCTGTCCTCAAAGCTGCACCGACCCTCGCGTTGTCACTGTGTCGCCCAGTCGGGTTGTAGCGAGCGTGACACGCGGTCCCTGCAACCGCCATGAGGTCTTCCCCGCCGTCGCCCCGACCAGCATGCTGCCGCTGCATCGCCCCTTCAGGTCATAGCGTCACGGCGCACGGTCTACTCCGCCTTCTCCACGAGTCGACTTCTATGTGATATGCGTCGCGCCGCCTCCTTAGGCACGAAAACGCCACCGTTCGCGCCGGTCTTCGTCATATTGTCGGGTTCTTCCTCACCTACTTCGAGCACCATCACCGCGCTTCTGACCTAGCCGCCGCCGCTCTTTTTTCCGGTGCACGGCGACTACCTCGACATCGGCCACCCCGACTCGACATCGACCACGGCGTCCCTCGCACGGCTATCTCGACCACGGCTACACCACTCTACGTTCTCGGCTATCTAGACAAACGGCACAAGGGGCTACCGCTTTGCTTGAGCAGCTTCGTCGGTTTCCACTCCAGCCACGACTTCCCCGATGCATCGACCGTTACGACTGTGGGGGGTGTCCGTCGGCTTGCCTTCGGATGCTTCTCCAGCCTCACCGTCTGCGACGCTACCGTTGTGACTACGGGGGATGTTGAGTATAATGTTTAGATTGGAAACATAGGATAGACTAGGAAATATTCTGGTTTGTCTTGTACTCCAAAAAGATTATCTATACCTACTAATAAAAGAAATATGTATTTTTAATCCGTCATACTATTTTACAGAAAAAACGTTAATGTTTCTGATATTAAACTCGCAGTACATATCAAATGTTTTTTAAAACGCTCATATTTTCTAAACCGTAACTACAAATTTAACATGCTATATACGGAATTTGATTAGAAAAATATATAGAATCTGAATATGATGTTATTTTACCTGTTAACCATTTAAAAAGTACTATCTACTATCCATCTTTCTTTTATATCATTACTGATTCGGATTGTGGATGAACATCTCAACAAAATCAGGATTGGAGACAAAATTGAAGATCACTTCCCCGTTTCTTTGTATGTATTAAATCTACATGTAAACCGTGTTTAAATAGAAGAAAGGTGGAATCTTGAACTTGTGCTTTTGTATGCAAAGACCATCTTTGTTTGGGCCATAGCTACAAATACTCAGATTATAGACCATTTTTTGTAAATTAAAAGCATGTGGTATTCTTTACTCCCGTTGCAACGCACGGGCCCTTTTGCTAGTATATTTCTCTCTCTCTCTCTCTCTCTCTATATATATATATATGTCCACGAGGCTCAAGCAATACAAGAATTATTTCACATATCTCTCTCTCCCTTCTAACAGTCACCTAGAACTGAATTCCATCCTCCTCATCTATTAGAAACGCTACTGAGGCCCAGTTCTTTTGAACATATTGTGTAGAATCTCGTCCTGGAAAATCCTGAGCGAAAAGAACTCGATTTGCCTTCCAAAATCTCGAGCGGATTCTGCAGAATCCTAGTGCAATTCAAAATCCTCGAAAAACATAGATTTTCACAGAATCCCAGGATTCTGGTAAGTCCCACCAAAGAAAACGTTTTGGATATGAGAGTACCCCTATTGGAGGGATAATTTACAGCCAAACTGCCCCTTTCGCACGACCGAACGGCCCAGCAAACCCTCGATCCCCACGAGCGCTAGCCGACGCTCCGCCCGCCACCGCCGGACGGGAGCTCCACCAGTCCGCCACCGGCCACCCCCTGGCCGCCCAGCCTACACGCCGGTTCTCGCCTAGGGGCGGCCCCTCTCCTCACGACGGCCCGCCTCGCCGCCGCCAGACGGGAACTCCGCCAGCGCCCCTCCTCACGACGCCGCCGGACGGGAGCTCCGTCAGCCTCGCTCCTCGCGACCAAGCTGGACGGGCAGCCCGCCGCCTCTGGCCGCCCTACCTAGACACCCGATGGGAACTCTTCTTCTCTGTCTCGTCTCTCTTCTACCTCTGTATTCTTCCCTGTTTCTCTGTTAACATCTAGGTGAATAGATGGATGGATAGATGCATGTATTGATGAATAAATGGTACTGCTAATGCATTGATGTATGTTTAAATTTGTATCTGTCGCTTGACAATTTCAATTTGGTAATTGCCAATTTGGTACTGCTACTTGGTGCTTGGTAATTTTGGTATGTGCTGATGAATAGATGCGCTAATGGTTGTATGTTTTAGATGGAGAAAGTCAGTGCAGCTAAAGCTAAAGTGTTAACAATTCATCAAACATTTTCCGTCTAAGGGCAGTATGGACATTTTGCCACATAACTGAATCCACAATCTCAAACTATAATCTTAGAAAAGAACTAGGCGGCAGATTCTGTGAGAAATTTCTAGAATCTTGATTCTGCAGAATCCACCGTGAAAAGAACTGGGCCTGAACCGAGTCGAAAGCGTTTGAGATGTCCGGTTTTAGTATAACCTCGGATCCTTGAGCGCATGCAAGAGACACGTCGTGCAATCATACAAGCATTAAATTATCATGAAGAGATCGCCTCGCGAAAATGCACTCTCATGCTTCCCCACTATAGTTGGTAGATCCTCCACAAGACGAGAAGACAGAATTTTATCATAAATCTTGATAGCTCTATGAACAACACTGACCGGTCTATAATCTCGCAAATCCACAGCTCCCTCCTTTGGAAGCAACAACACCAACGCCTCCGCATATCTCCACGGTAGAAGGACTGCAGGGCCTTCATGAAATCAACCTTAATGATGTTTCAGCAGGATGCATAAAAGCGGTGAGTGAACCCATCTTGCCTAAACTTTATCTGCCAGCATGGATTAGATAATTTTCGTCCTCCAAAGAGAACGGAAGCTCCGGACAGGAAAGTTCTAGCCTTGTAAGGATGGCGCGGATCCAAAGATTTTCACAACTATACCTATACAGATAAAAGGGATTAGTGTTTATGCCTGTCCGTTGATAATTTTATAGAAAACCCCCAGTAGTTTTTAGTAATTAACCCACGACACTAAACAATTTTGTTCACAACCCCCCCCCCCCCCCCCCCCCACACACACACACACACACACAAATTGGGTAATTTACCTGCAATGTTGTTTTAAGTAACTCCAAAGAAAACATTTTGCTTTTTGCAAAAAAGGCCCCTACATTTTCTCAAATCAACTTGCGGTCCAGTTTCAAGTGATTACTGAAAAACTTTGTTGTTTATGGAAAACACCCTGATATTTAGTTTAATCAACCCGCAATCCATATCATATGTTTCTTAAAATAGTCATCTTTTAAAACGTAACTCTAATTTTATCATATTATATGGAATTTGATTAAAAATGTATAGAATCTGATTATTATGTTATTTTATCTATCAACCATTTTTAAAATGTTATCTAGGGTACAACCTTAATTAATAGTGCACAATTCGTCTTTCTTCCTTATCAGTGTAGATCCAGATTTAAGATAAGTACCTCAGCAAAACCAAATTGGACACGAAAGAAACCGTCTATAACCACCCATGCACGCGTTGGGAAAATTTCGAAGGGGGAAAAGAAAGCATATTTCTCATCTTATGCCGAGAGATAGACGCCTTAAGACCACGTTCAAACGCATTGTAATTGTGTGAGCACCGAAGCCACCGTCAGCGAGGATGAGAAGGAGAATAAGTGGCAACACATATGGATGCCATGTTGAAATACAAGACATGAACCTATTAGGGTCTAGAATCATGATTATTGGATTAGGGGTGTGTTATTTTTCTTCTCCCATTACAACCCATGGGCTCTTTGAACAGTAATATACTCATCCACCACGTCTGTCATTTGTTACTACCCCATGTATATCTCCTCATTGTTGCACAGGGTCGTAATGATATCCTTCTCTAGCGACGGCAGACATGTTTGACGGAAAAATCGCCGTGTTAGCGTCCCCTTCTCCCAACTATAGCTGCCACGCGATCGTCCGCTCTACAGAGCATAGGCCCAATAGCTTTCATTTTAACAGCCTACGCAGCTCAAATTCCTCATGAGACATCGATTGAGAGTCAGAAGCAATGTCCAGCCCAAGAATTACCTCCAGAGCAATGGAAATTTGTAGCTTGATGTGCCAATCCACTTGTCACTCCACCATTGCAGGCTCTTCGCGGCGGCCCTCAGTTTGTTATTCAGCGTAAGGGATTTCCGGTCGACAAGAATGTGCTGGATGTTGTCAAATTGTGGGACGCTGTCTGTTTCGATCGATCGATTGCTGATATCCTCCAAGAAACCTAAGAACTTTCCAGAAATTTGCTACTACTTTTCATATCTCCGTCGTTGAGCAGGAAGCTGACGAGTTAGTCCGCCGCTGAGCAAGACAAGCTAGTGAGAATATAAGTTGTATCACCCGCAAAAAAAAAAGAATAAAAGTTGTATCAGCAGAGAACAAAGCATTCTGACAAAAAGAAATGGACATGCCTGAGTCTGTGTGTAAGGATCATAAGATAACCGGAATTGAACCCATTCTGCCGGGTGGGCTGACCTTGATTGAATGAATTGCATCTTTCTCAACAACTTTTTACTACAGATTAGTTACTGGGATAACTTCAACTATCAAACTTTGACGTATACATTATCAAATGTACATGCTATCAGAAAAAACGTACTGTATTTAGCGAGAACTACGAGGTCTATTTACATGGTATTGTTCTAAGCAGCCTGAAAGCCGAAAATACAGAGGGCCTCGAGTGATGTGGCTCCTCATGGATCAGTTAAAGACCTATCAGCTAAGCCTCTTGTAAAATACTGGGATTAGTATTTGCAAAGTTGCTCCTTTTGCAGAATCGGAGGCCTAGTCTGGCTTGGTGTACTCGAGCAGCATGTGTGGTGACCTGTAAACATTTACCAATGTCCAATATAAAACTTCTTCCACTTCTAACTCGCCCTCTGCCCGCGCAGCATAAATGCCTTCACAGATGTCGAGCAACCTATAAAAGACAGGCATACCTCATTAGTACAATTCTACTATTCAGGTTATGCAAACAAAATGCCTTGAGGTAATTGTAGCATCAATTAGATCCGGAAATTTTCACTTATGAGCTTCCAATCCCACAAAAATGATCCATTTTTCCCTCGTTTCAGATGGAGCCAAAATAAGTCGACCAAAAGATCAGGAGGTTAGAGCATCTGTTGCAGATAACTTATCCTATATTCCACAAAAATCAGACCATTTTGGAAGAACTTTATCGACACGGAACCTCTCCACCAACCATCAAGCTCATTTTGTCATCCAGACATCTTGTAAGTGATCATTGGGTAAGCCTACATCTACCACCACGACTACTTCGACAATGACCGCTTCATCCTTTTTGATACCATAAGCAAGGCATATCATTTCGACTTCATCAAGGGTAAAAGATGGCGTCGAGGTATCCACTCCGTCACAAGCTTTACTTCCACCTTGCCATTGCCTTTGTGAGCCACTCACTACTTTTATACGGAAACGTCACACTTGAAAGTCGTTAGAGTGGTGCCAACTTTGTGAATCTTTTTCGTATCGTGCAATCTAGCTAGCATCTCTCATTGTGTTTGAGCAACACGAGCCTAGTCTTCAATAGGTCAATATTGTATGCTCATTCCTTTGGTTGCAGAAGCCTCGTCATCTTTGCACGTGAGTTCCCTTTGTTCATTCTTATATTTGTGGTCAACTTGCATTTCTTTGAGTTTTGTGGATATTTACCAATATTTTCAATATCTTGATCTACTTCTTGCTTGATTTTGTTTCCACTAACCTTACCAAGCTGCACATATAGCTTCCTTATGAGTGTGTATGTGTGCAGATAAGATTCTTTGCCAGCATATCTCTCATTTCCAATTGTCCATTGAGAGGTCTTTTGGATCTTTCAACTCCACCGGAAAGGGGTAACTTTGGTATGGTTCATTTCCTTTTAGCTACTTACATCTTGCACTAGTGCCATTATGTATAAGGAGAATGGAGCAAGAACTTGTGGCGAAACCTTAAAAACTTAATCGCCCACACTCTATCCGAGTGACCGATAGAAGCAATGACAACTATGGTGGCCATAGCAAGTCCACCCACAACTCCCACAAGCCAAGTACCTTTACATCAAGAGAGTACACCGACAAGGGTTACAACCGAACTCATCGTCTAAGTGCAACCTCGGCAAGCCCCTCAAGTCCACAGGCACAAGAAGCTTCCCATGCTCAAGTCCACTACTGCCAACAATTACAACGACTCCACCAATCAATTGGACACCCTGGAACCTCGGCCCAATGGACCCCCGGAGCCCCCCCCCCCCCCCTTGCGGTCTTTGGAGACATCAGTGCTCCCTCCGGTCACCCCCAGGCCTCCGGCCATGCCTGCAAGCATTAGGGGTAATTCCTTTGCCCCCCCCCCCCCCCCCCATTTACCCACTCATTACCCTAGGACCTATATATTACGTACCTCTCTCATTTTCAAGCATAGAACTAAAAATTGACATAGCTTTGCTCAATCTACCCTTCTCCCTAAGAAACCAAGGCCTCCTTGAAGGAGAAGACTCCATTAGAGTAACCAAGACCGACATTCAAGAAGAATCCTCTTGGATTTCAAGACATCTCTTGGGAGATGAACTATCCCTTTGTTTCTCTTTCGTTTTGTGGTGTTTGAAGTTTGAACTATCCCATTATTCCTCTTTTATTGACTTTGGTTATGAGAAAGGATCTTGGGTGTGAATATTGTCTTTGTTCTTCCGTTTCCACTTGTGTTCTTGAGTTTCCCCTCACATCCACCTCCAATTCATGAAGATTGGGCCACCCTAGCGGTTTGCCCATATCATTTGGTACCATGAGAAAGGTTGCCACGATTTGGAGCCCTCCCCTCGTATTTCTAGCCTAATTTTGGATTTGTGCTTCCGAATTTTGAAAACCCCACCAAAAATAGCCATACCCGATTTTGAGCAACTAGATGTTTCTAGTGAGTTTTGATTGGATATAATCAACGGATCATGTGTTTTGCAAGTGATTCAACCTCAAATTGTGCCCCCATAGCCGAAATCTTTCTTTTTTACATCGATTTCATGTTTGAGATCCACCAACCCCAAACCTCCGGGCCCTTGACCCCTCCCCCCCCCCCCACCCCCGAGCCTCCAACCCCGGCCCCCGCAGTTCATCTATGGCATCTTCGCCAACTTCACTCCCAGACGCACGACATCTTCGTCAATGCTCCAAGGCCACGTGTAAAGCTCCATCGACTACATCAACCCTCCAAGTTCGCCACCGACGATGATCATCCCATCCTTCTTTACACCGACATGGGGAGCAAGGCCGACCATCACTGCTTTTCTTGAGGTAAAAGTATTGACGACGTATACATTCCATCAAACTAGTTTTGCCTTCCTTGCCATTACCCTTTGTGAGCCATTCCGTCTTTGCGACACTTTAACCCTATTGACACTAATTACCCGAGTGTTGTCGAGCCTCGCGAACTTGCGCACCGTAGTAATTATTTTTGAATCATATAGTGTGCATAGTTACTCTGTGCATCATCTTGTGATACTTGTCTTGCATATTCGGTCAAGGCTCAAAAGGGAAGTGGTGAATATGAAGGAAAAGTTCAAAAGAAAAGAGAAAGAAGAAAAAGCAAGAGTCGCAAAAGCTTATAAGCAAGATCAATCTTGAGCAGAAGATAGTTGTACCAAGGATATAGTGGATATGAAAACCTTACGCTTGTTATTCTAGGTTGGTGTCAAGTTCTCGAATCTTGACATACCCTGCAACCAAGCTTAGCATCTCTCCTCAAGTTCGTATAACACAGAGCCTAGTCTTTGTTAGGACAATTTTGTATGCTCATTTTCTTAGTTGCACAAGCCCCATAATCTTTTCATGTGAGACTTTCATTTGCCTCTATCTTTGCACTTGTGAGCACTTGCATAACATTTGAGTTCATTTTGGTTTGCTTCCAACTTCTACATATCTTGAACTTCATCTTGCTTATTATCCTGCCACTTACCCCTCGAAACTACACATATAAGCCTTGTCTTAGGTGTGACCCCAAGGATGCGGTTCACTACCAATTCTTTCTCAATTCCAGTTAACAATTAAGAGGTCATTTAATACTCGCCGACATCGGAAAAGAGGTAACTTGGTATAGTTCATTTCCATTTGATACTCAAACCTCACTCGGGTGTCATAATGTCTAGGGAAGGTACATCCCATCCGGTCTACGACGACCAAGCGAACGCGCACGACTACGTCTCCAAGGCTACACAGTTCAGACTTCAACGAGCTATGTACGATGCAAATGCCATATTGGATGAGCGCATTCAAAACCTTGCCATTGAGATGGGAGAAGCCAAAGCTCGCAACAAGGACTACTTCAACGCCAAGATGGATGCACAAATGGAAAACATTCAAATCATGTTCAATAACAACAAGTCATCATTTCAAGATGCCGCTCAAGTGCACATTCTTCCAAGCGACCATCCAAATCAAGTTCACACCGGCCTCGATGAAAAATCGCCACCACGAAGACCAATAGCCCATTCAAGGACTAATTGTCATAGCATGTCACACAGTGTTGTTCCGACTCAACCGTTTGCAGTTGCGCACACCGTAAGGGCGTAGAGCGATGGCGTGTATCTCGGGTAGGAGGCGGATGCGGTGGGTGCGCTCATGCTTAGGTTGCATGCCATGGGGCTCAATGATGACGTCGTTGAGCACGACCAACGTCGTGCAAGTTGCTGTACGAGCCAAGCAGGCTGCTGGTGGCAGGCCATGCCATGTCACTTGCTTGCCAATGGCCCTCCCTCACAAAGGACGTGGTGTTGTTGGTGAAGTCCCATGTGATCGGTCCTAGCGTACTTGGCCATTGGAACCCTACGTCAAAGCCATCAAGAGGCAGGGCATAGCAGTCCAGGAAAATGTTGTTGGCGAGGGCATGATTTTCCATTAATATCGGCAGGGAGGCGCAAGGTCTGTCCCATGCGTGGCTGAACGCCTGCTATGGCTGCCAGTGATATTTCCATCACCTCCCTATCTTCGATATTAAGATCTTGCTCATTGACGCCCACAAACGGATCAACCACTAGGAGAAAGGGCTTCTTCCAGCAATGGCCAGGAGCAAATTGCTCCTCGCAGTTGTAGCAGACGCCTTGTTGGCAATGCACGTCCATCTCAGCCGGCATAATAGTGCGTGCTCCAGTGGTGCCGCTGGAACAGCCCCGCACCCTGGTGGTTCTGCCATCGTGAGGGCTCCTCAGCCCTCTGATGCCACCACGAACCAGCTAGTGGTGCCCAATTGGCATGCCGTTCACATGAGCGAGCCAAGCTCATGGCATCCAATAGGCTGCCTGGCCGCCACATCTCCACATCGATCTGCAATGGTTCCTGTAGGTTAGTGGTGTAGATGGAAACCACCTGGTCCTCTCGAAGTCATGCATGCAGCATAAGAGCGCGGTGAACTTGTTGTAATCTCACACCGAGCTTGTGCGCTTGAAGGAGATGAGTTCTCCTAGAGCATCGCTGCACGACCGTGGCCCAAACTGAATAATCAATTCAGTGAGGCAGTGCCATGTGGGAGGTCCATGTTCGCCTTGTACTACTTGTACCACAGTTGTGCATCGCCCGTCAGGTGTAAGGTGGCGATGCCTAAAGTTGCACATTGCCCGTCAGGTGGAAGGAGGCAATGCCCACCTTCTCCGTGCAGGCCCTGCGCTGGGTATCAAAGAATTGGTCGCGGCAGTTCAACCAGGCAAGTGGGTCAACTTCCCCTAGGGAATTCCATTTTGAAGAAGCGCGGCGAATGGGCGTCCGTCGCCTTAGGGATGGTTATAGGCAAGGAAAACAGCCCGCCATGCCCCTTCTTATCATCCGCATGTGTGCTGGACTCTTGCTGCACACCAGTCTCTAGCTTGGCGACAGCCAGATTATGGGCATGGACGTGCTGGCTGGTGTCACACAGATCGGCAGAGATGAAGTTGAGTTTTTTGTTCTGCCCACTGAATCTCTGCTTGCTGCCATCTAAGCGCTTCATGAGGGTGATGAGCATGATGTTGATCTTCTCGACATCATCAGTTGTAGCCAAGATGTTATGAACGTGGTAGGCTGCCGCACAACAAGAACGGGGAAGAAATAGAGATAACTGGGATAATTTTCTGCTTGTCTATTGATTGATGCTGCTAGGCATTATTTAGCCAGCTTAAAAACTTGGAGGCTAAGCCGAACTAACAAACATTAGGAAATAAGAAACCTGAGGATCAAGAATATCTCTAAGAGGTTTAAACTGCTAAGGATAACTAGGGATACTTATCCCCTTAAGTTTCAACCGTAACTCTCTCCTTGGTGGCCTTTGAAACTTACCGATCGATAGTCACAAATTCTTTCCATAAGAAATAAATTATTTGAGCTGTGAATATTAAATTTTGAAGACATCAGTACGTCACATCAGCAATGTGCAAGCAAATAAACACCCAATATTCATATTAGTTGGTGCAACTCTCAGCCTCCTCCTATGGTTGGTTACAGAATACGCAAGATGAAAGTTTATCATAAAATAATTAGCATACCTGTCGCAAGATGGGAGATTCTCATATGGTATCCTCATTCTCAAGTCTGAGCATTGCAGTCTAATAAATCTTGCAACAGCTAACACAAAAGTAATGTACAAACTCCATATGCTTAATTTGCTGAGTGTTTCACCAATAATGCCCTCTGATCAGTAAAAGTACATATATAAATGTTAGCAGAAAAGCAATAACAGATAAAATCAACTTTACTTTACTAATAACACTGATCTTGAAAATATATTCATAAACACTAATGCTTTTCAGTATGAACAAGTGTAGCAAGAACAAATAAGTAATTTTAGAAACATGGATAGATACATACGAGGTGTCTCCTCAGACACGACGATTGCCATAGGACCATTCTGCCCTTGACAACCTGCCAGATCTGATGGGTTTGTATCGTAGAATGACCACCAAGGAGGAGTGCCATTATTCAAGAGCAGTTCACCGCTTACTGAATCTATCTACACTTATGAACAGATAAAATTATTTAGCTTCTTTTCGGGAAAAGTAACAAGAAAACAAAAGGCTGCATTCAGTTGCGTACCGATGACTCTAGTCGCCGCACTTCACCTGATCCAGTAACCCGGAAGTACCTAGGGTAAGCATCAGTTATCCTCAAGCTGTGTGCAGATCCATTGAGCACTTGCTTAACATTCTCTACACTCGGGCACTGCTCGACGGGTGATTCATATTTCACTAACTCCTTACCTTTTGGTCTAGCTCTGAGAAAATCCCAATTTAAAATAAGTTCCATCTTTCCAAAAATCATTTCTGTCTCTTCAAGGGATCGAACGAATCTACTTTGGACTGGAGGAGGTACCAACCACATTGTGGATGCATCAGGTTGGCAACAGATTAGCTGAATGTCCTCAACATTGTAAGCCCCTAAGTAATCTAGAGGATCAACATCATTATAGGCCTTCAAATACTTCCAAGGTATCTTTTCACAAGCAGTTGTTTGGAAAAATGTTAGCCTTCCACCAAGAGCCTTTATGTCAATCTTAACACTTACATCAATAATTGGATTAGCAATATTTGTGGGATTGCCACTGCTGTAAATCTGAAATATAAATTTGTATATGGAAATTAGCTTTAGAACACCAATGAGCTTGTAAGAGTTCGTGCAGACACGTGAACAAATATTTAACTGGCTGAGGTTAATTAAACCATTTCCACAAAGAGAAGAGGAGAGGATCAATAGGGGAAAGCATAATCAAGATATCCACAATATTTATTCCTTTACATTTACATATGGCAAAGCTGTTGTGAACCTTAGTTCATAGTGGGGTAACTACAGCAAAGAATGGACCGATGAAATGATGAGACCATATGGTTAATGAAAATTACAACAGTGCCTCATTTAGAACTGTCTCTTGGCAGATCCAATATATGGATAAACCAGACTAAACAACTAAAGATAAGATGCAATCCGACATAAATCACTTATCTCCAAGTAAGTAAATTATACTCAACCCATGGAATAAGACCCACATACTACAGTAACGCACAAGCAGTACACAGTATCACGTACGCTGCTAATGCAAGCAGGTGTCAGTTGCTCTGCCAAGAACTATAGGGCTACAGAAAAGTAAATATGAGTATACAACCAAGGGGAGGATCCACAAGTATGGTGGTAACTTGTAACTGGAAAAGAATCAGCTGAGTCTATGTATAATAGATAAGCACGCTAACTAGAAGGACTGGGTAGGCACCCTGAATAAAAGGTTACCAGCATTCTCATGGTCCAAACACATGCATCTTTCTACCAGACATGCAATGTGCAAACATCAGATGCTGAGAAAGGGTAGAACGGTAGATATGCTCAGGGGTGCACCCACACATGCTATCGTGTTGAGGCACCCTCAAGTTCTGAATTGTGAAAGAAAAATATACATGTTCATGGAATAACATGTGAACCTGCAAATTTTCATCTGAAAAATATGAACATTTCTGGCCTGCACTAAGAAAAAAGAGGTAGAGCAGTGATTTTTTTTCCGAGCATCAGTAACCAGCAAGCAACCATCCCCGAGAAGGAACCACTGCTCGTCCCGCACGGTGCAGGAGCCGCTTGTGGACCAACGCTAGATCACTGACATTGGGAGGGGGGGGGGGGGGGGGGGGGGGGGGGGAGGGCGGGCAGCCCACTTGCCCTCTGGCAGTACATCCAGCTCTGGGTGATGGCCCGCGGGGTGCACCTCACGACAGAGCCAGATGTGTTGGTTTGGCGTTGGACACCCCCAGTACTCCGCCAAATTTGTTGTCTCAAGATCTTGGTGGTTGAGCTGACGCTCCTGGGCTGCCCCAAGGGTCAGGTTTTCCATTTTGCTTGCTTGCCAAAGCTGCTGCTAGACTGCCAAGACGCTCACAAGACGAGGTCTGCAACACCACCTGCGGTGTCTGTTTTGCCAATCAGAGGAGACCATGAGCCACCTCCTCATCAGTTGCCCTTTCTTGGGAACCCTGTGACGTGAAGTTCTATCTTGGTCCGATCCACTACTACGACTTTGTTGATTGGTGGCAGCAGACCACCCGGTTCACCTCGGCCGCGAAGCGCAAGGGTGCCTCCTTGGTGATCATGCCCAGGGCCTGGTGGATCTGTGAACCAGTGGAGTGAAGCCACAGCCGCCATGGCCTGCTTTCTTTTTAGTGGTGAGGAACTTCCAATTTTCGCTTGGAGTAGTACATGCTCGATCCGAGCAATTCAATTCTTGGTTGAGACCTTCCATCCTTTGATCAATATAGATGCCAACGCCCTGTTCTTCGTGGTTTCTCGTTCCTGTTAAAACAGGGACTATGCAGGAACAAAAATGGAGAGGAAGCACCTTGTTTTCCTATCTTGCTTGACGCAAATTGCCCCTGGATATCATGTGCATGGTGCCCGGAGTTGAAAATTGCCAGATTTGCTGCCTCCATTTTGCATCGAAACGCCGCCATATTCGACAACACAAAACCCAACACTGACATTCTGCTCGACACGATCAAGTCCAAGGCTCAGTCGTTGGAGAGGGCAAGGTGCGGTGGGTCTTGACACGATCCTCCAGGGGTAACTACTGCCTAGTTGCCTCGCATAGCGTCATACTTGGGGTGTTGGTCATCTGGGCTTGTACTGAACTCTTTCTCTATCTACCAATGCATCGACACGCAAGTTTTTATGTTTTCTCGAAAACAAATCGAGAAAACGCAAAGCTTGTGTTTCTATGTATTGAGGTCCTAAAAGTATTCCGCGTGTGTCAGCTGGATCCTAAAAGTGGATAAGTGATTCATCGCAGGTCCTATCCAACTCTTGCCTGTCTGCGTGACGTGTTGACCGATGCTACGTACTTTGTGATGCAGCCTCTAGACATTCTCTATTCTAATTTCGTGGCCCATCCTCTGCCATCGCGGCCCCAGCTACGATCGATTCCATGGATTTGTACCCAGCGAAGCACCGGGTGCACCGCTGCCACCATTCTGTCATCACCTCAGCTGGCGGATACGGAGTTTTAAGTTGTTGCCCTGCTCCAGGGCGCCAACCTCGCTAACGGCCAAGACTCTTGATGGAGGGCATGGTCACGAACGACGATGGTAAGGAGTCACGAGCGCTATCACCGCTGTGCTGCTGTACCACCACCGTCGTTTGAACCGTAGTTATTGCCAACAAAGCAAGCAATTGGGGATGCTTCAGTTGCGGTGGAAGGTACACCATGGCCCATGCAGGCGAAGACGAGGCAGAGTGGGTGAATCTGGTGGTGGAAATGAAGGATCACCAGCAGCTGCTCAATGAACAACAGAAGGAGGCGGCTGGTGTTGTAGAACACGCAGAAATTTCGGCGGAGGAAAGCTCGGAACAAAGAATTGATCAGGGATCCTCTTCCTCGTGTTGTCGCGCTACTCCTACCAGAAGGAATTGGACCAGGGCGTCGCTGAGGCAACAGTTCGACGATGGTAGTGGCTCTAGTGGAGATAGTGACACCATGAAGCAGCAGGGAGCGAGGGCGACAGCATGGGTGGGAAGCTGCCAATCTCCTCTCCGCCCAGCACGTGCGCGATTGCACCTCTCCGCCGCCACCACTCTGCCACTCATCTCCGCTGTCGAAGTCGTGGCGACGACCATGGCACGGATCCGGGGTTTTTGAAGTGAGGTGATGTGTGTCTGGGGTTGCAGAGTGTGGTGGCGGGATTGCCGAAGCATGGTGGTGCAGCGGTGGCCGTGGGGTGGCCGGTGGCGCATGCCGTTCTGCATGCGCGTCGCCGATGACATGATCGACGAGGCGGCATCGTGCCCTTCCCAGGATGGAGGGCAGCAGTGGTCACTTCCCAACGGTGGTGGGCATCCTCGCTGACATCCGCAAGATGAAGGGTGACGGCTCCTCGTCAGACACCGGGGCTAATGTACACTTGAGATGGGTTCCAGCACTACTTTGTCCTACAGGAGGAACGGTGGCAAGCGAGGCAAGGCGTGCCGCGTGCACCAGGTCTACAAAATTAGAAGAGAGAAAGATGGGTCACGAAAATAGAAGACACCACCTTTTAGGGGGGTTTGTGAAAAATATTGTCCACATGGTGGTGGTCAATCCGCCACACGTGCAGGTCAAAGCTAATCAGGGCTGTATAGGACCTCGGTGAACCACTTATCCACTTTTAGGACCCAGATGTGCATTTTTATACTTATAGGACCTAGCTGACACACAAACAATATTTTTTGGATCTTTGATGCATTTTACTCAAAAAGAAGTATTTACAAGCTTCAAGCAAAGCTAGGTACAATGTACTCACAAGAAACAGCTAAATGAATAATATTGCAGTTTGTAGTGTTTACTATCTCTTCTTTCCTGCACAACCACAGATGGAGATATTTTGGATGAAATTGTGCAGTCTCACATTTTCTAGCAGACACTATATCCATGAATTTTGAAAGTTAGTCTCAACCTAACAGCATGTGGACGCGCACCCCTGAGCACGCAATCCACATTTGAAAAAGCAGTAATTCTTTCGCGGGAGTGAAACCCAAAATCGCACAGCATTTTTGCATGTGCAAAGAGGTTGGAATAACATTAGTGTGACTATTCTAGAAAGGTATTGCACTCACGTACCAACATTGGAGCCCAAATAACACAGATAAGTACGAAGAATAAGCATATCCCACCACAGAATTTTGTCATTTTTGTTTGCTTTTCCCCGTGTTGATGATTTGCCCTATTTAAAATTGTGTCGCATTTCACAAGGAACAAGCTCGCATATATGTCCTCCAACTGTGCAGAGGAACAAAAATATCAGATGCCAAAATTTGCTCTATTACAGCAATTAACACATTAGTGTAAAAGCTAAATACAAGAAATATGGTGAAAAGGTACATTATGCTGCATAACTAGTACCACCAAACGTTGTACCTAACTGATTCCTAGAAAAGCTGTTTTTACTTTATCGTACAGCGCATGAACAAAAACAAATGTAGGAGAAACTGCTAATATCCATATTTATTTGAGTAAGACAAAGCCCGACTCCAACTGAAGCCTTAAATAAGCGGAATCAGGTGAGCAAGGAACTTTTGGACTAATTATGTATTCTGAGGCTACGAATAGGCTAACTAATTGCCAAGCAGGGTTCCAAGTACAAGTTCAGACTTCAGAAGCCTACAACAACCAAAACAGAAACAATTGTGATGAAGTAGACTAAACCATTCAACACAGATCACCAATATCACACATATCCAACTACTCTCGGCAGTGTTCGAAAATCAATATCTAAAAATGAAATGCTAAAGTCACAGCACGGCAAAAGTAGAATCATCATACAGGATTATATGGGTTAACCAAAGTAAAAACATACTGGTGTTTAACCTAATTGTTGTACCAACTGATCAGGTGGTCCAAAAAAACAAAAATTAGTATCAATCATCATAGACTATAGTGCCCAGTCTTCGGCGCCTATATGCTAATAAATTTATGGCAGAATTACCCACATGCTTGCAAAAACAGATCTACTGATATGTACCTTAAGCCAATCATACATTGTTAATGATGTAGTCGTGCAAGACCAATCAAGAACACATCGAAGCTCATACAAGAACGGTAAAGCTCGGTATAGCCGGAAACCCAAGTAGTTTACTTGTGTTACTTTGCTAGTCAGAAACTGTCTATACAAGTTACTTTTGTTGGGGATACCATATCTGATCTGCAAAGCCTGCAGTGCAAGGGAAATTGATTTTGTAAGGTAGATGGCACGTAAAACAAATCCTCCAACATCCCTGTGGGCTAGCTCCATTCCCCAGGCATACTCAGTGACCGAGTATGTGAAGAGCACAAGATTGAAAATATAGAAAACAACTTTTCCGGTTGCAAATGACCACAAGTATATAATGCGGTCAACTACAATCAAGAAAAAGAGAATCTGCAAAATTAAAATAGCATGCATTAGAAACCTAAGCAAAGAGAAGTACAACAGCGTTCAAGTGCAATAATAACCATGTAAACTGAAAGATGAGCTCTCACCATTAGGATGAAAACAAACTCTTTAGGGAATTGTTCTTCCAGCTGATAAACTTCCAAGAATTCACTCTTGTTTTTTAGGATAGATTGATAGAACATGAGAACAAGAAAGAAAACTGCCATGTCAGCACCAAAATAATATGCATAAAGATCAATCTCTCTTTTACCGCCGCCAATTACAGAGACAACTGGGTAGGGGAAATTTATTTCTTCAAAAAGGCCTGCCTTTTGTGAGTCATGAATTTCCCTTTCTACATCAGCTGCTGGAGTAAGTGATTTGAACCATCCTGCTGACTGGCATTCTGTAGGAGCAGCATAAACAACTTCTAGCACAGCAAGAGCCATACTAGGATTTTCTTTGCTCCGTTCAATACTTTGAATCCGAACTCGACTAGAAGAATGGCATGATGAAGGCGAATTAGATTGACATCTTTCTTCATGGGCTGTCACAAGTACCTTATTTATTGCTGACTCTATCCTCTCTGGTTGGATTCCATCTTCTGGCCAATGTTTTACTTCCATTGTAACTTGCACAAAAAAGGGAGGAGATTCTGCACCCTGTGTTAGTGATAGCCAATATCTAGATAAGCCCCTCCCAAACATCCTTATAAGATTCATTAAAGGCATGTGCAAACTTTTTACCCTATCTTTCCAGTTGTATGGTATACAAAATTTCTCTTCAATGTTATTTCTTGCACTAAGGAAACTGAATTCTGTTACAGGGACCCATTCACCATCTTTGGCTGTGATTGAGCTCTGCAGGAGAGTAGATATATATACCAAAAACAAAGGCAATATGCTGACAACAAAGGATGCTTTTATTTTATCATCAGGGAAACCTAATCTCTGGAGAAGAGGCAAATGTATATTCAAACCACAGTGTTGGATAATAATCTGATATATATACTGTGATAGAATGTTGAGCTCAGTGTAGATCAGAACAATGACCCAAAACAAGTAACTTGGCCCATAGTTGACACAAAGAGCATATAAGAAAAGCGCTCCAAGGTAGACCATGGAGAGCAAACTAAAATTCCACAGAAATACCAGGATAAAACAGCAATAGCAAACATAATCATAATTACTTCGCATCTGATACCATATATACCGAAAGATAACACCAACTGGCATACTTGCTGAGGATTCTGCTGCAGTTCCCAAGCTATCTGAATGTGTCCTCAGAAACTGGCCATCTTGTGTTCCCCTCTGGTTTTCTACTACATCATAAAAGCTACCTTCTGTGGGATGCTCATTGGAGAGTGATTCTTCTGGATCAATGTTCAAGAAGCTCACAATGTTTGTAACTGCCTGGTTTCCAAATGACTGAACTTGGGAAACACCATCACCAATTAACTGCACAGCAGATTTAAGTGGGTTTTCCTTGGGTTGTCTTCTTTCCTTCTCCTCTTTTAGTAAGTTAGGATGCAATTTGATATCACACTCATCAAGCTCAATAATCTCAGATGTTGAGCCCACAGAATTTTTAGCATTATCAGCCAGCATAAATTCTTCACTCCTCCCCCTGATTGGTGACCGCGGAGCATCAGACGAGCTTGGGAACAATAAATCTGGTATGTTTCTCTTTGTATCTGCTACAGAGAATTCAAATGACTGAGATGCTGCAGCTGGTGAACCAATCTCATTATCTAGCAATGGAGCATCAATATCACTGTACAACCTAGTAGTCCTCCTGCGCCGTAAGCCTTCATTGCAGGAAGCATTATTGATTGGGGTGAAGGAATTCATTGTATTTAGTTGACTTTGTAAATTGTACATCTCAGATTTCATCCTTTCTACTTGCATGTTGCGTTGACGTTTTTGCTCCTCAGACCTGCGAAGATGCTGCAGCTGTTCGGTTTTCTTTAAAGCCTTCTTCTCCTGTTCACGGACCATTGCACCGATTTGCTCTGCTTCAAGGTATCTTGATACATAATCAAACTCACCAGAACTAAAGATGTATGATTGCACTGCCACCAATAAGAAGATCACTATCTCAACAAAAGCTGACCGTGATGTTATCTTAAAACCATAATCATACTTGTAGAATCCAATAATTTCATAGAGGTAATCTATTTGATCACACTTGCCAGAGCTAAACTGCCCAACATAAGGAGATTGATATGCAAGTGACAAAACTATAACAGCGAAATTATACATCCGTAGATACTTGAAAATCTTATTCTTCTTCTTCAGTATTTCAAGTCTCATTCGGAAGAAAACCAGAGCAAACCCGAGATAACCGAGGTGTAAAAAATCATACTCCAGAGTACCAGTAATAGCAATTAGTGCCAAAACTATATCTAATAAATGGCAGTAAGCATAAAGCCGCACATAATCAAGAAAGGTCCAGAAGCTTTTTGTTTCCAATGAGAGGTCCCTCCAAACAAACGCATTTTTCCTTTGGGATCGCATCTGACGGTATGTATCCGAGTCCGAGAAACCAGAGAAGTGGTCAGAGCGTAGCTTGAATGACGAAAAAATGAACACAACATAGTAGCTAACCAACATTCGAGGATCATCAGCTATTAACCCTGCATCAAATAAATGTACATACATTTCATAAATTATCTGTTTTAAGCTGAATAGTAATATAACATTGGATTGCATAAGTTCAAGATATGACAGGAAGGACATGCCTAGCCAGCATTTCGAGCAATAATCAAAGAAAATCTGCGAATTTTTCCAGCATCCGTGGCAACGCATTTCAATATCATTGACACCCTGTAACCAGAGCATTCCATCTTTCCAAAGGGCAAAATACTCGAGTACTAAGACAGTAGCAAAGAGAGACACGAAAAGGGGCCACAGTTTCTGGATTAGATCTCTGTTCATAAGAATACATGCCACGAGGCACATGATATAAAACATTGATACAACATTTAACAATGTAAAGCTTGCCAATAGTAACACAATCATGTTAATTTCCAGACCTCGCAATTTAAAAAGATTCTCCATCCAGAATATTATGTAGCTCTTAAATGTCGACTTCTGGGTGTCAAATCTTTCTCTTTTCAGAGAGACGATCCTTTGCTTATCCCACTTGTGGCTTTCTTTTGACATTCCCCACATCTTTGCAAATGAGTACCTTTTGTCCTCGTCCAGACCTTTGGTCACATTCTGGACAGCTTCTGAGGTCTGATAGGTGTTGCCTGAACTAAGGGATGAAGATAAGCTGCTACCCACAAGACCTTGGACTTTAGAAAACAACAAGGCAAACCTATTTGAGGAATGTATCTCCTCCCTGTTGTTCAAAAGACTAGCAGATTGATCGGAAGAGATAAACAGCTGACAAGGCTCTTCCCATTTACCCTCATGTACTAGAGATGCTGGCATTAAGTCCAGCCAGTGGAACACATTATATTGAATGGTGCAAGCCACAATCACCAGAACTTTTCCTCTAAGCCCATATTCAACACCCCAAAGCCCAGAATCGTAATGTTTCAAACCAAGAAATGCAGCAAATCCATACAAGCGCTGACCAGGACACATTTGAGCAGGTTTGCATATCATTTGGAAGAGGTATTCAGATACAGCAAGTAAACCAGTGTAGACTAGGTAGACCTTCGAAGGAATTCGAGAAACTTTCGGTAAGGTGGAAAAGACAATGAGACCTAACAGATAAACTAGGCCAGATAGACTGATTGATGATAGGCAAGCATAGAACACACTAACTGATAGTATCTTCTCACTGTGCCAAATTAGCAACCTTCTAAGGAACCCTAGAAGCCCAGATACAGAAGCATCAGAAACACTGAAGTTCTTGTCACTGTTCTGCCTTCTTTCATAACTGTAAAGTTGCATCACTACTAGAATAGACAATGATTGCCAAACATTTACCAACAAAGAGGCTTCAGGATCAAATCCAAGATCAGGATATAGTTTAACAAACTTTGAAACCAAGCGCGCAAAGAGTGGAGAAATACTCAGGCTATAGGTGAAGATAAACACCACAGCAGCATATACTTTTAATGGAAACCAAAGTCGTCTCTTCGTCTTCTCGACAAGCTGCCTTCCGATTATCCAAAGTAGAAGGAACCAAAGGTAACCAAATGATATATAATTGGGAGTCACCAAGTATAGAGTCAACAGAATTGTGAGGAAAGCCACATAAGTTCCGTATGAGCGATACATAGAGAGAAATTTCTGGCCGATTTTACTGAGATATGACGCAATCTTTTTTTCTGCAAAATACAAAATAGAGGGTTGGCATAGTAAACATATATTCAGTCAATAACTCATGTCAAACAATAGAGTGGACATCTGGAGTCATCCAAGTACTCAAGGTTCAAATTTTCTACTAAACAATTAAATATAAATTTGTAGTATCCCTTTACGAAAAAGGCACACTGTGAAACAGTTTACAAAAGATCAAGGAAGCGAACTAATCCTGCATTGGTCCTCTCCCCATGCACTCTTTTCGGCACAAACATTAGCCCTGCACCTAAAACATTTTTCTTATTTGTCAGCGACAAAGAGCTCTTGCCACCATGAACGCATCTGAGAAGTATAAAACCTAGTAACGTTAAGCATGACATAATTTATCTTGTAGTTCATTTAACAAGTAAAGGCTGTGCCAAACAAGAAATAATTAATATAGATGTCCATGATGCAAGAACGTACCATGTAAGTTGTGGCAAACTTGACCTTCTCGTGAATTTTGTGAGCTATAAACTGACAAGAGTACTGACTTATTCAAACCAGCCTTTAGGATACTGAACCCAACAGGTGGACACGGTGTATGCCGAAGAACAGCAGAGAGAGCAAAAAGCATTTTGAAACCATGGCTATGCACAGCACAGAAGCATATAATTGAGCCAATCTCCACTAAGTCTTTTGTTTTAGCATTACTTGAGAGGCCTGTCAAACATACGAGAAAGGAGTGCTGTTACTGTAGTATAAAAAGTATGCTGTGCTTCACAATTTAATTCAAGAGAACTATTAGATATGTCAATCTGTGCATCCACTGTTCAAAACTCGTTAAAATTGTTAAGAGTATTTTGCATGTGGATATATACTGGCGTGCGGCCTCATAGGAATACAAGTTGCTATTTCCCTAACATGGTATTAGAGCCTATGGTTTTTTCCCTCTCCGTGCACACGCAACTCGTGCACCGTGATTGATCTCCGTGTGCTTCCTCTCCATTCTCATATCTGATGGCCCGACCCCTTCCCCGATTGGATCGACCAAGCATTTGTTGCCTCCCCGCTGGAATCGGGCTACCCTCCCAAATCGCATCGCAACCCCCCGACCCCCTCGCCCGAGCAGCAGGCCACCCAAGTCACCATCCCGCCAGGCTCTCCCGTCTCGTACATGCACCGTCTATTGTGTTTGGTGCTCGTCTGCTAGTTGCTCTTTTCCGCTGCTTCTCGTTGGCATCTCACATGCACGACTTTTTCCACAGGCCACAGGCTCTTCTGTATGCACGAAGGCTCTTGCATCTTCGTTCGTGTATACTTCCTAGATTCTAGCTCTATATTTCCGCTGCGTCCACCAAGTCCGTTTCTCTTTTTCTCATGTCATGCGAGTCACCATACCTTTATCCGTCAGCCTTTTTCTGGTCCTTGTCCTTTCTATAGGATTTTCGTGGCCTCTTTTTGCATTGTTAATCTACACCCATTATCTTGTCACCAAGCTTCTTTTGCTGCGAGTTTTCTCGCGCTATGATTTTGTGTGCAATGCTTCATTCTCTCGATGTGCCATCTTCTTTTGACAATCCATCTTCTCTTGTATCTTCTACTGATGCGACGTTCCTCTGATGCGTCATCTTCTCGTTATATCCTTTGGCTTTACTCGGCAGGTTTTGAAGACTCTCATGCTAGGACGACATTCTCAAGACACGGACTTTCGATTATCTTTTTTTCCCTAGTGTTACACTTCTTCAAATGCAATGCTATGGCATACGCTTTGCATTTGAAGGGGGGGGGGGGGGGTGTTATGACCAGCCTGGCTTATGGCCGTAGAAGGCTCACCGGGCAATCTTAGCCCACAAGTTATCTTAGGTTAATTCGCGTGCAAGTTATTTAGGTTATAAATATATGTTGTAAGACTCTTTTTCAGATTAAGCAATAAGAATATTATTATCCCTATTGCCCGGCTCCCAGAGGAGCCGGAACCCTAGCCGCCTCTAACCCTAGCCGCCGCCGCCATCTCCCTCCAACGCGACGGCGTGCAGCCGCCGGCGCGCCCGATCATCGCCCCGTCCCGCTCCATCCTTCCCCTACAACCTCCGGAGCAGGTCCGGTAGGACCCCTGGTTCTACCAATTTGGTATCCAGAGACTCAGTTGCGATCGTGTCATCATCATCATCATCCACGCCGACGCTGCCCGGCGGCACCACCGCGCCGATGGCCCCCGTCCCGATGACCTCCGCCGGGCTCCCGTGCTGTCAGACTAGGCCACCACCGCGGGCCTCCCCACGCCGCCAACCCCAGTCACCTCCGCGCCGCCACCAGCCGCTGTCTTCACGCCGGAACAGATGACCAGCACACTGCAGCAGCTCATGACGGCCGTCCAAGGGCTCCACATGAACCAGCACCATCAGTACATGGCAGGCGCGTACGGCCCCCCGGCGGCTGCGCCGATCGCCGCCTACGGCCACCCAGCGCCGTGGCCGTTCCCGGGCGCACCCGCAGGCGGCGGCCCCCCGATGTTGCCGTTCCAGGCAAGGAACTCCAGCGGGCCTGTGGCACCTGCCGCCGCCACCATCGACGGCGCCCCTCTGGCACCTACAGCAGCTGCCGACCCCGGCACCCACCGCCCTGGTCCCAAGGTGGGCGGCAAATCGGTCATTCTCACGGTGGTCGACCGCTTCTCCAAGTATGCTCACTTCATCGCGCTCGGTCACACTGCTGCCTCAGTGGCCCGCGCCTTCTTCGACAGGATCATTCGTCTCGACGGGTTTCCCTCTTCGATCGTTAGTGATCGGGACCCGGTGTTCACCGGTCATGTTTGGCGCGATCTCTTCCGGTTGGCGGGCGTGAAACTCCGCCTGAGCACAGCATTCCATCCTCAAACGGACGGCCAGTCCGAGGTCGTCAACAAGGTGATTGCCATGTATTTGCGTTGTGTCACAGGCGATCGTCCTCGCGCTTGGGTCGATTGGCTCCCCTGGGCGGAGTACTGCTACAACACCTCCTACCACCCCGCCCTGCGCGCCACTCCTTTTGAGGTGGTCTATGGCCGGCCGCCACCGCCCATCCTTCCGGTGGATCCTACAACAGCTCGGACGGAGGTGGCCGGTGAGCTTCTGTGGCGTCGTGACGACATGTTGGCCGAAGTTCGGCAACGTCTTCTTCAAGCCCAACAGCTGGCCAAACACTACTACGACGGCCACCATCGCGAGATGGAGTACGCGGTGGGTGATTGGGTGTGGCTGCGTCTTCTTCACCGCTCTACGCAGCCACTGGACCCACGCGCGAAGCGCAAGCTGGGCCCTCGTTACGCGGGGCCCTTTGCTGTTTTGGAGCGCATCGGGAAGGTGGCCTACCGCCTTCAGCTTCCTGCCGGAGCCCGCATCCACGACGTCTTCCATGTGGGGCTGCTGAAGCCTTACCGTGGGGAGCCACCTGCGGCCCCTCCAGCGCTCCCTCCGACCTTCGATGGACGCATCCTTCCGGGGCCGGAGAAGGTCTTGAAAGCTCAGCTCCGTCGCGGGGTGTGGTACGTGCTGATTCAGTGGGCTGGACTTTCGGAGGACGAGGCCACTTGGGAGCAGCGTGATGAGTTCCGCCAACACTATCCAGACTTTCAGCTCGAGGACGAGCTGTTTGCGCAGAGGCAGGGATAGATGTTATGACCGGCCTGGCTTATGGCCGTAGAAGGCTCGCCGGGCAATCTTAGCCCACAAGTTATCTTAGGTTAATTCACGTGCAAGTTATCTAGGTTATAAATATATGCTGTAAGACTCTTTTTCAGATTAAGCAATAAGAATATTATTATCCCTGTTGCCCAGATTAAGCAATAAGAATATTATTATCCCTATTGCCTGGCTCCCAGAGGAGCCGAAACCCTAGCTGCCTCTAACCCTAGCCGCCGCCGCCATCTCCCTCTGACGCCTCTAACCCTAGCCGCCGCCATCTCCCTCCGACACGACGGCGCCCAGGCGCCGGCGCGCCCGCTCATCGCCCCGTCCCGCTCCATCCTTCCCCTACAACCTTCGGAGCAGGTCCGGTAGGACCCCTGGTTCTACCGGGGGGGGGGGGGGGTGTTAAGGAGTATTAGTAATAGGTGTATTAGGTGTAGGAGTCCTATCAGGCTATGTTTCCTTTCCTTGTACCCCAAGTCTTACGTGATATATATACACCCCATGAGCTATGCAATAGAGATAAGGTGCATCCATAACAATGTCCATTGCCTTGCTATGCAGAACCTGAACACCTAAGAATACACCTTCAGCACTGGGTTGTCATTGATTTAACAAAGAAACAAGGTTAACTTTACAGAAAAGCAAAGACATGAAACAGAGTGCGCACCTAACTGTGAGAATACCTCCATCATAAGTGGACCACTGCACTCAAGAGCATTGGAGACTAGATCAAGCTGAAGAATGTACAGTATTGAAAAATGCACCTCGCAAAATAACACTAAGAATTGGCGTAGTCTTTTATTGATTGAATGATTCACCAGAAACACCAGGAAAAAGCACACTGAGACAAGAGTAATGCTCATTAGGTATGGCTCAGCTTGAGGCAAAAACATAAAATGTAGATGCTACAAAATGATTTATAAGATCCATCAAATGACTGTGGGGCAACGGGTACTAGAGAAGAAGATGGTAAACTGAAATCCAGAAATCAATGGGACAAATAACAGTAACTTCGGAATTAAATAAGATAACACAGAGAAGGATATTGCACCGTACTGTAAACAGCATGAATAAATCCAGGTTTCATCACAAGAAGAAACAGTAACATTAAAGTAATTGCACGTGAAAGTTTGCGTAGACCCCATGCTAGCGTTGCTACAATCAAAACCATTGCATCTTCCTTGTCTGCAAAAATAGGCCTCGAACAGATCAGAATTAATTGCAATATTAAACATAAGACAGCAGAACTGTGATGTAATCTATTTCGAACAAAAAATCAAGAATAAAATTGTGAAAAACATGATAAAGTTATTAAATTATGAAAAACATTAACACTATGTACCATTTACGAACTTAAAGAAAAATCTGTAGCCTTCTAACAACCACAAGTATGGTCATTTACTCATTACTATGTGCCCATGCACCTCCAGACAACACTTGTTTAACAAAACAGCAACTGCAAAAGGGAACCATGCCAGAACAGTCATGCAGGGAGCTTTTTGTACCTAATTGTTTTCACTGGTTGTCAGACAGTGAACAGTTAAGTTTCCAAATTGGATTTAAATACGAACAAGCATCTTCGAGAATTGATCTCTGGTTCCAGTGTAACAATTTGCGATAACATATAAACCTATATGAGAACTCATCTGCCATACATAACGTTTACACTATTATGTTTTAGTATATTTAGGGGCTGTTTGGTTCCTAACCACACCTTGCCATACCTCAAGTTAGGCAAGTTTGACCAAGTTAGATGGGTGTTTGGTTCTAGCCACACCTAAGGCAAGATTCTTTTTGTGAGAAATAAGCCCCACATGTCATACACACAAAAGTGTAGCAAGATTCACTTGAGCAAGCTGAAGTGCGGCTAACAATTCGAGCACCAAAGCTAATGCAAGTTTGGCTAAAATAGTGTGGCAAACTATGGCAAAGTTAGCCACCAACCAAACAGGCCCTTGGTCATTAACTACAGCATAGATACAAGTGTTAACAGCTCGCTAGTAAAGCTACAAACAATACCAGATATCATAATCTGTTACCAAGGGGCAAACATCTAATCACACAACTAACACCATATATGCTTTCCTGTATAGCTTTTTTGTTCTCTTCCTGTATAACTTTTTGTATAGTTTTCTTTTCCTTTCTTGTTCACACCTATTTTGTATTCCTTTACCCAAAATTAATAAAAAATACGCAGCAGAGTCCTGCTGTTTCCCTCAAAAACACCATATATGCTTACGAATACTGCAAATAAGCACACCCTCTCTTCCTACATGTCCAAAACTTTATCACTTCCCCTCCTCAATTCCTAACAATCCTAAGAGGTTCCCTTTCCTTCCCCAGCCATGGCGCTGCTGCGAGATAGCACATAGCCACAGCTGAAATGTCTGCCATTTGCATGTAGACCGTAGGGGGCGCAACAGCAATAAATCAATGATATGTCAGCAGCATTAATTTAGCATAAGTAGCTCCCATATTAGACACCTCATTTTGGTTAGACGATTTCCTTTTAACCAGTATTTGTGTTTGTTAAGCTTCATGCGCTAGCCAACGCAACCAAAAGTCCTAACTATGGGAGATGGATAGCATGTTAAGCTTCGTGCAGTAGCAAACGCAATCAAAAGTCCGAACTGATGGAAAGGGCTAGGCAATACACATATACACCTCAACACCCCCTCTCATGTGTTTAGCGGGAAGTCAACACATGAAAATAGACTCAAGAGGTATGGCTCAAGAGGCCTATACGTGGACATGGAGGGGGGCAGCAGAAATTTTTGGATAAATTGTGAAAGCCAGGACTTGAACTCAAGACCTTAGGCCCTGATACCATGTTAAGCTTCATGCACTAGCCAACGCAACCAAAAGTTCTAACTGTGGGAGAGGGTACTCCAATAGTCATCTGGAGAATTATTTACCAAGGAGACATGGGCTCAACCAGCAGTATAGTTTTGGCTAGTCCAGAAAATCAGCCAGGATTCCATTTAGTCTTTAGTATTTACTAAAAATAGAAGAAATGTACATAGTTTGATGTCGCGGTTTCTTTTTCAGTGCGATGTGGCAGTTACTTTCGAGTGCTCATCATTGCCCATGTCAACAATATGCATCATGCATATCCAATCATTTCATCAATTTAAGGCATTATCTCACAGAGAATATATTTTTTACTCAATTGAAAACCAGGCAGCAAGGAAAAGTAAACTGAAAATGTTAACAGTGACAAATTCACTTACCATCAATAAGGTGATCATCACTAGACGATGGCCCCTCCTCAGAGGTAAGGTAATGAAAAACAGAATTGTTTACAAGATTACAAAGTGCTACAAAAACACCAAGGCAGAATTGTGCGAGTAGAAATAGTCCAGGGATAGAATAATGCCATAGGCCAATAGTCTCCCATATTATCGTATCCTGCAAAATTGACCAAAATAAATTTTCACGAACTTCAATAATCAATAGAACTTGGATAGCTAAGTCTGATACCTTCTGAAATCTTTTGTTGAAGAATGTGAATGCCACATTGAAGACATATGTGCTTACTGCCCAAAACAGGATAAACACTAGGAGTGACCCATTCAACCGATGCATTTGGAACAAGGAAGGGAAAGCATATAAAATGTATCCAACGTATGCAAGGAGACCAAAAGCGCAAATACTAGTGAAGTTGAAACTCCATAAGGAAAGGGCAAGAAGCAAAACCTGCAACAGTCATCAATTGTAATCTCGAATAAGATGTTCTTTCGGTTTCTCTCAGACACAATGAGCAAAAGACAATTGCTTGAATTCAGAAACAGAAGTTAGAATATAACTGGAAAGGATATCCATCACTGCATCCAAGAGTACTATCATTTGATAAACTGCTCATTATTCTGTTTTGGCCTTAGTAGGCAAAGTTGAGCCCATATCCTGCATGACCTACCACCCAAAAGAAATTTACACGTGTCTCATGCAACTGGTATCAGAGTGGTTAGTAAGCCACAACTAAGTCTATAGTTGATTTACTGAATCATGCTTGTTGAACAATATTTATTTGAAGTTTATGAACGGAAACCAAGGGCATGTACAATGCTAGATGCGTATATGTGGATGCTTAAGAGAAAGTATACAGCCACATCATCAATCACTTATGTAAGCTTTCATCAGTTCAATGCTTCTTTGTATGTTCTTGCATGATTTTCTTATTTATTATTTGGTGCTAGTTATATGCATAAGCACTTGCTAAGCACCAGTGCCTAATCAACCAGCCATGCGACACTAATGGCACAAAAAAAGGTTTATTTTGCTAAGTCATCTCCAGGCAGCTGCACTGTGCATGTGCTTAGCGTGAGAAAGCTCATGACCACTATCCGCGGCAACCGTGCACGGATATTATCTCATGCTAATAGCCGAATGGATGAATCATGCTCTTGCCCTGGTAGAAACACAGGCAATGTTATTCTGCACATTTGTGAGGGGTGAGGAATTGCATACCCCAACAAATATAAGAGTGGGAACTGCAATTAATATGCGAAAGGAAAAGCATGGACTGAGCGAGGAAAAAAATAGAATACCGGAAAGCCATAAGTGAAGAAGTTGATACTGAATGTTCTGAAAACTGAACCCCCTAGTAATACATTAGCATGCCTTCTGCCAGTTCTGAAGTAGAAAAGGTTCTTTAGCAAGAAAATACAGTATAAAATGGTAAATCTAGATAAATAGGGGTGGTTAGAAAGAACTATCGCAAAAGTTATTCAGCTTGGCAAGAACATACTACCATTTAATACATTTCGAAATGTGTATGGCTAAGTATATTGACCATAAAAATGAAGGAAGCACAATTAAAAGGTTTGATGAATCAAAGAGAAAATTGTGTAAGTTACAAACTTATACTGCCAACATGAAAGTAGTTTTAGCACCTACAAAAGCTGCTGACTTGGACATGTATGACATAGTACACGGGCATTAGTTTCCCCTTTGGGTGATTAACATTTCTTCATTGTCATCACTGCATTTGGCACTAATTGCATTCGGCTTGCTAACCTGCCAATAAGGTAAAACATGACCAGTACAAATAGATGGGATTGCACTATCTAGGTAGGAGAGGAAAAGGGACGAAACAGAAGAGGTAGCAACAGGATGAAAAAAACGCCCAATCTGAAAATCACGGAGACGATTTTAAGCCCTCCTCTCCCAGGACTGCCATGGTGGCAGTGCCAGCCATAGTCGTTCCCCTTATTCTATCATTTACCCATTCATGCTGCCATGAGGACGCCAAGGCAAGCATCCGTGCCCAGTGCGCGCACCCCACTGCGAGAGAGCCACGCGTCGAGCCACTCACTCATCCGCAACCATGAAGGACGGCACACACGACGCTGCGAGGGCACAGTGCATCACCTGAAGCAGCACAAAGGTTGTGGAGGAGCAACTCCACCTTGCTGCTACAATGTTTACAGCACAAGTGTTGAAGGAACAACTTCAACATGCTGCGCTAGATATCGATTTAGAGGCGAATGTAGGCTGATATGGCAGCAAGAGTTCAATCCAGAACTCCTAGAGCACAAGATCTACTCCAAGATCTTAGATAAGAACAACAAGTTCTATTATAGGTAGTGGGTACATAGTCTGGGTTCAAAGTAGAGGTGAGGACCTCTATTTATAGGGCTTTGGGAAGCCTTCACATACTTCTACTTATAGCTGGGATACTCTAGAAAACATTATTTAAGTTTCACCATTCTACTCATAGCTACTCACAACTAAAAGACTAGAAAACAATAGGTAGGATAGAAAAGAAAAGAAAAGAAATACTACACTAGAGTGGAAGTATCTAGAAGTACCCAAACAGATCTGGCATGTGTTTTTCTCTCTTCTTCTTTTTCTCTCATCTATTGTTCCTCATCATTCTCCCCTGGTTGTTTGGAACTCGCCCTCGAGTTATCGTCATAGAGCGCTTCTTCTGGATGGCAGAGAGTCAAGTCCGTGTCGAGTCAACCATGGTCTTCGGTTGCATGCATGCAGCACCAACAGCTTCCTTGGCGTGCAAGGACTAGGTAGTTTCCTAGTTATTTCCTGTAGTTTTCCTTAATGTTGAGGAACTTGACTAGAAGTAGACTTTAGCTGTGCAAGCAAGTACGTAGTAGTTGCTAGGAAGGTGCTTTGCATGGTCGTGGTAGTAGTCCCGTAAGTGACATGCAAGTACGTACGAATTTCAGTGTGTGTGTGCTGTGTGCACGTCCAGCCCGGCCTATAAAAGGACCCGGCTCCTTCACTTGTAATCAAGCCAGTTCAGAAGCAAAATCATTCAGCTTCCACTAGTAGTACCACCGTGTCTCCTCACTAGTACGTGAGTGTGTGTGCTTGGTAGTGTTCGTGCTAGTGATCCTCGTCCAGATATTCTGCTCTTTAGTCTGGTACTAACTAGTCTGTAGTTCGATCCCAACGGGAGAGCTAGCTAGACTGTAGTTGGGCTAACAATTGGCATCAGAGCCTTAGGTTATGCCGAAGCATAGGCCGAAAGAAGGCGTCGCCGGCGACGGCTCCAAGACCGCTGAGCAGAGCTCGGCTGAGGAGGCCCGTGCGGCGGATGCGGACGCGCTCGCGCTGCGAGGCAGGCCGGGAGGCGAGCTGGGTGCGCCACGCTCCATGCGAGACGTGGGCATGTCCAGTACCTCCTTCCCTCTCCTCACGCGGACCAACTACCCCCCTTGGTCGCTCCTGATGAAAGTCATCATGGAGGCGCGGCATATGTGGAAAGCCGTGGAAACCAGCAATGTCAAGTATGAGCAAGACCGGTTGGCGATGGAGGCGATTTTGCGCTCCGTCCGACAGGAGATGGTGCTCACCTTTGGCGCCAAGAAGACGGCCAAAGAATCATGGGACACCATCAAAGACTCTGCGCATCGGCGTGGAGCGCGTACGGGAGTCGAAGACCCAGACCTTGCGCCTCCAGTATGAGGAGATCCGGTTCAAGGCCGGTGAACAAGTCGACGACTTCGCCTTGCGGTTGCAAGGTCTTGTCACCGAGCTCGCAACGCTCGGCGATCCCATCGACAACAAGATGGTGATTCTTAAGTTTCTCCGCGTCGTCCCCAGGCAGTACAAGCAACTGGCCTGGTCCATCGAGAGCTTGGTGGATCTCTACACCATGACGATCGAGGAGTTGGTAGGGCGGCTCAAGGTCGTCGAGGAGCGCAGAGAGGAAGCCAACAACCGCGCCGGCGGCGAACTACTGCTCACCTGGGAGCAGTGGGACGCACGCCTTCAGCAGCGAAGCCGTGATGGCTCCTCTGGCAGTAGGGGAGGGACCGCCACGGGAGGCAGAGCGCGTGGCAGAGGCAGAGGCCACGCCCAGAGCGGCGGCGCCAACCGCGGTCGTAGACGGGGCCAGCCCAGCAACAAGGTGGACCTGGGCGACTTGGCGGCAATGGCGACCGGAACAAGTGCCGCTACTGCAACATGCCACGTCACTGGATCCGGGATTGCCACACGAGGAAAGCCGATGAGGCAGCCGCGGCAACGGCAAACCTCGTCCAGGCTGACGTGGACGGTGGGCCAGCAATGATGTTGGCAAGAGTCGAGCCCGTGCAGGAGAGCTCAGCGTCTCCCGCGACCACGGCCCCGACAACCACCCATTCCGTGCAGGAGGCACGGAGCCCGTCCACGGGTTCCATCCCTTCAGTGACAGCCCACACCCCGACAACGACGTTTTCGGGGCCTGTCGACTGGGAGGCGGTGAAAGCCCGGGTGTGGGGGAACCACACCACGACGACAAAGGGGTACAACGTCACCTGATGGCCCCTACTCGCCACAGCAGAACGGCGTCGTCAAGTAGAGAAACAAAACAGTGCTCGGGATGGCACGCTGCATACTCAAGGCAAAGCAGGTGCCGAGCACGTACTGGGGGGAGGCCGTGCTCACGGCCGTTTTCATCCTCAACCGCTCTTTCACAAGGAGTGTCGACGACAAGACGCCTTACGAGGCGTGGTATGGGAGGAAGCTCGACATACGCTTCCTCCGCACCTTTGGTTGCGTCGGGCACGTCAAGAGGACGCGCCCTCAGCTGAAGAAGCTCGACGACAGGAGCACCCCGATGGTGTTCATGGGCTACGAGATGGGCTCCAAGGCGTACAAGATGTACGATCCTGTCGCGAAGCATGTGCATGTCTCGTGTGACGTCATCTTTGACGAAGACACGCGATGGACTTGGGAGGCGTCGGGGGAGTCCCCAGCAAGCAGCTCCTTCACCGTGGAGTACCCGATGTACTCTACAACCCCGGGAAGCAAGACCCCGGGAAGCCCGGCAGGTGTGGATCCGGGAACTGCAACCCCAAGAACACCGTCCCCAGGCACAGCATCCCCAGACACCCTGTCGTCAAGCAAGGTGGTTCCCGGGAGGCTGTTTGCAACCCCGCCAACAGCAAGGTTGGGGTTGTTCGACGCCGACGATGGCGTTGGCGCCCCCCACATGTTTCGGCGCATGGGGGATCTCCTCGGCGAGGCTGCGGCAACACCGCAACAGCCCAAGGACGAAGACATTGATGACGACGACGTCCTGCATCTGATGGCCGGCGAGGAGCCAACCACGTTCGCGGAGGCCGAGCAAGAGGATTGCTGGCGCCGCGCGACGAGCTGGCGTCGATCAACGACAACGCCACTTGGACACTCACCACTTTACCTGTTGGGCATCGAGCCATCGGGCTTAAGTGGGTGTTCAAGGTGAAGGACGAGCACGGCGCCATTGTCAAGCACAAGGCACGCCTCGTCGCAAAGGGCTATGTGCAGCGTGTAGGAGTGGACTTCGAGGAAGTCTTTGCTCCAGTGGCAAGGCTGGAGTCCGTGCGGCTCATCCTTGCCGCGGGTGCTCACCACGGGTGGGAGGTACACCACATGGACGTCAAGTCGGTGTTTCTCAACGGCGACCTTAACGAGGAGGTGTACGTCTCCCAGCCTCCAGGGTTCGTTGCCAAGAACCGTGAGCAGGGCGTGTACAGGCTACACAAGGCCCTGTATGGTCTCCGGCAAGCCCCAAGGGCGTGGAACACTAAGTTTGATGCAAGCCTCGCATTCCTTGGGTTCTCACGCAGCATTTCTGAGCATGGCATGTACTCGCGTGGCACCGCGAACACGCTGCTCATCGTCGGCATCTACGTCGTTGATCAGCCGAGGGCGGGCGCTTATCTTTCGGCACACAGGCAGTGGCCTGTGCACAGGGAGGCTCCCAATGCCAATGGCGGTGTCCGGCGCTGATGGGGCAGGGTCGCACTGGCGATGTCTGCTTCAGGGACGGCGACGTTCGCCTCTCTTCTTCACCACCAGCCAGACCCTGCACGTGCTTCCCACGGAGGACGTCGAGACCTTGCAAAGTTCACATGGAGGACGCAGGGGAAACGGCTTCAAGGTTGTGGTGGATGTTGCAGGTTGGTTTACGTTAGTGTGGAGTGACAGCGGACGGATCTGTGTCGGGTGACAGTCTTAAGGTGGGAAGACATTCCATCCATCTGCTAGCACCACTCAGGCCTGATATGGAGTATTGGCTGGCACAACTATTCAAAGATATGTCATCAAGATGGTGACTGGAGCAGCACTTCATGTCCGGGGTGAAAACTCTTGTTCTGGCCTTTATTGGTCGGGCTCAACAGCGACGAACTTGCGTCGTTAGCGTTGTCTCCTTGCTGATGTGCTGGCCTTCATTGGTTGGTCTCAAGAACCCGAATGAAAATCCTTGTCAACAACAGCACGAGGGAGAGCCAAACTATTACTATTTCATCTAACTTGAATAACCAAGGACTGAATTTGACTATGGATTCTGATAACTCGAGAAGTTTTTATTTGGTTATGATCCAAAAAGAATTTACCAAAAAAGGCTTTAGCCCCGCTTTATACATAAAGCCATTATCAACAACCACCTGGCACAAACGCACACCACTACAACACATGCACATACCCAAGGCAGGAACATAGGCGCTGAGGCGCAGCAACACCACCCCTAGCACTACACGAGCACCCGAGGACTCCAACCATGAACACGCCACCGTGAAGAGAAGAAGCCGCATATGACGAACCGAGGGCTCCAAGGCGGCACCTTCAGGAAGTTACGACACCTAAGTGCCGCCACCGCCCGATCCAAGGATCAGAGTTTCCCCTAGAGCACCACGCCGAGCAATGAGAGCCGCGAAAACGCCTTCAAGAAGGGAGCGAGCTTCACCGCCGCCGGTTTGTCCGAAGATAGATCAGGTTTTCACCTCGGCCAACACTCACCGTCACCGAATGCCACACCCCGGCTGCCAAGCCACCCACACGGCCATGACCACCGGGCAGCACCGAGCCACGGGCTCTGCCCAAGAGCACCGCGCTACCACCACCAAGGCCGCCGCCCCGGCATCCAAGACCTAGACACCACCACACTCGAGACCCACCGCTACCCCAACCAAAGAGACGAGCGGAAAGGCCCCGCCTTTCGCACCCCTAGACGACCCCCAACGCCGAGACCCAATAGGCCGGCCGAAATTGGCTCCCATCGACCCGTCCGGCCACACCGAGCACGAGACGAGCACGACCCTGCAGCCAGGCACGGGACGAGCACGATCCTTCAGCCGGGCGCGAGATGAGCTCGGTCTTGCAGCCGCTCGCGAGACGAGCATGGTCCTGCTGCCACGCGCGAGACAAACTCAGTCCTGCTGCCGCGCGCGAGACAAACTCAGTCCTGCTGCCGCGCGCGAGACAAACTCGGTCCTGCAGCCGGGCGCGGGACGAGCTCAGTCCTGCAACACCATGCGTGAGACGGGCGATGGACCGCAGCTGGGAGAGGACCAGCCCTTCGACGAAAGTAGCGCACGGCGCCGAGGAGAGGGATTGAAGGCTGAAACAGTCCACCTGCAAACGAACCGACGCCGACGGAGAAGCTAACCGTCGTAGCAGCCGGAACCGCCGAGTTGCCGTGTAGACACCAAGCAGCAGGGAGGCCACCATACCTCCCTGCGCCGCCGTAGCCCATGACAAGAGAAGCCACCACGCCGGGCCGTTGCCCTAACCCGCGCCGCTCACCAAGACCCAGCCTAGGTCCGACAGAGCAAGCAACCATCGACCGCACCTCCGCCCGCCAGCCCTGCCGCCAAAGCAACAGCAGACGCGCCGCCAGGACGCAGCCACCACGGCACCACCAGCCATCCCCGCTGCCGCGCACGGCGCTCAGATCTAGCCGCCAGCCCCGTCCGACCGCGTCCACCCCACCACGTGTCTGGGCCACCATGACGACACCGGTCGCAGCCAGCAGCCCACCGTGGACCACGGCTGCTCCCCGCCGCCAGACCTCGCAGATCGGGCGCGTGCAGCCGCCACACCCAGCGAGGAGGGAAGGAGAAGAACAGAGGGCACCCAAGGAGAGGCCCCGCCGCCACCCTCACTGGAGCCTGCCCGAGTTTCGCCGGCGGAGGGCCTCCAACGGCGACGAGACGAGTAGGGGGGGAGGCCCGACAACGCTCAAGGGGAGTCACCCCCCATGTCGCTAGTGGAGGGCGACGCGGGGGTGTTTTTTCTGGGGCATTTATCCCTTCTTGAAGGTGTTGTTGTGGACAAAGTTGACTAAATCATAGGTGTTAGATTCATACCTTGTAACGGTTATGACATAGTTATCTTTGTTATGTTCTGCTTGTTCATGACTTTAGTCTCGTTGCCTTGCATCTACTTCAGCAAAGATAGATGTGTGCATCACAATAATGCAGAGGCCAGGGGGTTCAACCTCCTCGAAAAGAAAGGCAAATCAGGGTAGGAGAAGAGAGTTTAGGACTGAAGGGCACATAAGCATGGAATTGTTAGTGTCTAACCCAACTTGATTAATCTTGCTTTTCTTGATCTTGTTCGCCATCAATTCTCAGTTTCTCTCGCATTGTACTTCAAATACAGGAGGCTCCAAAAACTTGTTTCACGAGCTCGACAAACCTGCCAGAATGAGTGGAAACTTTTTTCTGGGCAGATTTACATAACATGGGTTTTCAGTTTAGTAAGCAGATATCTTAACCCGAAACCGATAGTTTGTAATATATTATTGGTACTCAGCATCTTATGTGAACAATCTGCACACTTCTGTTCCAGCAGAGCAACCACAATGAGCAAATCTGAGAAGATCACTTTAAAGGGGAGACAGATCAAGCAGTAGAGCCTGTAAGCAAAACAGAGGAACCAAAAGTACAGGCACACCACAAACAGATGAAATTAAAGAAATATTGGAGCAGATGGGCTCAACTACCAGATATCATCACAATAACTGTTTAATGCAGAAAATAACGTCGTTATAGCTGAAATAAAGTTTATGTCCTCCTAGTCTTTCAGAGATCTTGGAGAAGCTATGACGGTGGTGAGGAAGAAGACTGCAGGGACACAAATTAGACGAAGCAGTGGCAATGCTGGCTGAATGAGCAGCAGTGGCTGCTAGTAGAGGCGACAGGAGTTGGTCAGGGAAGAAATGGCAAGTGTATTTATTTTATTTTTGGGAAACTTACAAAAGAGTACTTGCTTTATGCAGTGTCATTTTCCATAATAAACTCTGATCGCAGTGTCATTTAGTAACTGAGCTCCTTTATGGTGTTGTTTCTCTAATTTCATCATCTGTGGTGTTACTGAGCTAATTTCCCTAATTACAAAATATAAAATAGCGAGCATGTTCCGCAGTTCAGGAAATAAAAAGTGGATAATTCAATGATTTTTTAATGTACAAAAAAATTCCATACCGAGATTGACGAACCAAAAATGCATTCCTAGAAGGGAGAAGGTCCTCTGTTAAGCTGTCGTTTTCTAGAGACATTAGACTATCCATTTCTTGTATGTCTCGCTTGAATGATGACAGCTACAATGAGAGAAAAAGAGCATTAGAAGGCAAAGATCTTTTGACTACTGACATGTGAAAAGCCAAAGGCCCTGAAAAGTGATGGTAGAGTGTAACTGATTCTTCATTAAGCGCTGGTAGACTGTAACTGATTCTTAATTAAGAGGACTAACGCAAAGTTATTTCTAATGTTACTCCCTCTGTAAACAAATGTAAGACGTTTTATTTACAGAGGTAGTATATTCTATCATATGTCACTTCACGTTCCTTTGTTCATTCCATGGTTTTTAAGGCATCGCTTAGGCGCTCAGGCTGCAGCTGAAGGCATCCACCTTGGAGCTTTGAGGGATTTGGAGCGTCAGTTAGCCGTAGCCATAGGGCGTCGCCCTAGGCCAGGGAAGTCATCACAAGAGCATCGAGCGGAAAACATGAAAAAGAGATCAAGTGGGGATTTGCGCGCGGGGATAAGAAGAGAAGGCGGAGAGAGAGTGATGCTGACCAAACAACTGACAACCAGAAGTCTGAACTAATGGAAAGGGCTAGGCAATCCACATATACACTTCAACAGCCCCCTCTCACGTGTGACGCGGGAAGTCAACACGTGAATAGACTCAGAGGTATGGCTCAAGAGGCCTATACGTGGACACAAAGGGGGCAACAGCAATTTTTGGACAAATTGCGAAAGCCAAGACTTGAACTCAAGACCTTAGGCTCTGATACCATGTTAAGCTTCGTGGACTAGCCAACGCAACCAAAAGTCTGAACTTATGGAAAGGGCTAGGCAATCCACATATACACTTCAACACTCTGCACCAGGGAACTATCAGGTACAAAAATAAAGTAGAGGTTGGTCACAGCCCTACTCTCAGGAAAGATATAATTACTGCACCGTATAGCAGTGAATTAGGAGGCCGCTCAGGTCAAGGAGCAACTTATCAGACTCAAACTCCTCTTCCACTGGTCTGGCATGAAACAAGATGTGCAAACCTTCATTCAGCAATGCACTAGGTGCCAAACAAACAAGCCTGACCACACACAATACACAAGCCTCCTCCAAGCACTCCCTATACCTAAATCTGTCTAGACCCATGTCAACATGGACTTTGTGGAAGGACTGCCATTCGCAAACAATAAAGATCTCATTTTGGTTGTTATGGACAATTCACTAAGTACAGTCATTACATTCCTCTAAAGCACTCCATCACTGTTATATCTCTTGTTGCAGCCTTCACTGACGACATCTTTAAGTTGCATGGCATTCCCTCACCTTGCGCATTAAGCGCTTAAAAGGTGAAAAGGGGCAAGGGTGCCTCACCTCACCTCACCTTACCACCTTAAAACCCATGGCTCATTCTAATTTAGGCCCTGTTCGGGACGGAGGAAAAGCATAGCAAAAGTAAAGAAAGTTCATTCCTGAGGAACTGTAACAAGTTATGGTATGCGGAAGGCAGGAATAGCCTTGTACCAATCCTTTGGAAAGTTTCTTAGCCCCGCACTTCCAAAGGCTGATCAACCATGCACTTTGGGACCCACATAGAGTTCAAAATAGGTAGCATGCATGCATGCTGGGGCATGTCTAGACCTGAACTCAAACAATGTGACATAGAAAAATTATCCAGTGAGACCTACTTCTGTAGATTTCCTGGGCTATTTTTCCTGCATTCCAAACACCACCAGCGGTGTTCAAATGGTGTATTTCTATCCCTATGTTTTACACCTTGTTTCCTTTCCTATTCCTCCATTTTGTCCCAATCCTATTTTTTCTTCCCTTTGATCCAAATAGGACCTTACATGGTGTATATCCATTATGTCCATCCAAACAAACAAACACCACCACTTGTACTGGATGGAACACATACCACATTATGGGTAACACTAGGCACTACATAATCCAACTAGTTTAGTTGCTACACTGTTGTGGTTGATCCTACATTGGCTAAGCTCTACCTTACTTGTAGCCTGTGAAGTTACCACTTCAATTTGCTGGTACAGTATTCATAAACTTGTTTCAACCATCTTACAAATGCATGTTGACAAGCAACAACACTTCATCTCTAATCAAATTAAACATGTGTTAGAATAATTTAAAGAAGATGGCATTCCCGTTATTGCTTGAAGCTATGTCCCCGTATGTAAATCACTAGCCCTCTTAGAGCATCTCCAACAGCTGCATAAAAGTTTCGCGCGCTAAAATAGTTTTAGCGCACCACTGTAGCACTTTTAGGGCGCCAGACCCAACATTGATTTAGCAGATGCCCGAAAACGCGCGCCCAAAAAAACACGCAGTGCAAATTGTGAAGCGCGCGCAATCCGGCGCCCCAAATTTGCAGCTTCTGATAGCGCTTTTTAGCGCGTGCCCAATCCTTTTTTGCGCGTGCACTATTTTACAGCTTCGGCTGGAGCTGTCCGACGCCCAAAAAACCCAAATTTTAGCGCGTGGAGCAGTTTTTGTGCGCCTGTTGGAGATGCTCTTACTTCACAGTTATCTATTCCTTTTACTATTTAGACTACTGGATGTTAGAATAAATAAGTCGACGAGAAGAAATGTTTTTCAAATTGGTTGTACATACATATTTTTTTAATAAAGCACGAATTGAATGAAGTGGCAACAATGGCATGAGTTTGCCATTTTACAGCCTCTCCAAGAATTTGGTACAATTTCATTCTCTGGAATTCTATACACGACAGATACTAAGCAAGTAAGCTTGAAGCATCAAGAACGAGCAAAGAAAAAACAAAGGATGATCAGTATCACTGCCAATATCATGGTTTTACCATATGATTCAAAATATCCTCACACAGTGTGTGCCCACTATATTATATTTGAGATTCTTAGCTGCTTACCATGAAGTAATACACCAGAAGAGAAATACCGGAGGACAGCTCAGGCCATTCTGATTTTGAAGAAACTTTGAATAGACCAATAAAGTCAGCAAATGCTACCACAACATAGGGAAACTTGACACGCAGTTGGTAAATATAAAGAAGAAGAATGCTGAAGACTGAATATATCTCAAGTAACCTCCACCACCTTCAGAATGCATTGCAAACACAATTTAACAATTATCAACAAATGTGCAATCTCAATATAATAGACTAATTGTTCACAGCAAAGAAGAAAAAGCAAAGATGGAGCTTACCGGAAAAGACCAAGAAAGTTACTCGTTAAGGACCAATCCACAAGACCGATGCAGCTAAATACAAAGAATGGCAACGAAATCCAAGAAGGGTGACTGATACTGACAATTAATTGGACAGCAGGCAGCAACAAACAGCACGCAACCCGAAAATGATAACCTGCACACAGAAAATGCATATATCCATTAGGCAGTAGACAATGGTAAGTATTGAACTTAAGTTTGTACAGTTCTTCAGTACAGACCTATGGTAAGATAAACAGCTCGGCTGCATCCTTTCTAAACAGGCATATATGGACTAAAACATTGCAAGAAAAACATATTTTAATAGCAAACGAAGTAACATCATTTCCTAGTATATGAATGAATGTATTTCACAAAACAGTTTGAAATCTCCTATTACACAGTCCAGGAATATAACTATCATTTATTTAGGTTAGTCTGACTCGATGCACAGTGCACCACATGCTGACCTATTTGCTCAATGTCAAAGGAGAAGTTGAGCCAACATGAATCTTGATGGATCCTGCTTCCAAAGACTTCAACCAAAGAAAGGACAGCAGCAGATAGCTGTATGATAAGAAAATAGATAACAGATGGTGATTCCCAAGGCTGGTCCCTGCATCAACTATCATGATTAAGTGCAATCCAGATATTGCCTGCATAGGAGGCATATAGAGACAGTTGTACTCATGGATATGAGCAGATACATGAACATGAACACAACAAAAGTCAATGCAAATAACGGAGTCATTTAAATACCTTGCAAAACCAACCAGCTTCGCCCACCAGGAATGAGCCACAATCCATCCCTTTCCCTCAATTCCCCATATTATATGAAACGTAACTTGAGCCAAAATGACAACTGCTGAGTAAATAACTGTACACCAGTATAATAGGTACAGCCTCCAATTGTGAAATCCTTCCAGATAAGGATAGAACATTAGTTATCCAAGATGTGCAGAAATAAATAATGTAGATGTAGATTATATAGATAATACACAAAGAAAACAGTTTCTCATGTGAAAGTTGCAACCAGACTACGTATCATCTTTGAATTCAGTACTCCCTCCGATCCAAATTAATTGACGCAGCCTCTATACAATGTAGCCCAAGGGGGCAAAAATATAGTACAAACACAAGGAGATTATGACCACAGGTCAATTTACCGGAGACTAGGAACTAATAGTACCTTAATACACCCCGCCCCCTCCCCAATGGAAAGCATATGTCACATAAATATCCGAAATCTGAGTTTTGATAGCATTAATCTAGAAAAGGTGTCAAGGAGAGTCATGACATCTTCTACAATCAAACCATGCCAAAAGAGGTCCCACGATCAGGGAAAAGGACCAGAAGCAAAGGTTGATGGACAAAAAGGTTGTGGACTTGCGCCATACATGAACATGGTATAGCAACGGACCTTAGTGGATGCAACAGAAGGGACGATTCTAGATAGAAAAGACGTGAAGCATGCATCAGCTCCTCGGCCTTCACAAAAACAGCAGGCATAGCTCACCAAATTCTCTGCCACAACAAGACCATCGCAGAAGCAAAACACAAGCAGACCACCAGCAATAGCCACACACAAGAGGCACAAAGTAGCAACAGCCCAAGTAGTAGCAGGCCCAACAAAAGTCACCATGGAGCTCTTATAGTTGCAAAGGCAAACAATGGTTAGTGACACTTGATGAAGATGCCCAGACAGATTGACCTCCATGATGGCCCAGAGAAGGCAAGGTTGATGAAGACCACGACCTGTAGATGGAGATGAGACACAATGGGTCATGTTCCCTCTCCCTGTCACAACACCACCAGTCAATTACCATCAGTAATGACAAAGTCCCAAACCCCTGCAGCTGCCAACACCTTGCCTGCACTGAATCGAGTACCCATCGCTTTGCACTGAGAAGCAGCCTCATGATGGAGCCCCAAGCCTGAGCTTGGGCGCTAGTGCCACAGGTTCATCTTGGTAAAGGAGTATTAGTATAGGTCTAGGTCTCTTTTAAGTAGTCGTATTAGTCTAGGTTTCCTTCCTTGTACCCCAAGTCTACTGTGCTATATATTTGACCCACAGGCTATGCAATACAACTAGGTTCCTCCTCTAACATGGTACCATGAGCCCAGGTTTAGGGTTTTCGGCATGCCGCAACGCACGCTCTAATTGGAAAAAATCCAGTCTCCACCTCTCTCAATCGATCTCATCACTCTTCTTCCATTGTACATCGTCATTCTCATCGAACATTTCCTGAATGCGCCACCCATCCACCGCCAACCCGATTTCCTCACCCGGCTCATTTTCATCCATCAATCGAGCCTCCTCTGCTTCAGATCGAAGCCACGTCCAGATCACAGGAGCCGCTAGGCGATCCAGCTTCCCGACTCCATCGTGCACAACCAAGAGATCGAGGTCGGCATGTACCAGCCATTAGCTTCTCCATGGGGCCTACTCCGTCTAGATCGGGCCAACGTTGGGCCATCTTCTTGCCTACTCCGGACCTCCTAGATTGACGCGCCTCTCACCGGCCTTTGTTGAAGCCTGCTCCCCTCAGATCGAGCGACATCGCCGCCATCGAGATCTCTGACCACCTCTAACACTTCCTCGCTGCATCGCACGCTTGTGCTGCTCCGCCCGGCACCAAGTTTCCCCAGCCAGCTGCTCCACGTCTCGGAGGCTAGTTGGTCTACTGCATCACACGTAGGCAGCTCTAAGAGACAGCGCACTCCCTCACTGTTGTTCATACCACCCCTAAACGAGAGCTCACTGCCACTCAGACACGTGACATCGCCACAGTATCTCCCTTTAGTCCCAACCACCGACGATAGCCTCAGGCTGATCTGCCCGACTCCTCCCCATCTAGTGCTACTACAGCTTCCAAGTGGCATCGTGCACACCCCTAAGCTCGACGCACACGTCTAGCATGCCTGCCTTCTCAAGGACACCACCAACGCTTGCACCATGAGTTCCCTCTTGGATTGGGCTGCCTGTATCGACCGCGTTACTCTACCGCCCCTTGCACCACTGCCATCTCCCACCAAGCCACTGCGATCCACCCTCTTCGCCGCCTCCCCATCCAGTCTCGGAGCTCCACTGGCCACCCTTACCGCCACAGTCGTCGCCTACTCCCGCAATGCCTTGGCCTGCTTAGCACCTCCCTGTGTGGGCTTCTTCCACGCTTGTCGACAGGCCACTAGCCTTGCCTGTTCTTTTGACCAAGTGTAAGTCATTCCAAAATACAATCTTTAAAAAAAGAGCAATTACAATGTCCTTGCCGACGGGCATCGTTTCTCTCCCTCGGTGGTCGGTGATTCTTGACGGTGGTCGTTTCTCCGACTCTGTCTCACACGTATACCTTCCATCAGTGTTGGGTGCTCGTCCGCTAGTTGATGTTCTTCGGTGCTCCTCGCCAACATCTCACCTGCATGGCCTCTTCCGCCGCCTCCCCTACAGGCACAACTGCTCCTGCATCATTGTCTTGCATCTGTTTTCTATTTTCCGTCAAATCGTTATTTGCCAGCCTTCTTTTCTTTTCTGATCCTGGTCAGCATAACTTTTGTTGGCCTTACCGTCCTTGTTGTCTTCTATAAGCCTGATGTCTACGCCCATTTCCATGCCTCCGAGCTTCTTTTGCCGCCGGTTTCTTGGGCTATAAACTTTTGCGCTTCATTCTCTTGATGTGCATCTTCCTTTGACAACCCATCAAATCTTGTATATTCTCCTTGTTGAGGTGTATATGTGGATCGCCTAGCCCTTTCCATCGGTTCGGACTTTTGGTTGTGTTGGCTAGTGCATGAAGCTTAGCATGGTATCAAAGCCCAAGGTCTTGAGTTCCAAGTCTTGGCATTTGCAGTTTATCTAAAAATTACGGTTGTCCCCTTCTATGTCCACATATAGGCCTCTTGAGCCATACCTAAGTCTATTCACGTGTTGACTTCCAGCGTCACATGTGAGAGGGGGTGTTGAAGTGTATATGTGAATTGCATGGCCCTTTCCATCAGTTCAGAATTTTGGTTGTGTTGGCTAGTGCATGAAGCTTAACACTCCTGATGTGTTGTCTTCCTCTGATGAGCCATCTTCTCGTTATCCCTCTTTGGATTGACTCAACGGGTTTTTGAAGATTCCTTGCTAAAACGACACTATCAAGACGCGGATTTTGGAGTTTCATTATTTTTGTTTGTAGTGTTATACTTTTGCAACCACTATTCTATTGCATACACTTTGCATTTGAGGGGGGGTGTTAAGGAGTATTAGTATGGGTCTAGGTCTGTTTACGTAGTCCTATTAGTCTAGATTTCCTTCCTTGTACCCCAAGTCTACTGCACTATATATTTGCCACATGCGCTATGCAATGCAACTAAGTTGCTCCTCAAGACATTTGCCACTGCCTTTGAGGGCGGGGTAGTAACGCGGCAAATTTGTCCTCGTAGCGTAGGAGGGCTGTGGTGAAAATATCCTTCATGGGTAAAGGGCTCAGTGGTAAGTCTCTGGTAATGGCAGCCATGAAGATAGGAAGGTAACAAAATGGCAAGATAGAAGAGGAAGCATGTGGAACTGATGGACAGGCCACTGTCTTTTAGTGCTATAATCCACATTGTGTTTTGCCACTGCCTATCACCTAGCTTGCCTATGCACGCTTAGGCATTCTGATACAAAGAGTTGCTAGCAGGGCTGTGAGAGGTTGGACGACATAGAACCAAGAGGAGGAGGAGCAGAATGGTGAGAGGTCACCCGAAAAAGGTGAGCAGCAAGGCTAGGAGGTCACACCGGAGGAGGAGCGACAGTGGAGGATTCGGGGTCTAGGAATACAGTGTGTGTCATACTCCTCTCTTTCCGCGACATAGCTAATCCGGTACAGCAAATTATGGAACCCTAGCATGCCAACCCGGTCTAAGTCGTCTATCTGCTCTAATCTAAACTGTCCATCTGCTCTCCTCTATCTCTTTCTCTAGCATGTTCCCTTCAACACACACATCGATGGCGACAATGGTCGGCGCTGCAGCTCCTCCTCCACAGCGGCATCTCGTTCCCCGGCGCTACAGCTCTTCCCTGCAGCCACATCTCCTTCCCTGCCGCCGGAGTACCTCGTCGGACGCCTAATAGTTAGTGTGTTGTCTGGTTTTATAATTGATCGGAGAAAACAGATTTTGGCGTGTAAAGTTGAAGTTTTCAAAGAATAAATCGAGGACAGGGTACACCGCATTACTAGCCATAAGAAAGAGAATTTATTTGGTACGAGAAATACTAGTCTCATGTCAATAAGAAAAAAATGAATTTGTTCTTACGCTTTGCAAATGCATTTTTATAGAAACACCTAGATACCACAATACAAACTATCCACAGCAAATTAAATAGCATAGGAAGACACTAATGTAAAGTTAAGAAATGAATATTAAGTTCGTAACCACACATGTCTATAGTAACTTGATTGACAAGAGTTCGCAGTTATAAGAAAAGGATTATTAACTTTTATGTTGTGGTGCTGTAGATTAGTTCTTCAAACAGTATATGGATCCAAACAAAGTGTAGTTTAGCTCCAAAGAGATATATTGACAATACTTAGCTAACGTAGAAAAAAAAGCTGGCATACCTCTCCTTGGAGCAACAAAGCGGATAGCAAAGAAGATAACCATATTAACAAGAGAAATCAAGCTCCAGTCAAGTAAGGAAGCTGCAAAAAAAGGTACACATTGAAGGGTTAGATCAAAAAATCCATGTTAAAGCTCAAAAAGGTTTCAAGTAGTTATTGTATCCAAACATCCAGAAATAGGTGTGTTTTCAAACCAAAACAAAGCATACCAACCACTCAGCTACCTAGCAATCCATAAGGGCATCTCCAACGCCCGGCGCTTAGCACCAGCGCCAGGATTAGAAACCTGGCTAATTGGCAGTTTACGCCCTGAATCCCATCGTCGGACGTAGCGTCGGCGCAAGACCTGGCAGCGAGCGCTTGATTGATTCTCTTCCCATGCGAAGCTCCCGGCTATTTTAATTTAGCCCGCAGAATTAGCACCTGCCGTTGTAACCTCAGGCGCTTAGGCATTTTTTATGTTATAAAATGTATTTATTTTCTCTATTAGCGCCTCCACAAGCGTGTACCATTGCAGATGCCCTAAGCAAGCCTTATGTTTCTAGATTAAATTATCATGACAAATTCCAACAACTAAGTCTTCAAACCAAAAGTGTGGGCACCGATTGATCCCAGAACATAACTTTGTTGTCCTTTACAAATAGGAGCTATCGTATATAAGCAATAAGTATAACAAGACCCCAAGAAGAGACGAGTGGCATAAATATGAACGAATCCATCTTGCAGTGGAATTTTACTGTTTCTTCTTTTGCCATTCTCCCGATTGGCCAATAGACGCCGTATGAAGTGGCAATATCAAATTTTATGCTAATCCGCATTTCAAAAGGGCTCGGATCGGCAGGGGGGAAGAGGAGCCGCACCTGTCAGGAGGAGCAGCGGTAGCAGACAGCGGCCGGCGCACCCACCTGTTCGCCACGCCATCTCGAGACGGCAGCCGCGGCCGCTCCTCTCCTTTCGGTCCAACTAGTCCGATGCCGGCAGCATCTCGCGAACCGAATCTTGCGCGCGGGGAGAGAGATCAGGATTTTAGGACGATTAGGGAAGGGTGGCGAGGGGATCTTACTAGGTGGGTTTATTTTCTTTTTCCTCTTCTCTGTTTTTATTTGCCTATTTGTGGTACCTGGACCCGGGTGTGTGTGCGCTTCCCGTGCTCCATCCTAGCGTTGACCATCGGCTCAAGAGTGTGACTTTTGCCCGGTGGTTAGAGCATCTGCAACCGGACGGATGGCTTGTCCTGCTCAAACCCATCCCAGATGCTCGGACATAACGCAGATATCCAACTCGTATCTGAGATAGAATGTGTCTGTCGCGTTTCTCCGACCATGTTCCTCAAAAGAAAAGGTACGGGTTATGTTGAATATATGAGCAAATCATTACGAGATTTAATTTGAGTAAACAGTAAATAAATCATGACGACGAAGACAGAGATTAAACTAATCGTGCGGACTAGCATAGTAGAAGAACATATCATATCTAGGGCATAGACTAGAACTAAGAATTCTAGCACGATCTCGAACAAAGAGGACAAGATCACATACGGTGCAGCGGGGGCAGAACCGCCGGCGTTGATATTGTCGCCCATGTCGTTGAGGAAAAGGTCGCCGAGGTCGGGGAAGAAGTCGTTGACGAAGTCGTCGCTGCCAGATGTCGCGCGGATGCGCTCCCCAAAAATCTGATCGCCCCTCTCCCGTACAGGATCATGAGAGACGGGATTCCGAAGGCCTGTTGTCCCTTCTTGTGATGCATGCCGAAAGAAGGGATGGAGAAGACTTGTGTGGCGGCGCAATGATCTGGAACGATGGTGTGAAACCATACGATGCGGCGGCGGCTAGAGTAGAGGTCTGTCTGACTATATAATACGGGTCGAGTAAGTCGTGGGAGTAAACCCCATGTCCGAGTCACGATCCGAAAGAATCAGAAACGGTTCAGTAATTAACGCGTCCGTTAATTATTAATTAATGACTCATTAATTTTTCCAAGTAGCAAAAATATAGACAACATGCATAGCTCTGTCCTCGGCTTGGCTCAAACCCGCAACCTGCGGCGCGTCGTGACGAGGCGTGGCGAGCGAGGAGGAGGAGCACGCATGTAGGTCTCCTCTTCTCATGCTCATACAAGTGGTAGAATAGCTCGCTGATACGTCCATTTTGCATTATGCTTTTATATCGATATTTATTGTATTATGGGTTGTTGTTACACATTATAGCACAATACTTATGTCTTACAAGGTTTACATGAAGAGGGAGAATGTCGGCAGCTAGAATTCTGGGCTGAAAAATGAGCAAATACTAGAGAACTATTCTGCACAATCTTAAAAGTCATGAAACTTCACAGAGAATTATTTTGGAATATATAAAAAATATTGGACGAAGAAAGCATCAGAAAGGACCCACCAGCCATCCCCTGGGAGCGCCCCTTGCCTTGTGGGCCTCCTGGCAGGCCTCTGGTGTTCATCTTCTGCTATATGATGTGTTTTGACTTGAAAAAAATCATATGGAAATTTTCAGGACGAAGCGCCGCCGTCCCGAGGCGGAACCTGGGCAGAACCAACCTAGGGCTCCGGCGGAGCTGTTTTGTCGGAGAAACTTCCCTCCGGAAGGGGGAAATTGAAGCCATCATCATCACCAACGATCCTCTCATCGAGAGGGGGTCAATCTCCGTCAACATCTTCACAAACATCATCTCCACTCCAAACCCTAGTCCATCTCTTGTATCTGATTTTCGTCTCAAAACCTCAAATTGGTACCTGTGGGTTGCTAGTAGTGTTGATTACTCCTTGTAGTTGATGTTAGTTGGTTTGTTCGGTGGAAGATCATATATTCAGATCCTTAATGATAATTAATACTTCTCTGATTATGAACATGAATATGCTTTGTTAATAGTTACGTTTGTTCCTGAGAACATAAGAGAAGGCTTGTTACAAGTAATCATGTGAATTTGGTATTTGTTCGATATTTTAATGAGATGTATGTTGTCTCTTCTCTAGTGATGTTATGTGAATGTCTACTACATGACACTTCACCATTATTTGGGTCTAGGGAAAGGCGTTGGGAAGTAATAAGTCGATGATGGATTGCTAGAGGGACAGAAGTTTAAACCCTAGTTTATGTGTTGCTTCGTAAGGGGCTGATTTGGATCCATATATTTTATGATATGGTTAGATTTATCTTAATTCTTCTTTCATAGTTGCGGATGCTTGTGAGAGGGGTTAATCATAAGTGGGAGGCTTGTTCAAAGAAGGACAACACCCAAGCACCAGTCCACCCACATATCAAATTATCAAAGTAACAAATGTGAATCATATGAGCATGATGAAAACTAGCTTGACAGTAATTCACATGTGTCCTCGGGAGCGCTTTGCATTATATAAGAGTTCGTCCAGGCTTGTTCTTTGCTACAAAAAGGATTGGGCCACCTTGCTGCACCTTAGTTACTTTTGTTACTTGTTACCCATTACGAATTATCTTATCACAAAACTATTTGTTATCAATAATTTCAGTGTTTACAGAGAATACCTTGCTGAAAACCGCTTGTCGTTTCCTTCTGCTCCTCGTTGGGTTCGACACTCTTACTTATGAAAGGACTACGATAGATCCTCTATAATTGTGGGTCATCACTCACTTTATAAAGAGGTGCAAGTCTCACTCAACTTCCGAGGTGAGACTAAACTTTAGTCTCACTCACACCACTCACATGTGTGCATGAATGGGACAAGAGAATTTCAGAATTTTAGTTGGGCTTTGGGCCAAAGGACCACTAGCAAATTCCAACAATCCGCCACAAAGTCTCATTGGCACATCTCATCATTTAGTTCCAAAACATTGTTTATATACCGGTGCATAGTGAAGACTTTGAAGTTGAACTTTCACTTAGAGTTTTATGCTACACTATATCACAACTTGAATAGTGGACTAAGCCTTAAACTACAAGTTTTCTGCGAGACTAATTTCACACAAATTCTTGACTGATACTGGGCTACCGCAAGGCTTCCCCGCGGGTGGAGCGTGTACGTCATACTCCAAGGCCTTTCATGAATTTATTAGAGAATACCCAATTCTCACAGACTGCGACGTTAACAGTCAAATTCATATAGGTGTGTTCCTCAGGAGATGATCTGCAGGACAACATCTCTGCTTACCCAAATAAGCCACTTGGAACACATTAAGATAAATATCAACCTGCCATGCAGATCAGGAGAGTATTGCATCTTCACGGAGTGGGATAGTAAAAATAGGGATACTCTCCTCTCAGCTGACCAACAGCTTGTCTCTCACTTCTACTTCACGGGATCTCCGATCACATAGAGTGGGTTATCACTATGGACAACTCATGCGGTGGGTCACAAACCCATCTCTATCGATGCATTATCTATCACATTACATGATAGACCCTTTGTGAAGGGATCTGCCAAGTTTTCCGACGTTTGGATATAATCCAACATAATAAATCCGGAGTTCCTGAATTTTCTGACTGATTTTGGTCTCCTCTTCACATGCCTTGAGGACTTCATATTGGCCTTAGAACTATTTATCTTGACGATCACAGTTCAATTATCACAGTTCATCGGGATAGGGGGTATTGGTTTTTCAACCATAGGTAAGTCCATCAAAAGCTCACCAAGCCACTCTGCTTCAATAGTGGTAGTTGATGTCTACTATGCAACCTTCTACTTGTAGACTCGTGTTGGGCCTCCGAGCGTAGAGTTTTGTAGGACAGTAGCAAATTTCCCTCAAGTGGATGACCTAAGGTTTATCAATCCGTGTGAGGCGTAGGATGAAGATGGTCTCTCTCAAACAACCCTGCAACCAAATAACAAAGAGTCTCTTGTGTCCCCAACACGCCCAATACAATGGTAAATTGTATAGGTGCACTAGCTCGGTGAAGAGATGATGATACAAGTGCAATATGGATGGTAGATATAGGTTTTTGTAATCTGAAAATATAAAAACAGCGAGGTAACTAGTAACAAAAGTGAGCGAAAACGACATTGCAATGCTTGAAAATAAGGCCTAGGGTTCATACTTTCACTAGTGCAAGTTCTCTCAACAATGATAACATAATTAAATCATATGGCAATCCCTTCAACGTGCGACAAAAGTCACTCCAAAGTTCCTATCGTGAAGAACATAAGATGAAATTGCTTGTAGGGTACGAAACCACCTCAAAGTTATTCTTTCCGATCAATCCATTGAGCTATTCCTATAAGTGTCACAAACAGCCCTAGAGTTTGTAGTAAAATAACACCATATGACACTACCAGAGAAACAAGGACGAAAACTGTTGGGGAACGTTGCATGCAATTTCAAAAAAATCCTACGATCACACAAGATCTATCTAGGAGATGCATAGCAACAAGAGGGGAGAGTGTGTCCACGTACCCTCGTAGACCGAAAGCGGAAGCGTTAGATTAACGTGGTTAATGTAGTCGAACGTCTTCGCGATCCAACCGATCAAGTACCGAACGTACGGCACCTCCGAGTTCAGCACACATTCAGCTCGAGGACGTCCCTCGAACTCTTGATCCAGCAAAGTGTCGAGGGAGAGTTTCGTTAGCATGACGGCGTGGTGACGGTGATGGTGATGTGTTCTACGCAGGGCTTTGCCTAAGAACTACGACAATATGACCGGAGGAGTAAACTGTGGAAGGGGCACCGCATACGGCTAAGAAACAATTGTTATGCTTTGGGGTTCCCCCTGCCCCCGTATATAAAGGAGGAGGGGAGGAGGCCGGCCCTAGGGGCGCGCCCAAGTGGGGGGAAACCGACTAGGACTCCTAATCCTAGTCGCCCCCCCTCCCTTCCTTTCTTTCGGAGGGGGGAAAGGGAAGGAGAGGGAGAAGGAAAGGGGGCCGCGCCCCCTCCCCCTTGCCCAATTCGGACTCCCATGGGGGGGCACCCCTTGTGGGCTCCCCTCTCTCTCCCCTATGGCCCATGTAGGCCCATTACTTCCTCGGGGGGTTCCGGTAACCTCCCGGCACTCCAAAAAATACCCGAAACATTCCAAAACCATTCCGGTGTCCGAATACCATCGTCCAATGTATCAATATTTACCTCTCGACCATTTTGAGACTCCTCGTTATGTCCGTGATCTCATCCGGGACTCCGAATAATCTTCTGTCACCAAAACACATAACTCATAATACAAATCATCATCGAACGTTAAGCGTGCGGACCCTACGGGTTCGAGACTATGTAGACATGACCGAGACACATCTTCAGTCAATAACCAACAGCGGAACCTGGATGCTCATATTGGTTCCTACATATTCTACGAAGATCTTTATCGGTCAAACGCAATGACAACATACGTCATTCCCTTTGTCATCGGTATGTTACTTGCTCGAGACTCGATCGTCGGTATCTTCATACCTAGTTCAATCTCGTTACCGGGAAGTCTCTTTACTCGTTCTGTAATGCATCATCCTGCAATTAACTTATTAGTCACATTTCTTGCAAGGCTTATCGTGATGTGCATTACCGAGAGGGCCCAGAGATACCTCTCTGATACTCGGAGTGACAAATCCTAATCTTGATCTATGCCAACCCAACAAACACCTTCAGAGAAACCTGTAGAGCATCTTTATAATCACCCAATTACGTTGTGATGTTTGATATCACACAAGGTGTTCCTCCGGTATTCGGGAGTTGCATAATCACATAGTCAAAGGAATATGTATAAGTCATGAAGAAAATAATAGCAATAAGACTTATCGATCATTATGCTAAGCTAACAGATGGGTCTTGTCCATCACATCATTCTCCTAATGATGTGATCTCGTTCATCAAATGACAACACATGTCTATGGTCAGGAAATTTAACCATCTTTGATTAACGAGCTAGTCAAGTAGAGGCATACTAGGGACACTCTGTTTTGTCTATGTATTCACACGTGTATCAAGTTTCCGGTTAATACGATTCTAGCATGAATAATAAACATTTATCATGATATAAGGAAATATAAATAACAACTTTATTATTGCCTCTAGGGCATATTTCCTTTAGTCTCCCACTTGCACTAGTCAATAACCTAGATTACATTGTAATGATTCTAACACCCATGGAGTCTTGGTGCTGATCATGTTTTGCTCGTGGAAGAGGCTTAGTCAACGGGTCTGCCACATTCAGATCCATATGTATTTTGCAAATCTCTATGTCTCCCTCCTTGACTTGATCGCAGATGGAGTTGAAGCGTCTCTTGGTGTGTTTGGTTCTCTTGTGAAATCTAGATTCCTTCGCTAAGGTAATTGCTCCAGTATTGTCACAAAAGATTTTCATTGGACCCGATGCACTAGGTATTACACCTAGATCGGATATGAACTCCTTCATCCAGACTCCTTCATTTGCTGCTTTCGAAGCAGCTATGTACTCCGCTTCACACGTATATCCCGCCACGATGCTTAGTTTGGAACTGCACCAACTGACAGCTCCACCATTCAATATAAATACATATCCGGTTTGCGACTTAGAGCCATCCGGGTCAGTGTCAAAGCTAGCATCGACGTACCCATTTACGACAAGCTCTTTGTCACCTCCATAAACGAGAAACATATCCTTAGTCCTTTTCAGGTATTTCGGGATGTTCTTGACCGTTGTCCAGTGATCCACTCCTGGATTACTTTGGTACCTCCATGCTAAACTTATAGCAAGGGACACATCAGGTCTGGTACACAATATTGCATACATGATAGAACCTATGGCTGAGGCATAGGGAATGACTTTCAATTTTCTCTCTATCTTCTGTAGTGGTCGGGCATGGAGTCTGACTCAACTTCACTCCTTATAACACAGGCAAGAACCCTTTCTTTGACTGACTCATTTTGAACTTCTTCAAAACTTTATCAAGGTATGTGCTTTGCGAAAGTCCAATTAAGCATCTTGATCTATCTCTATAGATCTTGATGCCCAATATATAAGCAGCTTCACCCAGGTCTGTCATTGGTAAATTCTTATTCAAGTATCCTTTTATGCTATCCAGAAATTCTGTATTATTTCCAATCAACAATGTCACCCACATATAATATTAGAAATGCTACAGAGATCTCACTCACTTTCTTGTAAATACAGGCTTCTCCAAAAGTCTGTATAAAACCATATGCTTTGATCACACTATCAAAGCGTATATTCCAACTCCGAGATGCTTGCACCAGTCCATAAATGGATCGCTGGAGCTTGCACACTTTGTTAGCACCTTTAGGATCGACAAAACCTTCTGGTTGCATCATATACAACTCTTTTTTAAGAAATCTATTAAGGAATGCAGTTTTGATATCCATTTGCCAAATTTCATAATCATAAAATGTGGCAATTGCTAACATGATTCAGACGGACTTAAGCATTGCTACAGGTGAGAAGGTCTCATCGTAGTCAACCCCTTGAACTTGTCGAAAACCTTTCGCAACAAGCCGAGCTTTGTAGACAGTAACATTACCATCAACGTCAGTCTTCTTCTTGAAGATCCATTTATTCTCTATGGCTTGCCGATCATCAGGCAAGTCAACCAAAGTCCATACTTTGTTCTCATACATGTATCTCATCTCAGATTTCATGGCCTAGAGCCATTTCGCGGAATCTGGGCTCATCATCGCTTCCTCATAGTTCGTAGGTTCATCATGGTCTAGTAACATGACTTCCAGAACAAGATTACCGTACCACTCTAGTGCGGAATGTATTCTACTTGACCTACGAGGTTCGGTAGTAACTTGATATGAAGTTTCATGATCATCAACATTAGCTTCCTCACTAATTGGTGTAGGCATCACTGGAACTGATTTCTGTGATAAACTACTTTCTAATTCGAGAGAAGGTACAACTACCTCATCAAGTTCTACTTTCCTCCCACTCACTTCTTTCGCGAGAAACTCCTTCTCTAGAAAGGATCCATTCTTAGCAACAGATATCTTGCTTTCAGATCTGTGATAGAAGGTGTACCCAACAGTTTCTTTTGGGTATCCTATGAGGACGCACTTCTCTGATTTGGGTTCGAGCTTATCAGGCTGAAGCTTTTTCACATAAGCATCGCAACCCCAAACTTTAAGAAACGGCAACTTAGGTTTCTTGTCAAACCACATTTCATACAATGTCGTCCCAATGGATTTAGATGGTGCCCTATTTAACGTGAATGCGGCTGTCTCTAATGCATAACCCCAAAACGATAGTGGTAAATCGGTAAGAGACATCACAGATCGCACCATATCAAATAAAGTATGGTTACGACGTTCAGACACATCATTACGCTGTGGTGTTCTAGGTGGCGTGAGTTGCGAAACTATTCCACATTGTTTAAAATGAAGACCAAACTCGTAACTCAAATATTTGCCTCCGCGATCAGATCGTAGAAACTTTATTTTCTTATTACGATGATTTTCCACTTCATTCTGAAGTTCTTTGAACTTTTCAAATGTTTCAGACTTATGTTTAATCAAGTAGATATACCAATATCTTCTCAAATCATCTGTGAAGGTCAGAAAATAACGATACCCGCCGCGAGCCTCAACACTCATCGGACCGCATACATCAGTATGTATTATTTCCAATAAGTCAGTGGCTCGCTCCATTGTTCCGGAGAACGGAGTCTTAGTCATCTTGCCCATGAGGCATGGTTCGCAAGCATCAAGTGATTCATAATCAAGTGATTCCAAAAGCCCATCGGCATGGAGTTTCTTTATGCGCTTTACACCAATGTGACCTAAATGGTAGTGCCACAAATAAGTTGCACTGTCATTATTAACTTTGCATCTTTTGGCATCAATATTATGAATATGTGTATCACCACGATCGAGATTCAACAAAAATAGACCATTCATCAAGGGTGCATGACCATAAAAGATATTACCCATATAAATAGAATAACCATTATTCTCTGATTTAAATGAATAACCGTCTCGCATCAAACAAGATCCAGATATAATGTTCATGCTCAACGCTAGCACCAAATAACAATTATTCAGGTCTAAAACTAACCCCGGAGGTAGATGTAGAGGTAGCGTGCCAACAGCGATCACATCGACCTTGGAACCATTTTCGACGCACATCGTCACCTCATCCTTAGCCAATCTTCGTTTAATCCGTAGCCCCTTTTTTGAGTTGCAAATATGAGCAGCAGAACCAGTATCAAATACCCAGGCGCTACTACGAGCATTAGTAAGGTACACATCAATAACATGTATATCAAATATACCTTTCACTTTGCCATCCTTCTTATCCGCCAAATACTTGGGGTAGTTCCGCTTCCAGTGACCAGTCCCTTTGTAGTAGAAGCACTCAGTTTCAGGCTTAGGTCCAGACTTGGGCTTCTTCCCGGGAGCAGCAACTTGCTTGCTATTCGTCTTGAAGTTCCCCTTCTTTCCTTTGCCCTTTTTCTTGAAACTAGTGGTCTTGTTAACCGTCAACACTTTATGCTCCTTCTTGATTTCTACCTCCGCAGCTTTGAGCATTGCGAAGAGCTCGGGAATAGTCTTCCCCATCCCTTGCATATTATAGTTCATCATGAAGCCTTTATATATTGGTGGCAGTGATTGAAGAACTCTGTCAATGACACTATCATCTGGAAGATTAACTCCCAGCTGAGTCAAGTGGTTATGGTACCCATACATTCTGAGTATGTGTTCACTGACAGAACTGTTCTCCTCCATCTTGCAGCTATAGAACTTGTTGGAGACTTCTTATCTCTCAACTTGGGCATTTGCTTGAAATATTAACTTCAACTCCTGGAACATCTCATATGCTCCATGATGTTCAAAACGTCTTTGAAGTCCCGATTCTAAGCCGTAAAGCATGGCACACTGAACTATCGAGTAGTCATCAGATTTAGCTTGCCAGACGTTCATAACGTCCGGAGTTGCTCCTGTAGTAGGCCTTGCACCTAGCGGTGCATCAAGGACATAATTCTTCTGTGCAACAATGAGGATAATCCTCAAATTACGGACCCAATCCGTGTAGTTGATACCATCATCTTTCAACTTAGCTTTCTCTAGGGTCGCATTAAAATTCAAGGGAACGGTAGCACGGGCCATTGATCTACAACATAGATATGAAAAAACTATAAGGACTAAGTTCATGATAAATTTAAGTTCAGTTAATCGTAGTACTAAAGAACTCCCACTTAGATAGACATCCCTCGAGTCATCTAAATGATCACGTGATCCATATCAACTAAACCATGTCCGATCATCACGTGAGATGGAGTAGTTTTCTATGGTGAACATCTCAATGTTGATCATATCTACTATATGATTCACGTTTGACCTTTCGCTCTCAGTGTTCCGAGGCCATGTCTGCACATGCTAGGCTCGTCAAGTTTAACCCGAGTATTCTGCACATGCAAAACCGTCTTGCACCCGTTGTATGTGAACATAGAGCTTATCACACCCGATCATCACGTGGTGTCTCGGCATGACGAACTGTCGCAATAGTGCATACTCAGGGAGAACACTTATACCTTGAAATTTAGTGAGTGATCATCTTATAATGCTACCCCCATACTAAGCAAAATAAGATGCATAAAAGATAAACATCACATGCAATCAAAATATGTGACATGATATGGCCATCATCTTCTTGTGCCTTTGATCTCCATCTCCAAAGCACCGTCATGATCTCCACCATCACCGGCTTGACACCTTGATCTACATCGTAGCGTCGTTGTCGTCTCGCAAACTATTGCTTCTACGACTATCACTAATGCATAGTGATAAAGTAAAGCAATTACATGACGATTACATTTCATACAATAAAGCGGCAACCATAAGGCTCCTGCCAGTTGCTGATAACTTTTACAAAAACTTGATCATCTCATACAATAACGTATATCACATCATGTCTTGACTATATCACATCACAGAAAGCCCTGCAAAAACAAGTTAGACGTCCTCTACTTTGTTGCTGCAAGTCTTACGTGGCTGCTACAGGCTTCTAGTAAGAACCGTTCTTACCTACACATCAAAACCACAACGATTTTTCGTCAAGTGTGTTGTTTTAACCTTCAACCAGGACCGGCCGTAGTAAAAATTGATTTAACTAAAGTTGGAGAAATAGACACCCGCCAGCCGCCTTTATGCAAAACTAGTTGCATGTCTGTCGGTGGAACCGGTCTCATGAACATGGTCATGTAAGGTTGGTCCGGGCCGCTTCATCCAACAATACCGCCGAATCAAAATAAGACGTTGGTGGTAAGCAGTATGACTATGATCGCCCACAACTCTTTGTGTTCTACTCGTGCATATCATCTACGCATAGACCTGGCTCGGATGCTACTGTTGGGGAACGTAGCATGCAATTTCAAAAAAATTCCTACGATAACGCAAGATCTATCTAGGAGATGCATAGCAACGAGAGGGGGAGAGTGTGTCCACGTACCCTCGTAGACCGAAAGCAGAAGCGTTAGGTTAACGCGGTTGATGTAGTCGAACATCTTCGCGATCCAACCGATCAAGTACCGAACGTACGACATCTCCGAGTTCAGCACACGTTCAGCTTGATGCCGTCCCTCGAACTCTTGATCCAGCAAAGTGTCAAGGGAGAGTATTGTTAGCACGATGGCGTGGTGATGGTGATGGTGATGTGATCCGCGCAGGGCTTTGCCTAAGCACTACAACAATATGACCGGAGGAGTAAACTGTGGAAGGGGGCACTGCACATGGCTAAGAAACAACTATTATGCTTTGGGGTGCGCCCTACCCCCGTATATAAAGGAAGAGGGGAGGAGGCCGGCCCTAGGGGCGCGCCCAAGTGCGGGGAAACCGACTAGGACTCCCAATCCTAGTCGCCCCCTTTCCTTTCTTTCAGAGGGGGAAAAGGGAATGAGAGGGAGAGGAAGAGGGAGAAGGAAAGGGGGGCGCGCCCCCTCCCCCTTGTCCAATTCGGACTCCCATGGGGGGGTGCGCGTCACCCCTTGTGGGCTCCCCTCTCTCTCCCCTCTGGCCCATGTAGGCCCATTACTTCCCCCGGGGGGGGGGGGTCCGGTAACCTTCTTGTAAGACATATCTCCGGTCAATAACCAACAACGGAACCTGTATGCTCATATTGGTTCCTACATATTCTATGAAGGTCTTTATCGGTCAAACCGCAATGACAACATACGTCATTCCCTTTGTCATCGGTATGTTACTTGCCCGAGACTCGATCGTCGGTATCTTCATACCTAGTTCAATCTCATTACCGGCAAGTCTCTTTACTCGTTCCGTTATGCATCATCCCGCAACTAACTCATTAGTCACATTGCTTACAAGGCTTATCGTGATGTGCATTACCGAGAGGGCCCAGAGATACCTATCTGATACATGGATTGACAAATCCTAATCTCGATCTATGCCAACCCAACAAACGCCTTTGGAGACACCTATAGAGCATCTTTATAATCACCCAATTACGCTGTGACGTTTGATAGCACACAAGGTGTTCATCCGGTATTCTGGAGTTGCATAATCTCATAGTCAAAGGAATATGTCTTGTCCATCACATTATTCTCTTAATGATGTGACCCCGTTCATCAAATGACAACACATGTCTATGGTCAGGAAACTTAACCATCTTTAATTAACGAGCTAGTCAAGTAGAGGCATACTAGGGACACTCTGTTTTGTCTATGTATTCACACATGTATCAAGTTTCCGGTTAATACAATTCTAGCATGAATAATAAAAATTTATCATGATATAAGGAAATATAAATAACAACTTTATTATTGCCTCTAGGGCATATTTCCTTCAAAAAACATGCATCAACCCCTATGCATAGATTACCCCAATGTCACCTCGGGAATCCGCGAGTTGTGTGCCAAAACATACATCAAGTGAATCAATAGAACACCCCATTGTCACCACGGGTATCCCATGCAAGACATACATTAACTGTTCTCAAATCCATAAAAGTATTCAATCCAATAATACTGAAACCTCAAAGGTAAAACTCAATTCATCACAAGAAGGTAGAGGGGGGAAACAGAAGGAAATATGTCCTAGAGGCAATAATAAAGTTGTTATTTATATTTCCTTATATCATGATAAATGCTTATTATTTATGCTAGAATTGTATTAACCGGAAACTTGATACATGTGTGGATACATAGACAAAACACAGTGTCCCTAGTAAGCCTCTACTACACTAGCTCGTTAATCAAAGATGGTTAAGTTTCCTAACCATAAACATGTGTTATTATTTGATGAACGGGATCACATCTTTAGGAGAATGATGTGATGGACAAGATCCATTCGTTAGCTTAGCATAATGATCGTTAAGTTTTATTGCCATTGCTTTCTTCATGTCATATACATATTGCTTTGACTATAAGATTATGCAACTCACGGATACCGGAGGAATACCTTGTGTGCTATCAAACGCCACAACGTAACTGGGGGATTATAAAGATGCTCTACAGGTATCTCTGAAGGTGTTTGTTGGGTTAGCATAGATCAAGATTAGGATTTGTCACTCCGGGTATCGGAGAGGTATCTCTGGGCCCTCTCGGTAATGCACATCATAATAAGCCTTGCAAGCAATGTGAATAATGAGTTAGTTATGGGATGATGCATTACGAAATGAGTAAAGAGACTTTCCGGTAACAAGATTGAACTAGGTATGAAGATACCGACGATCGAATCTCGGGCAAGTAACATACCGATGACAAAGGGAATAACGTATTTTGTCATCACGGTATGACCGATAAAGATCTTCATAGAATATGGGGGAACCAATATGAGCATCCAAGTTCCGCTCTTGGTTATTGACCAGAGAGGTGTCTCGGTCATGTCTACATAGTTCTTGAACCCATAGGGTCCGCTCGCTTAACGTTCAATGACGATATTGTATTATATGAGTTATGTGATTTGGTGACCGAATGTTGTTCGGAGTCCCAGGTGAGATCACGGACATGATGAGGAGTATCGAAATGGTCGAGAGGTAAAGATTCATATACTGGATGATGATATTCAGACACCGGAAGTGTTCCGGGGGTACCGCGTACATATCGGGTCACCAGAAGGGGTTCCGGGCACCCCCCGGGCAACTACATGCGCCTAATGGGACAAGAAGGGGACAGACCAGCCCCTAGGGGGCTGGTGCACCCCATGTAGGCCAAAATAAGGGGGGAAGGAAAGAGGGGAAGGGAGAAAGGAAGGGGAGCAATTCGGCCTCCCCCTTCCTTCTCTCCTTCCTCTTCCTTCCTTCCCCCTCCGGATGAATATGGAGAAGGGGGAGGCCGAATTGGGAGGCACCCAAGTAGGATTCCTCCTACTTGGGGTGCCCCCTTGGCTGCCATATATATATATATATATATATATATATATATATATATATATATATATATATATATATATATGAGGGGGGCACTGCTAGAACAAACATCAACAGTTCTTAGCTGTGTGCGGCGCCCCCGTCCACAGTTTACGCCTCCGGTCATATTGGCGTAGTGCTTAGGCGAAGCCCTGCGCGGACCACTTCACCATCGCTGTCACCATGCCATCGTGCTGATGAAACTCTCCCTCAACACCTTGCTAGATCAAGAGTTTGAGGGACGTCATCGAGCTGAACGTGTGCGGAACTCGGAGGTGTCGTACGTTCGGTGCTTGATCAGTCAGAACGAGAAGAAGTTTGACTACATCAACCGCATTGTTAAACGCTTCCGCTTTCGGTCTACGAGGGTACGTGGACACACTCTCCCCTCTCGTTGCTATGAATCTCCTAGATAGATCTTGCGTGAGCGTATGAATTTTTTTGAATTGCATGCTACGTTCCCCAACAGTGGCATCCGAGCCAGGTCTATGCGTAGATGATATGCATGAGTAGAACACAAAGAGTTGTGGGCGGTGATCGTCATACTGCTTACCACCAATGTCTTATTTTGATTCGGCGGTATTGTTGGATGAAGCGGCCCAGACCAACCTTACATGACCACATTCATGAGACCGGTTCCACCGACAGACATGCAACTAGTTTTGCCTAAAGGTGGTTGGCGGGTGTCTGTTTCTCCAACTTTAGTTAAATCGAATTTGACTACGGCCGATCCTTGTTGAATGTTAAAACAACAAACTTGATAAATCACCGTTGTGGTTTTTGATGCGTAGGTCAGAACAGTTCTTACTAGAAGCCCGTAGCAGCCATGTAAAACTTGCAACAACAAAGTAGAGGACGTCTAACTTGTTTTTGCAGGGCATGTCGTGATGTGATATGGTCAAGACATGATGTGATACACGTTATTGTATGAGATAATCATGTTTCGTAAAAGTTATCGGCAACTGGCAGGAGCCTTATGGTTGTCGCTTTATTGTATGAAATGCAAATGCCATGTAATTGCTTTACTTTATCACTATGCATTAGCGATAGTTGTAGAAGCAATAGTTGGCGAGGCGACCACGACCACGACCTAAGCCTGAAACTGAGTGCTTCTACTGCAAAGGGATTGGTCACTAGAAGCGGAACTGCCCCAAGTATTTGGTGGATAAGAAGGATGGCAAAGTGAACAAAGGCATATTTGATATACATGTTATTGATGTGTACCTTACTAATGCTCGTAGTAGTGCCTGGGTATTTGATACCGGTTCGGTTGCTCATATTTGTAACTCGAAACAGGGACTACAGATTAAACCAATATTGGCTAAGGACGAGGTGACGATGCGCGTCGGGAATGGTTCCATGGTCGATGTGATCGCTGTCAGCATGCTACCTCTACATCTACCTTCGAGATTAGTTTTAGACCTGCATAATTGTTATTTGGTGCCAACGTTGAGCATGAGCATTATATCTGGATCTTGTTTAATGCGAGATTGTTATTCATTTAAATCAGAGAATAATGGTTATTCTATTTATATGAGTAATATATTTTATGGTCATGCACCCTTGAAGAGTGGTCTATTTTTGTTGAATCTTGATTGTGGTGATACACATATTCATAATATTGATGCCAAAAGATGCAAAGTTGATAATGATAGTGCAACATATTTGTGGCACTGCCGTTTAGGTCATATTGGTGTAAAGTGCATGAAGAAACTCCATGCAGATGGACTTTTGAAATCACTTGATTATGAATCATTTGATGCTTGCGAACCATGCCTCATGGGCAAGATGACTAAGACTCTGTTTGTAACACCCACGATGTGGTTATATCTCCCACGTGTCGGAGCACGACTTAGAGGCATAACCGCATGGTAGGCATGTCGCACGAGGGGTAATCTTTACACATCCCATGTACTGAATATGAAAGGGATAAAGAGTTGGCTTACAATCGGCACTTCACACAATACATCAATATAGCATTACATCATCCAGATACAAACAAGGTCTGACTACGGAACCAAAATAAAAGAAGACTACCCCTAATGCTAGATCCCCGATCGCCCCGACTGGGCTCCCCTAATGATCAACTGAAACGAAACAACACAATGAACAAGATCTTCATCGAGCTCCTCCTTGAGCTGGGCTGCGTCACCTGCACGGTTTCATCGGCACCTGCAAACTGGTTTTGGAAGTAATCTGTGAGTCACGGGGACTCAGCAATCTCACACCCTCGCGATCAAGACTATTTAAGCTTATGGGTAGGAAAGGGGTAATGAGGTGGAGCTGCAGGAAGCACTAGCATATATGGTGGCTAACTTACGCAAAATGAGAGCGAGAAGAGAAGCAAAGCACGGTCGTGAACTAGAAGTGATCAAGAAGTGATCCTGAAACTACTTATGTTCAAGCATAACTCCAACGACGTGTTCACTTCTCGGACTCCGCCGAGAAGAGACCATCACGGCTACACACGCGGTAGATGCATTTTAATTAAGCTAAGTTTCAAGTTCTCTACAACCAGACATTAACAAATTCCCATCTGCCCATAACCACGGGCACGGCTTTGGAAAGTTCAAAACCCTGCAGGGGTGTCCCAACTTAGCCCATCACAAGCTCTCACGGTCAACGAAGGATATTCCTTCTCCCAGGAAGACCCGATCAGACTCGGAATCCCGGTTACAAGACATTTCGACAATGGTAAAACAAGACCAGCAAGACCGCCCGATGCGCCGACATCCCGATAGGAGCTGCACATATCTCGTTCTCAGGGTAACACCGGATGAACACTACGTACAACTAAAACCAACACTCAAGTTTCCCCGAGGTGGCGCTGCAAGTGGCTCTATTTCAGAACAACACTTAGAGAAGCACTAGCCCAGGGGGGTTAAAATAAAGATGACCCTCGAGAGAGCGACTCCCAAGGTAAAAGTAGGTGGTGGTGAGGCAAATGGTAAAACCAAGGTTGGGCCTTGCTGGAGGAGTTTTATTCAAGGCGAACTGTCAAGGCGTCCCCATAACACCCAACCATGTAAGGAACGCAAAATCAAGGAACATAACACCGGTATGACGGAAACTAGGGCGGCAAGAGTGGAACAAAACACCAGGCATAAGGCCGAGCCTTCCACCCTTTACCAAGTATATAGATGCATTAATTAAAATAAGAGGAAGCAGGGGGACGGCGGCATGGTTGGACGACGGCAAAGGCAACAACGGAGGGCGGCGTCTGGCGCAGTGCCACGCGCGAAGGAGGGCGCCGGATCAGAAGAAGAGGAGGGCCTCGGCGCTGGATACGGCCCACGTGGTCACCTCGCTCGCTCGACCAGGCAGCAGCGGGAGAAGCAGGGGCGCAGGAGATGGGCGCCGGTGATGGAGAAGCTCCAGAGCGGTGGCTTGGCCCGGGAGCTGCGGGAATCGAGCGCGGAGGAGGCTGGGAGGCGCGGGGATGGCGGATCCAGCAATGAGACGGCATCCCAGTGAGACCCAAGGCGAGGCAGGGGTCGGGGACCATGGGGTTACCTGTCAGAGAAACGCGAGGGAGATGATATATAGAGAGGAAAACGGAGGAAGGAGAGGGCGCGACGGGGGCTCATCTGCTCGTCGGGGATGCGAGAGCTGCTCCTGCTGCTGGCGGCAGGGACGAGGCAGAGGAGGCTGGGGGTACTCCAGGCTCCTGGTGGGGTCACGTGAAGCTCCTGCAACGACCATGGGGGTCTCCCTGTCCAGGGAACAAGGAGAGAGAGACATGAGCACAAGAGGGAGGAAGGGATGGAGGGGAGACGAAGGGGAGAGAGAAAGGAGGGGCGGCACTCATCTGTTGGTCGCAGCTGCCGGTGACGGCCGTACCTAGAGTCAAGGTGGCGGAGCAAAGCGGCGGTGCTGCATCTCCGGTTGGTGGACGAGGGACTCCAGGGGAGGCGCAGGTCGGAGGCGGCCTCGGGCACTCGTTGGTTGGGAGAGGAGGACGAACGGGAGGCACGGGAGGATGGTGGGTTGCGAGGGGATTTGGGCAGGTGGTGGCTGCAGCGAACTGGTAGGGTGGGGATGGATCGGGATGGATCCCGAGGTGAAAGAGGACTGGCGGCGGCGGGATGGGACAAGGGTCCTAATTTTTAGGGTTTGCTCATATTTATATAGTGAGTGGTTTAGGTTAGGGGCTAATCCGGTCCCTCCGATTTAGATCGGACGCTCGAGATAAATAGGCTAGGGAGACCAAAAAGAAAAACGGAGATGCTTTGTAGATGTTAGGGGATGATCCGGATCCAACAGTGACGACTGCCCGGGTCGGGTCCGGGACAGCTTTCGGACGCGCGCGCGAGGAGGGCCGCGGGCTGACGAGAGAGGTTAAGTTGGGCCTGGCTGTAGGTGATGGCCTGTGTAGAGGGGCTTGGGCTGAGAGGAGAGGAAAGAAGGCAGCCCGGCAACCGTTTCCGGAGACCAAAAACGTCCGACGTTTGACCGACTATATTGTCGCTATAGTTATCTGTTGGGGCGTCAAATAGACTCCGAATGCGATGAAACTTGGTAGGCGGTCTATTGACAACAAAACAACACTACATGCCAACTTTCACCCCATTCCGAGAACATTTCCCGGCCACTTATAAAATACTATTTCGGACGTGCCGCGGGCGCGTGCAAGTGTGTCTGGGCTCAGAACGGAAAACGGATGGAACTGGGGGAACCCGGAGGGATGCAAGTTATGAAAACATGATGATGCAATGCACATGATGACATGGCAAGATGCAACACGCAAAAAAATGACATGGCAACAACGGCGAATAACTGGAAGACACCTGGCGCATCGGTCTCGGGGTGTCACAACACTCCACCACTACGAGAGGATCTCGTCCCGAGATCTAGGATGGCACCGGAGGGAAACGGAAGAGGAAGAGAACAGGTAAAACTAAGTTGCTTCTTTGATAAACGAGTGAAACCGAAGAACCTTGCGAGGTTGAACAAATTGAAAGAAAGAATGCAACGAAGAAGAACAAAGTTGCAAACACTCCGTTAGACAAGAGGAACAAGGAACATTACTAGAACCTTGTAGTTTGAAAGACATAAGAAAAGGGTTTGGATGGACTAGAAGTACAAGCAAGCACTCCGGTTGAAACGAGATGTACAAGGAATGATAAAGATCAATTACGACAACAATCCGGTTAAAACAAGATAGAGAAGGGAAAAGAATATATAATTTGGACAGCAATCCGACTGTAATCGGAAGGAATCGAACATGAACTTGGGAAGATTGGATGATACTTGATGAAATCAACAACACACTGCCTCTGGAACTATTTGAAAGAATGGCACAATGGGTAAGAACGATTTCAGACAGCACTCTGATTGAGAAGGGATGGAAAAACTTGATAAGGTGAGAGAACTTGAATGAAGGACACGACACTCCGATTAAATGGATAAGCACGAAAAGAACATGATCTTTGACCAAACGAGATGATGGGTGAAAATAGCAACAACATCACAAAGCATCCGGAAGAAAATAAAAGAATGGAATTAAAAGAATGGAGAAGAAAACAACATCTTCTACCTCAAATGAGCTTGAAAATCATCTTTTGGAGAAGGTTCGAACGGAGTTGTTGGAAAACCAACAACGAAAAGAGTAAGCTTGTTGTGGGCTTATGGAAAACATCTCGAAATCAAGAGGTGAAATTCTACCACTAATGGAAACAATAGATTGGATTGATATGAACAAGGAAACGAGAAACTTATTTGACCGGGAGGACTTGGGTCATTTATAAGAACCATGATAGCAACAATCCTTAGGGAAAGCTTTAGGTGAAATATAACCCAAGATAACTCCAATGACGAGATTGATGGATTTAAAATACCTCAATCTTGATAACTTTTGAATCATGGAGCACGAAGGAAAATTATCAAGAATGACATAACACCACCTCAAAAGATAAGGTAGAAGGAATTGCACTACGGAATGCAAGATGAAGAATGCTTGAGCTTCTTTGAAAAGAATCTTGATGAACACTTCGAGAAGGAATTTAAGTCCTTGATGAACCAACATGTAGAGCCTCCATGAAGAAACTCCGGTAATAAAAGGATGATAAAAAGAAAGAGAAGTTGAAAAACACAAAGTGAATCCTTGTAATGATTTATATGGATCTTCACGACGATATAGTTGATAGAACTTGGGACTCTGGGAAGGAAAAGATGACACAATTGAAACCGAGAACTTAATGAGCCTCCGGAATAAGGAATTGAATTTACTCGATGAAACAAGAATAAGAATTATATTATGCTTATCCTTCACCAATTAAATTGATGACAAGCAACGGATTTGGCATACTACTTATTTTTCTTATAAAAGGATTGAGGAGAGATATAGCGCAAACTTGCGAAAAGACTTCAACAAACCACCATTAGGATTTGAAAGAACGAATGAATTGATATGATAACCATGGAATAGAATCTTGAGAAAACCACCGTAAGAATTGAAAATGAACAAAGAAAAGATAAAGAAACACCAGGAAGAATTAGCAAATGAATGAAGGTGCTTGAGAGGATATAGATACAAATGAACAAAGAGATCATGAACTGATTAGAGGATATTGCACGATGCACCGGTAAGATTTAGAGAAAGAGAGCTGAAAACTGAGAATGAATAATTTTTGAGATGATGGACTTAGGAGAATCAAACTAAAAAGACTCCTGAAATACTCCGGATGGGTGAAAAGAATTCTCACAATCAAAACAATTATGAGAGGATGACATGGAGCTAGAACCACGAGTCTTCATGAGAACAGATATGATTTAAAAGAAACTCTTCTTCGGTCTTCAAAATCCGAGAATGATGACAAGAAACACCATCATGAATTGTTGAGATACTTCGGAAAGAAAATTAGAAAGGTTGAACCAACGATGAAAAGAGTTTGAAAGATCTTGGAGAAGGCATTTGACTTATGATAATTCATTCTTACGTCAAACTTCGAAAAGAATTTGAGGATAGCTCCGGTATAATTAGAAGAGTCGGGTAAGATCCTGGGAAAAGACCTGTGGGTAAGAGCCCACTCAAGAGAAGACACCGTTGAACGATTACTTGAAAAGGAGATAGCACCGGTTGAAATAAACGGCTTGAATGAGATAACAACCTCGAAAAAGGTTGAACGGATCTTGAATGACAAGACGAGCCTTCTAAGATATCTTCAGCACTCCGGAACAATTGAATAGCGAGAAGTGGATGATTAAGAGTTGCACCGGCATGAGAAAACATTTGGAACGAGGAAAAGATATGATCGACAAAGCTTGAATTGAATCCACCGGAGAAGAAAAAAGAACGAAGAATAATAAACTTGAAGCTCCACTAGTATCTTCTTGAGAATCACCGGATAAGAACATTGACTGAAAAGAACGAAGAGACTTCACATGAATAAAATGGATATTTGATTAAGAAATCTGAATCCTTGAAGAAAAAGGGTGGGAGGGCGGGAAAAACAAAGACAACTTGGGGACGGATTAAACAAACAACGTTGGGAAAACCGAGAGGTGATCTTGCGGATGTTAAAATGATCGGATCCACTTGAAGAGAAAACACACCGGTTGAAAAGGATTGAGATGACAATCTCAATTATCATGAAGGATTGGTATTCACATAGGAGTATGGGAACACCATTTGGGGAAGGTATGGAATCAACACTTGACATTGAAGCAACTCGAATACCACAACTCAAAACAAAACAAAGGATTGACTTGCAAAATAAGCCGGAACAAACATATGATAGAGATTTCATCCGAAGTTTTCATGGTGGGGCCCACACGGGCTCGATCGTACATCACCATCATGTACAAGGCAGTGCACATGACATACGAAACGTCCCCGAGTCAGCATAGCCAAGGACTCTTTAAGACACAATGAAACCACTATAAAACCAACCGTGGATGGGCGGACCACTAGACGTCGAACCCCAATCTCATATCATGCATCTGTCGGAAAGATATCCTAAGAGCTACTTGAATTCCCACTTATAAACTCCCGAAACTTTCTGGTTATGCAATCAGGTGTTGGGGATACAGGGGAAGCATAATATCTCACCCAAAACTAGCAAATCCTACATCCAGCTATATCCATCCTTCAACACATAACCAAGAAACCTTCGGAAATCATTTACCTCAACCTTTGAAAAGCATCTGTTATACGAGTTATGGCAATACTCCCGAACTCCCGCCCCAGTACTGGGTGGCGTCGAGGTTATCTCACCAACAACTGCATAAAAGAGATTTTTGATGTCGGTGAACTCAGGTATTCCAGAACTGCAACGATAAAATTGTGACGACAACACCTCGGAGCTCAACTCCCCGGGACACTGCCACAACCCCTAATGTCAGGAGGCACCAAGAACAATGTTCTCATCACAAAACCATCGGAATGATTCCAAGATACCCGCGTGATCCTAATTTTTTAGTGAAATTTGAGAAGAGAAGAGTCAAAACTCTACGTTAGGATGCCTCGCCAGAGTGACGAAGGGGCTGAGGAGTAAAAAGAATCCTACTCTCCGATATATATAATCCTATAAGACTCAAAACATTTTTTCTAGACTCAACAACGCCAACGATTCGATCAAGCAGGGGGCTCCTAAGTCGGGGAAGGCTCTGATACCAACTTGTAACACCCACGATGCGGTTATATCTCCCACGTGTCGGAGCACGACTTAGAGGCATAACCGCATGGTAGGCATGTCACAAGAGGGGTAATCTTTACACATCCCATGTACTGAATATGAAAGGGATAAAGAGTTGGCTTACAATCGGCACTTCACACAATACATGAATATAGCATTACATCATCCAGATACAAACAAGGTCCGACTACGGAACCAAAATAAAAGAAGACTACCCCTAATGCTAGATCCCCGATCGCCCCGACTGGGCTCCACTAATGATCAACTGAAACGAAACAACACAATGAACAAGATCTTCATCGAGCTCCTCCTTGAGTTGGGTTGCGTCACCTGCATGATTTCATCGGCACCTGCAAACTGGTTTTGGAAGTAATCTGTGAGTCACGGGGACTCAGCAATCTCACACCCTCGCGATCAAGACTATTTAAGCTTATGGGTAGGAAAGGGGTAATGAGGTGGAGCTGCAGGAAGCACTAGCATATATGGTGGCTAACTTACGCAAAATGAGAGCGAGAAGAGAAGCAAAGCACGGTCGTGAACTAGAAGTGATCAAGAAGTGGTCCTGAAACTACTTACGTTCAAGCATAACTCCAACGTCGTGTTCACTTCTCGGACTCCGCCGAGAAGAGACCATCACGGCTACACACGCGGTTGATGCATTTTAGTTAAGTTAAATTTCAAGTTCTCTACAACCGGACATTAACAAATTCCCATCTGCCCATAACCGCGGGCACGGCTTTGGAAAGTTCAAAACCCTGCAGGGGTGTCCCAACTTAGCCCATCACAAGCTCTCACGGTCAACGAAGGATATTCCTTCTCCCAGGAAGACCCGATCAGACTCGGAATCCCGGTTACAAGACATTTCGACAATGGTAAAACAAGACCAGCAAGACCGCCCGATGCGCTGACATCCCGATAGGAGCTGCACATATCTCGTTCTCAGGGCAACACCGGATGAACACTACGTACAACTAAAACCAACCCTCAAGTTTCCCTCAGGTGGCACTGTAAGTGGCTCTGTTTCGGACCAACACTTAGAGAAGCACTAGTCCGGGGGGGGGGTTAAAATAAAGATGACCCTCGAGAGAGCGACTCCCAAGGTAAAAGTAGGTGGTGGTGAGGCAAATGGTAAAACCAAGGTTGGGCCTTGCCGGAGGAGTTTTATTCAAGGCGAACTGTTAAGGGGTCCCCATAACACCCAACCGTGTAAGGAACGCAAAATCAAGGAACATAACACCGCTATGACGGAAACTAGGGCGGCAAGAGTGGAACAAAACACCAGGCATAAGGCTGAGCCTTCCACCCTTTACCAAGTATATAGATGCATTAATTAAAATAAGAGAAATTGTGATATCCCAACATATCCATGTTCCAAACATGGAACAAACTCCATCTTCACGTGCAACTAACAACGCTATAAGAGGGGCTGAGCAAAGCGGTAACTTAGCCAAACAATGGATTGATAGGAAAGGTGGGTTAGAGGCTTGACATGGCAAAATGGGAGGCATGATATAGCAAGTGGTAGGTATCGTGGCATAGCAAAAAGAGCGAGCAACTAGCAAGCAAAGATATAAGTGATTTCGAGGGTATGGTCATCTTGCCTGAGATCCCGCAAGGAAGAAGAACGAGTCCATGAAGAAGACAAAGGACGTAGTCGAATGAATCCTCACAAACGCGACGTTATCGGAACCAACCCGAAGAAGCAACACCGAAAAGAAGCAAACAACATAGTAAACAACCAACACATAAGCATGGCATGATGCACAACCAAGTATGATGCATGTCCGGTTTAATGAGCCATGGCATGGCAATATGCACAAACAATCCTACAAATTAAGTGGAGCTCAATATGCAACGAGTTGGATATTGACGAAACACCACGTGACTTATTTAGTTCTCTCTCGTTTAGGTACCCAACAATATTAAATGTTGATTAACATGGCAAGAGGTGAAGCATACATAAACTAACTATCTAGTCAAGTTCAAATGAGGCCGGAAACAACAAACAACAATTCCGGAAAATCCTCATGTGCATAATTTTAGGTTTGGTACTGTTCTGCCCTAAACCATATTTTAGAGTTATTAAACATGCAAAGTAAAGCCACCATGTTAAACTAGGCATTTTCTACCCCATTTACATATAAAGTTTATTTAAAACCGAGCTACGGTTATTTAGTTATGAATTAAAGCATTTTAACATGGCATAGGAGAAAATTCAACCAAACAACATCTTAAACATTTTAACATGGATGAAAGTGGCATATTATGAAACTATATGAAAAACTAAGCATTTTTCATATATAAATTATTTTAAACCGATGCACGGTTGAGAAGTTATTAAATGTAGGAAGCTTAGGGGGTTTTCTGTAAAAATAGGTAAATCTGGAATAATTAACAAAATTGTCCGCTGAAAAAAAAGGAGTTGGGCCGAAACTGGCTGGCCCAATCGTGCACAGTGGGGGTTAGGGCGGCTGCTCACAGTGGGCTTGGCCCATTCGGAAAATAGAGGAGGCCTGGCGCTGGGCCTGATGCGCTGTCAACGCGAGCGTTCTCCTCGCTCGTTCACGAAGCAGAGGAAGCAGGGGGATGGCGGCACGGCTGGACGATGACAAAGGCAGCAGCGGAGGGCGGCGTCTGGTGCGGTGCCACGCGCGAAGGAGGGCGCCGGATCAGAAGAAGAGGAGGGCCTCAGCGTTGGATGCGGCCCACGTGGTCACCTCGCTCGCTTGACCAGGCAGCAGCGGGAGAAGCATGGGCGCAGGAGACGGGCGCCGGCGACGGAGAAGCTCCAGGGCGATGGCTTGGCCCGGGAGCTGCGGGAATCGAGAGCGGAGGAGGCTGGGAGGCGCGGGGATGGCAGATCCAACAATGAGACGACATCCCAGCGAGACCCAAGGCAAGGCAGGGGTCGGCGGCCATGGGGTTACCTGACAGAGAAACGCGAGGGAGATGATATACAGAGAGGAAAACGGAGGAAGGAGAGGGCGCGACGGGGGCTCATCTGCTCGTCGGGGATGCAAGAGCTGCTCCTGCTGCCGGCGGCAGGGACGAGGAAAAGGAGGCGGGGGGTACTCGAGGCTCCTGGTGGAGCTCGTCGGCGGCGGGGTCGCGTGAAGCTCCTGCAACAACCATGGGGGTCTCCCTGTCCAGAGAACAAGGAGAGAGAGACATGAGCACAAGAGGGAGGAAGGGATGGAGGGGAGACGAATGGGAGAGAGAAAGGAGGGGCGGCGCTCATCTGTTGGTCGCAACTGCCGGCGACGGCCGGACCTAGAGTCAAGGTGGCGGAGCAAAGCGGCGGTGCTGCATCTCCGGTTGGTGGAGGAGGGACTCCAGGGGAGGCGCAAGTCGGAGGCGGCCTCGGGCACTCGTTGGTTGGGAGCGGAGGACGAACGGGAGGCACGGGAGGATGGTGGGTTGCGAGGGGATTTGGGCAGGTGGTGGCTGCAGCGAACTGGTAGGGTGGGGATGGATCGGTATGGATCCCGAGGTGAAAGAGATGGGACAAGGGTCCTAATTTTTAGGGTTTGCTCAGATTTATATAGTGAGTGGTTTAGGTTAGGGGCTAATCTGGTCCCTCCGATTTAGATCGGACGCTCGAGATAAATAGGCTAGGGAGACCAAAAAGAAAAACGGAGATGTTTTGTAGATGTTAGGGGATGATCCGGATCCAACAGTGACGACTGCCCGGGTCGGGTCCGGGACAGCTTTCGGACGCGCGCACGAGGAGGGCCGCAGGCTGACGAGAGAGGTTAAGTTGGGCCTGGCGATAGGTGATGGCCTGTGTAGAGGGGCTTGGGCTGAGAGGAGAGGAAAGAAGGTAGCCCGGCAACCGTTTCCGGAGACCAAAAACGTCCGACGTTTGACCGACTATATTGTCGCTATAGTTATCTGTTGGGGCGTCAAACGAACTCCGAATGCGATGAAACTTGGTAGGCGGTCTATTGACAACAAAACAACACTGCATGCCAACTTTCACCCCATTCTGAGAACATTTCCCGGCCACTTATAAAATACTATTTCGGACGTGCCGCGGGCGCGTGCAAGTGTGTCTGGGCTCAGAACGGAAAACGGACGGAACTGGGGGAACCCGGAGGGATGCAAGTTATGAAAACATGATGATGCAATGCACATGATGACATGGCAAGATGCAACATGCAAACAAATTACATGGCAACAACGGCGAATAACTGGAAGACACCTGGCACATCGGTCTCGGGGCATCACACTGTTCTCCGAAACAATGGAGGGAGCCACTGACTTATTGGAAGTAATACATACCGATGTATGCGGTCCGATGAGTGTTGAGGCTCGTGGCGGGTATCATTATTTTCTAAAATGCACATATGATTTGAGTAGATATGGGTATATCTACTTAATGAAATACATGTCTGAAATGTTGAAAAGTTCAAAGAATTTCAGAGTGAAGCGGAGAATCATCGTAACAAGAAAATAAAGTTTTTATGATCTGACCGCGGAGGCGAATATTTGAGTTATGAGTTTGGCCTTCATTTAAAACAATGTGGAATAGTTTCACAACTCACGCCACCTGGAACACCACAGCGTAATGGTGTGTCCGAACATCCTAACCATATTTTATTAGATATGGTGCGATCTACATTGAGCAATTGCCTTGGCGAAGGAATCTAGATTTCACAAAAGAACCAAACACATCAAGAGACGCTTCAACTCCATCCGTGATCAAGTCAAGGCGGGGGACATAGAGATTTTCAAAATACATACCGATCTGAATGTGGCAGACCCGTTGACTAAGCCTCTTCCACGAGCAAAACGTGATCAGCACCAAGACTCCATGGGTGTTAGAATCATTACAATGTAATCTAGATTATTGACTCTAGTGCAAGTGGGAGACTGAAGGAAATATGCCCTAGAGGCAATAATATAAGTTGTGATTTATATTTCCTTATGTCATGATAAATGTTTATTATTCATGCTAGAATTGTATTAACTGGAAACTTGATACATGTGTGGATACATAGACAAAACACAGTGTCCCTAGTATGCCTCTACTAGACTAGCTCGTTAATCAAAGATGGTTAAGTTTCCTAACCATAGACATGTGTTGTCATTTGATGAACGGGATCACATCATTAGGAGTATGATGTGATGGACAACACCCATCCGTTAGCATAGCATAATGATTGTTAAAGTTTTATTGCTATTGCTTTCTTTAGGACTTATACATATTCCTTTGACTATGATATTATGCAACTCCCGGATACCGGAGGAATACCTTGTGCACTATCAAATGTCACAACATAACTGGGTGATTATAAAGATTCTCTACATGTATCTCCGAAGGTGTCTGTTGGGTTGTCATAGATCGAGATTAGGATTTGTCACTCCGAGTATCGGAGAGGTATCTCTAGGCCCTCTCGGTAAGGCACATCATGATAAGCCTTGCAAACAATGTGACTAATGAGTTAGTTACGGGATGATGCATTACGGAATGAGTAAATAGACTTTCCAGTAACGAGATTGAACTAGGTATGAAGATACCGACGATCGAATCTCGGGTAAGTAAACTACCCATGACAAAGGGAATGACGTATGTTGTCATTACGGTATGACCGATAAAGATCCTTGTAGAATATGTGGGAACCAATATGAGCATCTAGGTTCCATTGTTGGTTATTGACTGGAGATGTGTCTCGGTCATGTCTACATAGTTCTCAAACTCGTAGGGTCCGCATGCTTAACGTTCGATGACGATTTTGTATTATATGAGTTATGTGATTTGGTGACCGAATGTTGTTTGGAGTCCCGGATGAGATCTCGGACATGACGAGGAGTCTAGAAATGGTCGAGACGTAAAGATTCATATATTGGATGATGATATTCGGACACCAGAAGTGCTCCAGGGGTACCGGGTACATATCGGGTCACCGGAAGGGGTTCCGGGCATCTCCCCGGCAACTACATGGGCCTAATGGGCCAAGAAGGAGACAGAGCAGCCCCTAGGGGGCTGGTGTGACTCATGTAGGCCGAAATAAGGGGGGAAGGAAAGAGGGGAAGGGTGAAAGGAAGGGGAGCAATTCGGCCTCCCCCTTCCTTCTCTCCTCCCTCCTCCTTCCTTCCCCCTCCGGATGATTATGGAAAAGGGGGAGGCTGAATGGGAGGCGCCGAAGTAGGATTCCTCCTACTTGGGGCGCCCCCTTGGCTGCCTCTCCTCCCCTCCAACCTATATATATGAGGGGGGCACCGCTAGAACACACATCAACAGTTGTTAGCCGTGTGCGGTGAAGGAAATATGCCCTAGAGGCAATAATAAAGTTGTTATTTATATTTCCTTATATCATGATAAATGTTTATAATTCATGCTAGAATTGTATTAACCGGAAACTTGATACATGTGTGGATACATAGGCAAAACACAGTGTCCCTAGTATGCCTCTGCTAGACTAGCTCATTAATCAAAGATGGTTAAGTTTCCTAACCATAGACATGTGTTGTCATTTGATGAATGGGATCACATCATTAGGAGTATGATGTGATGGACAACACCCATCCGTTAGCATAGCACAATGATTGTTAAAGTTTTATTGCTATTGCTTTCTTTAGGACTCATACATATTCCTTTGACTATGAGATTATGCAACTCCCGGATACCGGAGGAATACCTTGTGTGCTATCAAACGTCACAACATAATTGGGTGATTATAAAGATGCTCTACATGTATCTTTGAAGGTGTTTGTTGGGTTGGCATAGATCGAGATTAGGATTTGTCACTGTGAGTACAGGAGAGGTATCTCTGGGCCCTCTCGGTAAGGCACATCATGATAAGCCTTCCAAGCAATGTGACTAATGAGTTAGTTACGTGATGATGCATTATGGAACGAGTAAAGAGACTTGCCAGTAACGAGATTGAACTAGGTATGAAGATACCGACGATCGAATCTCAGGCAAGTAAACTGCTGATGACAAAGGGAATGATGTATGTTGCCATTATGGTTTGACCGATAAAGATCTTCGTAGAATATGTAGGAACCAATATGAGCATCTAGGTTCCGCTGTTGGTTATTGACTGGAGATGTGCCTCGGTCATGTCTACATAGTTCTCGAACCCGTAGGGTCCGCACGCTTAACGTTCGATGACGATTTGTATTATGAGTTATGTGATTTGGTGACCGAATGTTGTTCGGAGTCCCGGATGAGATCACGGACATGACGAGGAGTCTCGAAATGGTCGAGAGGTAAAGATTGATATATTAGACGATAGTATTCGTACACCGGAAGTGTTTCGGAATGTATCGGGTACGTATCGGAGTACCGGGGGGGGGGGGTTACCGGAACCCCCTAGGGGAAGATATGGGCTATATGGGCCATAGGAGGGAGGTAGGCCAGCCCACAAGGGGTGCCCCTCCCAAAGGGAGGAGTCCGAATTGGACTAGGGGAGGGGGAGGCACCCCCCTTTCCTTCTCCTTCTCCCTCTCCTTCCCCCTTTCTCCCTCCGATAAAAGGAAGGATGGGGGGATGAATTGGACTAGGAGCCCAAGTGGGACTCCTCCCACGTGGGGCACGCCTAGGCCGGCCTTCTCCGCTGTCCCTCCTTTATATACGGGGGTGGGGGCGCCTCTAACACACATCAATTGTTCCAAGCCGTGTGTGGTGCACCCCTCCACCGTTTACTCCTCCGGTCAAACTGTCGTAGTGCTTAGGCGAAGCCCTGTGCGGATCACTTCATCATCACCGTCACCACACCATCGTGCTGACGAAACTCTCCCTCGACACTTTGTAGATCAAGAGTTCGAGGGACGTCATCGAGCTGAGTGTGTGCAGAACTCGGAGGTGCCGTACGTTCGGTGCTTGATTGGTTGAATCGAGAAGACGTTCGACTACATCAACCGTGTCAAGCTGACACTTCCGCTTTCGGTCTACGAGGGCATGTGAACACACTCTCCCCCTCTCGTTGCTATGCATATCCTAGATAGATCTTGCATGATCGTAGGAATTGTTTTGAAATTGCATGCTACGTTACCCAATAGTGGCATCCGCGCCAGGTCTATGCGTAGATGATATGCACAAGTAGAACACAAAGAATTGTGGGCGATCATAGTCATACTGCTTTCCACCAATGTATTATTTTGATTCGGCGGTATTGTTTGATGAAGCGGCCCGGACCAACCTTACATGACCACGTTCATGAGACCGGTTCCACAGACAGACATGCAACTTGTTTTGCATAAAGGTGGCTGGCAGGTGTCTGTTTATCCAACTTAGATGAATCAAATTTTAGTGTGGCCGGTCCTTGTTGAAGGTTAAAAAACAAACTTGACGAAGCATCATTGTGGTTTTGATGCGTAGGTAAGAACGGTTCTTACTAGAAGCCCGTAGCAGCCACGTAAAACTTGCAACAACAAAGTAGAGGACGTCTAACTTATTTTTGCATGGCATGTTGTGATGTGATATGGTCAAGACATGATGTGATATACGTTATTCTATGAGATGATCATGTTTTGTAAAAGTTATCGGCAACTGAAAGGAGCCTTATGATTGTCACTTTATTGTATGAAATGCAATCGCCATGTAACTGCTTTACTTTATCACTATGCGTTAGCGATAGTTGTAGAAGCAATAGTTGGCAAGACGACAACGATGCTACGATGGAGATCAAGGTGTCAAGATGGTGACAATGGAGATCATGATGGTGCTTTGGAGATGGAGATCAAAGGCACAAGATGATGATGGCCATATGATGTCACATATTTTGATTGCATGTGATGTTTATCTTTTATGCATCTTATTTTGCTTAGTATGGCGGTAGCATTATAAGATGACCCCTCACTAAATTTCAAGGTATAAGTGTTCTCCCTGAGTATGCACCGTTGCGATAGTTCGTCGTGCCGAGACACCACATGATGATCGGGTGTGATAAGCTCTACGTTCACATACAACAGGTGCAAGACAGTTTTGCATGTGCGGAATACCCGGGTTAAACTTGACGAGCCTAGCATGTACAGACATGGCCTCGGAACAATGGAGACTGAAAGGTCGAACGTGAATCCTATAGTATATATGATCAACATAGAGATGTTCACCATTGAAAATTACTCCATGTCACGTGATGACCAGACATGGTTTAGTTGATATGGATCACGTGATCATTTAGATGACTCGAGGGATGTCTATCTAAGTGGGAGTTCTTAAGTAATATGATTAATTGAACTTAATTTACCATGAACTTAGTCCTGATAGTTTTTGCATATCTATATTGTAGATCAATGGCCTGTGCTACCGTTCCCTTGAATTTTAATGCGTTCCTAGAGAAAGCTAAGTTGAAAGATGATGGTAGCAACTACACGGACTAGGTCCGTGTAGGATCGAAAGTATGTCTAGAGGGGGGGGGTGATTAGACTACTTCCAAATAAAAATCTAGCCTTTTCCCAATTTTAAGTCTTGGCAGATTTTAGCAACTTAGCACAAACAAGTAATCAACCTACACACGCAATTCTAAGAGTATAGCAGCGGAATGTAAAACAATTGCATATGAAGGTAAAGGGAGGAGTTTGGAGGGAGAAAACGCAATGTAGACACGAAGATTTTTGGCGTGGTTCCGATAGGTGGTGCTATCGTACATCCATGTTGATGGAGACTTCAACCCACGAAGGGTAACGGCTGCGCGAGTCCACGGAGGGCTCCACCCACGAAGGGTCCATGAAGAAGCAACCTTGTCTATCCCACCATGGCCATCGCCCACGAAGGACTTGCCTCACTAGGGTAGATCTTCACGAAGTAGGCGTACAAACTCCTTGGTTCAACTCCACAATCTTGACAGAGGCTCCCAAGTGACACCTAACCAATATAGGAGACACCACTCTCCAAAAGGTAATAGATGGTGTGTTGTTCATGAACTCCTTGCTCTTGTGCTTCAAGTGATAGTCTCCCCAACACTCAAATCTCTCTCATAGGATTGGATTTGGTAGAAAGATGATTTGAGTGGAAAGCAACTTGGGGAAGGCTAGAGATCAAGATTCATGTGGTTGGATTGGAATATCTTGACCTCAACACAAGTGTAGGTGGTTCTCTCTCAGAAAATGTATATTGGAAGTGTAGGCATATTCTGATGGCTCTCTCCATGAATGAAGAGTGGGTGGAGGGGTATATATAGCCTCCACACAAAATCTAACCGTTACACACAAATCACCAAACTCGGTGGGACCGAATCATATAACTCGGTCAGACCGATTTATTTCAAAATGTGAATGTTAGGATTTTTGGTGGGACCGATATGTCAACTCGGTGGGACCGATTCCATTAGGGTTAGGGCATAACGTAATCTCGGTGAGACCAATTACACAAACTCGGTGGGACCAATTTTGGTAATAGGCAAACAAAGAGTTGGTCAGGGAAACTTGGTGGGACCGATTCGCTCATCTCGGTTAAACCGAAACGTTACAAAGGGGAAACAGAGAGTTTGCATTGCAATCTCGGTGGGACTGATCGCTCATATCGGTTGGACCGAAACGTTACGAAGGGAAACAAAGAGTTTGCAATCCCATCTCGGTGAGACCGAGATCCCTATCGGTGAGACCGAAGTGACTAGGGTTTCTGGCAGTAGCTATGTCAAGTAAACTCGGTGGCGCCGGATAGAAGATTTCGGTGGGGCCGAGTTTGACTTTTGGTTTGGGACATATGTGGATATGGGAAAGTATTTGAGGGTTTTTGGAGCATATCACTAAGCATTTTGAGCAAGCAACTCATTAAGCAACACCTCACCCCCTTTTAATAGTATTGGCTTTTCCTATGGACTCAATGTGATCTTGGATCACTAAAAGTAAAATGTAGAGTCTTGTGCTTTGAGCTTGAGCCAATCTTTTGTCCTTAGCATTTTGAGGGGTCCACTTTCTAATCCATGCCATGCCAATCATTGAGCTTTTCCTGAAATATTTATCTTCAAGTAGCATTAGCTCAATGAGCTATATGTTGTTAGGAATTACCAAAACCACCCAGGGATAGTTGCACTTTCAATCTCCCCCTTTTTGGTAATTGATGACAACATATAGATCAAAGCTTTGACAAATGATTATAAGATTGAAAAACATCGTCGCTTTGAGAAGCATGTGATAAGCAAGAGCTCCCCCTAAATTTGTGCATTATTTAAAAATTTGCTTTTGAATGCAAATGCACAATCGATTAGGATCATGGGTTACTCTTCCATGTCACATACATCTTGGTGGAGCGCTTAAAATGATAGAAATTAAAAACATGCACTCATCACTAAGCAAGTGAATGATCATATATGGAATATAAAGGATATCATCATTCAACCAAACATTAATGTAGCATATGATCAACCACATGATCACATAAGTATCTCACAAGGACATAAGGACATAAAGTATCTCACACAAGCACACAAAAAGTTCAACCAAAAGCAAGAGAGATAAAAAGCAGACACTCTCTCTCGAAGCCTATGATCTATACATATTTCTCCCCCTTTGGCAACAAGTTACCAAAAAGTTTGAAAATGCGTAGTGCTATACGTCTCTTAGGCTTGGTCTTTGGGAGGTGGTGTAGATAGAACTCCAAGGACGAAGGCTTACAACGATGTAGTTGGAGCTGATGGAGTGGGTGCTGGAGGTGGCACTGGAGCTATAGCTGCTGGTGCTGACACTGAAGCTCTGGCATCTGAGACTGGCACTGTAGCAGACCTTGGACCTCGTGGCACATGATTAAAAGCATCAGTGGTTGCTTTTCCTCTCCTCTCCTCTGCTTCCTCCTGAAGCTGCTCAACTGCAGTCTGAATCTCAGTCACCTTGAGATCAAGATCATAGAATTTTGTCTCCACAATCTCAGTCCTGCATCTTTCCTGATGTGCATGTCCTCAGGGACTGGGTGAGCATCATTGTGGTCAGGAACTTTTGGGCTTCAACTTCCTCAAAACAAGAGAATCATCATCTTCTTCTTCTTCAGCTTCAGGCACTGGGGCCTTGTTCTTCTCCTCAGTAGGTATACTCCTGGTGTTCCTCTTGGGCTTTAGGGGTTTCTGAGCAGCAGCCTTGGGAGCAGATTTGGGCTTAGATGGAGCAGCCCCTGATTTGATTGCATCTCCCATAAGCTTCTGAGACTTGGGTGCTGGTGCAGCATCCTCTTCTTCTGAATATCTCATAATGGAGGATCTACCAAGCACTCTGGCGGTGGTCTTCTTGACCCTTTCCTTCCTTTTCTTTCCTTCTCCAACAACCTCTTCAGTTGGCTTGGAGGTTTCAACAGTTGAGGCTCTGGCCTTAGACATGGGAATCCTCTTTGCTGGAGCCTTCTTGTGCAAGCCAGGCTTAGTTGATGCAACTGTGCCATACTCTTTCTTCAGCACCTTCTTCTTGGAGCTAACTTCCTCCTCAATAGCCACATAATCCTCATCTTCAAAATATGAGGTCTTCTTCTTACTTGTTCTGGTGGCTGCCTTGGGCAAGTTGCTTGGTGTGCTCCTGCTGCCATCATCAGAAGTGCTGGAGGGACTAGTGCCCTCACTCAATTGTACCTGTTCCTCTGACTTTTTCTGGCTGTCGCTCTGGTCAGACATTTTTGCAAACTTACTGACAGCAGACCCTGTGAATAGATATGGATGAGGTAGAGTGGATGAGCATCACAAATTGCAGAGTTTTTGCAAAAAAGAATGACTTAAAAACTTAGTTCTAGTTCTTCCCAGAAAGCATTTCAGAGCTACCGATTTGTAAACTCGGTGATACCGAAGCAGCTTTTGGAACCTAAACTAGTGAACTCGGTCAGACTGAGTCATAGTTCGGTGGCACCGAGACTGCTAGGGTTTCACAAAGAATCAAACTCAGTCACACCGATTTGCAGTTTTCGGTCAGACCGAAAGTGCAACTGCAATGGCCTAAGCCAAATCGGTGAGACCGATTTCTACAATTCGGTCGGTCTGAGATGAGTCCGGCGGAGACCTAACCCTAAATTTTCAAATCAAACCTAACCTAAGGGATGTTTTCAGTGGATAGATTGATTGCATACGTGGTCATGATCATGGCAAAGTAATGTGCCACGAGTCGGAGTTAAAGGAATAACACAAAAGATCGAACTCATACCCTAATTCGGCGGAGTTCGCTACGGCGGCAACGGAGGGGCAGAAATCCGTTGACGGTGACGGAAACTAGCGGCGGGAGGTCGCTGGCGGCGAGAGGACGATCCGGAGACCCAAGGCGGCAGAGCAGGACACGCGCAGGCTGAGAGGTTTTTAAAGGAATTTCCAAAATCTCACCCGCGGGTATATATATCCCGACCCTGTCGGTGTGACCGAGTGGAACAACTCGGTGGCACCGAGATGCAGAATCGCAAGTAGTTGCTGCAACTCGGTGTGACCGAAAAGTTCTACTCGGTTGCACCGAGATTGAAAACCTAGATCAACTTAGTGATCTCGGTGTGACCGAAATGGATGACTCGGTCATACCGAAATGCACAAAGAGGTTTTGGAAGTTTAAGTCTATGAAGAATCGGGGACTCCAAGTGCTCCTCACACAGAGTGGTTTGAATCTGACTTGATCAAACTTTGTGATGTAGCATGAATAGAGTTTGAGACGAGAAAAGCATAGATAGCTAGAGGGAGTTCTTAGGCATTCTTGTCCATCCATTTGGCAAAAGAGAAAAAGCCAAACAATCAAAGCAACAAATGGATGTCCTCGAGTGAGTAAAATATGCATCCAACATGCTCACACAATAAGATGGCAAATGAAATATGTGACAAAGCATGCACAATCACTCTAGCATCTATCAAGCAATTTGGTGATGACTAGGTCATCTATATATGAGTATATTAACTTAGGAGTCAAATGAGAACATTTGATCATAGGTCATACTCATCGTTTAAGCACAAGTGGGGTTGCCACTTTTACATAAAGCATTGTTGTGTTCACACCATTAGAGTTGCTTTAGCTCAATTGTTTAGAGTAAAGCTCCCCCTAGATGTGATATCCCCCCGAGAGGGATGAACTAACCTTGGGTTTTGTCGATGATGGCTTCATGTAGGTGTTGAAAATGTAGATGCTCAATGTTGATGTAGATCTTTTGGAGCAATCCTTTGGAGTGAGTTGCACTTTCAATACCTACACGGGTTAGTCCCACAAGGAACAAACAAGGATATCCATAGACATAGAGTGATGTTCACATAGGATGATGTCCATGAAAGCATTAGGTTACCTTGTCCCTTGTCTCACCAACAAGAGGGTTTGTGACTCCTTGAACTAGTGCAAGATATGGAAGCTGTTTACATTTGTCCTCACCAAAATGATATGAGTGAAGTATGTTGGCGGAGTCACCCTCAAGAACTCTCTAGTTCTTCTTCTTCGGGATCCACACCATCTTGATGGGAATCTTTGGAGTTGTAGTCGTACTTGATGAAGTAGAACTTGATGTAGTCTTGGGAACCCACTTGACCAAGGATTTGGGAGCTTCCTCAAATGCATCAATCTCCTCTTGAAGCTTGTCCTTGCCTTTTTGCTTGTGGTCTTGTGGTGGAAGATCATATTGAGCTTGTGTTCCTTGGAAAGAAGTAGGATAATACTTCTCTTGTTGAGGAACAAATTTTATCTTGGGGTATTGATCTTCTTCCCACTCAACTCCATTGGCATTGAACTTTCGTTCAAAACCAACACCTTGATTCTTCCAGTGTCCTCCTTGCTTGCGTACAATTTCCTCAAATTGCTTACTTCTGGCAAGGCTCTTGTAAACACCTTTCTCTATAATTCCCTTCAATAAGCTATTTTCTTGCTCAAGTGTAACTGGGCTAAGAGAATCATTAGTGGAATCAAGAGAACTACTAGAAGCAACATCATTAGGTTTAGCATGATTATTGCTACTACTAGAAGAAGAATCTTTCTTACTCTTGTTGCTAGATTTAACTTGTGGCATGTAAGTAGACAAGAGTAAACGCTTGGCAATGTAAGAAGAACTTTTCTTGTGAAGATCAACATTGATCGCTTTTAAGAACCCATGCTGTTGCTCAAGGTTGAGCTTTTTGAAGCGTAACTTCTCATGAGTCTTTAAAAGCTCTCGATGATTTTCCAAGGTAGTTTCATGAGCTAACTTAAGAGTGTTTAGCTCTTTAGTTAGATGCTCAAACTCCTTCTTATCATCGTCATTCGTTTTGTCTTGATTAGCATGATTAATAGCAAGTTCATCATAGTTTTCATCACTAGAATTGTCAACAAGTAAATCATCATCACCTAGCAAGTCATCTTCATCACTGTTGAAATCAACATACTCGGGGTGTGATACCTTTGGGCCTTTAGCCATGAAGCATCTTCCAATTCCTTCATTTGGTGACTCAAATATGTCGTAGGAGTTGGTTGACACAAGTGCTAGACCGGCAATACCTTCATCTTGAGTATATTCAGAGTCGGAGTGATAACTTCTCTCGGAGTGATCGTCGGAGTCGGAGCCGGATACCCATTCACCAACGTGAGCTTGATGTCTTCATTTTGTGTAGCCCCTTGATGATTTTTCCTTCCTTTCCGAATCCTTGCTTCTCCGTGATGTTCTTTGTTCATAACGGTCATCTCTACTCCTCTCTCTCGGTGGTGATTCTTCTCTCGCACTCCTTCTTTTGGGAGAATCTTCTCTTCTTTTGTAGGGAGTCGTACACTCATTGGAGTAGTGTTCGGGTCTTCCACAATTATAGAAATTTTGCTCACGACTAGAAGATATTTTGTCATTGTAGGACCTTGACTTGAAACTTCTTTCCTTGCTTCTACTCTTGTAGAACTTGTTGAAGTTCTTCACCATTAGGCTCAATTCTTCACTGAAGTTTTGTTTCTCACTTGATGATGTGGGAGCATCACATGAGGCTCTGTAAGCACCACTTGACTTGTTGTGAAGCTCTTCCTTATCCTTGAGTGACATCTCATGAGCAACAATCCTTCCAATGACTTCCATTGGCTTGAGATCTTTGTAATTGGGCATCACTTGGATCAATGTGCACACGGTATCATATTTTCCATCCAAGGCTCTTAGGTTCTTCTTGATGATGAATCTATCGATCATCTCTTCACTTCCTAAGCCGGCAATCTCATTTGTGATGAGAGCAAGCCTAGAGTAAATTTCAGCGACACCTTCACCATCCTTCATTTTGAACTTGTGAAGTTGACTTTGAAGCACATCCAATTTGGATTCCTTGACGGAGTCGGTACCTTCGTGCATATCAATCAAAGTATCCCAAATTTCCTTTGCATTCTCAAGACGGCTGATTTTGTTGAATTCTTTGGGGCACAATCCGTTTAAGAGAATATCACAAGCTTGAGCATTGTATTACAGAATCTTCAACTCTTCCGTGCTAGCCTCATGGTTCGGTTCTCTCCCATCAGAGAATTCACCTTGCAAGCCAATACACACAATAGACCAAACGGCGGGGTTATGTCCAAGAATATGCATTTTCATCTTATGCTTCCAACTAGCAAAATTAGTACCATCAAAGTAAGGACCTCTACGGTGGTAATTTCCCTCACTAGACGCCATACTCTCCTAGGTTGTGAAACCAAGGCTATGAAAACCAAAACTATGGAAATCAAGGCAAATGGAGACCAAAGCTCTGATACCACTTGTAGGATCGAAAGTATGTCTAGGGGGGGGGGCGATTAGACTACTTGACCAAATAAAAATCTAGCCTTTTCCCAATTTTAAGTCTTGGCAGATTTTAGCAACTTAGCACAAACAAGTAATCAACCTACACACGCAATTTTAGTCAGGTCTATGCATAGATGATATGCACGAGTAGAATACAAAGAGTTGTGGGCGATCATAGTCATACTGCTTACCACCAACGTCTTATTTTGATTCGGCGGTATTGTTGGATGAAGCGGCCCGGACCAACCTTACATGACCACGTTCATGAGACCGGTTACACCGACAGACATGCAACTTGTTTTGCATAAAGGTGGCTGGCAGGTGTCTGTTTCTCCAACTTAGTTGAATCAAATTTGAGTGTGGTCGGTCCTTGTTGAAGGTTAAAACAACAAACTTGACGAAGCATCATTGTGGTTTTGATGCGTAGGTAAGAACAGTTCTTACTAGAAGCCCGTAGCAGCCACGTAAAACTTGCAACAACAAAGTAGAGGACGTCTAACTTATTTTTGTAGGGCATGTTGTGATGTGATATGGTCAAGACATGATGTGATATACGTTATTGTATGAGATGATCATGTTTTGTAAAAGTTATGGGAAACTGGCAGGAGCCTTATGATTGTCACTTTATTGTATGAAATGCAATCGCCATGTAACTGCTTTACTTTATCACTATGCGTTAGTGATAGTTGTAGAAGCAATAGTTGGCAAGGCGACAACGATGCTACGATGGAGATCAAGGTGTCAAGATGGTGACGATGGAGATCATGATGGTGCTTTGGAGATGGAGGTCAAAGGCACAAGATGATGGTGGCCATATGATGTCACATATTTTGATTGCATGTGATGTTTATCTTTTATGCATCTTATTTTGCTTAGTATGGCGGTAGCATTATAAGATGACCCCTCACTAAATTTCAAGGTATAAGTGTTCTCCCTGAGTATGCACCGTTGCGATAGTTCGTCGTGCAGAGACACCACATGATGATCGGGTGTGATAAGCTCTACGTTCACATACAACAGGTGCAAGACAGTTTTGCATGTGCGGAATACCCGGGTTAAACTTGACGAGCCTAGCATGTACAGACATGGCCTCGGAACAATGGAGACTGAAAGGTCGAACATGAATCCTATAGTAGATATGATCAACATAGAGATGTTCACCATTGAAAATTACTCCATGTCACGTGATGACCAGACATGGTTTAGTTGATATGGATCACGTGATCATTTAGATGACTCGAGGGATGTCTATCTAAGTGGGAGTTCTTAAGTAATATGATTAATTGAACTTAATTTACCATGAACTTAGTCCTGATAGTTTTTGCATATCTATATTGTAGATCAATGGCCTGTGCTACCGTTCCCTTGAATTTTAATGCGTTCCTAGAGAAAGCTAAGTTGAAAGATGATGGTAGCAACTACACGGACTAGGTCCGTGTAGGATCGAAAGTATGTCTAGAGGGGGGGGGGTGATTAGACTACTTCCAAATAAAAATCTAGCCTTTTCCCAATTTTAAGTCTTGGCAGATTTTAGCAACTTAGCACAAACAAGTAATCAACCTACACACGCAATTCTAAGAGTATAGCAGCGGAATGTAAAACAATTGCATATGAAGGTAAATGGAGGAGTTTGGAGGGAGAAAACGCAATGTAGACACGAAGATTTTTGGCGTGGTTCCGATAGGTGGTGCTATCGTACATCCACGTTGATGGAGACTTCAACCCACGAAGGGTAACGGCTGCGCGAGTCCACGGAGGGCTCCACCCACGAAGGGTCCATGAAGAAGCAACCTTGTCTATCCCACCATGGCCATCGCCCACGAAGGACTTGCCTCACTAGGGTAGATCTTCACGAAGTAGGCGATCTCCTTGCCCGTACAAACTCCTTGGTTCAACTCCACAATCTTGACAGAGGCTCCCAAGTGACACCTAACCAATCTAGGAGACACCACTCTCCAAAAGGTAATAGATGGTGTGTTGTTCATGAACTCCTTGCTCTTGTGCTTCAAGTGATAGTCTCCCCAACACTCAAATCTCTCTCATAGGATTGGATTTGGTAGAAAGATGATTTGAGTGGAAAGCAACTTGGGGAAGGCTAGAGATCAAGATTCATGTGGTTGGATTGGAATATCTTGACCTCAACACAAGTGTAGGTGGTTCTCTCTCAGAAAATGTATATTGGAAGTGTAGGCATATTCTGATGGCTCTCTCCATGAATGAAGAGTGGGTGGAGGGGTATATATAGCCTCCACACAAAATCTAACCGTTACACACAAATCACCAAACTCGGTGGGACCGAATCATATAACTCGGTCAGACCGATTTAGTTCAAAATGTGAATGTTAGGATTTTCGGTGGGACCGATATGTCAACTCGGTGGGACCGATTCCATTAGGGTTAGGGCATAACGTAATCTCGGTGAGACCAATTACACAAACTCGGTGGGACCAATTTTGGTAATAGGCAAACAAAGAGTTGGTCAGGGAAACTTGGTGGGACCGATTCGCTCATCTCGGTTAAACTGAAACGTTACGAAGGGGAAACAAAGAGTTTGCATTGCAATCTCAGTGGGACCGATCTCTCATCTCGGTTGGACCAAAACGTTATGAAGGGAAATAGAGAGTTTGCAATCCCATCTCGGGGTGACCGAGATCCCTATCGGTGAGATCGAAGTGACCAGGGTTTCTGGCAGTAGCTATGTCAAGTGAACTCGATGGCGCCGAATAGAAGATTTCGGTGGGCCCGAGTTTGACTTTTGGTTTGGGACATATGTGGATATGGGAAAGTAGTTGAGGGTTTTTGGAGCATATCACTAAGCATTTTGAGCAAGCAACTCATTAAGCAACACCTCACCCCGTTTTAATAGTATTGGCTTTTCCTATGTACTCAATGTGATCTTGGATCACTAAAAGTAAAATGTAGATGCTTGTGCTTTGAGCTTGAGCCAATCTTTTGTCCTTAGCATTTTGAGGGGTCCACTTTCTAATCCATGCCATGCCAATCATTGAGCTTTTCCTGAAATATTTATCTTCAAGTAGCATTAGCTCAATGAGCTATATGTTGTTAGGAATTACCAAAACCACCCAGGGATAGTTGCACTTTCAGTCCGTAACTTGAGGATTATCCTCAATGCTGCATAGAAGAATTATGTCCTTGATGCACCGCTAGGTGAAAAGCCCCCTCCCGCTAATGTAGACGCTTTGAAGGTTTGGCAGACTTGGTCTCATGACTACTCTATAGTTTAGTGTGCCATGCTTTACGGCTTAGAATCGGGACTTCAAAGACATTTTGAATGTCATGGACCATATGAGATGTTCCAGGAGTTGAAGTTAATATTTCAAGCAAATTCCCGAGTTGAGAGATATGAAGTCTCCAACAAGTTATATAGCTGCAAGATGGAGGAGAACAGTTCTGTCAATGAACACATACTCAGAATGTCTGTGTACCATAACCACTTGATTCAACTGGGAGTTAATCTTTTGGATGATAGTGTTATTGACAGAGTTCTTCAATCACTGACACCATGCTACAAAGGCTTCATGATGAACTATAATATGCAAGGTATGGATAAGACAATTCCCGAGCTCTTCGCTATGCTCGAAGTTGTGGCGGTAGAAATCAAGAAAGAGGATCTAGTGTTGATGGTTAACAAGACCACTAGTTTCAAGTAAAAGGGAAAGGGAAAGAAGGGGAACTTCAAGAAGAATGGCAAGCAAGTTGTCACTCCCAGGAAGAAGCCCAAGTCTGGACCCAAGCCTGAAGCTGAGTGCTTCTACTGCAAAGGGACTGGTCACTGGAAGCGGAACTGCCCCAAGTATTTGGCGGATAAGAAGGATGGCAAAGTGAACAAATGTATATTTGATATACATGTTATTAATGTGTACCTTACTAATGCTCGTAGTAGCGCCTGGGTATTTGACTGGTTCTGTTGCTCATATTTGCAACTCGAAACAGGGTCTACGGATTAAATGAAGATTCGCTAAGGACGAGGTGACGATGTGCGTCAGGAGTGGTTCCAAGGTCGATGTGATCGCCGTCAGCACGCTACCTCTACATCTACCTCCAGGATTAGTTTTAGACCTGAATAATTGTTATTTGGTGGCAGCGTTGAGCATGAACATTATATATGGATCTTGTTTGATGCGAGACGGTTATTCATTTAAATCACAGAGTAATGGTTGTTCTATTTATATGAGCAATATCTTTTTTGGTCATGCACCCTTGAAGAGTGGTCTATTTTTATTGAATCTCGATCGTAGTGATACACATATTCATAATATTGATGCAAAAGATTCAAAGTTGATAATGATAGTGCAACATATTTGTGGCACAACCCTTTAGGTCATATTGGTGTAAAGCGCATGAAGAAACTCCATGCGGATGGACTTTTGGAATCACTTGATTATGAATCATTTGATGCTTGCGAACCATGCCTCATGGGCAATATGACTAAGACTCCATTCTCCGGTACAATGGAGCGAGCCACTGACTTATTGGAAATAATACATAGCGATGTATGCGGTCCGATGAGTGTTGAGGCTCGCGGTGGGTATCCTTATTTTTTGACCTTCATAGATGACTTGAGCACATATGGGTATATCTACTTAATGAAACACAAGTCTGAAACATTTGAAAAGTTCAAAGAATCTCAGAGTGAAGTGGAAAATCATCGTAAAAAGAAAATAAAGTTTCTACAATCTGATTGCAGAGGTGAATATTTGAGTTACGAGTTTGGCCTTCATTCAAAACAACGTGGAATAGTTTCACAACTCACGCCACCTGGAACACCACATCGTAATGGTGTGTCCAAACGTCGTAACCATACTTTATTAGATATGGTGCGATCTATGATGTCTCTTACCGATTTACCACTATCGTTTTGGGGTTATGCATTAGAGACAGCTACATTCACGTTAAATAGGGAACCATCTAAATCCGTTGAGATGACACCGTATGAACTGTGGTTTGGCAAGAAACCTAAGCCGTCGTTTCTTAAAGTTTGGGGTTGCGATGCTTATGTGAAAAAGTTTCAGCCTGATAAGCTCAAACCCAAGTCGGAGAAGTGCGTCTTCATAGGATATCCAAAAGAAACTATTGGGTACACCTTCTATCACAGATCCAAAGGCAAGATCTTTGTTGCTAAGAATGGATCCTTTCTAGAGAAGGAGCTTCTCTTGAAAGAAGTGGGTGGGAGGAAAGTAGAACTTGATGAGGTAATTGTACCTCCTTTCGAATTGGAAAGTAGCTCATCACAGAAAACAGTTCCCGTGATGCCTACACCAATTAGTGAGGAAGCTAATGATACTGATCATGAAACTTCAGATCAAGTTACTACCAAACCTCGTAGGTCAATCAAAGTACGTTTCGCACTAGAGTGGTACGGTAATCCTGTTCTAGAAGTCATGTTACTAGACCATGATGAACCTACGAACTATGAGGAAGTGATGATGAGCCCAGATTCCACGAAATGGCTTGAGGCCATGAAATCTGAGATGGGATCCATGTATGAGAACAACATGTGGACTTTGGTTGACTTGCCCGATGATCGGCAAGCCATAGAGAATAAATAGATCTTCAAGACGAAGACTGGCGCTGACGGTAATGTTACTGTCTACAAAGCTCGAGTTGTTGCAAAAGGTTTTCGACAAGTTGAAGGAGTTGACTATGATGAGACCTTCTCACCCGTAGCGATGCTTAAGTCTGTCCGAATCATGTTATAGCAATTGCCGCATTTTATGATTATGAAATCTGGCAAATGGACGTCAAAACTGCATTCCTTAATGGATTTCTTAAAGAAGAGATGTATATGACGCAACCATAAGGTTTTGTCGATCCTAAAGGTGATAACAAACTATGCAAGCTCCAGCGATCCATTTATGGACTGGTGCAAGCATCTCGGAGTTGGAATATACGCTTTGATGAGGTGATCAAAGCATATGGTTTTATACAGACTTTTGGATAAGCTTGTTTTTACAAGGAAGTGAGTGGGAGCTCTGTAGCATTTCTAATGTTATATGTGGATGACATATTGTTGATTGGAAATAATATAAAATTTCTTGATAGCATAAAAGGATACTTGAATAAGAGTTTTTCAATGAAAGACCTCGGTGAAGCTGCTTATATATTGGGCATCAAGATGTATAGAGATAGATCAAGACGCTTAATTGGACTTTCACAAAGCACATACCTTGATAAAGTTTTTAAGAAGTTCAAAATGGATCAGTCTAAGAAAGGGTTCTTGCCTGTGTTACAAGGTATGAAGTTGAGTCAGACTCAATGCCCGACCACTTCAGAAGATAGAGAGAAAATGAAAGTCATTCCCTATGCCTCAGCCATAGGTTCTATCATGTATGCAATGATGTGTACCAGACCTCTTGTGTGCCTTGCTATAAGTTTAGCAGGGAGGTACCAAAGTAATCCAGGAGTGGATCACTGGACAGCGTTCAAGAACATCCTGAAGTACCTGAAAAGGACTAAGGATATGTTTCTTGTTTATGGAGGTGACAAAGAGCTCGTCGTAAATGGTTACGTTGATGCTAGCTTTGACAATGATCCGAATGACTCTAAGTCTCGAACCGGATACGTATTTATATTGAATGATGGAGCTGTCAGTTGGTGCAGTTCCAAGCAAATCGTCATGGCAGGATCTACGTGTGAATCGGAGTACATAGCTGCTTCAGAAGCAGCGAATGAAGAAGTCCGGATGAAGGAGTTCATATCCGATCTAGGTGTAATACCTAGTGCATCGGGTCCAATGAAAATCTTTTGTGACAATACTAGAGCAATTGCCTTGGCGAAGGAATCCAAATTTCACAAGAGAACCAAAAACATCAAGAGATGCTTCAACTCCATCTGTGATCAAGTCAAGGAGGGAGACATAGAGATTTGAAAAATACATATGAATCTAAATGTGGCAGACCCGTTGACTAAGCCTCTTCCATGAGCAAAACATGATCAGCACCAAGACTCCTTGGGTGTTAGAATCATTACAATGTAATCTAGATTATTGACTCTAGTGCAAGTGGGAGCAATAATAAAGTTGTGATTTATATTTCCTTATATCATGATAAATGTTTATTATTCATGCTAGAATTGTATTAACCGGAAACTGGATACATGTGCGGATACATAGACAAAACACAGTGTCCCTAGTATGCCTCTACTAGACTAGCTCGTTAGTCAAAGATGGTTAAGTTTCCTAACCATAGACATGTGTTGTCATTTGATGAACTGGATCACATCATTAGGAGAATGATGTGATGGACAAGACCCATCCATTAGCTTAGCATAATGATCGTTAAAAAGGTTGTCAGAATCGCAACTCTATTATACAATTCTACGACTTTACGATCCAAACTAACCCCTATGATTCTACGATTTTAGTTCATAGATTTGTGAAGATTCTACGATTTGTGATCCTACCATTAGAGCTCTGAGCCGATTCAAAATCGTGATTCTAACAACCTTGATCGTTAAAGTTTTATTGATATTGCTTTGTGATACGTCTCCAACATATCTATAATTTTTAATTGCTCCATGCTATATTATCTACTGTTTTGGACTATATTGGGCTTTATTTTCCACTTTTATATTATTATTGGGACTAACCTATTAACCGAAGGCCCAGCCCAGAATTGTTGTTTTTTTGCCTATTTCAGTGTTTTGAAGAAACGGAATATCAAATGGAGTCCAAACGGAATAAAACCTTCGGGAACGTGATTTTCTCACCGAATGTGATCCAGGAGACTTGGACCATACTCCAAGGAGTCAAAGAGGCGGTCATGAGGGTGGGGGGCGCGCCCCCTAGGGCGCACCCCCTGCCTCATGGGCCCCTCTGAGCTCCACCGACGTACTTCTTCCTCCTATATATACCTACTTACCCCCAAACGACCAGAAGAGGAGCGAAAAACCTAATTCCACTGCCGCAACTTTCTGTATCCACGAGATCCCATCTTGGGGCCTATTCTGGAGCTCCACCGGAGAGGGCCGTCATCACGAAGGGCTTCTACATCATCATAGCCTCTCCGATGAAGTGTGAGTAGTTTACCTCAGACCTTCGGGTCCATAGTTAGTAGCTAGATGGCTTCTTCTCTCTCTTTGGATCTCAATACAAAGTTCTCCCCCTCTCTTATGGAGATCTATTCAATGTAATCTTCTTTTTGCGGTGTGTTTGTTGAGATCGATGAATTGTGGGTTTATGATCAAGTCTATCTATGAATAATATTTGAATCTTCTCTGAATTCTTTTATGTATGATTGGTTATCTTTGCAAGTCTCTTCGAATTATCCGTTTGGTTTGGCCAACTAGATTGGTAGTTCTTGCCATGGGAGAAGTGCTTAGCTTTGGGTTCGATCTTGCGGTGTCCTTTCCCAGTGACAGAAGGGGCAGCAAGGCACATATTGCATCGTTGCCATTGAGGATAACAAGATGGGGTTTATTTCATATTGCATGAATTTATCTCTCTACATCATGTCATCTTGCTTAAAGCGTTACTCTGTTTTTAACTTAATACTCTAGATGCATGCTGGATAGCGGTCGATGAGTGGAGTAATAGTAGTAGATGCAGAATCATTTCGGTCTACTTGTCACGGACGTGATGCCTATATACATGATCATGCCTAGATATTCTCATAACTATGCTCAATTCTGTCAATTGCTCAACAGTAATTTGTTCACCCACCATAGAATACTTATGCTCTTGAGAGAAGCCACTAGTGAAACCTATGGCCCCCGGATCTATTCTCATCATATCAATCTCCATCACTTTAATCTTGCTTTGCTTTTTTACTTTGCCTTTTACTTTTACTTTGCATCTTTATACCAAAAATACCAAAAATAGTATATCTATCAGATCTCACTCTCGTAAGTGACTGTGAAGGGATTGACAACCCCTAATCGCGTTGGTTGCGAGTAGCTATCGTTTTGTGCAGGTACGAGGGACTTGAGCGTGGCCTCCTACTAGATTGATACCTTGGTTCTCAAAAATTGAGGGAAATACTTACGCTACTCTACTGCATCATCCCTTCCTCTTCGGGGAAATCCAACGCAAGCTCAAGAGGTAGCACTTTCTTCATGACTTATACATATTCCTTTGACTATGAGATTATGCAACTCCCGGATACCGGAGGAATACCTTGTGTGCTATCAAACGTCACAACGTAACTGGGTGATTATAAAGATGCTCTACAGGTATCTCTGAAGATGTCTGTTGGGTTGGCATAGATCGAGATTAGGATTTGCCACTCTGAGTATTTGAGAGGTATCTCTGGGCCCTCTCGGTAATGCACATCATGATAATACTTGCAAGCAATGTGACTAATGAGTTAGTTATGGGATGATGCATTATGGAACGAGTAAAGAGACTTGCCATTAACGAGATTGAACTAGGTACGAAGATACCGGCGATCGAATATCGGGCAGGTAAACTACTGATGACAAAGGGAATGGCGTATGTTGTCATTATGGTTTGACCGATAAAGATCTTCTTAGAATGTGTAGGAACCAATATGAGCATCCAGGTTCTGTTGTTGGTTATTGACCGGAGATGTGTCTCGGTCATGCCTACATAGTTCTCAAACCCGTAGGGTCCGCACGCTTAACGTTCGATGACGATTTGTATTATGATTTATGTGATTTGGTGACCGAATGTTGGTCCAATTCCCAGATGAGATCACAGACATGACGAGGAGTCTCGAAATGGTCGAGAGGTAAAGACTGATATATTGGACGATAGAATTCGGACACCGGAAGTGTTTAGGAATGTATCGGGTATGGATCGGTGATACGTCCATTTTGCGTCATGCTTTTATATCGATATTTATTGCATTATGGGCTGTTATTACACATTATGGCACAATACTTATGCCTATTATCTCTTATTTTACAAGGTTTACATGAAGAGGGGGAATGCCGGCAGCTGGAATTATGGGCTGGAAAAGGAGCAAATATTAGAGACCTATTCTACACAACTCGAAAAGTCCTGAAACTTCACGGGAGCATGTTTCAGAATATATAAAAAATATTGGGCAAAGGAAGTACCAGAGGGGGGCCACCCACCATCCACGAGTGTGGGGGCGCGCCCCCTGTCTTGTGGGCCCCTAGCAGCCCTCTGGTGCCCATCTTCTGCTATATGAGGTCTTTCATCCGGAAAAAAATCAGAAGCAAGCTCACGGGACAAAACTCTGCCGCCACGAGGCAGAACCTTGGCGGAACCAATCTAGGGCTCTGGCGGAGCTGTTATACCGGGGAAACTTCCCTCCGGGAGGGGGAAATCATCACCATCGTCGGGTCAATCTCCATCAACATCTTTACTAGCACCATCTAATCTCAAACCCTAGTTTATCTCTTGTATCCAATCTTTGTTCCAAAGCCTCAGATTGGTACCTGTGGGTTGCTAGTAGTGTTGATTACTCTTTGTAGTTGATGCTAGTTGGTTTATTCGGTGGAAGATCATATGTTCATATCCTTTATGCATATTAATACCCCTCTAATTATGAACATGAATATGCTTTGTGAGTAGTTACGTTTGTTCCTGAGGACATGGGAGAAGTCTTGCTATAAGTAGTCATGTGAATTTGGTATTCGTTCGATATTTTGATGATATGTATGTTGTCTTTCCTCTAGTGGTGTCATGTGAATGTCGACTACATGACACTTCACCATTGTTTGGGCCTAGAGGAAGGCATTGGGGAGTAATAAGTAGATGATGGGTTGCTAGAGTGACAGAAGCTTAAACCCTAGTTTATGAGTTGCTTTGTAAGGGGCTGATTTGGATCCATATGTTTCATGCTATGGTTAGGGTTACCTTAATACTTCTTTTGTAGTTGTGGATGCTTGCAAGAGGGGTTAATCATAAGTGGGATGCTTGTACAAGGAAGGAAAGTACCCAAGCACCGGTCCACCCACGTATCAAATTATCAAAGTACTGAACGCGAATCATATGAACGTGATGAAAACTAGCTTGACGATAATTCCCATGTGTCCTCGGGAGCGCTTTCCTTTATATAAGAGTTTGTCCAGGCTTGTCCTTTGCTACAAAAAGGATTGGGCCATCTTGCTGCATCTTATTTACTTTCATTACTTGTTACCCATTACAAATTACCTTATCACAAAACGATCTGTTACTGATAATTTCAGTGCTTGCAGAGAATACCTTACTGAAAACTGCTTATTATTTCCTCCTACTCCTCGTTGGGTTCGACACTCTTACTTATCGAAAGGACTACGATATGTCCCCTATACTTGTGGGTCATCAATTGGAGTACCGGGGGGGGGGAGGGTCATCCAAACCCCCCGGGGGAAGATATGGGCCATATTGGCCATAGGAGGGAGGCTGACCAGCCCACAAGGGGTGCCCCCCCAAGGGAGGAGTCCGAATTGTACTAGGGGAGGGGGCGGCGCCCCCCTTTCCTTCTCATTCTCCCTATCCTTCCCCCTTTCCCCCTCCGATAAAAGGAAGGGGGGGGGGCGAATTGGAGGAGCCCAAGTGGGACTCCTTGTAACAACCCGAGACCGACGCTCTAGAAGCCTTCCAGTTATTTCGTTGTTGCTGTGTGTTTTATTTAATTATTGCATTCATCATGTCATCATTTGCATTGCAACGACACTCTGTTGCATTCATGTTTTCAAAACTTGCATCCGTTCGTGGTTGCCGCTTCTTCCTTGTCTCTGCCAGACCGTTCTCTTCTATCTTGTCTTCTCCGTGGCAATGTTGTCAGACCGTTTGTCTTCCTTGACGATTCTCAGTCTAACCACACAGTTGACCTCGCCTGCCTAACCCCTCTTTGCATAGTGCATCGACCCCTCGCCCATGTCTGAAACTTCCCCGAACCCGAACTGGGCTGTTGTTACTGATGGGTCCGGATCATCCCCAAACATCCCTAAAACATCTCTGGTTTCTTCTTTGGCTCCTCTAACCTATTTACTCCGGACCGTTCGATTAAGATCAGAGGGACCAAATGAAAATCCACTTGCTATATATAGATCAACCACTAGCCTATTTTGCACAAACCCTAAAATCTAGGAGATGTGTCCCGTCGCCCGCCGCCGCCTTGCAAATCCCCCTCGGGATCTCCCCCTGCCCGATCCACCCAACCAGCTTCCACCTTTCCTCCTCGATTTCATCCTCGAGCCAATCCCTACGCCCGTCACCTCCCTCGATCCACCCAACCAGGACCACATCACCTCCTCCCCGATCCCCATGCTCATGCTCGAGCCCTTTGCCTCGATCCACCAGGCGCCTAGCGCATAGGAGAGGAGCTCCTCGATCCCCTTGACCTTGGCCTTGAGCTCGACCTCGTCGCCTGACGACCTCCTTGCCGGCGCTTCCCCGTCGGGAGATTCCCGGCCAGCAACAACAACTAGCAGGACCAGCCTCGTCGCCCCTCTCCTTCCTTCCTCCACTTCTTCTCTCTCACTCCCTCTGATGGTGTTGCGACGCTGCTGTTTTGCAGGAGCCTACCACCCATGGAGCTCCTGGAGGTTCCCGTCACCTCCGCCTCGGTCCAGGGAGGGAAGCCCTCGCGCCCGCTCCTCCCGTCTGCCCGAGCGCCGCCGCCTCATGACCCCGCATCCCTCGTCGTCGCCGCCTCAGGAACCTCACACCATCGATGGCCGAGCTCCTCAAGTCCCGCCGCTGCCTCAAGTTCCTCACTGCCGGAGTCCTCAGCGCCACCATGACTGCCGCTTGCCTCGTCCTAGCGTCGCCAATGTGCAGCCGCGTCGTCAGCCCCTGCTCAGCCCGTCGCCTCCTCTTCATCACGGCCTCCCTTGGTTCGGCCTCCAGCCTTGGCCGTCGAGCGCCGCCTCCGCCTGGATCCGTCAAGTCCCTTCGCCTCACCAAGTTCCGCCAGTCGTTCCTCACCCGCCGGAGGGCACCGTCGTTCACCCGTTCCAGCGCAGCCGCTGTCAACCTCGTCTCTCTATGAGGAAGATGAGCCCTCGCTCGTTGACCTCGGCCCCCTCAAGCCCCGCGCCGCCCCGGTGACGCGCCATGGACGTGAGGCCCTCCGCGTCAAGTCCCTACTGCCAGCACCCTGCTTCCTCTGCTTCGTCCAGGATGACACGCCCTGCTTCGCTCGATTTAGCCGTGCGTTGACCGCGTCGCTGCCTCAAGTTGCTCGGCCCAGCGCCTCAAAGCCCAGCCGGCCTGCCTGGCCTCTCCACTGACCTAGGCTTGTCCCATGGCGAGCCACTGATGCACCCACTCCTCCACTGTTGGCCCAAGTGCAGATTTGGCTCGTGACTTGTTTTTTTTCTGCGTTGTGAATTTGTCATTAAATCCTAGACATGCATATTACAGAAATGCCCCTATTTTAAACTGCTAATAACTATTTAACCATGCATCCAAATAAAACATGTCATATATGTAGATGGTTAGAATTTAATCTAGTTTCATAATATGCTGCTCTCATCCATGTTTAAAATGTTTAAACTTGTTGTTTGTATTAATTTGCATAAATGGCAATGTTAAAATGATTTATTTCATAACTAACTAAACGTAGCCCTGTTTTAAATAAACTTTATATGTAAATGGGGTAGAAAAATGCATAGTTTAACATGGTGCACTTTGTTTTACTGTTTAACAACAATAAAAATATGCTTTAGGACATAACAGTACCAAATCCAAAATATGCATATGGGGATCTTCCAGAATTGTCGTTTGTTGTTTCCGGCCTCATTTAAACTTGCCTAGATAGGTAGTTTTGTCATGCTTCACCTCTTGCCATGCTTAACAACATTTAATATTGATGAGTAGCATAAACAAGAGCGAACTAAATAATTGAACGTGGCGCTTCGTCAATATGCAACTCATTGCATATTGAGCTCCACTTAATTTGTAGTGTTGTTTGTTGCACTTTGCTATGCCATGAATCATTAAACTGGACATGCATCATACTTGGTTGCGCATCATGCCATGTTTATGTGTTGTGTGTTTACCGTATTGTTTGCTTATTTTCGGTGTTGCTTATTCTTGATAGTTCCGGCAACGTTGCGATTGTGAGGATCCGTTCGACTATGTGGGATTTCAGGACTCGATCTTCTTCCTAGCGGGATTTCAGGCAAGATGACCGTGACCTTGGATCTCACTACTATCTTTGCTATGCTAGTTGTCTCTATGCTATCTTATGTCGCGCTACCTACCACAGCCTCCCAAACTGCCTTGTTAGCCTCTAACCTTTTTACCCTTCCTAGCAAACCGTTGTTTGGCTATGTTACCCCTTTGCTCAGCCCCTCTTATAGCGTTGCTAGATGCAGGTGCAGTTGCAGGTTGTTCCATGTTGGGACATGGCTATCATGGGATATCACAATATCTCTTATTTAATTAATGCACATATATACTTGGTAAAGGGTGGAAGGCTCGACCTTATGCCTGGTGTTTTGTTCCACTTTTACCGCCCTAGTTTCCGTCATACTGGTGTTATGTTCCTTGATTTTGCGTCCCTAACACAGTGAGGGGTATGGGGCCTTCTTGACAGTTCACTTTGAATAAAACTCTTCCAGCAAGGCCCAACATTGGTTTTACCATTTGCCTAATAACAACTAAAAACTTGCATAGGGACCGGCTAGCACCCGAGCACTCTTAATCAACCCCCGGGCCAATGCTCCTCATGAGTGTTGGTCCAAACTGGGCGATGTCCAGCGCCCCCTGGGCATCCAGGGTCTCAGCTAACCCGACATCTTACCCATCCGGTGTACCCTGAGAACAAGATACGTGCGACTCCTATCAGGATAGGTCAGTGCATTGGGAGGTCTTTCTGGATTTTTTTTACCATTATCGAAATGTCTTGTGCACCGGGATCCCGAGTTTGATCGGATGTCCCGCGATGGAGGATTGTCTCCGTGGATCGTGGGCTTGTCATGGGCTAAGTTGGGACACCCCTGTAGGGTTTAAACTTTCGAGAGCCATGCCCGCGGTTATGTGGCAGATAGGAATTTGTTAATATCTGGTTGTAGTGGACTTGAACTAAACTCAATTAAAATACACCAACCGCGTGCGTAACTGTGATTGTCTCTTTTCAGGGAAGTTCGAGAGGAAAACACGGTTGAGTTATGTTTGAACCTAAGTAGTTCAGGATTACTTCTTGATCATTACTAGTTTGCGACCATTGCGTAGTTTCTCATCTTATTCTTGTACTCGTAAGTTAGCCACCATACAATACTTAGTCTCTTGCTGCAACCTCACCACTTATCATTTTCCATACCCATTAAGCTTTGCTAGTCTTGATACCCATGGTAATGGGATTGCTGAGTCCTCGTGCTCACATGTTACTACAACAATAGTTGCAGGTACAGGTAATGCGATGACTCGACGTGAGAGCGATGCTGATTGCTTTTAGAGTTCTTCTTTGATCAAGGGATAGGTTCTGGGTCGGGGAGCCTGGGACTAGCAGGGTGGACGTCGCTCTTCTTCTTCGTTTGATTTCATCCGTAGTCAGATCCTGCTCTTCTGTATGATGATTGCTATGTATTGATGAACTATTGTATGGATGTTGTATCTTGTGGTGATTGTAAGCCTTTATCTTGTATTCTCATCTATTCCCTCCGTTCCTAAATATTTGTCTTTCTAGAGATTTCAACAAGTGACTACATACGAAGCAAAATGAGTGAATCTACACTCTAAAATATGTCTATATACATCCGTATGTGATAGTCCATTTGAAATCTCTACAAAGACAAATATTTAGGAACGGAGGGAGTATTCAATACATGGTATGTTGTAATGATATCCACCTTGCTATGCGCTCGAAATGCGCTTGTGTCCCAATAGTGAATTCATCACGTGATTGGGATAGAATCACATCTTGGGCGCTACACTCCTCCCACTTGGGGAGCACCTAGGCCGGCCTCCTCCCCTCTCCCTCCTTTATATACGGGGGTGGGGGAGCCTCTAACACACATCAATTGTTCCAAGCCGTGTGCGGCGCCCCCTCCACCGTTTACTCCTTTGATCATATTATCGTAGTGCTTAGGCGAAGCCCTGCATGGATCACTTCACCATCACCGTCACCACGCCGTCGGGCTGACGAAACTCTCCCTTGACAATTTGACAGATCAAGAGTTCGAGGGATGCCATCGAGCTGAACATGTGCAGAACTCGAAGGTGCCGTATGTTCGGTGCTTGATCGGTTGAATCGAGAAGACATTCGACTACATCAACCGCGTTAAGCTAACGCTTACACTTTCGGTCTACGAGGGTACGTGGACACACTCTCCCCCTCTCGTTGTTATGCATCTCCTAGATAGATCTTGCGTGATCGTAGGATTTTTTTTGAAATTGCATGCTACGTTACCCAACATGCGCCGCCCCCCTCCACAGTTTACGCCTCCGGTCATATTGTCGTAGTGCTTAGGCGAAGCCCTGTGCGGATCACTTTGATAACCCACAAGTATAGGGGATCGAAACAGTTTTCGAGGGTAGAGTATTCAACCCAAATTTATTGATTCGACACAAGGGGAGCCAAAGAATATTCTCAAGTATTAGCAGCTGAGTTGTCAATTCAACCATACCTGGAAACTTAATATCTGCAGCAAAGTATTTAGTAGCAAAGTAATATGATAGTAGTGGTAACAATATCAAAAGTAATGTTTTTGGTATTTTGTAGTGATGATAACAATAGCAACGGAAAAGTAAATAAGCGAAGACCAATATATAGAAAGCTTGTAGGCAATGGATCGGTGATAGAGAATTATGCCGGATGCGGTTCATCATGTAACAGTCATAACCTAGGGTGACACAGAACTAGCTCCAATTCATCAATGTAATGTAGGCATGTATTCCGAATATAGTCATACGTGCTTATGGAAAAGAACTTGCATGACATCTTTTGTCCTACCCTCCCATGGCAGTGGCATCCTAGCGGAAACTAAGGGATATTAAGGCCTCCTTTTAATAGAGTATCGGACCAAAGCATTAACACATAGTGAATACATGAACTCCTCAAACTACGGTCATCACCGGAAGTGGTCCCGATTATTGTCACTTCGGGGTTGCCGGATCATAACACATAGTAGGTGACTATAGACTTGCAAGATAGGATCAAGAACTCACATATATATTCATGAAAACATAATAGGTTCAGATCTGAAATCATGGCACTCGGGCCCTAGTGACAAGCATTAGGCATAGCAAAGTCATAGCAACATCAATCTCAGAACATAGTGGATACTAGGGATCAAACCCTAACAAAACTAACTCGATTACATGATAAATCTCATCCAACCCATCACCGTCCAGCAAGCCTACAATGGAATTACTCACGCACGGCGGTGAGCATCATGAAATTGGTGATGGAGGATGGTTGATGATGACGATGGTGACGGATTCCCCTCTCCGGAGCCCCGAACGGACTCCAGATCAGCCCTCCCGAGAGAGTTTAGGGCTTGGCGGAGGCTCCGTATCGTAAAACGTGATGAATCTTTCTCCTTGATTTGTTTATCTCCGAGCACGAATATATAGAGTTGGAGTTGAGGTCGGAGGAGCTCCAGGGGGCCCACGAGGTAGGGGGCACGCCCAGGGGGGAGGCGCGCCCCCACCCTCGTGGCTAGGGTGTGGGCCCCTGGTCTTGATCTTTTGCCAGTATTTTTTTATTATTTCCAAAAACAGTCTCCGTGAAGTTTCAGGTCATTCCGAGAACTTTTGTTTCTTCACATAAATAACACCATGGCAATTCTGCTGAAAACAGCGTCAGTCCGGGTTAGTTCCATTCAAATCATGCAAGTCAGAGTCCAAAACAAGGGCAAAATTGTTTGGAAAAGTAGATATGACGGAGATGTATCAACTCCCCCAAGCTTAAACCTTTGCCTGTCCTCAAGCAATTCAGTTGACAAACTGAAAGTGATAAAGAAAAACTTTTACAAACTCTGTTTGCTCTTGTTGTTGTAAATATGTAAAGCCAGCATTCAAGTTTTCAGTAAAGATTATAAACTAACCATATTCACAATAACGCTTAGGTCTCATGTTTACCCATATCAATGGCATAATCAACTAGCGAGCAATAATAATAAACCTCGGATGACAACACTTTCTCAAAACAATCATAATATGATATAATAGATGGTATCTCGCTAGCCCTTTCTGAGACCGCAAAACATAAATGCAGAGCACCTTTAAAGATCAAGGACTGACTAGACATTGTAATTCATGGTAAAAGAGATCCAGTCAAGTCATACTCGATGTAAACTAATCAGTAATGAATGCAAATGACAGAGGTGCTCTCCAACGGGTTCTTTTTAATAAGAGGAGGATGACCCAGCATAAAAGTAAATATATAGGCCCTTCGCAGAGGGAAGCAGGGATTTGTAGAGGTGCCAGAGCTCGGTTTTTAAATAGAGATGAATAAAATTTTGAGCGGTATACTTTCATTGTCAACATAACAACCAAGAGATGGCGATATCTTCCATGCTACACACATTATAGGCGGTTCCCAAATAGAATGGTAAAGTTTATACTCCCCCTCCACCAACAAGCATCAATCCATGGCTTGCTCGAAACAACGAGTGGCTCCAGCTAACAAGAGTCCTAGGGGGAGTTTTGTTTGCAATTATTTTGATTTGATTTGCATAAAGCATGGGACTGGGCATCCCGGTGACCAGCCATTTTCTCGTGAGTGAGGAGCGGAGTCCACTCCTCTTGAGAATAACCCCTAACATGGAAGATACAGACAGCCCTAGTTGATACATGAGCTATTCAAGTATACAAAACAGAATGTTTATTTGAAGGTTTAGAGTTTGGCACATACAAATTTACTTGGAACGACAGGTAGATACCGTATATAGGTAGGTATGGTGGACTCATATGGCATAACTTTGGGGTTTATGGAATTGGATGCACAAGCAGTATTCCCTCTTAGTACAGGTGAAGGCTAGAAAAAGACTGGGAAGCGACCAGCTAGAGAGCGACAACAGTCATGAACATGCATTAAAATTAATCAACACCGAATGCAAGCATGAGTAGGATATAATGAACCATGAACATAAATATCGTAGAGGCTATGTTGATTTTGTTTCAACTACATGCGTGAACATGTGCCAAGTCAAACCACTCGAATCGTTCAAAAGAGGATACCACCCTATCATACCACATCACAACCATTTTAATAGCATGTTGGCACGCAAGGTAAACCATTATAAGCTCCTAGCTAATTAAGTATGACATAAGAAACTATGATCTCTAATTGTCATCGCAAACATGTTTATTCATAAGAGGCTGAATCAGGAACGATGAACTAATCATATTTACAAAAACAAGAGAGGTCGAGTTCATACCAGCTTCTCCCATCTCAATCAGTTCATCATATATCGTCATAATTTCCTTTCACTTGCACGACCGAACGATGTGGATAATAATAATAGTGCACATGCATTGGACTAAGCTGGAATCTGCAAGTTCAATAAATAGGAGAAGACAAGGCAATATGGGCTCTTTTGTCAGATCAACAATAATGCATATAAGAGCCACTTCAACAATTTAATCATGGTCTTCTCCTATCGACCCCCAAAGAAAAGAAAAGAAATGTAACTATTTACACGGAAAGCTCCCAACAAGCAAAAAGAAGAACAGGAAATCTTTTTGGGTTTTCTTTTTAATTACAACTACAAGCATGTAAAGTAAACTAATTAAAAGCTACAACTAATTTTTTTGGTTTTTCTTAAGGTTTATTAAACACACAAGAAGAAAGCATAAAAAGGAAATAAACTAGCATGGATATTACAATGAAAAAGTATGAGCACCGACATCTAGCAATGAGTGTGTAAACATGAATGTAATGTCGGTGGGAAATACGTGCTCCCCCAAGCTTAGGCTTTTGGCCTAAGTTGGTCTATGGCCACAGATGGCCTGGCGGATATCCAAAGTTGTAGTTGGGGTCGTACTGAGATGCAACAGTCATTACATCGTGGACTGCAGCTTGGAGGCGAGCTATCTCAGCCCTCCTCTTATACTCTTCCACCTCCTCTCTGGTTATAAAATGTCTCCCTTTTTCCTAAAAGTCAAAGAAAGTAGAAGCAGGGAGAGCGACGTGATAGGTGCGTCGTCTGTCAAAGATTAGTCGGTACTGGTGGAACTAATCGTTCCTCTCATCAAAATGATGACAAACCATAGCCTCATAATCCAAATAAGCAGGAGGCAGCTCAGTATCATCCTCACGTATGGTTATACCAAGAAAATTAGCTATACGGGTTGCATAAATTCCACCAAATAAATCTCCATAAATATATTATGATGCAACCTACGTGCAACAATGGCTCCCAAATTATAATGTTTATCTCCTAACACAGCACTCCTAAGAATACTGAGGTCAGGGACACACATATGCCATGCTTCATCTTTACCATTTATGCACCTACCTATGAAGAGAGCAAAATAATGTATAGCAGGAAAGTGAATGCTCCGTATGGTAGCTTGTGCTATATCTCTAGATTCCCCCACAGTTATACTACCAAGAAAATCTCTAAATTCAGATTTGCGAGGTTCATTAGCACCACCCCATTGTGGAAGTTTGCAAGCAGTGGTAAAGTACTCTAAGTCCATAGTGTAAGAATTTTCATAAAGATCAAACAGGACAGTTTGAGAATTACGTGAAGATGAAAATTCAAACCTCCTCACAAAGGAACTAGTGAGATAGTGGTACTGACGGCATTTTTCCGCTCGAAGCTCACAAGATCAGCATTACGCAAATATACGTTAAATTCTTCCTTAATTCCTGCTCGATCCATGAAGTCCTCTGAAGGCCATTCACAAGACCGCACTGGAGCGTCCCTTGGTGGCTCATCATCAGCATCACGCATTGCAAGCCTGGGTCCTTGTTTCCTTGAAGAACCACCTTGGTACATTTTCCTAAACATATTTGTTCCTCTGAAAAATTTCTGAAATTGAAATTTTTAGTAACTTCAAATAAAAGTAAACCAAACTCAACAAAATTGATAGCAACTACTCCTACAAGTGCCTAGAGCCTGTATCATGCATTAGAACTACTTGGAACCATATAAATTTGACATGCAAGCTCAATAACATGGTCACCTAGGCAGCACAAATTTGCAATGAATAAAGCACTAGAACAAAAACTAATTGGACCAATGGAGGAGTCACATACCAAGGAACAATCCCCCAAAGTAGTTTTGTGAGAGGTGCTTTGAGCAAGGAGATAAAAAATCGCAGCAAAATGAGCTAGAACTCATGCTTGAGCTGGATAATGGTGTTTGTGGGAGGAAGAAGGAGTGTGTGGGTGCAGGAATAAGTGGAGGAGGGCCACTGTGGGCCCACGAGGCAGGGGGGCGCGCCCAGGGGGGTAGGGCGTGCCCTCCACCCTCGTGGCCAGGTGGATGCCCCCTAGTGTGTTCTTAGTGCCAAATATTCTCAAATATTCCAAAAAAAATCATATTTAAATTTCAGGGCATTTGGAGAACTTTTATTTTCGGGGTATTTTTATATTGCACGGATAATTCAGATAATAGATAGAAAATACTATTTTTACTTTATTTAATATAAATAACAGAAAGTAAAACAAGGGCACAGAAGGTTGTGCTCTCTAACTTCATCCATCTCATGATCATCAAAAGGAATCCATTAACAAGGTTGATCAACTCTTGTTAACAAACTCATTCCGAATAACATGGAACCGGAGAAATTTCGAATAACACTATGTTACCTCAACGGGGATATGCACATCCCCAATAATTAGAATATCATGTTTCTTCTTGACAGTAGGAAGAGGAAATTCAAAACCTCCAAAAATAATCAATGGAACTTTTCCAATAGAATTAATACTATGAACTTGAGGTTGTTTCCTCGGAAAGTGTACCGTATGCTCATTACCATTAACATGAAAGGTGACATTGCCTTTGATGCAATCAATAACAGCTCCTGCAGTATTCAAAAAGGGTCTTCCAAGAATAATAGACATACTATCGTCCTCGGGAATATCACGAATAACAAAGTCCGTTAAAATAGTAACGTTTGCAACCACAACAGGCACATCCTCACAAATACCGACATGTATAAAAGTTGATTTATCAGCCATTTGCAAAGATATTTCAATAGGTGTCAACTTATTTAAATCAAGTCTACGATATAAAGAGAGAGGCATAACACTAACACCGGCTCCAAGATCACATAAAGCAGTTTTAACATAATTCCTTTTAATGGAGCATGGTATAGTGGGTACTCCTGGATCTCCTAACTTCTTAGGTATTCCACCCTTAAAAGTGTAATTAGCAAGTATGGTGGAAATTTCAGCTTTCGGTATCTTTCTTTTATTAGTAACAATTTCTTTCATATACTTAGCATAAGGATTCATTTTGAGCATATCAGTCAAACGCATACGCAAAAAGATAGGTCTAATCATTTCAGCAAAGCGCTCAAAATCCTCATCATCCTTTTTCTTGGATGGTTTGGGAGGAAAAGGCATGGGTTTCTGAACCCATGGCTCTCTTTCTTTACCGTGCTTCCTAGCAACAAATTCTTTCTTATCATAACATTGATTCTTTGATTGTGGGTTATCAAGATCAACAGTAGGTTCAATTTCTATATCATTATCATTGCTAGGTTGAGCATCATCATGAACATTATCATTAACATTATCACTAGTTTCAGGTTCATTACCAGATTGTGTTTCAGCATCAGAAATAGAAATATCATTTGGATTCTCAGGTGTTTCAGCAATAGGTTCACTAGAATCATGCAAAGTCCTATCATTTTTCTTTTTCTTCCTTTTAGAAGGACTAGGTGCATCTATATTATTTCTCTGAGAATCTTGCTCAATTCTCTTAGGGTGGCCTTCAGGATACAAAGGTTCCTGAGTCATTTTACTAGTTCTAGTAGCCACTCTAACAACATAGTCCTTATTCTTACTATTCAATTCATTGAGCAAATCATTTTGAGCTTTAAGTACTTGTTCTACTTGAGTGGTAACCATAGAATCATGTTTACTAATAAGTTTAAGTTCACCTTTGACATTAGCCATATAATCACCCAAGTGTTCAAGCATATGAGCACTGCGTTTTAATTATCTACCAAAATAATCATTAAAGTCTTCTTGCTTAACCATAAATTTATCAAACTCATCTAAGAATGGGCTAGCAAACTTAGTAAATGGGATTTCAGCTTTATCATATCTATAGAGAGAATTTACCTTTACTACCTGTGTCGGGTTATAAAGACCATGTGTTTCTTCAATAGGCGGTAAATTAAGACCATGTATTTCTTAAATTGGAGGTAAATTCTTAACATCTTCAGCTTTGATACCCTTTTCTTTCATGGATTTCTTTGCCTCTTGCATATCTCCAGGACTGAGAAATAGAACACCTCTTTTTTCGGAGTTGGTTTAGGAATAGGCTCAGGAGTTGGCTCAGGAAGTGTCCAATTATTTTCATTTGTCAACATATTATTCAATAGAATTTCAGCTTCATCCGGTGTTCTTTCTTTCCTTGAAAACAGAACCAGCACAACTATACAGGTAATCTCTGGAAGCATTGGTTAGTCCATTATAAAAGATATCAAGTATTTCATTTTTCTTAAGAGGATGATCAGGCAAAGCATTAAGTAATTGGAGAAGCCTCCCCCAAGCTTGTGGGAGACTCTCTTCTTCAATTTTCACATAATTATATATATATCCCTTAAGGCAGATTGTTTCTTTTGAGCAGGGAAATATTTGGCAGAGAAGTAATAAATCATATCCTGGGGACTACGCACACAACCAGGATCAAGAGAATTAAACCATATCTTAGCATCACCCTTTAATGAGAACGGGAATATTTTAAGAATATAAAAGTAGCGAGTTCTCTCATCATTAGTGAACAAGGTACCTATATCATTTAATTTAGTAAGATGTGCCACAACAGTTTGAGATTCATAGCCATAAAAAGGATCAGATTCAACCAAAGTAATTATATCAGGATCAATAGAGAATTCATAATCCTTATCAGTAACAAAGATAGGTGAAGTAGCATAAGCAGGATCATATTTCATTCTAGCATTCAGAGTTTTTTGTTTAAGCTTAGCTAATAATTTCTTAAGATCACTTCTATCATTGCAAGCAAGAAAGTCTCTTTTAGTGTCTTCATCCATAACATAGCCCTCAGACACAACAGGTAATTCATATTTATTAGGAGAGCCTTCATAATCACTTTCATCAGTATTATCAGTTTCAATAATTTCATTCTCTCTAGCCCTAGCAAGTTTTTCATCAAGAAATTCACCAAGTGGCACAGTTGTATCAAGCATAGAAGTAGTTTCATCATAAGTATCATGCATAGCAGAAGTGGCATCATCAATAATGTGCGACATATCAGAATCAATAGCAGAAGCAGGTTTAGGTGTCGTAAGCTTACTCAAAACAGAAGGTGAATCAAGTGCAGAGCTAGATGGCAGTTCCTTACCTCCCCTCGTAGTTGAGGGATAAATCTTGGTTTTTGGATCTCTCAAGTTCTTCATAATGATACACAGATATAAAACCCAAGTGACTCAAAGAATAGAGCTATGCTCCCCTGCAACGGCGCCAGAAAATAGTATTGATAACCCACAAGTATAGGGGATCGCAACAGTTTTCGAGGGTAGAGTATTCAACCCAAATTTATTGATTCGACACAAGGGGAGCCAAATAATATTCTCAAGTATTACCTGTTGAGTTGTCAATTAAACCACACCTGGAAACTTAATATCTGCAGCAAAGTATTTAGTAGCAAAGTAATATGATAGTAGTGGTAACGATAGCAAAGTAATGTTTTTGGTATTTTGTAGTGATGATAATAATAGCAACGGAAAAGTAAATAAGCGAAGAACAATATATAGAAAGCTCGTAGGCAATGGATCGGTGATAGAGAATTATGCCGGATGCAGTTCATATGTAACAGTCATAACCTAGGGTGACACCGAACTAGCTCCAATTCATCAATGTAATGTAGGCATGTATTCCGAATATAGTCATACATGCTTATGGAAAAGAACTTGCATGACATCTTTTGTCCTACCCTCCCGTGGCAGTGGGGTCCTAGCGGAAACTAAGGGATATTAAGGCCTCCTTTTAATAGAGTACCGGGCCAAAACATTAACACATAGTGAATACATGAACTCCTCAAACTACGGTCATCACCGGAAGTGGTCCCGATTATTGTCACTTCGGGTTGCCGGATCATAACACATAGTAGGTGACTATAGACTTGCAAGATAGGATCAAGAACTCACATATATTCATGAAAACATAATAGGTTCAGATCTGAAATCATGGCACTCGGGCCCTAGTGACAAGCATTAAGCATAGCAAAGTCATAGCAACATCAATCTCAGAACATAGTGGATACTAGGGATCAAACCCTAACAAAACTAACTCGATTACATGATAAATCTCATCCAACCCATCACCGTCCAGCAAGCCTACAATGGAATTACTCACGCACGGCGGTGAGCATCATGAAATTGGTGATGGAGGATGGTTGATGATGACGATGGTGACGGATTCCCCTCTCCGGAGCCCCGAACGGACTCCAGATCAGCCCTCCCGAGAGAGTTTAGGGCTTGGCGGAGGCTCCGTATCGTAAAACGTGATGAATCTTTCTCCTTGATTTTTTTATCTCCGAACACGAATATATAGAGTTGGAGTTGAGGTCGGAGGAGCTCCAGGGAGCCCACGAGGTAGGGGGCGCGCCCAGGGGGGCAGGCGCGCCCCCACCCTCGTGGCTAGGGTGTGGGCCCCCTGGTCTTGTTCTTTTGCCAGTATTTTTTATTATTTCCAAAAATAGTCTCCGTGAAGTTTCAGGTCATTCCGAGAACTTTTGTTTCTGCACATAAATAACACCATGGCAATTCTGCTGAAAACAGCGTCAGTCCGGGTTAGTTCCATTCAAATCATGCAAGTTAGAGTCCAAAACAAGGGCAAAAGTGTTTGGAAAAGTAGATACGACAGAGACGTATCACACTTCACCATCACCGTCACCACGCCGTCGTGTTGAGGAAACTCTCCCTCGACACCTTGCTGGATCAAGAGTTCGAGGGACGTCATCGAGCTGAATGTGTGCAAAACTCGGAGGTGCCGTACATTTGGTGCTTGATCAGTCGGAACAAGAAGAAGTTCGACTACATCAACCGCGTTGTCAAATGCTTCCGCTTTCGGTCTACGAGGGTACGTGGACACACTCTCCCCCTCTTGTTGCTATGCATCTCCTAGATAGATCTTGCGTGAGCGTAGGAATTTTTTTGAATTGCATGCTACATTCCCCAATAGTGGCATCCGAGCCAGGTCTAGGTGTAGATGATATGCACGAGTAGAACACAAAGAGTTGTGGGCGGTGATCGTCATACTGCTTACCACCAATGTCTTATTTTGATGCGGCAGTATTGTTGGATGAAGCGGCCCGGACCAACCTTACATGACCACGTTCATGGGATAGGTTCCACCGATAGACATGCAACTAGTTTTACATAATGGTGGATGGCGGGTGTCTGTTTCTCCAACTTTAGTTGAATCAAATTTGACTGCGGCCGGTCCTTGTTGAAGGTTAAAACAACAAACTTGATAAATCACCGTTGTGGTTTTTTTACTTGAAGCTCGTAGCAGCGACGTAAAACTTGCAACAACAAAGTAGAGGACGTCTAACTTGTTTTTATAGGACATGTCATGATGTGATATGGTCAAGACATGATGTGATATACATTATTGTATGAGATGATCATGTTCTGTAGAAGTTATCAGCAACTGGCAGGAGCCTTATGGTTGTCGCCTTATTGTATGAAATGGAAACGCCATGTAATTGATTTACTTTATCACTATGCGTTAGCGATAGTTGTACAAGCAATAGTTGGCGAGACGACCACGACGCTACGATGGAGATCAAGGTGTCAAGCCGGTGATGATGGAGATCATGACGGTGCTTTGGAGATGGAGATCAAAGGCACAAGATGATGATGGCCACATCATGTCACATATTTTGATTGCTTGTGATGTTTATCTTTTATGCATCTTATTTTGCTTAGTACGGCGGTAGCATTATAAGATTACCCCTCACTAAAATTTCAAGGTATAAGTGTTCTCCCTGAGTATGCACCATTGCGACAGTTCATCGTGCTGAGACACCACATGATGATTGGGTGTGATAAGCTCTACATTCACATACAATGGGTGCAAGACAGTTTTGCACATGCGAAATACTCGGGTAAAACTTGACGAGCCTAGTATGTACAGACATGGCCTTAGAACACTGGAGACCGAAAGGTCGAACGTGAATCACATAATAGATATGATCAACATAGAGATGTTCACCATTAAAGACTACTCCATCTCACGTGATGATCGGACATGGTTTAGTTGATTTGGATCACGTAATCATTTAGATGACTCGAGGGATGCCTATCTAAGTGGGAGTTCTTAAGTAATATGATTAATTGAACTTAATTTATCATGAACTTAGTCCTGATAGTTTTTGCATATCTATGTTGTAGATCAATGGCCCGTGCTACCGTTCCCTTGAATTTTAATGCGTTCCTAGAGAAAGCTAAGTTGAAAGCTGATGGTGGCAACTACATGGACTGGGCCCGTAACTTGAGGATTATCCTCATTGCCGCACAGAAGAATTATGTCCTTGATGCACCGCTAGGTGAAAGGCCTGCTGTAGGAGCAGATGCTGATGTTATGAACGTCTAGCAAGCTCGATATGATGACTACTCGATAGTTCAGTGTGCCATGCTTTATGGCTTAGAATCGAGACTTCAAAGACACTTTGAACGTCATGGACCATATGAGATGTTCAAGGAGTTGAAGTTAATATTTCAAGCAAATGCCCAAGTTGAGAGATATGAAGTCTCCAACAAGTTCTATAGCTGCAAGATGGAGGAGAACATTTCTGTCAGTGAACAGATACTCAAAATGTCTGGGTATCATAACATATTGACTCAGCTGGGAGTTAATCTTCTAGATGATAGTGTTATTGACAGAGTTCTCCAATCACTGCCACAATGCTACAAAGGCTTCGTCATGAACTATAATATCCAAGGGATGGATAAGACAATTCCCGAGCTCTTCGCTATGCTAGAAGCTGCGGAGGTAGAAATCAAGAAGGAGCATCAAGTGTTGATGGTTAACAAGACCATTAGTTTCAAGAAAAAGGGCAAATGAAAGAAGGGGAACTTTAAGAAGAATGGCAAGCAAGTTTCCACTCCCGGGAAGAAGCCCAAGTCTGGATGTAAGCCTGAAACTGAGTGCTTCTACTGCAAAGGGATTGGTTATAAGAAGCGGAACTGCCCCAATTATTGATGTGTACCTTACTAATGCTCGTAGTAGTGCCTGGGTATTTGATACCAGTTCGGTTGCTCATATTTGTAACTCAAAACAGGGACTATGGATTAAATGACGGCTAAGGACGAGGTGACGATGCACATCGGGAATGGTTCCAAGGTCGATGTGATCACCGTCAGCACACTACCTCTACATCTACCTTCGGGATTAGTTTTAGACCTGAATAATTGTTATTTGGTGCCAGCGTTGAGCATGAACATTATATCTAGATCTTGTTTAATGCGAGACTGTTATTCTTTTAAATCGGAGAATAATGGTTGTTCTATTTATATGAGTAATATCTTTTATGGTCATGCACCCTTGAAGAGTTGTATATTTTTGTTGAATCTCGATTGTGGTGATACACATATTCATAATATTGATGCTAAAAGATGCAAAGTTGATAATGACAGTGCAACATATTTGTGGCACTACTGTTTAGGTCATATTGGTGTAAAACGCATGAAGAAACTCCATGCGGATGGACTTTTGGAATTACGTAATTATGAATCATTTGATGCTTGCGAACCATGACTCATGGGCAAGATGACTAATACTCTGTTCTCCGGAACAATGGAGCGAGCCACTGACTTATTGGAAATAATACATACCGATATATGCAGTCCAATGAGTGTTGAGGCTCGCGGCGGGTATCGTTATTTTCTAAACTTCACAGATGAGTTGAGCAGATATGGGTATATCTACCTAATAAAACACAAGTCTGAAACATTTGAAAAGTTCAAAGAATTTCAGAGTGAAGTGGAGAATCATCATAACAAGAAAATAAAGTTTCTACGATCTGATTGCGGAGGCGGATATTTGAGTTACAAGTTTGGCCTTCATTTAAAACAATGTGGAATAGTTTCACAACTCACGCCACCTGGAACACCACAACGTAATGGTGTGTGCGAACGTCGCAACCGTACTTTATTAGATATGGTGCGATCTATGATGTCTCTTACCGATTTACCACTATCGTTTTGGGGTTATGCATTAGAGACAGCTGCTACCTCTTGAGCATGCATTGGTTTTCCCTTGATGAGGAAAGGGTGATGCAGCAAAGTAGCATAAGTATTTCCCTCAGTTTTTGAGAACCAAGGTATCAATCTAGTAGGAGACTACACGCAAGTCCCTCGTACCTACACAAACAATCAAGAACCTTGCAACCAACGCGATAAACGGGTTGTCAGTCCCTTCATGGCCACTTGCAAAAGTGAGATATGATAAACATAATAAGATAAATATTTTTGGTATTTTTGTTGTATAGATTGAAAAGTAAAGATTGCAAAATAAACGGCAACAGAAATAACTAGTTGAAGGGAAAATAATATAATGGAGAATAGACCCGGGGGCCATAGGTTTCACTAGTGGCTTCTCTCAAGATAGCATAATCTATGGTGGGTGAATAAATTACTGTCGAGCAATTGATAGAAAAGTGCATAGTTATGATAATATCTAGGCATGATCATGTATATAGGCATCACGTCCGTGACAAGTAGACCGAAACGATTCTGCATCTACTACTATTACTCCACACATCGACCGCTATCCAGCATGCATCTAGAGTATTAAGTTCATAAGAACAGAGTAACACATTAGGCAAGATGACATGATGTAGAGGGATAAACTCAAGCAATATGATATAAACCCCATCTTTTTATTCTTGATGGCAACAATACAATACGTGCTTTGCTGCCCCTGCTGTCATTGGGAAAGGACACCACAAGATTGAACCCAAAGCTAAGCACTTCTCCCATTGCAAGAAAAATCAATCTAGTAGGCCAAACGAAACTGATAATTCGAAGAGACTTGCAAAGATATTTAAACCATGCATATAAGAATTTAGAGAAGAATAAAATATTGTTCATAGATAATCTTGATCATAAACCCGCAATTCATTGGATCTCGACAAACACACCGCAAAAAGAATTACATCGAATAGATCTCCAAGAGAATCGAGGAGAACTTTGTATTGAGATCCAAAGAGAGAGAAGAAGCCATCTAGCTAATAACTATGGACCCGAAGGTCTGTGGTAAACTACTCACACATCATCGGAGAGGCTATGGTGTTCATGTAGAAGCCCTCTGCGATTGATTTCCCCTCTAGCGGAGCGCCGGAAAAGGCCCCAAGATGGGATCTCATGGGTACAGAAGGTTGCTGCGGTTGAAATAGGGTTTCGTGGTGCTCCTGGATGTTTTCAGGGTATATGAGTATATATAGGCGAAAGAAGTAGGTCGGTGGAGCCACGAGGGTGGGGGGTGCACCCACCCCCCTGGGCGCGCCCTCCTGCCTCGTGGCTTCCTCGCTGCTTCCTTGACGTCCACTCCAAGTCTCCTGGATTGCATTTGTTCCGAAAACGATCCTCGCGAAGGTTTCATTCCGTTTGGATTCCGTTTGATATTCCTTTTTTGTGAAACACTAAAATAGGAAAAAAACAATTTGCACTGGGCCTTCGGTTAATAGGTTAGTCCCAAAAATAATATAAAAGTTCATAATAAAGCCCATTAAACATCCAAAACAAATAATATAATAGCATGGAACAATCAAAAATTATAGATACGTTGGAGAATTATCAAGAATCCTCAAGCTTAATTCCTGCTCGTCCTCGAGTAGGTAAATGATAAAAATAGAATTTTAGATGTGGAATGCTACCTAATATAATTTTCAAAGTAATTCTCTTTATTGTGGCATGAATGTTCAGATCTGAAAGGTTCAATATAAAAGTTTAATATTGACATAAAAATAATAATACTTCAAGCTTACTAACTAAGCAATTATGTCTTCTCAAAATAACATGGCCAAAGAAAGCTTATCCCTACAAAATCATATAGTTTGGCTATGCTTCATTTTCGTCACAAAAAATGGTCTCATCATGCACAACCCCGATGACAAGCCAAGCAATTGTTTCATACTTTAGTAATCTCAAACTTTTTTTAACCTTCACGCAATACATGAGCGTGAGCCATGGACATAGCACTATGGGTGGAATAGAATATAATGATGGGGGTTGTGTGGAGAAGACAAAAAAAGGAGAAAGTCTCACATTGACACGGCGAATCAATGGGCTAGGGAGATGCCCATCAATTTATGTCAGTGCAAGGAGTAGGGATTGCCATGCAACGGATGCACTAGAGCTATAAAATGTATGAAATCTCAACAAAAGAAACTAAGTGGGTGTGCATCCAACTTGCTTGCTCACGAAGACCTAGGGCATTTGAGGAAGCCCATTGTTGGAATATACAAGCCAAGTTCTATAATGAAAAATTCCCACTATTATATGAAAGTGACAAAATAAGAGACTCTCTATCATAAAGATCATGGTGCTACTTTGAAGCACGAGTGTGGAAAAAAGGATAGTAGCATTGTCCCTTTTATTTCTTTTCTCTTTTTTGGACAATGCTCTATTAATGATGATCATCACACTTCTATTTATTTACAACTCAATGATTACAACTCGATACTAGAACAAAATATGACTCTATATGAGTGCCTCCGGTGGTGTACCGGGATGGGCAATGAATCAAGAGTGGCATGTATGATAAATTATGCATGGTGGCTTTGCCACAAATACGATGTCAACTACATGATCATGCAAGGCAATATGACAATGATGAAGCATGTCATAATAAATGAAACGGTGGAAAGTTGCATGGCAATATATCTCGGAATGGCTATGGAAATGCCATAATAGGTAGGTATGGTAGCTGTTTTGAGGAAGATATAAGGAGGTTTATGTGTGATAGAGCATATCATATCACGGGGGTTGGATGCGCCTGCGAAGTTTGCACCAACTCTCAAGGTGAGAAAGGGCAATGCATGGTACCGAAGAGGCTAGCAATGATGGAAAGGTGAGAGTGCGTATAATCCATGGACTCAACATTAGTCATAAAGAACTCACATACTTATTGCAAAAATCTACAAGTCATCAAAAATCAAGCATTACGCGCATGCTCCTAGGGGGATAGATTGGTAGGAAAAGACCATCGCTCTTCCCCGACCGCCACTCATAAGGATGACAATCAAAGAACACCTCATGTTTCAAATTTGTCACACAACGGTCACCATACGTGCATGCTATGGGACTTGAAAACTTCAACACAAGTATTTCTCGAATTCACAACTACTCAACTAGCACGACTCTAATATTACCATCTTCACATCTCAAAACAATCATCAAGTATCAAACTTCTCGTAGTATTCAATGCACTTTTTATGAAAGTTTTTATTATACCCATCTTGGATGCCTAACATAGTAGGACTAATTTAATAGCCAAAGAAAATTACCATGCTTTTATAAAAGACTCTCAAAATGATATAAGTGAAGCATGAGAGGTCAATAATTTCTATAAAATAAAACCATCACCGTGCTCTAAAAAGATATAAGTGAAGCACTAGAGCAAAATTATCTAGCTCAAAAGATATAAGTGAAGCACATAGAGTATTCTAAGAAATTCCAATTCATGTGTGTCTCTCCAAAAGGTGTGTACAGCAAGGATGATTGTGGTAAACTAACAAGCAAAGACTCAAATCATACAAGACGCTCCAAGCAAAAGACATATCATGTGGTGAATAAAAATATAGCCTCAAGTAAAGTTACCGATGGACGAAGACGAAAGAGGGGATGCCTTCCGGGGCACCCCCAAGCTTAGGCTTTTGGTTGTCCTTGAATTTTACCTTGGGGTGCCATGGGCATCCCCAATCTTAGTCTCTTGCCACTCCTTATTCCAAAATCCATCAAATCTTTACCCAAAACTTGAAAACTTCACAACACAAAACTCAACAGAAAATCTCACGAGCTCCGTTAGTATAAGAAAGCAAATCACCACTTTAAGGTACTGTAATGAACTCATTCTTTATTTATATTGGCGTTAAACCTACTGTATTCCAACTTTTCTATGGTTCATACCCCCCGATACTAGCCATAGATTCATCAAAATAAGCAAACAACACACGAAAAACAGCATCTGTCAAAAACAGAACAATCTGTAGCAATCTGTATCAAACGTATACTTTTGTAACCCCAAAAATTCTGAAATAAATTGGTGGACGTGAGTAATTTGTCTATTAATCATCTTCAAAAATAATTAACCTAATAGAACTCTCCAGTAAAAAATGGCAGCTAATCTCGTGAGCGCTAAAGTTTCTGTTTTTTTACAGCAAGATCGCAAAGACTTCTTCCACGTCTTCCCAAAGGTTCTACTTGGCACAAACACTAATTAAAAACATAAAACCACATCTAAACAGAAGCTAGATGAATTATTTATTATTAAACAGAAACAAAAAGCAAGAAACAAAAATAGAATTGGGTTGCCTCCCAACAAGCGCTATCATTTAAGGCCCCTAGCTAGGCATTAAAGCAATAATAGATCTAGGTATTGTCATCTTTGATATGCAATCGATAAATGGCTCTCATAATAGATTCATAAGGTAATTTAATTTTATTTCTAGGAAAGTGTTCCATGCCTTTCCTTAACAGAAATTGGAATCTATCATTTCCTTCTTTCATATCAATAATTGCACCAATCGTTCTAAGGAAAGGTCTACCAAGAATAATAGGACATGTAGGATTGCAATCTATATCAAGTACAATGAAATATATGGGAACACAATTCCTATTTGCAACAATAAGAACATCATTAATACTTCCCATAGGTTTCTTAATGGTGGAATCCACAAGATGCAAATTTAAAGAACAATCATCAAATCCACGGAAACCTAACACATCACACAAAGTTTTTGGAATCGTGGAAACACTAGCACCCAAATCACATAAAGCATAACACTCATGATCTTTAATCTTAATTTTAATAGTAGGTTCCCACTCATCATAAAGTTCTCTAGGGATAGAGACTTCTAATTTAAGTTTCTCTTCATAAGATTGCATTAAAGCATCAACGATATGTTTGGTAAAAGCTTTATTTTGACTATAAGCATGAGGATAATTTAACACATATTGCAACAAGGAAATACAATATATAAAAGAGCAATTATCATAATTAAATTCCTTGAAATCCAAAATAGTGGGTTCATTGCTATGTAAAGTTTTGACCTCTTCAATACCACTTTTGTCAGGACCCCGATTCCAAGTCACATTGATCTAGCCGGTAACACCTCATATCACTTTGCGGCCTCACGCACGGTATCCCACGGGTGTCGCCTTACCATGGCCCAGAACTGTTTGCACCTTTTGGCTCACGTATATGATAGTGTCGCTAGCATCCATATGACAGAGAACCCGGGCCGACATGGCTAGTCGTGAACCCAAAGCGGCACAGACCTATGGAGACAGGCATACATGAATCACATCGAGCATGTCGGTCATCAACGAGTGATTCCGGGCTGTAGCACTGGGCTAACAGGACTCCGGGGAACCCGGGCTGTAGCAGGCTAGGCAGGACTCCGGAAGTCACTGCGTGACATTTCCCCGAAGGGACAGACATAGGAACAAAGTGAAACACATGCCGGCCAGTCAAGTGTCCTGAACAGTAGTGCTGGGCTAGCAGGACTCCGGGGAACCGGGCTGTAGCGGACTACTATGGCTCGAGGAACACTAGACTACATTTCCCCATAAGTAAGGCTGCCAAGGATAAACAACTAGATTGTCGGATCCCACTCATACCAAGCATTTCAATCATACACACAATATGCCCGATATGAGTACATACAACATGGCATCACAACAAAACTCTACAACTCAAGTACTTTATTTAAAGGCTCCAGAGAGCCATACATAACATGTTCATACAGATAGAGGTCACATGACCCGACACTCAAGTCATACAATCATACATGCACATGAGGAAGCAACTAGTCTGAGTACAGACTCTAGAAAGAAAGAAGGCTTCTCGAAGCCTGTCTATCTACATAGGGCCCTCGATGGCCAGGATCACCACCTGGGTGGCTAGTCACTCATCGACGTCAAGGTGTACATAAAACCCATCGGAGGGGGCAGTGTTGTCGTCTGAAAACAATAAATAAGAAAACATGAGTACAAGGTACTCAGCAAGTCTTACATCAGAACCTACTATACATGCTCATTCTCAAGAAGGTGGTGGGTTTATTGCAGCAAGCCAGCTTTGACTCTTGGCTAAACTATCCTACGGAACTTCACTAGTAAAATAGTTTTCGCACACGAGTCCACTACTCACTAACACAATACTCCACCGTGGATCCTCCCTCGTCATCCTACAAGAGGGCCATCCTCGGTACTCGCACTTATCTTGAGTCTTTTAGTAGTATCCATTAATTTGTCTATGAACTGTATAGGCAACCAAGTAGTCCTTTACCACGGACGCGGCTATTCGAATAGTTTTATACCCTGCAGGGGTGTACCTCGTCACACATGTTTCCACCACTTAGCGTCTGCACACGACATGTGCTCGGCAGACTTCAAGCGAAAACCGACGTGGGTGTAGACCACGACCTGACTAACCTCACAAGTCTCTAGTCTAGGTTTATCGCCTATTCAGGTTCCATCCGCAAGGAAATCCGGCCAGGGTGTCCTCAACGGCCCCAAACGATGTGTACAGGGTCCCGAGGCGCCAAACGGGCGCCCGGCATACCCGGCCACGGTGTATCTTCCGCATCATAGCCCACCCCTAGGGTCAGCGCTACGCACGGCCGCCAACACATGTCCTACAAACACCAGAAACTACTTGCAACTCCTGGACAGAGGCGAGAGGGGTCAGTAAGTTGAGCGGGGTCATATTTCAGGGCCCAATGTGTGGTAGTAGCTGAAACTTAAATCACGCATACAGATCTCAGTTCTTAGGGACGACCTCAATGAAACAACCCACCATGTACTCCTACATGGCCTCTCATCGATACCTTTACCAAAACATGTTCAACACATCCCTCATATTACCGTCATAAGCATTTCACTCTAGCCCATCACCCAGATGAACCAGACCTGACACAACTCTAAGCATAGCAGGCATAGCAAGGTAGGAATCACATACATGGCTCAAACAACTCCTACACATGCTAGTGGGTTTCATCTAGTTACTGTGGCAATGACAGGTCATGCAGAGGATAAGGGTTCAACTACCGTAGCACACAGCAGTTTGAATCGCGTTGTCTTAATGCAGTAAACAAGAGCAGAAGCGAGAACATGGGTTTGTATCGGAATGATCAATGGTTGCTTGCCTTATGGAGTGGTAGCGGGATACTGCCCTTCAGTTGGATACTCATGAATATCCTCGGAGGCAGAACCTACCACAAAGAACACATCGGAACACGATCAACACATGACGATATGCAACAATATGATGCATGCTATGACATGGCAATATGAATGTGTCTTGGCCTAATGCAAGCTATAACAGAAAGGAATGAACTCATTTGAATCAAAGATTCAAATATTAGCTCATTAAACATGGCCTTAATAGTGCATTTCCTTATTCTGCTTAAACAGCAAGGTAAACTTGTTTTGTCATGCATGAAACCATTACATATGGATAGATTGAATTTTTCTGATAATTTTTCATATATAAATTATTTCATTTGGAGTTACGGTTGAATTTCTATGAATTTTTGAAGTTTGAACTATTTTCTGGAATTTCCTGTATAAAAATTAATCCAGAAAATGAATAATTGCGTCAGCACTACGTCATTGTGACGTCAGCGAGTCAAAGGCGCCAGCCCAGGTCAAACCTGACTGGTGGGGCCCACTGGTCAGTGACTTTGTGCACTAACTACGTTTAGTTAGCCTAATTAACTGGGCAGGGCCCACTAGTCAGTGACTATACTAATTAAAGTAACCTAGTTAGTTAGCACTAACATAGTAATTAGTCAGGCGGGGCCCGCATGTCAGTGAGAGAGAGGGGGAGGTCAACCCGTGTCAGCAGAGTCAACCTCGCCGGTCAGCGGGTCAAAGCCTGCCGGCGTTTAGCCGCCGGCGAGGCCAGACGCGGAGGCGCGCTGCGGGAATCGCCCACAGGGCACCATTTGATGCGCGGAGAGCAGCTACGGGTAGCCGGGAATGAGCCGCAGCGTTTGGTGGTGGTGGTTGGGCTCGGGGTGGCCGAAAACGTCGCCGGCGACGAGCTTGGCGATCGCCGGAGTCGGGTGAGGACGAACCCGAGGCTGTGGGGCACGGCGAGGTGCGTGGAGTGGGGCGTTGTGCTCCTGGGGATGCGGTGAGGTTAGTAGACTAGATGGCTTGGCCGGTGGTTGACCGGAGACACATCGGCGACGAGCTCCGCGGCGGTGCGTGCGGGTGAGCTCCGTGTGCTCGCGGTGGTGCACGAGGAGGAGAACGGAGAGGATGGGGAGGTAGCTGGGCTCACAGCGGTCACGCAGAGACAGACGGCGCGGTCGGGGATGAGCTGATGCGGCGGCGACGTCGAAAGGGATCTCCGGCGGTGGCTGACGAAGACGGGGTCGGTGGAGGTGTTGCAGAGCGTGTGAGCGCTCGGGGCTCGGTCTGTTCGAAGTAGTCGACGACGGCGGAGCGAGTGGACACGATGGTGCAGCACGGGGACGGCGGTGGACGTGACTATGGTGGCGGGACGGCGACGGGTGCGTCGGCCATGGCGAAGGGGAGCGAGGAGTGAGGCAGGGGGCGAATGAGCGTGTCCAGGGGGTCGAGGCGGCGACGTGGAGCCTATCCAGGCCAGCAGGGCGGCGAGGGGAGGAAGCAGGGCGGCAGCCAGCTGCGTGGCGCGCGCTGGTGCCGTTGTCGAGCACCTGCCTGCCTGCCTGGCCGAGCCAAGCAGCTCGCTGGAGCGGTAGCTGGGCTGGGCCGGCAGGTGGGCCTGGTGGGTGGCGCCAGGTAAGCCTTTCCCTTTCTCTCTTTCCTGTTTTGTTTTGTTTTTCTATTTTTCTGTAGCTTTAGGGCTTTATTAAAAATACTTAGGCACTTACTAAAATCCTGAAAATAATTGTGGGCTCTGTTGGGATTATTCCTAACAGCAAACATTTATTTCCAGAATTATTTGAGCATTTAAATTATTTTATAGCATTTAAATGCCCAAATTCAAATACTTATGATTTAATTCCATGACCTTCTGTTGACCTAGAAAATTGTGCACCAATTTTGCTAGAGGTTCTAACCCAAGACAAAGAGGGTGAACTTTTTAGAAGGGCATTTCAGGTTCATTGAAGATAATTTTAGTAAACCCTAGTTGTTTCCAGGGGGGGGGGGTGTTGGGGGTTTCTTCTTTCCCCATTTCAAATTTAAGAGAAATTTAAACATGATGCACACTCTAATGCTTGAACTAGCTAGGGTGTGACAACTTTTACCAATTTTTGCATCAAGATCTAAAAACTCCGAGTCATTGGGACGCCTTTTAACTAAAGTTGACTCATCTCCAGTCCCATATTTATCAAGATTCATATTGGAAAATAAAGATTTAATAGGATACACATCAATCACTTTTAGATCTTCATCATTATTATCATGAAAACTAGAAGAACATGCTTTCATAAAGCAATCTTTTTTAGCACGCATCCTAGCGGTTCTTTCTTTGCACTCATCAATGGAAATTCTCATAGATTTGGGAGACTCATTGATATCATGCTTAGGTGGAATAGATCTAAGTTTCAAGGAATCAACATCAAGAGAAATTCTATCCATGTTCCTAGCCAACTCATCAATCTTAGGCAATTTTTCTTCAAGCAAAGCATTGAAATTCTTTTGCGAAATCATAAATTCTTTAACACTAGTCTCAAAATCAGAGGGCATCTTATTAAAATTTCCATAAGAGTTGTTGTAGGAATTACCATAATTATTAGAGGAATTACTAGGGAACGACCTAGAATTAAAATTTCCTCTATACGCATTGTTACCAAAATTATTTCTACCAACAAAATTCACACCCATAGATTCATTATTATTTTCAATCAAGGTAGACAAGGGAATATCATTAGGATCAGGAGAAGCACTCTTATTAGCGAACAACTTCATAAGCTCATCCATCTTTCTACTCAAAACATTAATCTCTTCTATCGCATGAACCTTTTTACTAGTAGATCTATTGGTGTGCCATTGAGAATAATTAACCATAATATTATCTAGGAGTTTAGTAGCTACTCCTAAAGTGATTTCTATAAAAGTGCCTCCCGCGGCTGAATCTAAAAGATTTCTAGAAGCAAAATTCAATGCGGCATAATTTTTGTATAATCATCCATAAATTCAAACCATCTGTAGGGCAATTACGTATCATTAATTTCATCCTCTCCCAAGATTTTGCAACATGCTCATGATCAAGTTGCTTAAAATTCATAATATCATTTCTAAGAGAGATGATCTTAGTGGGAGGAAAATACTTAGAGATAAAAACACCTTTGCACTCATTCCATGAATCAATACTATTTTTTAGGCAAAGAGGAGAACCAAGTTTTAGCACGATCTCTAAGCGAAAACGGAATTAGCTTCAATTTAACAATATCATTATCCACATCTTTCTTCTTTTGCATATCACATAAATCAACAAAGCTGTTTAGATGAATAGCGGCATCTTCACTAGGAAGGCCAGCAAATTGATCTTTCATGACAAGATTCAGCAAATCAGTATTAATTTGACAAGATTCAGCATCGGTAAGAGGAGCAATCAGAGTGCTAATAAAATCATTATTGTTGGTATTGGAAAAGTCACACAATTTAGTATTGTCTTGAGCCATCGTGACAAACAATCAATCCAACACACAATAACACAAGAGGCAAGCGAAAAGAGACGAATGGAAAAAGAAGGGCGAATAGAAAAGAGGCGAATAAAATGGCAAGGGTGAAGTGGGGGAGAGGAAAACGAGAGGAAAAAGGCAAATAATGTAATGCGAGGGAGAAGGGTTTGTGATGGGTACTTCGTATGTCTTGACTTGTGCGTAGATCTCCCCGGCAACGGCGCCAGAAATCCTTCTTGCTACCTCTTGAGCATGCGTTGGTTTTCCCTTGAAGAGGAAAGGGTGATGTAGCAAAGTAGCGTAAGTATTTCCCTCAGTTTTTGAGAACCAATGTATCAATCTAGTAGGAGACTACACGCAAGTCCCTCGTACCTGCACAAACAATCAAGAACCTTTCAACCAACGGGATAAAAGGGGTTGTCAGTCCCTTCACGACCACTTGCAAAAGTGAGATCTGATAAAGATAATAAGATAAATATTTTTGGTATTTTTGTTGTATAGATTTAAAAGTAAAGATTGCAAAATAAACGGCAACAGAAATAGCTAGTTGACGGGAAAATAATATAATGGAGAATAGACCCGGGGGCCATAGGTTTCACTAGTGGCTTCTCTCAAGATAGCATAATCTACGGTGGGTGAACAAATTACTGTCGAGCAATTGATAGAAAAGCGCATAGTTATGAGAATATCAAGGCATGATCATGTATATAGGCATCACGTCCGTGAAAAGTAGACCGAAATGATTTTGCATCTACTACTATTACTCCACATATCGACCGCTATCCAACATGCATCTAGAGTATTAAGTTCATACGAATAGAGTAACGCATTAGGCAAGATGACATGATGTAGAGGGATAAACTCAAGCAATATGATATAAACCCCATCTTTTTGTCCTCGATGGCAACAATACAATACGTGCCTTGCTGCCCCTGCTGTCACTGGGAAAGGACACCACAAAATTGAACCAAAAGCTAAGCACTTCTCCCATTGCAAGAAAGATCAATCTAGTAGGCCAAACCAAACTGATAATTTGAAGAGACTTGCAAAGATATTTAAATCATGCATATAAGAATTCAGAGAAGAATCAAATATTGTTCATATATAATCTTGATCATAAACCCACAATTCATTGGATCTCGACAAACACACCGCAAAAAGAATTACATCGAATAGATCTCCAAGAGAATCAAGGAGAACTTTGTATTGAGATCCAAAGAGAGAGAAGAAGCCATCTAGCTAATAACTTTGGACCCGAAGGTCTGTGGTAAACTACTCACACATCATCGGAGAGGCTATGGTGTTGATGTAGAAGCCCTCCCTGATCGATTCCCCCTTCGGCAGAGAGCCGGAAAAGGCCCCAAGATGGGATCTCACGGGTACAGAAGGTTGCGGCGGTGGAAATAGGGTTTCATGGTGCTCCTGGATGTTTTCAATGTATATGAGTATATATAGGCAAAAGAAGTAGGTCGGTGGAGCCACGGGGGGCCCACGAGGGTGGGGGGCGTGCCCTCCTGCCTCGTGGCTTCCTCGCTGCTTCCTTGACGTCCACTCCAAGTCACCTGGATTGCGTTTGTTCCAAAAACGATCCTCACGAAGGTTTCATTCCGTTTGGATTCCGTTTGATATTCCTTTTCTATGAAACACTGAAATAGGCAAAAAACAGCAATTTGCACTGGGCCTTCGGTTAATAGGTTAGTCCCAAAAATAATATAAATGTGCATAATAAAGCCCATTAAACATCCAAAACATATAATATAATAGCAGGGAACAAAAAAAAAATTATAGATACATTGGAGATGTATCAACAGCTGCATTCACTTTAAATAGGGCACCATTTAAATCTGTTGAGACAACACCGTATGAACTGTGGTTTGGCAAGAAACCTAAGCTGTCGTTTCTTTGGGGTTGCGATGCTTATGTGAAAAAGCTTTAGCCTGAGGTCGAACCCAAATTGGAGAAGTGCGTCTTCATAGGATACCCAAAAGAAACTGTTGGGTACACCTTCTATCACAAATGTGAAGGCAAGATTTTTGTTGCTAAGAATGGATCCTTTCTAGAGAAGGATTTTCTCTCGAAAGAAGTGAGTGGGAGGAAAGTAGAACCTGATGAGGTAATTGTACCTTCTCTTGAATTGGAAAGTAGTTCATCACAGAAAACAATTCTCGTGATGCCTACACCAACTAGAGAGGAAGCTAATGATAATGATCATGAAACTTCGGATCATGTTACTACTGAACCTCGTAGGTCAACCAGAGCACGCTCCGCACCTGAGTGGTACGGTAATCCTGTTCTGGAAGTCATGTTACTAGACCATGACGAACCTATGAACTATGAGGAAGCGATGATGAGCCGAGATTCTGATAAATTGCTTGAGGCCATGAAATCTGAGAAAGGATTCATGTATGAGAACAAAGTGTGGACTTTGGTTGGCTTGCCCGATGATTGGCAAGCCATAGAGAATAAATGGATATTCAAGAAGAAGAATGATGCTGATGGTAATGTTACTGTCTACAAAGCTCGACTTGTTGTGAAAGGTTTTCGACAAGTTCAAGGAGTTGACTACGATGAGACCTTCTCGCCCGTAGCGATGCTTAAGTCTGTCCGAGCCATGTTAGCAATTGTTGCATTTTATGATTATGAAATCTAGCAAATGGACGTTAAAACTGCATTCCTTAATGGATTTCTTAAAGAAGAGTTGTATATGATGCAACCAGAAGGTTTTGTCGATCCTAAAGGTGCTAATAAAGTGTGCAAGCTCCAGCAATCCATTTATGGACTGGTGCAAGCATCTCGGAGTTGGAATATACGCTTTGATGAGGTGATCAAAGCATATGGTTTTATACAGACTTTTGGAGAAGCCTATATTTACAAGAAAGTGAGTGGGAGCTCTGTAGCATTTCTAATATCATATGTGGATGCCATATTGTTGATTAGAAATGATATAGAATTTCGAGATAGCATAAAAGGATACTTGAATAAGAGTTTTTCAATGAAAGACCTCGGTGAAGCTGCTTATATATTGGGCATCAAGATCTATAGAGATAGATCAAGATGCTTAATTGGACTTTCACAAAGCACATACTTGATAAAGTTTTGAGGAAGTTCAAAATGAATCAGTCAAAGAAAGGGTTCTTGCCTATGTTATAAGGTGTGAAAATGAGTCAGACTCAATGCCCGACCACTTCAAAAGATAGAGAGAAAATGAAAGCCATTCCCTATGCCTCAGCCATAGGTTCTATCATGTATGCTATGCTATGTACCAGACCTGATGTGTGCCTTGCTATAAGTCTAGCTGGGAGGTACCAAAGTAATACAGGAGTGGATCACTGGACAGCTGTCAAGAACATCCAGAAGTACCTGAAAAGGACTAAGGATATGTTTCTCGTTTATGGAGGTGACAAAGAGCTCGTCATAAATGGTTATGTCGATGCTAGCTTTGACACCAATCCGGATGACTCTAAGTCACAAACCGGATATGTATTTATATTGAATGGTGGAGCTGCCGGTTGGTGCAGTTCCAAGCAAAGCGTCGTGGCGGGATCTATGTGTGAAGCGGAGTACATAGCTGCTTCGGAAGCAGCGAATGAAGGAGTCTGGATGAAGGAGTTCCTATCTGATCTAGGTGTAATACCTAGTGCATCGGGTCCAATGAAAATCTTTTGTGACAATACTGGAGCAATTGCCTTGGCGAAGGAATCTAGATTTCACAAAAGAACAAAACACATCAAGAGATGCTTCAACTCCATCCATGATCAAGTCAAGGAGGGAGACATAGAGATTTGCAAAATACATACGGATCTGAATGTGACAGACCCATTGACTAAGCCTCTTCCACGACTAAAACATGATCAACACCAAGACTCCATGGGTGTTAGAATCATTACAATGTAATCTAGATTATTGACTCTAGTGCAAGTGGGAGACTGAAGGAAATATGCCCTAGAGGCAATAATAAAGTTGTTATTTATATTTCGTTATATCATGATAAATGTTAATTATTCATGCTAGAATTGTATTAACCGGAAACTTGATACATGTGTGGATACATAGAAAAACACAGTGTCCCTAGTAAGCCTCTACTAGACTAGCTCGTTAATCAAAGATGGTTAAGTTTACTAACCATAGAAATGTGTTGTCATTTGATGAACGAGATCACATCATTAGGAGAAGTATGTGATTGACAAGACCCATTCGTTAGCTTAGCATAATGATCATTAAGTTTTATTGCTATTGCTTTCTTCATGTCATATACATATTCGTTTGACTATGAGATTATGCAAGTGCCGGATACCGGAGGAATACCTTGTGTTCTATCAAACGACACAACGTAACTGGGTGATTATAAAGATGCTCTACAGGTATCTCCGAAGGTGTTTGTTGGGTTGGCATAGATTGAGATTTGGATTTGTCACTCCGAGTATCGGAGAGGTATCTCTGGGCCCCCTCGGTAATGCACATCATAATAAGCCTTGCAAGCAATGTGACTAATGAGTTAGTTACGGGATGATGCATTACGAAATGAGTAAAGAGACTTGCCAGTAACCAGATTGAACTAGGTATGAAGATACTGACGATCGAATCTTGGGCAAGTAACATACCGATGACAAATGAAATAACGTATGTTGTCATTACGGTACGACCGAAGAAGATCTTCGTAGAATATGTGGGAACCAATATGAGCATCCAGGTTCTGCTGTTGCTTATTGACTGGAGAGGTGTCTCGGTCATGTCTACATAGTTCTCGAAACCGTAGGATCCGCACGCTTAACGTTCGATGACGATTTTGTATTATATGAGTTATGTGATTTGGTGACCGAATGTTGTTCGGAGTCCCGGATGAGATCACAGACATGACGAGGAGTCTCAAAATGGTCGAGAGGTAAAGATTCATATATTGGACGATGATATTCGGACATGGTAAGTGTTCCAGGGGTACCGGGTACATGTCGGGTCACCAGAAGGGGTTCCGGGCATCCCCCCAGCAACTACATGGGCCTAATGGGCCAAGAAGGGAACATACCAGCCCCTAGGGGGCTGGTGCACCCCATGTAGTCTGAAATAAGGGTAGATGGAAAGAGGGGAAGGGATAAAGGAAGGGGAGCAATTCGTCCTCCCCCTTCCTTCTCTCGTCCCTCCTCCTTCCTTCCCCCTCCAGATGAATATGAAAAAGGGGGAGGTCGAATTGGGAGGCACCTAAGTAGGATTCCTCCTACTTGGGGATCCCCTTGGCTGCCTCTCTTGCCCTCCAACCTATATATATATATATATATATATATGAGGGGATGGGGCACCGCTAGAACACACATCAACAGTTGTTAGCCATGTGCAGCACCCCCTCCACAGTTTACGCCTCCGGTCATATTGTCGTAGTGCTTAGGCGAAGCCCTACGCGGATCACTTCACCATCACCGTCACCACGCCATCGTGCTAACAAAACTCTCCCTCGACACTTTGTTGGATCAAGAGTTCGAGGGACGTTATCGAGCTGAACGTGTGCAGAACTCGGAGGTGTCATACGTTCAGTGCTTGATCGATCGGAACAAGAAGAAGTTCGACTACATCAACTGCGTTGTCAAACGCTTCCGCTTTCGGTCTAGGAGGGTACGTGGACACACTCTCTCCCTCTCATTGCTATGCATCTCCTAGATTGATCTTGTGTGAGCGTAGGATGTTTTTTGAATTGCATGCTATGTTTCCCAACAGAAACACCATATGATCCAACTATAGTAGCAAAGCTCGCGATACATCAAGATCGTGCAAAATTAAGAACAAGAGAGAGAGAGATCAAACACATAGCTACTGGTACTCCCTCCTCGTCATGGAGAGCGACGAGATGATGAAGATGGCCACCGATGATGGCTTCCCCCTCCGGCAGGGTGCCGGAACGAGCTCCCGATTGGTTTTTCGTGGCTATAGAGGCTTGCGGCGGCGGAACTCCCGATCTAGGTTTATTTCTGGGGGTTTCTATATTTATAGGAATTTTTGGTGTCGGGAACAAGGCAAGGGGGTCCACGATGCGATGACAAGGCAGGGGGGCGCACCCCTATGGGGACGCGCCCTCCACCCTTGTGGATGCCTCGTGGCTCTTCTGGCCCAACTCTTTTGCTTCGGGGGCTTCTTCCAGTCCATAAAAAATCATCGTAAATTTTGAACTCATTTGTACTCCGTTTGATATTCCTTTTCTGTGAAACTCGAAAACAAGGAAAAACAGAAACTGTCATTGGGCTCTAGGTTAATAGTTAGTCCCAAAAATCATATAAAATAGCATATAAATGCATATAAAACATCCAAGATAGTTAATATAATAGCTTGGAACAATAAAAATTATAGATATGTTGGAGACATGTCAACCATCCCCAAGCTTAATTCCTGCTCATCCTCGAGTAGGTAAATGATAAAAACAGAATTTTTGATGTGGAATGCTGCCTAACATATTTATCAATGTAATATTCTCTATTGTGGCAAGAATATTCAGATCCATAATATTCAAAACAAAAGTTTAATATTGACATAAAAACAATAATACTTCAAGCATACTAACAAGGCAATTATGTCTTCTCAAAATAACATGGCCAAAGAAAGTTATCCCTGCAAAATCATATAGTCTGTCTATGCTCCATCTTCATCACACAAAATATTCAAATCATGCACAACCCCGATGACAAGCCAAGCAATTGTTTCATACTTTTGATGTTCTCAAACCTTTTCAACTTTCACGCAATACATGAGCGTGAGCCATGGACATAGCACTATAGGTGGAATAGAATATGGTGGTTGTGGAGAAGACAAAAAGAAGGAGATAGTCTCACATCAACTAGGCGTATCAACGGGCTATGAAGATGCCCATCAATAGATATCAATGTGAGTGAGTAGGGATTGCCATGCAACGGATGCACTAGAGCTATAAGTTTATGAAAACTCAAATAGAAACTAAGTGGGTGTGCATCCAACTTGCTTTCTCACGAAGACCTAGGGAAATTTGAGGGAGCCTATCATTGGAATATACAAACCAAGTTCTATAATGAAAAATTCCCACTAGTATATGAAAGTGACAACATAGGAGACTCTCTATCATGAAGATCATGGTGCTACTTTGAAGCACAAGTGTGGTAAAAGGATAGTAACATTGCCCCTTCTCTCTTTTCTCTCAATTTTTTTATTTTGGGTCTTCTCTCTCTTTTTGGCCTCTTTTTTTTCATCCGGAGTCTCATCCCGACTTGTGGGGGAATCATAGTCTCCATCATCCTTTCCTCACATGGGACAATGCTCTAATAATGAAGATCATCACACTTTTATTTACTTACAACTCAAGAATTACAACTCGATACTTAAAACAAAATATGACTCTATATGAATACCTCTGGCGGTGTACCGGTATGTGCAATGAATCAAGAGTGACATGTATGAAAGAATTATGAGCGATGGCTTTGCCACAAATACGATGTCAACTACATGATCATGCAAAGCAATATGACAATGATGAAGTGTGTCATAATAAATGGAATGGTGGAAAGTTGCATGGCAAAATATCTCGGAATGGCTATGGAAATGCCATAATAGATAGGTATGGTGGCTGTTTTGAGGAAGGTATATGGTGGGTGTATGGTACCAACGAAAGTTGCGCGGTACTAGAGAGGCTAGCAATGGTGGAAGGGTGAGAGTGCGTATAATCCATGGACTCAATATTAGTCATAGAGAACTCACATACCTATTGCAAAAACATATTGGTTATCAAAAGAAGTACTACGTGCATGCTCCCAGGGGGATAGATTGGTAGGAAAAGACCATCGCTCGTCCTCGACCGCTACTCATAAGGAAGACAATCAATAAATTAATCATGCTCCGACTTCATCACGTAACGGTTCACCATCTGTGCATGCTACGGGAATCACAAACTTTAACACAAGTAATTCTACAATCCACAATTACTCACTAGCATGACTCTAATATCACCATCTTTATATCTCAAAACAATCACAAGGAATCAAACTTCTCTTAGTATTCAATGCACTTTATATGGAAGTTTTTATTATATCCCTCTTGGATGTTCATCATATTAGGACTAAATTCATAACCTAAGTAAATTACCATGCTGTTTAAGGACTCTCCAAATAATATAAGTTAAGCATGAGAGTTCATCAATTTCTTCAAAATAAAACTACCGTCATGCTCTAAAAAGATATAAGTGAAGCACTAGAGCAAATGACAAACTACTCCAAAAGATATAAGTGAAGATAAATGAGTAGTTGAATAGTTATGTAACTATGTGAAGACTCCTTCTCATAAATAAAATTTCAGATCTTAAGTACTTTATTCAAACAACAAGCAAAACAAAATAAAATGACATTGCAAGGATAGCACATATCATGTGAAGAAACAAAAACTTAGGCTCAACCAAAACTGGCCGATATTTGTTGAAGAAGAAAGGTGGGATGCCTACCGGGTCATCGCCAAGCTTAGATGCTTGAGACTTCTTGGAATATTAACTAGGGATGCATTGGGCACCCCAATCTTGAGCTTTTGTGTCTCCTTAATTCCTCTCATATCAAGGTTTCCCTAATTCTTAAAAACTTCATCCACACAAAACTCAACAAGAACTCGTGAGATAAGTTAGTATAAATCCATGCTAAACCTTATCATTCCCTACTATAGAAAATCACTAAATATAATTTGACATTGCATACCAAACGCCTCTGCATATTTAACACTCCTATCCTCAAATAGAATCATTAAACAAGCAAACATATGCAAACAATGCAATCGTAACAGCAATCTGTCTAAACAAGATAGTCTGTAAAGAGTGCAAGAGGAATCATACTTCTTTAACTCCAAAATTCTGAAACATTACCACTCTGTAGATAATTTGTTGTTACTCATTGTGTAAAAATTTCAAGATTTTATCACAAATATTCGAACAATGATAGAAAACTTTCTGTTTTTAAAACAACAACATATAGACTTGCAAGATAAGAATGGTACAGGCTATACTTGACCTTTTTATTGAACTAAAAGATGCAAAACATTACTCTAAATAATAGCAAGCAAATCCTAATGAAATAAAATAATGCTCCAAGCAAAACACATATCATGTGGTGAATAAAATATAGCTCCAAGTAAATTTACCGATGAACGAAGACGAAAGATGGGATGCCATCCGGGGCATCCCCAAGCTTAGGATCTTGGTTGTCCTTGAATATTACCTTGGGGTGCCTTGGGCATCCCTAATATTAGGATCTTGCCACTCCTTGTTCCGTAATCCATCAAAATTTTACCCAAAACTTGAAAACTTCACAACACAAAACTCAACTGAAAACTCGTAAGCTCCATCAGTATAACAAAGCAAATCACCACTTAGTTACTGTTGTGAACTCATTATAAATTTATATTGGTGTTATATCTACTGTATTCCAACTTGTCCATGGTTCATACCCTCCGATACTGCTCATAGATTCATCAAAATAAGCAAACAACACATGAAAAACAGAATCTATCAAAAACAGAACAGTCTGTAGTAATCTGGAAACTTTGCATACTTATGTAACTTAGAAAATTCTTAAAAGTTAGGAAAACCCGGGCAATTTGTATATGAATCTTGTGCAAAAATAATAAATATTTCATCACCTTCCTGTAAAAAATGAAACTAATTTTACTGCACGCAAAAGTTTCTGTTTTTCAGCAAGATCAAAAAAACTATCACCATAGACCATCCCAAAGGTCTTGCTTGGCACTTTATTGAAACAAAAGCTATAAAACATTATTACTACAGTAGCATAATCATGTGAACACACAAAAATAGTAGGTATAAATATTGGGTTGTCTCATAGTCATGCTCATGATCTTCACTTATATTTGGTTGAGCTTATGAAAAGCAACTCATGAAAATTAGTCCCAAAGTGATAGATATCCAAGATGGATAAAGTAAAATAAAATGTTGTGAAGATCATTGGACAAAATAAACTTGATTCTTAGCAATAGTTTTGAGATATGATGATGTGATATGTGAGTTATGTTGATGAGTAATTGTGCTCTAGTAAGAATATTGGTGTTAAGGTTTGTGATTCCCTATGCAAGTATGAAAGTCAATAGTCATGCAATGAAAATTATATCGTACTTGTGGTGCATTATTCGATGTTAATTATGCTTAATGCTTTCTTATGAGATTATTCATTTCTTGGTTGGCCGCTTCCCAATCTTTTGCTAGCCTTCATTTTGCACTAAGTATGACCTCTACTTGTGCATCCAAAATCCTTTAAACCAGTTTTGCCACATGAGTCCACTATATCTACCCGTATGCGGTATTCTTTTGCCGTACTAAGCAAATTTGCATGTGCCATCTCTAATTTTCAAAATAAACTTCTCTTTTGTGTGTTTGTTTCACTCGCGGAGCGGTGAAGGGTGGCTAATATTTTCCATGTTAGATGTGCTATTCTCAAGATGAGTGTCGGTGTCAAAACCGGCGGATCTCGGGTAGGGGGTCCCGAATTGTGTGTCTAGGTCGGATGGTAACAGGAGGCAGGGGACACGATGTTTTACCCAAGTTCGGGCCCTCTTGATGGAGGTAAAACCCTACGTCCTGCTTGATTAATATTGATGATATGGGTAGTACAAGAGTAGATCTACCACGAGATCAGAGAGGCTAAACCCTAAAAGCTAGCCTATGGTATGATTGTTGTTCGTCCTATGGACTAAAACTCTCTGGTTTATATAGACACCGGAGAGGGCTAGGGTTACATAGAGTCGGTTACAATGGTAGGAGATCTACATATCCGTATCGCCAAGGTTGCCTTCCACGCCAAGGAAAGTCCCTTCCGGACACGGGACGAAGTCTTCAATCTTGTATCTTCATAGTCCAGGAGTCCGGCCGAAGGTATAGTCCGGCCATCCGGACACCCCTAACCCAGGACTCCCTCAGCAGCCCCTGAACCAGGCTTCAATGATGACGAGTCCGGTGCGTAGATTGTCTTCGGCATTGCAAGGCGGGTTCCTCCTCCAAGTATTTCATAGAAGATTTTGAACACAAAGGTAGTGTCCGGCTCTGCAAAATAAGTTTCCACATATTGCCATAGAGAGAATAATATTTACACAAATCTAATCCGCTGACGTATTCCGTAGCATGACATCACACCACAGCCAAGTCTTTATTCGAATCGTTTTACTGTCCCACCTCAGCGCGTTTAGCGAGGCGGTTTCCTTGGCACGTCTTATTAAAGCAGAGATCGTGTCCCCTTATTTCGGGATTCTCATCAATACGGGTGTGGGTAACCCAACCGTGCCATTGACTACGGCGCTTGGGAGATAAGCGAGTTTTACCAGGCTGGTGGGGGCGCATAGTCGCGTCCGCCCATATAAGGGGATAAGGATCCACCTTTTCATCCATGCCTTCTTCCTCCTTTGCCTATCCATTTCCGTTCACTCGAGCTCCAGCGCCCAAGTCCGCACACCCCACCTCAACCTTCTCCAGCCATGCCCAGAGCGGGAGGCAAGTGGATGGTCTCCTCCATCACGGAGGGACATATCAAAAGACTGAGGAAGGCCGGATACTTGTCTAACGACATTGTGCACCGGCTTCCCGAAGAGGGGCAGCTCATCCCCACCCCCAGGCCCCATGAGAGGGTGGTGTTCCTCCCCCATTTCCTCCGCGGACTGGGCTTCCCTCTCCACCCATTTGTCCGGGGGCTCATGTTCTACTATGGCCTGGATTTCCACGATCTGGCCCCAAACTTTGTCCTCAACATCTCGGCGTTTATCGTCGTGTGCGAGGCTTTCTTCCGCATCCGCCCCCATTTCGGCCTATGGCTCAAGAATTTCAATGTCAAGCCGAAGGTGGTGCACGGCACCCAAGCGGAGTGCGGAGGCGCCATGGTGGGCAAGATGCCCAACGTCCTATGGTTCGAGGGCTCCTTCATGGAGTCCCTAAAGGGGTGGCAATCGGGGTGGTTTTACATCACCGAGCCGCGCGACCCTGAATGGGTCGCAGCCCCCGAGTTCCGATCCGGACCCCATACGCGTCTCGTCTCCTTGAAAGAGACGGGCCTGTCGTGGGGTAAAAAGGGAGAGCTGACTGGACTCCAAGCATGCGTCCAAACCCTGGTGGACAGGAAGCTCAAACTTGTCAACGTAGTCCAGGTTATGCTCATCCGCCGGATCCTCCCGTGTCAACAACGGGCTTTCAACCTGTGGGAGTTCGACCCGGCGCGGCACCGAACTCTGAGCAGGCTCTTCGACATGACATACGAAGATGCCTGGAAGGTGCTTTTCAAGGGTGCCAAGGCCCCCGCATCCGCTACCGAGGATCGCGGATTCAGCACGCAGCGTCACGCTCGTGCGGTAAGCTGCTTTTACCTTTTACAAGGTATTAGTTTTTCATAGTTTGACTCCATGCGGGATCTAAGCTCCCTTACCTTTGACATGATTGGCAGGAGACGTCCGGACAGATCAACTGTCCGGCTCCTTTGCCCGAAGGCCCAGTGGACGCTCGCTTGGCGAAGCTGCTGGTTCCAGCACCCTACGTGGTGCCGGAGAAGAAGGCCAAGAAGAAGGCCACGGGGACTCAAAAGAGTGCCCGGCGCCAGGAGGTGTCGAATTCATCATCCGACGACTCCAAGGCACACTCCTCCCATGTAGACGAGGAGGAGGAAGAAGAGACCTCTCCCCCTCCAGCGGGGGGAGGGAAGAAAAGGAAGGCCGCCCCAACCGGGGAGGCCGAAGGGTCCGAGAGGGGGAAGACCACTCCTCCGGACTACTCCACCAACGCCGACGACGGTGAAGAGTAGTGGCCGCACAGGGCCAAGCCCCTGGCGAGATCCTAAGTATCCGAATACCAGAGTGATTCATAGTATTCCCCCATTGCACAATTTTTCCTTATGTCGAACATGATTGTGCAGTCCGCCCAAGGCCGGGCTCGACGAATCGTCGAGTGGCTCCCTGGATTTGTCGGATGTGAATTCGCTTCCGACGGCTTCCTCCCCCCACCCTACGGACGGCGCCGAGGTGGCGTCCCAACAGGTTCCAAGCCAGGAGGAGGTGGTCCTGGAGGCGCCGCAAGGCAACCTCCCGGACTCCAGGCGTAAAGGGGATAGAACCCCCAAGGGCTCAAAGTCCGGCCTTGAGCCGGACACCGCGCCGGAACCTTCAACGGTTCCGGACTCCGGTAGGCAGCCTCCTTCCAAGAGGAGCAAGCCTACCGAGCCAGTGACCTCCGTCCAACCGGAGGCACCGGACAGTTTGCTGGAGACGCTTAACGGCGCCTCCATCGACGAGGAGCACCGCACTATTATGAGTGCGGTGATCCAGAAGGTTCAGTCCGCTAAGAGCGGACTGACTGAAGCCTGTGCCAGCCTTCTAACAGGCTTTGAGGTAAGTAAAGAATATGTAAAAATATTACCGCATAGACAGTAGCCCCTAATGCTCTGTTCGGCGTTCGGAAAGAAAAGCCGAATAGAGGATCTAATAACATTCATAGGAGTCTAACATGATCAAGTCAATATGCGTATGCATGCTTCGCTGCTGGCCTCCGCCGCACTGACTGCGGAGGTGGATACGCTGAAGCAGAACCTCGAGCGGTCCGAGCAAGAGCTCGGCCTAGCCAAGCAGCAGCTCGAGGAGAAGGAAGGTAAGGAATACCTTATTGAAATATGTGAAAGGTGCAATTGCAAAAAGTGACAGGATTAACGCGGCTATTGTAGGGGCCACAACTAAGGTGGCGACCCTTAAGCAAGCGCTGTCCGAGGCCGAAAAGAGGGCAGCCACGGAGTGCACCGAGCGGGATAAGCATGAGACGCAGGTTGGCGAGGTGCGGCAAGAGCTCCAGGCTCTCATGAAAAAACATGAGAGTTTGGAGCTTGACTCAAAGACACGAGAGTCTGAGCTCGCGGCGGCCATTGAAGATGCCAAGTATGCCAAGGTTGAAGCCCAGAAGGCCCTCCAGGAGGTTGAGGCAATAAAAAAGATAGCGGCGAGTAAGGCATTCTTTATGCAAAGCAAGCACGTAAAAGTGAATTACTTGTCACTTACCCGAATCCGGAGCTCTCCAGGAGCATTCGCAGACTTGCCCCGTAGCGTGTCGGATGCCGCCGCCTTCTACCGAGCCGAGGAGGGAAGCTCGACGGAGAAGGTGTTCTGGTCTCAGTATGCTGAGGCCGAACACCCGGTGCCCTTAAGCGACCAGCTGAAACAGCTGGTCAAGCTCCATAAGGTGGCCGAACAGGCCATGAAGGGCCTCATAGTCCGGCTGTGGCCTGGAGAGGCCATGCCTGGGAGCTACTTCGGGCTGGTGAGGCGGCTTGTGGAGGCCTGTCCAAGGCTCGAAGTCATCAAGCGCTCCGTATGAATCGAGGGTGCCCGTAGGGCGCTTGCCCATGCGAAGGTGCACTGGGGCAAGCTGGATGCTGAGAAGCTTGTGAAGGACGGGCCACCGCCGGGCAAGGAGCATCGCAAGACCGAGATGTATTATGAGGGCGTTCTGAAGGGTGCCCGCCTTATGGCGGATGAATGTTCCATGAATGTAATTTTTCAATGAACTCGCTCGTTTTGTCCTGTGCGCTGAAAACTTGTTCATGTGCACTAAGCAATGCTTTTTGAATTTAAAATATTAACTTCTGTGCGACCGTTTATCAAATTTGAGAGATGGCCAGTCGTCGGCTTCTGCCCCCATGGCACGAGTGCTGGGGTGTTCGGGATAAACATGAGCGCTCTTTTTCCCATTCTTGGGTCCTTCGAGGGAGGCGCTCAACACAACGAACAAGGCAATCAGACTATAATGCCTGAACATCTCACTTAGCCATAGAATTCTATAATTTTAAATTTCGGCGAAGCCCCTAGTGTTCGGAAGACCGAGTTCGGGGCGCTATCCATGCCTAGGCCGGACAAAGCCGACTCCTCGCTCTAAGCGACATAAGTCTTTAGGGACTCGAAAACCTCTCGAACAGCGACCAACTCTCGCCTCATCACGACGGTCAGTTTTAGCTTTCTCTACTAAGGTGCTTAGCCTAGCTCAACTGGGGCACAATCGTAATAGTTCTCCTAGTGCTACCTTAGCCGATATAACGGAATGTAAGGTACCAAAACATAGGAGCCGGGCAAACCCAACTATTGACCCAAGACATGATTCGGAGCCGATGCATATAATGCTATAAGTTTGGGGTGCCTCACTTGTGAAAGTGTTCGGACTTCTCACACCATGTTGTGGGGTACTTAAGCCCCTGGCGTATTGGCCGTACCAAAGTGTACGGGTGCAACATGTAATTAATGAACATATATTCGTAAAAAAGAGGTAATGCAATAATAGACGGAAGCTATGCATTGTTTATTTAAAAAAGCTGCGATCAAAGCAGAACAATACAAATAGTGCGATAAGCAAAAGATGGGACTATCAAATATGTCCTTTCCAGGGGCGAGCTGCGCAATGTTATGCGAAACAGGTATACTGCTCGTTATAGAGACCACCTTAGAGTTCCGTAGTGCGGCGTAGCTTTCTGCTTCCCTGGTTGTATCGTTTGTGCGGCAATTGTACTGCCGGACAAGCCCTCTGAAGAATGGAGTCCTGAAAATAAGAGAAAATTAAGAAATCGGCAGCCCCTAGTGTGGTTTAAGCCGCATTTCGGGCGTGCCGTGATGGTGCCCCTCCCCCTGTGCCCATGGTATTTCTAGAGCGTAGTTATGTACGCGCAACACTGGTTTCACAAGTTCACGAGGGCTGGGGTTGGGGCCGCATTGCTACGCTTGCTCGGAACGTGCCATGCGGTCTTGTTGTAGGTTACTCCGGGCGCGCTTGACGGTGTCCGGACGTTTAATGGCCGGACTGGAGAATTGCCTTGAGAGACTGCTTTGTACTTCCGCTGCGATAGCCACCGTATGCTCCTCCGTTCGGAGAGAGCGTTCGGTGTTTCCATTGACCGTGATGACTCCTCGAGGGCCTGGCATCTTGAGCTTGAGGTATGCGTAGTGCGGCACCGCATTGAATTTGGCAAATGCGGTTTGCCCGAGCAGTGCGTGATAGCCACTTTGGAACGGGACTATGTCGAAGATTAACTCCTCGCTTCGGAAATTATCCAGAGATCCAAAGACCACTTCAAGTGTAACTGAGCCTGTACAGTTGGCTTCTACACCTGGTATGATGCCTTTAAAGGTCGTTCTGGTGGGTTTAATCCTCGAGGGATCGATGCCCATTTTCCGCACTGTATCCTGACAAAGCAGGTTCAGGCTGCTGCCGCCGTCCATAAGGACTCTAGTGAGGTGAAATCCGTCAATAATTGGGTCTAGAACCAATGCGGTGAATCCGCCATGATGGATGCTAGTGGGGTGGTCCCTTCGATCAAAAGTGATCGGGCAGGAAGACCATGGGTTGAACTTTGGGGCAACTGGCTCCATCGCGTATACGTCCCTTAGCGCACGCTTCCGCTCCCTCTTGGGGACGTGGGTTGCGTATATCATGTTCACCATCCGCACTTGTGGGGGAAAACCTTTCTGTCCACTATTGTTCGGCGGCCGGGGCTCCTCCTCGTCATCGCTATGCAGCCCCTTGTCTCTGCTTTCGACATTTAACTTGCCTGCCTGCTTGAACACCCAACAATCCCTGTTGGTGTGATTGGCTGGTTTTTCGGGGGTGCCATGTATCTGGCATGAGCGGTCGAGTATTCGGTCCAAACTGGACGGGCCCGGAGTATTTCTTTTGAATGCCTTTTTCCGCTAACCGGGTTTAGAGCCTCTGAATCCGGCATTAACTGCTGTATCCTCAGCATTGTCGCCGTTAATGCGGCGCTTTTGCTTGTTGCGACGCGACCTGCCACTGTTGTCCTTGGTATCCGAATTACCAGGGCTCTTGGTCATGTTATTGCTGCGAGCTAGCCAGCTGTCTTCTCCCGCGCAAAAGCGGGTCATAAGTGTCGTGAGGGCTGCCATAGATTTCGGCTTTTCCTGTCCTAGGTGCCGTGCAAGCCACTCGTCGCGGATGTTATGCTTGAAGGCTGCTAGGGCCTCTACGTCCAGACAGTCGACGATTTGATTTTTCTTGGTTAGGAACCATGTCCAGAATTGTCTGGCTGATTCCTCTGGCTGCCGAATTATGTGGCTTAGGTCATCGGCGTCTGGTGGTCGCACATAAGTGCCCTGCAAATTGTTGAGGAATGCGGCTTCCAGGTCCTCCCAACAACCAATTGATTCTGCTGGCAAGCTGTTAAGCCAATGCCGGGCTGGTCCTTTAAGCTTGAGTGGGAGGTATTTGATGGCGTGTAGGTCATCACCGCGGGCCATGTGGATATGAATGAGATAGTCCTCGATCCATACCGCAGGATCTGTTGTGCCATCGTATGATTCGATGTTCACGGGTTTGAAACCCTCGGGGATTTGATGATCCATTACTTCATCTGTGAAGCATAGTGGGTGTGCGGCGCCTCTGTATTGGGCTACATCACGACGCAGCTCAAACGAGCTTTGTCTACTGTGTTCGGCCCGACCGGATTTACTGTATCCGGCGTGACGAGTACCGTCTCATGCCGTGGGGCGCCCACGTGATCCGTAGATCAATCTTGTTTGCCTTTCCTTGTCCTCCAATATATCTCACAGGTCTGGCGCATTTTCCCATGCCTTGGTGGTTTTTGAGCGGCGCCGGGGTGCGGCTTGAGTGGAGGGCTGAGAGGCCTCTCTGTCGCGGCCATGGGGTGGCCGGTCGGCCGCATCATGCATTGGTGATGTATGTTTAAGTGCTTCCTCCTCTAATTGGGGTAGCAACCTGCGCTTTGGGTAGCTCTTGGAGGGGCGTTCGATTTCATACTCTTTGGCCGCAAGGACTTCAGTCCATCTGTCGGCTAGCAAATCTTGATCAGCTCTAAGATGTTGCTGTTTTTTCTTGAGGCTGCTCACCGTGGCCACAAGCCTACGTTTGAAACGCTCTTGTTCGACGAGATTCTCCAGCACGACAAATTCGTCGTCGTCGAGGCTTGCCTCGTCTTCGAAGGGAGGCATATAATTATCGTCCTCGACCTCTCTATCTGCCACTCTCTCATGAGGGCTGGCTTCTCTATCCTCCTGTGCTGAATCTTGCTGCAGGTGGTTGTCTTCGGCACTATACGGGGTGTTATTATCCCCCGTGCCGGAATCACCGTTTTTGTTTTGGCGGGATTTAGAGCGGCGCCGCTGACGCCGGCGCTTAGGCTGCTTCTTGGAGGGGTCATCCTCCGCTGTTCCATCGCCATTGCCTTCTTTTGGGGTGTCCACCATGTATATATCATACGACGAGGTGGCTTTCGAGTGCCCTATAGGCGCTGGTTCTTGATCGTCTCCTGCATCAGCGTCCATACCGTCGATGTCTTCGGAGTCGAAGTCGAGCATGTCGGTTAAATCATCGACAGTGGCTATGAAGTGGGTGGTGGGTGGGCTTTGAATTTCTTCATCATCCGCATCCCGACCTTGCTGACCATAGTCCGGCCAGGGCTCTCCTGACAAAGAGAGAGACTTTAGTGAATTCAGAATATCGCTGAAGGGCGAGTGCTGAAAGATGTCCGCGGCGGTGGACTCCATGATCGGTGCCCAATCGGGTTCGATCGGTCGGGGCGCGGAGGGCTCGGAGTCTAGAGAGGAGTCCGGCTCCTTGGAGTCACGGGCTTCGCAGAGAATAGGGCTGGTGTTCGGCTCGATCGCCATCGACATTGCAGCCCCCGAGGCGGTGTCTAACCACCCATCCTCGGTTGGTGTGATCGGCTCCGAGCTAGGGGTCGGAGTGGACACAGGTGCGGCCTCCAGGGCACTGTTCGGTGGTAGAGCTAAATCATGCCCATCTTGACAGTGCGGCGCGCTCGGCTGTGGCTCGAATCCGTCGAAGATCAAGTCTCCACGGATGTCGGCCGTGTAGTTCAAACTTCCAAATCTGACCTGATGGCCAGGGGCGTAGCTTTCGATCTGCTCCAGATGACCAAGCGAATTGGCCCGCAGTGCAAAGCCGCCGAATACGAAGATCTGTCTGGGGAGAAAAGTCTCACCCTGGATCGCATCGCCGTTGATGATCGGAGAAGCCATCGGGCCTAAAAGTGACGACACAGAGGAACTCTCAATGAAAGCACCAATGTCGGTGTCAAAACTGGCGGATCTTGGGTAGGGGGTCCCGAACTGTGCGTCTAGGTCGGATGGTAACAGGAGGCAGGGGACATGATGTTTTACCCAAGTTCGGGCCCTCTTGATGGAGGTAAAACCCTACGTCGTGCTTGATTAATATTGATGATATGGGTAGTACAAGAGTAGATCTACCACGAGATCAGAGTGGCTAAACCATAAAAGCTTGCCTAGGGTATGATTGTTGTTCGTCCTATGGACTAAAACTCTCCGGTTTATATAGACACCGGAGAGGGCTAGGGTTACACAGAGTCGGTTACAATGGTAGGAGATCTACATATCCGTATCGCCAAGCTTGCCTTCCACGCCAAGGAAAGTCCCTTCCGGACATGGGACGAAGTCTTCAATCTTGTATCTTCATAGTCCAGGAGTCCGGCCAAAGGTATAGTCCGGCCATCTGGACACCCCCTAACCCAGGACTCCCTCAATGAGTGTTTATTCACTTGTCATTGCATGAGAGTAAGGCAAACGTATTAGGGATTCCCAGTCCCGAAATGCAAAAACAAAAATGAATTTACTTTATGTTGTCAAATAATAAATTCCTTGGAAAGTGTTGGTATGGAGGGCACCTGTGGATACGGTTAGCCATGGAAAATGAAAGTTATGGTGGAAAAAGGAATAAATTTATTTTCTGTTTAGGAACCGCCTATGGCATATCTAGCATGGAAAGTGTTCGGAACTCTAAGTCGTTTTTGTTGGTGGGATGTATACACCTCCCAAAATGTTTCTATCTCAATTTTTTTCGCTTTGAGCTCCGGTACCTCTACAAATCCCTACTTCCCTCTGTGAAGGGTCTTTATTTTTTACTTTATGCAAATTTTATTTTGAAATTTGAGTCTCCATCTTCTCTTATAAAAAGCACCAACTAGGAGGCAATATGATCGTGCTCAAGTATTGGGTGTAGTTAATATTCGAGTGTGTTTCATGAATGGATCAATGTTTGAGAATGATGGGTTAGGGATAACTTATTTTAGCATTGATATTTTGAAAGACATGGTTGCTTGTTGATATGCTTGAGTATCTAAATTATTATGTCAAAACTAGACTACTGCTTTGAATCACAAAAATGTCCAAATGTCCATGCTATAAAGAAAAGAATATGATATGACTTGATGAACAACACTCCACATCAAAAATTCTGTTTTTATCACTTACCTACTCGAGGACGAGTAGGAGTTAAGCTTGGGGATGCTGATACGTCTCCAACGTATCTATAATTTTTGATTGTTCCATGTTGTTTTATTATCAATCTTGGATGTTTTATAATCATTTTATAGTCATTTTATATCATTTTTTGGTACTAACCTATTGACATAGTGCCCAGTGCTAGTTACTGTTTTCCATGTTTTTACATCGCAAGAAATCAATATCAAACGGAGTCCAAATGGCACGAAACTTTACGATGATTTTTTATGGGCCAAAAAGAAGAAGATGGGCCCTGGTTGCACCTGGGGGGGGTGCCCCGAGGGGGGCACAACCCACCAGGGCGCGCTAGGAGACCCTGGCACGCCCAGGTGGGTTGTGCCCACCTCGGGTGCCCCTTGGACCGCCTCTTTGCCCTATAAATACCCAAATATTCCCAAAACCCTAGGGGAGTCGACGAAATATTCATCCAGCCGCCGCAGAGTCCAGAAACACCAGATTCAATCTAAACACCATCATGGCGGGGTTCACCACTTCCATTGGTGCCTCTCCGATGATGCATGAGTAGTTCTTTGTAGACCTTCGGGTGCGTAGTTAGTAGCTAGATGGCTTCATCTCTCCCTCTTGATTCTCAATACAATGACCTCTTGGAGGTCCATATGATGTAACTCTTTTGCGGTGTGTTTGTTGGGATCGATGAACTTCGAGTTTATGATTAGATCTATGTTGTTATATCCATGAAAGTATTTGAGTTTCTTTGATCTCTTTTATGCATGATCTCTTATAGCCTCGTATTTCTTCTCTGATATTAGGGGTTTGTCTGGCCAACTTGATCTATTTATCTTGCAATGGGAAGAGGTGCCCGGTAGTGGGTTCGATCTTACGGTGCTTGATCCCAGTGATAGAAAGGGAACCGACATGTATGTATCATTGCTACTAATAAGGATAAAAAGATGAGATCTATATCTACCGCCATATAGATAAACGGATCTTGTCTACATCATATCATCGTTCTTATTGCATTACTCCGTTTTCCCATGAACTTAATACACTAGATGCATGCTGGATAGCGGTCGATGTGTAGAGTAATAGTAGTAGATGCAGGCAGGAGTCGGTCTAGTAATCTTGGATGTGATGCCTATGTAATGATCATTGCCTGGATATCGTCATAATTATTTGATGTTCTATCAATTTCCCAATAGTAATTTGTTTACCCACCTTCGCTATTTTCCTCGAGAGAAGCCACTAGTGAAACCTACGGCCCCCGGGTCTTATTTCTCATATATTTGCCTTGATGACCTACTTTTTCCTTGCTTTTATTTTCAGATCTATTAAACCAAAAATCCAAAAATACCTTGCTGCAATTTATTTTGTTTGGCATTCGATCTATCAATATTTACAACTTTCTCCCGTCACACGCCAATTTCTGGCACCGTTACCCGAAAGGGATTGACAACCCTTTTAACTCGTGGGGTTGCAAGGTGTTGTTATTTGTGTGCAGGGGCTATTTACGTTTTGTTGCTTGGTTCTCCTACTGGTTCGATACCTTGGTTTCGTAACTGAGGGAAATACTCTACTGTTGCTGTGCTACATCATCCCTCCCTCTCCGGGGTAATGCCAACGTAGTTCTAGCTGCCATCAGGCACCAACATGCCGTGGTAATTTTTCTGTATGATTTGCGAAGGTGCACACATTAACAATCAATAAAGTCATTTTGGAAAAAGTGTTGTCACGTTACAAGTCGGAAACACAACTATTATTGAAACCGTGGGCGTTCTACTTACCAATTACGTGCCACCACGTGTCCCCTTTTTTATTGGCTAGGAGGTGTCGTGCGGGGTAGCTATTTGAGTACGGGAGGCGTGCGATAAGACCCCTGCGCGTGCTCATAGGGAGGAGAGCCCTTTGACCTCTATCCGCCGTGCACCTCCCTCCCAACGTCTCCATTAATGGCACCCGAGCCGCTGTTTCACGGCGTGGCTATGTCTCACTGGACTGAGATTGAAGAGAGAAAAATGAAAATCTGAAAAGAAATTTTTGTATGGATCTTGATGTCAGATCCGACGGACCTATATAGCATCAGCTGTGACTTATAGCAAGCATGATGAATATAAGGACGATGATAATGGATAATAATTGTCTTACATATTTAGGAACATAACTAAAAAAGCCACATGCGGCAACGCCCGAAATACACAAGGACAAAAGAAGAAGGAAGACAACGATCTGGCTCGCTGATCTCTATTTTCTTTATGCATTGCTGCAGGCCACGGGAACTAGTCTCCTTGGCGAGTGGCGATGAGCTCTTTCCTGTCCTCAATATGCTGGTTGAGAGCATCCACAGATTCCTCCACCAGCCTTTTGTGCTTCATGCGCAGCACGACATTCTCGTCCATAAGTTTCTCGATGATGACACTGGTCCTCTTCAACAAGGCAGTGGTCTCCTCCTGCTGCTCCGCACTTCCGATGATCTTCGCCCTCAGCAGGTCGCGCTCGGCCTAGAGCTTCGCATTGCTCTCCCTTAGTTGCCGGTAGCCTGTTCAAACGAGGCTTTCATGTCGTCCTGCAACCTCGCCCAGCTGGAGATCTGATCTATCTGGCTATGGACGACCGCATGCATGCGCCTGTAAGAGTCCTCGCCTGCCTACGAGACATTTTCCCAGGCTGCCGCGGCGCGGGAGGACATCTCTGCTGCTTCCACAGCGCGGCCGCACCAGTCTGCTGCATCGACGGCACCTCCGTGCTGCTTCGGCGGCGAGGTGGTACCTCTATGCTTCTACGGCCGTGCGGCGGGACATGTTGGCTGCTTTCACGGCGAGGCGGGACATCTCTGGTGATTCCGCTTCCATGCTCGCCTCTCCCTGGTGGCAATCTCTCGACTCAGAAGTCACGCTAGCCATGGCACACGCAAGGGAACGATGATGAATGACTTGTTTGTTTTTGTGGATGAGGAGTTGAGGAGGAATGTGTAGTTATCTTGGAGTAGTAGTATTTATAACCGAGTACTAATACGCTCCTAAGTGGGAAGCCGTTTAGGTTTTGATCGGTGTGAATAGGTTTGCAATTTGGAATGTGACAGGACGCAGACTCCAAATTTATTGACGGTTCTATAATTTCTAAGTGCGACACTATTCCCGGACGCGTAACATGGGCACACTTTCTTGGCCGCGTACATGGTGTTAGCACCATAGGGTGCACCGCAATAGGCAATGTTAGCACACGTCTTGTTCTGAGAACCGTGCGCGCTCGTTATTACCATCACACACGCTTCTTTTAATTAGAATGTGTGCCCGTCTAGCGCACACATATTGATCTGTCTAACTGTTTCTATTTGTTGTGGCTAATCACAAACAGTTCATCCATGTGAAGTGTATGCGATCTATCACAGACACTTTGATCTGGCTGACCGTTTTTGTTCTGCCGCCTAATCGCAAATAGTTAATCCTTTTGAAGCGTATGCCCTCAATCGCACACCTTTATGTAGCTGCCCATTTCTGTTGTTCCGCCTCATAAAAAATAGTTAATTCGAGTGAACTATATGTCGTATATCGCACACGCCTTCATCTGGCTGCCCGTTTCCGTTCTTCTTCCCCATCGCAAACAGTTCATTGAACTGAACCGTATGCCTTGCATCGCACACGCAACCAAAATCTGAACCGTGTTTGATGCATCCATCATCGCAAACGTTTTGCACCTTTTTGATGGTTTTTTACACCACCATTTGTGATTATTGCATCGCACACAGTTTCGGTGAAGGGTCTCTGATCGTAGTGTCGCGTTAGCAGCATCGTGCAGTAGTACATGAAGGTAATTTCCTATATTCTTAAGGCCTTGTTCTTAGTTTCGTTGATTTGATTCGTAGGCGTAGCGCTCAAGTTTCTCTTTACTGACTTAGGTGCCCCCAAGATGGTGTGCTGATAAGATGGATTGTTGGGAGGCGTTGGTGGATGAGTGGTGCTCAGACGCATGGCGAGCCATCCACAAAGGTGCCAAGGATAAGCGTGCCCAAATGAGAGGTGTGCCACACCATCAAGGCATCGCCAACTTATATCAACACGGGAGGAACTTGGTATGTGGTTTGCTTCATGATTCATGCAATTCATTCTGTCATGCTAGCTTGAGCCCTTTAATTACTAATACTATGTTCCTCTCTTTTAGGCGGGATACAATATGGCACCGGTGCCAGAGGTGTTCGACCTCTATGCCATGGCCCATACTGCCCTGTTCAAGAAGGCCAAGGCATCCTCTACGTCTGAGCTCGATCATCTAGAGAACTTCACCAACATCTCCTCCCACAACAAGCTCGTGAAGTACAGAGATGAGGGGAAGGTGATGAAAGGGGGGACTTTAACCCGAGCGGGCCTTTGATCCGGAGCTGGTGATGATATCTGGTGGCGGGAGGTCCCATGGCTCGATAGCCATTGGAGATGTACTTATCTGTTGTCCTCGCACTCTCCATAAGATCAAGGCGTGCCAAACGAGCTCATATCTTGAGATAAGGCCTCGTCCACGGCCAATCGAGCTCGCCTTCCAGGTTAGCTATACGGACTCAGATTTCTTTCAAGCATTACATTGTGTGTGCAGCCATCGATGATTACAATGCTAACAAGGAGTGGTGTTGCAGGATGCTCTTCAGACCGAGAGAGATAGAACCCAGGTGCTTCTGGCGGAGAGGGAGCTGGAGTTGGAGGAGAAGATTGCAAGGTTGATGGAGGAGGAGAGGGCATGGAATGACATGCAGAACTGGGCCATGTACGAGCTCCTCGTGGTAAGTTTCTTCTGCATATTAGCCAAATCATGCACATAATGTTTGTTTCATTACTAACTAGTATGATTGACCCGTGAAAACCAAATGTGCAGTCTGTGTGCTAGAAGGCTGGTCAGACCCCTCCACCGACGCCAGAGATTGCTCCGGGGACCATAGTGTGTTTAATTTGAATGGTCATTAGTTACTAGTATTAACATTTGAGTGTCGTCATGCTAACGAGACATTGCAAATGATCTTTGGTGCAGCGTGCCTCTAGACAAGCATCACACGATCCTTCTCCAGGTGGTGGTACTGGCACGAGCCACGGCGGTGCTTCACCTCCGTGATGACAGTAAGTTTTCTCTAGTGTTTTGGTTATGAAATGCATAAAGACCTAGACTTAGCTTATCTTCCTCCAAAATGACATAATTAGCTTACTTGGCTCCAAAATGATCTATACTTAGCTTTATTTCCTCCTAAATGACCTAAGTTAGCTCTAATATGCTAAGTTATCTCTAATATGCTTAGTTACCTAGGTTTGCTCAATAATGACATACTCTTAGCTTACTTATGTAAAAAATGGCATAATTAGCTCACTCGTACAGCGACGTGCTATACAAACAGGTTTTAACCCCTTTCCACGATGGCATTTGGAACCGTCGCCAAGTGAGTGTGGGCTATACGGGGGGTCCTTCCCACATGACCCAGAAATCGTCGGGGATAGGCCCTCCTGGCACACAAAATGAGCTCGTGTGCGATCTGGCGGGGCATCAAAACCTAATTATTTCCGTTTGTATGTACATCCCACATGGTGAATCCCAGAAAATCATTTCCTTTCGTATGTATATCACACATAGTTCTTTGTGTGGAAACATTTGTGCAAGGTGGCCTACCGCAAACAGTTCGCTGCCGGGAGTCGTGTGTGATTGTTAGTTGATCGAACACGCCTACTTTCTAGAAACTGTGCGGGTTGTTTTAGTTCATCGCCCATGGTGCTGTTTGAGTAACCGTCTGCAATAGAAGACCCTAATAAGCAGGGTAATTAGCCTATTATTTATAATCCATGTACTAATCAAATTGATATTTTTTATAAAACACACCAGATATTTCATATCCGTATAACATCAACCATGATTTCATAATCGAATTACATCAGATAGCTTCGGCACTTAGTTACGCCATTACACAACAGCACCAAGTTTCACATGCAACATCAAAAACCTTTGGAAACTAGCATTATACACGGTAAATAGACAAATGAATCTCATCTGGGAAACTGCAGAAGCGGAAGGAAAATATTGAGCCTTCAGTGATGTTTAATGTCCTTGCAACTTTAGGCTAGTGGCTATGGATAATTGCCCGCTCAAGTTTCGTCCTCTTCAGCAAGACTTCAATATTGTACCGTGGGTGTTGAATGAATACCTTCCTTACCTCTTGACCATGCAGGTGGTTTGAGAGGTAACCGTCGGTGAACTGCTTTGAAAAGTACTGAAAACAAGGATATGCATAAATCGCTGTTATAAATTTTGAAATGGCGCAAGGGGTAAAAACAAGGTAAAAGAGTTAGTACCATCCTTTAGTTGACTGATGTCTTCTTCATTGTGCAAACAAAGATCTTGCTGTTATTCGGTGCAAGTTTCTTCATCCTAACAATCTTTCTGAGTTTCTTGACTTGACTGATATTCATGGACATCTCATTTCCTCGTATGGAAAATGGGTCGAACAGTGGGTCTAAGCCTTTGACAGCGGGACCTACATGTGCAAGACCAAATTGTAAGAAACCTAAATATTAGAATGATTCTTGCAACCGCACAATAATGTGCTATTAGCCAAAGTACCATGCTTGAACAAACCTCGATGGTAAACCGCAGTGTCTCCCATTGTTTCCCCGCAACACACATAAGGAAGATCTTGATCAGGTTAACTGAGAGTTGCCATATGTAACGCCCCGGACACACCCACCAGTGGTCGTTACTCCTGGAGGGATCTAGACTGGCCCCACAGATCAATACTAGTCTTTTCTGCGCACTTTTTCCTCACTCATGCGCACCCGGGAGCAACTTCCCGGTTGGTCACCCATCCTGACACTACTCCAAGCTAAGCACGCTTAACTTTGGAGTTCTGTCTGAACGGGCTCCCGGAAAAGAAGGAATTCCTTATTGATATGAGTAGTCTATCATCCCTAATAAGCCAGGCCATCACATACACCCCCACTCAGAGGAACCGACGTCCTCGTCGGGCCACAGGAACGTTCGCTCTTTACACATACGTCTGTGCTTCCAGTCAAGTACATGTGCCATGCCGTGTGCCACGATGGGTCACAAACGTCATGAACAACACGACCACGCACCTGTCCGCAACCATCCGTGTAACCGCGAGGGTCGGCTCTGATACCAACTTGTAACGCCCCGGACACACCCACCGGTGGTCGTTACTCCTGGCGGGATCTAGACTGGCCCCACAGATCAATACTAGTCTTTTCTGCGCACTTTGTCCTCACTCATGCGCACCCGGGAGCAACTTCCCGGTCGGTCACCCATCCTGACACTACTCCAAGATGAGCACGCTTAACTTTGGAGTTCTGTCCGAATGGGCTCCCGGAATAGAAGGAATTCCTTATTGATATGAGTAGTCTATCATCCCTAATAAGCCAGGCCATCGCACCATACTATCAGTAGAAAATGTATTGAGTACAGCTAAATTCGATTGGTGTCACATGCATAACAATACAAAATTGTACCAACAGCAAATGAAAATCAAATTGCAGAACTGAACCAAACAGTTAAATGGACATCACACCAAATGAACCAAAATAGTTAACTGAGCACGACATTGCAGAATAGAAAAATGTACTAGAAGATAAGACAGTTAACAAAACAAAGAATGCTTGAGAACAGTACTATGAAATGTAGCAATTGTTGGACCAAAGTGTTAACTGAACATTACATTTCAGAGGACCAAACTATTAACTGAACATCGGATTGCATATTAACATTACAGAGGACAAATCACTAGAAGGCACTGGCGGTGGCCTCGAGAAAACAACACAAACTATATATTAAAGTAGACAACTGCGTGGCGGTGTTGACGGTGGCCTCGGAGACGAGGTGCTCCTCCAAGATCTGGCGCTCGGCATGCATGGCAGCCAAAGCGGCCTCGTGCGCGCGTGCGGCCGCATGCTACTGAGCTCCATGTTATACTGCATGCAAAATGGCTATAGGCGGCGCTTAATTGGAGGAGGGGGATAGTGATTTCGGTGGAAGGTGTAGCACCGTCGGTTGGGGCATGTGGGACGGGAAAGGAGGAGAATGGTGTGGGTGGGGTGTGGATTACCTGACCATATCGACGAGGCCGCACAGCAAGAAGAAGGGTCACCGGCGAGGAGGTGGCGCTGCAAGAAGAAGGCTCGCCAACGAGGAGGCGGTGCTGCAAGAAGAAGGGTCGCCGGCGAGGAGGCTGAGCTGCCAATAAGCAGCAGTGAAGGTTTGAACTTGGAAAGCAAGGAGGAACAATGGAAATGTGGCTTTTGGTGGGAGGGAGGGGGCGGGGAGATAGATATTGCCGCCGTGGCAAAAAAAATCACTCGGTGCCGTGAGAAAATGGCGCGCACATGTGGTTCTAGCGGGGGCGATGGACTGTATACGACGAAGCTTCCTACATAAGCCAGACAAGGGGTGCGCCAAGATATTTTATATCACATCCCACACGATTCTTTCTAGTAAACTGTTTGTGGTATACCTGATTTTTTCATTATGTTTTGAAAGACAAAATGGTGTTATAGAGGGAAAGGATGGTGTTTGAATTGCTAGAACATTTACGTACAGTGAACATGCAACTAGTACATGAGTGTCGTGTTTAAATTTGGAATTATTCCGGGTTCGTTTGGCATTTTTATGCATTAATTTAGTTTCTGGGCATTTAATGTGCATAATTCAAATTTGAACTACAAGCACATGCTCTAGTGCACCAAAGTTTGTTGAAAAATCACATGTGTGTCTTTGGGTGAATTTATAGGTCCCATGCAAGAAATGAGAATGAAATTCAAACATCTGGGCATCGTGGCTTGGCCGGAAAGATTGAGAAACTTGGTTTTTTAATTCCTGTAAAGCCAAAACACGCCTGAAAATCATGAAACTTGGCATGGTGTCATGACATGGCACCAACATGCTGCGGTAATTTTTTTTGACCGAATTGGGACAAGCTTTGGTGTAAGCTTCTTGCAAACCGGAGCTTCCCTCAAGAGGGCTCGTGGTTTCGAGAGGGAACGTGTCACCTCCGTGTGCGAAACGACATACGTACACTGCCTTCTCCCGCCTTAATTTTTTACACAGGAAGATTAGACCAAATAGAAGTATCGTGCTAAATTTTGGAATTATTCCAGGTTCGTTTGGCCTTTTTTATACATTAATTGAGTTTATGGGCATTTAATGTGCATAATTCAAATTTGAACTACAAGCACATGCTCCAGTGCACCAAAGTTTGTTGAAAAATCAGATGTGTATCCTTGGGTGAATTTCTAGGTCCCATGAAACAATCTGGAATGAAATTTAAACATCTATGCGTTGTGGCTCGGCCGGAAAGATTGAGAAACTTGGTTTTTTAATTCGTGTAAATCCAAAACACGTGTGAAAATCATGAACTTGGCATGGTGTCATGACGTGGCACCAACATGTTGTGGTAATTTTTTGGCCGAATTGGGACAAGCTTTGGTGTAAGCTTCTTGCAAATCGGAGCTTCCCTCAAGAAGGATCGTGGTTCCAAGAGGGAACGTGTCACCTCCATGTGCGAAACGACATACGTACACTGCCTTCTCCCGCCTTAACTTTTTTACATAGCCAAATTAGACCAAATAGAAGTATCGTGCTAAATTTTGGAATTATTCCGGGTTCGTTTGGCCTTTTTTATACATTAATTGAGTTTCTGGGCATTTAATGTGCATAATTCAAATTTGAACTACAAGCACATGCTCTAGTGCACCAAAGTTGGTTGAAAAATCACATGTGTGTCCTTGGGTGAATTTCTAGGTCCCATGCAAGAAATGAGAATGAAATTCAAACATCTGGGCATCGTGGCTCGGTCGGAAAGATTGAGAAACCTTGTTTTTTAATTCCTATAAATCCAAAACACGCCTGAAAATCATGGAACTTGGCATGGTGTCATGACATGGTACCAACATGTTGTGGTAATTTTTCTGTCCGATTTGCGAAGGCGCACACATTAACAATAAAAAAAGTCATTTTGGAACAAGTGCTGTCATGTTACAAATCAGAAACACAAGTATTGTTGAAACCGTGGGCGTTCTACTTACCAGTTATGTGCTGCCACGCGTCCCTTTTTTTATTGGCTAGGAGGTGCCGTGCGGGATAGCTATTTGAGTACGGGAGGCATGCAATCAGACCCCTGCACGTGCTCATCGGGAGGAGAGCCCTTTGACCTCTACCCGCCGCGCACCTCCCTCCCGACGTCTCCATTAATGGCGCCCGAGCCCTTGTTCTATGGCGTGGCTATATGTCTCACTGGACCAAGATTTAAGAGAGAAAAATGAAAATCTAAAAAGAAAGTTTTGCATGGATCTTGATGTAAGATCCGACGGAGCTATATAGCATCGACTGTGACTTATAACAAGCATGATGAAGATAAGGACGATGACAGTGGATAATAATTGTTTTACATATTTAGGAACAAAATTAAAATCCCCGCAAAAAAGGAACATAATTAAAAAAAGCCACATGCGGCAACACTCGAAATACACAAGGGCAAAAGAAGAAGGAAGACAATGATCTGGCTTGCTGCTCTCTACTTTCTTGATGCGTTGCTGCAGGCCGCGGGAACTAGTCTCCTTGGCGAGCGGTGATGAGCTCTTTCTTGTCCTCAAGATGCTGCTTGAGAGCATCCATGGATTCCTCCAGCATCCTTCTGCGCTCGATGCACAACATGGCATTCTTGTCCATAAGTTTCTCGACGATGACACTGGTCCTCTTCAATAAGGCAGTGGTCTTCTCCTGCTGCTCCACACTTCTGACGATCTTCGCCCTCACTAGGTCGCGCTCGGCCCGGAGCTTCGCATTGCTCTCATTTAGTTGCCGGATGACGCCGGTAGCCTGTTCAAAAGAAGCTTTCATGTCGTCCTGCAACCTCGCCCAACTGGAGATCTGATCCATCTGGCTATGGACGATCGCATGCATGCGCCTGTAAGAGTCCTCGCCTGCCACGAGACATTTTCCTAGACCGCCGCGACGCGGGAGGACATCTCTGCTGCATTCGCGGCACAGCGGGACATCTCTTCTGCTTCCGCGGCGCAGCCGGACTAGTCTGTTGCATCGACGGCACGACGGGACCTCCGTGCTGCTTCGGCGGCGCAGCGGGACCTCTGTGCTGCTACAACCGTGTGCCGGGACATGCCGGCCGCATTCGCAGTGAGGCGAGACATCTCTCGTGCTTCCGCTTCCATGCTCGCATCTCCCTGGTGGGAATCTCTTGACCCAGAACTCACGCTGGCCATGGCTAACACAAGGGAATGATGATGAATGACTTGTTTGTTTTTGTGGATGAGGAGTTGAGGAGGAATGTGCAGTCATCTTGGAGTAGTAGTATTTATAACCGAGTACTAATACACTCCTAAGTGGGAAACCGTTTAGATTTTGATCGGTGTGAACAGGTTTGCAATTTAGAATGTGACGGGACACAGACTCAAAATTTACTGACGGTTATAAGTGCGACACTATTCCTGGAAGGCGTAACGTGGGCACGTACACCTTCTCGGCCGTGTACGTGGCATTTGCACCATAGGGTGCACCGCAATAGGCAATGTCAGCACATGTCTTGTTCCAACAACCATGCGCGATCGCTATTACCATCGCGCACGCTTCTTTTAATTACAATGTGTGTGCCCGTCTAGCGCACACACGTTGATCTATCTAACTGTTTCAATTTGTTGTGGCTAATCACTAACAATTCATCCATGTGAAGTGTGTGCCATCAATCGTAGACACTTTGATTTGGCTGACCCGTTTCTATTCTATTGCCAAATCGCAAACAGTTAATCCTTATGAAGCATATGCCCTCAATCGCACACACCTTTATCTAGCCGCCCGTTTCTATTGTTCCTCCTCATCACAAACAGTTCATCCGAGTGAACCGTATTGTAACACCCCGGATGTAATTTACCTTATATGTATCTCAACTCTTGCCGTTTCCGGCGCTAAGTTATTTTAGTTTCCTCGGGTTCGGGTTTTTGTCTCCGTGTGTTGTTGCCGTTGTCATGCATCTCATATCATGTCTTCATGTGCATTGCATTTGCATACGTGTTCGTCTCATGCATCCGAGCATTTTCCCCGTTGTCTGTTTTGCATTCCGGTGCTCCTATCTCCTCCGGTGGCCCTTTCTACCTCTTTTCGTGTGTGGGGGTTAAACATTTCCGGATTGGACCGAGACTTGTCATGCGGCCTTGGTTTACTACCGGTAGACCGCCTGTCAAGTTTCGTACCATTTGGACTTCATTTGATACTCCAACGGTTAACCGAGGGACCGAGAAGGCCTCGTGTGTGTTGCAGCCCAACATCCTTCCAATTTGGCTCAAAACCCACCAAAACCCTCTCCATCATCTAGAGCATTCGATCATGATCGCGTGGCCGAAAACCGCACCTCATTTGGACTCTCCTAGCTCCTTCTATGCCTATATATAGACCCTCTCTCGAAATTCCCGGATCTCCTCTTTCCCCAAACCCTAGAAATCATCTCCGCCGCCATCGGACACGTCCGGCCGCAACCGGACGCGTCCGCCCGCCGCGCCCAGCCAGCCACACGCCTCCACGTGTCACCGCCGGGTCTCCCCCGCCGCCGGCCTGCTCGGCCCAGGGAGGGCCCCCGAGAGCCCGCGCTGCCGTTCGTCCCCGCCGCCTCACCTCCTCACCGACCCGTCGCCGCGCCGCCCGAACCTCACACCGGCGCCGCCGCGTGCCATCGCCGGCCCGGGTCGCTCCGCCCCATTCCACCTCACCACCGCGGCCGCGCCGCCCCTCGCCGCTCCGCCGTCGCCACTCCGGCGTCCGCCTCCTCATCTCCTCGCCCCAGCCGGCCTCCTCCACTCCGGCAAGCCCTCCTCCGGCCGGCGTGCCTCGCCAAGTCCGGCAACAAACTTCAGCGAGCTCCCCGTCGATCCTCGGCGTCCGTGCATCGTGGATCTAGATCCGGTGCTACAGTAACCCTTGGGGTTGACCTTGATTTTTCCCTAAGTCTGCATATTTTTTTGCATTGTTCATCGCATCGTAACTTTGCATCCGTAGATCCGATTTGAGCGTGTAGCATATCAAAATATTCGCCTCAGAGAGTAATATTTTTTTGCATTGTTCATCGCATCGTAACTTTGCATCCGTAGATCCGATTTGAGCGTGTAGCATATCAAAATATTCGCCTCAGAGAGTACATCATTTCATCTCATTGCATCATTTTCATTTGAGCTCATCTTGATGCCCGAAATGCTGTTGGAAGAGAGCTATTTGAGATAATTGTCAGATCTGCTGCATCAAATAGCTATTTGTCATTTTTCCATGTTTAATGTGTGCATGATATGCTCCTGAGCTCTACATGTGTTTTGTTATATGCCATGCCATCTTTACAGAGATGCTTACCATGTATTTTTGTGATGTGTGTGATGACTAGCACAAGCTTGCAAAGTAGTGCATTCGTTAATGCTGATTTCAGGGACTTGGAATTTCTCTTAAGTCCTTGATCTGTTTTTGTCAATATGCCATATGTTGATGTTGTTTCCTAGTGATCCGTGCCTCTTTTGAGGATGATCAGTAAGGATGATTTGTTAATATTGTGGTGCTCTATCCATCCATGCCTTTGTTTGCAATTATGGAGCAGCCTAGCTTTAGTCAATCGAGCTCTACTTTTGCTATTTCGTGAATCCTGGCAGATTGTTTACTTGTTAGCGATTTTGCCGAGGATGTTGTTGTTGATCCGTGCATGATATGTTGTTGTTCTTGCCATGTATAGCTTCTATAATATGTATTATTGATGGGTGTATGCTTAGTTGGTCATGCCATACTCTGTAACGAGTGCATCGAGCTCGTGAACATGCCTACTCGTTAACATATTTGCATGCTCCAGTTTTTCACTAAGTCTGTAATCTGATTATGTTTTTGCCATGTTCACATGCTTACAATTGTTTTTTCCGATCCCTTTTGGCTCAAGGTCACTAAGGGACTTTTGTTAAGTGCTTTGAGTAGCTTCATGCCATTCCTTGATTTGCCATGTTAAGTTCCTGTAGCATATAGTTTTCATGCTCCAAAGTGTGCTACCTGATGTTAAATTCCAGACTTGTGTTAATTTCACTAAGTCTGAAACCTGTTATCGTTTGCATTTTTGCCATGCTTATTTGAACCTGTTAATAGATGAATTGGCCGTAGCTCAGTGTTCGTCGTTTGTCAAGCATCATGAGTGGATCCCTGCCATGTATTTTGTTGTCATGTTTGAGTGTTGTATCATATTTATCTTGATGCATTTAGATGGCTACTTGCTGTTTATCGCAGACCGGTGCCATATTTGGTTTGCTTGCCATTTCCAAACCGTGCATCCGTTTCCGGTGTTCTTTATATCGATTTCAACCTATATCACCTCACCTTTCTAGTGGCACTCTTGGATTTCCAAGTTGAGGCCAGGTTCAATCATTCCTTGTCAAATCTTGCATATGCATCACATATCGCATCCCGCATAGCATACCATGTTTGCATCATGTTGTTCGAGCTTTGCACGGGGTTGATTGTGTTCCTTTTGCTTGTTTGTTTTGTTTGGGTAGAGCCGGGAGACGAGTTCACTAACGAGGAGCCCGTTGAGTTTGCTTACGAGGACCAAGTCAACTCTGACAACTTTGCAGGCAAGATGATCATACCCTCGAAATCACTTCTATCTTTGCTTGCTAGATGCTCGCTCTTTTGCTATGCCTATGCTACGATGCCTACCACTTGCTTATCATGCCTCCCAAATTGCCATGTCAAACCTCTAACCCACCATGTCCTAGCAAACCGTTGATTGACTATGTTACCGCTTTGCTCAGCCCCTCTTATAGCGTTGTTAGTTGCAGGTGAAGTTTGGAGATCGTTCCTTGTTTGAACATTGTTTATTTGTTGGGATATCACTATATTATCTTATCATCTTAATGCATCTATATACTTGGTAAAGGGTGGAAGGCTCGGCCTTTTTCCTAGTGTTTTGTTCCACTCTTGCCACCCTATTTTCCATCATATCGGTGTTATGTTCCCGGATTTTGCGTTCCTTACGCGGTTGGGTGATAATGGGAACCCCTTGATAGTTCGCCTTGAATAAAACTCTTCCAGCAATGCCCAACTTTGGTTTTACCATTTGCCTCCTAGCCTCTTTTTCCCTTGGGTTCCGCGGACTCAAGGGTCATCTTTATTTAAACCCCTGGGCCAGTGCTCCTATGAGTGTTGGTCCAACCTGTCAGCTGCCGGTGGCCACCAGGGGTAACTCTGGGCTGGCCTACCCGTACCTTGGACAATCCGGTGTGCCCCGATAACGAGATATGTGCAGCTCCTATCGGGATTTGTCGGCACATTCGGGCGGTGTTGCTGGTTAATTTTACCCTTGTCGAGGATGTCTGGTAGAACCGGGATGCCGAGTCTGATCGGAATGTCTCGGGAGAAGGTTTATCCTTCGTTGACCGTGAGAGCTTGTGATGGGCTAAGTTGGGACTCCCCTGCAGGGTTTTGAACTTTCGAAAGCCGTGCCCGCGGTTATGGGCAGATGGGAATTTGTTAATGTCCGGTTGTAGATAACATGAACCTTAACTTAATTAAAATGAATCAACTGCGTGTGTAACCGTGATGGTCTCTTCTCGGCGGAGTCCGGGAAGTGAACACGGTGTTGGAGTAATGCTTGACGTAGGTTGTTCTATAGTTCTTCGTTCGTGCTTTGCCTTCTCTTCTCGCTCTCTTTTGCGAACAGGCTAGCCACCATATATGCTAGTCGCTTGCTGCAGCTCCACATATTACCTTGCCTTACCTATAAGCTTAAATAGTCTTGATCGTGAGGGTGCGAGATTGCTGAGTCCCCGTGGCTCACAGATTACTTCTAAACCAGATGCAGGGACCGATGATTCCGTTCCAGATGATGCGCTTGAGCTCAAGTGGGAGTTCGACAAAGACTCACGCCCTTACTATGTGTCTTTCCCTGATGATCACTAGTGGTGCCCAGTTGGGGCGATCGGGACCGTGTCGCATGTTGGGTTGATCTTTTATTTTGGTACCGTAGTCGGACCATGAGTGTATTGGATGATTGTAATGTTATTCATGTACTTTGTGTGATGTGGCGAGTGTAAGCCAACTATGTACCTTTTCCCCTATTATCTATTTACATGGGTTGTTGTGAAGATTACCTTACTTGCGACATTCCTTTCAATGCGGTTATGCCTCTAAGTCGTGCTTCGACACGTAGGAGATATAGCCGCATCGAGGGCGTTACAAGTTGGTAATCAGAGCCTTCCCCGACCTTAGGAGCCCCCCTGCTTGATCGAATTAGCTGACGTTGTTGAGTCTAGAAAAATGTTTTGAGTCATTTAGGAATTATATATCGGAGAGTTTAGGAATTCTTTTTACTCTCCAGTCCCTTCATCGCTTTGGTAAGGCATCCTGATGTAGAGTTTTGACTCTTCTTTTCTCAAATTTCACTAAATTTTTTTTAGGATCACGCGGGTATCTTGGAATTGTTCCGATCGATTTGTGACGAGAACATTGTTCTTGGTGCCCCCTGTCATTTAGGGGTTGTGACAGTGTCCCGGGGAGTTGAGCTCCGAGGTGTTGTCCTCACAATTTTATCGTTGCAGTTCTGGAATACCTGAGTTTAGTTTCGCCGACATCGAAAATCTCTTTTATGTAGTTGTTGGTGAGATAATCTCGACGCCACCCAGTACTGGGGCGGGAGTTTGGGAGTATTGCCATAACTTGTATAATAGATGCTTTTCGAAGGTTGAGGTAGACGATTTCCGAAGTTTTCTCGGTTATGTGTTGAAGGATGGATACAGCTGGATGTAGGATTTGCTAGATTTGGGTGAGATATTATGCTTCCCCTGTATCCCCAACACCTGATTGCATAAACGTAAAGGTTCGGGAGTTTCATAGGTGGGAGTTCTTGTAGCTCTAGTTCTTCTTCCACGGATATTTGGTTTGAGATTGGGTGATCCTTACCGAGTATTCGTTCTTGTTCCGTACCTTGTTGTTGTTGTTTTTCTTCTACCTAAATTCTAAGTGGCTTCTCAATTTATGGATATGTGACCATTTCAACTGGAATGCATTCGTTCATTTTGTTCGGATGTGAAGACTATATGTTGCAATTTCAACCCGTTTGATTCAGCTTCAATATTTGTCTATCAACGTGCTAATGGATGTCAACCTCTTCAGGATGGCTCCTCCAACGCGCACGACTCTGAATCCTGATCCGCCACCACCACCTCCACCTCCGGAGGCATGGCAAGCAGTGATGGCCGCTACCAATGCAAACACGCAGCTGATCATGCAACTTCTTCAAGAGCGCAACCAAGGGAACCAGGGCAACAATCAGAATCACTTTGCTACACTTAACCAGTTCCTTGCTAACCAGCCAAAGACCTTCAGCAATTGCGTTGAGGCAACTGACGCTGATGATTGGCTCGTGGACTTATGCAAGCATTTCGAGTGCAGTAATGTCAGGCCTGAGGACTTTGTCAAGTTCGCTTCCTTCCAACTCAAAGACCAAGCTGCAGAATGGTTTCAGCAGTACAAAGATTCCAGAGGAGGCCGTGTGATTACTTGGGATGAATTCCGTCAAGACTTCAAAGCTCATCATATTCCTCAGAGTGTGGTTGAAAGCAAGCGTGAGGAATTCCGCAACCTGAAGCAAGGCTCTATGTCTGTCTATGAGTACAACAAGATGTTTCATAAGCTCGCCCGTTTTGCTAAGCAGGACGTCCCTAACGAGAAGAGCATGATATACCAGTTCAGGGGTGGTCTCAGAGAAGAAATCCAGCTAGCTCTTGTCCTCTTTGAGCCCAGGAGGTACGATGAGTTTTACAACATGGCATTGAAGCAAGAGACTGCTCAACTGAAGTGCGATGCTTCCAAGAAGCGAGTCAGAGATGCTACTCCTTCTTCCTCAACTCAAGTGGCTAAGCAGTAGAAGTATTGGCTTCCTCCTCCTCCTCCGTTCCGTCAGCCTTATCAGCAGAAGAGCAAAGGTGGCAGTGGATCTTCCCACCCACCCAACCCTGGCTTTCAGAACAAGACTTCATCTCAAGCTCCAAGATCGAGTGCTCCGTATCACCGTCCGCTTTCAGAGGTCACGTGCAACAAGTGCCAACAGAAGGGTCACTATGCCAACAAATACTTCAATCAGAGGCGTCTCCCTCCTCCTTCTCCTGTGAGATCGGCAAGTACAGCTATGGTCAAGCATAACCCCAAGCACGCCAAGGTCAATTTGATGAATGCAGCTCAGGCAGAGGACTCGTCAGATGTCATCATGGGTAACCTTCCTGTTAATGATATTCCAGCTAAAGTTCTTTTTGACACTGGTGCATCGCATTGTTTCATCTCAAGACCTTTTGCATCTAAGCATGAGTTGGCTTTGCACGTTTTTCCTAGACCGATAGCAGTTGTCTCTCCCGGTAGGCGCATGAATGCTAACTCCATTGTTCCGGATGTTACTATCACTTTGGGTGACTACAAGTTTCTGTCTTCTCCTACGGTTCTTGGTGACTCAGATATTGATCTTATTCTCGGAATGTATTGGCTTTCTAAGCACAAGGCTCAGCTTGATTGTGCTGCCAGGCAGATTCAATTGACTCATTCGTCTGAGGATGTAATTGTCTTTGCCGCTCGTGATGATACCATCCGTCTGTTTTCTCTCAATGAGAAGGGTGAACTGGATTCCATCTCTCAAATTCCAGTCGTTTGCGAATATCAAGACGTCTTTCCAGAAGAGCTTCCAGGAATGCCTCCGCACCGGCCAGTTGAATTCGTCATCGATCTTGCGCCTGGCACGGAACCTGTTTGCAAACGTCCTTACAAGCTTGGACCTGAAGAGTTGAAGGAGCTGAAGAAGCAACTCGATATTCAAGAGAGAATGGGTCTCATCTGACCTAGTTCTTCTCCGTGGGGTTGTGGAGTTCTTTTTGTGAAGAAGAAGGATGGAACGGACCGACTTTGTGTTGACTACCATCCATTGAACAAGAAGACTATCAAGAACAAGTACCCACTTCCCAACATCGATGAGCTATTCGAACAACTCAAAGGTGCTCAAGTATTCTCCAAGCTTTATCTCCGTATGGGCTATCACCAGATTCGAATCCGTGAGCAAGATATTCCCAAGACAGCTTTCAAAACAAGCTATGGTTCATATGAATACACTGTCATGTCTTTTGGCCTCGTCAACGCTCCTCCGACTTTCTCTCGCATGATGAACTTCATCTTCAACGCCTACACAAATGACTTCGTCTTGGTCTACCTCGATGACATTCTGGTCTTTTCGAAGAACAAGGAAGATCATGCCAAGCAATTGCGTTTGGTGCTTGATAAGCTTAGAGAACATCAGTTCTATGCCAAGTTCTCAAAGTGCGAGTTTTGGCTCGATGAGGTTCTTTATCTTGGGCATATCATCTCTGCCAAGGGCATAGCGGTGAATCCTGAGAAGGTGTCTGCAATTGTGAATTGGGAACCACCTCAGAACGTGAAGCAACTCCGCAGCTTCCTCGGTCTCGCAAGCTACTGTCGAAGGTTCGTTGAGAACTTTTCAAAGATCGCGAAGCCTCTTTCAAACCTTCTCCAGAAGCATGTCAAGTACGTTTGGTCTCTGAAATGTGACATCGCTTTCAACACTTTGAAAGAGAAATTGGTCACTGCTCTAGTTCTAACTCCTCCTGATGAATCCAAACCGTTCGATGTCTTCTGCGATGCCTCTCTTCAAGGTCTTGGTGCAGTGTTGATGAAAGAGAAGAAAGTTGTGGCTTATACCTCTTGCCAGTTGAAGCCCAACGAGAAGAACTACCCCACTCATGACCTCGAGTTGGCGGCAGTTTTGCATGCTCTTTTGACTTGGAGACATCTCTTATTGGGAAGAAAAGTGGACATCTTCACTGACCACAAGAGTCTCAAGTACATCTTCACTCAGCCTAATCTCAACCTCAGGCAGACTCGTTGGGTCGAAATGAATCAAGAGTATAATCCGAGTATCGAGTATACTCCAGGCAAGGCCTATGTGATTGCTGACGCATTGAGCAGGAAGGCTTACTGCAATAGTCTGATTATCAAGCCTTACCAACCCGAGCTTTGTGAAGCTTTCCGCAAACTCAATTTGCAAGTTGTTCCTCAAGGTTTCCTCGCCAACCTTCAAGTCTCTCCTACTTTGGAAGATCAGATTTGCGAGGCTCAACTTCTTGATGCTATGGTGAAGAAGGTGAAGATTGGGATTGCCAAGAGTCAACCCAAGTACAAGTGCTATCACCTTGATGACAAGGATACTCTCTTCTTCGAGGATCGTATTGTTGTGCCTAAAGGTGACTGTCGGTGTCAAAACCGGCGGATCTCGGGTAGGGGGTCCCAAACTGTGCGTCTAGGCCGGATGGTAACAGGAGACAAGGGACACGAAGTTTTACCCAGGTTCGGGCCCTCTTGGTGGAGGTAAAACCCTACGTCCTGCTTGATTAATATTCATGATATGGGTAGTACAAGAGTAGATCTACCACGAGATCGAGGAGGCTAAACCCTAGAAGCTAGCCTATGGTATGATTGTTGATGTGTATGTTGTCCTACGGACTAAAACCCTCCGGTTTATATAGACACCGGATAGGGTTAGGGTTACATAGAGTCGGTTACAATGGTAGGAGATCTTCATATTCGTATCGCCAAGCTTGCCTTCCACGCCAAGGAAAGTCCCTTCCGGACACGGGACGGAGTCTTCAATCTTGTATCTTCATAGTCCAGGAGTCCGGCTGAAGGTATAGTCCGGCCATCCGGACACCCCCTAATCCAGGACTCCCTCAGTAGCCCCTGAACCAGGCTTCAATGACGACGAGTCCGGCACGCATATTGTCTTGGGCATTGCAAGGCGGGTTCCTCCTCCAAGTACTTCATAGAAGATTTTGAACACAATAGTGTCCGGCTCTGCAAAATAAGTTTCCACATATTGCCATAGAGAGAATAACATTTACACAAATCTAATCTGCTGACGTATTCCGTAGTGTGACATCACACCACGGCCAAGCTTTTATTCGAACCATTTTACTGTCCCATCTCAGCACGTTATGCGAGGCGGTTTCCTTGGCACATCTTGTTAAAGCAGAGATCGTGTCCCCTTATTCCAGGATTCTCATCAATACGGGCGTGGGTAACCCGACCGCGCCATCGATTACGGCGCTTGGAGATAAGCGAGTTTTATCAGGCTGGTGGGGACATGTAGCTGCGTCCACCCATATAAGGGGATAAGAATCCACCTTTTCACCTACGCCTTCTTCCTCCTTCGCCTATCCATTCTTGCGCACTCGAGCTCCAGCGCCCAAGTCCGCACTCCCCACCTCAACCTTCTCCAGTCATGTCCGGAGCGGGAGGCAAGTGGATGGTCTCCTCCGTCATGGAGGGGCATATCAAAAAGCTGAGGAAGGCCGGATACCTGTCTAACGACATCGTGTACCGGCTCCCCGAGAAGGGGCAGCTCATCCCCACCCCTAGGCCCCATGAGAGGGTGGTGTTTCTCCCCCATTTCCAACACATACTGGGCTTCCCTCTCCACCCATTTGTCCGGGGGCTCATGTTCTACTACAGCCTGGATTTCCATGATTTGGCCCCGAACTTCGTCCTCAACATCTCGGCGTTTATCGTCGTGTGCAAGGCCTTCCTCCGCATCCGCCCCCATTTCGGCCTATGGCTCAAGACTTCCAGCGTCAAGCCAAAGGTGGTGCGCGGCAGCCAAGCGGAGTGCGGAGGCGCCATGGTGGGCAAGATTGCCAACGTCCTCTAGCTCAAGGGCTCCTTTATGGAGACCCTGAAGGGGTGGCAATCGGGGTGGTTTTACATCACCGAGCCACGCGACGCCGAATGGGTCGCACCCCCCGAGTTCCGGTCCGGACCCCCAATGCGGCTCACATCCTGGAAAGAGACGGGCCTATCGTGGGGTAAAAAAGGAGAGCTGACCGTACTCCAAACATGCGTCAAAACCCTGGTGGACAAGAAGCTCAAACTTGTCAACGTAGTCTAGGTTATGCTCATCCGCTTGATCCTCCCGTGCCAACAACGGGCTTTCAACCTATGGGAGTTCGACCCGGCGCGGCACCAGACTCTGAGCAGGCTCTTCGACACGACGCACGAAGATGCCTGGAAGATGCTTTTCAAGGGTGCCGAGGCTCCCGCATCCGCTACTGAGGATCGCGGATTCAGTGCGCAGCGTCACGCTCTCGCGGTAAGCGGTTACTGCATGTGGGATCTAAACTCCCTTACCTTTGACAGGACTGGCAGGTGACATCCGGACAGATCAACTGTCCGGCTCCTTTGCCCGAAGGCCCAGCGGATGCTCGCTTGACGAAGCTGCTGGTTCCGGCACCCTATGTGGTGCCGGAGAAGAAGGTCAAGAAGAAGGCCACGGGGACTCGAAAGAGTGCCCGATGCCCGGAGGTGTCGGATTCATCATCTGACGAATCCAAGATGCACTCCTCCCGTGAAGACGAGGAGGAGGAAGAAGAGACCCCTCCCCCTCCAGCGGGGGAAGGGAAGAAAAGGAAGGCCGCCCCAACTGGGGAGGCCGAAGGCTCCAAGAAGGGGAAAACCCTTCCTCCGGACTACTCCACCGACGCCGATGGCGGCGGAGAGGAGTGGGCGCCTATTGGAAATATGCCCTAGAGGCAATAATAAATTAGTTATTATTATTATATTTCATTGTTCATGATAATCGTTTATTATCCATGCTAGAATTGTATTGATAGGAAACTCAGATACATGTGTGGATACATAGACAACACCATGTCCCTAGTAAGCCTCTAGTTGACTAGCTCGTTGATCAATAGATGGTTACGGTTTCCTGACCATGGACATTGGATGTCGTTGATAACAGGATCACATCATTAGGAGAATGATGTGATGGACAAGACCCAATCCTAAGCCTAGCCAAGATCGTGTAGTTCGTATGCTAAAGCTTTTCTAATGTCAAGTATCATTTCCTTAGACCATGAGATTGTGCAACTCCCGGATACCGTAGGAGTGCTTTGGATGTGCCAAACGTCACAACGTAACTGGGTGGCTATAAAGGTACACTATGGGTATCTCCGAAAATGTCTGTTGGGTTGGCATGAATCGAGACTGGGATTTGTCACTCCGTGTAATGGAGAGGTATCTCTGGGCCCACTCGGTAGGACATCATCATAATGTGCACAATGTGACGAAGGATTTGATCACGGGATGATGTGTTACGGAACGAGTAAAGAGACTTGCCGGTAACGAGATTGAACAAGGTATCGGGATACCGACGATCGAATCTCGGGCAAGTATCGTATCGATAGACAAAGGGAATTGTATACGGGATTGATTGAATCCTTGACATCGTGGTTCATCCGATGAGATCATCGTGGAGCATGTGGGAGCCAATATGGGTATCCAGATCCCGCTGTTGGTTATTGACCAGAGAGTTGTCTCGGCCATGTCTGCATGACTCCCGAACCCGTAGGGTCTACACACTTAAGGTTCGATGACGCTAGGGTTATAGGGAAAGTATGTACGCGGTAACTGAATGTTGTTTGGAGTCCTGGATGAGATCCCGGACATCACGAGGAGTTCCGGAATGGTCCGTAGGTAAAGATTGATATATAGGAAGTATGGTTTTGGCCACCGGAAGTGTTTCGGGCATCACCGGTAGTGTACCGGGACCACCGGAGGGTTCCGGGGGTCCACTGGGAGGGGCCACGGGCCTCGGAGGCCTACATGGGCCAATAGTGGGAAGGGACCAGCCCCTAGGTGGGCTGGGGCGCCTCCCACCAAGGCCCAAGGTGCCTCCTAGAGGGGAAGGGGGCAAACCCTAGGGCAGATGGGCCCTAAGGCCCACCCCAAGTGCGCCTCCCCCTTTCCCCCTTGTGGCCGCCACCCTAGATGGGATCTAGGGCTGCCGCACCCCTTGGGGTGGGAACCCTAGGTGGGGGCGCAGCCCTCCCTCTCCCCCTATATATAGTGGAGGCAAAGGGGCAGCCCAACACACGAAGTTCTTCCCCTGTTGGCGCAGCCCTACCTCTCTCCCTCCTTGTCTCTCGTAGTGCTTGGCGAAGCCCTGCTGGAGTCCCGCGCTCCTCCACCACCACCACGCCGTCGTGCTGCTGCTGGACAGAGTCTTCCCCAACCTCTCCTTCTCCCCTTGCTGGATCAAGGCGTAGGAGACGTCACCGGGCTGCACGTGTGTTGAACGCGGAGGCGCCGTTGTTCGGCGCTTAGATCGGAATCAACCGCGATCTGAATCGCTACGAGTACGGCTCCTTCATCCGCGTTCTTGCAACGCTTCCGCTTAGCGATCTACAAGGGTATGTAGATGCACTCTCCTTCCCCTTGTTGCTAGATTACTCCATAGATTGATCTTGGTGATGCGTAGAAAATTTTAAATTTCTGCTATGATCCCCAACAGTGGCATCATGAGCTAGGTCTATGCGTAGTTTCTATGCACGAGTAGAACACAAGTTGTTGTGGGCGTCGATTTTGTCAATTTACTTGTCGTTACTAGTCTTATCTTGATTCGGCGACATCGTGGGATGAAGCGGCCCGGACCGACCTTACACGTACGCTTACGTGAGACTGGTTCCACCGACTGACATGCACTAGTTGCATAAGGTGGCTAGCGGGTGTCTGTCTCTCCCACTTTAGTCGGATCAGATTCGATGAAAAGGGTCCTTATGAAGGGTAAATAGAAATTGGCATATCACGTTGTGGTTTTGGCGTAGTAAGAGCGTTCTTGCTAGAAACCTATAGCAGCCACGTAAAAACTTGCAACAACAATTAGAGGACGTCTAACTTGTTTTTGCAGCATGTGTCGTGTGATGTGATATGGCCAAAAGGATGTGATGAATGATATATGTGATGTATGAGATTGATCATGTTCTTGTAATAGGAATCACGACTTGCATGTCGATGAGTATGACAACCGGCAGGAGCCATAGGAGTTGTCTTAATTTATTTATGACCTGCGTGTCAACTTAAACGTCATGTAATTACTTTACTTTATTGCTAAAGCGTTAGCCATAGTAGTAGAAGTAATAGATGACGAGACAACTTCAAGAAGATCATGATGATGGAGATCATGGTGTCATGCCGGTGACAACGATGATCATGGAGCCCCGAAGATGGAGATCAAAAGGAGCAAAATGATATTGGCCATATCATGTCACTATTTGATTGCATGTGATGTTTATCATGTTTTACATCTTATTTGCTTAGAACGACGGTAGCTTAAATAAGATGATCCCTCACTAAAATTTCAAGAAAAGTGTTCCCCCTAACTGTGCACCGTTGCGAAGGTTCGTTGTTTCGAAGCACCATGTGATGATCGGGTGTGATAGATTCTAACGTTCGAATACAACGGGTGTTGACGAGCCTAGCATGTACAGACATGGCCTCGGGACACATGCGAAACACTTAGGTTGACTTGACGAGCCTAGCATGTACAGACATGGCCTCGGAACACGGAAGACCGAAAGGTCGAACATGAGTCGTATAGAAGATACGATCAACATGAGATGTTCACCGATGTTGACTTGTCCGTCTCACGTGATGATCGGACACGGCCTAGTTGACTCAGATCATGCTTCACTTAGATGACTAGAGGGATGTCTATCTGAGTGGGAGTTCATTGAATAATTTGATTAGATGAACTTAATTATCATGAACATAGTCTAAATTGTCTTTGCAAATATGTTGTAGATAAATAGCTCACGTTGTAGCTCCCTATTTCAATACGTTCCTAGAGAAAGACCAAGTTGAAATATATTGTAAGCAATGATGCGGACTGGGTACGTAGTCCGAGGAGTGTCCTAACTGCTACACAGAAGGCTTACATCTTTGATGCACCGCTCGATGTGCAAACCCCTACAACGTCATCTGTGGATGTTGTGAACACCTGACAGACACATCCTGATGACTACTTAATAGTTTAGTGCACCATACTTTACGGCTTAGAATTGGGATTCCAATGACGTTTTGAACGCCATAAGACATATGAGATGTTCCAAGAGCTGAAATTGGGATTTCAGGCTCATGCCCGTGTTGAGAGGTGTGAGACCTCTGACAAGTTCTTTTGCCAACAAGATGGAGGAGAATAGCTCAGCTAGTGAGCATGTGCTCAGAATGTCTGGGTGCTACAATCACTTAAATCAAGTGGGAGTTAAACTTCCAGATAAGATAGTGATTGATAGAGTTCTCTAGCCACTATCACTAAGCTACTAGATCTTCGTGATGAACTATTACATGCAAGGGATGGAGTTGATCCCGAAGCTGTTCGCGGTGCTTAAGACCGCAAAAGGTAGAAATCAAGAAGGAGCATCAAGTGTTGATGGTTTAACAAGACCACTGGTTTCAAGAAGGGCAAGGGCTAGAAGGGAAACTTCATGGATGGCAAACCAGTTGCCGCTCCAGTGAAGGAACCCAAGGTTGAACCCAAACCCGAGACTAAGTGCTTCTATTGTAAGGGGAACGGTCACTGGTAGCGGAATTACCCCAAATGCATGGTAGATAAGAAGGCTGGAAACTTCAACAAAGTATATACGTGTTATTAATGTGTACCTCACTAGTACTCCTAGTAGCACCTGGGTATTGGATACCGGTTCAGTTACTATTATTGGTGACTTGAAGCAAAAGCTATGGACTAAACGGAGACTGGCTAAGGGCGAGGTGACGATGTGTGTTGGAAGTGTTTCCAAAGTTGATGAGATCACCATCGCACGCTCCATCTGCCTTCGGGATTAGTATTGAACCTAGATAAATGTTAATATGCAGAACGGGTATACTGCTCGTGATAGAGACCACCTGGGAGTTCCGTAGTGCGACGTGGCTTGTCTGCTTCCTTGGTTCTTGCATCGTTTGTGCGGCAATTGAACTGCCGAACAGGCCTTCCGAAGGATGACGTCCTGAAAGTAAGAGAAAACTAAAAAATCGGCAGCCCCTGGTACGGTTTAAGCCGTGTTTTGGGCGTGCCGTGATGGTGCCCCTCCCCCTGTGCCCATGGTATCTCTAGAGCGTAGTTATGTACGTGAAGTACTGGCGTCGCCTTTTTGCGAGGGTTGGGGTTGGGGCCGCATTGCTACGCCTGCTCGGATCGTGCCAGGCGGTCTTGTTGTAGGTTACTCCGGGCGCGCTTGACGGTGTCCAGTCGTTTAGTGGTCGGACTGGAGAACTGCCTGGAGAGGCTGCTTTGAACTTCCGCTGCAAGGGCCGCCGTGTGCTCCTCCGTTCAGAGGGAGCGTTTGGTGTTTCCATTGACCGTAATTACTCCTCGAGGGCCTGGCATCTTGAGCTTAAGGTATCCGTAATGTGGTACCGCATTGAACTTAGCGAATGCGGTTCGCCCGAGCAGTGCGTGATAGCCACTGCGGAATGGGACTATGTCGAAGATTAACTCCTCGCTTCGGAAATTATCCGGAGATCCGAAGACCACTTCAAGTGTGACTGAGCCTTTACAGTTGGCCTCTACACCTGGTATTACGCCTTTAAAGGTTGTTTTTGTGGGCTTAATCCTCGAGGGATCTATGCCCATTTTTCACACTGTATCCTGGTAAAGCTGGTTCAGACTACTGCCGCCGTCCATAAGGACTCTAGTGAGGTGAAATCCGTCAATAATTGGGTCTAGAACCAATGCGGCGAATCCGCCATGATGGATGCTAGTGGGATGGTCCCTTCGATCAAAGGTGATCGGGCAGGAGGACCATGGGTTGAACTTTGGGGCGACTGGCTCTACCGTGTATACGTCCCTTAACGCGCGCTTCCGCTCCCTTTTGGGGACGTGGGTTGCGTATATCATGTTCACCGCCGCACTTGTGGGGGGAAACCCTTCTGTCCACTATTGTTCGGCGGCCGGGGCTCCTCATCGTCAATGCTATGCAGCCCCTTGTCTTCATTTTCGGCATTTAACTTGCCTGCCTGCTTGAACACCCAACAATCCCTGTTGGTGTGATTGGCCGGCTTTTCGGGGGTGCCATGTATCTGGCACGAGCGGTCGAGTATACGGTCCAAACTGGACGGGCCCCTAGGATTCCTTTTGAATGGCTTTTTCCGCTGACCGGATTTAGAGCCTCTGAATCCGGCATTAACTGCCGTATCCTCAACATTGTCGCCGTTCATGCGGTGCTTCTGCTTGTTGCGACGCGACCTGCCACTATTGTCCCTGGTGTCCGAATTACCAGGGTTCTTGGTCATATTGTTGCTACGAGCAAGCCAGCTGTCTTCTCCCGCGCAAAAGCGGGTCATGAGTGTCGTGAGTGTTACCATAGATTTCGGCTTTTCCTGTCCAAGGTGCCGGGCCAGCCACTCGTCACGGATATTGTGCTTGAAGGCTGCTAGGGCCTCAGCGTCCGGACAGTCGACTATTTGATTCTTCTTTGTTAGGAACCGTGTCCAGAATTGCCTGGACGATTCCTCTGGCTGCTGAATTACGTGACTTAGGTCATCGGCGTCTGGGGGTCACACATAAATGCCCTGGAAATTGTCGAGGAATGCGGCTTCCAGGTCCTCCCAACAACTGATTGATCATGTTGGCAAGCTGTTAAGCCAATGCCGAGCTGGTCCTTTAAGCTTGAGTGGGAGGTATTTGATGGCGTGGAAATCATCACCGCGGGCCATGTGGATGTGAAGGAGATAATCCTCGATCCATACCGCAGGATCTGTTGTGCCATCATATGATTCGATGTTTATGGGTTTGAAACCCTCGGGGATTTGATGATCCATTATTTCGTCTGTAAAGCAGAGTGGGTAATCCTCGATCCATACCGCAGGATCTGTTGTGCCATCATATGATTCGATGTTTATGGGTTTGAAACCCTCGGGGATTTGATGATCCATTATTTCGTCTGTAAAGTAGAGTGGGTGTGCGGCGCCTCTGTACTGGGCTATATCGTGACGTAGCTCCAATGAGCCTTGTCTATTGTATTCGGCCCCGCCGAATTTGTGGCCGGCGTGACGGTTACCGTCTCAAGCCATGGGGCGTCCACGCGATCTGTAGATCGATCTTGTTTGCCTTGCCTTGTCCTCCAACATGTCTCGTAAGTCCGCCGCATATTCCCGTGCCTTGGTACGGGGTGCGGCTTGAGTGGAGGGCCGAGAGGCCTCTCTGTCGTGACCACGAGGTGGCCGGTCAGCCGCATCAAGTGCTTCCTCCTCTAAACGGGGTAGCAACCTGCGCTTTGGGTAGCTCTTGGAGGGGCGTTCGAGTTTATGCTCTTCGGCCGCAAGGACTTCAGTCCATCTGTCGACTAGCAAATCTTGATCAGCCCTAAGCTGTTGCTGTTTTTTCTTGAGGCTTCTTGTCGTGGCCATAAGCCTGCGTTGAAAACGCTTTTGCTCGACGGGATCCTCTGGCACAACGAATTCGTCGTCGTCGAGGCTTGCCTCGTCTTCGGAGGGAGGCATATAATTATCGTCCTCGACCTCTCTGTCTGCCGCTCTCTCGTGAGGGCTGGTTTCTCCATCCTCCTGTGCTAAATCTTGCTGGAGGGGGTTTTCTTCGGCGCTTTCTGGAGTATTATTATCTCCCTTGCTGGAATCACCGTGTTTGGTTTGGCGGGATTTTGAGCGGCGCCGTTAACGCCGGCGCTTAGCCTGTTTCTTGGAGGGGTCATCCTCCGCTATTCCATCGCCATCTCCCTCTTTTGGGGTGTCCACCATGTATATGTCATATGACGAGGTGGCTTTCCAGGGCCTAGTAGGCGCTGGTTCTTCATCATCTCCTTCATCGGTGTCCATACCAACGATATCTTCAGAGTCGAAGTCGAGCATGTCGGTTAAGTCGTCGACAGTGGCTACAAAGTGGGTGGTGGGTGGGCTTTGAATTTCTTCATCGTCCGTACCCCAAACTTGCTGACCGTAGTCCAGCCAGGGCTCTCATGATAAAGAGAGAGACTTCAGTGACTTCAGGATATCGCCAAAAGGCGAGTGCTGAAAGATGTCCGCGGCGGTAAACTCCATGACAGGCACCCAATCGGATTCGATCGACAGGGGCGCGGGGGGCTCGGAGTCCGGAGAGGAGTCCGGCTCCTTGGAGTCACGGGTCTCGCAGAGTACGGGGCTGGTGCTTGGCTCAATCGCCGTTGGGGTTGCAGCCCCCGAGGTGGCGTCCAACCGCCCATCCTCGATCGGCACAGTTGGCTCCGAATTAAGGGTCGGAGCCGATGCGGGTGCGGCCTCCAGGGCACTGTTCGGCAGCAGAGCTAGATCATGCTCGTCGTGACAGTGCGGCGCGCTCGGCAGTGGCTCGAATCCGTCGAAGGTCAAGTCCCCGCGGATGTCAGCCGTGTAGTTTAAACTTCCAAATCTGACCTGACGGCCAGGGGCGTAGCTTTCGATCTGCTCCAGACGGCCAAGCGAATTGGCCCGCAGTGCGAAACCGCCGAAGACGAAGATCTGTCCGGGGAGGAAGCTCTCACCCTAGACTACATCGCTATCGATGATCGTAGGAGCCATCGAGCCTGACGGCGACGACACAGAGGAACTCTCAATGAAAGCACCAATGTCGGTGTCAAAACCGGTGGATCTCGGGTAGGGGGTCCCAAACTGTGCGTCTAGGCCGGATGGTAACATGAGACAAGGGACACGAAGTTTTACCCAGGTTCGGGCCCTCTCGATGGAGGTAAAACCCTACGTCCTGCTTGATTAATATTGATGATATGGGTAGTACAAGAGTAGATCTACCACGAGATCGAGGAGGCTAAACCCTAGAAGCTAGCCTATGGTATGATTGTTGATGTGTATGTTGTCCTACGGACTAAAACCCTCCGGTTTATATAGACACCGGATAGGGTTAGGGTTACATAGAGTCGGTTACAATGGTTGGAGATCTTCATATCCGTATCGCCAAGCTTGCCTTCCACGCCAAGGAAAGTCCCTTCCGGACACGGGACGGAGTCTTCAATCTTGTATCTTCATAGTCCAGGGGTCCGACTGAAGGTATAGTTCGGCCATCCGGACACCCCCTAATCCAGGACTCCCTCAGTGACCTTCATAAAGTTATTATGAACGAGGCTCACAATTCAATCCTCTCTATCCACTCTGGGAGTACGAAGATGTACCAGGACCTCAAGCAGGCTTATTGGTGGACTCGAATGAAGCGCGAGATTGCTCAGTTCGTGAATGAATGTGATGTCTGTAGAAGAGTGAAGGCAGAACACCAAAGACCAGCGGGTCTCCTCCAACCTCTTGCCATTCCAGAATGGAAGTTTGACCACATTGAGATGGACTTCGTGACTGGGTTTCCAAAGTCCAAGCGTGGCAATGATGCTATATTCGTTGTCATCGACAAACTCACTAAAGTGGCTCATTTTTTGCCTATCAAAGAGTCTATCACTTCAGCTCAATTGGCAGAGCTTTATACCTCTCGGATTGTTTCTCTGCACGGTATTCCATAGTTGATCTCTTCAGACCATGGCAGCATCTTTACCTCCAAGTTTTGGGATTCTTTTCAGAAGGCCATGGGCACCAACATCCGCTTCAGCAGAGCTTTCCATCCTCAAACTAGCGGTCAAGTCAAGCGTGTCAATCAGATTCTTGAAGATATGCTCAGGGCTTGCGTGATCTCCTTCGGTATGAAGTGGGAATATTGTCTTCCATATGCTGAATTCTCCTACAACAACAGTTTTCAAGCAAGTTCGGGCAAGGCCCCATTTGAAATTCTCTATGGCGGGAAGTGCCGTACTCCTCTTAACTGGTCAGAGACCGGTGAACGTCAACTTCTCGGAAATGACTTGATCACAGAGGCAGAGGAAATGTGCAAAGTCATTCGAGATAACCTCAAAGCAGCGCAATCGCGTCAGAAGAGCTACTATGATAGTAAGAATCGTGATTTGGCTTTCGAGATCGGAGACCATGTTTACCTCCGCGTCTCTCCAATGAAAGGTACTCGTCGCTTCGGTATCAAAGGGAACCTTGCCCTAGATATGTGGGACCTTTAAAAATTGTCAGCAAGAGAGGCGATCTCGCCTATCAACTCGAGCTTCCTCCAAACTTTGCAAATGTGCACGATGTGTTCCATGTCTCTCAGCTCTGCAAGTGCTTCAAGACTCCTGACCGCACTGTCAACTTCGAAGACATTGATCTCCAAGAAGACCTTTCTTATCGTAAGCACCCAGTTGCTATTCTTGAAGAGACTGAACGCAAGACTCGCAATAAGTCAATCAAATTCCTCAAAGTCAAGTTGTCACACCATTCCGACCGTGAAGACACCTGGGAACGCGAGGATCACCTCCGTTCTGAGTACCCGGCGTTTTTCCTGTCCTAGATCTCGGGACGAGATCCTTTCGTAGTGGTGGAGTGTTGTAACACCCCGGATGTAATTTACCTTATATGTATCTCAACTCTTGCCGTTTTCGGCGCTAAGTTATTTTAGTTTCCTCGGGTTCGGGTTTTTGTCTCCATGTGTTGTTGCCATTGTCATGAATCTCATATCATGTCTTCATGTGCATTGCATTTGCATACGTGTTCATCTCATGCATCCGAGCATTTTCCCCGTTGTCCGTTTTGCATTCCGGCGCTCCTATCTCCTCCGGTGGTCCTTTCTACCTCTTTTCATGTGTGGGGGTTAAACATTTCCGGAGTGGACTGAGACTTGTCATGCGGCCTTGGTTTACTACCGGTAGACCGCCTGTCAAGTTTTGTACCATTTGGACTTCGTTTGATACTCCAACGGTTAACCAAGGGACCGAGAAGGCCTCGTGTGTGTTGCAGCCCAACATCCTTCCAATTTGGCTCAAAACCCACCAAAACCCTCTCCATCATCTAGAGCATTCGATCATGATCGCGTGGCCGAAAACCGCACCTCATTTGGACTCTCCTAGCTCCTTCTATGCCTATATATAGACCCTCTCTCGAAATTCCCGGATCTCCTCTTTCCCCAAACCCTAGAAATCATCTCCGCCGCCATCGGACACGTCCGGCCGCAACCGGACGCGTCCGCCCGCCGCGCCCAGCCAGCCACACGCCGCCACGTGTCGCCGTCGGGTCTCCCCCGCCGCCGGCCTGCTCGGCCCAGGGAGGGCCCCCGAGAGCCCGCGCTGCCGTTCGTCCCCGCCGCCTCACCTCCTCACCGACCCGTCGCCGCGCCGCCCGAACCTCACGCCGGCGCCGCCGCGTGCCATCGCCGGCCCGGGTCGCTCCGCCCCATTCCACCTCACCCCCACGGCCGCGCCGCCCCTCGCCGCTCCGCCGTCGCCACTCCGGCGTCCGCCTCCTCATCTCCTCGCCCCAGCCGGCCTCCTCCACTCCGGCAAGCCCTCCTCTGGCCGGCGTGCCTCGCCAAGTCCGGCAACAAACTTCAGCGAGCTCCCCGTCGATCCTCGGCGTCCGTGCATCGTGGATCTAGATCCGGTGCTACAGTAACCCTTGGGGTTGACCTCGATTTTTCCCTAAGTCTGCATATTTTTTTGCATTGTTCATCGCATCGTAACTTTGCATCCGTAGATCCGATTTGAGCGTGTAGCATATCAAAATATTCGCCTCAGAGAGTACATCATTTCATCTCATTGCATCATTTTCATTTGAGCTCATCTTGATGCCCGAAATGCTGTTGGAAGAGAGCTATTTGAGATAATTGTCAGATCTGCTGCATCAAATAGCTATTTGTCATTTTTCCATGTTTAATGTGTGCATGATATGCTCCTGAGCTCTACATGTGTTTTGTTATATGCCATGCCATCTTTACAGAGATGCTTACCATGTATTTTTGTGATGTGTGTGATGACTAGCACAAGCTTGCAAAGTAGTGCATTCGTTAATGCTGATTTCAGGGACTTGGAATTTCTCTTAAGTCCTTGATCTGTTTTTGTCAATATGCCATATGTTGATGTTGTTTCCTAGTGATCCGTGCCTCTTTTGAGGATGATCAGTAAGGATGATTTGTTAATATTGTGGTGCTCTATCCATCCATGCCTTTGTTTGCAATTATGGAGCAGCCTAGCTTTAGTCAATCGAGCTCTACTTTTGCTATTTCGTGAATCCTGGCAGATTGTTTACTTGTTAGCGATTTTGCCGAGGATGTTGTTGTTGATCCGTGCATGATATGTTGTTGTTCTTGCCATGTATAGCTTCTATAATATGTATTATTGATGGGTGTATGCTTAGTTGGTCATGCCATACTCTGTAACGAGTGCATCGAGCTCGTGAACATGCCTACTCGTTAACATATTTGCATGCTCCAGTTTTTCACTAAGTCTGTAATCTGATTATGTTTTTGCCATGTTCACATGCTTACAATTGTTTTTTCCGATCCCTTTTGGCTCAAGGTCACTAAGGGACTTTTGTTAAGTGCTTTGAGTAGCTTCATGCCATTCCTTGATTTGCCATGTTAAGTTCCTGTAGCATATAGTTTTCATGCTCCAAAGTGTGCTACCTGATGTTAAATTCCAGACTTGTGTTAATTTCACTAAGTCTGAAACCTGTTATCGTTTGCATTTTTGCCATGCTTGTTTGAACCTGTTAATAGATGAATTGGCCGTAGCTCAGTGTTCGTCGTTTGTCAAGCATCATGAGTGGATCCCTGCCATGTATTTTGTTGTCATGTTTGAGTGTTGTATCATATTTATCTTGATGCATTTAGATGGCTACTTGCTGTTTATCGCAGACCGGTGCCATATTTGGTTTGCTTGCCATTTCCAAACCGTGCATCCGTTTCCGGTGTTCTTTATATCGATTTCAACCTATATCACCTCACCTTTCTAGTGGCACTCTTGGATTTCCAAGTTGAGGCCAGGTTCAATCATTCCTTGTCAAATCTTGCATATGCATCACATATCGCATCCCGCATAGCATACCATGTTTGCATCATGTTGTTCGAGCTTTGCACGGGGTTGATTGTGTTCCTTTTGCTTGTTTGTTTTGTTTGGGTAGAGCCGGGAGACGAGTTCACTAACGAGGAGCCCGTTGAGTTTGCTTACGAGGACCAAGTCAACTCTGACAACTTTGCAGGCAAGATGATCATACCCTCGAAATCACTTCTATCTTTGCTTGCTAGATGCTCGCTCTTTTGCTATGCCTATGCTACGATGCCTACCACTTGCTTATCATGCCTCCCAAATTGCCATGTCAAACCTCTAACCCACCATGTCCTAGCAAACCGTTGATTGACTATGTTACCGCTTTGCTCAGCCCCTCTTATAGCGTTGTTAGTTGCAGGTGAAGTTTGGAGATCGTTCCTTGTTTGAACATTGTTTATTTGTTGGGATATCACTATATTATCTTATCATCTTAATGCATCTATATACTTGGTAAAGGGTGGAAGGCTCGGCCTTTTTCCTAGTGTTTTGTTCCACTCTTGCCACCCTATTTTCCATCATATCGGTGTTATGTTCCCGGATTTTGCGTTCCTTACGCGGTTGGGTGATAATGGGAACCCCTTGATAGTTCGCCTTGAATAAAACTCTTCCAGCAATGCCCAACTTTGGTTTTACCATTTGCCTCCTAGCCTCTTTTTCCCTTGGGTTCCGCGGACTCAAGGGTCATCTTTATTTAAACCCCTGGGCCAGTGCTCCTATGAGTGTTGGTCCAACCTGTCAGCTGCCGGTGGCCACCAGGGGTAACTCTGGGCTGGCCTACCCGTACCTTGGACAATCCGGTGTGCCCCGATAACGAGATATGTGCAGCTCCTATCGGGATTTGTCGGCACATTCGGGCGGTGTTGCTGGTTAATTTTACCCTTGTCGAGGATGTCTGGTAGAACCGGGATGCCGAGTCTGATCGGAATGTCTCGGGAGAAGGTTTATCCTTCGTTGACCGTGAGAGCTTGTGATGGGCTAAGTTGGGACTCCCCTGCAGGGTTTTGAACTTTCGAAAGCCGTGCCCGCGGTTATGGGCAGATGGGAATTTGTTAATGTCCGGTTGTAGATAACATGAACCTTAACTTAATTAAAATGAATCAACTGCGTGTGTAACCGTGATGGTCTCTTCTCGGCGGAGTCCAGGAAGTGAACACGGTGTTGGAGTAATGCTTGACTTAGGTTGTTCTATAGTTCTTCGTTCGTGCTTTGCCTTCTCTTCTCGCTCTCTTTTGCGAACAGGCTAGCCACCATATATTCTAGTCGCTTGCTGCAGCTCCACATATTACCTTGCCTTACCTATAAGCTTAAATAGTCTTGATGCGAGGGTGCGAGATTGCTAAGTCCCCGTGGCTCACAGATTACTTCCAAACCAGATGCACGGACCGATGAATCCGTTCCAGATGATGCGATTGAGCTCAAGTGGGAGTTCGACGAAGACTCACGCCCTTACTATGTGTCTTTCCCTGATGATCACTAGTGGTGCCCAGTTGGGGCGATCGGGACCGTGTCGCATGTTGGGTTGATCTTTTATTTTGGTACCGTAGTCGGACCATGAGTGTATTGGATGATTGTAATGTTATTCATGTACTTTGTGTGATGTGGCGAGTGTAAGCCAACTATGTACCTTTTCCCCTATTATCTATTTACATGGGTTGTTGTGAAGATTACCTTACTTGCGACATTGCTTTCAATGCGGTTATGCCTCTAAGTCGTGCTTCAACACGTAGGAGATATAGCTGCATCGAGGGCGTTACACGTATGCTGTATATCACACATGCCTTCATCTGGCTGCCCGTTTCTTTTGTTCCTCCTCATCGCAAACAGTTCATTGAACTGAACTGTATGCCCTGCATCGCACACGCAACTAAAATCCGAACCGTGTTTGATGGCTTTGCCATCGCAAATGTTTTGCACCTTTTTGATGGTTCTTTTACACCACCGTTTGCGATTATTGCATCGCACATAGTTTCATCGAAGGGTCTCTAATCATAGTGCTGCGTTAGCAGCATCCTGCAGTAGTGGCTTACTTAGGTTTGAAATGGCATAACAATCTTGGTAACCTCATATATGTCATATAGTTTTATTATTTTCCTCGAAAATGACATAATAAGCCTAAGTAGCTCCAAAATGATCAATTTTACCTAAGTTAGCTCTAAAATGCTAAATTAGCTCTAATATGCTTAGTTACTTAGGTTAGCTCAATAAAGACCTGTACTTAGCTTAATTATGTCAAAAATGGCATAATATGCTTAGTTAACTAAAAATGGCATAATTAGCTAGGTTAGCTCCAAAATGACCTATTTTACCTAGGTTAGCTCCAATATGATCCATTTTACCTAGGTTAGCTCCAAAATGACCAAGTTTACCTAGGTTAGCTCCAATATGATCCATTTTAGCTAGGTTAGCTCCAAAATGATCCATTTTACCAATGTTAGCTCAAAAATGGTATAATTACTTATGCTAGCACAAAAATGACCTACACTTACCCTTTTTTCCTCCAAATTGACATAATAAGCTTAGTTAGCTCAAAAATGGCATAATTACCTATGTAAGCTCTAAAATGACACAAATAAGGAATAAGAAGAAGAAAAACAAGGAAGAGGAGAAAAAGAAGAATAGAAGAAGAAAGAGAAGAAAAAGAAAGAATAAAAGAAGAAGAATGAGAAGGAAAAAGGTAAAAACCTTCTTCTTCTTCTACACTTCTTCTTCTTCTTCTTCCAGTCTTCTTCTTCTTCTTCTTCTTCTTCTTCTTCTTCTAGTCTTCTAGTCTTCTTCTTCTTCTTATCCAAAATGACCTAAGTTAGCTATAATGTGCTTAGTTACCTAGGTTAGCTCAATAATGACCTATACTAAGCTACTTTATATGAAAAATGGCATAATATGCTTAGTTCACTCAAAAATGGCATAATTAGCTAGGTTAGCTCCATTTTACCTAAGTATGCTTACTTCTTCTAATCATCTTATTCTAACTTTCTTATTTCCCATTTTGCAGATTTCATTCACTTGACGAAAGCTTGCATTGATGGAGTGCTTCTTATCCCTATCTCTGTTTCTTTTGTATCATTGGATGAAACTATTGTAATATATATGGTTGGATGCCTCTATGTTGAACTTGCTATGTATGATGGAACTATGCATGGAACTTGGTATGGTTGGATGGAACTATGCATGTATGATGAAGTTATGTGTTGGATATCTTATATGTTTGCTCTGTAATTGCCCTGTGAAATATATATATATAATCTATTTGCTTTGAAAATGTTTGGATATAAGAAAAAAACAGAAAAAAGAGACAATGCAACCTCTTTCGTCGGCCACCGGCGGCAAAGGGTTCTTCGCCATCTGCCACGGACGGCCAAGAAGACACGTGGCAGTAACCTATGCAACTTGGGAGCTAACCATTTGGTTACTTTGTCGTTCACCAGCAGACATCAAAGGGGAGGGAATGTTTGTCGTCCGCTGGCAGACGGCAAAGGCTGCCGTTAGCCACCTAACGTGGCTAACTCCTATTAGTTGCCGTCTGTTTTCTTTGCCGTCTGCCACTGACGGCAACGATTCTTTGCCGTCCTGTTTGAAGAAGCAACTGGCAAAGAACCACTTTACTGTAGCCCTCTTTGCCGGATAGCTTTGCCGTCGGTGGCAGACGACAAAGTGCTTTACCGTCTGCTCTTAGTGCCTCTGCCGTCTGCTGTGGCAGATGGCAAATAAGCTGATTTCTGTAGTGAATGGATAAGTGGTGAGGTTGCAACAACAGTAAGCATTTGTGTGGTGGCTAACTTATGAATACAAGAATAAGAAAAGAAACTACACATAACGTTTGCAATATAGTAATGATCAAGGAGTGATCCTGAACTACTTACGAGTCATACATAACCCCATCGTGTTCTCTTCTCGAACTCACTCGAAAAGAGACAGTCACAGTTACACATGCGGTTGGTGTATTTTAATTTAGATCTGGTGTCAAGTTCACTACAACCGGATATTAAAAATTCCTATCCGCCACATAACCACGGGCACGACTCTCGAAAAGATTAAACCCTACAGGGGTGTCCCAACTTAGTCCATCACAAACTCTCACGATCAACGGAGGAAAATCCTCCTCCCGGAACAACTCGATCAAGCTCGGAATCCCGGTTCACAAGACATTTCGACAATGGTAAAACAAGTCCAACAAGACCTCCTGACATGCCGACACCCTGATAGTAGCTGCGCGTATCTCGTGTCAGGCCACGATCGGATGAACACTACGTACGACAGCCAAAAACCCGAGTTGCCCCAGGTGGCGCCGAAAGTGGCTCTAGTTTGGACCAACACTCATGAGGAGCAGTGTCCCGAGGTTGTTAATTAAGTCCTCGGGGTCCAAAAAGTCCCTATGCAAGTTTCAGTTGTTATTAGGCAAATGTAAAACCAATGTTGGGCCTTGCTGGCAGAGTTTTATTCAAAGCAAACTGTCAAGGGGGGCCCATAAACCCCGACCATGTTAGGAAGGCAAAATCAAGGAACATAACACCGGTATGAAAGAAACTAGGGCGACAATAGTGGAACAAAACACCAAGCAAAAGGCTAAGCCTTCCACCCTTTACCAAGTATATGGATGCATTAATTAAATAAGAGATATTGTGATATCCCATGATATCCATGTCCCAACATGGAACAACCTGCAACTAGCAACGCTATAAGAGGGGCTGAGCAAAGCGGTAACATAGCCAAACAATGGTTTGCTGGGAAGGTGGAAACAGGTTAGAGGCTATCATGGCAATTTGGGAGGCTTGATAAACAAGTGGTGGGTAGCGCAATATAGCAATAGCATCGAGACAACTAGCATAGAAAAGATAGTAGGGGTATCTAGGTAACGGCCATCTTGCCTGAAAGCCTGCTAGGAAGAAGACTGAATCCATGAAGAAGACGAACGAGCGTAGTTGAACGGATCCTCACAATCGCAACGAAACCTAGACTATCAACAAGAAGCACAACCAGAAAGAAGCAAACAACATGGTAAACAAGCAAGCATAATCATAGCATGATGCACAAAAAAGTATGATGCATGTCCGGATTAAATATGCATCGCATGGCAAAGTGCAACAAACAATACTACACATTAAGTGGAGCTCAATATGCAACGAGTTGCATATTGAGGAAACACCACATTCGAATTATTTAGTTCACTCTCGGTTATCTACCCATTAATATTAATGTTGGTTAACGTGGCAGGAGGTGAAGCATAATAAAACTACCTATCTAGGAAAGTTTAAATGAGGCCGGAACAAAAACCAACAATTCCAGAAAATCCCCATATGCAATTTTCGAATTTGGTACTGTTCTGCCCTGAACCACATTCTACAGTTGTTAAACATGCTAAATATGTGCACCATGTTAATCTATGCATATTTCTTGACCATTTACATATAAAGTTTATTTAATTCGGAGCTACGGTTATTTAGTTATGAAATAAAGCATTTTAGCACGACATTTATTCAAATTAATACAAACAACACATTTAAACATGGGTGAAAGTGGCATATTGTGAAACTAGATGAAATTCTAAGCATTTTACATATTTAATTCATTTTAATCCGATGCATGGTTTATGAATTATTAATGCATGAACACGAGGGACTATTTTTTTGTAAATATGCAGTTTTCTGGGATATAGCTAAAATCGCAAGAATTGGAAAAACTAGTCGGGCCGAATCTGGTCAGGAAGCCCAACAGAGGGAAAAGGTCGGGGCTGCTCACCTTGGGCCTACAGGCCGGAGGTGAAGGGGAGGCGGCCCAGGTGCGTACGGTTGTGGGACTTGGCGTGGTCATTGGGAGGCGAGCGGCGCTCTATCAACGAGGGGTGGTTCCCTGGCCTCGCTCGATGTAGAGGAAGCAGACAGAGAAGGTGAGACGCGGGGCAACTTCAGGCGATGCAAGGTGCGGCGGCGGATGGAGCTTCTGCTCCAGCGACGCGACGGTGCAGGGAACAGAGGGAGATGCAGATCCGGGTGCTGGACGGCGTCCCAAGTGAAACCCGAGGCGAGGCAGGGGCCAGCACCATGTGGATCCTGTGAGACAAATGAGAGAGAGAGATGAGTCCAAGAGGAGGGAGCAGCGGCAGAAGAAGAGGCGTGCAACAGGGAGGATGAGAGGAAGGAGAGGAAGGGGAACGACAGCGGCCTGGAGCTCGGGCGACTCACCGGATAGACGAGGACGGTGAGGTTCGGCGCTGGATTCGGAGACGAGCGGGAGGAGGGAGGAGGGCCAGGAGGCAGGCCGACGTGGTCCCGTGGCGGCCGTCGCTCGAGAGGCGATGGAGCCCTGCAGCAGGGGGGGGGGGGGGGGTAGAACGAGGCGCCATGGATGAGCTCCTGATCGTTCCGGTGGACAGCAAGCAAGGAACTCGGGCGCCTTGACGCAGAGGTGCCATGGATCGAGAGGATGGAGCCCGGGGACGGGAGGATCCAGTAGTCGGGGATGGTGGCGTTGGGCAGAGGAGGAGCTCCTCTCCTGTGGGCTTGAGCAACGCAAGGGGGAGGATTTGGTGGTGGCTGGTGGCCTTGATGGGGGTAGGAGGCAAGGGCGAGCTCTGGTTGTCCAGTGCTGAAGAAGAGGTGGAGCAGTGGCTGCTGTGGTCGGAGGTTTGAGAGGAATCAGGAGGATATCCCAAGGAGGAGGAGACAGTGGGCTGGCGGTGACGTGAAATGGGATGGATGTGACATCTCCCTAGATTTTAGGGTTTGGTATGGTTATATAGCAGGTGGATTAGCTTAGGGGCTATCCGGTCCCTCCGATTGAAATCGGACGACCGGGAATAAATAGGTTAGGAAGTCCAAACAATGAACCGGAGATATTTTAGATATGTTTGGGGATGATCTGGACCCAGCGGTCACGACTCTTTGGGTCGGGTTCAAGACAGCTTTCGGACGCGCGCGAGGGGTTTGACTAAAGAGAGGGGAGTTGGATGGGCTCAGAGAAGAGATAGAAGAGAGTGATCCGGTTGACCTGAGAGGAGGTCAACAAAGACAAGGAAGAAATGGCAACTACGAGCGGATGCAATTTTTAAGAAAATATGCAGATGCAATGCGCATGATGCCATGATGAAATGCAACAAGCAAAGTAAATCACACGGGTGCAACGAAATAAGTGGAACGCTTCTGGAGCGTCGGTCTCGGGTCATCATAGAAACCACCTCAAAGTTATTCTTTCCGATCAATCCAGTGAGCTATTCCTATAAGTGTCACAAACAGCCCTAGAGTTTGTAATAAAATAACACCATATGACACAGATCAATCAACCCTAATGTCACATAGATACTCCAATGTCCCAACCCCTATGCATAGATTACCCAATGTGACCTCGGGAATCCGTGAGTTGGGTGCCAAAACATACATCAAGTGAATCAATAGAACACCCCATTGTCACCATGGGCATCCCATGCAAGACATACATCAAGTGTTCTCTAATCCATAAAAGTATTCAATCTGATAATAGTGAAACCTCAAAGGTAAAACTCAATTCATCACAAGAAGGTAGAGGGGGGGAACACCATAGTATCCAACTATATAGTAACAAAGCTCGCGGTACATCAAGATCATGCCAAATCAAGGACACGAGAGAGAGAGAGAGAGATCAAACACATAGATACTGGTACATACCCTCATCCCCGAGGATGAAATACTCCCTCCTCATCACGGAGAGCGCTGGGATGATGAAGATGGCCACCGGTGATGGTTTTCCCTCCGGCAGGGTGCTGGAGCGGGCTCCTGATTGGTTTTTCATGGCTATAGAGGCTTGCGGAACTCCCAATCTAGGTTTATTTCTGGGGGTTTCTACATTTATAAGATTTTTTGGCATCAGGAACAAGTAAAGGGGGTCCACGAGGCGACGACAAGGCAGGGGCGCGCCCTAGGGGGGCGCCCTCCACTCTTGTGGATGCCTCGTGGCTCTTCTGGCCCAACCCTTTTGCTTCGGGGGCTTCTTCCGGTCCATAAAAATCATCGTAAATTTTCAACTCATTTGTACTCCGTTTGATATTCCTTTTCCGCGAAACTCAAAAACAAGGAAAAAACAGAAACTGGTACTAGGCTCTAGGTTAATAGGTTAGTCCCCACAATCATATAAAATAGCATATAAATGCATATAAAACATCCAAGATAAATTATATAATAGCATGTAACAATAAAAAATTATAGATACGTTGGAGACGTATCAGCAGTGTCTAATGCTGTGAGTTCTGCTTCCATAGTTGACCTCGTTAAGATGGTTTGCTTACAAGACTTCCAGGAAACAACGCCACCACCAAGTGTAAAAACATAACCACTTGTGGTCTTAATTTCATCAGCATCAGATATCCATTTTGAGCCACTATAACACTCCAGTACCCTTGGATACCCAGTGTAGTGAATCCCATAGCTCGTCGTGCCTTTCAAATAGCGCATAACTCTCTCAAGCGCATGCCAATGATCATCTCCCAGTTTTGACACAAACCGACTCATTTTGCTCATAGAAAAAGAGATGTCAGGCCTCGTGACACTCGCCAAATACATAAGCGAGCCAATAATCTGAGAATATCTCAGTTGATCCTTAGCAATCCTTCGATTCTTTCGAAGCAACACACTAGCATCATATGGAGTTGGAGAAGGCTGGCAGTCTCTATACTCAAAACGACTCAAGACCTTTTCTACATAGTGATACTGAAGCAGTGTAATCCCACCATTCTCATCTCTCAACAGCTTGATGTTTAAGATAACATCAGCTACTCCTAGATCCTTCATCTCAAAGCAACGAGATAAGAAATCCTTAACCTCCTTGATTAAATCAAGTTTGGTTCCAAAGATCAGTATGTCATCGACATACAAACAAAGAATAACTCGTTCGCCCCCACCATGGCGATAGTACACACACTTGTCCCCATCGTTTATTACAAACCCTGCAGCAGTTAATGTTCTTTCGAACTTCTCATGCCACTCCTTAGGAGCTTGTTTAAGGCCATATAAAGACTTTAATAACTTTCACACCTTTCCTTTGTAACCAGGTATTACAAAACCATCTGGCTGATCCATGTAGATTTCCTCCTTCAACTCTCCATTGAGGAAAGCCATCTTAACATCCATTTGATGAACGAGAAGACCGTGTGAGGCAGCCAGTGATAGTAGCACCCAAATAGTGGTCAGTCTAGCCACAGGCGTGTAAGTATCAAAGTAACCTTCACCTTCTTTCTGGGTATAACCCTTGGCCACAAGCCGTGCCTTGTACTTTTCAATCGTACCATCAGGTCTAAGCTTTTTCTTGAACACCCACTTATATCCTACAGGTTTGCAACCATAAGGACGATCAGTGATTTCCCAGGTTCCATTAGCTAAGATGGAATCCATCTCGCTGCGGACAGCTTCCTTCCAGTAGTCAGCATCAAAATATGCATAGGCTTCTGAAATAGTCCTGGGTGTGTCATCCACGAGGTACATAATGAAATCGTCACCAGAGGAATTTGCAGTCCTCTATCTCTTATTCCTCATAGGAGTTTCATTGTCATCCTCAACAGGATTCTCAACATGTTCCATCGCGATGGTGGGTTCAGGAGTTACATCAAATTCCTTACTAGATGGGGCAGGTATCTCCTGATTTGATGAACTCGACATATCCTTCATAGGAAATATGTCCTCAAAGAAAGTTGCATCATTTGACTCCATAATTGTACCAACATGCACGTCGGATACCTCAGATTTTATTATCAAAAATCTATAGCCAATGCTATGAAAAGCATAGCCCGGAAGAACACAATCCACGGTTTTTGGTCCAAGCTTGCGCTTCTTGGGAATAGGTATATTGACTTCCGCCAAACATCACCAAGTACGTAGGTAGGAGAGTTTCAATCTTTTCCTTTCCCGTTCCTCGAAATGCCGTCATTAGCGCCTCCCCCACCATGCCTTGGAGAGACCCAATGTGTCTAACATGGTGTTAACCATATCAGTTAGAGTTTGGTTCTTTCTTTCGGCTACCCCATTTGATTGAGGTGAGTAGGGAGGCGTCCTCTCACGGATTATACCATGTTCTGCACAAAACAAATCAAATTCATTGGAAAAATACTCTCCACCATGATCAAACCTAAGCCATTTAATTTTTTGATCAAGTTGGGTCTCTGCTTCAGCTTTATAGTTTTTGAATAAAATTAAAGCCTCATCTTTTGATTTCAGAAGATACACATAACAATATCTAGTGGAGTCATCAATCAATGTCATGAAGTATTTCTTTCCACCTTTTTGTCAACATGCTATTCATCTCACAAAGATCAGAATGTATAGGCTCTAGTGGCACCAAATCTCTTGCCTCTGCAATCTTATGGGACTTGCGAGGTTGCTTAGCTTGCACACACACTTGGCTCTTGGAGCCTTTGACAGTAGTGAATTTCAAAATTAAACTCATGTTTGCTAGCATGTGACGGCTTGTTCTTTGAAGTTGGTAGAATGTGACGGCTTGTTCTTTGTATCAAACTTGCCTTTACCCTGAGTTTTGTTCTTGTTATTTTTGAACTTGTTGGGCTGGAAGTTCTTCTTCTATACCATGTGGGCACTGGAAGCTCCCTCAGCAACTCGAGCACGTGTGTCCTTTGCTCTTGCCTTCTCTTCTACATCAAGAGTACCAATGAGATCGGAAACGAAAAACTCTTGCCTCTTGTGTTTCAGAGAAGTAGCAAAGTTGTTCCACGAAGGTGGAAGCTTGGCAATGATGCCTCCGGCAACACACACTTGAAGTACTCAAGTTGTTTTGTGAGCGACTGTATCTCATGAGCCTGCTGGACAACAGAGCGCTCACCAATCATCTTGTAGTCATATAATTGCTCCATGACATACAACTCGCTGCCAGCATCCGAGGCCCCAAACTTGGCCTTGAGCGTAGCCCACATGTCCTTGCCATTGTCGACATATACGAATCCACAATGGAATCATCTAGAACACTCAGCATGGTTCCTTTAAAGAGGGCATCGATCTTCTCAAAAGCTTCCTGTTGTGCAGGTTCAAGATTGCCCTTAGGCTTTCCCTAGGTGGCATCATAGCAGTACATGGTCTGGAACCAGTAAACTGCTCTCGTGCGCTACCTCTTATATTGCACTTCCTTAAAGGTAGGAGGCTTCAGATGCGCAGCAAAACCACTCAGAGCAAATTGCCTATAAACAGGTTTTTGGATTGTTAAATATATGAGCAAATCACTACTAGATTTAATCCGAGTAAACAGTAAATAAATCATGACGATGAAGACAGAGATTAAACTGATCATGCGGACTAGCATAGTAGAAGAACAGATCATATCTAGGGCATAGACTAGAACTAAGAATTCTAGCACGATCTCGAACAAAGAGGACAAGATCACATATGGTGCAGCGGGAGCAGAACCGCCAGCGTTGATGTTGTCGCCCATGTCGTTGAGGAAGAGGTTGTCGAGGTCAGGGAAGAAGTCGTCGTTGATGAAGTCATCGCTGCCAGCAGTCGTGCGGGTGTGCTCCCCAAAAACCCGATCGCCCCTCTCCCGTATAGGATCACGAGAGGCGGGGTTCCGGAGGCCTGCCGTCCCTTCTTGCGGTGCATGCCAAAAGGAGGGATGGAAACCATACGATGCGGCGGCTAGGGTAGACGTCTGCCTGACTATATAGTATGGGCAGGGTAGGTCGTGGGAGTAAACCCCATGTCTGAGTCGCGATCCAAAAGAATTGGAAATGGTTCAGTAATTAACGTGTCCCTTAATTATTAATTAATGACTTAATGACTCATTAATTTTCCTGAGCAGCAAAAGAATAGACATCGTGCATCGCTCTATCCTCGGCTCGGCTCAATCCCGCAACCCGCGGCACGTCGTGACGAGGCGAGGCGTGGCGTGGCGTGGCGAGGCGAGCGAGGAGGAGGAGCGCGCGTGTAGGTCTCCTCTTCTCATGCTCATACAAGTGGTAGAAGATCTCACCTTATAAAGAGGTGCAAGTCTCACTCAACTTTTGAAGTGAGACTAAACTTTATTCTCACTCACACCACTCACATGTGTGCATGAATGGGCCAAGAGAATTTCAGAATTTTAGTTGGGCTTTGGGCCAAAGGCCCACTAGCAAATTCCAACGGCTCATGCTGCCTCCACCACCATTCCCATAAAAAAATAAATCCGGACCCAAATCCTAGTCCCGAACCCGTACTTCATTTCACTTCTCTCGCTCTATCTGCTACCCTCTCATTCCAATCTTGGAACCCCTTCATCATGGTCGCTTTGGATCCGGCTCTGACAGCATCGACTAGGTGGGGCTCGCCTCGGGACTCCTCCAGCGCGTCCGACCCGGACGAGGAGGAGCTTGCTCTCCGGTGCACGTAGATGGACCGGGGCAAGAGCTCCTCCCCAATGCTCGTTGGCTCTTCCTCCACGATGGCGGGACACCGCCCTGCCCGCTCTCTACCATCGATGGGCGAGGCGATAGCGCGAGCACTTCCGTCCAGTTAGTGCATATGATACGTGGGTCATACGTGGAGTTAGTTAGATGCATATGCTAGCTACCAGGTCGTGTGGCCGGCTATTGAGGAACTTATGAGCGCATGGATATGGACGCCGTGCATGTAGCTAGCTTAGTGGTATAGTTAGTGCTTGCATGACTTAGCGTGTGAATGGGTTAGTGGCCGTGAGTTTAGGCCGGTGATGTGTGCGTGTGTGTGTGCTGGGGTGTGTGTACGCGCAGGTATAAAAATCCCCAGACCTGATGTAGCTAAGGGAGGAGTTGCCGTGATGTAGCCATTGGAAAAAGGGAGAAGATTAGGGCGTGCGTGTGCCCACGGTGGCGTTCGTGCGCCGGCCAGAAAAATCCTCGTGTTCACTGCGTTTCCTTTCTCCTACCTCTGTCCGTGAGTGAGCTGAGAGAAAGAGAGCAGCCAGGCTCGACAACAACATTTGGTATCATGAGCTGGTTCATCTTGGGCGTCGTTCTCCTTGTCGGAGGCGTGCCGGCGGTGGTAGAGTTCGCCGGCGGCTGCGCGATGCTCCGGGCTGTGTGTCGGTCTATGGAGGTGCGCGGCCCGGCGAGGAGGCCGTGGTGGCTGCGGCGGCACTGTGACGAGGCCGCGGAGGACCTGCGTGGTGGCGGCTTCAACGACACACAACGGCATGGAGGTGCTGCGCTGCAGTTGAGGCCGCAGCGGTGCAGAGCAATAAGCCGTGGCGGCGAGCCGGGCGCGACCGATGCGTGTTATGGGTGCGCACTGGACGCGTCTGGCGCGTCATGACCACGGGCGCGCGTACGAGCATGCGGTTGACGTTGGGAGGAGGCGTATGTCGCCGTTGTGCTCGAGTCCATGCTCGAGTTTGGCTACATCCTTCCGGCGTTTGTCGCTAACGGCTTCCATGGCGGACACGGAGGCAGTGCATGGTGAGCGTCTGGTGCGGTCGGGCTCATCGGGCATGTCGGATGTGCGCGGGACGTGCAGGACGCACTGGTGCGGTCGGGTTCGTCGAGCGCGTCGGGTGCGTGCGAGATGTGCGGGGTGCAGAGGGACGCCAGGCGTGTGTCACTGACGGAGAAGGAGCTCGGCGTATGTCGCCGGGGTCGCGACGGAGCACGGTGCGACCGACATCAATGCGCCAGATCAGGTCCGTGGCGGTGTGATTGGCGTCGATGCGCCGGGTCGGGTCTATGGGCTGGGTTACGGCTCCAATGGCGGCGAGCAGGCGACACATTACATCATCGGACGAAGATGGTCAAGGCGACGGTCGATGACTAGCCATGTCAAGACTAGAGGGAGAATTGTTAGGCATAATCTTTGACATGAGAGTGGAGGGGCCGGCCGGGTCATACATGGAGTTAGTTAGATGCTTGTATGCTAGCTACCAGGTCGTATGGCCGGCTGTTGAGGAACTGATGCGCGCATGGATATGGACGCCGTGCATGTAGCTAGCTTAGTGGTATAGTTAGTGCTTGCATGACTTAGCGTGTGAATGGGTTAGTGGCCGTGAGTTTAGACCGGTGATGTGTGCGTGCGTGTGTGCTGGGGTGCGTGTATGTGCAGGTATAAAAATCCCCCGGACCTGATGTAGCTAAGGGAGGAATTGCCATGATGTGGCAATTGGAAAGAGGGAGAAGATTAGGGCGTGCGTGTGCCCATGGCAGCGTTCGTGCGCCGGTCGGAAAAATCATCGTGTCCACTGTGTCTTCTTTCTCCTACCTCTGTCCGTGAGTGAGCTGAGAGAAAGAGAGCAGCCAAGCTCGACAACAACACTAGTGCCTGCATGACCCAGTCCGCTGATGCGTGAGCTACAACCAAAGACGAACAGTTGCACCTACCGCATGGAGAGGAAGGTGGCGCCGGGTGGAGCGAGGCACGGCCGCGGATCGACAGATCTGCGCGGAAGCCATTGCCACCCACCAAGGATGATGACGCGACACTCCACCTCGCAATCCGCCGGTTTTACACTTTGGCGGATGTCACATCCTAGCTAGTCATGCATTACAGTGTTGCATCATGTCTATTTTTACAGAAACTTGAAATGGGGATGACAGAACCCCCAACAACCCCCCTGGAAACAACTAGAGTTTACTAAAATTATTTTCAATGAACCCAAAATGCCCTTCACAAAATGTTCATCATTTCTCAATTGGGTTAAAACCCCTGGCAAAAATGGTGCACTCTTTTGTAGGACATTCTGGATTCTTTGAATTAAATCATAAATATTTGAATTTGGACATTTAAATGCTATAAAATATTTTAAATGCCCAAATAATTCTGAAGTTAAGTGAGGGCTGTTAGGAATAATCCCAACAGAGCCCACAATTATTTTTAGGATTTTAGTAAGTGCCTAAGTATTTTTAATAAATCCCTAAAGTTACAGAAAAATACAAAAAGAAAACAAACAGGAAAAGAGAGAAAGAGAAAGCTTACCTGGCGCCCACCCCAGCAGGCCCACCTGCCGGCCCAGCCCAGCCAACGCTCCAGCGAGCTGCTTGGCTTGGCCAGGCAGGCAAGCAGCTGCTCGACGGCGAGCACAGCATGCGCGCCACGCAGCTGCCCGCCGTCTCGCCGCTCCCCTCGTCGATCTGACGACGTGGGATGACCCCCCTCTCTCTCCCCGACCTCGCAGACATTCGCTCTTCCCTCTGGTTCCTCTCTCTCGCCCTCCCCGACGTCGCCCGAGACGTCACCGTCGCCGCCGCTCGCCGCAGCCACGTCCAACGCCGTCCCCGCGCCCTCTCACCGTGTCCGGACGGTTCACCGTCGTCGACTACGTTGACTAGCCAAGCCGCACGACGCCGGAGCCCCTGCATCGTCCCCGCCGCCGTCGTCTTCAACCTCGGGCTGCCGAGATCCCCATCGTCGTTCCGACCGCACCGAGCCTTCCCCGAGCATGTTGACCTTCTCTGTGGCTTCCCATTGAGCTACTGCTCCTCCCCCTTCTCTCCGCTTCATCGCTAGAGATCTGTAGCCGCCGTGCCTTTTTCGTCCGAACGCACCGCCGCCTGACCACGTCGTCGGCGATGCTCCGGTGACCTTTTGGTCACAGACTTGTGCCCATCACACTCACTGCATCGCGTAGATGTTGTAGGTGCAAGCGCCACGCCGCCTAGGCCACTATAGCCACGTGCACAAACTGACCCGAGCTTCGGCCTCCGCCAAGCTCGTCGCCGGCGATGCTCCGGCCACTCCCCGGCCAAGCCATCACCACGGCTGGATGCGGGCGAGCACCAGATATGCCGGCAAGGCCAGACGCGGCAAATGATGCCCTGTGGGCAAATCCCGCAGCGCACCGCCGCGTCTGGCCTTGCCGGCGGCTAAACGCCGGCAGGCTTTGACCAACTGACCGGCGAGTTGACCACGCCTGACTCGTGTGGGCCCAGGTTGACTCCCCCCTAGACTATGACAGGTGGGCTGGCCTGTTAATTAGTTTAGGATTAGTGCTAACTAATTATAATTAGTTTAGGTCATTGACATGTGGGCCAGGCCCCACTGACAGTTAGTTAGTATTAACTTAATCCTGTTAGTTAGCTGAGACACTAACAGACAGGGCCCACCAGTCAGGTTTGACTGGCCCTGGCGCCTTTGACTCGCTGACGTCACAGTGACGCAGTGCTGACGCAATTACTCATTTTCTGGATTTATTTTTATATTGGAAATTTCAGAAAATAGCCAAAACTTCTAAAAATCATAAAAAAAATCAACCATAGCTCCAAATCAAACAAATTATATATGAGAAATGATCAGAAAAATTCAATCTATCCATCTGTAATGGTTTCATGCATGACAAACCACTTTAAGCTTGCCGTTTAGGTGAAACAAGCTAACACACTTATTGTGCATAAGAACTTTAACTTCCATTTGAATATTTGGTTCAAATGGACCCATTTCAACTTGTTTCACATTGCATTAGGCAGGACACATCATTTTGCCATGTCATAGCATGCATCATATTGTTGCATATTATCATGTGTTGATTATGTTCTGTGTGTCCTTCGTGGTAGGTTCTGCCTCCGAGGATATCTGCGAGTATCCAACTGAAGGGCAGTACCCTACTACCACTCCATCAGGCAAGCAGCCCCATTGATCATATCGATACAATCCCATGTTCTCGCCTCTGCTCTCCTTTACTGCATTAAGACAACAACGTTTCAAACTGCTGTGTGCTATGGTAGTTGAACCCTTATCCTCTACATGACCAGTCATTGCCACAGTAACTAGATGAAACCCACTAGCATGTGTAGGTGTTGATTGAGCCTTGTATGTGTTTCCTACCTTGCTATGCGTGCTATGCTTAGAGTTGTGTCAGGTCTGGTTCATCTGGGTGATGGGCTAGAGTGAAATGATTATGTCGGTAATGTGACGGATGTGTTGAACTTGATTTGGTAAAGGTATCGATGAGAGGCCATGTAGGAGTACATGGTGGGTTGTTTCATTGAGGCCGTCCCTAAGAACTGAGATCTGTATGTGTGATTTTAAGAATCAGCTACTACCATGCATTGGGATCCTTAATTGACCCTCTCGGCTTCTTAATCACCCTAGTACTCTGTCCAGGAGTTGCAAATAGTTTCTGGTGTTTGTAGGTTATGTGTTGGCGGCCGTGCGTAGCGCTGACCCTAGGGGTGGGCTATGTTGCGGTAGATACACCGTGGCACGGTGTACCGAGTCACCCGTTTGGTGTCTCGGAAACCCCGTTCACATCGTTTGGGGCCATATGTGGAAACCTCGGCCGGACTCCCTACGGATGGAACCTGGATAGGCGATAAACCTAGACTAGAGGCTTGAGTGTTTAGGTAGGCCGTGGCCGACACCCTCGTTGGGCTTTCGCTTGAAGGTTGCCGAGTACATGTCGTGTAAACGGCGGTAAGTGGTGAGAGCGTGTATGAAGAAGTACACCCCTGCAGGGTTAACATCATCTATTCGAATAGCCGCGTCCGCGGTAAAGGACTACTTGGTTGCCTATACAGTTCATAGACAAGTTAATGGATACTACTAAAAGACTCAAGATAAGTGTGAGTACCGAGGATGGCCCTCTTGTAGGATGACGAGGGAGGATCCCCGGTGGTGTATTGTGTTGGTGATTAGTGGACTCGTGTGCGAAAACTATTTTACTAAGTGGTGTCCCGTAGGATAGCTTAGCCAAGAGTCAAAGCTGGCTTGCTGCAATAACTCCACCACCTTCTTGAGAATGAGCATGTATAGTAGGTTCTGATCTAAGACTTGCTGAGTACCTTTGTACTCATGTTTGTTTAATTACTGTTTTCAGACGACAACACCGCCCCGTCCGATGGGTTTTATGTAGATCTCGACGTCGATGAGTGACTTGCCACCCAGGTGGTGATCCTGGCCATGGAGGGCCCTATGTAGATAGACAGGCTTCGAGAAGCCTTCTTTCTTTCTAGTGTCTGTACTCAGACTATTTGCTTCTGCATGTTCTTGTATGCTTGTATGACTTGAGTGTCGGGTCATGTGACCCCTACCTGTATGAACATGTTATGTATGGCTCTCTGGAGCCTTTAAATAAAGTACTTGAGTTGTAGAGTTTTGTTGTGATGCCATGTTGTATTTACACATATCGAGCATATTGTGTGTATGATTGAAATGCTTGGTATGTGTGGGATCCGACAATCTAGTTGTTTATCCTTGGCAGCCTTTCTTATGGGGAAATGTAGTCTAGTGTTCCTCGAGCCGTAGTAGTCCGCTATAGCCCGGTTCACCGGAGTCCTGCTAGCCCAACACTACTGCTCAGGACACTTGACTGGCCGGCATGTGTTTCACTTTGTTCCTATGTCTGTCCCTTCGGGGAAATGTCACACGGTGACATCCGGAGTCCTGCCTAGCCTGCTACAGCCTGGGTTCCCCGGAGTCCTGTTAGCCCAGTGCTACAGCCCGGATTCACTCGCTGATGACTGACATGCTCGATGTGATTCATGTATGCCTGTCTCCATAGGTCTGTGCCGCTTTGTGTTCTCGACTAGCCATGTCGGCCCGGACTCTCTGTCATATGGATGCTAGCGACACTATCATATATGTGAGCCAAAAGGTGCAAACGGTCCCGGGCCATGGTAAGGCGACACCCGTGGGGATACCGTGCGTGAGGCCGCAATGTGATATGAGGTGTTACCGGCTAGATCGATGTGACTTGGAATCGGGGTCCTAACAGCGTTGGCATCAGAGCCGGACTGCCTGTAGGTTCGTTGAGCCAAACTGGTCAATGTCGAGTCTAGAAATGCTTTAGTTATATATAGGGGAATTGATTGTGGGAGGGAACGTAAGGCTCTTTTTACTCCTTTACCTTATGCTCTCTGATCTGAGTCATGCTCTTCTCATTCAACATGGGTTAAGGACTAGGTTGCATACTCATGCAAGATCGTCAGGTAATTGCCTATGCTTCACGGCAATTACACCCACATGAGGAAAATTATCCCACACATGATCTAGAGCTTGCAGCTGTAGTCCATGCACTTAAAACTTGGCGACATTACCTTCTTGGTAATCATTGCGAGATCTTCACCGATCACCAAAGTTTGAAATATATCTTCACCCAACCGGATTTGAATCTCAGACAACGACGTTGGGTCGAGTTGATCTCGGATTACGACTTAGGAATAACTTGCACCCCAGGCAAAGCCAATGTCATGGCTGATGCGCTAAGTCGTAAATCTTATTGTAACAACCTGATGTTACAACAAAGTCAACCACTTCTCCATGAAGAATTTTGTAAGCTTAATCTTCACATTGTTTCTCAAGGTTTCCTATCCACCCTGGTGGCGAAGCCTAACCTTATGGATCAGATCATAACCGCCCAGCGGTATGATAAGGGCATATCCCGGATTAAGGAGAACATCGCTAGCGGAGTTGCTAAATGTTTTTCCATGGATGAGCGAGGTGTTGTCTTCTTCGAGAACCGCTTGGTGGTTCCCAAGAAACAACATTTACGCTAGTTGATTCTTAAGGAAGCTCATGAATCCCCTCTCACCATTCATCCCGGTAGTACCAAAATGTATCAAGACCTACGCCAGAGGTTTTGGTGGACTAGATGAAGAGAGAAATTGCTCAATATATTGCTAGTTGCGATGTCTGTCGTCGTGTTAAAGCAGAGCACCAACGGCCTGCTGGCACCCTTCAACCTTTGGCTATTCCTGAGTGGAAATGGGATAAAATCTGTATGGATTTCATTACTGGGTTTCCCAGGACCAAGAGAGGGAATAATGCCATCTTCATCGTGATCGACCGTCTTTCCAAAGTAGCCCATTTCCTACATGTTCGTGAGAGTATCACCGCTAGCCAGCTAGCTGAATTATACATCTCCCAAATAGTGTCGCTTCATGGTGTCCCATTGGAAATTTACTCAGACCGTGGGAGTCTCTTCACCTCTCGATTTTGGGAAAGTTTCCAAAATGCTATGGGAACTCGTCTCTCTTTTAGCACCGCCTTCCATCCTCAATCAAGTGGTCAAGTAGAGCGAGTCAATCAAATTTTGGAAGATATGCTCCGAGCTTCTGTCATCTCATTCGGAATGGGTTGGGAGAAATGCCTTCCATTCGTGGAGTTTGCTTATAATAATAGTTATCAAGCTAGCTTGGGCAAAGCTCCTTTCAAAGTTCTCTATGGACGAAAATGTCGAACGCCTCTTAACTGGTCAGAAACCGGGGAAAGACAACTCTTTGACCCGGATATGATTCAGGAGCAGAGGAGCAGGTTCGCGTTATTCATGAGAAATTGAAAACAACCCAATCTCGTCAAAAGAGCCAATATGATCGTAAACATAAGCTCATGACTTATGAAGTCGGCGAGAAGGCTTACCTTCGGGTTACTCCTTTAAAGGGAACCCATCGATTCGGTATCAAGGGCAAGTTGGCTCCTCGTTACATTGGACCCTTTCGCATTCTTGCCAAATGAGGAGAAGTTGCCTACCAATTGGAACTACCTTCGCATCTTTCCAGAGTTCACGATGTCTTCCACGTTTCTCAACTCAGGCGTTGCTTCGCAGATCCTATCCGTGGAGTGGACCACGAAACGCTTGATCTACAAGATAACCTCTCATATCGGGAATATCTCGTTCGTATCCTTGATCAAGCCGAGCGTACCACTCGACGACATAATATCAAGTTTCTCAAGGTTCAATGGTCACACCATTCCGAGAAAGAAGCCACTTGGGAAAGGGAGGATCTTCTTCGACTCGAGTACCCCACTTTCTTCCCGGCGGATTCTAAATCTCGGGATGAGATTCGTTTGAGTGGGGGTGAGTTGTCACATCCTAGCTAGTCATGCATTAGAGTGTTGCATCATGTCTACTTTTACAGAAACTTGAAATGGGGATGACAGAACCCCCTAGCAACCCCCCTGGAAACAACTAGGGTTTACTAAAATTATTTTCAATGAACCCACAATGCCCTTCACAAAATGTTCATCATTTCTGGATTGGGTTAAAACCCTGGCAAAAATGGTGCACTCTTTTCTAGGACATTCTGGATTCTTTGAATTAAATCATAAGTATTTGAATTTGGGCATTTAAATGCTATAAAATATTTTAAATGCCCAAATAATTCTGGAGTTAAGTGAGGGCTGTTAGGAATAATCCTAACAGAGCCCACAATTATTTTCAGGATTTTAGTAAGTGCCTAAGTATTTTTAATAAAGCCCTAAAGTTACAGAAAAATAGAAAAAGAAAACAAACAGGAAAAGAGAGAAAGAGAAAGCTTACCTGGCGCCCACCCCAGCAGGCCCACCTGCCGGCCCAGCCCAGCCAACGCTCCAGCGAGCTGCTTGGCTTGGCCAGGCAGGCAAGCAGCTACTCGACGGTGAGCACAGCATGCGCGCCATGCAGCTGCCCGCCGCCTTGCCGCTCCCCTCGTCGAGCTGTCAACGTGGGACGACCCCCCTCTCTCTCCCCGACCTCACAGACATTCGGTCCTCCCTCTGGTTCCTCTCTCTCGCCCTCCCGACATCGCCCGAGACGTCACCGTCGCCGCCGCTCGCCGCAGCCATGTCCAACGCCGTCCCCGGGCCCTCTCACCGTGTCCGGACGGTTCGCCGTCGTCGACTACGTCGACTAGCCAAGCCGCACGACGCCGGAGCCCCTGCATCGTCCCCGCCGCCGTCGTCTTCAACCTCGGGCCGCCGAGATCCCCTTCGCCGTTCCGACCGCACCGAGCCTTCCCCGAGCACGCTGACCTTCTCTGCGGCTTCCCAGTGAGCTACTGCTCCTCCCCCTTCTCTCCGCTTCGTCGCTAGAGCTCTGTAGCCGCCGTGCCTTTTCTGTCCGAACGCACCGCCACCTGACCACGTCGTCAGCGATGCTCCGGTGACCTTTTGGTCACGGGCTTGTGCCCGTCACACTCACTGCATCGCGTAGATGTTGTAGGTGCAAGCGCCACGCCGCCTAGGCCACTGCAGCCACACGCACGAGCTGACCCGAGCTTCGGCCTCCGCCAAGCTCGTCGCCGGCGATGCTCCGGCCACTCCCCGGCCAAGCCATCACCACGGCTGGATGCGGGCGAGCACCAGCTGCCCGTAGCTGCTCTCCGCACAGCAAATGATGCCCTGTGGACAAATCCCGCAGCGCGCCGCCGCGTCTGGCCTCGCCGGCGGCTAAACGCCGGCAGGCTTTGACCCGCTGACCGGCGAGTTGACCGTGCCTGACCCGTGTGGGCCCAGGTTGACTCCCCCCTGAGCCTATGACAGGTGGGGCCGGCCTGTTAATTATTTTAGGATTAGTGCTAACTAATTATAATTAGTTTAGGTCATTGACATGTGGGCCAGGCCCCACTGATAGTTAGTTAGTATTAACTTAATCCTGTTAGTTAGCTGAGACACTAACAGACAGGGCCCACAAGTCAGGTTTGACTGGCCCTTGCGCCTTTGACTCGCTGACATCACAGTGACGCAGTGCTGACGCAATTATTCATTTTCTGGATTTATTTTTATATAGGAAATTCTAGAAAATAGCCAAAACTTCTAAAAATCATAAAAAAATCAACCATAGCTCCAAAGCAAACAAATTATATATGAAAAATGATCAGAAAAATTCAATCTATCCATCTGTAATGGTTTCATGCATGAAAAACCACTTTAAGCTTGCTGTTTAGGTGAAACAAGCTAACACACTTATTATGCATAAGAACTTTAACTTCCATTTGAATCTTTGTTTCAAATGGACCCATTTCAACTTGTTTCACATTGCATTAGGCAGGATACATCATTTTGTCATGTCATAGCATGCATCATATTGTTGCATATTGTCATGTGTTGATTATGTTCTGTGTGTCCTTCATGGTAGGTTCTGCCTCCGAGGATATCTGCGAGTATCCAACTGAAGGGCAGTACCCTACTACCACTCCATCAGGCAAGCAGCCCCATTGATCATATCGATACAATCCCATGTTCTCGCCTCTGCTCTCATTTACTGCATTAAGACAACAATGTTTCAAACTGCTGTGTGCTACGGTAGTTGAACCCTTATCCTCTGCATGACCTGTCATTGCCACAGTAACTAGATGAAACCCACTAGCATGTGTAGGAGTTGATTGAGCCTTGTATGTGTTTCCTACCTTGCTATGCGTGCTATGCTTAGAGTTGTGTCAGGTCTGGTTCATCTGGGTGATGGGCTAGAGTGAAATGATTATGTCGGTAATGTGAGGGATGTGTTGAACATGATTTGGTAAAGGTATCGATGAGAGGCCATGTAGGAGTACATGGTGGGTTGTTTCATTGAGGCCGTCCCTAAGAACTGAGATCTGTATGTGTGATTTTAAGAATCATCTACTACCATGCATTGGGATCCTTAATTGACCCTCTCGGCTTCTTAATCACCCTAGTACTCTGTCCAGGAGTTGCAATTAGTTTCTGGTGTTTGTAGGTTATGTGTTGGCGGCCGTGCGTAGCGCTGAACCTAGGGGTGGGCTATGTTGCGGTAGATACACCGTAGCATGGTGTACCGAGTCACCCGTTTGGTGTCTCGGGAACCCTGTTCACATCGTTCGGGGCCGTATGTGGAAACCTCGGCCGGACTCCCTACGGATGGAACCTGGATAGGCGATAAACCTGGACTATAGGCTTGAGTGTTTAGGTAGGCCATGGCCGACACCCTCGTTGGGCTTCCGCTTGAAGGTTGCCGAGTACATGTTGTGTAAACGGCGGTAACTATTCGAATAGCCGCGTCCACGGTAAAGGACTACTTGGTTGCCTATACAGTTCATAGACAAGTTAATGGATACTACTAAAAGACTCAAGATAAGTGTGAGTACCGAGGATGGCCCTCTCGTAGGATGACGAGGGAGGATCCCCGGTGGTGTATTGTGTTGGTGATTAGTGGACTCGTGCGCGAAAACTATTTTACTAAGTGGTGTCCCGTAGGATAGCTTAGCCAAGAGTCAAAGCTGGCTTGCTGCAATAACTCCACCACCTTCTTGAGAATGAGCATGTATAGTAGGTTCTGATGTAAGACTTGCTGAGTACCTTTGTACTCATGTTTGTTTAATTACTGTTTTCAGACAACAACACCGCTCCCTCCGATGGGTTTTATGTAGATCTCGACGTCGATGAGTGACTTGCCACCCAGGTGGTGATCCTGGCCAAGGAGGGCCCTATGTAGATAGACAGGCTTCGAGAAGCCTTCTTTCTTTCTAGTGTCTGTACTCAGACTATTTGCTTCCGCATGTGCTTGTATGCTTGTATGGCTTGAGTGTCGGGTCATGTGACCGCTACCTGTATGAACATGTTATGTATGGTTCTCTGGAGCCTTTAAATAAATTACTTGAGTTGTAGAGGTTTGTTGTGATACCATGTTGTATTTACACATATCGAGCATATTGTGTGTATGATTGAAATGCTTGGTATGTGTGGGATCCGACAATCTAGTTGTTTATCCTTGGCAACCTTTCTTATGGGGAAATGAGCTGTAGAGTTTTGGTGTGATACCATGTTGTATTTACACATATCGAGCATATTGTGTGTATGATTGAAATGCTTGGTATGTGTGGGATCCGACAATCTAGTTGTTTATCCTTGGCAACCTTTCTTATGGGGAAATGTAGTCTAGTGTTCCTCGAGCCATAGTAGTCCGCTATAGCCCGGTTCACCGGAGTCCTGCTAGCCCAGCACTACTGCTCAGGACACTTGACTAGTCGGCATATGTTTCACTTCGTTCCTATGTCTGTCCCTTCGGGGAAATGTCACGCGGTGACATCCGGAGTCCTGCCTAGCCTGCTACAGCCCGGGTTCCCCGGAGTCCTGTTAGCCCAGTGCTATAGCCCGGATTCACTCGCTGATGACCGACATGCTCGATGTGATTCATGTATGCCTGTCTCCATAGGTCTGTGCCGCTTTGGGTTCTCGACTAGCCATGTCGGCCCGGATTCTCTTTCATATGGATGCTAGCGACACTATCATATACGTGAGCCAAAAGGCGCAAACGGTCCCGGGCCATGGTAAGGCGACACCCGTGGGGATACCGTGCGTGAGGCCGCAATGTGATATGAGGTGTTACCGACTAGATCGATGTGACTTGGAATCGGGGTCCTGACAGCGGAGAGGGACGCACACCACCGACATCGCAAGAATGATGCGGCTCTCCGTCGCCCGCTCGAGGAGTCAGCCAAGGTGGTGCGGTCAAAAGAGGTGGCGGCAGAGCAGAATCGCGCGGCCCGACGTTTCGTGGGCTTCCTCACCTTGTCCTCCAGCTCTGGCTCTGACGACGAGAATGACTATGATATACAACAACCAGCCGCCCACCGCGGTGTGTACTCCGTGAAGAGCCGCCTAGACCCCAAGGGGAAGCGACCGGCGAGGGAGTGGTGAACTTCGACCGCCCTGTATGTTTTTATGTTTAACTAGCAAAATTTAGAACTGGTCCGACCCTTTTGTATGAATTATGTGGGCGTCCAACATTGGTAACTTTTATGCTATATGCTATGATCGACCTAGTTTGCACGTGTTTGTATGAAATAGAGTAGGCAAATTTAGGGTTTGTGGTGTTGAATCGAGGGAAAAGACAACTGTCCACGCACGGGCGTGTGCGGACGCACCCGTGGGTGTTTCAGGGGCACAATTTAGTACTTTCAATTGTAGATGCTTTTAGGGCATCTTTACACCAAAAATTCCTGTAGAGGTCGAGCTCCATTGAGATCTTTATTATTTTTTCAGCGAAAATACTTTCTCCACACCTCAAAAAGATCCGAAAAATTATACATATAGACATATATTTGTTGTATACATGTACAAAATTGCATGAACATATATATTCACATGTTATGTATAAAAATGACAAATATACATATTAAAATGGGTTTTTCTTTGTTGTATTTTGACCAGATATTTGTCGTTTTTCTGTAGCATGCAAATAATCAAAATAGTTGATGAAATTTTACGACACTCCTAAAAAGTTGATGAAATTTTATACATACTTAAATAATATGCATATGTATTTGTAGAAAAAAAAGTTCGCCATTTTTTAAAAGAGTCAATTACACTTTCGGTGCATGAACTTGCTCTTGAGGTACAAATTTATACACAAACTTGAAAAATGACACAAACCAGTCCTAAAACTTGCATCTCGGGTACGTTCTGTACACTAGTAGAATGCCCGTGCTGTAACATCCCAAATTTTCAATTTGGAATTTTATACAATAGATCATCATTGCATATCATATTTTATTTGCATTTTGGTTGATCCTAGAAATTTCACGCAACTCAAGGACCCTCGGAGAGAGTTGGGGATTTCATTATTTTCATATTTGAGTGTTCTCAAATTTTGAAAATGGGATCATTTGATTTGATTTATTTTATCTTCAATTACTTCTATTATCAAAATATGAGAGAGGGAATAAAATTACTTTCCCAAAATAAAGAAATATTGAGGATTTAATAAAGAAATCAAATAAGATTTTATTTGGATTTATTTGCTATTTTATTTGAATTTAGGAAAAATCCGCGTTTTTCAAAATTGCAATTAGGCCCCAAATAAATGTTCATCCTGTGCGGCCTGATTTTAGAAGCCGGGGAAAATTTATTTCGGGATTTTTGGAGTCAGTTTAGTATACATTTTGTTTTTTTTCTGAGTGTAATTATTTAAAAAAAGTCCGAACCGACCTACGGGCCGTATCCGGCCCGGACTCCTCCGGGGGGAGGCTTTATATACCGCGCCCCGGGCCGCCCCAGCCCACAACCACGCCCCGCCCCCTCAAACCCTAAGCCGCCACCGCCCTAGCCGCACCGCCGCCGCCAGCCGCCGCCGCTCCGCCGCTACCTACTGCCGCCGCCGCGCCGCCGCGCGGCCGACGAGGTCGAGCCGCCCCGGTTTTTTTAGAAAACCGTTAGGTTTTCACCGGTTTTTTCCGGTTTTTTTAGATTCGTTTTTTAGATAGATCGATTTTTTTCTCGGTTTAGTTATTTAGCGAGCGTTCGCTCGTTCATTCATTTTAACGAATGCGTTCATTGTTTAGATCCAGTTAACGAACGTTCGTTCGTTAATCTGTTCATCGTTTTTCTTTTACTCGGATTAAATCCGCGATTTTTCTGATCGCGATTTCTGATCCGATTTTTGTTCTAGTATAACTTTTCGCTCGTTTATCGGAATCAGGTGATTCAAGCGCCTGGAGTTTCATCTCGAAAGCCTCTTTCCGTTTAACCAACTCAAACAAGTTTTTGCCTTTGTAAAATTTGACCTAGACCCAGAATAGTAAACGAAACCTGTTTCTTTTGCCGTTTTTCTTTCGTTGCTTCGTTCGATTTGGTTCTTTTTGCCAACCAGAGTTCTTAAGTTGAACTTTCTGGTTAGATCTCTTATTTCAGTTTTAAATGTGCATTAGTTGAGTACTTATTGTATGCCTGTTTGTTTGCGATAGAGTACCCAGAGTGCGCCGCTTGCTACTTCGAATCGCTAGGTTTTGCGGATCATCAGCAAGGCAAGTCACACTTTGATCATACTTCCTTTTACCCAGTTTTTATTGCATTAGATCAATCCTCACACATTGCATGATTAGGATCTAATTAAATTGTGGGTTTGGGAAGTAGATGAGGTAGTACCTATTGCCTGTTTATTATCAAACCTTTGGGAGTTACTTCTACGTTTGCTTATTATGCGATGCTATGCTCGTAGACGTGGATTGGGTGAGTGTATCCATGACAGATGTGAGATTGTTAATTTAATGGTTTATTTAAGGTGGCAAATTAAACACACATCTGGGTGGATTCAGGCACCTGGGTATTCCAGCAATTGCCTGTTTGTTTTGGACCTCCACCCAGGCTCAAAGGGATCATGAGATTATTCATACTAGAAATTTCCGTGTGCAGCCACAAGCTACTATGGGCTCTAGCATGGTTGACTAAGTCGTGCGAACTCTTACAGTGGTAGACTAGTAGATGTAGGGGATGTAGGTTGGTACGGTCTACCCATTCGTAAGGTGCAAGCGCTTCTGAAAGACTATGTCTTGGTCATCTGTTTCTCAAACATCATGTAGTGCGAGAATCCCAGCAGAGGAGATCGAGTCTTGTGGGGAAAAGTGCGCAAACCTCTACAGAGTGTATAAACTAATCATTGTTAGCCATGTCCCCGGTTATGGACATCTTGAGTATCTAGTACTTGGATTATCATGTGAATCTCATCATGTTACTCTAAATAATTTTGTTGGGTTTTTAGTGATGATGCTTAATTGGGATTGAGAGCATGTCTACACTCTCATTGTTTAACAACCACCATGATAGTTAAATAAAATATATTCCTTTGCAGTAGGGAAAAATTGGCTTTACGCAAAACTGTAACCATAGAGCTTTCCACCAGCCAAATATGCATATAGAATAGTCTTATTCTTTAATTGTTCTCTATGTGTTACCTTGCCAGCATATTCCATGTGCTGACCCGTTTCGGGCTGCAACGTTCATGTTGCAGACTTTTCAAACAACGAGTAAGGTGCTTTTAGGTCGTGGTTCTATACTCAGTGATGCCGTTGTAGTTGATGAACTCACTTATCTTCCAAGCCTTCCGCTGTTATCGTTATTAGATGGCCTTAAGCCATATTTATTGTAATAAGTTTTCTTTTGAGACACTCGATGTAAAAAGTGTGTGATTGCTACTCTGTTATAAATCCTTCAAGTACTGCGTGGTGTCAGCATTACTGATCCAGGGATGACACCGGAGCACACAGATTGGACCGTTTGAGGTCTGGTCACTACAAGATGGTATCAGAGCACACGCTGACTGTAGGACACGACCACTAAGCTAAAGCCTTAGATCACTACTCTCTTCTCATTCTAACTCCTCATCTTTTCTACTCTTTTAGGATGGCGGATGCAAGGAACAATTTCACGCAACCGGATGAAGATACACCCTTTGGACGTCACTTGAAGGAAGTCATTAGATATCTGAACATAGGAGTACCAAGCTTCACCAGAACCTACAACGCCACTTTACCGGAAAAGGAGCGCTGGATGATTCAATTTCAAGTTCCAGGAAGGACGTTCATGCCAGTCACTGAGCCCATAGAGTTTTCCTTTGATGCACCAACATGGAGTCTAGGAAGGAGCATGGCAGCTCACATCGCCATGGGACGCATTGGAGAAGTTTACCGTAATGATCTCAAGGATACTATCTACCAGATTTGTGGGCGCCGAGACGAGCACTGGGAGATGATCAGCACCAGGAAGGATAGATTAGTTGCAGCTTTTATCCAGGAGTTAAACCAGCACATTCGACGCCAGGAGAACCAGATGTGCACTGACATGATAGATCTGAAGAAGGCGAGGACAAGAATCAAGGAACTGGAGGAAGAACTCAAGTCTACACGTGAAGATTATGAAGAGGAAATCGAAGTACTAGTGGAGAAGAATGACGACTTGATCAAGAAGATCGGAATATTTATGGGAGGCCCTACACCAGTAGAAGAAGATGAAGAACCCAAAGAGATTCGCCCGGAAGACTACATCATCATCGACGACACTGACTCAGATCCAGATGATAGCGATGATGACTATGTTGATGAAGCTGGAGCAGATATCATGGAGTCGGCAACCGAAGAATATTTCTAGTAGACCACCTCATCAGTAGTAGTAGTCCACCATGTAAATATAGTAGTCCGAGCACTTTTGCGATAGTTAGATCGATTGTATGCCCTTGTTTGATTGAATGAAGTGAATTGTTTGCTTTTGCCTCATGTGCATATGGGTAGTGTTATCTCTCTAGACCCCTATCTGTTCTTAATCTCATCTTTTCTGAACCCTCAGATGCCTCCGAGACGTGACCCCGGATTTACCTTCCCACCGGAGCTCACCCAGTTGTTCCAGCAGTAGAACACATTGATGCAGTTGCTAGTCCAGAATCAGAATCAGGGGAACAACAACAACAACCCACCACCACCACCACCCCCTGTTGATCACTTAGCCTGTTTTCTTAGGCTGGATCCGCCGGTGTTTTCCAGTAGCACCGAGCCGATAGTAGCAGATGATTGGCTCCTTAAGACAGCAAGGGAGTTGACCATAGCAGGATGCATAGATGCGGAAAAGGTGAAGTTTGCCGCACATCAGCTTGAAAGACCCGCAACATCATGGTGGGAGAATTTCACAGCCACTTTCCCTATCGACACTGTCACTTGGGACCAGTTCCAGCAGGCTTTCCGTACTGCCCATGTTTCAACAGGAGCTATGTACATGAAGAAGCGAGAGTTTCGCAACTTGCACCAAGGAGGACAGACAGTTGGCCAGTATGTGGAGGACTTTAGTAAGCTAGCATGTTATGCCCCAGATGACGTTGCTACGGATGCAGCTAAGCAGGAGAAGTTTCTGGAAGGACTGAATGATGAGTTGAGCATGCAGTTGATGGTAGCAACCTTCAACAACTACCAGGAGTTGGTAGATCGTGCTCTCATGATTGAAGGCAAGCAATAGCAAATTGAGAACCGCAAGAGGAAGTATGGACAAGGGAAGTACAATTCTGGAGCTCAGCAGAAGCCACGTTTTATACCTAGACCGGGAGGACATTTTCAGCATACCCATGGAGGAGGTAGCTCGCACAATCATAATGGCACCAAGAATGGTAATGGGAATGGAGGAAGCAATGGCCAAAACCGTACCAACCCACCAACCCCAGCCAAGAGAGACCTGAGCCAAGTCACTTGCTTTAAGTGCCAGAAGACCGGACATTATGCCAATGAATGTCCTGAATCCCACAATGGAAATGGCAATGGAAGCTCTGGGAAGAAGCCGAACCCTTTCAATAGGGGATAGGTGAACCACGTAAATGTGGAGGAGGTTGACGAGCAGCCCGATGCAGTAATCGGTAAGTTTTTAGTTAAGTCAATTACTGCACTCGTTCTTTTCGATACTGGTGCATCACATTCATACATATCAAGGGGATTTGTGGATTAAGTATAAACTGCCAACCCAAGCCCTTAGGTCACCCATGTTAGTAACCTCGCCCGGAGCAGAGTATATGGCCAGTCTATGGTGTGCTAGGTTACCATTAAGGATTGGTAACTACGTATTTCCCTCAGACCTAATAATATTGGAATCTCAAGGATTGGATGTGATATTAGGCATGGATTGGTTATCGAAGTATGAAGGGAACATTGAATGCGCCAGTAAGTCAATTTTTCTTACAATGCCAGAAGGAAGAAGGATCTAGTATGTATCCCAGCATGTGCCGAAAAGGACTCAACTAAATTGCTTAACAGGAGTTGTGCAGGAGGAAGTACCAGTAGTGAAGGATTTCCTTGATGTGTTTCCAGAGGAGTTGCCAGGCATGCTACTAGATAGAGATATTGAGTTTTTGATTGAGCTTTTGCCAGGCACAGGGCCAATATCTAAAAGACCATATAGGATGCCCGCAAAGGATTTGGAGGAGATTAAGAAGCAGATTAAGGTGTTACTGGATAAAGGATATATCCACCCAAGTTCTTTGCCTTGGGGATCGCCAGTACTTCTAGTGGATAAGAAGGATGGATCATTAAGGATGGTTGTTGATTATCGAGGATTGAATGAAGTAACCATCAAGAACAAGTACCCACTACCGATGATCAATGATCTGTTTGATCGATTGCAAGGAGCTAAGGTATTTTCCAAGCTCGATCTGCGATCAGGATACCATCAGTTGAAGATTCGAGAACAGGATATACCTAAGACGGCTTTTACCACCAGGTATGGGCTGTACGAGTATACCTTATGTCATTTGGCCTGACTAACGCACCAGCATATTTTATGAACATGATGAACAAGGTGTTTATGGAGTTTTTGGATAAGTTCGTCATAGTGTTCATCGATGATATCCTGGTTTACTCAAAGAATGAAGAGGAGCATAAGGAGCATTTGCGTTTGGTACTTGGTAAGCTCAGAGAACATCGGTTATACGCCAAGTTTAGCAAATGTGAGTTTTGGTTGAAGGAAGTTGGATTCCTTGGACACGTTATATCTGGATAAGGTATAGCAGTAGATCCCACTAAGGTTGACACTGTGTCCAATTGGGAAGTGCCAACAACAGTTGGAGAGATCTGGAGTTTTCTTGGACTTGTAGGATACTATCGGAGATTCATTGAAAATTTCTCGAAGATTGGAAAGCCTATGACGGAGTTGTTGAAGAAGGATACCAAGTTCAAATGGACTGAGGAATGTGAGGCCAGTTTCCAGGAGTTGAAGAAACGTTTGGTTACATCACCAGTGTTGATTTTGCCAGATCAGACCAAGGATTATGAGGTGTATTGCGACTCTTCACGTCGAGGACTTGGAGCAGTGCTTATGCAAGAAGGAAGAGTTGTTTCATATGCCTCACGACAGCTTAAGCCTCATGAGTTGAATTATGCCACTCATGATTTGGAGTTAGCAGCCGTAGTGCATGCATTGAAAACTTGGAGACATTTTCTCATTGGAAACCATTGCGAGGTGTACACCTATCACAAGAGTTTGAAGTATATTTTCACGCAGAAGGAGTTGAATCTCAGGCAAAGGAGATGGTTGGAGCTCATCAAGGATTATGATATGAGATTGTATTATCACCCTGGAAAGGCTAACGTAGTAGCCGACGCGTTGAGCCGTAAAAGCCAATACAACACCCTTATGACGGGAGATTTACCAAGGGAGTTAGCCGAAAATCTTCGTGAGCTATGTTTGGAGATAGTTCCGAGAGGCTATGTAGCAGCATTGGAGATTCAGTCTACTTTGATGGATAAGATCAGAGAAGCCCAGAAGACTGACAAGGAGATTGCTTCTATTAAGGAGAAAATGAGCAAAGGAAAAGCTAAAGGATTTCGTGAGGATGAGCACGATACCTTATGGTTTGAAGACCGTGTTTATGTGCCTAATGATTTGGAGATTAGGAAGTTGATTCTGCAAGAGGCCCATGATTCACCATATTTGGTTCACCCAGGAAATACCAAGATGTATTTGGATTTGAAGGATACTTTCTGGTGGACCGGAATGAAGAAGGATATTGCGGAGTATGTAGCAGTTTGTGATGTATGTCAGAGAGTAAAGGCAGAGCATCACAAGCCAGCAGGATTGCTACAGCCATTGCTGATACCTGAATGGAAGTGGGATAAGCTAGGCATGGATTTTATTACAGGATTGCCCAGAACTCGTTCAGGCTATGACTCGATTTGGGTTGTAGTCGATCGTTTGACAAAGGTAGCTCATTTCATTCCAGTGAAGACTACCTATACCAGTGCTAAGTTAGCAAAGATATACATGACCAGGATCGTATGTCTGCATGGTGTTCCAAGGAGCATTGTATCGGATAGAGGAACCCAGTTTACCTCAAAGTTCTGGAATCAGTTGCACGAAACTTTGGGTACCAGGCTAGAGTTCAGTACAGCTTTCCATCCACAGACAGATGGACAGACCGAGAGAGTCAATCAGATTTTGGAGGATATGCTGAGAGCTTGCGCGCTAGATTATGGATCTAGTTGGGACGAGAATTTTCCATACGCAGAGTTCTCTTACAACAACAGTTATCAATCTAGTTTGAAGATGGCCCCTTTGGAAGCTTTGTACGGAAGAATGTGCAGAACACCATTATCATGGGATGAAGTTGGAAACCGCCAGTTGTTTGGACCGGATCTGATTAAGGAGTCTGAATAGAAAGTAAAATTGATTCGCGATAGGCTCAAGGTAGCCCAGTCCAGCCAGAAGAGCTACGCAGATTCTAAACGTAAGGAGACAGTTTACGAAGTCGGAGACCGAGTTTATCTTCGAGTATCTCCACTTCGAGGAGTTAAGCGTTTTCGAGTTAAGGGAAAGTTAGCGCCACGTTTTGTAGGACCATACAAGGATTTGGAGCGTATGGGAGAAGTAGCCTACAAGTTGGAATTGCCCGAAGGATTGTCAGGAGTTCATGATGTGTTCCACGTTTCCCAGTTGAAGAAGTGCCATGCAGAGATGGCTGATATACCACTGAGAGACACAGTGCCGCTGGAAGCGATTCAGTTGGACAGTGATTTGACCTATGAGGAGAAACCAGACAAGATACTTGAGTATGCCAGCCGAGTCACCCGCAGCAAGGTTATCAAATTCTGCAAAGTTCAGTGGAGCCACCACACGGAGGATAAAGCCACCTGGGAACGAGAGGAAGATCTGTTGAAGGACCACCCTCACCTATTTTCTAGCCAACCCGAATCTCGAGGGTGAGATTCATCTTAAGGGGGTAGGTTTGTAACATCCCAAATTTTCAATTTGGAATGTTATACAATAGATCATCATTGCATATCATATTTTATTTGCATTTTGGTTGATCCTAGAAATTTCATGCAACTCAAGGACCCTCGGAGAGAGTTGGGGATTTCGTTATTTTCATATTTGAGTGTTCTCAAATTTTGGAAATGGGATCATTTGATTTTATTTATTTTATCTTTAATTACTTCTATTATCAAAATATGAGAGAGGGAATAAAATGAATTTCCCAAAATAAAGAAATATTGAGGATTTAATAAAGAAATCAAATAAGATTTTATTTGGATTTATTTGCTATTTTATTTGAATTTAGGAAAAATGACCGTTTTTTAAAATTGCATTTAGGCCGCAAATAAATGTTCATCCTGTGCGGCTTGATTTTAGAAGCCGGGGAAAATTTAATTCAGGATTTTTGGAGTCCGTTTAGTATTCCTTTTGTTTTTTTCTGAGCGTATTTATTTAAAAAAAACGCCCAAACCGACCTACGGGCCGTATCCGGCCCGGACTCCTCCGGGGGGAGGCTTTATATACCGAGCCCCGGGCCGCCCCAGCCCACAACCGTGCCCCGCCCCTCAAACCCTAAGTCGCCGCCGCCCTAGCCGCGCCGCCGCCTCCCCACCGTCGCCGGAGTTCGCCGCCGACGAGGTCGAGCCGCCCCGGTTTTTTTAGAAAACCATTAGGTTTTCATTGGGTTTTTTCGGTTTTTTTAGATTCGTTTTTTTAGATAGATCTGTTTTTTTCTCGGTTTAGTTATTTAGCGAGCGTTCGCTCGTTCGTTCATTTTAACGAACGCGTTCATCGTTTAGATCCAGTTAACGAACGTTCGTTTGTTAATCCGTTCGTCATTTTTCTTTTTCTCGGATTAAATCCGCGATTTTTCTGATCGCGATTTCTGATCCGATTTTCGTTCTAGTATAACTTTTTGCTCATTTATCGGAATCAGATGATTCAAGCGCCTGGAGTTTCGTCTCGAAACCCTCTTTCCGTTTAACCATCTCAAACAAGTTTTTGCCTATGTAAAATTTGACCTCGATCCAGAATAGTAAACGAAACCTGTTTCTTTTGCCGTTTGTCTTTCGTTGCTTCATTCAATTTGGTTCTTTTTGCCAACCGGAGTTCTTAAGTTGAACTTTCTGGTTAGATCTCTTATTTGAGTTTTACCTATGCATTAGTTGAGTACTTATTGTATGCTCGTTTGTTTGCGATAGAGTACTCGGAGTGCGCCGCTTGCTACTTCGAATCGCTAGGTTTTGCGGATCATCAGCAAGGCAAGTCACACTTTGATCATACTTCCTTTTACCCAGTTTTTATTGCATTAGATCAATCCTCACACATTGCATGATTAGGATCTAATTAAATTGTGGGTTTGGGAAGTAGATGAGGTAGTACCTATTGCCTGTTTATTATCAAAGCTTTGGGAGTTACTTCTACGTTTGCTTATTATGCCATGCTATGCTAGTAGACGTGGATTGGGTGAGTGTATCCATGATAGATGTGAGATTATTAATTTAATGGTTTATTTAAGGTGGCAACTTAAACACTCATCTGGATGGATTGAGGCACATGGGTATTCCAGCGATTGCCTGTTTTTTTTGGACTGCCACCCAGGCTCAAAGGGATCATGAGATTATTCATACTAGAAATTTCCGTGTGCAGCCACAAGCTACTATGGGCTCTAGCATAGTTGACTAAGTCGTGAGAACTCTTACAGTGGTAGACTAGCAGATGTAGGGGATGTAGGTTGGTACGGTCTACCCGTTCGTAAGGTGCAAGCGCTTCTGAAAGACTATGTCTCGGTCATCCGTTTCTCAAACATCATGTAGTGCGAGAATCCCAACGGAGGAGATCGAGTCTTGTGGGGAAAAGTGCGCAAACCTCTACAGAGTGTATAAACTAATCATGGTTAGCCGTGTCCCGGGTTATGGAGATCTTTAGTATCTAGTGCTTGGATTATCATGTGAATCTCATCATGTTACTCTAAATAATTTTGTTGGGTTTTTAATGATGATGCTTAATTGGGATTGAGAGCGTGTCTACACTCTCAATGTTTAACAACCACCATGATAGTTAAATAAAATATATTCCTTTGTAGTAGGGAAAAATTGGCTTTACGCAAAACTGTAACCATAGAGCTTTCCACCAGCCAAATATGCATATAGAATAGTCTTATTCTTTAATTGTTCTCTATGTGTTACCTTGCCAGCATATTCCATGTGCTGACCCGTTTCGGGCTGCAATGTTCATGTTGCAGACTTTTCAGACGACGAGTAAGGTGCTTTTAGGTCGTGGTTCTATACTCATTGATGCCGTTGGAGTTGATGGACTCACTTATCTTCCAAGGCTTCCGCTATTATCGTTATTAGATGGCCTTAATCCATATTTATTGTAATAAGTTCTCTTTTGAGACACTCGATGTAAAAAGTGTGTGATTGCTGCTCTGTTATAAATCCTTCAAGTACTATGTGGTGTCAGCATTACTGATCCAGGGATGACACCGGAGCACAGAGATTGGACCGTTTGAGGTCTGGTCGCTACACGTGCGTTGCCACGGGCCTTTTAATTTTGGGCATCGATAGGCACCGGTGCACCAGCCCAAATTTGGGTCGATCGCACCGCAACCCTACAATTTAGTGCCTCATGACCGCCCGATTTGCCAGCTGGCTTGCGCCCGTCATCATCTTCGCCTTCCACCACGATATCCCCCGAAAATCCTCCCTCTCTGCGTTTGTTTACCTACCGCGGGCCGCCCCCGCCGGCTGCAAACCTCGCAGCAGGTCATGCCTCGCCCCATATAGATCACAATTGGTTGCCCTCTGCCTCGTCGCCGGTTGTCGCTCGGCTCAAATTGGACGTCGTGCCCCTCGTAGCAACAACAACGCAAAAGGCGGTCGAGCGTCTCTCACATTGCAACACCTACCCCGCCCCTGTCGTTGTAGCAGTCCGTCGTGGCACCACCATGTTGTCGGACGCAGCTCTCGCCATCGTCATGCTCATACCGTCGGTACTCCCCCGTGGTTGAAGTTTTTTTCACATGTCGAAGCTTTTTCGTCAATTGTTGTTTGTAGCTTTTTCTCCCGCCAGTTGAAGCTTTTCCACTGTCGCTTGAAGCTTTTTCCACCATTGAAGCTTTTTTCCTTTGGTGGAAGATTTTTCCTCATGCCACTTTGAAGTTTTTCCTTTAGCAGGATGAAGCTTTTCCGTAGCCGGTTGAAGTTTTTCCACAAATGGTTGAAGCGATGGTAGCTTGTAGCATGTAACCTAGGTACAAAAAGCCACCATTCCAACATGGCACAACGCTTGTCGCAGCTTTGTGATGTGTGGTTGCAGGAAAAAAAAGCAAACATCGTCACTCTGCAGTGGTCACCATGGTCACCGTTGAAAACAGAAGAAGAAAACCCCATTTCAACAATTTTGTGTGCCGGTTCCAGCAAATGTTGTGGATGGTTGAAGCAAAAACACTGCATTGCGACAATGCTTCCAGCAAACATGGTGGCCGAGTTCCAGCAATTTGATTTGCCACTTGTAGCAAATCTTGAAGCCGGTTCCAGCAAATGTCGTGGATGGTTGCAGCAAAAAAGAAGTTCGACCATTCGGTGGGCTCCCAACTTCTTTGGCTCATGGTTGCAACTCTATTGGGGTACGGTTCCAGCTCCACTGAATGCAATGCATATCAATGTTTGCAGGTATAGATTTTTTCCCTAATTTCACCTATAATATAATGCATATAGTGTTTTGCATGTATAGACAAGACAACCTACAACAATCAGAAAATAATTGAAATATATTCTCGTACAAGGTTAGGAATGCACGTGCTAGCTTGATTTGCATGATCTTCAGCAATTATAATAAAATTTCTTTCTCAACTCATAAACATCCCACACAAGCAATATGTAACACCCATATATTTTGAGCTACAGTAACCACAATGATGACCTAACATCTATGTGAAGTCCTTGTTTGATAGACCATTTTCTGCTTTAAATATGAGAAGCGCCAGGGTGGCACTCAACTTGGAATATTTCTTTTTGCAACATGGATACAATTCTTTCTTGGTGTCCGCGTCAATGGTTGGCAGATCCTTGTACCCAATCATATCCTTTTTGGGCCCTCGAAATCTACAATCATAGCAGCAAAATCTGGCATATCAAGATCGTCGTCATCTGTGCTGATGTCTTGGTTTTCCAGTGGGTGTTTCGGCTTTCTGGTGTTCCATTGGTAGCTTGACGCCTCTGCCCCGATGTTAGATTCAACATCTATGTGACACTGATCGGGGTTTGGCATCTCGCTGCCCTGGGTATCTTCATCCATGACCTCCTCTTCACCGTGTCTGGTCCAACGTGTATATCCATCCATGAATTCCCTAGAGACTAAGTGCAACTGGACATCTTCAACTTCATGTGACTCTGTATTGGCACAATCAGTACATGGACACAGGATGTAATCTGCATCACCAATTCTCCTCTTTGTACTTTCAGCCAAATTCATGAACTCTGTCACGCCATTGATAAAATCTGAGGTTTTCTGATTCTTCATCCATCGAGATCGTTCCATATGCAGCACACGAATGGTAATTAAAAACAAAACAACAACATTAATACACAAATTAACTGCTGCCCAAAGATGCGTGCATAAATCACAAGGTTTTATTTTCATAATTACTGAGGGCACTCCATGTTATTCAGACGTGCAATGACAAAAATTAATGACCAGTCAATTTACACGCAGAGTACTAGTACGACACTACCCTTAGGAATTGAATAACCTAATTAAGCAACTCATGAAAAGAATACCTTAATTAATTAGCCGCGTGGTGACCTCCCCCTAGCAGACAGAGAAGCGCGATGCGGCGGCACGCCGAGACAGCAGGGTCGAGGAGCAAAGCTTAATGCGGCCGCCGCCTGAAGTTCGACCTCCACTATCCCGCCATCGACCATGATGGATGTGCTCGAATCACACCGCCGCTGACCTCGATGGTTGAGCTCCTCCTATCTCCCGCCGCAGACCGAGGATTGACCTCCTATGACGCCGCCACCGCCCACCGACCGAGGATTGACCTCTTCTCCGGGAGCTGCTTGTAACACCCACAATGCGGCTATATCTCCCACGTGTCGGAGCATGACTTAGAGGCATAACCGCATAGTAAAGGGATAAAGAGTTGGCTTACAATCACCACTTCACACAATACATAAATATAGCATTACATCATCCAGAATACAAAAAAGGTCCGACTACGGAACCAAATAAAGAAAGACAACCCCAAATGCTAGATCCCCGATCGCCCAACTGGGCTCCACTACTGATCAACAGGAAACGAAACAACACAACGAACACGATCTTCATCGAGCTCCCACTTGAGCTGGGTTGCGTCACCTGCACTGGTATCATCGGCACCTAACACTGTTTGGAAGTATCTGTGAGCCACGAGGACTCAGCAATCTCACACCCGCGAGATCAAGACTATTTAAGCTTATGGGTAGGAAAGGGTAGTGAGGTGGAGCTGCAGCAAGCACTAGCATATATGGTGGCTAACTTACGCAAATAAGAGCGAGAAGAGAAGCAATGCAACGATCGTGAACTAGAAGTGATCAAGAAGTGATCCTGAATCTACTTACGTTCAAGCATAACACAAGAACCGTGTCCACTTCCCGGACTCCGCCGGAAAGAGACCATCACGGCTACACACGCGGTTGATGCACTTTAATTAAGTTAAGTTTCGAGTTTTCTACAACTGGATACTAACGAATTCCCATCTGCCCATAACCGCGGGCATGGCTTTCGAAAGTTCAAAACCCTGCAGGGGTGTCCCAACTTAGCCCATCACAAGCTCTCACGATCAACGAAGGATATTCCTTCTCCCAGGAAGACCCGACCAGACTCGGAATCTCGGTTACAAGACATTTCGACAATGGTAAAACAAGACCAGCAAGACCGCCCGATGCGCCGACATCCTGATAGGAGCTGCACATATCTCGTTCTCAGAGCAACACCGGATGAACACTACGTATAGCTAAAACCAGCCCTCAAGTTTCCCAGAGGTGGCGCCGCAAGTGGCTCTGGTTCGGACCAACACTTAGAGAAGCACTGGCCCGGGGGGGTTAAAATAAAGATGACCCTCGGGTCTGCAGAACCCAAGGGAAGGTGATAGGTTGTTAGGCAAATGTAAAACCATGGTTGGGCCTTGCTGGAGGAGTTTTATTCAAAGCGAACTGTCAAGGGGTTCCCATAACACCCAACTGTGTAAGGAACGCAAAATCAAGGAACATAACACCGGTATGACGGAAACTAGGGCGGCAAGAGTGGAACAAAACACCAGGCATAAGGCCGAGCCTTCCACCCTTTACCAAGTATATAGATGCATTAAAGTAAATAAGATATAATAATGATATCCAAACAATAACCATGTTCCAACATGGAACAAACTCCAACTTCACCTACAACTAGCAACGCTATAAGAGGGGCTGAGCAAAGCGGTAACATAGCCAAACAACGGTTTGCTAGGAAAGGTGGGTTAGAGGCTTGGCACGACAATATGGGAGGCATGATATAGCAAGTGGTAGGTATCACGGCATAACAATAGAGCGAACAACTAGCAAGCAAAGATAGAAGTGATTCCGATGGTATGGTCATCTTGCCTGCAAAGTTCTTTGAGTTGACGAAAACTTGATCCTCATAAGCGTACTCAACAGGTTCCTCGATCACGAACTCGTCTCCTGGCTCTACCCAAGGCAATAACACAAGCAAATGAAACCAAAATCAACCATGGTGCAATGCGCAAGCAACATGATGCAAAACATGGCATGATATGCGAGATGCGATATGCAATGCATATGCGTGCTCTGGAAGGAAAATATTGATCAAGGCATCAACTTGGAAAACCAACTGTGCCGCTGGAAAGATGAGTTGATTTTGGTCGAAATTGGTATAAAGATCACCAGAATCGGATGCACGGTTTGCAAATGGCAAGCAAAACAAGAATGTCACAATTCCGCGATTAACAGCATGATGCCAACTAGAATGCAACAAGAAGCTAAGCTACTACACTCCAACATAGCAACAAAGCACATGGAAGTGGTCTACTCAAGATGCTTGACAAAACATGAACACTGAGCTATGGCTAAATCACACAAGAGCAGGTTGAAACAAGCATGGAAAAAGTGCAAAAAATATCAGCTTCACAGACTTGGTGAAAATACTAACATGCCAGGAATTAACATCAGAAAGCAATGTTTAGAGCAAGCAAACAACATGCTACAGGATCAGATCATAGCAATACAAGGCATGGCATGAATCTACTCAAAGCATAGAACAAAAGTCCCTTACTGATCAAGAGCCAAAAAGGATCAGAAGATATGATGGCACCCATGTCAACATAGCAAGTTTCGTTAACAGATTCAGACTTAGCAGAAAAACTGGGCATGGCAAGACAGAGTTATGAAGACATCTTTGCAAGCTCGATTCACTCAACCCAAGGCATTGCATGACAAGATAAGCATAGCATCAGCAAGATGGCATGTTCAAGAAGCTAACCAAGGCAAGAACAAGTATATAGCATGCTTGTATCAACTACAACAACCATGCAAAATTGATTAACATGTAAACAATCTTCTAGGAACATTTAATAGCAAAATTAGAGCAAGATTAAGTCATGCTAGGGCACTCCATAATTGCAAATAGGGACATGGATGAATAGAGCATAACCATAAGTCCAAATCATCCTTACTGAAGCAACTCAAAAGAAGCATGGATCTCACTGTAGCACACATAGATACATGGCATAAAAATAGCAGTAGAGCAAGGACTTAGTGAGAAGTCCCTGAAATCAGCATCCCTGAAATTAGCAATATCACGAAGGCTAATTTGCATGCATGTGCCAGTCACCACAAGGATCACAAAAATACATGTCATACACCCCTGTAAAGATGCCATGGCATAGACCAAAACACATGTAGAGCTCATGACCATATGATGCACACAACAAATGTGACGAAAAAGACAAATCCTCATAAACTGCTAAGAAACAGGAGCTAACATTTTATAGCACTCTTGCATCAACGATTTGAGCATCAAGATGAACTCAAACAAGCATGTCACAATGGAACAAAATGAAGAGCACATCATTATGAACATTTCTATATATCTTGCGCATGAAACGGAGCCGCGAGCACAAAGTTACGACAGGTCAAAGGTAGCACCAAAATATAAGACTTTAGGGACTTAGCAGAATTCTCAAAACGGGGAAAATGGACGGAGAGGTTCAGTGGGATGGCGCGGTTCGGGACGGCGTTTGGTTGCCGGATTTGGTGGATCTTGTCCTGATCCGGGGGCGGCGGATCCAACGACGCTCTGGCGTCGGGCGAGGCGACGGCACCGGCGGGGTGCGTAGGAGGCGGCAGAGCAGTGCGGCGCGGGCGGCGGGAGGCGAGGTGGCGCGCCAGTGGGGCCAAGCCGGCACGGGCGGCGGGGCGCCGGGCGAAGGCGGCGGGCGGTGAGGCGAACGGTGACGAGGTGGAGCTCGCCGGCGGGGAGCGGGGTGGCAGCGCAGGCATGAGGCGGCGGCGGCGCACGGCGGGCCCGGGTGGCGAACGGCCCTGCGAGCGGCTGCGCACGGGCGCGGCCCGGTTCGGGCCTAGCGGGGGCCGGATCTGGGCCCGCGGCAGGCCGGCGCGAGAGGCGACGAAGTGGGCACGGTGCCGGTGACGTGGCCGGTGCAGATTGGTCCGGGCAGGGGCTCGACATGTCCGCGCGGTTGTCGGTGTACTAGAATAGGGGTACCCTAGTATCCCGAACTTGTGCACGGGCAGTCGCAGCATCCCGCGGCAAGGCTTGCCGGGCGACCGCCAAGGTCCTCCGTGGTTCCCCTGGAGCCATTCAAAGAGTCAAGACCCCGGCAAGAGGAGCTTGCCGGGAAGGCCAACCAAGGCATCTCAAGACCCCGGCAAGAGGAGCTTGCCGGGAAGGCCAACCAAGGCACCTCAAGGAACTTGCCGCGGCGCGCCGCGCGTCCCGGCAAGCTCCCAGGCACGACAAGACAACGACCGCGGCAAGGCACTTGCCGCGGCAAGCCACCACTCTATGCCCGCGCTCCAGCACATCCACCAACGTGTCGCTCTGGGACCCTTCCAGGCATGCGTGGGGGGCGGCTGTGCAGCCAGCGGTGAGCGGTGGCAAGCAGCGCTGACAAGATTGCCATCGTGGCGAGCGGTGGCGTCCCTGATGGTCCCTTTTACACTGTTTAGGCGACGCAGACGGGCATTTAATGCCCTTGTCCCCTGCCGTCAGGGTTAGGTATGATACACTATAGCAGGTAGCTGTACCTACCGCAGCACCTTTCCCTTTTTACCCCTGTCTACGCTGCCACCTGTCGGTGACCCCTTGAGCATATAAAAGGAGGCCCATGCGCAACGTAGAGGGGGTTAGCTAGTTCAGAGAACACTCACGCTCGGTCTCGCTAGCGGCTGGTGTGTACTGTAGCACTCCGCTCTCCCGATCAAGAACTCAATACAAACCACAAAGCAGGAGTAGGGTTTTAGGCATCCGTGCGGCCCGAACCTGGGTAAACTGCTCGCGTGTTTCGCCTCGATCTGCTCTTTGCGCGACTTCCGCCCCCGCCGAACCGAAAGGGACTCGGCCCACCGGTCCCATAGGTGCCCGTGGATCAATACCCCGGCATCTTTGGCGCGACAAGGATGAAGATGACGACGACGACGAAGACATGGATGATGTCGAGACCAGCGAGCAGGAGTTCCAGAAAGCCACAGAGGTCTTGTGCGTTGACGGCGGTGCTTCTCTGCATACTTCACACCGCCAACTCAAGCAGTGGGTGCGGGAAGTTAATGCAGCGGAACCACCTGTCGAGTCGCGCAAGCTTCTGAAATGGTCCAGCACACCTATCATCTTTGATATTGAGTACCACCCTGATCGCACAACTGCGGTCGGGTGCTTGCCGATGTTGGTTTCACCAACTATCCGCAACCTCAAGGTCACTAAGATGCTAGTTGACGGCAGGGCCGGCTTGAACCTGATCTCCTCCGCTGTATTCCAGAAACTCCAGATCCCTGACAGCAAGCTTGAAGAGACCGGCACATTCCAAGGAATCAACCCGGGAAGAAGCAAGCCGAAGGGGAAGGTCACGTTGCCAGTAACATTTGGCAGCGAGCTGAACTTCAGGACTGAGAAGGTCACTTTTGACGTTGCCGATATTCCATTGCCTTACAATGGGATACTTGGCCGTCCAGCACTCGCCAAGTTCATGGCAGCCTCTCACTACGCATACAACATGCTGAAGATGCCAGGCCCGATAAGCGTCATCTCTGTCTCCGGCGATAAGAAGGATGCTCTTATCTGCGCCGACAAGATCTACCGGGAAGCCGCAGCCACAACAGACCGCAAGTCACTTGCCGCTGAAGCTCCCGGGGGGAAGAAGAAGACCAAGTCCGGCAAGAGCTCTGATGCCCACTCCGGCAAGCGCACCTCTTCGGAGTGCTGCGCTGCCGTCGAGGACGCACCATCGAGCTCCACCGGCAAGTGTAAGAAAGCAATGGCAGCTCCGCAGAGACAAAGAAGATGTCCGCCAAGGAGGACGGCACTGGTGGTACCTTCACCATCAGTGCCACTCTCGACCCAAAATAGGAAAGCGCGCTCATTGCTTTCCTGCGGGCGAATGTCGACGTGTTTGCGTGGCAACCGTCTGACATCCCCGGTGTTCCCAGGAAAGTAATTGAGCACCACCTTGCCGTTTGTCCTCATGCGCGGCCCGTCAAGCAGAAGGTCAGGAAGCAAGCAGTGGAGCGCCAAGAGTTTATCGCAGAAGAGATCAAGAAGTTGGAAGCAGCAGGCCTTGTCAGAGGAGTGCTCCATCCTACGTGGTTGGCCAATCCTGTAGTCATGCGCAAGGCAAACGGGAAATGGAGGCTTTGTATTGACTTTACCGATGTTAATAAAGCTTGTCCCAAAGATCCATTTCCCCTGCCGCGCATTGACCAGATTGTTGACTCCACAGCCGGATGTGGTTTGCTTTCATTTCTTGACGCATACTCAGGATACCATCAGATCTTCATGGCAGAAGAGGATGAGGAAAAGACCGCATTCATTACTCCATGTGGCACGTACTGTTTCGTACGGATGCCTTTTGGTTTAAAGAATGCTGGTTCAACATTTTTAAGAGTAGTCCATGTCGCTCTGGAGCCACAAATGCACAGAAATGTGGAAGCCTACATGGATGACATAGTGGTCAAGAGCAAAGACAGGGCGACTCTGATACAAGATTTAGATGAGACCTTTGCAAATCTGCGCAAGATCAACCTCAAGCTAAACCCTGAGAAGTGTGTGTTTGGAGTTCCTTCCGGCAAGCTCCTCGGGTTTTTCGTGTCTCAGCGGGGAATTGAAGCCAATCCCGACAAGATCAAGGCCATTGAGCAGATTGAAGCACCAAAGCGCGTCAAGGATGTACGAAGACTTGCCGGTTGCGTGGCTGCTCTCAGCAGGTTTATCTCTCGGTCTGCTGAGCGCGCCCTGCCGTTTTTCAAAATATTGAAAAAGGCAGGTCCGATGCAATGGACTCCGGAAGCGGAGGCTGCACTGCAGGACTTGAAGAGATACCTGTCCTCCACTCCAACACTTGTCGCACCTAGGCCACAAGAGAAGTTGCTGCTGTATATAGCGGCAACCAATCAAGTGGTTAGTGCTGCATTAGTTGCGGAGAGGGAGGCAGATGATGAGTCAGTAGCCCCGGCAAGCGAATCCAGCGACAAGCAGAGGGCTTCTCCGGCGAGCTCTGGTCCCGACAAGGATGGATCTGTGCAGATACACGAGGATGTACAGAAGAAAATGGTGCAGCGCCCAGTTTACTTTGTCAGTTCCCTTCTGCAGGGGGCTAGGTCAAGGTACTCTGGTGTGCAGAAATTGCTTTTCGGCCTTCTCATGGCCTCGAGAAAGCTGCGCCATTACTTCCAAGCACATGAGATCACAGTTGTCACTCGCTTTCCGCTGAAGAGGATACTACAGAATCCAGAAGCGACAGGCAGGATTGTTGAGTGGGCACTGGAACTGTCAAGCTTTGGCCTCAAGTTTGAGAGTACTTCGACTATCCAAAGCAGAGCATTGGCAGAATTCATAGCAGAGTGGACGCCAACACCAGATGAAGAAACTCCGGAGACGAGCATCCCCGTCAAGGAAGCAAGCAAAGAGTGGCTGATGTACTTTGATGGTGCCTTTTCGCTGCAAGGTGCCGGCGCTGGCGTGCTGCTTGTCGCACCCACCGGAGAGCACCTCAAGTACGTAGTCCAGATGCACTTTCCCAAGGAGCAAGCAACAAACAATACTGTAGAGTATGAAGGCTTGCTTGCCGGTCTCAGGATCGCGGCAGACCTTGGGATCAAGAAGCTCATTGTCAGGGGTGACTCGCAGCTTGTCGTCCGCCAAGTGAACAAGAGTTATCAAAGTCCTTTGATGGAAGCCTACGTCGACGAAGTGAGAAAGCTAGAAGAGCACTTTGACGGCCTACAGATGGAGCATGTTCCAAGAGCTCAGAACGCCATTGCCGATGGCCTGTCAAAGTGCGCCGCACTTAAGTTACCTGTGGAACCAGGGATCTTTGTGCTCAAGCTGACCCAACCGTCCGTAACGCCATCAACTGGACAAAGAAAGAAAAGGAAGTTGATTTCTGGTGACTATTTTCCGGCAGAGCTTCCCGAAGCCGCCGCCAAGAAGGTCCCCAAGATCAACGCCAAGAGTGCTGAGGAGCAGTCTGCTCCGGCGAGCCCTAGGGTTTGTTCCATTAAAGCAGAGGCTCCCGACAAGTTTTGCTCCGGCAAGCTTGTTGGGGAACATCAAGCTCCGGCAGAGCCGCAGGTTCTCGCCGTAGAAGCGGATGTTCCCGCAGCAGCTGAGATCAACACCAAGAGTGCTGAGGAGCAATATGCTTCGGCAAGCCCTAGGGTTTGTTCCGTTGAAGCAGAAGCTCCCGACAAGTTTTGCTCCGGCAAGCTTGCCGGGGAACGTCAAGCTCCGGCAGAGCCGCAGGTTCTCGCCGTAGAAGCGGATGTTCCCACAGCAGCAGATTTGCCTTTAGTCCTTGTTGTCGAGCCACAAGCTCCAGCATGGGCACACCAGATTGTCCGTTTCCTTCAGACAGGAGAACTTCCCGAAGAGCAAGAAGAAGCGGAAAGAGTAGCCCGGCAGTCAAGTATGTACCAGTTTGTCGACAAGACACTGTACAGAAGAAGACTCAACGGCGTGAAATTGAAGTGTATTCACCGGGAAGACGGACAAAAGCTGTTGGCAGAGATACATGGAGGCATATGTGGTCACCACATTGGCGCAAGAGCACTTGTCGGCAAAGCATTCCGGCAAGGTTTCTTTTGGCCGACAGCCCTCCAGGATGCAACTGCACAAGTAACCAAGTGTGAAGCGTGCTAGTTCCATTCCAAGCAGATACACCAACCAGGTCAAGCTCTCCAGACGATCCCTTTATCCTGGCCATTTTCGGTCTGGGGGCTCGACATCCTCGGCCCCTTTCCCCGAGCAGTCGGGGGCTTTGAGTACTTGTACGTTGCAATCGACAAGTTCACAAAGTGGCCGGAAGTGGAACCAGTGAGGAAGGTGACAATACAGTCAGCAGTCAAGTTCTTCAGGTCGATTGTTTGCCGCTTCGGGATTCCTAATAGGATAATCACCGACAACGGTACGCAATTCACGAGCCGCACCTTCATGCAGTACGTCCAAGATCTTGGCGCCAAGGTCTGCTTCGCTTCTGTTGCTCACCCGAGAAGCAACGGTCAAGCGGAGAGGGCAAATTCTGAAGTGCTGTGCGGGCTCAAGACCAGGACTTTCGACAGGCTGCACAAGTGTGGAAGAAACTGGATCGAGGAGCTGCCGGTGGTTCTTTGGTCGATCAGAACGACGCCAAATCGAGCCACTAGCCAAACACCTTTTGCTCTAGTCTATGGAGCAGAGGCAGTTCTCCCCACGGAACTCGTATACGGGTCACCTCGAGTGCTCGCTTATGATGAGCTTGAGCAAGAGCAGCTACGACAAGATGACGTGCTGCTCCTTGAGGAAGACCGTCTTCAGGCTGCTGTGCGAGCTGCTCGCTACCAGCAAGCTTTGCGCCGCTACCATAGCCGCAAAGTTAACGCCAGAAGTCTCGAGGAAGGCGACCTTGTTCTTCGGCGTGTTCAGTCCGCCAAGAATTCCAACAAGTTGACGCCGAAGTGGGAAGGCCCTTACCGGGTGAAACGAGTCACTAGGCCTGGCGCTGTCCGCCTTGAGACCGAAGATGGAATTCCGGTGAGCAACTCCTGGAACATTGAGCATCTTCGTAAGTTTTACCCGTAGGGCGCGGTTGCCGGAACCTGTTCCGGCAACCACCTTTTGTACAAGTCTTGCCGCTGTTGCATGTAATCCTTTGTACAAAGCCGGGCGCAGACCCCGTGCATAAGTAAAGCTCATGTGCTATGCACATTTTGTCATTTTCATGCTTTCTATTTTTTGGCATATATGATCTGACACTTTGTGCAGCACCTACTCCACGGTAAGCAATAACGAGCCAAAAGGCTCCATATCTTTATTTTCTCTTCTTTCTTTTTTCTCTCAAGGAAAGGAAGGTTCCCTCGCCCACAAGTTTACCGGGGGGGGGGGGGAGGAGAAGATAATGGTATGGACCGGGCGTCGTTCAAGAAAGTTTCGCCTTGCCGGGAAGCAAACAATAGAAAAGCTAAGTTGCCAAAGTTTGAGCAATCAGATTTTTTAAATCTTTAAGTTATCTCCCTTGAACGACCGTACTTTGTATGGAAAACCTGTGCGCGGAGGAACCAACTCGTAGCTAGTTGCGCCCTTATGTTGTTTCGAGTCCGCTCAACAATTTAAGTGAGCTGCGACTAGTTGCTTAGCTAGTCGCGCCCTTACTTTGTTTCGAGTTCGCTCAACAACTTGAGTGAGCTGCAACTAGTTGCGGCAAGGTTTCTTGTCGGTAGCGGCACCGCCAGCAGGCTGCTGACGTCCCGCACTCAGCGCTCGCGGCAAGGGTGCCTGCGCCGGCAAGTTCCCCAAAAGCGTAGGGCAAAAACATACAAAGGAAGGAATCAAGTGAAGGGAATAACATAGCAATCACTACCCAGAATAAAGTTATTTTACAAAATAGCTTGTCGCAGCTCTAACAGATCGTTTTCATAACTTGATCGACAGCGACAAGAAAAAGGAGGAAACGGGCGGCCTAGTCTGCGCGATCGCCCTCAATCCTCTTAATCCCGCTCACCTTGTCCACAATGGGTGCGACAAGGGCCTTGAGCTCCTCCAGATCGGTGTCCGGCGGCAAGGTCCTGAGAACGTTGGTGAGGCGGAGGCCCGGGTTGCGGAAGGCCACCTTCATCAACACCTTCTGAAGAGCTCCCGCGCAGATCTTGCGCGACTCGTCGGCCAGCTGCTTTGGGATCTTCTCTCGGAGTCGCTGGAGGGCCGTCGCCACGCCCTTGAAGAACAAGACGAGCTTGGCGCTGGGTTGGATGTTCTCGTCGGAGGGATACCCGAGGTCCTCCATCCCCAGCTGTGCCAGCTCCTTGTCAATATCTGCGGCAGCACTCACGAGGCTCTCCGTCCAGTGCTCCACATTCTCCCTGAAGGCGTTCTGGGTGGCGGAAACACTTTCCAGCAGCGCCTTGTCGGCCTTGATCTCTTCTTTCAAGGCCGCCTCCTGCTTCTTGGCGCCATCCAGAGTCTTGGTCAAAGTGGTCAGCTTCAACTCAAGATTCGCGTTGGAGTCCTTGGCGGCGCTGAGCTCTTTGCCCTTCTCGGCGAGAGCGACCTCCAGCTGCGCCACCTTCGTCTCCAACTCCTTCTTGGCGGCCTCGGCGGCAGCGGCAGCGTCCTCTGCTTGCTTGAGGGCTCCGCCGAGTTTTTCCTCGCGCGCGGCAAGCTCCTCTTCGTGGGCGTCAAGATTGACCTTCCGCTGCGCCAGCTCGCCCTCTTCCGCGGATAGCTTCACAGCGGCAAGTCGCTGTTGCTCTTCGACTTCGGCCTTCTCGAGGAAGAAGACCTTCTGCGCTTTGGCGAGCTGCTCCCGCTCCTCCGCTAGGGATCGGAGGGCTTCCCGGTGGAAACCCCCGAGCTCTTCCGCGCGCTTCTCGATATCTTCTCCCGCCTTCCCGACAAGCGCCTCGCGGGATTCCAGCTTGGCTTGACGCGCGCGGTAGAGCGACATCAACTTCCGCAGCAGCCGCTCTTCTTCGGGCTCGTTGCTGCTGCTGCTTGGCGCGTCAACCAGCGTCAGCCCCGCGGAGGCGAGCACCTCCCCGTCGAAGATCTCCCCCTTGACCGGCGCCCTGGAGCTTGATGCCCAGGGGAGGTTGATGAAGACGCCTTCCTCGGCCTTTAGGTAGACGCCTGGCTGGGGCTCTTCGGAGCCTGCCGCTGCGGCAGCGGCGGACGGGTCGGCGGTCGGTGTAGCGCCTGGCGCTCCTGCGGCCTCAGGGCCGTCGGTGCGATCGCCAGACCCCTCGCCAGTTGCTGCGGCGGCAGCCTTGGCGGCCTCTGCGCCGGCGGGATCGCCAGCACCGGCTGCTTCTTCGGCGGCAACCTCGATCTCCATCGGCTCTGCAGCAGATGGGTCTGGCAGCCGGAAAGGGGAGAAGAGTCAAGCAAAAATCCAAAAAAAAGATCAAAAGAAGAAGAACCCAAGGGAAGCCTTGCAGCGAAAGGATTACCTGTGCCGGGTTCTGCAGCGGTGGTCTCCGCCGTCGGGGGGCCGCTGATGCTGTCCCTTGCCGGAGAACTCTCCCTTGCCGGAGGGCTCTCTCTTGTCGGGGGATTCTCCCTTGGCTCCTGGTGAGGCTGCTCTGCTCCTACACAAACCAGCAGATAGATATCAGCAAAAACAGAGTATCCATGTGCACCTCACAGCGGAAAGCAAACCATATACTTACGCTGGGGGCTGCTCTAGAGAAAAGTTGTCGGGTCCGGCAAGGTTGTCGCGGTGGGTTCGTCCTCGATGTCAATCACCGGAACCTTGGCTCTCTTCGCTGCTCTCTGGGCCAGAGTCCTGAAAAGGAACAAGTTCAGAGCAAAGCAAATGAGATACAAGACAAACGGCAAAGATTGAAGAACTGCAAGAACAACAAGAGAATCTTACTCTTCTTCTTCTTCCTCGTCGGAGCTGAACGCGGAGAAGTCAAAGTCCGGCGCGCGCCCGGTGCGAGGAGGCGGAGGAGAAGCTTCCCTTGGCCGCTTGGCGGGAGCAGTAGCGTTGGTCCGGGAGGGCCCCGCTCCAGTTGTCGTCGCAGCGTGAGATGCTCCCGCGGCAACGGTGTTTGCCGCGGTGGAGCGTGTCACGCGGCGCGGCGACTGTTGACCCGCTTGCCGCTCCACTACGTCACCGGCCTTGCGGAGACACCTTCTTGGTGGGGATGGAGGCTCTGCTTGCGGCGAGCTGTCTGAAGATGAATTGGGAGACGAGTTGATCTTCAGCGAGCCGCTCGCATCCTTGGCGGGCTCGCTCGACTCGACGTTCTGCCCGGCAAGCTCTTTCTCGCCGGCAAGCTCCCTTCGCTCGGCACGGCTTGCCGCCTCTGCTGCATCTGCCTCCACGGTGAATCCAAATTCGCCCGCGGCTGCGGCTGCCGCCGCCTCTTCCAGCCTGGTGGCGATGAGTGCCATCTCCGCATCGGTGGTGTCGCGGGTGAGGCCATCCTTCTCGTCGGAGCGGATCGGCACTTCTACCAAGTCATCGAAGAACTGCTGCATGACGTCGTCTGCAGGCTCCTGCCAAGTTGGCACAATTCCATGCGAGTCGCACTCCGGCATCATTGCACGGATGCGGTCGAGCGCGGAATTGTTGCACAACGGAACGACACCCCCTAGCAACCTGAACACTTCGGGATGTTGGGGGTCATACTTGAACAGTTCTTGGAGCATCGCGTTGAGCTCCAGAACAGTAAAGTTGTAGTTGAGGCCCGGCCGCAGCCTCATGATATCCGCCGCATTCTTGAACTCCCAAGTGGGTCTCCCCCGTTCCTGCAGGGGAGCGATGCGGCGGCGAAGAAAATCTACGCCAACGGCGCCTACAGTGAGCCCGGCAAGCCTGAGGCGCAGGATCCGGGTGACAGCAATCTTCAGCCTGTCGTCTTCCAGGGCCACGTCACTCCAATCGTTGCCGCGTGCTACTGGGGTTTGGCGTCGGGCGGTGAATGGCTGCGGGTTCTCCTCGTCAATCCAGCACCAGTCTGCCCTCCACTCCTCCCACTTGCCGCGGAATTCTCCCTCCAGATAAGTTTCCTTCTTGCCGGCCCTTGAGATCCAGGCGATTCCGCCGGATAGAGGCTCTCCTCTCTCTACTCGGGGTATGAAGAAGTGGCGAAAGAGGGCTACATTGGGATGGACTCCGACAAAGTTTTTGCAGAGATGCGCGAAAACTGCCATGGTCAGAACGGCATTGGGGGTGAAGTCAAGGAGGTGGAATCCATAGGTATTCATGATGTCGTAGAAGAATTCAGAGAAAGACGGGCAGAGCCCGCAGTAGAAGAACAAAGCGAAGAAAGGGTATCCATTTGGAGCCTTCTTCCAAGCGGCGGCGGGGAGTACCTTCGTGCGCGGATGCGCTCGTGTCTCCGCCGACCAGAAGAGGTAGTAGTTCTCCCTCAGCTCCTTCGCGGCAAGCTTGGGGGGGAAAACTGCACGCTCCTTCCATAGCGCCGCAAGCCGCTGCGCCTCGGTCGACTTCACGACCTTCCCCTTGTCGGCTTTTGGAGCCATGGCGGAAGTAGTGGAGGAGGTCGACGGCGTTGGTGATGCTGGTGGCGATGGGGGGCGGAGCGCTGCTCTCTTGCGGCCTTGAGAAGATGAGGGAGCGGCGGAGATTTCTGAGATTGGAAGCAGCAACGAGCGAATGGGCGGACTGCCCCTATTTCCCCTGCTTATAAAGAGGTAGGGGGCGGACGTTCCGCATTTCCGAATAAAGTAACCACCCACGATCTCTCCCACGACGCCGCATTCAATGCGTGCCATTCGGGGAGGGCGCGGTGGATACGGAGAAAGATACGGCGTAACCTAGGACGCGCGTGCCCGTGCCCTGTTTTGGGCCTGGCCCAACAGCGCTCGGCACCGTGTATGGCCCAGGCCCAGGGGCTCCTGTCGGTGTACTAGAATAGGGGTACCCTAGTATCCCGAACTTGTGCACGGGCAGTCGCAGCATCCCGCGGCAAGGCTTGCCGGGCGACCGCCAAGGTCCTTCGTGGTTCCCCTGGAGCCATTCAAAGAGTCAAGACCCCGGCAAGAGGAGCTTGCTGGGAAGGCCAACCAAGGCATCTCAAGACCCCGGCAAGAGGAGCTTGCCGGGAAGGCCAACCAAGGCACCTCAAGGAACTTGCCGCAGCGCGCCGCGCGTCCCGGCAAGGCCCGGTGAGCGATAAGCTCCCAGGCGCGACAAGACAACGACCGCGGCAAGGCACTTGCCGTGGCAAGCCACCACTCTGTGCCCGCGCTCCAGCACATCCACCAACGTGTCGCTCTGGGACCCTTCCAGGCATGCGTGGCGGGCGGCTGTGCAGCCAGCGGTGAGCGGTGGCAAGCAGCGCTGACAAGATTGCCATCGTGGCGAGCGGTGGCGTCCCTGACGGTCCCTTTTACACTGTTTAGGCGACGCAGACGGGCATTTAATGCCCTTGTCCCCCGCCGTCAGGGTTAGGTATGATACACTGTAGCAGGTAGCTGTACCTACCACAGCACCTTTCCCTTTTTACCCCTGTCTACGCTGCCACCTGTCGGTGACCCCTTGAGCATATAAAAGGAGGCCCATGCGCAACGTAGAGGGGGTTAGCTAGTTCAGAGAACACTCGCGCTCGGTCTCGCTAGCGGCTGGTGTGTACTGTAGCACTCCGCACTCCCGATCAAGAACTCAATACAAACCACAAAGCAGGAGTAGGGTTTTAGGCATCCGTGCGGCCCGAACCTGGGTAAACTGCTCGCGTGTTTCGCCTCGATCTGCTCTTTGCGCGACTTCCGCCCCCGCCGAACCGAAAGGGACTCGGCCCGCCGGTCCCATAGGTGCCCGTGGATCAATACCCCGGCAGCGGTGGGAATATTTGTCCGGCTGCGCGAGGATGAAGAAGACTAGGGTTTCATCCGCGAAAATTCGGAGGGGATCACATATTTATAGGTAGAAGGAGGTGGGAGTGTCCAAATGAGGTGTAGTTTTCGGCCACGCGATCATGATCCGACGACGGAGGACATGGAGATGGTTTGGAAGGGTTATTGGGCCATTTTGGAGGGGTGTTGGGCTGCAACACACACGAGGCCTTTACGGTTCCCCGGTTAACCGTTGGAGTATCAAACGGCCTCCAAATGGCACAAAACTTGACAGGCGGTCTACCGGTGGTGTACCAATGTCGCTTGGCAAAGCTCGGTCCATTCCGAGAAAGTTTAACACCCGCTCATGAAAAGAGACAAAAGGGGCCGCCGAAGGACGTGGGAGTGTCGGATTGCAAAACAGACAATGGGGAAAATGCTCGGATGCATGAGACGAACACGTATGCAAATGAGATGCACATGATGACATGATATGAAATGCATGACATGAACAAAGTGCAAAACGAAAACAAAACCCAGCCACGAAGGAAAACTCATATCGCATCTCCAGAAAAGGCAAGAGTCGGAGTTACAAATACGGAAAGTTGTATCCGGGGCGTTACAACACTCCACCACTACAAGAGGATCTCGTCCCGAGATCTAGGATGGCACCGGAGGAAAAAGGAAGAGGAAGATAAGAGGTAAAAGCAAGTTGCTTCTTTGACAAACGAGTGAAACCAAAGAACCTTGAAAGGTTAGACCATCTTCGAGAAAAGAATACAACGACGATGAACAAAGTTGACAATCTCCGTGAGAAAAGAGGAATAAGGAAGAACAAATTCGGACAGCACTCCGGTTGAAAAGAGACGCAAGACTTGATAAGGCGAAAAGAACTTGAGCAAAGGGCACAACACTCTGGTTAAATGGATAATCAAAGGAAAGAACATGATCTTCACCACTTGAGATGATGAGAGAGTGGAGCAACATCACTATGCCTCTGGGAGAAATGAAAGAAAGGAATGGAATGAACGGAGGGAAACAAGATCTTGAGAGAGCACGCTTACAACAAATGCTAGAAAGGAGTTGTTGGATTATCAACAACGAAAGGATAAGCTTGATGTGGGCTTATGGAAAACATCCCAAAATTATGAGGTGAAATTCTGCCACTAACGAAAACAAAAGATTGGATTGAGAGCTAGAAAAGATAGAAAGCTTCTTCCATCGAGGTGATAAGAAAACTTGGATCATAGGTAATCACCACAAGGACCAACATTCCCAACGGAAGGCTTTAGGTGAAAACTATACCAAGATAACTCCAAGGAAGAAAATGATGGGTTTAAATATCTCATTCCTGAACTTGTGAATCATGAAACACAAAGAGATTGACAAGAATGACATAAGACCACCTTAAAAGATAAGATAGGCAGAACTGTACTTTGGAATGCAAGATGAAGAATACTTGAGCTCCTCTGAAAAGAATCTCGATGACCGCTTCGAGAAGGAATTAAATCCTTGCTGAACCATCATGTAGAACCTCCATGAAAAACTCCGGTAACAAAAGGATGATCAAACGAGAGGAAAGAGAAGTTGAAAACACAACGTGAAGCTTTGCGATGATTTAGATGGAGCTTCGCGACGAGATAATGCGGAAAAAAAACTTGGAACTCCGGAAAATAAAGATGAATAAATGAAATCAAGAATTTTGATGAACCTCTGGAATAAGGAATGAATCACTTGAAAGAAACAATAATAAGAATTATGTTATGCATATCCCTCACCACTTTTAGATTGATGACAAGCAACGGATTTGGCATACTACTTATTCTCATGGAAAGGATTAAAGAGAGGTATAGCTTAAACTTGAGAAGGTCTTCAACGAACCACCTGTAGGATTTGAAAAAAATGAATGAATTGATATGATAACCAAGGAAGAGAACTCTTGAACGAACCACCATAAGAATTGAAAATGAACGAAGATACTTGAGTGAATCAAGATGCAAGAGAACGAAGAGATCGCGAACTAATTAGAGAATACTTGAATGATGCACCGGTAAGATTTGGAGAACGATAGCTACACGCTGAGAATGAATAATTCTGAGATGATGGGCTCCGGAGAATCAAACTGAAAAGACTCCTGAATTGCTCCGGATGGGTGAAAATAATTCTCACAATCGAAAACAATTATGAGAGGATGGCATAAGGCTAGCACCATGGATCTTGAAGAGAATGGAGCAAGATATGGAGGAAAACTCTTCTTCGGTCTTCAAATGTTGAGAATGACGACGAGAAACACCACCATGAATTCTTGAGATACTCCGGGATGACGAATTTAAAGGTTGATCCAACGGTGATAAGAATTTGACAGATCTTGGAGAAAGGCACTTGACTGATGATAACTCATTCTTACGTCAAACTTCGAAAGATTTGAGAATAACTCCGGTAAAATTAGAAGAGTCAGGTAATATCATGGGAAAAGACCTGTGGGTTAGGGACCACTCAAAAGAAACACCGTTGAAGGATTGGTTGAAAAGAGAGATTGCACCGGTTGAATTAAATGGCTTGAATGAGATAACAACCTCAAAATAACTTGAACGGATTGAGAATGGAAACGAATCTTCTAAGAAATCTTCAGCACTTCGGATATGAATAGAGAGAAATGAACGATTAAGAGGTGCACCGGCATGAGAAAGTATTTTAAACAAGGAAAAGATATGATCGACAAAGCTTGAATTGAAACCACCGGAGAAGAAAGAGAACAAACAATGATGAACTTGTAGAGCATCTTCATGAGAACCACAGGGTAAAACATTGAAAGACAAGAATGAAGAGTCTTCACATGAATAAGATGGATACTTGATTAAGAAATCTTAGTCCTTAAAGAAAAAGGGTGGGAGGGCGGGAAAAACAAAGACAACTTGGGACGAATGACACAAAGACCGTAGAGAATACTTAGAGTTGATCTTGCGAATGTTGAAAATGATCGGATCCACTTGAAGAGAAACACGCCGGTTGAAAAAGGATTGACATGACAATCTCGATTATCATGAAGGATTGGTATTCACATAGAAGTGTGAGAGCACCACTTAGGAAAGGTATGGAGTCAACACTTGACTTCGAAGCAACTCGAATACCAAAACTCAAAACAAAACAAAGGATTGGCTTGCAGAATAAGCCGAAACAAACATATGATAGATCCCATATCGTATCATGTGTCTGTTGGAACGATTATTCTAGGAGCTACTTGAATTCCCACTTATAAACTCCCGAAACTTTCTGGTTATGCAATCAGGTGTTGGGGATACAGGGGAAGCATAATATCTCACCCAAAACTAGCAAATCCTACATCCAGCTGTATCCATCCTTCAACACATAACCAAGAAACCTTCGGAAATCGTTTACCCCAACCTTCGAAAAGCATCCACTATACGAGTTATGGCAATACTCCTGAACTCCCGCCCTAGTACTGGGTGGCGTCGAGGTTATCTCACCAACAACTGCATAAAGGAGATTTTCGATGTCGGTGAACTCAGGTATTCCAGAACTGCAACGATAAAATTGTGACGACAACACCTCAGAGCTCAACTCCCCAGGACACTGCCACAACCCCTAAATGTCAGGAGGCACCAAGAACAATGTTCTCGTCACAAAACCATCGGAATGATTCCAAGATACCCGCGTGGTCCTAAATTTTTTTTCATGAAATTTTAGGAGAGAAGAGTCAAAACTCTACGTCAGGAGGCCTCACCAGAGCGACGAAGGGACTGAGGAGTAAAAGAATCCTACTCTCCGATATATATAATCCTAAGACTCAAAACATTTTGTTCTAGACTCAACAACGTCAACGATTCGATCAAGCAGGGGGCTCCTAAGTCGGGGAAGGCTCTGATTACCAACTTGTAACACCCACGATGCGGCTATATCTCCCACGTGTCGGAGCACGACTTAGAGGCATAACCGCATAATAGGCATGTCGGAATAGGGGTAATATTTACACATCCAATGTACTGAATAAGAAAGGGATAAAGAGTTGGCTTACAATCGCCACTTCACACAATACATAAACATAGCATTACATCATCCAGAATACAAACAAGGTCCAACTACAGAACCAAATAAAGAAAGACAACCCCAAATGCTAGATCCCCGATTGCCCAACTGGGCTCCACTACTGATCAACAGGAAACGAAACAACACAATGAACACGATCTTCATCGAGCTCCCACTTGAGTTGGGTTGCGTCACCTGCACTGGTATCATCGGCACCTACAACTGTTTGGAAGTATCTGTGAGCCACGAGGACTCAGCAATCTCACACCCCGCGAGATCAAGACTATTTAAGCTTATGGGTAGGAAAGGGTAGTGAGGTGGAGCTGCAGCAAGCACTAGCATATATGGTGGCTAACTTACGCAAATAAGAGCGAGAAGAGAAGAAATGCAACGGTCGTGAACTATAAGTGATCAAGAAGTGATCCTGAATCTACTTACGTTCAAGCATAACACAAGGACCGTGTCCACTTCCCGGACTCCGCCGGAAAGAGACCATCACGGCTACACACGCGGTTGATGCACTTTAATTAAGTTAAGTGTCGAGTTTCCTACAACTGGATACTAACGAATTCCCATCTGCCCATAACCGCGGGCACGACTTTCAAAAGTTCAAAACCCTGCAGGGCTGTCCCAACTTATCCCATCACAAGCTCTCATGGTTAATGAAGGATATTCCTTCTCCCAGGAAGACCCGATCAGACTCGGAATCCCGGTTACAAGACATTTAGACAATGGTAAAACAAGACCAACAAGACCGCCAGATGTGCCGACATCCTGATAGGAGCTGCACATATCTCGTTCTCACGGCAACACCGGATGAACACTACGTACAGCTAAAACCAGCCCTCAATTTTCCCAGAGGTGGCGCCGCAAGTGGCTCTGGTTCAGACCAACACTTAGAGAAGCACTGGCCCGGGGGGGTGTTAAAATAAAGATGACCCTCGGGTTTGCAGAACACAAGGGAAGGTGATAGGTTGTTAGGAAAATGTAAAACCAAGGTTGGGCCTTGCTGGAGGAGTTTTATTCAAAGCAAACTGTCAAGGGGTTCCCATAACACCCAACCTTGTAAGGAACGCAAAATCAAGGAACATAACACCGGTATGATGGAAACTAGGGCGGCAAGAGTGGAACAAAACACCAGGAATAAGGCTGAGCCTTCCACCCTTTACCAAGTATATAGATGCATTAAAGTAAATAAGATATAATAATGATATCCCAACAATAACCATGTTCCAACATGGAACATACTCCAACTTCGCCTGCAACTAGCAACGCTATAAGAGGGGCTGAGCAAAGCGGTAACATAGCCAAACAATGGTTTGCTAGGTAAGGTGGGTTAGAGGCTTGGCATGACAATATGGGAGGCATGATATAGCAAGTGGTAGGTATCGATGCATAACAATAGAGCGAACAACTAGCAAGCAAAGATAGAAGTGATTCCGAGGGTATGGTCATCTTGCCTGCAAAGTTCTCCGAGTTGACGAAAACTTGATCCTCGTAAGAGTACTCAACGGGTTCCTCGATCACGAAATCGTCTCCCGGCTCTACCCAAGGCAAGAACACAAGCAAAGGAAACCACAATCAACCATAGTGCAATGCGCAAGCAACATGATGCAAAACATGGCATGGTATGCGAGATGCGATATGCAATGCATATGCGTGCTCCAGAAGGAAAAGATTGATCAAGGCATCAACTTGGCAAACCAAGTGTGCCGCTGGAAAGATGAGTTGATTTCGGTCGAAATTGATATAAACATCACCGGAATCGGATGCACGGTTTGCAAATGGCAAGCAAAACAAGAATGGCACAATTCTCCGATTAACAACGCGATGCCAACTAGAATGCAACAAGAAGCTAAGCTACTACACTCCAACATAGCAACAAAGCACATGGCAGTGATCCACTCAAGATGCTTGACCAAAGATGAACACTGTTCTACGGCTAAATCACACAAGAGCAGGTTCAAACAAGCATGGCAAAAGTGCAAAAGATATCAGCTTCATAGACTTAGTGAAAATACTAACATGCTAGGAATTAACATCGGGAAGCAATGTTTAGAGCAAGCAAACAACATGCTACAGGATCAGATCATAGCAATACAAGGCATGGCATGAATCTACTCAAAGCATAGAACAAAAGTCCCTTACTGATCAAGAGCCAAAAAGGATCAGAAGATATGATGGCACCCATGTAAACATAGCAAGTTTCGTTAACAGATTAAGACTTTGCAGAAAAACTGGGCATGGAAAAACAGAGGTATGAAGGCATCTTCGCAAGCTCGATTCACTCAACACAAGGCATTGCTTGACAAGATAAGCATAGCATCAGCAAAATGGCATGTTCAAGAAGCTAACCAAGTCAAGAACAAGTTTATAACATGCTTGGATCAACTACAACAACCATGGAAAACTTGATTAACATGTAAACAATCTGCCAGGAACATTTAATAGCAAAAGTAGAGCAAGATTAAGTCATGCTAGGGCACTCCATAGTTGCAAACAGGGACATGTGTGGATAGAGCATAACCATAAGTCCAAATCATCCTTACTGAAGCAACTCAAAAGAAGCATGGATCTCACTGTAGCAACATGGATACATGGCATAAAAATAACAACAGAGCAAGGGCTTGGCGAAATTCTAAGTCCCTGAAATCAGCGTCCCTGAAATCAGCAATATCACGAAGGCTACTTTGCATGCATGTGCTAGTCACCACAAGGGTCACAAAAATACATGGCATACACCCCTGTAAAGATGCCATGGCATAGACCAAAATACATGTAGAGCTGATGACCATATGATGCACACAACAAATATGATGAAAAAGATAAATCCTCATAAACTGCTAAGAAACAGGAGCTAACATTTTATAGCACTCTTGCATCAACGATTTGGGCATCAACATGGACTCAAACAAGCATGTCACAATGGAACAAAATGAAGAGCACATCATGATGAACATTTCTATATATCATGTGCATGAAACGGAGCGCGAGAACAAAGTTACGGCAGGTCAAAGGTAGCACCAGAATATAAGACTTTAGGGACTTAGCAGAATTCTCACCATGGGGAAAATGGACGGAGAGGTTAAGTGGGATGGCGTGGTTCGGGACGGCATTTTGTTGCCGGACTTGGTGGATCTTGTCCTGATCCGGGGGCGGTGGATCCGGTGACGCTCCGGCGATGGGCGAGGCGGCGGTGCCGGCGGGGTGCACAGGAGGCGGCGGAGCAGTGCGGCGCAGGCGGAGGGAGGCGAGGTGGCGCGCCGGTGGGGCCGAGCCGGCGCGGGCGGCGGGGCGCCGGGCGAAGGCGGCGGCACGGCGAGGCGAACGGCGACGAGGTGGAGCTTGCCGGCGGGGAGCGGGGTGGCGGCACAGGCGCGAGGCGGCGACGGCGCACGGCGGGCGCGAGCGGTGGTGCACGGGCGCGGCCCGGTTCGGGCCCGGCGGGGTCCGGATCTAGGCCCGTGGCGGGCCGGCGCGGGAGTTGACGAAGTGGGCACGGGGCCGGTGACGTGGCCGGCACAGATTGGTCCGGGCAGCGGCTGGACATGTTCGGGCGGTGGGAAGATTTGTCCGGCGGCGCGAGGATGAAGAAGACTAGGGTTTCATCCGCGAAAATTCGGAGGGGGTCACATATTTATAGGTAGAAGGAGGTGGGAGTGTCCAAATGAGGTGTAGTTTTCGGCCACGCGATCGTGATCCGACGGCGGAGGACATGGAGATGATTTGGAAGGGTTATTGGGCCATTTTGGAGGGGTGTTGGGTTGCAACACACATGAGGCCTTTACGGTTCCCCGGTTAACCATTGGAGTATCAAACGGAATCCAAATAGCACGAAACTTGACAGGCGGTCTACCGGTGGTGTACCAAGGCCGCTTGGCAAATCTCAGTCCATTCCGAGAAAGTTTAACACCCGCTCACGAAAAGAGACAAAAGGGGGCGCCAGAGGACGTGGGAGTGTCGGATTGCAAAATGGACAACAGGGAAAATGCTTGGATGCATGAGACGAACACGTATGCAAATGAGATGCACATGATGACATGATATGAAATGCATGACATGAACAAAATGCAAAATGAAAACAAAACCCAACCACGAAGGAAAACTCATATCACATATCTAGAAAAGGCAAGAGTCGGAGTTACAAATATGGAAAGTTGTATCCGGGGCGTTACACCGCTGCCTAGGCCGCCGCCGCCATCTCTATATGCAGAGCGGCTATTTTTTGACGGATATCTGCAGAGCGGCTGTTTACATGGTATCACTGTAACTCAATTATATGGACAGGGTAGTACATCACATACGGTTATGTAACGACAGCTATGTCTAACCTACGTTGTCTTCTCACACGGTTTGGTGAGGAAATCGTGTGTGACGTTGTAATACCTAACACAAACGATATGTATAAACAGTGTGCCGTATACAACATATAGTGCCATAAGTAGTTCCCGACCATTAGCTTATCCTCACAGTTTCCCCATTTCCCCCAAATCCCTACATAGCCTCCAAATTCCCTCGCGCGGTGCTGACATTGGGGGAATGTGGACGAGTGGTGCTGATGGTTTCGGTGCGGCTACTCCTGCTCGTATCGCTGCCACGACGGCTGTCGCCGCTGAGCACTTGCCTAAGGTCATCAGAAGGCAGGTGTACTATGGATCCGAATCGTCCTGTCGGGTTCCAATCTATACCAATCTTTTTTAGCATGTCCAAAGTATAGCTCCTTGCTGAATCCGTCCTGAATGACCCCCTCCCCTCAAGGGAAGTGATTTGCCGCCGGATCTGGAGCATGACTCCAGACTCCCGCAACACGAGTTCGACTCCGAGTTTTGCGCCATTGAGAAGTACCAAAAGCTGAGTTGTGTGCACGGGCACACTCCCGCTCGACGTGTATGCACGGAGGGATTCGACATTGGCAGGCGGTTTCTCAGTTGCCCCTTAGATGTTAGTGCTAAGTTGCTACCTCTTTTAGCACTGCGTTGGTTTTCCCCGAAGAGGAAGGGATGATGCAGCAAAGTAGCGTAAGTATTTCCCTCAGTTTTTGAGAACCAAGGTATCAATCCAATAGGAGGCTACGCGCGAGTCCCTTGTACCTGCACAAAACAAATAAATCCTCGCAACCAACGCAAATAGGGGTTGTCAATCCCTATAGGGCCACTTACGAGAGTGAGATCTGATAGATATGATAAAGATAATATTTTTGGTATTTTTATGATAAAGATGCAAAGTGAAATAAAGGCAAAGTAAATAACTAAGTAGTAGGAGATTGATATGATAAAGATAGACCCGGGGGCCATAGGTTTCACTAGTGGCTTCTCTCGAGAGCATAAGTATTCTATGGTGGGTGAACAAATTACTGTTGAGCAATTGACCGAATTGTGCATAGTTATGAGAATATCTAGGTATGATCAGGTATATAGGCATCACATCCGAGACAAGTAGACCGACTCCTGCCTGCATCTACTACTATTACTCCACTCATCGACCGCTATCCAGCATGCATCTAGTGTATTAAGTAAAAACAGAGTAATGCCTTAAGCAAGATGACATGATGTAGAGGGATAGACTCATGCAATATGAAGAAAACCCCATCTTGTTATCCTCGATGGAAACAATAAAATACGTGCCTTGCTGCCCTTACTGTCACCGGGAAAGGACACCGCAAGATTGAACCCAAAGCTAAGCATTTCTCCCATTGCAAGAAAGTTCAATCTAGTAGGCCAAACCAAACTGATAATTCGAAGAGACTTGCAAAGATAACTAATCATACATAAAAGAATTCACAGAAGATTCAAATATTAGTCATAGATAGACTTGATCATAAACCCACAATTCATCGATCTCAACAAACACACCGCAAAAAGAAGATTACATCGAATAGATCTCCATAAGAGAGTCGGAGAACATTGTATTGAGATCCAAAAAGAGAGAAGAAGCCATCTAGCTACTAACTATGGACCCATAGGTCTGAAGTAAACTACTCACACTTCATCGGAGAGGCTATGGTGTTGATGTAGAAGCCCTCCGTGATCGATGCCCCCTCCAGCGGAGCTCCGGAACAGGCTCCAAGATGGGATCTCGTGGATACAGAAAGTTACGGCGGTGGAATTAGGGTTTTGGCTCCGTATCTGATTGTTTGGGGGTACGTGGGTATATATAGGAGGAAGAAGTGCGTCGGTGGAGCAACAGGGGGCCCACGAGGGTGGAGGGCGTGCCTGGGGGTGCAGGCGCGCCCCCCTACCTCGTGGCCTCCTGCTGGTTGGCTTGACGTAGGGTCCAAGTCTCCTGAGTTGTATTCGGTGAGAAAATCACGTTCCCAAAGATTTCATTCCGTTTGGACTCCGTTTGATATTCCTTTTCTTCGAAAACCTAAAATAGGCAAAAAAAACAGCAATTCTGGGCTGGGCCTCCGGTTAATAGGTTAGTCCCAAAAATAATATAAAAGTGGATAATAAAGCCCAATAATGACCAAAACAGTAGATAATATAGCATGGAGCAATCAAAAATTATAGATACGTTGGAGACGAATCAAGCATCCCCAAGCTTAATTCCTGCTCGTCCTCGAGTAGGTAAATGATAAAAATAGAATTTTTGATGCGGAGTGCTACTTGGCATAATTTCAATGTAATTCTTCTTAATTGTGGTATGAATATTCAGATCCGAAATATTCAAGACAAAAGTTCATATTGACATAGAAAATAAAAATACTTCAAGCGTACTAACAAAGCAATTATGTCTTCTCAAAATAACATGGACAAAGAAAGTTATCCCTACAAAATCATATAGTCTGGCTATGCTCTATCTTCACCACACAAAATATTTAAATCATGCACAACCCCGATGACAAGCCAAGCAATTGTTTCATACTTTTGACATTCTCAAAACTTTTTCAATCTTCACGCAATACATGAGCGTGAGCCATGGATATAGCACTATAGGTGGAATAGAGTGGTGGTTGTGGAGAAGACAAAAAGGGGAAGATAGTCTCACATCAACTAGGCGTATCAACGGGCTATGGAGATGCCCATCAATAGATATCAATGTGAGTGAGTAGGGATTGCCATGCAACGGATGCACTAGAGCTATAAGTATATGAAAGCTCAAAAAGAACTAAGTGCGTGTGCATCCAACTTGCTTGCTCATGAAGACCTAGGGCAATTTTGAGGAAGCCCATCATTGGAATATACAAACCAAGTTCTATATTGAAAAATTCCCACTAGTATATGAATGTGATAACATGAGAGACTCTCTACTATGAAGATCATGGTGCTACTTTGAAGCACAAGTGTGGTAAAAGGATAGTAACATTGTCCCTTCTCTCTTTTTCTCTCATTTTTAATTTTTTATTTGGACCTTTTTTATGGCCTCTTTTCTTTCTCTTTTTTTATTTGGGCTTCTTTGGCCTCTTTTATTTATTTTTCGTTCGGAGTCTCATCCCGACTTGTGGGGGAATCATAGTCTCCATCATCCTTCCTCACTGGGACAATGCTCTAATAATGATGATCATCACACTTTAATTTTTCTTACAACTCAATAATTACAACTCGATACTTAGAACAAGATATGACTCTATATGAATGCCTCTGGCGGTGTACCGGGATATGCAATGATGCATGAGTGACAAGTATGAAAGAATTATGAACGGTGGCTTTGCCACAAATACTATGTCAACTACATGATCATGCTAAGCAATATGACAATGATGGAGTGTGTCATAAACGGAACGGTGGAAAGTTGCATGGAAATATATCTCGGAATGGCTATGGAAATGCCATAATAGGTAGGTATGGTGGCTGTTTTGAGGAAGGTATATGGTGGGTGTATGATACCGGTGAAAGGTGCACGGTATTAAAGAGGCTAGCAAAGGTGGAAGGGTGAGAGTGCGTATAATCCATGGACTCAACATTAGTCATAAAGAACTCATATACTTATTGCAAAAATCTACAAGTTATCAAAGCAAAGTATTACACGCATTCTCCTAGGGGGATAGATTGGTAGGAAAAGACCATCACTCGTCCCCGACCGCCACTCATAAGGAAGACAATCAATAAATAAATCATACTCCGATTTCATCACATAACGGTTCACCATACGTGCATGCTATGGGAATCACAAGATTCAACACAAGTATTTCTCAAATTCACAACTACTCAACTAGCATGACTTTAATATCACCATCTCCATATCTCAAAACAATTATCAAGTATCAAACTTATCATAGTATTCAACACACTCATAAGAGAGTTTTGTTATTAATCTTGCATACCAAGCAAATTAGGATTTTAAGCAAATTACCATGCTATTAAGACTCTCAAAATAATCTAAGTGAAGCATGAGAGATCAATAGTTTCTATAAAACAAATCCACCACCGTGCTCTAAAAGATATAAGTGAAGCACTAGAGCAAAATTACATAACTCAAAAGATATAAGCGAAGCACATAGAGTATTCTAACAAATTCCAAATCATGTATAGCTCTCTCAAAAGGTGTGTACAGCAAGGATGATTGTGGTAAATTAATAAATAAAGACTCAAATAATACAAGATGCTCCAAGAAAAACACATATCATGTGGTAAATAAAAATATAGCTCCAAGTAAAGTTACCGATAGAAGTAGACGAAAGAGGGGATGCCTTCTGGGGCATCCCCAAGCTTTGGATTTTAGGTGTCCTTAGATTATCTTGGGGGTGCCATGGGCATCCCCAAGATTAGGCTCTTGCCACTCCTTGTTCCATAATCCATCAAATCTTTACCCAAAACTTGAAAACTTCACAACACAAAACTTAAAGTAGAAAATCTCGTGAGCTCTGTTAGAGAAAGAAAACAAAAGACCACTTCAAGGTACTGTAATGAACTCATTCTTTATTTATATGGGTGTTATACCTACTGTATTCCAACTTCTCTATGGTTTATAAACTATTTTACTAGCCATAGATTCATCAAAATAAGCAAACAACACACGAAAAATAGAATCTGTCAAAAACAGAACAGTATGTAGTAATTTGTAGCTAGCGCAATATATGGAACGCCAAAAATTCTAAAATAAATTTCTGGAAGTGAGAAATTTATCTACTAATCATCTTCAAAAATAATTAACTAAATAGCACTTTCCAAATAAAAATGACAGCAGTTCTCGTGAGCGCTAAAGTTTCTGTTTTTTACAGCAAGTTCAACAAGACTTTCCCCAAGTCTTCCCAACGGTTCTACTTGGCACAAACACAAAAACACAACCAAAACAGAGGCAAAATAATTTATTTATTACTAAACAGGAGCAAAAATCAAGGAATAAAAATAAAATTGGGTTGCCTCCCAACAAGCGCTATCGTTTAACGCCCGTAGCTAGGCATAACAAGCAAGAATAGATCTAGGTATTGCCATCTTTGGTAGGCAATCCATAAGTGGCTCTCATAATAGATTCATAAGGTAATTTAATTTTCTTTCTAGGAAAGTGTTCCATGCCTTTCCTTAACGGAAATTGGAATCTAATATTTCCTTCCTTCATATCAATAATTGCACCAATCGTTCTAAGGAAAGGTCTACCAAGAATAATAGGACATGAAGGATTGCAATCTATGTCAAGAACAATAAAATCTACGGGCACATAATTCCTATTTGCAACAATAATAACATCATTAATTCTTCCCATAGGTTTCTTAATAGTGGAATCCACAAGGTGCGAGTTTAGAGAGCAATCATGAAAATCACGGAAACCTAACAAATCACACAAAGTCTTTCGAATCGTGGAAACACTAGCACCCAAATCACATAAAGCATAGAATTCATGATATTTAATTTTAATTTTAATAGTTGGTTCCCACTCATCATAAAGTTTTCTAGGGATAGAAACTTCCAATTCAAGTTTTTCGTCATAAGATTGCATCAAGGCATCAACGATATGTTTAGTAAACGCTTTATTTTGACTATAAGCATGAGGAGAATTTAGCACGGATTGCAACAAGGAAATACAATCAATCAAAGAGCAATTTTCATAGTTAAATTCCTTGAAATCCATAATGGTGGGTTTAGCAACATCTAGGGTTTTAATTTCTTTAATCCCACTTTTATCAAATTTAGCATCAAGATCAAAAGATTCAGAATTCTTGGAACGCCTTGTAGGTAAAGTTGGATCATATTCAGTCCCATCATTATCAAGATTCATATTGCAAAACAAAGATTTAATAGGGGACACATCAATAAATTTTAGATCTTCATCATTATATTCATAGGAACTAGAAGAACACACTTTTATAAAGGCATCTTTCTTAGCACGCATCCTAGCAGTTCTTTCTTTGCACTCATCAATGGAAATTCTCATGGCTTTGAGAGATTCATTGATATCATGCTTAGGTGGAATAGATCTAAGCTTCAAAGAATCAACATCAAGAGAAATTCTATCAACGTTCCTAGCCAAATCATGAATCTTAAATAATTTTTCTTCAATCATAGCATTAAAATTCTTTTGCGAAGTAATAAATTCTTTAATATTAGAATCAAAATCAGAGGGCATCTTATTATAAGTTCCATAAGAATTGTTGTAGTAATTACCATAATTATTAGAGGGATTACTAGGATAAGGCCTAGGATTGAAATTTCCTCTATACGCGTTGTTACCAAAATTGTTCCTACCAACAAAATTCACATCCATAGATTCATTATTATTCGCAATCAAAGTAGACAAGGGAATATCATTGGGATCAGAAGAAACACTCTTATTAGCAAATAATTTCACAAGTTCATCCATCTTTCCACTCAAAACATTAATTTCTTCTATCGCATGCACCTTTTTATTAGTAGATCTTTCAGTATGCCGTGGAGAATAATTAACCATAATATTATCTAGGAGTTTAGTAGCTTCTCCTAAAGTGATTTCCATAAAAGTGCCTCCCGCGGCCGAATCCAAAAGATTTCTAGAAGCAAAATTCAATCCGGCATAAAATTTTTGTATAATCATCCACAAATTTAAGCCATGAGTAGGGCAATTACATATCATTAATTTCATTCTCTCCCAAGCTTGTGCAACATGTTCATGATCAAGTTGCTTAAAGTTCATAATATCGTTTCTAAGAGAGATGATCTTAGCAGGAGGAAAATACTTAGAGATAAAAGCATCTTTGCACTTGTTCCATGAATCAATACTATTTTTAGGCAAAGACGAAAACCAAGCTTTAGCACGATCTCTAAGAGAAAAAGGAAATAGCTTCAATTTAACAATATCATTATCCACATCTTTCTTCTTTTGCATGTCACACAAATCAACGAAGCTATTAAGATGGGTAGCGGCATCTTCACTAGGAAGGCCGGAGAACGGATCTTTCATGACAAGATTCAGTAAAGCAATATTAATTTCACAAGATTCAGCATCGGTAAGAGGGGCAATCAGAGTGCTAATAAAATCACTATTGTTGGTATTGGTGAAGTCACACAATTTAGTATTATCTTGAGCCATCGCGACAAACAAGCAAACTAACACACAAGCAAACAAAAGGCAAGCGGACAAAAAGGGCAAATAGAGAGGGAGGATAGAGAGAGAGAAGGCGAATAAAACGGCAAGGGTGAATTGGGGAGAGAGGAAAACGAGAGGCAAATGGTGAATAATGTAATGCGAGAGATAAGGGTATGTGATGGGTACTTGGTATGTTGACTTTTGCGTAGACCGCCCCAGCAACGGCGCCAGAAATCCTTCTTGCTACCTCTTTTAGCACCGCGTTGGTTTTCCCCGAAGAGGAGGGGATGATGCAGCAAAGTAGTGTAAGTATTTCCCTCAGTTTTTGAGAACCAAGGTATCAATCCAATAGGAGGCTACGCGCGAGTCCCTTGTACCTGCACAAAACAAATAAATCCTCGCAACCAACGCAAATAGGGGTTGTCAATCCCTATAGGGCCACTTATGAGAGTGAGATCTGATAGATATGATAAAGATAATATTTTTGGTATTTTTATGATAAATATGCAAAGTAAAATGAAGGCAAAGTAAATAGGAAAGTAAATGTAGCGACCAGACCTCAAACGGTCCAATCTCTGTGCTCAGGTGTCATCCCTGGATCAGTAATGCTGACACCACACAGTACTTGAAGGATTTATAATAGAGTAGCAATCACACACTTATTACATCGAATGTCTCAAAAGAGAACTTATTACAATAAATATGGCTTAAGGCCAACTAATAACGATAACAGCGGAAGGCTTGGAAGATAAGTGAGTCCATCAACTCCAACAGCATCACTGAGTATAGAACCACGACCTAAAAACTCCTTAATCATCGTCTGAAAAGTCTGCAACATTAACGTTGCAGCCCGAAACGGGTCAGCACATGGAATATGCTGGCAAAATAACACATAGAGAGTAATGGAATGAAATAGGCTATTCTATATGCATATTTGGCTGGTGGAAAGCTCTATGGTTATAGTTTTGCGTAAAGCCAATTTTTCCCTACTGCAAAGGAATAATTTTATTTAACTATCATGGTAGTTGTTAAACATTGAGAATGGTTGACAGCATTCTCAATCCCAATTAAGCATCATCATTAAACAAAACCCAACAAAATTAATTTTAGAGTAACATGTTGAGATTCACATGATAATCCAGGTACTAGATACTCAAGATGTCCATAACTGGGGACACGGCTAATCATGATTAGTTTATACACTCTGCAGAGGTTTGCACACTTTTCCCCACAAGACTCGATCGCCTCCGTTTGATTTCTCGCACTGCATGGTGTTTGAGAAGACGGATAACCGAGACATAGTCTTTCAGAAGCACTAGAACCTTACTATCGGATAGACCGTTACACCTACTTTCCCCTACATCTGCTAGTCTACCACTGTAAGAGTTCGCACAACTTAATCAACTATGCTAGAGCCCATAATAGCTTGTGGCTGCACACAGAAGTTTCTAGCATGAATAATCTCATGATCCCTTTGAGCCTGGGTGGCGGTCCATAAAAAAAACAGGAAATCCTGGAATACCCAGGTGCCTCAATCCACCCAGATGTGTGTTTAAGTTGACACCTTAAATAAACCATTAACTAACAATCTCACATCTGTCATGAAATACTCTCAAACCCAATCCACGTCTACGAGCATAGCATGCAATAATAAGCAAACGTAGAAGTAACTCCCAAGGGTTTGATAATAACAGGTAATAGGTTCTACCTCATCTACTTCCCAAACCCACAATTTAATTAGATCCTAATCATGCAATGTGTGAGGATTGATCTAATGCAATAAAACTGGGTAGAGGGAAAACATGATCAAAGTGTTACTTGCCTTCCTGATGATCCGGGAAACCTAGCGATTCGAAGTAGCAAGCGGCGCACTCCGGGTACTCTATCGCAAACAAACAAGCATACAATAAGTACTCAACTAAGGCACAGGTAAAACTCACATAAGAGATCTAACGAGAAATTTCAACTTAAGAGCTCCGGTTGGCAAAAAGAATCAAATCGAACGAAGCAACGAACGACAAACGGCAAAAGAACCATGCTTCATTTACTATTCTGGATCTAGGGCAATTTTTACAGTGGCAAAAACTTGTTTGAGTTGGTTAAACGGAAAGAGGGTTTCGAGATGAAACTCCAGGCGCTTGAATCGCCTGATTCTGTTAAATGAGCGAAAATTTAGACTAAAACGAAAATCGGATCAGGAATCACGATCTGAAAAATCGCGGATTTAATTCAAGAAAAAGAAAAACAACGAACGTTCATTAAAACGAACGAACGGACGAATGCTCGCTAATTAAATAAACCAGAAAAACCGATCTATTTAAAAAAACGAAACTAAAAAAACGAACAAAACCATCGGAAAAACCGAACAGTTTTTCGAGAAAAACCGGAGGCGAAAAAAAACTACCTCCGGCGACTCCGGTGAACGGCGGCGGTGGTCCGGCGACGGCGGCGCTCCGGCGGCGGCGGCGGCGGCCGGCTAGGGTTAGGGTTAGGGCGGGGGCGCGGCTGGGCTTTGGCCAGGGGCCTCGGGGCGCTTATAAGAGGCCCGGCCAGGAGGAGTCCTGGCCGGTTACGGCCCAAGGTCGGTTCGGACTTTTTTAAAAAAAAATTACGCTCGGAAAAAAAAGGAATACTAAACTGACTCCAAAAATCCCAAAATAAATTTTCCCCGGCTTCTAAAATCAAGCCGCACAGGATGAACATTTATTTGGGGCCTAAATGCAATTTTGAAAAACACACATTTTTCCTAAATTCAAATAAAATAGCAAATAAAACCAAAATAAAATCTTATTTGATTTTTTGATTAAATCCTCAATATTTCTTTATTTTGGGAAAGTCATTTTATTCCCTATCATATTTTGTAATAGAAATAATTGAAGAGAAAATAAATAAAATCAAACGATCCTATTTTCAAAATTTGAGATAACTCAAATATGAAAATAACGAAATCCCCAACTCTCTCCGAGGGTCCTTGAGTTGCGTGAAATTTCTAGGATCAACAAAAATGCAATAAATATGATATGCAATGATGATCTAGTGTATAACATTCCAAATTGAAAATTTGGGATGTTACAAACCTACCCCCCTTAAGATGAATCTCGCCGTCGAGATTCGGGTTGGCTAGAAAATAGGTGAGGGTGGTCCTTCAACAAATCTTCCTCTCGCTCCCAGGTGGCTTCATCCTCCGTGTGGTGGCTCCACTGAACCTTGCAAAACTTGATAACCTTGCTGCGGGTGACTCGACTGGCATACTCTAGAATCTTAACTGGTTTCTCCTCGTAGGTCAAATCAATGTCCAACTAAATGGCTTCCAGTGGTACCGTATCTCTCAGTGGTATATCAGTCATCTCTGCGTGGCACTTCTTTAACTGGGATACGTGGAACACGTCGTGAACTCCCGACAATCCTTTGGTCAATTCCAACTTATAGGCTACCTCTCCCATACGCTCCAAAACTTTGTATGGGCCTACAAAACGGGGTGCTAACTTTCCTTTAACTCCAAAACGCTTAACTCCTCGAAGTGGTGATACTCGAAGATAAACTCAGTGTCCGACTTCGTAAACTATCTCCTTGCGTTTAGAATCTGCATAACTCTTCTGCCTGGACTGGGCTGCCTTGAGCCTATCGCGAATCAATTTCACTTTCTGTTCAGACTCCTTTATCAAATCCGGTCCAAAGAACTGGCGGTCTCCAACTTCATCCCAAGACAATGGGGTCCTGCACCTCCTTCCGTACAAGGCTTCGAAAGGTGCCATCTTCAAACTGGATTGATAGCTGTTGTTGAAAGAGAACTCTGCATATGGCAAATTCTCGTCCCAGCTAGATCCGTAATCTAGCGCACAAGCTGTCAGCATATCCTCCAAAATCTGATTGACTCTTTCGGTCTGTCCATCTGTCTGCGGATGGAAACTTGTGCTAAACTCCAGTCTGGTACCCAAAGTTTCATGCAACTGATTCCAGAACTTTGAGGTAAATTGGGTTCCTCTATCTGACACTATGCTCCTTGGAACTCCATGTAGACAAACGATTCTGGTCATATATATCTTTGCCAACTTTGCACTGGTATAGGTAGTCTTCACGGGAATGAAATGAGCTACCTTTGTCAAACGATCGACTACAACCCATATCGAGTCATAGCCTGAACGTGTTCTGGGAAATCCTGTAATAAAATCCATGCCTAGCTTATCCCACTTCCATTCGGGTATCGGCAATGGCTGTAGCAATCCGGCTGGCTTCTGATGCTCTGCCTTTACTCTCTGACATACATCACAAATTGCTACATATTCCTCAATATCATTCTTCATTCCAGTCCACCAGAAAATATCCTTCAAATCCAAATACATCTTGGTGTTTCCTCGATGAATCGAATATGGTGAATCATGGTCCTCTTGTAAAATTAACTTCCTGATCTCCGAATCATTAGGCACATAAAGACGGTCTTCAAACCATAAGGTATCGTGCTCATCCTCACGAAATCCTTTAGCCTTTCCCTTGCTCATTTTCTCCTTTATGGAGGCAATCTCCTTGTCAGTCTTCTGGGCTTCTCTGATCTTATCCATCAAAGTAGACTGAATCTCCAATGCTGCTACATAGCCTCTTGGAACTATTTCCAAACATAGTTCTCGAAGATTTTCGGCTAACTCCCTTGGTAAATCTCCCGTCATTAGGTTGTTGACATGGCTCTTATGGCTTAACGCGTCAGCTACTACGTTAGCCTTTCCAGGGTGATAATGCAATTTCATATCATAATCCTTGATGAGCTCCAGCCATCTCCTTTGTCTGAGGTTCAACTCCTTCTGTGTGAAAATATATTTCAAACTCTTGTGATCCATGTACACCTCGCAATGGTTTCCAATCAGAAAATGTCTCCAAGTCTTCAACGCATGCACTACGGCTGCTAACTCCAAATCATGCGTAGCATAATTCAACTCATGGGGCTTAAGCTGTCGTGAGGCATATGAAACAACTCTTCCTTCCTGCATAAGAACTGCTCCAAGTCCTCGACGTGAAGCGTCACAATACACCTCATAATCCTTGGTCTGATCCGGTAAAATCAACACTAGTGAGGTAACCAAACGTTTCTTCAACTCCTGAAAACTAGCCTCACATTCCTCAGTCCATTTGAACTTGGTATCCTTCTTCAACAACTCCGTCATAGGCTTCGCAATCTTTGAGAAATTCTCAATAAACCTCCGGTAGTATCCTGCGAGTCCAAGAAAACTCCGGATCTCTCCAACTGTTGTTGGTGCTTCCCACTTGGTCACGGTATCAACTTTAGTGGGATTCTACTGCTATACCTTCCCCGGATATAACGTGTCCGAGAAATCCAACTTCCTTCAACCAAAACTCACATTTGCTGAACTTGGCATATAGTTGATGTTCTCTGAGCTTTCCAAGAACCAAACGCAAATGCTCCTTATGCTCCTCTTCATTCTTCGAGTAAACCAGGATATCATCAATGAACACTACGACGAACTTATCCAAGAACTCCATAAACACTTTGTTCATCATGTTCATAAAATATGCAGGTGCGTTAGTCAGACCAAATGACATAACGGTATACTCGTACATCCCATACCTGGTGGTAAAAGCCGTCTTAGGTATATCCTGTTCTCGAATCTTCAACTGGTGGTATCCTGATCGCAGATCGATCTTGGAAAATACCTTAGCTCCTTGCAATCGATCAAACAGATCATTAATCATCGGTAGTGGGTACTTGTTCTTGATGGTTACTTCATTCAAACCTCGATAATCAACAACCGTCCTTAACGACCCATCCTTCTTTTCCACTAGAAGTACTGGCGATCCCCAAGGCGATGAACTTGGGCGAATGTATCCTTTATCCAGTAACTCCTTAATTTGCTTCTTAATCTCCACCAAATCCTTTGCAGGCATCCTATATGGTCTCTTTGATATTGGCCCTGTGCCTAGGCAAAGCTCAATCAAAAACTCAATATCTCTATCCGGTGCCATGCCTGGCAATTCTTCTGGAAATACATTGGGGAAATCCTTCACTACTGGTACTTCCTCCTGCACAACTCCTGTTAAACAATTTACTTGAGTCCTCTTCGGCACATGCGGGGATACATACTTGATCCTTCTCCCTTCTGGGGTGGTAAGAAAGATTGACTTACTGGTGCAATCGATGTTTCCTCCATACATCGACAACCAATCCATACCCAGAATTACATCCAAACCTTGTGATTCCAATATTATAAAATCTGAGGGGGACACATGCCTACCTATACTTAATGGCACTTGAAAACATCCTTGGCTAGCCATATACTCCACTCCTGGTGAGCTTACTAACATAGGTGTTCTATGAACTTTGGTGGGCAGGTTATACTTATCCACAAATCCCCTTGATATGTATGAATGTGATGCACCAGTATCAGAAAGAATGAGTGCAGTAAATGACTTAACCAAAAACTTACCGATTACTGCATCCGGCTGCTCTTCAACCTCCTCCACGTTAACGTGGTTCACCTGTCCCCTGTTGAAAGGGTTCGGCTTCTTCCCAGAGCTTCCATTGCCATTTCCATTCTGTGATTCAGAACATTCATTGGCATAATGTTCGGTCTTCTGGCACTTAAAACAAGTGACTTGGCTCAGGTCTCTCTTGGCTGGGGTCGATGGGTTGGTGTGGTTCTGGCCGTTGCTTCCTCCATTCCCATTACCATTCTTGGTGCCATTGTGATTGTGCGAGCTACCTCCTCCATGGGTATGCTGAAAATGTCCTCCCGGTCTAGGGGTAAAACGTGGCTTCTTCTGAGCTCCTGAAGTGTGCTTCCCTTGTCTATACTTCCTCTTGCGATTCTCAATCCGTTGCTGCTTCCCTTCAATCATGAGAGCACGATCTACCAACTCCTGGTAGCTGTTGAAGGTGGCTACCATCAACTGCATGCTCAACTCATCATTCAGTCCTTCCAGAAACTTCTCCTGCTTAGCTGCATCCGTAGCAACGTCATCTAGGGCATAACGTGCTAATTTACTAAAGTCCTCCACATACTGGCCAACTGTCCGTCCTCCTTGGCGCAAGTTGCGAAACTCCCGCTTCTTCATGGCCATAGCTCCTGCTGAAACATGGGCAGTTCGAAAAGCCTGCTGAAACTGGTCCCACGTGACAGTGTCGACAAGGAAAGTGGCAGTGAAATTCTCCCACCATGATGTTGCGCGTCCTTCAAGCTGATGTGCGGCAAACTTCACCTTTTCCGCATCCGTGCATCCTGCTGTGGTCAACTCTCTAGCTGTCTTGCGGAGCCAATCATCTGCTACTATTGGCTCGGTGCTACTGGAAAACACCGGCGGATTCAGCCTAATAAAACGGGCTAAGTGATTAACAGGTGGTGGTGGTGGTGGGTTGTTGTTGTTGTTCCCCTGATTCTGATTCTGGACTAACAACTGCATCAATATTTTCTGCTACTGGATCAACTGGGTGAGCTCTGGTGGAAAGGTAAATCCGAGGTCACGTCTCGGAGGCATCTGAGGTTTCATAAAAGACGAGATTTAAGAATAGAGAGAGGTCTAAAGAGAAAACACTACCCATATGCAATCAATCAAACAAGGGCATACAAACGATCTAACTATCGCAAAAGTGATCGGACTACTATATTTACATGGTGGACTACTACTACTGATGAGGTGGTCTACTAGAAATATTCTTCGATTGTAGACTCCATTATATCTGCTCCAGCTTCATCAACATAGTCATCATCACTATCGTCTGGATCCGAGTCAGTGTCATCGATGATGATGTAGTCTTCCGGGCGAATCTCCTTGGGTTCTTCGTATTCTTCTACTGGTGTAAGGCCTCCCATAAATATTCCGATCTTCTTGATCAGATCATCATTCTTCTCCACTAATACTTCAATTTCCTCTTCATAATATTCACATGTAGCCTTGAGTTCTTCCTCCAGTTCCTTGATTCTTGTCCTTGCCTTCTTCAGATCTATCATGTCGGCGCACATCTGATTCTCCTGACGTCGAATGTGCTGGTTTAACTCCTAGATAAAAGCTGCAACTGATCTATCCTTTCTGGTGCTGATCATCTCCCAGTGCTCATCTCGGCGCCCACAAATCTAGTAGATAGTATCCTTGAGATCATTGTGGTATACTTCTCTGATGCGTCCCATGGCGATGTGAGCTGCCATGCTCTTTCCTAGACTCCAAGTTGGTGCATCAAAAGAGAACTCTATGGGCTCAGTTACTGGCATGAACGTCCTTCCTGGAACTTGAACTTGAATCATCAAGCGCTCTTCTTCAAGTAGAGTGGTGTTGTAGGTTCCGGTGAAGCTTGGTACTCCTATGTTCAGGTATCTAGTGACTTCCTTCAAGTGGCGTCCAAAGGGTGTATCTTCATCCGGTTGAGTGAACTTGTTCCTTGCATCCGCCATCCTAAAAGAGTAGAAAAGATGAGAAGTCAGAAAGACAAGAGAGTGAGTAGTGATATAGGTCTTTAGCTTATTGGCCGTGTCCTACAGTCAGTGTGTGCTCTGATACCATCTTGTAGCGACCAGACCTCAAACGGTCCAATCTCTGTGCTCAGGTGTCATCCCTGGATCAGTAATGCTGACACCACACAGTACTTGAAGGATTTATAATAGAGTAGCAATCACACACTTATTACATCGAATGTCTCAAAAGAGAACTTATTACAATAAATATGGCTTAAGGCCAACTAATAACGATAACAGCGGAAGGCTTGGAAGATAAGTGAGTCCATCAACTCCAACAGCATCACTGAGTATAGAACCACGACCTAAAAACTCCTTAATCATCGTCTGAAAAGTCTGCAACATTAACGTTGCAGCCCGAAACGGGTCAGCACATGGAATATGCTGGCAAAATAACACATAGAGAGTAATGGAATGAAATAGGCTATTCTATATGCATATTTGACTGGTGGAAAGCTCTATGGTTATAGTTTTGCGTAAAGCCAATTTTTCCCTACTGCAAAGGAATAATTTTATTTAACTATCATGGTAGTTGTTAAACATTGAGAATGGTTGACAGCATTCTCAATCCCAATTAAGCATCATCATTAAACAAAACCCAACAAAATTAATTTTAGAGTAACATGTTGAGATTCACATGATAATCCAGGTACTAGATACTCAAGATGTCCATAACCGGGGACACGGCTAATCATGATTAGTTTATACACTCTGCAGAGGTTTGCACACTTTTCAGAAGACGGATGGTGTTTGAGAAGACAGATGACCGAGACATAGTCTTTCAGAAGCACTAGCAACTTAAGATCGGGTAGACCGTTACACCTACTTTCCCCTACATCTGCTAGTCTACCACTATAAGAGTTCGCACAACTTAATCAACTATGCTAGAGCCCATAATAGCTTGTGGCTGCACACGGAACTTTCTAGCATGAATAATCTCATGATCCCTTTGAGCCTGGGTGGCGGTCCATAAAAAAACAGGCAATCCTGGAATACCCAGGTGCCTCAATCCACCCAGATGTGTGTTTAAGTTGACACCTTAAATAAACCATTAATTAACAATCTCACATTTGTCATGAAATACTCTCAAACCCAATCCACGTCTACGAGCATAGCATGCAATAATAAGCAAACGTAGAAGTAACTCCCAAGGGTTTGATAATAACAGGTAATAGGTTCTACCTCATCTACTTCCCAAACCCACAATTTAATTAGATCCTAATCATGCAATGTGTGAGGATTGATCTAATGCAATAAAACTGGGTAGAGGGAAAACATGATCAAAGTGTTACTTGCCTTGCTGATGATCCGGGAAACCTAGCGATTCAAAGTAGCAAGCGGCACACTCCGGATACTCTATCACAAACAAACAAGCATACAATAAGTACTCAACTAATGCACAGGTAAAACTCAAATAAGAGATCTAACCAGAAACTTCAACTTAAGAACTCCGGTTGGCAAAAAGAATCAAATCGAACGAAGCAACGAACGACAAACGGCAAAAGAAACAGGCTTCATTTACTATTCTAGATCTAGGGAAATTTTTACAGTGGAAAAAACTTGTTTGAGTTGGTTAAACGGAAAGAGGGTTTCGAGACGAAACTCCAGGCGCTTGAATCGCCTGATTCCGATAAACGAGCGAAAAGTTAGACTAAAACGAAAATCGGATCAGGAATCACGATCTGAAAAATCGCGGATTTAATCCGAGAAAAAGAAAAATGACGAACGTTCGTTAAAACGAACGAACGGACGAACGCTCGCTAATTAAATAAACCGGAAAAACCAATCTATTTAAAAAAACCGAAACTAAAAAACAAACAAAACCGTCAGAAAAACCGAACGGTTTTTTGAGAAAAACCGGAGGCGAAAAAAAACTACCTCCGGCGACGGCGGCGCTCCGGCGGCGGCGGCGGGGAGGCGCGGGCGGGCGGCGACGCGGGCGGCGCATCGCGGCGCGGCGGCGGCGGCGGCCGGCTAGGGTTAGGGTTAGGGCGGGGGCGCGACTGGGCTTTGGCCGGGGGCCTCAGGGCGCTTATAAGAGGCCCGGCCAGGAGGAGTCCTGGCCGGTTACGGCCCAAGTTCGGTTTGGACTTTTAAAAAAAAAATTACGCTCAGAAAAAAAAACAAAAGGAATACTAAACGGACTCCAAAAATCCCGAAATAAATTTTCTCCGGCTTCTAAAATCAAGCCGCACAGGATGAAGATTTATTTGGGGCCTAAATGCAATTTTTAAAAACGCGCATTTTTCCTAAATTCAAATAAAATAGCAAATAAAACCAAAATAAGATCTTATTTGATTTTTTTATTAAATCCTCAATATTTCTTTATTTTGGGAAAGTCATTTTATTCCCTCTCTCATATTTTTTAATAGAAATAATTGAATAGAAAATAAATAAAATCAAATTATCCCATTTTCAAATTTTGAGACAACTCAAATATGAAAATAACGAAATCCCCAACTCTCTCCGAGGCTCCTTGAGTTGCGTGAAATTTCTAGGATCAACAAAAATGCAATAAATATGGTATGCAATGATGATCTAGTGTATAACATTCCAAATTGAAAATTTGGGATGTTACAGTAAATAACTAAGCAGTAGGAGATTGATTTGATAAAGATAGACCCAGGGGCCATAGGTTTCACTAGTGGCTTCTCTTGAGAGCATAAGTATTCTACGGTGGGTGAACAAATTACTGTTGAGTAATTGACAGAATTGAGCATAGTTATGAGAATATCTAGGTGTGATCATGTATATAGGCATCACGTCCGAGACAAGTAGACCGACTCCTGCCTGCATCTACTACTATTACTCCACTCATCGACCGCTATCTAGCATGCATCTAGAGTATTAAGTAAAAACAGAGTAACGCCTTAAGCAAGATGACATGATGTAGAGGGATAGACTCATGCAATATGAAGAAAACCCCATCTTGTTATCCTCGATGGCAACAATACAATACGTGCCTTGCTGCCCTTATTGTCACCGAGAAAGTACACCGCAAGATTGAACCCAAAGCTAAGCATTTCTCCCATTGCAAGAAAGTTCAATCTAGTAGGCCAAACCAAACTGATAATTCGAAGAGACTTGCAAAGATAACCAATCATACATGAAAGAATTCACAGAAGATTCAAATATTATTCATAGATAGACTTGATCATAAACCCACAATTCATCGATCTCAACAAACACACCGCAAAAAGAAGATTACATCGAATAGATTCCATAAGAGAGTGGGAGAACATTGTATTAAGATCCAAAAAGAGAGAAGAAGCCATCTAGCTACTAACTATGGACCCGTAGGTCTGAAGTAAACTACTCACACTTCATCGGAGAGGCTATGGTGTTGATGTAGAAGCCCTCCGTGATCGATGCCCCCTCCGGCGGAGCTCTGGAACAGGCCCCAAGATGGGATCTCGTGGATACAGAAAGTTACGGCGGTGGAATTATGGTTTTGGCTCTGTATCTGATTGTTTGGGGGTACGTGGGTATATATAGGAGGAAGAAGTGCGTCGATGGAGCAACAGGGGGTCCACGAGGGTGGAGGGCGCGCCCCCCTACCTTGTGGCCTCCTGTTAGTTGGCTTGACGTAGGGTCCAAGTCTCCTGAGTTGTATTCAGTGAGAAAATCACGTTCCCGAAGGTTTCATTCTGTTTGGACTCCGTTTGATATTCCTTTTCTTCGAAACCCTAAAATAGGCAAAAAAACAGCAATTCTGGGCTGGGCCTCCGGTTAATAGGTTAGTCTCAAAAATAATATATAAGTGGATAATAAAGCCCAATAATGTCCAAAACAGTAGATAATATAGCATGGAGCAATCAAAAATTATAGATACGTTGGAAACGTATCATAAGTTCATCAGTTTACTTCAGTTAATGCCACCGCTCATCCTGAATACTATTTAACATTGGTAGGGATATGAGGCTTGTACCTTTGTTAACTGGCTGGATGAAGAATAGCATGGCATGGCTCAGAGTGTTATCACCAAGCTCGCAGAAGGTAACGTAAAGCTGAAAAAGAAAGTGGCTGATCTAGAATGTAAAATCAGCACGATGAAGCAAGAAAGAATCAATCACAGGCAACAGATGAAAGCAAGAGACAAGAAGGAACTAGCATGTGTAGTTCTGGTTGTCGCATTAGCCATGTTCTATGCGCTACTTGCAATGATGATTAGGGGTTTTGTTTGACAGTATTGCTAAAGCACATCTAGATGTGCTCTAAGTAATGCACATCTAGGTCCTATGCCATTGATGTTACGCGAAGATTCATGTAGATATTTTCCTTTGTCCTTTTTCCATTCCTTTGTAGTTTGATTATTACTGGCTTTATCAATAAGAAGAGCTCAATGTATTGCTTGCCAACTATCCTACTCTGTTCATACCGGTATCGGTGCATAATCCCAAACCTCGTTCCTTCTTTTTGTCCTAAAAAAATAAACCAGCTAATAGGAGTCCTGTGCAACCCCGGGAATTTGGAGCGACTAGGTACAAATAATTGCGGTTGATTATATCAGCAGTTAGATAATACGTCAACCCCCGCTTCAATTGGCATTTCCTCTTCTCTGCATACCCTGCTTAAGTGTCCACCTTCTTCATCGTCCCCGGCAGGCCGCGCTACACACTGGAACACACTCTGCAGCGATGTCAAGCGACAGCGAGGATGATGGTTCGGCCAGTAGTCTGGCGCCCGATGATAGGTCAACATCAATATCATCCCGCTCGTCTTCCATGAGTCCGGCGTCGAGCCCAGACCTCGATTATATCCGGATCATGGAAGGGACACCGCCTCCGGAGTCGTCAGACAACAACCAGACAGACGAGGAGCCGTCGGAGGACGAAGAACAGGACGATGATGAGGAGGAGGAATGGTCGAACAAGGAGGAGAACGATGACGACAACAACAAAGATGACGACGACGGCGGCGATGAATAGCCAACCATCAGTGGCAAGACGCGTCCTCGCCAAGACAATATCGCGGGGCCATCCAACAACAACAAGAAGAAGAAGAAGAAGAAGAAGGATTAAATTAAGCAAACTATACATATCTCTGTTTTCCGTTCACTCATATTAATTTGTTATCTCTATTTATCCTGTCAATCTCATCGCAAATGGTTAGTAATAAGTATTCGACAGAGATCTTCTACATTATCGCCCATAGATTGGTTTGTTGAACTGTGTGCCCTGACGAGCACACAATTCACAAAAAAGTCCGTATGAGTTGTCTATAATGATCACACACAATTCTGATTACTGACCTATTTGTCGGATATCACACACATCTTGTTACGCCGAATCGTTTGTGTTCACCTCGATCATCGCAAATAGTTCATCGGAGCGAACTATATGCCGTATATCTCACACACATTGATATGGCTGCTCGTTTCTGTTATTCTATCTAATTGCAAACAGTTCGTGTGGATCAACCATATGCTCAACATCACACACGCAACTAAATTCTGAACCGTGTTTGATGTGCCCGCCATCGCAAACGGTTTGCACCTTTTTTGACGGTTATTTTACACCACCATTTGCGATTATTGCATCGCACACAGTTTCGTCGAGGGGTCTCTGATCGCAGTGTCGCGTTAGCAGCATCCTGCAGTAGTGTCAACAGAGCTTCCTGGCAAGCAAACCCCCCTTGATCATTCTGATATCGCCCATTCCAGTCTCTCTCTCATGCTTGCATTAGATTTTGCTACTGTAATTGATTGTTCTCATTCTAATGCATAGTCTGCTTTTGTAACATGCTTTGTACATTACCCGCTTATCCTAAACTGCTTACATATGTTGGTTAGTGATCCACCAGTGACCCCTCACCTTGTCCCAGTTGCCCCCGCTTTACCTTCGATGACTCGATCAACATGATCATCGTCTAGAGCCTAGCACATCACCTCACACCCCTACTTGTATGAATCTATAGAGTTACTACCGAGTGCCGAGGGTGATACCTCGTATAGCACTTCTGATGAGATCTCTATAGTGTAGTTAATTAGTAGTGGTCTACGGAGGGTGATTCCTCCTTCACCACTCCTGATAACGACTTTGTCACGCAGCACCTCAAGAGTGAACCCCCGAGGGTGATTCCTCCATTGTTCACCTTGACGGTTACATCAAGTGGAACCCATCGAGGGTGATTCCTTGGATTCCCCTTTGGTGTTATGGGCACATGGTTACTTTGACTATACCCCTAGAACCATGTTGAAGTCGGGTCAACCTCGAGGGGTACCCTGCTACTTCTTGAGCTTGAGTTTGTTTTTCCCTTGAAGAGGAAAGGGTGATGTAGCACAATAGATACAAGTATTTCCCTCAGTTAAGAACCAATGTATCAATCCAGTAGGAGAAACACGCAAGTCCCCAATAGATGCACCTACACAAACAATCAAACACTTGCACCTTACTTGGCAAAAACACTAATTAAAACATAAAAACACATCTAACCAGAGGCTAGATGAAATGAAAAACAGAACTAAAAAAAGCAAGAACAAAAATAAAATTGAGTTGCCTCCCAACAAGCGCTATTGTTTAACGCCCTTAGCTAGGCATAAAAACATAGATCTAGATGTTTTAATCTTTGGTATGAAATCCATAAGTAGCTCTCATTATAGATTCATATGGCAACTGAATTAAAATCCTAGAAATCCAAAAGAGTGCGTTCATCACTACTTGAAGTTTTGACCTCTCCAATCCCATTTTTATCAATTTTTGCATCCAGATCTATAAAATCCAAATTAGTTGGATGCCTTTTAACTAAAGTTGACTCATCTCCAGTCCCATATTTATCAATATGTATATTAGAAAACAAATATTCAATAGGATTCACATCAATCACTTCAACATCTTCATCATTATTTTCACAAAAACTAGAAGACCACGCTTTTACAAACCAATCTCGCTTAACACGCATCTTAGTGGTTCTTTCTTTGCACTCATCAATGGAAATTCTCATAGCTTTCAGAGATTCATCAATATCATGCTTGGGTGGAATAGATCTAATTTTAAAAGAATCAATCTCAAGAGAAATTCTATCCACGTTCCTTGCCAAATCATCAATCTTAAGCAATTTTTCTTCAACCAAAGCATTGAAATTCTTTTGCGAACTAATAAATTCTTTAATATTGTTCTCAAGATCAGAGGGCATCTTATTATAATTTCCATAGAAATTGTTGTAGGAATTACCATAATTATTAGAGGAATTACTAGGAAACGTCCTAGGATTAAAATTATCTCTATACGCGTTATTACCAAAATTGTTCCTACTAATAAAATTCACATCCGTAGGCATATCATTAGGATCAATATGATCACTCTTACTAGCAAACAATTTCATAAGTTCATCCATCTTTCCACTCAAACATTAATATTTTTAATCGCATGCACTTTTTTACTAGTAGAAGATATTTCGGTATGCCATTGAGAATAATTAACCATAATATTATTAAGGATTTTAGTAGTTTCTTGTCGCGCCCAAGATGCGATCATATCCCAATCACATGATGAATTCATTATTGGGGCACAACTGCATTTCGAGCGCATGGCAAGGTAGATATCATTACAACTTACCATGTACTGAATAGATGAGAATACAAGATAAAGGCTTACACTCGCCACAAGCTACAACATGAATACAACAGTACCTCAATACATAGCAATCATCATGCAGAAGAGCAGGATCCGACTACGGATGAAATCAAATGATAAAGAAGAATGGCATCCACCCTGCTAATCCCAGGCTCCCGACCGCAACCTATCCCTTGATCGAAGAAGAAGCAGAAGAACTCCAAAACAAGCAAGCATCGCTCTCACGTTAGAGCATCACTTTACCTGTACCTACAACTGTTCTTGTAGTAATCTATGAGCCACAAGGACTCAGCAATCCCATTACCATATGTATCAAGACTAGCAAAGCTTAATAGGTATGGAAAGGATAAGTGGTGAGGTTGCAACAACACTAAGCATTGTATGGTGGATAATTTACGAGTATAAGAGTATGATGAGAAACTATGCAAACGGTCGCAAACTAGTAATGATCAAGAAGTGATCCTAAACTACTTACGTTCAAACATAACCCAACCATGTTCTCTTCCCGAACTTCGTTGAAAAGAGACGGTCATGGTTACACACGCGGTTGGTGTATTCTAATGAGTTTAGTGTAAAGTTCTCTACAACCGGATATTTAAAACTCACATCTGCCACATAACCGCAGGCACGGCTTTCGAAAGATTAAACCCTGCAGGGGTGTCCCAACTTAGTCCATCATAAACTCTCACGATCAACGGAGGAAAATCCTCGTCCCGGAACAACCCGATCAAGCTCAAAAGACATTTCGACAATGGTAAAACAAAACCAGCAAGACTGCCCGATGTGCCGGCAAATCCCGATAGGAGCCACACATATCTTGTTCTCAATGCACACTAGATGGGCCAGACCTCGGGTTGGCTGCAACCCTGGTTACCGAGGGGATGCTGGACATCGCCCGGTTTGGACCAACACTCATGAGGAGCATTGGAACGGGTTGTTAATTAAGAGTCCTCGGGTGCTAGCCGGTCCCTATGCAAGTTTTAGTTGTTATTAGGCAAATGGCAAACCAATGTTGGTCTCTGTAGTGTAGTTAATCGGTAGTGGTCTACGGAGGGTGATTCCTCCTTCACCACTCCCGATAACGACTCTGTCATGCAACACCTCAAGAGTGAACCTGTGGGGGTGATTCCTCCTTAGTTCACCTTGATGGTTACATCAAGTGGAACCCATCGAGGGTGATTCCTTGGATTCCCCTTTGGTGTTATGGACACATGGTTACTTTGACTATACCCCCAGAACCATGTTGAAGCCGAGTCGGCCCCGAGGGGTACCCTGCTACTTCTTGAGCTTGCATTGGTTTTTCCCTTGAAGAGGAAAGGGTGATGCAGCACAATAGAGATAAGTATTTCCCTTAGTTAAGAACCAAGGTATCAATCCAGTAGGAGAAACGCGCAAGTCCCCAATAGATGCACCTACACAAACAATCAAACACTTGCACCCAACGTGATAAAGGGGTTGTCAATCCCTTCACGGTCACTTGCAAAGGTGAGATCTGATAGAGATAGATAAAACTAAATAAAAGATAAAATATTTTTGGTTTTTTTGGTTTATAGATCTGAAAATAAAAGATTGAAAAATAGTAGATCGGAAACAAATATGATGGAAAATAGACCCGGGGGCCATAAGTTTCACTAGAGGCTTCTCTCTTGAAGGCAAATAATACGGTGGGTGAACAAATTACTGTCGAGCAATTGATAGAAAAGTGCAAAGTTACGACGATATCCAAGGCAATGATTATGCATATAGGCATCACGTCCGTGTCAAGTAGGCCGACTCCTGCCTGCATCTACTATTATTACACCACACATCGACCGCTATCCAGCATGCATCTAGAGTATTAAGTTCATAAAGAACGGAGTAACGCCTTAAGTAAGATGACAAGATGTAGAGGAATAAACTCAAGCAATATGATGAAAACCCATCTTTTTATCCTCGACGGCAACAATTCAATACGTGTCTCGCTACCCCTACTTTGTCACTGGGTGAAATCACGCAACATTGAACCCAAAGCTAAGCACCTCTTCCATTGCAAGAAAAACCAATCTAGTTGTCCAAACCAAACCGATAATTTGAAGAGAAATACAAAGATATCAAATCATTCATATAAGAATTCAGAGAAGATTCAAATAATATTCATAGATAAGCTGATCATAAATCCACAATTCATCGGATCTCGACAAACCCACCGCAAAATAAGATTACATCGGATAGATCTCTAAGAACATCGAGGAGAACATGGTATTGAGAATCAAAGAGAGAGAAGAAGCCATCTCGCTACTAGCTATGGACCTGTAGGTCTGAGGTAAACTACTCACGCTTCATCGGAAGGGCAATAGGGTTGATGTAGATGCCCTCCGTGATTGAATCACCCTCCAGCAGGATGCCGGAAAAGGCCCCAAGATGGGATCTCACAGGAACAGAAGGTTGCTGCGGCGGAAAAGTATTTTTGTGGTTCGCTCTAAGGGTTTTGGAATATATGTGAATATATAGGACGAAGAAGTAGGCCAGGGGACTCCCGAGGGGGCCACAAGGTAGGGGGTGCCCCACTAGGGCGCGCCCTCCACCCTTGACGCCGCCTCATGAGTCTTCTAGCTTGGACTCCAAGTCCTTTGGGTGTCTGCTGGTCCAAGAAAAATCATCATAAAGTTTTATTCCATTTGGACTCCGTTTGATATTCCTTTTTCTGCAAAACTCAAAAACAAGGAAAAACAAAAAACTGGCACAGGGCTCTAGGTTAATAAGTTAGTCCCAAAAATAATATAAAATAGCAGAATAATGCATATAAAGCATCCAAAACAGATAATATAATAGCATGGAACAATAAAAAATTATTGATACGTTGGAGACATATCATACCCGCGAGAGTTACTAGAGTCGGGTCAGGCCCGAGGGGTACCCACGAGAGAAATGTGAAGAGTGATGTGGAGTCAGGTTGACCATGAGGGTACCCGCGAGATAATTACGTGGCATGGCCGGTCATTCCGGGCCCTTGCTGTAAGTCCACGAGACAGGGCGAGAGGGTCACATGATCGTGAGTCTCTGCTCGTTACCGCGCGCTCCCAAGACACTAACGGTTTGGATATGTGGTCCGAGTAGGCCTCTGGCCTTTTCGCACTAACCACCACGCATGAATAAGTATGGGCACTCTGCATCATATGTATCGGCCAAAAGCTCTTCGGACGTCAGCGATTGAGCGGCACGCGCCCGGGTGCTCCGCGTAAGCACCTACTTTGTTATAGAGGTAGTCAGGACTGATCCTGGCCGTCCACGCAACACGCAGGAGTGCAAAGGGCGATGGGCTCAAGACCCCTGAGCGCTTAGGAGATAGACCGACGTGTTGGCCTCTCTGTTGAGCCTAGGTAGGGCTACGGCGTGTTGATCGGCCGAGGCTGGTCATGACCTGATGGTGTGTTCGTCCGGAGTTGATCGAGTGTGTTGGGTAAGTTTGTGCACCCCTGTAGGGAAGTATATCTATTCGAAAAGCCATGTCCACGTTAACGGGCGCTTAGAGTTGTATCTCGATTGATACAACTAGAACTAGATACTGGAGATGTGAAATGGATATGATGGCTCTAGGATTGCTTTCTCGCAGGGAGTCGAGAAAGGATCTCTGGGCGTGGATGCTACAGCATACTTACTACTATTATATTATGCTACTCTTATCTCTTCTGATGCTTCAAGATGCTTGAAGATGTTAGTCTTTGATAGGCTAGGCCTTCCCTCTATTCTAGCATTTCCACAATGCATTCCAAATATATAGCCCCATTCCTTTGATACCGATGCATAGTTAGTATAGTTCTGATGTAAGCCTTGCAACTTTGGATGAGTACTCACGGTTGCTTTGCCATCTCTTTTTCCCCACACCTGATTGTTGTGATCAGATGACGGATCCCATGAGAAAGACTCCACCGCCACTACCGACAACTACTACTACCCTAAGGGTGCCTACTACTACGTGGAGGCCGCCGACGGCTAGGAGTAGTTAGGAGGCTCACAGGCAAGAGGCCTTGCCTTTCCGATCCATGTTGATGTTTGTGCTAGCCTGCTTAAGGAAAAATTGTTTACTTATGTTTGTACTCAGATATTGTTGCTTCCGCTGACTTTTGTATTCTGGCTTATGTATTCGAGCCCTTGAGGCCCCTAGCTTGTAATATAAAGCTGGTATGATTTAATTTGTGTCTAGAGTTGTGTTGTGATATCTTCTCATGAGTCCCTAGTCTTGATCGTACACATTTGCGTGTATGATTAGTGTACGATTGAATCGGGGGTGTCCTAAGTTGGTATCAGAGCCGACTACCTATAGGAACCCCCCCTTTCCAACTCATTGGCCAAAGTTAAGTCTAGTCTTTGGAAAAACTTTTACTAACGTTGTTGTGTGGCTTACGGGCCCACATCACAATTGGGTGGTATTGGGATCTCTAACTCTAACATTAAGTTCTCGTGATGACATCCACCCAGAGGTTTGTACTACCCCTTTCTTGAATTGGGAGCCAGGATCTGCTTCACAGTGTTCACGGACCACAGGATCCTTTTATCGAGGGCACCTTGCGTCGTCCCTTGCAGATTCCTAGCTCCAATAGTTTTCTCCGACGTTGATGTAGCCTTCTCTATGTCTCGTTGTTGTATCCCTCCACCGCGTGCCTGCGCGCCGCCTAGTTGTCTAGCTACGTGAGTTTTCGAACTCATGTTGCCCGTTTGTATCCAACTCTGCGCATGGATCAGTATGCCGTGTTTGACTGCTATGATGTATCTATCACACTTCTTTATTTGTTCATGTTACCTCATGAATGATTCCATATCTCTGAAATTCCTTTAGCCAAACTACACCTGTCACCTTCTGGTAGGATGGTTAGACCCGCAGGTCGTGATCGTGGTGCCAACAATCCACCACCACCCGAATTCATGGCCAGAATGATACATCAGTTTGAGCTGAATCGCCAATTCATGGAAGGACTCATGGCTCAGTTTCCGCACCCTGATATGAATCAACAGCCAGCCCTAGTTACTCTGCAAGATTTCATGCGCCACAACGCTACCATCTACCGCAGCTCAACTCAGCCCCTCGATGCTAATGATTGGCTCTGCGACATCACCTATGAGATGGAGTCTGTTGACGTTGCCCCTGCCAGTTATGTCACCTTTGCATCATTCTTCCTCAAGGGCCCTGCTGCTCGATGATGGGATAGCCACATGCATACTCAACCGGCTAGAACAGTCATTACCTGGCCGGGTTTCCAAGCTACCTTTCGTGCCCGCTTCATTCCTTAGGGAATCATGGACATGAAGATGTGGGAGTTTCGTAACCTCACACAGGGTAAAAAGTTTGTGGATGCTTATCAGCGGGAGTTTCTTGACTTGCCCCGCTATGCCAAAGAAGACATTGCTATTGATGCTTGTAGGCAGAAAAAGTTTTGTTATGGACTTCATCCTGATATCAAGCTTGCACTCCTGGTGCATGACTTTGCTGACTTCGCCACCTTGGTGAACAAGGCCACTCAGGTTGAGACTAGTCTTCAGGAACACCAGGGATCACTCAGGCCCAATCATGACGCTGGCTCATCTTCGGGACCGTCATCGCAGAAGCGTAGGATATGGATCCCACACGGCATGTGCCGCCCAACTGTTCCTGCACCAAGGTCATCCTATGCTGCACCTCGTCCGCCTCCTCCACCGTCGAGGCAGCCTCTTCGAACTGTACCGCCCCGAGCTCCTGCTCCAAATCCCAATGATGAGTTGTGCTTCAAGTGTGGCCATCCATGTCACCATGCCAGGAACTACTATCAGAATCAAAACTAGCTGGCTCTGCCTTCTAATGCACATGGTAACAACCAGCCCCGCAACAACAATGCCAAACCTTATGGTCGGGGTCAGGCCAACAACATTGATCTGAATGAAGCTCAAGACCAGCCTGCTTTTGTGATGGGTAATCTTCTTGTTAATTCAGTACCAGCGTCTGTTTTATTCAATTTAGGAGCATCTCATTCATTCATGTCAGAAACTTTTGCATACGAACACAACAATAGATGCGAGCACATGAACACTCCACTAGTGGTACACACCCCTGCGGGCCAATGTCGGACCACCATGATTGGTCGCGACGTCCTCATTGAAATTAAAGGGTTAGAATTCCATGTTTCTCCCATTATTTTGGAGTCTTCCAATATTGACCTCATTTTGGGAATGGAATGGTTGAAATTGCATACAACTTCTATCGTTTGTGCCACCAAAGTCGTTCATCTCCTACATCCATCGAATGACATAGTAAGCTGCCATGCTCATCTTGTTCAAAATGCCAAAGCACAGCTTTATACCTTGAATGCATTGAACGCAACACCTCCTGAGTGAATTGAAAACATTCCAGTCGTTCGTGACTTCTAGGATGTCTTTCCAGAAGAACTCCCAGGGATACCTCCTACTCGGATTGTCGAATTTGTCATCGACTTGAAACCAGCACCATTGCTATCACCAAATGACCCTACAAGATGCTGCCTCATGAACTCCTTGAGCTTAAGGAGGAAATCGACAAATCTCTTCGCAGTGGTTTCATTCATCCAAGTTCCTCTGCTTGGGGAGCACCTTCTCTCTTTGTCAAGAAGAAGGATGGAACAAACGGTTTGGTCCAGGACTATTGACCTATCAACCAAGCTACAATTCAGAGCAAGTATCCCCTTCCTCGAATCAATGATCTGTATGATCAACTTGCTGGATCCTCTATATTCTCTAAACTCGACTTGAGGCTGGGTTACCACAAGATCTGGGTGCGTGAAGAGGATATTCCCAAGACCACATTCATTACTCGCTATGTTTCATACGAGTACACCGTCATGTCTTTCGGCCTGGCCAATGCTCCAGTGATATTCTCTCGTTCGATGAACTATATCTTCATGGAATACCTCGACAAGTTCGCCGTGGTTGATACGTCTCCAACGTATCTATAATTTATGAAGTATTCATGCCAATATATTATCATTCTTTGATGTTCTAAAATCATTTTGTAGCAACTTTATATCATTTTTTGGGACTAACCTATTGATCCAGTGCCCAATGCTAGTTGCTGTTTTTTGCTTGTTTTTTACATCATAGAAAATCAATATTAAACGGAGTCCAAACACCGTGAAACTTTTTGTGGATTTTTTATGGACCGGAAGGAACCCAATGGGCCAAAGCAGCACCTCGGGGGTGCCCCGAGGGGGGCACAACCCACCAGGGCGTGCCAGGGCCCCCTGGCGCGCCCAGGTGGGTTGTGCCCACCTCGGTGACCTCCCGCACCCTTCTTTGCACTATAAATTCCCAAATATTCCGAAACCCTTTGGGGTTAACCTAGATTAGAAGTTCCGCCGCCGCAGGGCTCCGTAGCCACCGAAAACCAATCTAGACCCGTTCCGGTACCCTGTCGAAGGGGGGAATCATCTCCGGTGGCCATCTTCATCATCCCGGTGGCCACCACGATGAGGAGGGAGTAGTCCACCCTCGGGGCTGAGGGTTTGTACCAGTAGCTATATGTTTAATCTCTCTCTCTCTCTCTCGTGATCTATATCATTGGCTTTGTTAATATAGTCGGATCATATGATGTTTCTCCCCTCTATACCCTTTTTGTGATGAATTGAATCTTTACCCTTTGAAGTTTTGTCTTGCTGGATTGAATGTTTAGATTTGAGAACACATGATGTATGTCTTGCGGTATGAATACTTGAGGTGACAATGGGGTATCTTATTGATTCACTTGATATACGTTATGGCACTCAACTTGCGGATTCCCGCAGTGATATTGGGGGTAATCAATGCATAGGGGTTGATGCACGTTTTTATTATCCTTTCTCCGATAGAAACTTTGGGGTCTCCTTGTAGTTCTTTGTGTGGATTGAGTATTGTGAATATGAATTTGCTTTGGTGTTATTCTAGTACGAACAATAGGATAGATCGAACAAAAACAATAGCTTTGTGTTATTTTAGTACGAACTCTTGAATAGATCGAACGGAAAGAATAGCTTTGAGGTGATTTTGTACCCTACAAACAATTCCTATCATCTGTTCTCCGCTAATAGGAACTTGGGAGTTATTCTTTGTTGCACTTTGAGGGATAATCATATGATCCAACTATGTTAGCATTGTTGAGAGATTGCACTAGTGAAAGTACGGACCCTAGGCCTTGTTTTTAAGCATTGCAATACCGTTTTTGTGCCCGTTTACTATTTGCTACCTTGTTGTTTTTATTTATTTAGATTATAAAAATATATTTCTACCATCAATATTACACTTTTATCACCATCTCTTCGCCGAACTAGTGCACCTATTCAATTTGCCATTATATTGGGTGTGTTGGGGACATAAGAGATTTCTTGTATTTGGTTGCAGGGTTGTTTGAGAGAGACCATCTTCATCCTACACCTCTCACGGATTGATAAACCTTAGGTCATCCACTTGAGGGAAAATTGCTACTGTCCTACAAAACTCTGCGCTTGGAGGCCCAACATGTGTCTACTAGAATAAAGTTGCGTAGTAGACATCAGTGGTCTATCTGGATGATATCCTTGTGTATTCCAAGAATAACGAAGAACATGCTGAACATCTCCGTCTTGTTCTGGAAAAGCTTCGAGAGCATCACATTTATGCCAAGTATTCCAAGTGTGAATTCTGGCTACCCAAAGTAAGCTACCTTGGGCATGTGATCTCCAAGAATGGTATCAACGTCAAAAGCTTCCTCGGACTCACCAGCTATTGCTGCCGTTTCGTCGAGAACTTCTCCAAGATTGCCAAGCCCTTGACTAATCTACTTCACAAGGGAGTTAAGTTCGAATGGACATAAAAGTGTCAGGAAAGTTTCCAGGCACTCAAGGACAAGCTGACATCTGCCCCATCGCTTGCTCCTCCGGATTCCCAAAAGGATTTCGTCATCTATTGTGATGCATCCCGTCAAGGTTTAGGCTGTGACCTAATGCAAGAGTGTAGGGTGATTGCTTATGCCTCTCGCCAAGTGCACCCTCACGAAGAGAAGTACCCAGTTCATGACCTCGAGCTTGCTGCAGTTATCTATGCACTGAAGTTGTGGTGACATTACCTTATCGGTAATCGTTGTGAGATCTTCATCGATCATCATAGTCTGAAATATTTGTTTACTCGGCCTGACCTGAACCTCCGTCAGCAGTGATGGATGGAAGCTATTGCTGACTATGACTACAGTATATCCTATACCTCTGGCAAGGCTAATGTCATGGCTGATGCCCTGAGCCGCAAGTCTTATTGCAACAATCACATGGTTTACAAAGCTCAACCCCACCTTCATGAAGAGCTGTGCAAGCTGAACCTTCAACTAGTTCCGCAGGGTTCTTTGAATAACCTTGTCTTGGAACCAACTCTTCTGAAAGCTATTAAGTCCGCGCAAGCCAAAGATGCTCACATTGATCTGATGAAAAAGGATCTCGCCTTAGAGAAATCCAGAGATTTCTCACTTGTTGAAGATGGAACCTTGTACTTCAGGAATCGCATTGTGGTTCCCCTGTTCAGGCTTATGATAGAGAAGGTGGTGAAAGAAGCACATGACATCCCTCTCTCTATTCATCTAGGAAGTACCAAAATGTATCTAGACATCCGTCAGAAGTACTAGTGGTCTAAAATGAAGCAAGACGTTGCTCGATATATGGAGGAATGTGACGTTTGCTGTCACGTCAAAGCAGAACATCATAAACCGGCTGAACTTCTGTGATGTCTGCTAGAACTACGTCAGTATTTCCCCAAAGAGGAAGGGATGATGCAACACAACAACGGTAGGTATTTCCCTCGGTGATGAGACCAAGGTTATCGAACCAGTAGGAGAACGAAGCAACACTACATAAACAGCGCCTGAACACAAATAACAAATACTCGCAACCCGACGTATCAAAGGGTTGTCAACCCCTTTTGGGTAGCGGCGCCAAAAATTGGCAAACAGACGTGAGAGAGTTGTAAATATTGATAGATCGAACGCCAAATAAAATAAAGTGCAGCAAGGTATTTTTTGTATTTTTGGGTTTAATAGATCTGAAAATAAAAGGAAAATAAAATAGACCGCAAAGGCAAATAATATGAGAAAGAGACCCGGGGGTCGTAGGTTTCACTAGTTTCTTCTCTCGAGAAAAATAGCAAACAGTGGTAAACAAATTACTGTTGGGAAATTGATAGAACTTCAAATAATCATGACGCTATCCAGGCAATGATCATTATATAGGCATCACATCCAAGATTAGTAGACCGACTCCTGTCTGCATCTACTACTATTACTCCACACATCGACCGCTATCCAGCAAGCATCTAGTGTATTAAGCTCATGGAGAAACGGAGTAATGCAATAATAACGATGAAATGATGTAGACAAGATCTATTTATGTAGAAATAGACCCCATCATTTTATCCTTAGTAGCAACGATACATACGTGTCAGTTCCCCTTCTGTCACTGGGATCAAGCACCGTAAGATCGAACCCAGCACAAAGCACCTCTTCCCATTGCAAGATAAATAGATCAAGTTGGCCAAACAAAACCCAAATATTGGAGAAGAAATACGAGGCTATAAGCAATAATGCATATAAGAGATCAAAGAAACTCAAATAACTTTCATGGATAAAAAGAAATAGATCTGATCATAAACTCAAAGTTCATCGGATCCCAACAAACACACCGCAAAAAGAGTTCCATCATATGGATCTCCAAGAGACCATTGTATTGAGAATCAAACGAGAGAGAGAGGAAGCCATCTAGCTACTAACTACGGACCTGAATGTCTACAAAGAACTACTCACGCATCATCGGAGAGGCACCAATGGAAGTGGTGAACCCCTCCGTGATGGTGTCTAGATTGGATCTGGTGGTTCTGGACTCTGCGACAACCGGAATTGATTTTCGTCGACTCCCCTAGGGTTTCTGGAATATTGGGGTATTTATAGAGCAAAGGGGCGGTCCAGGGGACACCCGAGGTGGGCACAACCCACCAGGGCATGCCTGGGCCTCCAAGCGCGCCTTGTGGGTTGTGCTCCCCTCAGTGGACCCCCTAGGCGCTTCTCCGGCCCATTGGATGTCTTCTGGTCCAAAAAATCCACAAAAAGTTTCACTGTGTTTGGACTTCATTTGATATTGATTACATGCGATGTAAAAAACATGCAAAAAACAGCAACTAGTACTTGGCACTATGTCAATAGGTTAGTACCAAAAAATGATATAAAATGATTATAAAACATCCAAGAATGATAATATAACAACATGGAACAATAAAAAATTATAGATACGTTGGAGACGTATCAACATCCCCAAGCTTAATTCCTGCTCGTCCTCGAGTAGGTAAATGATAAAAACAGAATTTTTTATATGGAATGCTGCCTAACATGTCATCTCATTTTCTTTATAGCATGGACATTTGGACTTTTATATGATTCAAAGCAATAGTCTAGTTTTGACATGAGACTTAAATACTCAAGCATATCAACAAGCAACCATGTCTTTCAAAATATCAACGCTAAAATAAGTTATCCCTAGCCCATCATGCTCAATCATTGATCCATTCATGAAACAAACTCGCATATCAACTACACCCAATGCTCAAGTACGATCATAGTGCCCCCTAGTTGGTGCTTTATAAGAGAAGATGGAGACTCAAATTAAAAATAAAAATTGCATAAAGTAAAAGAAAGGCCTTTCACAGAGGGAAGTAGGGATTTGTAGAGGTGCCATAGCTCAAATCAAAAATTGAGAGATAAAAACATTTTGAGAGGCATACTTTTCCAACCAACGAAAACGACTTGGAGTTCCCAACACTTTCCATGCTAGATATATCATAGATGGTTCCCAAATATAAATTAAAGTTTATTCCTTTTTCCACCATACTTCCACTTTCCATGGCTAACCGTATCCACGGGTGTCTTCCATACTAACACGTTCCAGGGAATTTATTATTCGACAACATAAAGTAAATTCATTTTTTCATTTTGGGATTGGGCATTGTCAGTGTCAAAACCGGCGGATCTCGGGTAGGGGGTCCTGAACTATGCGTCTAAGGTCGATGGTAACAGGAGACAGGGGACACAATGTCTACCCAGGTTCGGGCGCTCTATATGGAGGTAATACCCTAGTTCCTGCTTGATTGATCTTGATGAATATGAGTATTACAAGAGTTGATCTACCACGAGATCGTAATGGCTAAAAACTAAAAGTCTAGCCTGTCTGACTATGATTATGAGGATATATGTCTACGGACCTAGTCCTCCGGTTTATATAGACACCGGAGGGATCTAGGGTTACATAAGGTCGGCTACAGAGAAAGGAATCTTCGTATTTGGTCGCCAAGCTTGCCTTCCACGCCAAGGAGAGCCCCATCCGAACACGGGTGGAGTCTTCGGTCTTTGTATCTTCATAGCCAATCAGTCTGGCCTATGTCTAATAGGTCGGATGCCCGAGCACCCCTTAGTCCAGCACTCCCTCAGTAGCCCCTGAACCAGGCTTCAATGACGAGGTGTCCAGCGCGCATATCGTCTTCAGCATTGCAAGGAGGGTTCTCCTTTCTGAATACTCCAATAAAGTCTTCGGACGCAATGTACGTGTTCGGATCTGCAACACAAGTACCACACACAATCGTAGAGAATATAATATTGCACGAGTCCAATCCGCTGACAACTTTTTGTAATTCGACATCATGTCTGCTTGGTCATCATTTCGAACCGTTTTCCGTCTGTCGTTCCACGTTTCGAGACGTGGTTTTCATTGGCATGTCTTGTCGAAGCAGAGATCGTGTCCCCTTATTGCGGGATTCTCATCAATACGGGCGTGGGTAATCTAACTGTGTTGTTTACACAGCCCTTGGGAACAGGCGAGTTTTAAGGCGAGTGGGAAGGCGCTTGATCTTCACTACCTTTATAAGGAGATAAGGATTCCCTTTTCTTCACCCACGCCTTCTCTCTCCCTCTGCCCTTCCATTCTCGAGCTCCAGGGCCCAAGTCCTCATTCTTTCTGCCCCAAGGAGGCACTCAACCATGTCCGGATCTGGAGGGCAAGGCAAGTGGATGGCCTCCTCCGTTAGGGAGAAGGACATCACCAAGCTTCGGGAGGCCGGGTATTTGGTGAAAGGAATCGCCCACCGGCTTCCAGGGAAGGGGAAAATCGTCCCCATCCTGAAGCCCAACGAGAGTGTGGTATTCATCCCCCATTTCGTCCACAGGCTAGGGTTTTGTCTCCACCCTTTCGTCCGCGGGCTTATGTTCTATTACGGGCAAGATTTCCATGATCTAGCCCCGAACTCTTTCCTCAACATCTGGCATTCATTGTCGTGTGTGAGGCCTTCCTCCGCATCCAACCCCACTTCGGACTGTGGCTCAAGATTTTCAACGTGAAGCCGAAGGTGGTGGATGGCCAGCCTGTGGAGTGTGGAGGCGCCATGGCGATCAAGCTTCCCAATGTCACATGGCCCAAGGGTACTTCTGTGGAGACCGTCAAGGAGTGGCGGAAACTGTGGTTTTATATCACATAGCCCTGCGATGCCACTTGGGCCGCGGCTTCCGAATTCAAGTCTGGAGCTCCCGTGCCGCTCACCTCCTGGATGGAGAAGGGCCCAAATTGGTCTTCGTCGGACGAGCTGATAGCGCTGCAAACGAGCATTCAAAGCATGGTGGATAAAAACATCAAGCTCGTCGACGCAATCCAGGTGATGTTGGTTCGCCGGATCCTCCCATGCCAAAGCCGAAGATGTCCCTTATGGTAATTCGACCCGAAGAAGCAGCAAACCTTGGAAAGGCTCTTCGTAACCACTGACGAAGATGCCTGGAAGTTGCTCTTTAAGGAAAACGAGACGCCGCCAGCCATAGACTCGGACCGCGGGCACGACATTACCCATTCTATCAATGAGGTAAGCCTTTCACATCTCCAGATGCATCCTCCACTTGCTTGTTTCAAGGAGGATATCTAAACTTTATTTTCTCAGGTATGGACAGAGAGAGCGGAGCGGATTCAATGTTCGGCTCCGCTGCCCGAGGAACCAGTCATCCCGCTCCTGGCGAAGATGCTGGTACCGGCGCCCTATAAGGCACCGGAGAAGAAGGCCAAGGGGGTCTAGAGTGGCCCCCGCCGCAAGGGAGCTTCGGACGTGTCGTCCGAAGACAAGACTCACTCCTCCACCGCCGAAGACGATGACGAGGAGGAGGAAGAAAGCACCTCTCCCCCTGATGGGGGAGGAAGAAGAGGGCGGCCTCCACAAATCTGGAGGCGGAGGCACCCAAGAGGGGGAAGGGTCCCCTTGCAGATAACACTGCATGGGACGTCGACAGCAGCCTGGAGCGACGCCCCTGAAACAAGCCCCTGGCTGCGTCGTAAGTACTAAAAACCCGCATACGTCCATACATTCGGCCTCTCTTGCTTCATGATATTAATATGTTTAAATGATGCCATTGCAGTCCGGCCCACGACAACTCCCAGCGATCCTCATCAAGAGGTTCATTGGATTCGAAGGCGATGGCAAGGGAGTCACCGCTGGCCGCTCACTCTCCCACGGCCAAGGGCAACAATGAGGTGTTGTCCCAAAGGACCTTCCTAGGCCAGGGAGAGGTTCAGGAGGCCGCCAGGGTGACACCTGAGGGCGGAACATCGGCTGCGGGACACATGGGGGAGTAGACCCCCATGGTGACTTGGGATGGGGGCCTTGCTCAATTCGGCCCCCAGCCGAATACAAGTCCAGAGACCTATACAGCTCCGGAATTCGGCAAGCAACCTCCTTCAAAATAAGGGGGTGTACCTATTCCGCCAGTGACCTCTGTCCAACCAGAGGCACCGGATAATCTGTTGGAAGCGCTACGAGGCACTTCCATTGTGGATGAACACTGTATCCGTATGGGTACGGTGATTGAGAGGGTTCAGTCTGTCAAGAGTGGACTAATCAAAGCCTGTAGCAGCCTGCTGACAGGCTTTGAGGTAAGCGACGCAAAAGAAAAAGTCCTAATATAGACAGTAGCCCCTGAGACATTGTCCGGTGTTCGGAAAGAAGAGCCGGACAGAGGATTAATTTATTTTCACAGGAAACTAACTAAATATGTCTTATTTGAATAAGCAGACGTCATTGCCGGCCGCGACCTCACACACTACCGAAGTCTCCGGACTAAAGAAGAGACTGGGGCGGGCCGAGGAGGAGTTTGGCCAAGCGAGGAAGCAGATAGAAGACAAGCAAGGTATGTAATGAATTGATGTATATTCGGGAAGAATAAACGATGCGTATTGACCATAGTGCCCTGATATGTGTAGGAGCGGCGACCGAGGTCAAGGTCCTTAAACAGGCCCTGGCCGAGGCCGAGGAGAGAGCTGTCAAGGAGAAAGCCACCCGTGAGAAGCACGAGGCCAGGCTTGATGAGGTCCAGCAAGAGCTCCAAGATGCTGTGAAGAAATGTGAATCCTTGGAGCGCGACATTTCGGCTCGAGAGACCGAACTCGCTAGGGCTCGCCAAAGCACGCAAAAGGCCCAGGTTGAGGCCCAGGGCGCCCTCCAGGAGATCTAGGAGGCCAGGAAAATCGCGGCGGGTAAAGCGTTTAGTATGCAAAGCAAGTATGTGAAGAAGAAGTATCTCTTATTAACCCGGATTCAGAGTTCTCCAGGGGCATTTGCAGATCTGCCACGCAGTGTGTCGGACACTGCGGAGTTCTTCTGAGCCGAAGAAGGGAGCTCAACGGAGAAGCTGTTCTGGTCGCAGTATCTTGCGCCAGAACATCTAGTGCCCTTTAACGACCAGCTAAACAGCTAGTCGAGCTGCATAGGGTGGCCGAACTGGCCATGAGGGATTTGATAATCCGGCCGTGGCCTGCCGAAGCTATGCCCGGCAGCTACTTCGGGCTCGTGAAGCGGCTGGTGAATGCCTGTCCTCGGCTGGACGTCGTCAAGCGGTCGATCTGCATCGAGGGAGCGCGCATGGCCTTCGCCCGCGTCAAGGTGTGGTGGGCGAAGATGGATGCCGTCAAGCTTACGACCGGGGGACCGCCAGAGGGAAAGGAGCACCGCACGCCCGAGCGGTACCTTGAACACGTCCTGGAGGGGTCTCGTATTGTGGCAACGCAATGTGCGCAAGACGTTATTTTCAAATGAATGCATTCATGTTGTCTCGGCCTTGTATGATGAAACAATGTCGTTATGTAATATAATGTTTGTTATTTAAAAAAATTTCACCTCCTGTGCGGCCGTGTCGTGTGAAATCTGAGAGTTGGCCAGTCGTCGGCTTCTGCCCCCACGTAGGTAGTACGGGGGTGTTCGGGATGTAATCTAAACACTCTTGATCCAATTGTTTGGTCCTTGAAGGAGGTGTTTAGCGTGACAAACCAGTCAATCGGACTATGCGGCTTTAGCACCCTCACTTAGCCATAGGAGTTTGACAATAAAGATATAGGCGCAGCCCCTAGTATCCGAACTAGGATGCTGTAAACACCTGATCGGGTAAGTACCGATCCCTCGCGTAATGTGGAAAAAAACTCTAAAGATTTGAGACCTCTGAAGAGCTGACCGGCTCTCACCGCATCATGACAGTCAGTTTTCGGCTTTCTCTACTAAGGTGCTCATCCGGGTAAACCAGGGCACAATCACAGTAGTTCTCCCTTTACTACCCTAGCTGATATAGCGGAACGTAAGGTAGCAAGCACAGGAGCCGGGCAACCCAACTATTGACCAAAGGCATGATTCGGAGCCAATGCATATAGTGCTGAATTCGGGGTGCCGAACTATACTGTAAAAAGTGTTCAGACTTTGTTGCCATGTTGTGGGCACTATGAAGCCCCTGGCAAATTGAAACGTACCAAAGTGTACGGGTGCTATTTGATAAAGTTATCAAAAAAGAAAAAGAAGAAAGGATAGTAAGTTAGAGCCATAGAATTTGGGCTGCAAACTGTTTCCATGATAATTTCATTAGTGCGTCAAAGCGCAATTATACAAGTAGTGCAATAAGCATAAGGCTATTTAATATGCCTTAACCAAGGGAGAGCTGCGTGTGGGTCCTAAAAACAGGTAGATGGATCGTTTAAAGAAACCACCTAAAAAATCCCCCGTACATCCATGCTTCTTGCCGTCTTGGTGTGTTTATCCTTCGAAAAGGACCGATAGTCAGGACGTCACAGAAGGCATATGGAAAAGAAACCTCAAAAGGAGAAAGAATAAGAAATGAAAGTACGTGTGTCAGGGGGCGGTCGAGCCGTATTGTGGATCACAAGCTAGTTATGCCTCCATCCATGCCCATGGTATTTTGCGTGCATAGTTATGTACGCGTGGTACAATTTCCGCCACTTGGTCGGGACTGGGACGGAGGCCGAATTGCTAGTCGAGCTCTTGACGAGTCGAGGTGTCTTGCTGCAGAATAGTACGGACTCTCTTGACAGTGTCCGGGAGCTCAGCCGCCGAATTAAGGTTCTTCTTGAAAAGGCCGCTCTGTACTTCTGCTGCTAAGGCAGCGGTGTGCTCCTCGGTGCGGAGGGAGTGTTCCGTGTTTCCATTAACTGTTATGACGCCGCGTGGTCTGGGCATCTTGAGCTTGAGATAAGCATAGTGTGGTACCGCGTTGAATCGAGCAAATGTGGTTCGTCCTAGCAGTGCGTGATAGCCGCTGCGAAAAGGGACGATATCGAAGATTAACTCCTCGCTTCGAAAGTTGTCCGGAGATCCAAAGACAACCTCTAGTGTGATTGAGCCCGTACAACGGGACTCTACACCTGGTATGACTCCTTTAAAGGTAGTCTTTGTGGGCTTGATCTGTGATGGATTGATGCCCATTTTGCGCACTGTATCCTGATAGAGCAGGTTGAGGCTGCTGCCACCGTCCATCAGGACTCGCGTCAGGTGGAAACCATCAATTATTGGGTCCAGGACCAGTGCGGCTGAACCGCATGACGGATACTGGTCGGATGATCCCGACGATCAAAAGTGATCGGGCATGACGACCATGGATTAAATTTTGGGGCGACGGGCTCTATCGCGTAGACGTCCCTAAGCGTGCGCTTGCGCTCCCTCTTGGGGATGTGGGTAGGGTATATCTTGTTCACTGTTTTGACCGGAGGGGGAAACTTCTTCTGCCCCCTGTGTTCGATGGTCGGGGCTCCTCGTCGTCGTCCTCGCTTTGCAATCCCTTCTCCTTGCTTTCGGCATTTAACTTGTCGGCCTGTTTAAAAACCCAACAGTCTCTGTTGGTATGATTGGGTGGTTTGTCTGGGGTGCCATGGATCTGGCACTGACGATCGAGTATGCGGTCCAAGCTGGATGAGCCCGTAATGTTCTTTTGGAATGTGCATCGAGGCACACCCCCGTGATCCGTAGATCGATCTGGCCGGGCCTGTTTTATTCTTTAGGCCCTGCCGGAGATCATACATGTATCGCTGAGCATTTTTTTCTCTGCCTTTACGGCGAGGTAAGGCGGGCTGGTGTTCAGCTTGTGTTTCCGCTTTGTCCCGACCACGTGGTGGTCGGTCAGCCGCATTGTGTACTGACGGCCTGGGCTCCAATGCCTCATCATCGAATTGAGGTAGCAATTTGTGCTTTGGGTAAGTTTTGAGTGGTCGCTTGAGGCCGTGCTCCTCGGCTGCCAGGACATTAGTCCATCTATCGTTGAGCAGATCTTGATCAGCTTGAAGTTTCTGTTGTTTCTTTTTCAGGCTCCTTGTAGTGGCTATTAGCTGGCGCTTGAAGCGCTCCTGTTCGAGAGGTTCCTCAGGCATGATAAAATCCTCAGTGCCGAGGCTTGCCTCATCCTCGGAGAGCGTAAGATAATTACTATCCTCCGAATCTTTGTGCGCGGCCTGTTTACCAGGGCTAACTTTCCCATCTTCCCGTTCATCATGTTCGGAAGTTGGCCGAACGGGGTTTTCATTGTCTTCGGCACCGTCCGGAGTGTTGTCTTCTCCTGTGCCGGTGTTGCTGTCTTTGCTGCGGCGTGACTTACAGCAGGCCGCTAACGCCGGCGCTTTGGTTGTATCTCGGGAGGTTTATCATCAACCAGATCTTCCTTGTCATCGCCGCTATTCTCTTTTGGTGCATCCACCATGTATACGTCATACAAGGAAGTGCCCGTCCAGCGTCCGGTAAACGGCAGGTTTTGGGCCTCTTCTTCTCCAACATCATCGTCCATACTGTAGATGTCGTCGGAGCCATAATCGAGCATGTCTGTTAAGTCTTCGACAGTGGCTATGAAGTGGGTGGTGGGTGGGAAGCGAAATTCTCCGTCATCAGCCTCCGGTTCGAACCGGATATAATTCGGCTATGCCCCCCCCCCCCGCCCGCTAAGGATAGTGCTCTTAACGAGTTTAACACGTCGCCCAAATGTGAGTGCCGGAAGATGTCCGCAGAGCTGAATTTGACAATCGATGATGATCAAGCTCGACGTATGCGGACGCACAAGGTTCGGAACCTGTAGCCGGAGACGAGTCCATGGTTCCGGTGACACAGATGCCACTTGAAGTAAGATATGTGTGTGGCTCCAGCGCCGCTGAGTGTGCAGCTTCCGCGGCAGGGGTTGAGTTTCCCGTCTTCGAATGGCGCGATCTGCTCCAGATCTAGGGCTAGAGCAGCTACAGGTACTATCTCCTGGGTATGGTCCGCTGACAGATTACGTCATGTTCATCGTGGGGGCAGGGAGCAGCTACCGTGGTCTCGAATCCGTCGAAGATCAAGTCTCCACGGATATCCGCGACGTAGTTAAAGCTTCCAAATATGACCTGATGGCTAGGGGCGTAGCTTTCGATCTGCTCCATATAGCCAAGTGAGTTGGCCCGCAGTGCGAAGCCACCGAACACGAAGATCTGTCCGGGGAGGAAGATTTCCCCTTGGACAGTGTCGTTGTAGATGATTGAAGGAGCCATCAAACCTTTTGACGACGGCACAGTAGAACTCTTAATGAAAGCACCAATGTCAGTGTCAAAACCGGCGGATCTCGGGTTGGGGGTCCCGAACTGTGCATCTAAGGTCGATGGTAACAGGAGACAGGGGACACAATGTTTACCCAGGTTCGGGCCATCTCTATGGAGGTAATACCCTACTTCCTGCTTGATTGATCTTGATGAATACGAGTATTACAAGAATTGATCTACCACGAGATCGTAATGGCTAAACCCTAAAAGTCTAGCCTGTCTGACTATGATTATGAGGATATATGTCTACGGACCTAGCCCTCTAGTTTATATCGACACCGGGGGGATCTAGGGTTACATAAGGTCGGCTACAGAGAAAGGAATCTTCGTATTTGTTCGCCAAGCTTGCCTTCCACGCCAAGGAGAGCCCCATCCGGATACGGGTGGAGTCTTCGGTCTTTGTATCTTCATAGCCCATCAGTCCGTCCCATGTCTAATAGGTCAGACGCCCGAGGACCCCTTAGTCCAGGACTCCCTCAGGCATCCGTAAAACATTTGCCTTACTCTCATGCAATGACAAGTGAACAAACACTCATCGTGAGAATACCACATCTAGCATGGAAAATATTAGCCACCCCTCACCGCCTCGCGAGCGGTACGAGCACACAAAAGAGAAATTTATTTTTAATATTAGAGATGGCACATACAAATTTGCTTAGAACGGCAAAGGAATACCGCATATAGGTAGAGATAGTGGACTCATGTGGCAAAACTAGTTTAATGGATTTTGGATGCACAAGTAGTGATCATACTTAGTGCAAAATGAAGGCAAGCAAAAGATTAAGAAGCGACCAACCAAGAAACGAATAATCTCATAAGCGAGCATTAAGCATAATTAACACCGAATAATGCACCACAAGTAGGATGTAATTTCATTGCATGACTATTGACTTTCATGCTTGCATAGGGAATCACAAACCTTAACACCAATATTCTTACTAAAGCATAATTACTCATCAACATGAATCACATATCACATCATCATATCTCAAAACTATTAGTAAGAATCAAGTTAATTTTGCCCAATGATCTTCATGAATTTTTTTATTATATCCTTCTTGGATATCTATCACTTTGGAACTAATTTTCATGTGTTGCTTTTGATAAGCTCAAACAAATATAAGTGAAGATCATGAGCATAATATTTCTTTCTCTCAAATTAATTTAAGTGAAGCAAGAGAGAATTTCTTGAAAATTTTACTAACTCCCAAGTAAATCTAAGTGAAGCAAGAGATCATTTCTTCAAAAATACTAAAGCATGCCGTGCTAAAAAGATATAAGTGAAGCACTAGAGCAAATCCATAGCTCATAAAAATTTAAGTGAAGCATAGAGAGCAATTCTAACAAGTCATGACATAATTTTGGCTCTCTCAAATAGGTGTGTCCAGCAAGGGATCAAGACTAAAACACAAAGCAACACAAGCAAAGACTCATATCATACAAGACGCTCCAAGCAAAACACATAGTATGTGACGAATAAAAATATAGTTTCGAGTAAAATACCGATGGTCGTTAGAAGAAAGAGGGGATGCCACTCGGGGCATCCCCAAGCTTAGTTGCTTGGTTCTCTTTGGATAATAGCTTGGGGTGCCATGGTCATCCACAAGATTAGGCTTTTCTTACTCCTTATTCCTTCATCCATAGTAAGATAACCCAAAACATGAAAACTTCAATCAGACAAAACTCAACAAAACCTTCGTGAGATCCGTTAGTATAAGAAAATAAATCACTACTATAAGTGATGTTGCAAACTAATTAATATTTTATTCTTGCATTATGTCTAATGTATTCCAACTTTTCTATGGCAAAAACTCATCAAAGAAACCATCGAATGATCAAAACAAGCACACAACGCAAGGAAAACAGAATCTGTCAAAAACAGAACGGTCTGTAGCAATCTGGATATTTCGAATACTTCCGTAAGTCCAAAAACTCTGAAAAATTAGAACGGCCTGAGAAATTTATATATAAATATTCTTCAAAAAATTTGATATTTTATCATTCCCTGGTTAGAAATGAGAATTGTTTTCGTGAGCGTGAAAGTTTCTTTTTTCAGCAAGATGAAACAACTATCACCCAAGAAGATCATAAAGGCTTTACTTGGCACAAGCACTAATTAAAACATAAAAAACACAATCATAACAGTACAATAATTGTGCTAACACTCAAGAACATAAAGCAAAAAGCAAAAGTAAATTTTATTCATTGGGTTGCCTCCCAACAAGCGTTGTCGTTTTACGCCCTTAGCTAGGCATAAAGCAAAGATCTAGGTTTTGTCATCCATAGTTTTGGCAAATTTTGTAAGGGTTTTATCAAACCCAGGAGGCTCTTTACGCTTCCCTAAATTCTCAGGAAAAGAAACCATCTTTAGATCCAAAATATCCAATCGCTTGTTGCAGAGAGTACTCAAGGTATTCGTGCGATTGATACTACCATTGAGATGTTTGAGAGGTTCATTATATTTTTGTAATTCAACCATATGTTTATGAAAATACCAAGTCTATCTAACATTTGAACTCCCTCAGGGGTGAAAGAAAACCCCTTCTTTTGAGGTGGAACCCCCAAAATTCCTTCTAAAATTTCATAGGCAGCATTAGCATCAAGCTCGATACAATTCCCTTTAGCGGCAAAATCCAGGAGTTGTCTATGATGCAAAGCCAATCCTATGTAAAAATTATGAAGCAAGATCTTAGCGTCCCCTTGTAAATTGCAAATACGATAAGATTACATTAGTCTATACCAAGCATCTTTCAAATTTTCTCCTTGTCTTTGCTTGAAGTAAAGAACATCAAAATCTGGTGATAAAGGAGGAGTCGGCAAGCTAGCCATTATGAATAGAAAGCGAGAACACGTATAGATCTGGCAAGAAAACGGTGAATAAAATGACAAATTGTGTGAAGTGGGGGAGAGGAAAACAAGAGGCAAATGGCAAATAATGTAAATTGTGAGGAGATGAGATTTGTGATTAGGAACCCGGTAGATGTTGAAGATCGTCCCTGGCAATGGCGCCAGAAATTCCTTTTGATGTCTGCTAGAACTACGTCGGTATTTCCCCAAAGAGGAAGGGATGATGCAGCATAGCAACGGTAGGTATTTCCCTCAGTGATGAGACCAAGGTTATCGAACCAGTAGGAGAACCAAAAAACACTACGTAAACAACACCTACACACAAATAACAAATACTCGTAACCCGGCGTATTAAAGGGGTTGTCAATCCCTTTCGGGTAGTGATGACCCACAAGTATAGGGAATCGCAACAGTTTTCGATAAGTAAGAGTGTCGAACCCAACGAAGAGCTAAAGGTAGAACAAATATTCCCTCAAGTTCTATCGACCACCCATACAACTCTACGCACGATTTACGTTCGCTTTACCTAGAACAAGTATGAAACTAGAAGTACTTTATAGGTGTTGTTGGATAGGTTTGCAAGATAATAAAGAGTACGTAAATAAAAAGTAGGGGCTGTTTAGATAAAGAAACAATAAAGTAAATATAGCGAGTGTGGAAAAGTGGTGGTAGGAGTTGCGAAATTGCCCCTAAGCAATTGACTACTTTACTAGACCGATAGCAAGTATTATGTGGGAGAGGCCACTGCTAGCATGTCATCCCTGACTTGGAATTCTATGCACTTATGATTGGAACTATTAGCAAGCATCCGCAACTACTAATGTTCATTAAGGTAAACCCCAACCATAGCATTAAGGTATATTGGCCCCCCTTCAATCCCGTATGCATCAATTTCTATGCTAGGTTGAAGCTTTTGTCACTCTTGCCCTCCAATACATAGTCCTATCAACATACAACTAACCCTAGGGTGTGATCCATGCGCGCAATCATATGATGGGCACCAAAGGACAGCAACATAACCACATGCAAATTAAATCAATCATAGCAATTCATCAACCACCGATAGGACAACGAAAATCTACTCAGACATCATAGGATGGCAACGCATCATTGGATAATAATATGAAGCATAAAGCACCATGTTTAAGTAGAGGGTACAGCGGGTTGCGGGAGAGTGGACCACTGTAGATAGAGGGGGGAAGGTGATGGAGATGTTGCTGAAGATGGCGGATGTGTTGGTGTAGATCGCGGTGATGATGATGGCCCCCGGTGGCACTCCGGTGCCACCGGAAGCGAGGGGGAGAGAGCCCCCCTCCTTCTTCTTCTTCCTTGACCTCCTCCCTAGATGGGAGAAGGGTTTCCCTTTTGGTCCATGGCCTCCATGACAAGGGAGGGGCGAGAGCCCCTCCGAGATTGGATCTGTCTCTCTGTCTCCCTCTGTTTCTGCGTTCCCAGATTCTTCCCTTTCACCGTTTCTTATATTCCCGAAGATCCGTAACTCCAATTGGGCTGAAATTTTAACACGATCTCTATCCGGATATTAGCTTTCTTGCGGCGAAAGAAGGGCATCAACTGCCTTACGGGTGGCCCGCGAGGGTCAGGGGTGCGCCTAGGGGGGCAGGCGCGCCCCCCTGCCTCGTGGCCACCTCGGGCACTGTCTCGCGTGGATTTTTCTTCCCAAAAATCATATATATTCCAAAAAAATCTCCGTCATTTTTTATCCCGTTTGGACTCCGTTTGATATGGATATTCTGCGAAACAAAAAACATGCAACAAACAGGAACTGGCACTGGGCACTGGATCAATATGTTAGTCCCAAAAATAGTATAAAAAGTTGGCAAAAGTATATGAAAGTTGTAGAATATTGGCATGGAACAATAAGAAATTATAGATACGACGGAGACGTATCAGGTAGCGGCGCCAGAATTTGGCAAACGGACGTGAGAGAGTTGTAAATATTGATAGATCGAACGTCAAATAAAATAAAGTGCAGCAAGGTATTTTTGGGTTTAAAGATCTAGAAATAAAAGGTAAATAAAATAGATCGCAAAGGCAAATAATATGAGAAAGAGACCCTGGGGGCGTAGGGTTCACTAGTGGCTTCTCTCAAAAAAATAGCAAACGGTGGGTAAACAAATTACTGTTGGGCAATTGATAGAACTTCAAATAATCATGACGATATCCAGGCAATGATCCTTATATATACATCATGTCCGAGATTAGTAGACCGGCTCTGGCCTGCATCTACTACTATTACTCCACACATCGACCGCTATCCAGCATGCATCTAGTGTATAAGTTTATGGAGAAATGGAGTAATGCAATAAGAACGATGACATGATGTAGACAAAATCTATTTATGTAGAAATAGACCCCATCGTTTTATCCTTAGTAGCAACGATACATACGTGTCGGTTCCCCTTCTGTCATTGGGGTCAAGCACCATAAGATTGAACCCACTACAAAGCACCTCTTCCCACTACAAGATAAATAGATCAAGTTGGCCAAACAAAACCCAAATATCAGAGAAGAAATACGAGGCTATAAGCAATCATGCATATAAGAGATCAAAGAAACTCAAATAACTTTCATGGATAAAAAGAGATAGATTTGATCATAAACTGAAAGTTCATCGGATCCCAACAAACACACCGCAAAAAGAGTTACATTATATGGATCTCCAAGAGACCATTGTATTGAGAATCAACCGGGAGAGAGTAATCCATCTAGCTACTAACTACGGACCCGAAGTTCTACAAAGAACTACTCACGCATCATCGGAGAGGCACCAATGGAAGTGGTGAACCCCTACGCGATGGTGTCTAGATTGGATCTGGTGGTTCTGGACTCTACGGCGGCTGGAATTGATTTTCGTCGACTCCCCTAGGGTTTCTGGAATATTGGGGGTATTTGTAGAGCAAAGAGGCGGTCTAGGGGCACCTGAGGTGGGCACAACCCACCAGGGCGCGCCTGGGCCTCCAGGCGTGCCCTGGTGGGTTGTGCTCCCCTCGGAGCACCCCCCAAGACGCTTCTCCGGCCCATTGGATGTCTTCTGGTCCAAAAAAAATCCACAAAAAGTTTCGTTGCATTTGGACTTTGTTTGATATTGATTACCTGCGATGTAAAAAACATGCAAAAAACAACAACTGGCACTTGGCACTATGTCAATAGGTTAGTACCAAAAATGATATAAAATGACTATAAAATGATTATAAAACATCCAAGAATGATAATATAACAGCATGGAACAATCAAAAATTATAGACACGTTGGAGACGTATCATTCTGCAACCACTCCTTATTCCTGAATGGAAATGGGATAAGATTCAGATGGACTTCGTCACTGGCCTTCCCAAGTCACAGAAAGGTACCGATGTTATCTTTGTCATTATCGACCAATTCTTGAAAGTTGCACACTTTTTGCTAGTTAAGGAGAAGATCACTGCTAGTCAATTGGGAAACATGTATATCTCTAGAATTGTAACCCTTCACGGCATTCCGAAGGAAATCTATTTAGACTGTGGCAGTATATTCACCTCAAAGTTCTGGGATAGTTTCCAAGAGGCAATGGGAACTCATATAACCTGGAGCACGGCTTACAAACCCCAATTCCAAGTCCAAGTCGAGCGATCAATCAAATTCTTGAATACATGCTTCGGGATTGTGTCATCTCTTTAGGCAAGAAGTGGGAAGAATATTTCCCTTATGATCAATTCTCTTATAACAACAGCTATCAAGCTAGCTTGAAGATGGCACCCTTCGAAGTGCTATATGGACACAAGTGCCAAACCCCTCTGAATTCTTTAGAAACTGGGGAACGAACGCTCATTAGTTCACACATTATCTAACAAGTTGAAGAGCAAGTCTGCATTGTCCGGGATAGTTCAAGGCGGCTGTCGGTGTCAAAACTGACAAATCTTGGGTAGGGGTCCCAAACTATGTGTCTAAGGATCAATAGTAACAAGGGACGATGGGGACACGATGTTTACCCTGGTTTGGGCCCTCTTAAAGGAGGTAAAACTGTACGTCCTGTTTGATTCTATTCAATGAGTATAGGGGTTACAAGAGTTGATCTACCTCGAGATCGTAATGGCTAAACCCTAGCTGTCTAGCCTATGAGAATTTTGATTGCCTCTACGGACTAAACCCTCCGGTTTATATACACACCAGAGGGGTCTAGGGTTCTACAGAGTCGGTTTGTAGGGGAAGGAAATAACATATCCGGACACCAATCCTGCCATTCACACATATAGGAGTCCTACCCGGACACGAGGTAAAGTCTTCTGCTTGTATCTTTACAGCCCATCAATCCGGCCCTTATCAAATAGCCCGGACACCCGAGGACCCCCTAATCCAAGACTCCCTTAGTAGCCCCCAAACTTGCCATCAATTGACGATGTAGTATCCAGCTTATGTCCTCGGCTTTTGCAAGGCAGGTTCTTCATTATACCTCAGACGGATAACAGTCCGGCCCTGACTTTCATGTTCTGCCTTTATGACTCCTTCCCTATCGTCGCCTCGCTTCCATGCGCCGAGCGAATGCGAATGGTCCATAGTATTTTTTATAAATAAACCCCTGACCACATCGGGATGGTGCCTATATAAAGAGGTTAGATCCCCAAGTGTCGTCCACATCATGCAGAGAACATCAGAACTAGCCACGGAAAACTTCAAATCATGGCTAATGCTCCCAGTTCTTCTTCACGCCCTCATGGCCCTCAAGAGGGTGATTGGCGGAGCTGCTCAGTGTCCCATCTTCAGCTGAGTCGACTTCAGACACAAGGATATCTCCCTCTCGCAGATCTAGTCCCTATGCGAGCGGGATTGGCCTCGATTGGCAACGACGTGCTAGCAGAAAATTTCCCCAACCCCAACAAGGAGGAGTGGGTATGCTTCATTTCGTTTCTCTTGCGGGGCTTCGGATTTCCGATCCATCCCTTTCTCAGGGGCCTGTTGGAGTTCTACAAAATCCAACTGCAAAACCTCACCCCAGGTTCGATTCTACACATCTCAGGCTTTGTCGCTCTCTGCGAACTGTTTCTAGGCTGCGAGGCCCATTTCAAACTATGGAGAAAGTTATTTCGCCTCGTCCCTTGCCATCGAGGGGGTTCCATATTTGAAGTGGGCGGCGCCGAAGTATGGCGCATAGCCGGATCAGACTACCCTATCGGAACTCCCAAGGAGGTATCACAAGAATGGTCTTTGGAATGGTTTTATATTGAGGACGTCCCCCTTCCGGACCCAGTTTGGCGCGGCCTCCCTGAATTCTCTAGTGCTCCTTTGAATAAATGCCTCAATTGGTGCCTCCGGAGTCCCAAGGAGGAAGACGGTGCGGAAGTAAAGAGGTTGGTCAGCAAGGTCATATTACTAGCTCATTCCGAGCTCTCGATGATCGAAGTCATGGCCATCACAATAAAACGATGTATTCAACCCCTTCAGTCTAGAGTAACTCCTTTATGATGTTATAATGGAGAACACGACACATCTCGCTACAGACGCAAGGGCCCAGATACCCCAGCCAAACTGGCCATAATCCTGGTCGATCTGTATAAGGGGGATAAAGAAGACTTCCTTCACTTAAACTGTCGAGAAGGCTTTTCCATGTACAACCCAATTGAATGGGTAAGTTTTTTGATTATCAGCACTGTTCCACCTCATTATCGAGGTATGCTAATCAAATTATTCATGTTGTCTTAAAATAGTCATGGAGGAAGGAGGTCGAGAACATTCATTGTCCCTCCCCACAGCCAGAGGATCACGCTCGCAATGAAGACCCTGGCTTCCGCGAGGATCCGGATATATACATAGAGTTCGATGATGGAGTACTTTATCAAGCAAGCCTTGATGGCTCGGAGCTGGCAATTACGGCTGACTACCTGCGCCTTTATCCCTTCTCCGTCGTAAGTATTCAGGAAACTTCCTCAAAAAGGAGCCCATGTTTACACCCTTCCCCTCACACTAAAATATGTTTTATAGGATCGGTGCTCCGCAAGCCGTAATCCATCGAGAGTGGCCTCTACGCAGGGTGATCGTTCAAAACGAAAGGAAACCAGAAGCGTCGTCGAGCCCCCTCCATCTTCAAAGAGGTACGTCTTTTGATATGTGCCTAAGCATGAGATCAAATTGTAAAACTTCTCCTCCGCCTTTATGTTAGTAGGAGCACACGGCAAACCATGGGCAAACATCCTGCCAGCCGTGTATCGGCTAATTCGGCCCCGGGCTCGTCAGTCAGGACGAGAGCTGATACAGTACTGGATCCACCCCCTCACGAGGATTCGGATGACGCATCTGTCATGAATTCGGAGGTGGAGAGCGTGATGGATCATCACCGACTAAAAGAGGCCATGCGCGCTCCAGTTTTTACTAAACAGGAATCCACCGCCCTCAGCTCCGTGGATGCATATATCTGGGTAGCTCGGGACAGACTTGCCGGAGTTACGCAACTATTCTCAAAGGATATGCAGGTAATAGCTTGTGCAAATTTAATAGATATGTGCCAGTAGCCCCCAAGACTTTCAGCGGTTTAGGCCAACCGATTTAAGGATCGTTATGACCTGCAGGTTCTTAGGGAGAAGAACAATGCGCTATCCCAGGAGGTGAAAACAAACCAGACGAAGCTGAATGTCGTCACCATGGAGCTGGCGGAGATGAAGAAAGACACAATGACCACCGATCAAAAGAACAAGCTCGAAGAGGAAAAAGATAAACAAGCCGAAGAGATAAAGAGCTTAAAGGCTCAGTTATCGGCCGCACAGAAAGAAAATATGAAGTTGAAAGGCGGCATATTCGGTATGACCTTTTGACCTATCCAAAGGATTTATAGTATCCCATAGTTCAGATTGACACAACTTTGTTGTTGTTGCAGGTGTGCTAACCGGTCGCCTGAAGAGGAAGTATCCGAATTTCGAGGCAACGTGCTTAAGGAACTGTCTGTGGTGCATGAACGAGCCCAGAAAGCTATGAAAAGTATGGCGAAGGCTTTATGGTCATCTGATGCCCCTCCAGAAAGTATGGAGGGGTTGGCGAACCTGTTCAAAGGTGCCCGACGCCGTTTCGAGCTATGGAAGGCGGCTGCGTGCCGGGAAGGTGCACGAGAGGAGTGGGCGGTGGTGAAAACACGGTACACTAGACTCGATCCGAACCAGATGGCCCCGGTTGGACCTCAGGGACCCGACGGAAAAGAGATTCCTGTGAACTTGGTATATGACCAAGTGATGATAGTTGCGAAGTACTCCCAACAAGACTATTGTTTAGACAGTCTTATAGATGGCATAGATAAAGAGTAGGCGTTCGATTCTATGTATCAATGTACTTTTATCGTCGAACTTATCTCCAACCGAACATGTCAAAATTTGTCATCACAGACTTTCGGCTTCGGCCTCCAAACCAAGAAGGTGGAGTGTTTCCGGATACCATTTTGGAATGTAACAAACATTCCCTATGTCCAGAAACCAGGCAATCCAGTCATATTTCTCAAACAGACAAAATTTGTTCAGGGAGTTATGTGATATTACTTTTTGAACGTAAGAAACGTCTTCCAAGGAAAATAGTTTCGTTAAGGGTACCTTCCCCTAGGTTGGCATGCTTAATTATGCATGATTAGTCCTTGATCTGAATTACGGGGAGCCTATATTGTATAAATTTTGAAGGGTTATAAAATGTAAATGATCTATCGATTCTTTGCCGACCAATTATTCTCTTAAGAACGCTAGCTTTCGGCTTCGCCTGTCTGAGGTACAGGTCCGGATTACCCGGCTGTAACAATCGCAGAGGTGCTCGCTTTACACCCTAGCCGAACAATCGGGAATCTAGGGTATAAACACAGGAGCGAGGCAACCCAGCTTGGCAAAAACTTCAGTCATAGAGGTGCATATAATGGCAAAAAGTGTATATAACAGACGACATAGACAATGTAAGCCATAAGCTTTTAGTAGTAAGCTTCGTCAAGGAAGCCCCCAGTCATAGTGGAGTGCATACATTTAAAGATGTGTACCCCTAACAGTTCAGCAGATCCGAACATACCATGGGGAAAAGGAAAAACTAAAAAGAAGAGGAGAGAAAGAGAAAAAGGGAAATTTAGAAAAACAGAAAGGATGCATCCGAACTATCTGTAGAATCGTCGGAGCCGAGCAGCTTTCTAGGGATTCGGCTCAAGGCGATTATCTGATGCATTACGAAGGCGATAGGCTCCTCCTGTGAGAACTTCATCTATGATGAAGGGCCCCTCCCATTTTGGTTTGAGCTTATCCTTCTTCTCTAGGAGGCGCAAAACGAGTTCGCTAAAGTTATAAGTCTTGGCCCGCACTTCTCTGCTTTGGAATCGCCTAGCCCGTTGTTGATAAAATGCGGAACAGGCTTGTGCAACATCACGCTCCTCTTCAAGTCGTCTAGGTCGTCCTGCCGATCGAGCTCGGCTTCTGTCTCTTCGTACATGCGCACTCGAGGTGAGTCATGAATAATGTCGCAGGGCAAGACAACCTCTGCGCCGTACACCATGAAAAAATGTGTGTATCCGGTTGTTCAATTAGGCGTTGTTCGCAGCCCCCAGAGTACGGAATCGAGTTCCTCAACCCAGTGCTTATCTGACTCCCGTAGGGAGTGCACTGGTCTGGGTTTAATGCCGCTCATTATCCGGCCATTGGCCCGTTCAACCTGACCGTTTGTTTGAGGGTCATAGACGGATGCATAGTCGAGTTTAATGCCCAAGTTAGCACACAAGTTCTTCACCTCATCAGATGTAAAATTAGAGCCATTATCAGTGATGATGCTATGCGGGACACCATAACGGTGTACTACAATGGATATAAAGTCGATCACCGGCCCTGCTTCAGCCGTTTTTACTGGTTTGGCCTCTATCCATTTAGTGAATTTATCCACCATGACCAGTAAGTATTTCTTTTTGTGGCTTCCCCCTTTAAGGGGTCCGACCATGTCTAGCCCCTAGACTGCCAAAGGCCAAGTAATGGGGAATGTTCTTAACGCAGTGGGAGGCATATGGCTTTGATTGGTGAAAAGCTGACATCCCACACAACATTGCACAAGGGCTTGTGCATCTGCTTGGGCCGTTGGCCAGAAGAAACCTGTTCGGAAGGCCTTGCTTACGAGGGCCCGAGCTGCGGCATGATGGCTGCCCAGACCAACATGTATTTCAGCCAAGAGTTGTCGTCCCTCCTCTTCGGAGATGCACCTTTGAAGGACTCCAATAGTGCTATTCTTGTATAGTTCACCTTCGTGGACTTTGTAGGCTTTAGAACGTCGGACGATGTGATGGGCCTCTTTTTGATCATCAGGAAGATCCTGCCTATTAAGGTAGGCCAGGAAGGGTTTAGTCCATGGAGCGATAATAGCCGTGATTTCATGATCAGAGGGTGTTATTGCGATATCCGAACCCCGGATGATATCTGTATTGTGTTCGGCTACTGGGGGTATGATCAGGTGGACTGGCAGATTCGCTCTCGTCCTGCCACACCACAGATGGCTTAAAGAGCCTTTCCACGAAGGTATTAGGTGGGATGGGGTCGCGTTTGGCGCCCATTCGAGCAAGGATGTTTGCTGCCTGGTTATTGTCTCGAGCGACGTGATGAAACTCAAGCCCCTCAAACTGAGCCGATATTTTTAATACATCATTTCGGTATGCCGCCATTTTTGGATATTTTGCATCGAACTCTCCATTTATCTGGGATATCGCGAGGTTTGAATCACCGCACACCTCTAGGCGTTGTATGCCCATGTAGACAACCATTCAGAGACCATGTAGAAGTGCCTCATATTCGGTTGTGTTATTGGAGTCCGTGTACATGATTTGAAGCATGTAGCGGACTGTGTCCCTCGTAGGGGATGTCAAAATGACACCGGCCCCTAGTCCAGCCAACATTTTAGAGCCGTCGAAGTACATGGTCCAGTTGGAGTATGAACTGTACTCTTTGGGGAGTTCGGCTTCCGTCCACTCAGCGACGAAGTCGGCCAGCACTTGAGATTTAATAGCTCGGCGTAGCTTATATGTTATTTCAAATGGTAAGAGCTCAATGGCCCATTTGGCTATGCGGCCGGTGGCATCCTTGTTATTTATAATGTCATCGAGTGGTACTTCTGATGCCACCGTTATCAAACACTCTTGAAAGTAGTGTCGGAGTTTTCGGGATGCCATAAAGACCGCGTAAGCTATCTTTTGGTAGTGAGGGTATCGGGATTTACATGGTGTAAGGACCTTCGATACGTAATACATTGGATTATGTAGGAATTTATGCCCCTCTTCCCCTCGCTCGACGATGAGTACGGTGCTCACTACCTGGTGAGTTGCGGATATATAGAGCAACATAGGCTCGCCAACACTTGGGGCAGCTAGGATCGGGTTGCCTGCTAGTAAAGCTTTTATTTCTTCCAATCCGGCTGTAGCCGCATCAGTCCACTCAAAGATGTCGGTGTGCCGAAGCAGTCTGTACAATGGTAATGCCTTTTCTCCCAATCTGGAGATGAAACGGCTTAGCGATGCCACGCACCCTGCTAGTTTTTGGACCTGCTTTAAGTCTATTGGTATGGCCAATTGTGACAAGGCTCGGATTATGGCTGGGTTTTCTTAAATTCCCCTGTCGGACACAATGAACCCTAGTAGCTTTCCGGCTGGGACGCCGAAAACGCATTTCTCCGGATTGAGCCATATGTCATATGTTCGAAGGTTGTCAAATGTGAGGCAGAGATCGTCCACTAGTGATTCGACGTGTTTAGTCTTGATGACCACGTCATCCACATATGCTTCCACTGTCTTGCCAATTTGGTTTTCCAAACATGTTTGAATCATGCGTTGGTAGGTGGCACCAATGTTTTTAAGCCCAAAAGGCATAGTGTTAAAATAGAAAGGCGGGTACGGGGTAACGAACACCGTTGCGGCCTGGTCGGACTCTTGCATCTTAATTTGATGGTATCCGGAGTAAGCGTCGACGAAACACAATGAGTCATGTCCTGCAGTTGCGTCAATAATCTGGTCAATGCGGGGCAATGGGAAACGGTCTTTGGGGCAGGCCTTATTGTGGTCTTTAAAATCGACATAGAGGCGCCAAGACTTATCCTTTTTTGGCACTAGGACCAAGTTGGCTAGCCAATCCGGGTGCTTGATTTCTCTAATGAATCCGGCTTCGAGTAGTTTGGCTAGCTCCTCCCCCATAGCTTGTCATTTGATTTTGGAGAATCGCCACAGCGTTTGTTTGACTGGTTTAAACCCCTTGATTATGTTGAGGTTGTGTTCAGCCAGTCTGGGTGGGATCCCGGGCATGTCTGAAGCGTGCCAGGTGAAAATGTCCCACTTTTCACGCAGGAACACTCATAGTGCGGTATCGACCATCGGATCCAGTTGTGCTCCAATGGAAGTTGTTTTGTTAGGATCCGTCGGGTGCACTTGAAATTTAGCTATTTCATCTGCTGGTTTGAAAGAGGTGGATTTGGGTCTCTTATCAAGAATCACGTCATCCTTGTCCACCGTGGATCGCAGGGTGGTTAGTTCTTCAGACGATTATTCAGCGCCGACGCCCAAAAATCGGCCCTCAGGAGACCATTTTTCGCCGGTTTGGGAGGAAACAGGTGGCGGCGGACTCAGGTCGAACCTAGCGCTGGGGGCGTCCGGGGGCGCCGGGGCGAGCGATTTTGACGCGAAAGACCCTCGGACCCGCCGAGTTAGCGACACGCGCCTCGTCTTCCCTCAGAATGCCTCGGTTTCCCGCGGGGAATCAATGCAAGGCTGCCGCCGATCATCCTTGCCATTGATTCCTCACGGGTGGCGCGTCACGGGCAGCGCGGCGATGCCTCCACTCCCGCCACGCGTACACATGGCGCGGGGCTATAAAACCAGCGCCTCCCCTCGCCTTTGGCCACACCAGCTGCCGCCGAGCTCTGCCTCTCTCTCCGTCCACCGACGTTCCTCCCCTTCCCTCTCTGCCCAAGCCCAAACCGATGGCTGAGCGATTCCCCAGCGACGCGGTGGCGGCCAACAGTTTTGCTTGCTGCTCGCTCCACGAGTGGGAGGCGTACCTCTTCTTCGAGGCGAACATCCCGGCGCCACCGGACATGCGCGCCGGGCAGACGGGGTGGAGGCTCCACAACGGGGGCGCCCCCATCCCCTCGGTGCCCGACGTCGACGCGCGCCCCGCCATCTTTGCCGCCGAGGTCGACCGCATGCGGGCGTCCCTGACAGAGGAGCAGCGCGCCCTCCCCCAATACGCCACCGACAACCAGGCGTCGTGGGCAACGTACTTCCAGTGCCGGCAGGCGCAACGGCTGGCGTCCACCAACGGGGCGCCGGTGGTGGGAGGCACCAAGAACAGCGATGGGCGCCACCTATGGTGGGGCGCCCCCGGCTGCACCCTCCACGAGGTACTCCAGTACCTCAAGGGCGGCAATGACCCGCTGCAGGTATACCCTGCTGCCCCCCTGCTACCTCTTGAGCACTGCGTTGGTTTTCCCTTGAAGAGGAAAGGGTGATGCAGTAGAGCAGTGTAAGTATTTCCCTTAGTTTTTGAGAACCAAGATATCAATCCAGTAGGAGGCCACACACGAGTCCCTCGCACCTACACAAACAAATAAACTCCTCGCAACCAACGCGATAAAGGGGTTGTCAATCCCTTCACGGTCACCTACGAGAGTGAGATCTGATAGATATGATAAGATAATATTTTTGGTATTTTTATGATAAAGAGAAATAAAGATGCAAGTAAAATAAATGGCAAAGGAAATAACTAAGTATTGGAAGATCAATATGATGGAAAATAGACCCGGGGGCCATAGGTTTCACTAGAGGCTTCTCTCGAGAGCATAAGTATTACGGTGGGTGAACAAATTACCGTTGAGCAATTGACAGAATTGAGCATAGTTATGAGAATATCTAGGTATGATCATGTATATAGGCATCACGTCCAAAACAAGTAGACCGACTCCTGCCTGCATCTACTACTATTACTCCACACATCGACCGCTATCCATCATGCATCTAGAGTATTAAGTTCAAGAGCACAGAGTAACGCTTTAAGCAAGATGACATGATGTAGAGGGATAAACACATGCAATATGATATAAACCCCATCTTGTTATCCTCGATGGCAACAATATAATACGTGCCTTGCTGCACCTACTGTCACTGGGAAAGGACACCGCAAGATTGAACTCAAAGCTAAGCACTTCTCCATTGCAAGAAAGATCAATCTAGTAGGCCAAACCAAACTGATAATTTGAAGAGACTTGCAAAGATAACCAATCATACATAAAAGAATTCAGAGAAGATTCAAATATTGTTCATAGATAAACTTGATCATAAACCCACAATTCATCGATCTCAACAAACACACCGCAAAAGAAGATTACATCGAATAGATCTCCACAAGAGAGGGCGGGAACTTTGTACTGAGATCCAAAAAGAGAGAAAAAGCCATCTAGCTAATAACTATGGACCCGTAGGTCTGAACTAAACTACTCACACTTCATCGGAGAGGCTATGGTGTTGATGTAGAAGTCCTCCATGATCGATACCCCCTCCGGCGGAGCTCCGGAAAAGGCCCCAAAATGGGATTTCGTGGATACAGAAAGTTACGGCGGTGGAATTAGGGTTTTGGCTCCGTATCTGGTAGTTTGGGGGTGTGTGGGTATATATAGGAGGAAGGAGTACATCGGTGGAGCAACGTGGGCCCCACGAGGGTGGAGGGCGCGCTTGGGGGGGGGTAGGCGCGCCCCCTACCTCGTGCCTTCCTCGTTGATTGCTTGACGTAGGGTCCAAGTCCTCTGGATCATATTCGTTCCAAAAATCACGTTTCCGAAGGTTTCATTCCGTTTGGACTCCGTTTGATATTCTTTTTCTGCGAAACCCTAAAATAGACAAAAACCGGTAATTCTAGGCTGGGCCTCCGGTTAATAGGTTAGTCCCAAAAATAATATAAAAGTGTACAATAAAGCCCAATAATGTCCAAAACAAGATATAATATAGCATGGAACAATCAAAAATTATAGATACGTTGGAGACGTATCACCCGCCCCCCTTCCCCGGAGCGCCGGGCAATGGATGCCCAGGAGGTTCGGCTCCTCCTCGTCTTCCTCCTCTCAATCCTCCTCCCGCTCCTCTTTCCATTCCTCCGGCTCGCCAGCGGTGTTCGGCGTCAAGGCCGAACCCGCAGTGGAAACGCTGCTCCATCGGCGCACCCGCAGCGCCGACATCGTCATCAACGAGGGCGGCAAGCGCACCTTTTCCTCGGCTCCTCCGCGCTACGTCAAGCCAAAGACGGAGCCGGGGCTCGCCGCCGTGAAGACGGAGCCCGGGCTCGCCGGCGGCGTCAAGAAGGAGCTCGACGACGCGGCGGCCCTGAAGTGGGCGCGTGAAGACTGGGCGCGCACGGAGCTAGTGCGCCAGTGCCGCGCCGACGAGCAGTTCGCCGCTTGACGCCGTGGCCGCGATGAGGGAGGCGTCGTCGTCCTCGGCGACAGCAACGATGATGCGCCGCCGCCACCGGTCCGCCAGGACGACGCCGGGCAGGGTCCAGCAGGGGCGGCCGCATCAAGGAAGAGAGGGCCACCGCCGACGACGAGGATGGCGGCGACGTCGGCGACTTCGCTGCGCTCAATGACTTCTTCGCCCCTTAGTTGTGTTTTTTTAATAACTTATGTAATGTTGAATATATGTCCAGTTTGCCAAACTTAGCCCAATATTTTGTTCAATTTTCTGAATTTCATTTTTTATTAAAAAAACACCCGCGTCTGGGGCGACCCTAGGGCCGGCTGCTGAGAACCTGCTCGGCCCCACGTCAATTTTGACACCAGCTCACCCCCAGACGGCGATTTTACGCGCCCCCTGGGGGGGCGAACGGCTGGAGATGCTCTTTAGCGACCCAAGTAGAGGCAAGTTGATCGATTCTCCCGAGCTATTCAATTGAAGGCTATACTACTCTTTGCATGCATGTTTTTCTTCTCCATACCTATTTTGTTCTTTAATGAATCCTCTATAAAACGTATAGAATTTGATGAAGCACCATGTTTTTTTTCTTATCAATCTGATGTTACATCTTACATGAAAGCAGAACATGCATCCGAGAAGAAACTATTGTTTCATTACTACTAGATTAGAGTACAGATGAACATCTAAATACACAAAAGATCTGGTGTATCAAATAACATAGAGAGCTATCTTCCGTGCAGATACTTTACTGGAAAGAAAGACCCCCTTCAAGATTCACTCAGGAATTCCTGCAACACCGACGCACTCAAACTTCCTCGAGAGAAGTCTGTCCACAAAGCACCGGGCTGGATGTAGACGTACACCATGAACTGCATGGCCTCCATGAGGGACTGAAGACCGACTTCTCCCATCGCAATGACGCATGGCTGCTCGACGCGGATGTTGGACCTGACAGGCAGCCACAGGTGTTGAACCTGACAGATCAGTAAAAGAGAACTAGGATGCCCTAGCGCGGCCACCATCTCTATTGAAATTGTCATTGCGCTATGCAGCGTTAGTGGCAACCCAAGCCGAGGCAGGTATTAGATTGATTATCTAAAACCTATACTACCGCTCTTTGCATGCACGCCTCTTTTTATCCTAAGAGCTATTATGTTCTTTAATTAATAATACTATGTAGCACACCTGGAAGTTCATATGCACCTGTCGTCCTTTTCATGAACTCCCTTTGCTCTAATTAATAGCACATATATAAGTTTATATTTGTGTTACCAAAATATGCCCAACTAACAAGTTTAAGCTCAATTCGGAAAGCCGCTTACTTTTACTTCCACTTACCAATATTGTGCTTGTAGAACATTGTACACAATATTGAGGATTTTCCGATCAACTCTAGCCAGCAATGACACAACCTACATTGTTAGTTCCGTCTAGCGACAACAACACCTCCAGCAGGTACCATCTTCTGCACGAAAACAAGCCACCTCCAGCAGGATCCATATCGGAAAACAAGTTCAAATAGTTACCAAAAGTATAATGCGAGCATGTTCTTTGTAAAGCATACTGAAAATCCAAGGAACAGAAGTCACGAATGAAGCAAAAAAGGTTACAGAGAACATACTTCTCAATGATCAGGTATTTCACTTCTCATCTTCTACATGTGTTAAATAATTGTTGTTATTTTAGGAATTTCCAAAAACTGCAGGCAAATCTATTCGAAAAGAAAGTATGTCCATATGTAATTACATTAGAAGATGATTTAGATAGAGACTATGAAGAAACTTCACACATGTTAAAATTCTTACCCACAACAAATTTAAAAGAGTACCTGAAAGAACACTTTACACATATCAAAACTTTACATTCCTAATTAAGAAAAACAAATGTCCTACTTTATATTTCAAAATATAAGGTACAAGACAAAAATCATGACCATTTTAGCATTGACGATACCAATGATGAGGTACCCTCATCTAAGAAAAAAAGTTCATATTTTATATGTTTGAATGAACATGCACTAGCACCTTGGTGCTACCATGCCCCATAAGCATATCTGAACACAATTAATTTTCTATTAAAGCTGGCCTAGGCCTAGCAGGGAAATTATGTTACTGACATTCAAATTTTAGTGAACAAATGGGATTCAAAATCTACAGGAAAAACCAAAAAAAGGACTACATGTAAAAATAGGAGAAAAGAATCAACAGAAGACAAGAGGATTAGGGAAGCGCCTAGAAGGAACACAAGCTAGAACATGGCAGTAGCAAGTGCTAAACTACATACTTAATCCCCTTAGTTGAACTAATACGAATATATTCTAGATACTCTATATACTTTGCACTCCCTTCCGTCACATATATAAGATGTTCTAATTTTTTTGTGAATTGGATGTATATAAGCATGTTTTAGTGTGTTTGTTCACTCATTTCAGTCTGTATGTAGTCCATATTGAAATATCCAAAACATCTTATATTTGTGAACGGAGGGAGTAGTAATTTGCATTGGCATACAATTGTGTTTACTTTAGAGTCCATGAGAACATGGATTTAACTTATTATGTGTGCATGCAATCCACTTTCAAGACTATGAATGTTTAGTTGTGCTAATATTAAATTATGCGAATTCTATTGATATTACATCTTCCTTTCTAATATGTACTTAGATTTGTTTTTAGCATCACAAGGAATTGATAAAGAAGGTTTTTGTTTATAACGACAATAGAATAAAAAACGAGGTGTACTCAGTTTGTTATGTAGATACGTAACATGTCTGATCCGCATAACCATTCCTGAAAATTACCAGGTGCTTAAGATAGATGTGCGCCTCTCTAACCTGCATTTTCACCTTTTTCCATTCATATTCAATGGATGATTAAAAATATGAGGACAGATAAAACTAGTTTTTTAAATAGGAGTTCACGTTATTAACCTACTGAATAGCAACATCCACAGACTACAGGATTATTGAAATCACCATTGTACCGCCGGACTAATGGCCGAAATAGCAAATCTTGGTAGTGCTACACATATTGTGCTTCAACACATCAAATATGGAGAGCCAAACCGATTTCACTCAACTAATTATAAATTATCAATTTTGTAGTCTAAGGTACCGTCATCCATTATCTCTTTTGGAATTTACTACATAAGAGTTGTCCATGCACTCAGGTCAAGTGCAGGTATACACTGATCAATACAAAACAAATGATTTGGTCAGGCATACAAAAAGATTTATTTAAAAGAGCATGCGCCACTACTTCCATACATATGAACTACTCCCTCCGTTTCTAAATATAAGCCTTTTTAGACATTGCAATACATACTACATACGGATGTATATAGACGTATTTTAGAGTGTAGATTCACTCATTTTGCTTCGTATGTAGTCCATATTAGAATCTCTACAAGGGCTTATATTTAGGAACGGAGGTAGTAGATTGGTGTGGACTTGAAGATTCGTCGGGGCAGAGGCCGTCTCCTCCGCCGTGAACTAGATGGATTTTAACAGCCTTTTATATAACCATAAGTACATGGATATGGTGTACTACTCCGCATAAGCATTGGAAACATGCATCAGCATTTGATGGAAATAGTTCAATAATACCAAACATCGACACTATATATCATCTGATATTTCAAGCCTATTCTATAGTACAATCCAATGGTGAAAGCATCGAAGCATCGTTATATATTATATTGCAATCAGGCCCAATTTTACTATTCAGTTATTAAAATCACAAATACACTAATTACTTCCTTAACTTTGTGAATATTAATGGTTGTAGGGGGTAGAACACTACCAATTTCAGTCACAAGCCTGGAAAAAAAGTGGAAAGGACATAAACTAAAAAAACATTTTGCCTTAAGCTGTGTTAGCCATCCAGAACTTACTATCGCCATTTTGTAGATGGACAAGAAGTCAATCTGGATGAAAATCAACAACGAGTATGCAGGATAGTAACATTTGTCACTAGCAAGCAGTACGTACCTTAAAGTATATAGGTCCAATCGTACAAACATAAAAAAAGGGAGATGAGAGATCGGGGGACCTGTAGGTGGAAGAATGCAATGCCGAAGACGGGCTGCCACTTTTGAGGTTGAAGACGATGCGTCGGGGTGCCTCGCTTGGGGACAACAATGACCACTCCGGCTCGGCGTTTGGGGACGGACAACACCCCCAAGATTCCCAAAATCGCGCAGGAGCTAAGGGGAACGAGATCCACTACTTCGCAGGCTGGAAAACCGTCGAGTTCGACGAGCTCGCATCATGCAGCTACTATTAGGTCCCTGCTCCCATTGACCGGCCCGGGAGATCGACGAGGCACACGGGAATCCAAACCAACCGCCGTCCCAGCCACGAGGTGCGTGCAGGTAAGGACCACGAAGTTGGAAACCGAGGAGGAGCTTGGTGGTGATCCTCAGATGCGGTGGATCCAAGCTGGCTCACAGTGGGAGTAACTTAAGATTAGTAACATGCATATGTTATTAGTCTATATTATTATCTTCACAATGGGTATTATATATGTGTTGTGTCATGCATCACTTCATTTGTTACATTGTAGACTATTTTTTATTGATATGTGTAATATTACAGTAACTAGATATGTTACCACATGTCTCTTTTTCTTCATTATTAATTGCATGCCACATCACGTAAATAAATGTGATGTTATCATCTATATTATTTTTACTATGGGTAATCTTAAACTTTTCAATGGCCAGGAGTTCCGACAACACATAGAAGACTCAACAAAGAAGAAAAATGAAGGTTTGTGTTGGTGGGACCCCTGAAGCCACAATACGTGCTTATACTTTTTTCTTTCTTTGGGAAACGATACGTGCTCATACGAATACTGTGGATAATGGACATGATTAGAGCAAACTTTACTTAGTTGAGAAGACGAGCCAACGTTGGTCCTGCTTCCGGTATTGCACGTGTTATAACATTTTTTTTCACAAATAGTAGTATGAGTTATATAACTTAATTCAATCAGTGTTTGTGAAAAGAAGAAAAAGCTACCACGAACCATTTTAATGAATATATGGTTGATAAATTCCCTTTTACTTCATATACCAAATTCAAAAAATAAAATTGTTCACTAAGATGTTCAAACATAACTGAGGAAATTATAGGCACACACATCTACAACTATAACAGGTTAATATGACAAATCTTAAACAACAATAGCAAATAAACATAGAGAAAATGATAAAAATAAAAATTGCACAGTAGGAAAATTATTATTGCAAAAGACTCATATTTTTGAATGTGATCACATTTGATTCTGATTTTCTAGATAAAAATAAATAAATAATTATTCTGATAAAACTTTATAAAATTATAGCCTGCATATCGGGCGGGCCACTTTACTAGTTAGACTAGTTAGACACGCACATGTAGGCCTTGTAGCTTAATTAGCTAGTTTAATTAAAATTTATCCACTGTTAGCCCCACTGTGTATCACGGGTGGGACCTGGATTAGATGGGTTGACTGCTAACATCATGATGACGTCATGCTAACGCAATAAGTTTATTTTTTGAATTAAAAATAATTTGAGAAAATGTTTAAAAACTTTGAAACTTAATATAAAACAATCTGTAATTCGGATGAAAATAATTTATATATGAAAGTTGCTTAGAAAAATTCAACGAATCTGAATATGCAATCCGTTCATCCAGGGACGGAGCTAGGGATTTTGTATAGGGGGGCGAGTTCCACACTTACGCTCTCTTACGGACTAATGAGCGCATGTCGAGTAGAAAAAACAGTTTAAAGTGTGCAAAAAAGCATAGGTCTGAAATCAGGATTTCACTAATGTAAACACTAAAAAGTAGTACCAAATTATTGAATTTTTACAAAAAATAGTTTTTGAATTTGCTATATAGAAAATTTTAGTGCATGGTACTAGAACGAGTTGATTCCGAATCTAGTTTTCGAGTCAATCAATCATGCATATCGACAACAAAAAACTAGGATTTGAAAATTAGGCTAATTGTGAGAGTGGACTTACCATATAGGCATATTACTGGATGTGGTATGTCGTCCAATCCGTGGTCTCTCTTGGTGGATGGTGCTTTCCCTAATCCTCTTTATGCCGACTGATGATGATATGATCGGTTGGGGATTGAAGCTTTAATGGTTGGACGCAAATGCCCATAGACAATATTTTTTCATTGTTCTCTTCCTCTTCTTATCTACAGAAATAGAATTAGACAATCAAGCATTTCATAAGTAACTTCTAATGTTTGTAGATTTTTTTAATGGCACAACAGCGCAGATTTTAAACAAAATTAAAATCAAGAGATAAGCAAAGAAGTTAGGGTTAACCTGCACCTATGCAGCTGTGTTAGACCTTGATCAATCCCCTTCTGATCTTTTGCTTGAAGGAGGGAGAAAATTCATCCTGGCGGTGGTAGGCGGAGACTCTAGCGGACAATGGGTAGGAAGGTCGCACGAGGCCATGATCTGCGGTAAAATTTGTTGACTGAACTGCCAGGAAACAAAGGGGCTGCGCGTGCTTCTACTGCCTGCTGGGCTTCGCGTTTGATGGTGGGATTTTTTCCTTCACTAGGTCTTAGTCTGTAACTATTGTACATGGGCTTGGGATGAGTCCTGAGGAGCTTCATGATGCGTCACACAGGGGGGGCCAAATGAGTCAAAAATGGTTGCCTAATTAGGATCTGCCTAATTGCTATCAAGGGAAAATGTGAACGTTAGGGGGGAGGGTCTCCCGCCCTCGTCCCCCCTTGGATTTGTCCCTGCGTTCATCTGTCTCATGCCTCTAGGATGATGAACACAGAACCGTCCCCTCAGATTCATCTGTCCGAAAATGCCAAACTCCAGGAAAACATTCCCAGATGTTTTCCCTCTTCATATATATATCATGTAGTACCGCGTTAGGTCACCCCTAGCACTTCTTATTGTCATGTCATGCATCGTGATGCATCTATTTGCATTATATTTATTGTTTCTTCCCCCTCTTCTCTCCGGTAGACACCGAGGCTGACCATGCTCCTGACGCCGACTACACCCCGAACGACCAGACCTTTTCAGCAGAGCTTCCAGGCAAGCAAACCCCCTTGATCATTCTGATATCACCCATTCCATTTTATCTCATGCTTGCATTAGATTTTTCTACTGTAATTGATTGCTCCCATTCTGATGCATAGCCTGCTGTTATAACCTGCTTTATACCTTACCTGCTTATCCTAAACTGCCTATTATAGGTTGGTTAGTGATCCACCAGTGACCCCTCACCTTGTCCTAGTTGACCTCACTTTACCTTCGATGACTCGATCAACGTAATCGATGTCCAGAGCCCGACAGATCACCTCACCCCCCCTAGTTGTATGAATTTGCAAAGTTACTATCCAGTGCCGAGGGTGGTACCTCATATAGCACTTCTAATGAGATCTCTGTAGTGTAGTTAATAGGTCATGGTCTACGAAGGGTGATTCCTCCTTCACCACTCCTAATAACGAATCTGTCATGAAACACCTCAAGAGTGAACCCGTGAGGGTGATTCCTCCTTAGTTCACCTTGATGGTTAAATCAAGTGGAACCCATCGAGGGTGATTCCTCAGATTCCCCTTTGGTGTTATGGACACACGGTTACTTTGACTATATCCCCAGAACCATGTTGAAGCCGGGACGGCCTCGAGGGGTACCCATGAGAGAAATGTGAAGAGTGATGTGGAGTCGGGTTGACCATGAGGGTACCCGCGAGATAATTGTGTGGCATGAGCAGGCATTTCGGGCCCTTGCCATAAGTCCACAAGACGGGGCGACGGGGTCACGTGATCGTGGGTCTTTGCTCCTTACCACGCGCTCCCAGGACACTAACGGTTTGTATATGTGATATGAGTAGGCCTCTGGCCTTTTCGCACTAACCACCATGCGGGAATAATTATGGGCACTTTGTGTCGTATGTATCAGCCGAAAGCTCTTCGGACGCCATCGATTAAGCGGCACGTGCCCGGGTGGTCCGTGTAAGCACCTGCTTTGTTATAGAGGCAGCCAAGACTGATCCTGGCTGTCCACGCAACACGCAGGAGTGCAAAGGGCGATGGGCCCAAGACCCCTGAGCGCTTAGGAGGTAGACCGGCGTGTTGGCCTCTCTGTTGAGCCTAGGTAGGGCTACGCGTGTTGATCGGCCGAGGTTGGTCATGACCTGATGGTGTGTTCGTCCGAAGTTGATCGAGCGTGTTGGGTAAGTTTATGCACCCCTATAGGGAAGTATATCTATTCAAATAGCCATGTCCACGTTAACGGGCACTCAGAGTTGTATCCCGATTGATACAACTAGAACTAGATACCGGAGATGTGAAATGGATATGATGGCTGCCGGTGTCGAAACCAGCGGATCTCGGGTAGGGGGTCCCGAACTGTGCGTCTAAGGCGGATGGTAACAGGAGGTGGGGGACACGATGTTTACCCAGGTTCGGGCCCTCTCGATGGAGGTAATACCCTACGTCCTGCTTGATTGATCTTGATGATATGAGTATTACAAGAGTTGATCTACCACGAGATCATAGAGGCTAAACCCTAGAAGCTAGCCTATGGTATGATTGTCTGTTGTCCTACGGACTAAACCCTCCAGTTTATATAGACACCGGAGGGGGCTAGGGTTACACAAAGTCGGTTACAAGGGAGGAGATCTACATATCAGTATTGCCAAGCTTGCCTTCCACGCCAAGGAGAGTCCCATTCGGACATGGGACGGAGTCTTCAATCTTGTATCTTCATAGTCCAACAGTCCGGCCAAAGGATATAGTCCGGCTGTCCGGAGACCCCCTAATCCAGGACTTCCTCAATAGCCCCTGAACCAGGCTTCAAGACGACGAGTCCGGCGCGCAGATTTGTCTTCATCATTGCAAGGCGGGTTCCTCCTCCGAATACTCGATGGAAGATTTTGAACACAAGGATAGTGTCCGGCTCTGCAAAACAAGTTCCACATACCACCGTAGAGAGAATACTATTTCCACAAATCTAATCTACTGACACGTTTTGCAACATGACATCATGCCATGGCCCGGTCATTATTCAAACCGTTTTTCTCAACCAGCACTGCACATATCGCGTGGCGGTTTTCTTGACACGTCTTGTCGAAGCAGAGAACGTGTCCCCTTATCACGGGATTCTCATCAATACGGGTATGGGTAACCCAACCGTGCCATCAATTACAGCGTTCGGGGAATAAGCGGTCTTACCAGGTAAGTGGGGAGGCGCGTTGCCTCTTCCGCCCTTATAAAGGGACAAAGATTCACCCTTTTTACCCACGCCTTCTTCCTCCTTGCTTATCCATTCTCGCACACTCAAGCTCCAGCGCCCAAGTTCGCGTCTTTCTCCTCAAACCACTCCAAGCATGTCCGGAGCGGGAGGCAAGTGGATGGTCTCCTCCGTCATAGAGGAGAACATCACAAAGCTACGGGAAACCGGATATCTGGCCGCGGATATCGCGCACCGGCTGCCAGATGCGGGGCAGATCATCCCAACGCCCGAACCCCATGAGAGGGTAGTTTTCCTTACCCACTTTGTCCCCGGACTAGGATTTCCCATTCACCCGTTTGTCCGCGGGCTCATGTTCTACTACGGGCTGGATTTTCATGATCTGGCCCCCAATTTCATCCTCAACATCTCAGCGTTTATCGTCGTGTGCGAGGCCTTCCTCCGCATCAGGCCCCACTTCGGCCTGTGGCTGAAGACCTTCAATGTTAAACCGAAGGTGGTGGTCGGCCAGCAAGCAGAGTGCGGAGGCGCCATGGTGGGCAAAATACCTAACGTCACCTGGCTCGAAGGCTCCTATGTGGAGACCATAAAGGGGTGGCAATCGGGGTGGTTCTACATCACCGAGCCACGCGACACCAACTGGGTGGCGGCCCCCAAATTTTGATTTGGAATCCCCACGCGGCTCACTTCATGGAGAGAGAAGGGCCTGTCCTGGGGTTCCCCGGTAGAGCTGACCGGACTCCAGACCTGCATCAGGAACATGATGAGCAAGAAAATCAAGCTCGTCAACGTGGTCCAGGTCATGCTCTTCCGCCGGATCCTCCCGTGTCAACGACGGGCATTCAATTTGTGGGAGTTCGACCCGGCCAAGCACGAGACGCTGCGAGAGCTCTTCGACACGACACACAAGGATGTCTGGAAGGTGCTGTTCAAGGGCGCCGAGGTACCTCCTCCCCTTACCGAGGACAGCGGACTCAGCGCAAAGCGCCATGCCAATCTGGTAAGTTTTTATATCTCACACGATATTTATTTGCCCCAGTTTAATCATGTGCGGGATCTAAGCTTCCATGCCATTAACAGGACTGGGTAGAGACAACAGAGCAGCTTGATTGCCCAGCCCCCCCTGCCTGAAGATCCTGCAGATGCTCTCCTAACGGAGATGCTGGTTCCGGCGCCTTACGAGGTGCCGGTGAAGAAGGCCCAGAAGAAGGCCACGGGGACCCAAAAGGGTCTCCGACGCAAGGTTATATCGGACTCATCGTCCGATAACTCCGAAGCGCACTCCTCCCACGAAAACGAGGAGGAGGAAGAGAAAAGTTCTCCCCCCAGCTGGGGGAGATAAGAAAAGGAAAACCGCCCCAACCGGGGAGGCCAAAGGGTCCAAGAAGGGAAGGACCCTCCTTTCGGACTGCTCCACGACGGCCGCCCACAGCGACGACGAGTGGTTACCCAGGGACAAGCCCTTGGCGAAGTCGTAAGTATCCAGATACCATAGTAATTCATGGTATGTTTTATTGCACCACTTCTCCTTACGCTGAATACGATTATGCAGTCCGTCCCGAGCTCGTCTCGACATATCTTCGTCGGACGGTTCTTTGGACTCGTCGGATATGAATAGCGATTCACTTCTGACCGCCTCCACCCCTTGCCATACGGACAACGTCGAGGTGTTGTCTCAAAAGGCACCGAGCCGAGGGGAGGTAGTCCTGGGGGCGCCTCGAGGTGACCTTCCGGACCCTGGGCGCAAAGGGAGCAAGACCCCCACGGGCTCCAAGTTCGGCCCCCAGCCGAACACTGCGCCGGAACCTTCGGTGGTTCCGGACTCCGGCAGGTGATCCCCCGTTAAGGGGGGTAAGCCGCCCGTGCCGGTGGCCTCTGTCCATCCAGAGGCACCGGACAACTTGCTGGAAGCGCTTCGCGGCGCTTCCATCGATGAGGAGCACCGCACTATCATGAGTGCGGTGATTGAGAAAGTTCAGTCCGCCAAAAACGGACTAACCGAAGCTTGTGCCAGCCTCCTAACAGGCTTTTAGGTAAGTAATCAAAATATAGGAAAATATTACCGTATAGATAGTAGCCCCTGATGCTCTGTTTGGCATTCACGAAGAAAGGTCGAATAGAGGATCAAATAATGACTCAGGAGTCTAATCAGAATATTTCTATGTGCATGTGCAGGCTTCACTGCTGGCCGCTGCCGCACGTACCGCGGAGGTCGCTGCACTGAAGCAGGACCTGGAGCGGTCCGAGGACGAGCTCGGCCTTATCAAGAGGCAGCTCGAGGAGAGCAAAGGTAAGCAATACCTTGTCTATACATTAAAAAGAAGTTTAGTTGTAAAGTAATAGGATCATCATGAATTTTCCAGGGGCCATGACCGAGGTGGCGACCCTGAAGAAGGCGTTGTCCAAGGCCGAAGACAAAGCGGCCAAGGAGCGCATTGGGCAGGAAAAGCAAGAAGCCCGGGTATGCGAGGTGCAGCAAGAGCTCGAGGCTCTCGCCATGATACGTCTCCAACGTATCTATAATTTTTGATTGCTCCATGCTATATTATCTACTGTTTTGGACATTATTGGGCTTTATTATCCACTTTTATATTATTTTTGGGACTAACCTATTAACCGGAGGCCCAGCCCAGAATTACTGTTTTTTGCCTGTTTAGGGTTTCGAAGAAAAGGAATATCAAACGGAGTCCAAACGGAATGAAACCTTCGGGAACGTGATTTTCTCATTGAATACAACTCAGGAGACTTGGACCCTACGTCAAGACACGTAACAGGAGGCCACGAGGCAGGGGGGCGCGCCTACTCCCCCAGGCGTGCCCTCCACCCTCGTGGGCCCCCTGTTGCTCCACCGACGTACTTCTTCCTCCTATGTATACCCACGTACCCCCAAACGATCAGATACGGAGCCAAAACCCTAATTCCACCGCCGCAACTTTCAGTATCCACGAGATCCCATCTCGGGGCCTGTTCCAGAGCTCCACCGGAGGGGGCATCGATCACGGAGGGCTTCTACATCTACACCATAGCCTCTCCAATGAAGTGTGAGTAGTTTACTTCAGACCTATGGGTCCATAGTTATTAGCCAGATGCCTTCTTCTCTCTATTTGGATCTCAATACAAAGATCTCCCCCTCTCTTGTGGAGATCTATTCGATGTAATGTTCTTTTGCGGTGTGTTTGTTGAGATCGGTGAATTGTGGGTTTATGATCAAGTTTATCTATGAACAATATTTGAATCTTCTCTGAATTCTTTTATGTATGATTGGTTATCTTTGCAAGTCTCTTTGAATTATCAGTTTGGTTTGGCCTACTAGATTGATCTTTCTTGCAATGGGAGAAGTGCTTAGCTTTGGGTTCAATCTTGCGTGTCCTTTCCCAGTGACAGTAGGGCCAGCAAGGCACGTATTGTATTGTTGCCATCGAGGATAACAAGATGGGGTTTATATCATATTGCATGAGTTTATCCCTCTACATAATGTCATCTTGCTTAAAGCGTTACTCTGTTCTCTTGAACTTAATACTCTAGATGCATGCTGGATACCTCAGACCTTCGGGTCCATAGTTAGTAGCTAGATGGCCTCTTCTCTCTTTTTGGATCTCAATACAATGTTCTCCCCCTCTCTTGTGGAGATCTATTCGATGTAATCTTCCTTTTGCGGTGTGTTTGTTGAGACCGATGAATTGTGGGTTTATGATCAAGTCTATCTATGAATAATATTTGAATCTTCTCTGAATTTTTTTATGTATGATTGGTTATCTTTGCAAGTCTCTTCGAATTATCAGTTTGGTTTGGCCTACTAGATTGATCTTTCTTGCAATGGGAGAAGTGCTTAGCTTTGGGTTCAATCTTGCCGTGTCCTTTCCCGGTGACAGTAAGGGCAGCAAGGCACGTATTGTATTGTTGCCATCGAGGACAACAAGATGGGGTTTTCTTCATATTGCATGAGTCTATCCCTCTACATCATGTCATCTTGCTTAAGGCGTTACTCTGTTTTTAACTTAATACTCTAGATGCATGCTGGATAGCGGTCGATGAGTGGAGTAATAGTAGTAGATGCAGACAGGAGTCGGTCTACTTGTCTCGGACATGATGCCTATATACATGATCATACCTAGATATTCTCATAACTATGCTCAATTCTTTCAATTGCTCAATAGTAATTTGTGCACCCACCGTAGAATACTTATGCTCTCGAGAGAAGCCACTAGTGAAACCTATGGCCCGCGGGTCTATCTTTATCATATCAATCTCCTACTACTTAGTTATTTACTTTGCCTTTATTTTACTTTGCATCTTATCATAAAAATACCAAAAATATTATCTTATCATATCTATCAGATCTCACTCTCGTAAGTGGCCCTATAGGGATTGACAACCCCTATTTGCGTTGGTTGCGAGGATTTATTTGTTTTGTGCAGGTGCGAGGGACTCGCGCGTAGCCTCCTACTGGATTGATACCTTGTTTCTCAAAAACTGAGGGAAATACTTACGCTACTTTGCTGTACCATCTCTTCCTCTTCGGGGAAAACCAACGTAGTGCTAAAAGAGGTAGCAAGAAGGATTTCTGGCGCCATTACCGGGGAGGTCTACGCAAAAGTCAACATACCAAGTATCCATCACATACCCTTATCTCCTGCATTACATTATTTGCCTTTTGCCTCTCGTTTTCCTCTCCCCCCACTTCACCCTTGCCATTTTATTTGCCCTCTCTCTCTCTATCCTCCCTCTCTTTCTCTATTTGCCTCTTTTTGTCCGCTTGCTTTTTGTTTGCTTGTGTGTTAGTTTGCTTGCTTGTCGCGATGGCTCAAGATAATACTAAATTGTGTGACTTCACCAATACCAACAACAATGATTTTATTAGCACTCCAATTGCTCCTCTTACTGATGCTGAATCTTGTGAAATTAATGCTGCTTTGCTGAATCTTGTTATGAAAGATCTGTTCTCCGGCCTTCCTAGTGAAGATGCCGCTACCCATCTTAATAGCTTTGTTGATTTGTGTGACATGAAAAAGAAGAAAGATGTGGATAATGATATTGTTAAATTGAAGCTATGTCCTTTTTCGCTTAGGGATCGTGCTAAAGCTTGGTTTTCGTATTTGCCTAAAAATAGTATTGATTCATGGAATAAGTGCAAAGATGCTTTTATCTCTAAGTATTTTCCTCCTGCTAAGATCATCTCTCTTAGAAACGATATTATGAATTTTAAGCAACTTGATCATGAACATGTTTCACAAGCTTGGGAGAGAATGAAACTAATGATACGTAATTGCCCTATTCATGGTTTAAATTTGTGGATGATTATACAAAAATTTTATGCCGGATTGAATTTTGCTTCTAGAAATCTTTTAGATTCGGCCGCGGGAGGCACTTTTATGGAAATCACTTTAGGAGAAGCTACTAAACTCCTAGATAATATTATGGTTAATTATTCTCAATGGCACACTGAAAGATCTACTAATAAACAGGTGCATGCGATAGAAGAAATTAATGTTTTGAGTGGAAAGATGGATGAACTAATGAAATTATTTGCTAATAAGAGTGTTTCTTCTGATCCTAATGATATTCCCTTGTCTACTTTTATTGAGAATAATAATGAATCTATGGATGTGAATTTTGTTGGTAGGAACAATTTTGGTAATAACGCGTATAGAGGAAATTTCAATCCTATGCCTTATCCTAGTAATCCCTCTAATAATTATGGTAATTCCTACAACAATTCTTATGGAAATTATAATAAGATGCCCTCTGATTTTGAATCTAATATTAAAGAATTTATTACTTCGCAAAAGAATTTTAATGCTATGATTGAAGAAAAATTACTTAAGATTGATGATTTGGCTAGGAACATTGATAGAATTGCTCTTGATGTTGATTCTTTGAAACTTAGATCTATTACACCTAAGCATGATATCAATGAGTCTCTCAAAGCCATGAGAATTTCCATTGATGAGTGCAAAGAAAGAACCGCTAGGATGCGTGCTAAGAAAGATGCCTTTATAAAAGTGTGTTCTTCTAGTTCCTATGAAAATAATGATGAAGATCTAAAAGTTATTGATGTGTTCCCTATTAAATCTTTGTTTTTAAATATGAATCTTGATAATGATGGGACTGAATATGATCCACCTTTACCTAGAAGGTCTTCCAAGAATTCTGAATCTTTTGATCTTGATGCTAAATTTGATAAAAGTGCGATTGAAGAAATTAAAACCCTAGATGTTTCTAAACCCACTATTATGGATTTCAAGGAATTTAACTATGAAAATTGCTCTTTGATTGATTGTATTTCCTTGTTGTAATCCATGCTAAATTCTCCTCACGCTTATAGTCAAAATAAAGCGTTTACTAAACATATTGTTGATGCCTTGATGCAATCTTATAAAGACAAACTTGAATTGGAAGTTTATATCCCTAGAAAACTTTATGATGAGTGAGAACCAACTATTAAAATTAAAATTAAAGATCATGAATGCTATGCTTTATGTGATTTGGGTGCTAGTGTTTCCACGATTCCCAAGACTTTGTGTGATTTGTTAGGTTTCCGTGATTTTGATGATTGCTCTCTAAACTTGCACCTTGCGGATTCCATTATTAAGAAACCTATGGGAAGAATTAATGATGTTCTTATTGTTGCAAATAGGAATTATGTGCCTGTAGATTTTATTGTTCTTGACATAGATTGCAATCCTTTATGTCCTATTATTCTTGGTAGACCTTTCCTTATAACGATTGGTGCAATTATTGATATGAAGGAAGGAAATATTAGATTCCAATTTCCATTAAGGAAAGGCATGGAACACTTTCCTAGAAACAAAATTAAATTACCTTATGAATCTATTATGAGAGCCACTTATGGATTGCCTACCAAAGATGGCAATACCTAGATCTATTCTTGCTTGTTATGCCTAGCTAGGGGCGTTAAACGATAGCGCTTGTTGGGAGGCAACCCAATTTTATTTTTATTCCTTGATTTTTTTCTCCTGTTTAGTAATAAATAAATTATCTAGACTCTGTTTTGGTTGTGTTTTTTAGTGTTTAATTAGTGTTTGTGCCAAGTAGAACCGTTGGGAAGACTTGGGGAAAGTCTTGTTGAACTTGCTGTAAAAAACAGAAACTTTAGCGCTCACGAGAACTGCTGTCATTATTATTTGGAAAGTGATATTTAGTTAATTATTTTTAAATATAATTAATAGATAAATTCCTCACGTCCAGCAATTTATTTTAGAATTTTTGGGATTCCAGATCTTGCGCTAGCTACAGATTACCACAGACTGTTCTGTTTTTGACAGATTCTGTTTTTCGTGTGTTGTTTGCTTATTTTGATGAATCTATGGCTAGTAAAAAAGTTTATAAACCATAGAGAAGTTTGAATACAGTAGGTATAACACCCATATAAATAAAGAATGAGTTAATTACAGTACCTTGAAGTGTTATTTTGTTTTCTTTCGCTAACGGAGCTCACGAGATTTTCTACTTTAAGTTTTGTGTTGTGAAGTTTTTAAGTTTTGGGTAAAGATTTGATGGATTATGGAACTAGGAGTGGAAAGAGCCTAAGCTTGGGGATGCCCATGCCACCCCCAAGATAACCTAAGGACACCTAAAATCCAAAGCTTGGGGATGCCCCGGAAGGCATCCGCTCTTTCGTCTACTTCTATCAGTAACTTTACTTGGAGCTATATTTTTATTTACCACATGATATGTGTTTTGCTTGGAGCGTCTTGTATGATTTGAGTCTTTGCTTGTTAGTTTACCACAATCATCCTTGCTGTACACACCTTTTGAGAGAGCCATACATGATTTGGAATTTGTTAGAATACTCTATGTGCTTCGCTTATATCTTTTGAGTTATATAATTTTGCTCTAGTGCTTCACTTATATCTTTTAGAGCACAGTGGTGGATTTGTTTTATAGAAACTATTGATCTCTCATGCTTCACTTAGATTATTTTGAGAGTCTTAATAGCATGGTAATTTTCTTAAAATCCTAATATGCTTGGTATGCAAGATTAATAATAAAACTCTCTTATGAGTGTGTTGAATACTATGAGAAGTTTGATACTTGATAATTGTTTTGAGATATGGAGATGGTGATATTAAAGTCATGCTAGTTGAGTAGTTGTGAATTTGAGAAATACTTGTGTTGAAGCTTGTGATTCCCGTAGCATGCACGTATGGTGAACCGCTATGTGATGAAGTCGGAGCATGATTTATTTATTGATTGTCTTCCTTATGAGTGGCGGTCGGGGACGAGCGATGGACTTTTCCTACCAATCTATCCCCCTAGGAGCATGCGCGTAATAATTTGTTTTGATAACTTGTAGATTTTTGCAATAAGTATATGAGTTCTTTATGACTAATGTTGAGTCCATGGATTATACGCACTCTCACCCTTCCACCTTTGCTAGCCTCTCTAATACTGCACACCTTTCGCCGGTATCATACACCCACCATATACCTTCCTCAAAACAGCCACCATACCTACCTATTTTGGCATTTCCATAGCCATTCCGAGATATATTGCCATGCAGCTTTCCACCGTTTTGTTTATGACGCACTCCATCATTGTCATATTGCTTAGCATGACCATGTAGTTGACATATTATTTGTGGCAAAGCTACCGTTCATAATTCTTTCATACTTGTCACTCATGCATCATTGCATATCCCGGTACACCGCCGGAGGCATTCATATAGAGTCATATTTTGTTCTAAGTATCGAGTTGTAATTGTTGAGTTGTAAGAAAAATAAAAGTGTGATGATCATCATTATTAGAGCATTGTCCCAGTGAGGAAAGGATGATGGAGACTATGATTCCCCCACAAGTCGGGATGAGACTCCGGATGAAAAATAAATAAAATGGGCCAAAGAAGCCCAAATAAAAAAGAGAGAAAGAAAAGAGGCCATAAAAAGAGAAAAGGCCCAAATAAAAAAATAAAAAATGAGAGAAAAAGAGAGAAGGGACAATGTTACTATCCTTTTACCACACTTGTACTTCAAAGTAGCACCATGATCTTCATAGTAGAGAGTCTCTCATGTTATCACTTTCATATACTAGGGGAATCTTTCATTATAGAACTTCGCTTGTATATTCCAATGATGGGCTTCCTCAAATTACCCTAGGTCTTCATGAGCAAGCAAGTTGGATGCACACCCACTTAGTTTCTTTTTGAGCTTTCATATACTTATAGCTCTAGTGCATCCGTTGCATGGCAATCCCTACTCACTCACATTGATATCTATTGATGGGCATCTCCATAGCCCATTGATACGCCTAGTTGATGTGAGACTATCTTCTCCTTTTTGTCTTCTCCACAACCACCACTCTATTCCACCTATAGTGCTATATTCATGGCTCACGCTCATGTATTGTGTGAAAATTGAAAAAGTTTTGAGAATGTCAAAAGTATGAAACAATTGCTTGGCTTGTCATCGGGGTTGTGCATGATTTAAATATTTTGTGTGGTGAAGATAGAGCATAGCCAGACTATATGATTTTGTAGGGATAACTTTCTTTAGCCATGTTATTTTGAGAAGACATAATTGCTTTGTTAGTATGCTTGAAGTATTATTATTTTTATGTCAATATGAACTTTTGTCTTGAATCTTTCAGATCTGAATATTCATACCACAATTAAGAAGAATTATATTAAAATTATGCCAAGTAGCACTCTGATACGTCTCTGTCGTATCTACTTTTCCAAACACTTTTGCCCTTGTTTTGGACTCTAACTTGTATGATTTGAATGGAACTAACCCGGACTGACGCTGTTTTCAGCAGAATTGCCATGATGTTGTTTTATGTGCAGAAAATAAATATTCTCAGAATGACCTGAAACTCCACGGAACATCTTATAAAAAACAATAAAAAATCCTCGCCAAAGATGAAGACCAAGGGGCCCACACCCTTTCCTCATGGGCCCCCTGGAAACCCTCCGACGCCAACTCGAACTCTATATATTTGCTTTCGGAGAGAAAAAAAATAGGGGATAAGAAATCATCGTGTTTTACGATACGGAGCCGCCGCCAAGCCCTAAAACCTCTTGGGAGGGCTGATTTGGAGCCCTTTCGGGGCTCCGGAGAGGGGGATTCATCGTCGTCGTCATCATCAACCATCCTCCATCACCAATTTCATGATGCTCACCGCCGTGCGTGAGTAATTCCATTGTAGGCTTGCTGGACAGTGATGGGTTGGATGAGATTTATCATGTAATCGAGTTAGTTTTGTTAGGGTTTGATCCCCAGTATCCATTATGTTCTGATATTGATGTTGCTATGACTTTGCTATGCTTAATGCTTGTCACTAGGGCCCGAGTGCCATGATTTCAGATCTGAACCTATTATGTTTTCATGAATATATGTGAGTTCTTGATCCTATCTTGCAAGTCTATAGTCACCTACTATGTGTTATGATCCGGCAACCCCGAAGTGACAATAATCGGGACCACTCCCGGTGATGACCATAGTTTGAGGAGTTCATGTATTCACTATGTGCTAATGCTTTGTTCCGGTTATCTATTAAAAGGAGGCCTTAATATCCCTTAGTTTCCAATAGGACCCCGCTACCACGGGAGGGTAGGACAAAAGGTGTCATGCAAGTTCTTTTCCGTAAGCACGTATGACTATATACGGAATACATGCCTACATTATATTGATGAATTGGAGCTAGTTCTGTGTCACCCTATGTTATGACTGTTACATGATGAACCGCATCCGGCATAATTATCCATCACTGATCCGGTGCCTACGAGTTTTCCATATACTGGTTTACGCTTATTTACTTTCCCGCTGCTACTGTTACAATCACTACAAAATACCAAAAAAATTACTTTTGCTGTCTTTACTTTTGTTGCCGCTACCACCACTATCATATTACTTTGCTACTAAACACTTTGCTGCAGATACTAAGTTTCCAGGTGTGGTTGAATTGACAACTCAACTGCTAATACTTGAGAATATTCTTTGGCTCCCCTTGTGTCGAATCAATAAATTTGGGTTGAATACTCTACCCTCGAAAGCTGTTGCGATCCCCTACACTTGTGGGTTATCAAGAACAATTTCTGGCGCCGTTGCCGGGGAGCATAGCTCTATTCTTTGAGTCACTTGGGATTTATATCTTCTTATCATTATGAAGAACTTGAGAGATCCAAAAACCAAGATCTATCCCTCAACTACGAGGGGAGGTAAGGAACTTCCATCTAGCTCTGCAGTTGATTCGCCTTTTGTTATGAGTAAGCTAGCGACACATACACCTGCTTCTGCTATTCGTTCTGATATGTCGCATGTTATTGATGATGCCACTTCTGATATGCATGTACTTATGATGAAACTGCTTCTATGTCTGATACTACTGTGCCCCTTGGTGAATTTCTTGATGAACAAATTGCTAGGGCTAGAGAAAAAGAAACTATTGAATCTGAATACGATGATGATAGTGACGATGAAAATATGCCTGTTATCCCAGAGGGTTATCTTTTTGATATGGAATCTCCTGCCACTATTTTAGCCCGCAAGGATAGATATGAGCTTAAGAGGTTATTAATTAAATGGAACAAAGAATCACTTAGAGATAAATGAAACCCGACCCTGATTTTGCTACTTCACCTATATGTGTTCCTGATAAAGATTATGAATTCTCTATTGATCCTGATATAATTACTTTGGTTGAATCTGATCCGTTTTATGGCTATGAATATGAAACTATTGTGGCGCATCTTACTAAGTTAAATGATATAGCTGCCCTGTTCACTAATGATGAGAGATCACATTATCTCTATGTACTCAAAATATTTCCGTTCTTATTAAAGGGTGATGCTAAGATATGGTTTAATTCTCTTGATCCTGGTTGTGTGCATAGTCCCCAGGATATGATTTACTACTTCTCTGCTAAATATTTCCCTGCTCATAAGAAACAAGCTGCTTTGAGGGAAATATACAACTTTGTGCAAATTAAAGAAGAGAGTCTCCCACAAGCTTGGGGGAGGATTGTCAAGTTACTTAATTCTTTGCCTGATCATCCTCTTAAGAAACCCGAAATACTTGATATCTTTTATAATGGACTAACCGATGCTTCCAGAGATTACCTGGATAGTTGTGCTGGTTCTCTTTTCAGGGAAAGAACACCGAATGAAGCTGAAATTCTATTGAATAATATGTTGACAAATGAAAATAATTGGGCACCTCCTGAGCCAGCTCCTGAGCCAGCTCCTGCTCCAATTACTGAGCCTATTCCTAAACCAACTCCGAAGAAGAGAGGTGTTCTATTTCTCAGTCCCGAAGATATGCAAGAGGCAAAGAAATCTATGAAAGAGAAAGGTATTAAAGCTGAAGACGTTAAGAATTTACCTCCTATTGAAGAAATACATGGTCTTAATTCACCGCCCGTTGAAGAAACTTATGATCTCAATTATTTATTTGTTGAAGAACCTCCTGACCCCGATATCCTGACAGAGGTAGTAAAGGTAAATTCTCTCTATAGATATGATAAAGCTGAAGTTCCTCCTACTAAAATTGCTAGTCAGTGCTTGGATGAGTTTCATAACTTTATGTTTAAGCAAGACGACTTCAATGCTTATTTTGGTAGACAATTAAAAGAAAATGCTTATATGATTAGACGCTTGGGTGACTATATGGCTAATATTAGAGGTGAACTTAAACTTGTGAGCAAACATGCTTCTATGGTTACCACGCAAGTAGAACAAGTGCTTAAAGCTCAAAAAGAAGTGCTTGATGAAATGAATAGTAAGAAAAATGATTATGCTGTTAGAGTGGCTACTAGAACTGGTAGAATGACTCAGGAACCTTTGTATCCTGAAGGCCACCCTAAGAGAATCGAGCAAGATTCTCAGAGAAATAATATTGGTGTTCCTAGTTCTTCAAAAAGAAGAAACAGAAAAAGGATAGAACTGTGCAAACTTCTAGTGAACCTATTGCTGAACCACCTGATAATCCAAATGATATATCTATGTCTGATGCCGAAGCACAATCTGGTAATGAACATGAACCTAGTGAAAATATTAATGCTGATGTTCATGATGATGCTCAACCTAGTAATGACAATGATGTAGAAATTGAACCTGCTGTTGATCTTGATAACCCACAATCAAAGAATCAACATTATGATAAAAGAGACTTTGTTGCTAGGAAACATGGTAAAGAAAGGGAACCTTGGGTTTAGAAACCCATGCCTTTTCCTCCAAAACCATCCAAGAAAAAGGATGATGAGGATTTTGAGCGCTTTGCTGAAATGATTAGGCCTATATTTTTGCGTATGCAATTAACTCATGTGCTCAAAAAGAATATGAAGGATATCATTACTAATAAAAGAAAGATACCGTAAGCTGAGATTTCCACCATGCTTGCTAATTATACTTTTAAGGGTGGAATACCAAATAAACTTGGAGATCCCGGAGTACCTACTATACCTTGCTCCATTGAAAGAAATTATATTAAAACTGCTTTATGTGATCTTGGAGCCGGTGTTAGTGTTATGCCTCTCTCTTTATATCGTAGACTTGACTTGAATAAGTTGACACCTACTGAAATATCTTTGCAAATGTCTGATAAATCAACTGCTATACCTGTCGGTATTTGTGAGGATGTGCTTGTTGTGGTTGCAAACGTTACTATTTTAACGGACTTTGTTATTCTTGATATTCCCGAGGATGATAGTATGTCTATTATTCTTGGAAGACCTTTTCTTAATACTGCAGGGGCTGTTATTGATTGCAATAAAGGCAATGTCACTTTTCATGTTAATGGTAATGAGCATACATTACACTTTCTGAGGAAACAACCTCAAGTTCATAATATCAACTCCATTGGAAAAATTCCCTCAATTATAATTGGAGGTTTTGAATTTCCTCTTCCTACTGTCAAAAAGAAATATGATATACTTATTATAGGGGATGTGCATATCCCCGTTGAGGTAACTTAGTGTTATTCGAAATTCCTCCGGTTTCATGATTATCGGAATGAGTTTGTTAACAAGACTTGATCAACCTTGTTAGTGGATTCTTTTTGATGAGCATGAGATGGATGAAACTAGAAGCACAAACTTCTGTACCCTCACTTTTACTTTTTGTTATTTATATTAAATGAAGTAAAAATAGTATTTTCAATCTGTTTCCTGGCTTATCCGTGCAATATAAAAATATCCCGAAAATAAAAGTCCTCAGAATGACATGCCAATAATCGGGACCACTCCCGGTGATGACCATAGTTTGAGGAGTTCATGTATTCACTATGTGCTAATGCTTTGTTCCGGTTATCTATTAAAAGGAGGCCTTAATATCCCTTAGTTTCCAATAGGACCCCGCTACCACGGGAGGGTAGGACAAAAGGTGTCATGCAAGTTCTTTTCCGTAAGCACGTATGACTATATACGGAATACATGCCTACATTATATTGATGAATTGGAGCTAGTTCTGTGTCACCCTATGTTATGACTGTTACATGATGAACCGCATCCGGCATAATTATCCATCACTGATCCGGTGCCTACGAGTTTTCCATATACTGGTTTATGCTTATTTACTTTCCCGCTGCTACTGTTACAATCACAACAAAATACCAAAAATATTACTTTTGCTGTCTTTACTTTTGTTGCCGCTTTTTTCGACAGAGTGTTTTTTATTGACTCAAAAGATATCATCGAGGGATACAATTATAGTGAGTACACACCCGGCCTCTGCATAACTAGGATGCACACAGCCAACACTAACACACGCATATGAAAAATCACGTCGGCAAATAGCAAAGTCAACAAGACCAAAGCTATGCCTAGGCAAAAGAAAAAGAAAATAAAAACCCCGAAAGCGATAAAAACAATGATTTGACAACATACAGCAGTGACCATCAGCACCAAACCATCTCTTGACAACACAAGGACTACAAGGAAAGTTATTCAAAAGTGACGCCTCCAGGAAGAGAACGACGTGCAAGCGCCGCCGTCGCCCGACCAAACCATCGAAGGTTAGATCATGGGTTTTCACCCTGAAGATCAAATCCGAGTAAACTCCAAGCAATGCGTTCATCAAGGTAATGACGTAGAGAACGCCACCATTGCCATGTATAACCAAATGGTCAGACCTAGGGTTTTCACCCCGAAGCTTGAGACTAGGTACCCAAAAAGTACCACCCAATCGAAGTTATCATATGTTGTCTCCTCCACTTGCCTCGATCCCAGCAGCACACGCGTACCATCCTGGCGATAGGCTAATGAGCCATGGCGAGGGTCGCTAGACACAACATGGCGAAGTCTTCGCGGGGAGACAGGAGACCAACACCGCCAAAATCCAAGTTCGGGATGATCCGAAGGCCCGCCGTGCTCGCAAGCAGCAACATATGGCTGATCTTTATAAGACGACAGCAACACATGTTGACACTATCTCCTCCATCCTTGACGCAGTCCGTGAATAGGAACTCGCTGTTGTCGTTGGATCAGAAGTTTAAAACTCCTCAGACGATGCCATCCGGGCACTACCACAACCAATAAGGTCTAGGGCAGTGCAAACCAGCATCATACTAGCCAGATCCATAGTGCCACCGGCCTTTTGCCAGAGTGGACGACCACCATGGCCACCATCTTCGAACGCACAGCGTGGGCGACAGGCACGACATCCGTCGCTTGGCCTACGCCGTAGCACGCTGCGCCCTTGCGCCGATCTGGCATGAGATGGCTGTACAGGTTGGTTCATGGACCTCATGCCCGTCTGCACCCCTGCCACTTGATGCTCCTGACCGCCAGGGAAGGGAAGGAAAGACGTGCACCCGTTGCTGCGAGGCCGTCGACCAACCAAAATCCCTCGCCATCGCTACAAGTTCCACCTTCATGGCGTCCAGTCGCCACTCGTACGCCACCAAATACTGCCTAAGCGCCACAGGTATGGAGCCCCGCCGCCGCCGTCGACCACACGGGCAAGCCCGGCGGCGCTGACCGGCGGCGGTGAGGAGAGGACGCACGAGAATGACGGCCGGGAAAAAAAGGATCAGATCGCCGCCCGATTCGCCCAGAGGACGACGCGGGGGATTATGTAGTTTATTTTTTTTGTTGCCACTGCCACCAATATCATATTACTTTGCTACTAAACACTTTGCTGCAGATACTAAGTTTCCAGGTGTGGTTGAATTGACAACTCAGCTGCTAATACTTGAGAATATTCTTTGGCTCCCCTTGTGTCGAATCAATAAATTTGGGTTGAATACTCTACCCTCGAAAGCTGTTGTGATCCCCTGCACTTGTGGGTTATCACACTCCGCATCAAAAATTCTGTTTTTATCATTTACCTACTCGAGGACGAGCAGGAATTAAGCTTGGGGATGCTTGATACGTCTCCAACGTATCTATAATTTTTGATTGCTCCATGCTATATTATCTACTGTTTTGGACATTATTGGGCTTTATTATCCACTTTTAAATTATTTTTGGGACTAACCTATTAACCGGAGTCCCAGCCCAGAATTGTTGTTTTTTGCCTGTTTTAGGGTTTCGAAGAAAAGGAATATCAAACGGAGTCCAAACGGAATGAAACCTTCGGGAACGTGATTTTCTCATTGAATACAACTCAGGAGACTTGGACCCTACGTCAAGACACGTAATAGGAGGCCACGAGGTAGGGGGTGCGCCTACCCCCCCAGGTGCACCCTCCACCCTCGTGGGCCCCCTGTTGCTCCACTGACGTACTTCTTCCTCCTATATATACCCACGTACCCCCAAACGATCAGATACGGAGCCAAAACCCTAATTCCACTGCCGTAACTTTCTGTATCCACGAGATCCCATCTCGGGGCCTGTTCCGGAGCTCCGCCGAAGGGTGCATCGATCACGGAGGGCTTCTACATCTACACCATAGCCTCTCCGATGAAGTGTGAGTAGTTTACCTCAGACCTTCAGGTCCATAGTTAGTAGCTAGATGGCTTCTTCTCTCTTTTTGGATCTCAATACAATGTTCTCCCCCTCTCTTGTGGATATCTATTCGATGTAATCTTATTTTTGCGGTGTGTTTGTTGAGACCGATGAATTGTGGGTTTATGATCAAGTCTATCTATGAATAATCTTTGAATCTTCTCTGAATTCTTTTATGTATGATTGGTTATCTTTGCAAGTCTCTTCGAATTATCAGTTTGGTTTGGCCTACTAGATTGATCTTTCTTGCAATGGGAGAAGTGCTTAGCTTTGGGTTCAATCTTGCGGTGTACTTTCTCGGTGATAGTAAGGGCAGCAAGGCACGTATTGTATTGTTGCCATCGAGGATAACAAGATGGGGTTTTCTTCATATTGCATGAGTCTATCCCTCTACATCATGTCATCTTGCTTAAGGCGTTACTCTGTTTTTAACTTAATACTTGATACGTCTCCGTCGTATCTATAATATTTGATTGTTCCATGCCAATATTATTCAACTTTCATATACTTTTTGGCAACTTTTTATATTATTTTTGGGACTAACATATTGATCCAGTGCCCAGTGCCAGTTCCTGTCTGTTGCATGTTTTTGGTTTCGCAGAATATCCATATCAAACGGAGTCCAAACGGGATAAAAACGGACGAAGCTTATTTTTGGAAAATATGGAAAATTCGGAAGGAAAATCAACGCGAACCAGTGCCCGAGGTGGTCACGAGGCAGGGGGGCGCCCCCCTAGGGCGCGCCCCTACCCTCGTGAGCCCACCGTAAGGCGGTTGACGCTCTTCTTTTGCCACCAGAAAGCTAATATTCAGAAAAAAAATCACGGCGAAGGTTTCAGGCCAATCGGAGTTACGAATCTCCATATATGTACAAAACGGTGAAACAGAGCCAGAACAGAACGCAGAAACAGAGAGAGACAGAGAGACAGATCCAATCTCGGAGGGGCTCTCACCCCTCCCATGCCATGGAGGCCAAGGACCAGAGGGGAAACCCTTCTCCAATCTAGGGAGGAGGTCAAGGAAGAAGAAGACGAAGGGGCCCCCTCTCCCCTTCTCTTCCGGTGGCACCGGAACGCTGTCGTGGCCATCATCATCATCACCGCGATGTACTCCAACACCTCCGCCATCTTCACCAACATCTCCATCACCTCCCCCCCTCGATCTACAGCGGTCCACTCTCCCGCAACCCGCTGTACCCTCTACTTGAACATGGTGCTTTATGCTTCATATTATTATCCAATGATGTGTTGCCATCCTATGATGTCTGAGTAGATTTTCGTTGTCCTATCGGTGGTTGATGTATTGCTATGATTGATTTAATTTGCTTGTGGTTATGTTGCTGTCCTTTGGTGCCCATCATATGATTGCGCGTGTGGATCACACCATAGGGTTAGTTGTATGTTGATAGGACTATGTATTGGAGGGCAAGAGTGACATAAGCTTCAACCTAGCATAGAAATTGATGCACACGAGATTGATGGGGGACCAATATATCTTAATGCTATGGTTGGGTTTTACCTTAATGAACATTAGTAGTTGCGGATGCTTGCTAATAGTTCCAATCATAAGTGCATAGAATTCCAAGTCAGGGATGCCATGCTAGCAGTAGCCTCTCCCACATAATACTTGCTATCGGTCTAGTAAAGTAGTCAATTGCTTAGGGGCAATTTCGCAACTCCTACCACCACTTTTCCACACTCGCTATATTTACTTTATTGTTTCTTTATCTAAACAGCCCCTACTTTTTATTTACGTACTCTTTATTATCTTGCAAACCTATCCAACAACACCTACAAAGTACTTCTAGTTTCATACTTGTTCTAGGTAAAGCGAACGTCAAGCGTGCGTAGAGTTGTATCGGTGGTCGATAGAACTTGAGGGAATATTTGTTCTACCTTTAGCTCCTCGTTGGGTTCGACACTCTTACTTATCAAAAACTGTTGTGATCCCCTATACTTGTGGGTTATCAAGACCTTTTTCTGGCGCCGTTGCCGGGGAGCAATAGCGTGGGGTGAATATTCTCGTGTGTGCTTGTTTGCTTTATCACTAAGTAATTTTTATTTGCTGTTCTTAGTTTTTCTTTATCTTTAGTTATGGATATGGAACACAAAATACCAAAAAAATTAGGTGTACTTGCTACTCATGGAGACGGGGTAACTCCTAAAACCCTCGATTCTCATTATGTGAAAGATATTATGTACTACTTTGATAATCCTGAGAAAACCCCATTCAACTTTACAATGGGAGACACGTTGGATCAACGTGAATACTTTAGGGATTATCGCTTGACACAAAAAGGGAAACTATTATGGGATCAAATTTATATATTGAAGTGGTATGCTAGACAACTATGCTTGGAATATGATTATACTTGTTGCTCTAGGATGAATTCTCCACACCTCCCCTTTTCATGCAAATTCAATGATAATGAAACCTTGGCTTCTTATGCTAGAGGTATATATGATTACTATGATGTGGAACAAATAGAAGAATTTGTTGCTTTTATGGGTGCTTATGAAATTGAATCTATGTTTAAAGAGTTTGATGATATTGATGATGCTTGTTATAGATCTGAAAATTTAGCTATCCTCAAATATTGCTATGAGAATTATGAATACAATTATGAAATTAATGCACTTATTAAGAAAGTCTCTGCTGTCCAAGAAGAGATTAATATTTTGCAGGAATCTATGGAAGAAGAAATTGATGAAACTGTGAGCTCATTGGATGAAAAAGATGAGGAAGAGAGCAAAGAACAAAAGGAGGAAGAGCGGATTTATCACCCGTGCCCACCTTCTAATGAGAGTAACTCTTCAACTCATACATTGTTTAATTTCCCTTCGTGCTTACCGAAGGATGAATGCTATGATAATTGCTATGATCCCGTCGATTCTTTTGAAATATCCCTTTTTGATGATGCTTGTGGCCAAGATGCCATCAATTATGCTTATGGAGATGAACTTGCTATAGTTCCTTATGTTAAACATGAAATTGTTGCTATTGCACCCACGCATGATAGTCCTATTATCTTTTTGAATTCTCCCGACTACACTATATCGGAGAAGTTTGCACTTATTAAGGATTATATTGATGGGTTGCCTTTTACCGTTGCACATGATGATTTTGATGAATATAATATGCATGTGCTTGCTGCTCCTACTTCCAATTATTATGAGAGAGGAACTATATCTCCACCTCTCTATGTTTCCATTATGATAAAATTGCAAGAAACTATTTATACTATGCATTGGCCTTTACTAGGTGTGCATGAATTGTTCTTTTATGACATGCCGATGCATAGGAAGAGAGTTAGACTTCGTCATTGCTTGATATATGTTACTTTGTGCTCACTACTAAATTACAAATCATTGTTAATTAAAATTGGCTTTGATATACCTTGGGATCCGGGTGGATTCACTACTTGAGCACTATATGCCTAGCTTAATGGCTTTAAAGAAAGCGCTGCCAGGGAGACAAGCCGGAAGTTTTAGAGAGTCATTTATTTCTGTTGAGTGCTTTTATATAGTTTAAAAACAATAAAAATAAAGAGGGGAACCCAAAACTTTTTCAAAAAGGAAAGTGAAAGTGAGAAAGACAAGCATTGTTGAAGTGGGAGAGCTCCTTGAACTTTGTTCATGCTCAAGGCAACTTTGTGAATCTTGATTACAGAAACTTTTCAACAAAAATAATTATCCCCTTGTACAATTCCATTGTATTATAAAAATAATGTGCCAAGGTTTGCCTTTAGGATGTTTACATTTGCTTGATGGTTTGTACGGTGCAGGACAGAAACTTTGGCTGTAGTGCGTGATTTTACATTTTTATCTGGAACGTAAAATTGTTCTGATTCTTTTTGCACTGTCTTCCTATACAAATTTTTGTATTTTTCCTAATTTTGGCAGAATTTTTCAAGTATTATAAGTATGGTGAATGTTCAGATTGCTACAGACTGTTCTGTTTTAGACAGATTCTGTTTTTGATGCATAGTTTGCTTGTTTTGATGAACCTATCAATTTATATTAGTGGATTAAGCCATGAAAAAGTTATATTACAGTAGACACAATGCAAAAACAAAATATGAATTGGTTTGCAACAGTACCTAGAGTAGTGATTTGCTTTATTATACTAACGGATCTTACTGAGTTTTCTGTTGAAGTTTTGTGTGGATGAAGTGTTCGATGATCGAGAAGGATTCGATGTGAGAAGAAGGAAGAGAGGCAAGAGCTCAAGATTGGGGATGCCTGAGGAACCCCAAGTAAATATTCAAGGATACTCAAGCGTCTAAGCTTGGGGATGCTAGGGAGGCATCCCCTCTTTCTTCAACAAGTATCGGTATGTTTTCGGATTCATTTCGTTCATGCGATATGTGCAAGTCTTGGAGCGTCTTTTGCATTTTGGTTTTTATTTTTATTTTATGCACCATGTTGGTATGAGATAGTCCTTGGTTGATTTATAGAATGCTCTTTGCACTTCACTTATATCTTTTGAGTATGGCTTTATAGAATGCTTCATGTGCTTCACTTATATCATTTGAAGTTTGGATTGCCTGTTTCTCTTCACTTAGACAACCGCCATTTGTAGAATGCTCTTTTGCTTCACTTATATTTGTTAGAGCATGGACACATCTTTTGTAGAAAGAATTAAACTCTCTTGATTCACTTATATCTATTTAGAGAGATGACATGAACTGGTCATTCACATGGTTAGTCATAAAATCCTTCATAAAACTTGTAGATCACTGAATATGATATGTTTGATTCCTTGCAATAGTTTTGCGATGTAAAGATGGTGATATTAGGGACATGCTAGTCAGGTAATTGTGAAATTGAGAAATACTTATGTTGAGGTTTGCAAGTCCCGTAGCATGCACGTATGGTGAACCGTTATGTAACGAAGTCGGAGCATGAGGTGTTTATTGATTGTCTTCCTTATGAGTGGCGGTCGGGGACGAGCGATGGTCTTTTCCTACCAATCTATCCCCCTAGGAGCATGCGCATAGTACTTTGTTTCGATGACTAATAGATTTTTGCAATAAGTATGTGAGTTCTTTATGACTAATGTTGAGTCCATGGATTATACGCACTCTCACCCTTTGACCGTTGCTAGCCTCTCTAGTACTGCGCAACTTTCGCCGGTACCATAAACCCACCATATACCTTCCTCAAAACAGCCACCATACCTACCTATCATGGCATTTCCATAGCCATTCCGAGATATATTGCCATGCAACTTCCATCATCATCATATACATGACTTGAGCATTCATTGTCATATTGCTTTGCATGACCGTAAGATAGCTAGCATGATGTTTTCATGGCTTGTCCGTTTTTTGATGTCATTGCTACGCTAGATCATTGCACATCCCGGTACACCGCCGGAGGCATTCATATAGAGTCATATCTTTGTTCTAGATATTGAGTTGTAAGTAAATAAAAGTGTGATGATCATCATTAGTAGAGCATTGCCCCAGTGAGGAAAGGATGATGGAGACTATGATTCCCCCACAAGTCGGGATGAGACTCCGGACGAAAAAAAAGAGAAAGGCCAAAAAAAGAGAAGGCCCAAAAAAGAAAAAAAATGAGAGAAAAAGAGAGAAGGGGCAATGTTACTATCCTCTTACCACACTTGTGCTTCAAAGTAGCACCATGTTCTTCATATAGAGAGTCTCTTGAGTTATCACTTCCATATACTAGTGGGAATTTTCATTATAGAACTTGGCTTGTATATTCCGATGATGGGCTTCCTCAAATGCCCGAGGTCTTCATGAGCAAGCAAGTTGGATGCACACCCACTTACTTTCCAGTTTGAGCTTTCATAAACTTACAGCTCTTAGTGCATCCGTTGCATGGGAATCCCTACTCCTCACATTGATATCTATTAATTGGCATCTCCATAGCCCGTTAATACGCCTAGTTGATGTGTGACTTTCTCCCTTTTTGTCTTCTCCACATAACCCCCATCATCATATTCTATTCCACATATAGTGCTATGTCCATGGCTCACGCTCATGTATTGCGTGAAAGTTGAAAAGGTTTGAGAACGTCAAAAGTATGAAACAATTGCTTGGCTTGTCATCGGGGTTGTGCATGATGTGAATATTTTGTGTGATGAAGATGGAGCATAGCCAGACTATATGATTTTGTAGGGATGAGCTTTCTTTGGCTATGTTATTTCAATAAGACATAATTGCTTGGTTGGTATGCTTGAAGTATTATTATTTTTATGTCAAAGGATAGACTATTGCTTTGAATCACTCGTGTCTTAATATTCATGCCATGATTAGACATATGATCAAGATTATGCTAGGTATCATTCCACATCAAAAATTATCTTTTTATCATTTACCTACTCGAGGACGAGCAGGAATTAAGCTTGGGGATGCTGATACGTCTCCGTTGTATCTATAATTTTTGATTGTTCCATGCCAATATTATTCAACTTTCATATACTTTTTGGCAACTTTTTGTATTATTTTTGGGACTAACATATTGATCCAGTGCCCAGTGCCAGTTCCTGTCTGTTGCATGTTTTTGGTCTCGCGGAATATCCATATCAAACGGAGTCCAAACGGGATAAAAACGGACGGAGCTTATTTTTGGAAAATATGGAAAATTCGGAAGGAAAATGAACGTGAACCAGTGCCCGAGGTGGTCACGAGGCAGGGGGCGCCCCCCACCCTAGGGTGCGCCCCTACCCTCGTGAGCCCACCGTAAGGCGGTTGACGCTCTTCTTTTGCCGCAAGAAATCTAATATTCGGAAAAAAATCACGGTGAAGGTTTCATGCCAATCGGAGTTATGGATCTCCATATATATACGAAACAGTGAAACAGAGCCAGAACAGAACGCAGAAACAGAGAGAGACAGAGAGACAGATCCAATCTCGGAGGGGCTCTCGCCCCTCCCATGCCATGGAGGCCAAGGACCAGAGGGGAAACCCTTCTCCCATCTAGGGAGGAGGTCAAGGAAGAAGAAGACGAAGGGGCGCCCTCTCCCCTTCTCTTCCGGTGGCGCCGGAACGCTGCCGTGGCCATCATCATCATCACCGCAATCTACTCCAACACCTCCGCCATCTTCACCAAAATCTCCATCACCTTCCCCCCTCTATCTACAGCGGTCCACTCTCCCGCAACCCGCTGTACCCTCTACTTGAACATGGTGCTTTATGCTTCATATTATTATTCAATGATGTGTTGCCATCCTATGATGTCTGAGTAGATTTTCATTGTCCTACCGGTGGTTGATGAATCTATGATTGATTTAATTTGCTTGTGGTTATGTTGCTGTCCTTCGGTGCCCATCATATGATTGCGCGCGTGGATCACACCATAGGGTTAGTTGTATGTTGATAGGACTATGTATTGGAGGGCAAGAGTGACAGAAGCTTCAACCTAGCATAGAAATTGATGCATACGGGATTGAAGGGGGACCAATATATCTTAATGCTATGGTTGGGTTTTACCTTAATGAACATTGGTAGTTGCGGATGCTTGCTAATAGTTCCAACCATAAGTGCATAGAATTCCAAGTCAGGGATGACATGCTAGCAGTGGCCTCTCCCACATAATACTTGCTATCAGTCTAGTAAAGCAGTCAATTGCTTAGGGGAAATTTCGCAACTCCTACCACCACTTTTCCACACTCTCTATATTTACTTTATTGTTTCTTTATCTAAACAGCCCCTACTTTTTATTTACGTACTCTTTATTATCTTGCAAACCTATCCAACAACACCTACAAAGTACTTCTAGTTTCATACTTGTTCTAGGTAAAGCGAACGTCAAACGTGCGTAGAGTTGTATCGGTGGTCGATAGAACTTGAGGGAATATTTGTTCTACCTTTAGCTCCTCGTTGGGTTCGACACTCTTACTTATCAAAAAATGTTGCGATCCCCTATACTTGTGGGTTATCAATACTCTAGATGCATGCTGGATAGTGGTCGATGAGTGGAGTAATAGTAGTAGATGCAGGCGGGAGTAGGTCTACTAGTCTCGGATGTGATGCCTATATACATGATCATACCTAGATATTCTCATAACTATGCTCAATTCTGTCAATTGCTCAACAGTAATTTGTTCACCCACCGTAGAATACTTATGCTCTTGAGAGAAGCCACTAGTGAAACCTATGGCCCCCGGGTCTATCTTTATCATATCAATCTCCTACTACTTAGTTATTTACTTTGCTATTTACTTTGCCTTTATTTTACTTTGCATCTTTATCATAAAAATACCAAAAATATTATCTTATCATATCTATCAGATCTCACTCTCGTAAGTGGCCCTATAGGGATTGACAACCCCTATTTGCATTGGTTGCGAGGATTTATTTGTTTTGTGCAGGTGCAAGGGACTCGCGCGTAGACTCCTACTGGATTGATACCTTGGTTCTCAAAAACTGAGGGAAATACTTACGCTACTTTGCTGCATCATCCCTTCCTCTTCGGGGAAAACCAACGCAGTGCTAAAAGAGGTAGCACGCCAAAAAACACGAGTCCTTGGAGCTTGACTCTAAGACGCGAGAGTCCGAGCTTGCGAAGGCGCTTGAATGCGCACAGAGCGCCAAGGCTGAAGCCCACAAGGCCCTCTAGGAGATTGATGCGGTGAAGAAGATAGCAGCGGGTAAGGCATTCATTATGCAAAGCAAGCATGTGAAGGAAACTTTCCTTTTACTTACCCGAGTTCGAAGCTCTCCAGGAGTGTTCGCAGATCTTCCCCATAGTGTACTGGATGCCGCGGAGTTTTACCGAGCTGAGGAGGGGAGCTCGACGGAAAAGTTGTTCTGGTCTCAGTATACTGGGACTGAACACCCAATGCCCGTGAGCGACGAGCTGAAGCAACTGGTCGAGCTTCACAAGGTGGCCGAACAGGCCATGAAGGGTCTTATAGTCCAGATGTGGCCTGGCGATCCCCTGCCTAGCAGCTACTTCGGTCTGGTGAGGCGGCTTGTGGATGCCTACCCATGACTTGAAGTCATAAAGTGGTCCGTCTGCATCGAGGGTGCGCGCATGGCTTTTGCCCGGGCAAAGGCGCACTGGGCGAAGCTGGATGCCGTAAAGCTGGTGAAGGAGGGGCCGCCGGAGGGCAAGGAGCATCGCTGCCCCGAAATGTATTATGACAGTGTCCTGAAGGGTTCCCGCCTTGTGGCGGAGGAATGTGCCAGAGATGTAATTTTTGAATGAACATGCTCATGTAATCCTGTAATGTGAAACGAGTTCATTTGCGCTAGGCAACACTTTTTGAATTTAAAATATTACCTTCTGTGCGGCCGTTTATGAAATCTGAGAGTTGGCAGTCATCGACTTCTGCCCCCATGTAACTAGTACTAGGGTGTTCGAGATAAACCTGAGCACTCTTTATCCCAATTTTGGGTCCTTCGAGGGAGGTGTTCAGCACAACGAACCAGGCAATCGGACTATAAGGCTTTATCACTCTCACTTAGCCATAGAAGTCTATAATTTTAAATTTTGGCGAAGCCCCTAGTATTCGGAAGGCCGAAGTTGGGGCGCTATATACGCCTAAGTCGGGCAAGGCTGACTCCTCGTCCGAAGCGAAAAAACTCTTTAAGGACTTGAGACCTCTCGAACAGCGACCAGCTCTCACCTTATCATGACAGTCAGTTTTCGGCTTTCTCTACTGAGGTGCTCGTCCGGAAGAACTGGGACACAATCGCAGTAGTTCTCCCAGCGCTACCTTAGCCGATATAGCGGAACATAAGGTACCAAAACATGGGAGCCAGACAAACCCAACTATTGACCCAAGACATGATTCGTAACTGATGCGTATAATGCTATAAGTTCGGGATGCCGCACTGTCGAAAGTGTTCGGACTTCTCATGCCGTATTATGGGGAAGCGAAAGCCCCGGATGTACTGACCATACCAGAATGTACGGGTGCAAGTTGTTGTAAATGAACATATAATAAAAAGGGATGGATAATGCAATAATAGACTAATGCTATGCATTGTTATTTAAATAATACGTCGAAGCGTACTTATACAAGTAGTGCAATAAGAAAAAAAATAGGACTATTTGACATGTCCTGTCCAAGGGCAAGCTGCGTATGGATAGTAAAAAGCGGGTATATCGATTGTTATTAGAGACCACCTGGGGGTTCCCTTGTACGTCTTAGCTTCTTGCCTCCTTGGTTGTTCCTTTCCGTAATGTGTCCGGCAATCGTACTACCGGAAAGGGCTTCCAGAGAGTAAGGTCCTGAAAGAGAAAAAATGATAAAGGTATGCAGCCCCTAGGGCGGTTAAGCCGCATTGCGAGACGTGCCCTGATCGTGCCCCCGCTTATGCCCATGGTATTTTCAGTGTGTAATTATGTACGCATGGCACAGATTTTGTCGCTTGACTGGGACTGGGATGGGGGCCGATTTGCTAGGCGAGCTCTGAACATGCCAGGCAATCCTGTTGTACTTTACTCCGGACTCGCTTGACGGTGTCCGGGGGCTGTATCGCCGAATTAGTGGTTTGCCTTAAAAGGCTGCTTTGTGCTTCTGTTGCGAGGGCCACAGTGTGCTCTTCCGTGCGGAGTGAGCATTCTGTATTTCCATTGACTGTTATGACCCCCCTAGGTCCTAGCATCTTGAGCTTGAGGTATGCGTAATGTGGTACCGCATTGAATTTTGCAAATGCGGTTCGCCCGAGCAGTGCGTGATAGCCACTGCAGAATGGGACGATATCGAAGATTAAATCCTCGCTTCGGAAGTTGTCCGGAGACCCGAAGACCACTTCCAGTGTGATTGAGCCCATGCAATGGGCCTCTATACCTGGGATGACGCCCTTAAAGGTGGTTTTGGTGGGTTTGATCCTCGAATCTAATACCCATTTTGTGCACTGTATCCTGATAGAGCAGGTTCAGGCTGCTGCCGCCGTCCATAAGGACTCGAGTGAGGTGAAATCCGTCGATGATGGGGTCTAGGACCAGTGCGGTGGATCTGCCATGACGGATACTAGTGGGGTGGTCCCTGCGATCGAAGGTGATCGGACAAGCGGACCATGGGTTGAAATTTGGGGCGACGGGCTCCATCGCATAGACGTCCCTTAGTGCACGCTTCCGTTCCCTCCTGGGAATGTGGGTTGCATATATCATGTTCACCGTCTTCACTTGTGGGGGGAACCTCTTCTGTCCTCCCGTGTTCGGCGGCTGGGGCTCCTCCTCGTCATCACTATGCAGCCCCTTGTCCTTGTTTTCGGCGTTCAACTTGCCAGCTTACTTGAACACCCAACATTCTTTGTTGGTGTGATTGGCTGGCTTATCAGGGGTGTCGTGGATTTGACACGAGCGATCAACTATGCGATCCAAACTGGACGGGCCCGGAGTACTTCTTTTGAATGGCTTTTTCCGCTGACCGGATCTAGAGCCTCTGAATCCGGCATTGACTACCGTATCATCGGTGTTATCACCGTTGTTGCGGCGCTTTTGTCTGTTACGACGTGGTCTGCCGTTGGCATCTTTGGTATCCGAAGTGCCTGGATTCCTTGATGTGTTGTTGCTGCGAGCCAGCCAGCTATCCTCGCCCGCGCAAAAGCGGGTCATGAGTGTCGTGAGGGCTGCCATAGACTTTGGCTTCTCCTGGCCGAGGTGCCGGGAGAGCCACTCGTCACTGATGTTATGCTTGAATGCCGCTAAGGCCTATGCATCCGGATAGTCGACCATTTGTTTTTTCTTAGTTAGGAACCGTGTCCAGAATTGCCTGGCCGATTCCCTTGGCTACTGAGTTATATGGCTCAAGTCATCAGCATCCGGTGGTTGCACATAAGTGCCCTGGAAGTTGTCAAGGAATGTGTCTTCCAAATCCTCCCAACTACCGACGGAGTCTGCTGGCAAGCTATCCAGCCAATGGCGGGCTGGTCCTTTGAGTTTTAGTGGGAGGTACTTGATGGCATGCAGATCATCACCGCGAGCCATGTGGATATGGAGGAGGAAATCCTCAATCCATACAGCGGGATCTGTTGTACCATCATACGATTTGATATTTACGGGTTTAAAACCCTCCGGGAATTCGTGATCCATAACTTCATCAGTGAAGCATAGGGGGTGTGCGGCACCTCTGTGCCGGGCTATATCACGACGCCATTCATATGAGTCTTGTCTACTGTATTCAGCCCGGTCGTATTTACTTTTAGTGTATCCCGCGCGATGGTCGTCATCCCGCATTGGCGCGCGCCCCCGTGACTCGTATATCGACCTTGCATGTTTTGCCCTACTGTCCAATACGTCTCGCAAGTCCCGTGTGTTGCCCCGGGCCTTGGTATTTTTGTTTGAGTGGCGGCGGGGTGCAGGCTGAACTTCAGGCTGAAACGCCTCTCTGGCTCGGCCACGAGGTGGTCGGTCAGCCGCATCGTACACTGGTGATGTAGGTTTCAATGCTTCCTCCTCAAGGTGAGGTAGCAACCTGCGCTTTGGGTAACTCTTGGAGGGGCGCCCGAGTTCGTATTCCTCGGCCGCAAGGACTTCGGTCCATCTGTCTGCTCGCAGATATTGATCAGCTTGAAGCTGTTGTTGCTTTTTCTTGAAGCTATTTGCTGTGGCCATAAGCCGGCGCTTGAAGCGCTCCTACTCGACGGGATCCTCAGGAACGATAAATTCTTCGTCGCCGTGGCTCACCTCATCTTCGGAGAGAGGCATGTAATTGTCCTCCTCCGATTCTTCATCTACTGCCCGCTCTGGAGGGCTAGCTTGTTCACCCTCCCGCTCTAAATCGCGCTGGAGGGGATTGTTGTTGTCTTCGGCACTATCCGGAGTGTTATTGTCTCTTATGCCGGTATCACTACTTTTGTATGGCGGGATTTAGAGTGGCGACGCTGACGTTGGCGCTTGGGTTGCTTCTTGGAGGGGTCATCCTCCGCTGTCTCATCGCCATTGCCTTCTTTGGGGGTGTCCACCATGTATATATCATATGATGATGTGGCGGTCCAGCGCCCTGTGGGCGGTGGTTCCTGTTCGTCTCCTGCATCATCGTCCATACTGTCGATGTCTTTGGAGTCGAAGTCGAGCATGTCTGTTAAATCATCGACAGTGGCTACTAAGTGGGTGGTGGGTGGGGAGCGAAATTCTTCGTTGTCCGCATCCCATTCTAGCCGGACATAGTTCGGCCAAGGTTCTCCTGACAAGGAGAGAGACCTTAATGAATTTAGCACATCACCGTAAGGTGAGTGCTGAAAGATGTCCGTGGAGGTAAACTCCATGATCGGTGCCCAATCGGATTCGATGGGCATGGATGCAGGCGGTTCGGAGCCCGTGGCTGGGGATGAATCCAATGGTTCGACCACACGGCTCTCGTAAGGGGTGAAGTCAGTATCCGGCTCTATCGCCACTGAGAGTGCGGCCTCCATGGCGAGGTCTATCCACCCGTCCTCGGATGGCGCAATTTGCTCCGGATTGAAGGCTGGAGTAGTTGCAGGTGTGATCTCCCGAACACTGTCCGACAGTAGAGCTAAATCATGCTCGTCATGATCGTGCGGCGCACTTGACGTGGGCTCGAATCCGTCAAAGATCAAGTCTCCATGGATGTCGGCAGTGTAGTTTAAGTTCCCGAACCTGACCTGAAGGCCAGGGGCGTAGTTATCGATCTTCTCCAGATGGACAAGCGAGTTGGACCGCAGTGCAAAGCCGCTGAATACGAAGATCTGTCCGGGGAGGAAAACCTCACACTGGACCACATCGTTACCGATGATCGAAGGAGCCATCAAGCCTTACGGTGATGGCATAGTGGAACTCTCAATGAAAGCATCAATGTCGGTGTCAAAACCGGTGGATCTCGGGTAGGGGGTCCCGAACTGTGCGTCTAAGGCGGATGGTAACAGGAGGCGGGGGACACGATGTTTACCCAGGTTCGGGCCCTCTCGATGGAGGTAATACCCTACGTCCTGCTTGATTGATCTTGATGATATGAGGATTACAAGAGTTGATCTACCACAAGATCGTAGAGGCTAAACCCTAGAAGCTAGCCTATGGTATGATTGTCTGTTGTCCTATGGACTAAACCCTCCGGTTTATATAGATACCGGAGGGGGCTAGGGTTACACAAAGTCGGTTACAAGGGAGGAGATCTACATATCCGTATTGCCAATCTTGCCTTCCACGCCAAGGAGAGTCCCATCCAGACACGGGACGGAGTCTTCAATATTGTATCTTCATAGTCCAACAGTCCGGCCAAAGGATATAGTCTGGCTATCCGGAGACCCCCTAATCCAGGACTCCCTCAATGGCTCTGGGATTGCTTTCTCGCAGGGAGTCGACAAGGATCTCTGGGTGTGGATGCTACAACATACTTGCTACTATTATGTTATGCTACTCTTATCTCTTCTGATGCCGCGAGATACTTGAAGATGCTTGTCTTTGATAGGCTAGGCCTTCCTTCTATTCTGACATTTTCGCAGTTCAGTCCAAAGATATAGCCCCATTCTTGTGATATCGATGCATACTTAGTATAGTTCGGATGTAAGTCTTGCGAGTACTTTTGATGAGTACTCATGGTTGCTTTGCTACCTCTTTTCCCCCATACCGGATTGTTGAGATCAGATGATGGATCCCAGGAGCCAGACGCCACTGCCGATGACTACTACTACCCCAAGGGTGCCTACTACTACGTGGAGGCCGCCGACGACCAGGAGTACTTAGGAGGCTCCCAGGCAGGAGGCCTTGCCTTTTCGATCGATGTTGATGTCTGTACTAGCCTTCTTAAGGCAAACTTGTTTACTTATGTCTGTACTCAGATATTATTGCTTCCGCTGACTCATTTGTATTCGAGCTTATGTATTTGATCCCTCGAGGTGTAACGCCCCGTATGTAACTTGCCATATTTGTATTCCAACTCTTGCCATTTTTGGCACTAAGTTATGATATTGCCTCGTTGTTGGGTTTTGTCTTCGTTTTGTATTTTGTCCTTGTCATGCATCTCATATCATGTCATCATGTGCATCACATTTGCATACGTGTTCATCTCATGCATCCGAGCTTTTTCCCCGTTGTCTGTTTTGCATTCCGGCACTCCTATGTCCTCCGGCGTCCCCTTTTGCCTCTTTTCATGTGCGGGTGTTAAACGTTCTCGGATTGGACCGATACTTGCCAAGCGGCCTTGGTATACTACCGGTAGACCGTCTGTCAAGTTTCGTACCATTTGGACTTCGTTTGATACTCGAACGGTTAACCGAGGAACCGTAAAGGCCTCGTGTGGGTTGCAGCCCAACACCTCTCCAAAGTGGCCCAAAAACCCAGCTAAACCCCATCCATCCTCTCGGTCGTTCTATCACAATCGCGTGGCCGAAAACCGCACTCCATTTGGAGTCTCCTAGCTCCTTCTATGCATAAATAGGCCTCCCCCTCCTTCATTTTCGGGTCCAAACCCTAGATCCTCTTCCCCCGCCGCCGCCGGACACGTCCGAGACGGTCGGATGTGTCCGCACTGCCGCCCGGACCAATCCGCAGACGTCACATAGGCAGCCCGCGCCCACATCGCCGCCGGCCCGCCCGAGCCAGGGTCAGCCCCCCCAAGCCCGGCACGCGCCGCCCGCTCCCCGCGCGCCGTCCCGCCGCCATCGCCAGCTCCGCCCCGCCGCCGCACTGCTCGCCGCCGATCTACAGCAACACCGCCGCCTCGCTCCGGTCGCCACCGTTCTGTAGCGCCGCAGCCGCCCTCAGATCCGGTCGACCCCGCCTGTCTCCGCCTCCCCACGCCTCCCGGGGCCACATCCGGTCACCCCTGCCGGAGTCCGGCCGGTTCCCGGCCTCCCTGCCGCATTCGAGCCTCGCCGTCACCGGAGACGGCGAATCCAACCTCGACGCGCCGCCGTTGACTTTTTCCGCGGAGGGGTTGTTTTTTTCTTTCTCTAAGACCTTTTCCCCCATAACATATGCCCCTGTTCATCGCATCATAACTTTGCATCCGTAGCTCCATTTTGGGCGTGTAATATACCACATTGTTCGTCTGGATGTGCTCTTCATTTCAGTCCATTGCACCATGTTTGTTTGAGTCCATATTGATGTCCTAAATGTTGTTGCAAGAGTGCTATGTAATGTTAGTTTCTGGTTCTTATCAGATTATGGACATTTGTCATTTTTACCATGATTAATATGTACCTCCTATGAACTTGAGCCCTACATATGTTTTGGGCTATGCCATGCCATCTTTACAGGGGTGTATGCCATGTATTTTTTTGATCAATATGGTGACTAGCACAAGCATGCAAAGTAGCTCTCGTGATGTTGCTGATTTTAGGGACTTAGAATTCTTCTAAGTCATTTCCCTGATGTTATTTTTATGCCATGTATTCATATTGCTACAGAGTGATCCATGCCTGTTTTGAGCATGTTCAGTAAGGATGATTTGGAGATATTGTTATGCTCTATCCATCCATGTCTTTGTTTGCAATGATGGAGCACCCTAGCATTACTCAATCTTGCTCTACGTTTTCTATAAAATGTTCCTGGCAGATTGTTTACATGTTAATCAATTTTGCCGAGGTTGTTGTAGTTGATCCATGCATGCTATGAGAGTGTTCTTGCCATGGTTAGCTTATTGATCATGTCTTCTTGCTGGGTGTATGCTCAGTTTGTCATGCAATGCCTTGTGGTGAGTGCATCGAGCTCGCAAACATGCCTACGTAACTCTGTTTTTGCCATGTCCAGTTTTCTGCTTAGTCTGAATCTGTTAACGAAACTTGCTATGTTTACATGGGTGCCATTATATTTTCTGATCCTTTTTTGCTTATGGTCAGTAAAGGACTTTTGTTATATGTTTTGAGTAGTTTCATTCCATGCTTTGCCATGTTATGTTCCTGTAGCATGTTGTTTTCTTGCTCTAAACATTGCTTCCTGACGCTAATTCCTGACATGTTATTTTCACTAAGTCTGAGAACCTGATATCTTTTGCACTTTTGCCATGCTTGTTTGAGCCTGCTATTGTGAGATTTAGCCGTATCTCAGTGTTCATCTTTTGTGAAGCATCTTGATTGGATCACTACCATGTGCTTTGTTGCTATGTTAGAGTGCAGTAGCTTAGTTTCTTGATGCATTTTAGATGGCTTCGTGCTGTTAATCGCAGCTTTGTGCCACTATTGTTTTGCTTGCCATTTGCAAACCGTGCATCCGATTCCGGTGATCTTTATATCAATTTCAACCGAAATCAACTCATCTTTCCAGCGGCACTCTTGGTTTGCCAAGTTGAGGCCTGGTTCAATCTTTTCCTTCCGGAGCACGCATATGCATTGCATATTACTTCCCCCATATCATGCCATGTTTTGCATCATTTTGCTTGTGCATTGCACCGTGGTTGATTGTGGTTACCTTTGCTTGTGTTCTTGGTTTGGGTAGAGCCGGGAGATGAGTACGTGATCGAGGAACCCATTGAGAATGCTTACGAGGATCAAGCTTACGTCAACTCAGAGAACTTTGCAGGCAAGATGACCATACCCTCGAAATCACTTCTATCTTTGCTTGCTAGTTGCTCGCTCTTTTGCTATGCCTATGCCACGATACCTACCACATGCTATATCATGCCTCCCATATTTACATGTCAAACCTCTAACCCACCTTATCCTAGCAAACCGTTGTTTGGCTATGTTACCGCTTTGCTCAGCCCCTCTTATAGCGTTGCTAGTTGCAGGTGAAGATTCGAGTTTGTTCCTTGTTGGAACATGTTTATTGTTGGGATATCACTATTATATCTTGTTTACTTTAATGCACCTATATACTTGGTAAAGGGTGGAAGGCTCGGCCTTATGCCTGGTGTTTTGTTCCACTCTTGCCGCCCTAGTTTCCGTCATACCGGTGTTATGTTCCTTGATTTTGCGTTCCTTACGCGGTTGGGTTATAATGGGAACCCCTCGACAGTTCGCCTTGAATAAAACTCCTCCAGCAAGGCCCAACCTTGGTTTTACCATTTGCCACCTAGCCTTTTTCCCTTGGGTTCTGCGGACTCAAGGGTCATCTTTATTTTAACCCCCCGGGCCAGTGCTTCTCTAAGTGTTGGTCCAACCTAGAGCACCATGCGGGGCCGTCCCTTGGCAACTTGGGTTACATTGGCTCCCTTACGCTTAGCTTATCTGGTGTGCCCTGAGAATGAGATATATGCAGCTCCTATCGGGATTTGTCGGCACATCGGGTGGTCTTGCTGGTTTTGTTTTACCATTGTCGAGATGTCTTGTAACCGGGATTCCGAGTCTGATCAGGTCGTCCTGGGAGAAGGAATATCCTTCGTTGACCGTGAGAGCTTGTGATGGGCTAAGTAGGGACACCCATGCAGGGATTTGAACTTTCGAAAGCCGTGCCCGCGGTTATGGGCAGATGGGAATTTGTTAATGTCCGGTTGTAGAAAACCTGAAACTTAACTTAATCAAAATGAATCAACAGCGTGTGTGGCCGTGATGGTCTCTTTTCGGCGGAGTCCGGGAAGAGAACACAGTCTCGTGTTATGCTTAAACGTAAGTAGTCTAGGATCACTTCTTGATCATAGTTTCTCGAACGTGCTTTGCCTTCTCTTCTCGCTCTCATTTGCGTAAGTTAGTGTAACGCCCCGGACACACCCACTGGTGGTCGTTACTCCTGGCGGGATCTAGACTGGCCCCACAGATCAATACTAGTCTTTTCTGCGCACTTTGTCCTCACTCATGTACACCCGAGAGCAACTTCCCGGTCGGTCACCCATCCTGACACTACTCCAAACTGAGCACGCTTAACTTTGGAGTTCTGTTCGAATGGGCTCCCGGAAAAGAAGGAATTCCTTATTTATATGAGTAGTCTATCATTCCTAATAAGCCAGCCATCACATACACCCCAACTCAGAGGAACCGACGTCCTTGTCGGGCCACAGGAATGTTCCCTCTTGGCACATACGTCTGTGCTTCCAGTCCAGTACATGTGTCATGTCGGGTGCCACGACGGGTCACAAACGTCATGAACAACATGACCACGCACCTGTCCGCAACCATCCATGTAACCACGAGGGTCGGCTCTGATACCAACTTGTATCGCCCCGGACACACCCGCTGGTGGTCGTTACTCCTGGCAGGATCTAGACTGGCCCCACAGATCAATACTAGTCTTTTCTGCACACTTTGTCCTCACTGGTGCGCACCCGGGAGCAACTTCCCGGTCGGTCACCCATCCTGACACTACTCCAAACTGAGCACGCTTAACTTTGGAGTTCTGTCTGAATGGGCTCCCGGAAAAGAAGGAATTCCTTATTTATATGAGTAGTCTATCATTCCTAATAAGCCAGCCATCACAGTTAGCCACCATATACGCTAGTGCTTGCTGCAGCTCCACCTCTCTTACCTTTTACCTACCCATAAGCTTAAATAGTCTTGATCGCGAGGGTGTGAGATTGCTGAGTCCCCGTGACTCACAGATTACTTCAAAAACCAGATGCAGGTGCCGATGATACCGTTCCAGGAGATGCGACTGAACTCAAGTGGGAGTTCGATGAGGACTCAGGATGTTACTATGTTTCCTTTCCAGACGATCAGTAGTGGAGCCCAGTTGGGGTGATCGAGGATCTTATGCATTTGGGGTTGTCTTTATTTTGGTTCCGTAGTCGGACCTTGATTGTATCTGGATGATTGTAATGCTATATTTATGTATTGTGTGAAGTGGCGATTGTAAGCCAACTCTGTACCTCTTTCTTATTCAGTACATGGGATGTGTAAATATTTCCCCTCTTGCGACATTGCCTACAATGCGGTTATGCCTCTAAGTCATGCTCCGACACGTGGGAGATATAGCCGCATCGTGGGTGTTACAAGTTGGTAATCAGAGCCTTCCCCGACTTAGGAGCCCCTGCTTGATCAAATCGTTGGCGTTGTTGAGTTCTAGAAAAAATGTTTTGAGTCTTATAGGATTATATATATCAGAGAGTAGGATTCTTTTTACACCTCAGTCCCTTCGTCGCTCTGGTGAGGCATCCTGACGTAGAGTTTTGACTCTTCTCTTCTCAAATTTCACTATTTTTTTTAGGATCACGCGGGTATCTTGGAATCGTTTCGATGGTTATGTGACGAGAATATTGTTCTTGGTGCCTCCTGACATTTAGGGGTTGTGGCAGTGTCCCGGGGAGTTAAGCTCCGAGGTGTTGTCGTCACAATTTTATCATTGCAGTTCTGGAATACCTGAGTTTCGCCGACATCGAAAATCTCTTTTATGTAGTTGTTGGTGAGATAACCTCGACACCACCCAGTACTGGGGCGGGAGTTCGGGAGTATTGCCATAACTTGTATAACGGAGGCTTTCGAAGGTTGAGGTAAATGATTTCCGAAGGTTTCTTGGTTATGTGTTGAAGGATGGATACGGCTGGATGTAGGATTTGCTAGTTTTGGGTGAGATATTATGCTTCCCCTGTATCCCCAACACCTGATTGCATAATCGGAAAATTTCGGGAGTTTCATAGGTGGGAATTCATGTAGCTCTAGTATTTCTTCCGCGGATATTTGGTTCGTGATTGGGTAATCCTTACCAAGTCTTTGTTCATGTCTATACCTTGTTGTTTATTCATCTACCTCTTTCGAAGTGGCTTCTCAATTTATGGAAGTGTGACGATTTAATTTGGAATTCATTCGTTCATTCTTGTTCGAATGTTAAGACTATATGTTGAAATTTTGATCCATTTGATTCAGCTTGAATATATGTCTTTCAAGATGCTAACGGATGTCACCCTCTTAAGGATGGCTCCTCCAACGCGTCAGAATCCGGAACCTCCGCCACCACCTCCACCTCCAGAGGCATGGCAAGCTGTGATGGCCGCTACCAACGCCAACACGCAGCTGATTATGCAACTCTTGCAAGAGCGCAACCAAGGAAATCAAGGCAATGGCAACAATCAAACTCAGTTTGCTACACTCAACCAGTTCCTCGCAAACCAGCCGAAGACCTTCAGTAACTGTGTCGAGGCCACAGTCGCTGATGATTGGCTCGTGGATATCTGCAAACATTTCGAGTGCAGCAACGTCAGGCCTGAGGACTTTGTCAAGTTTGCTTTGTTCCAACTCAACGACCAAGCTGCGGAGTGGTGTCAACAATACAAAGATTCCAGAGGAGGTCGTGTGATTACCTGGGATGATTTCCGCCAAGACTTCAGAGCTCACCACATTCCTTAGAGTGTTGTTGAGAGCAAGCGTGAGGAGTTCCGCAATCTGAAGCAAGGCAGCTTGTCTGTTTACAAATACAACATCATGTTCCAGAAGCTCGCTCGCTTCGCCAAGCAAGACGTCCCTGACGAGAAGAGCATGATTTATTAGTTCAGAGGTGGCCTCAGAGAAGATCCGCAACTAGCCCTCGTGCTTTTTGAGCCGAGAAAGTATGATGAGTTCTACAATATGGCACTAAAGCAAGAGACTGCTCAGCTCAAGTGCGATGCTTCCAAGAAGAGAGTCAGGGATGCAACTCCTTCTTCTTCCTCAACTCAAGTGGCAGCTAAACAACAAAAGTATTGGTTGCCTCCTCCTCCTCCGTTCCACCAGCCTTATCAGCAGAAGATCAAAGGTGGCAATGGATCTTCCCACCCACCCAACCCAGGCTTTCAGAACAAGACTTCGTCTCATGCTCCAAGGTCAAGTGCTCCGTATCACCGTCCGCTTTTAGAGGTTACGTGCAACAAGTGTCAGCAAAAGGGTCACTATGCAAACAAATGCTTCAACCAGAGGCGTCTTCCGCCTCCTCCTCCTGTGAGATCTACCAGCATCGCAGTGGTCAAGCATAATCCCAAGCATGCCAAGGTCAACATGATGAACGCAGCTCAGGCAGAGGACTCGTCAGAAGTGATCATGGGTAACCTTCGTGTTAACGATATCCCTGCAAAAGTCCTTTTTGATACTGGTGCATCACATTCTTTCATTTCAAGACCTTTTGTGGCTATGCATGATTTGGTTACTCAAGTTTTGTCGAGACCTTTGTCTATTGTTTCTCCGGCCCGACAAATGACTTCTCGAGTTTTCGTTCCGGAGGTGTCTATCAAGATGGGCGACTATAAGTTTCTTTCTTCTCCTAATGTTCTTGGTGACTCAGATATTGATCTAATTCTCGGCATGGACTGGCTTTCTAAGCACAAGGCTCAACTTGATTGTGCTGCCAGGCAGATTCAATTGACACACTCGTCTGAGGATGTGATCGTCTTTGCCGCTCGTGATGATACCATTCGACTGTTTTCTCTCAATGAGAAGGGTGAGTTGGATGCCATCTCTCAGATTCCAGTCGTTTGTGAATATCAAGACGTCTTTCCAGAAGAGTTTCCAGGAATGCCTCCTCACCGGCCAGTTGAATTCGTCATTGATCTTGAGCCTGGCACGGAACCTGTTTGCAAACGTCCTTACAAGCTTGGACCGAAAGAGTTGAAGGAACTAAAGAAACAACTCCATGAACAAGAGCCTATGGGTCTCATCCGACCAAGTTCTTCTCCATGGGGTTGTGATGTTCTTTTTGTCAAGAAGGATGGAACAGACCGACTTTGTGTCGACTACCGTCCATTGAACAAGAAGACCATAAAGAACAAGTACCCACTTCCCAACATCAATGAGCTTTTCGAACAACTCAAGGGTGCTCAAGTATTCTCCAAGCTTGACCTCCGTATGGGTTATCATCAGATTCGCATTCGTGAACAAGATATCCCCAAGACAACGTTCAGAACAAGCTATGGTTCCTATGAATACACTGTCATGTCTTTCGGCCTTGTCAATGCTCCTCCAACATTCTCTCGCATGATGAACTTCATCTTCAACCCTTACACAAATGACTTCGTCTTGGTCTATCTCGATGACATTTTGGTCTTTTCCAAGAACAAGGAGGATCATGCCAAGCACTTGAGATTGGTGCTGGATAAACTCAGAGAACATCAGTTCTATGCGAAGTTTTCAAAGTGCGAGTTTTGGCTCAATGAGGTTCTCTACCTTGGGCATATCATCTCTGCCAAGGGCATAGCTGTTAATCCTGAGAAGGTGTCTGCAATTGTGAATTGGGAACCGCCACAGAATGTGAAGCAACTCCGCAGCTTCCTTGGGCTCGCAAGCTATTGTCGAAGGTTCGTTGAGAATTTCTCTAAGATCGCGAAGCCTCTTTCCAACCTTCTCCAGAACATGTGAAGTATGTCTGGACGCCTGAATGTGACATCGCTTTCAACACCCTTAAAGAGAAGTTAGTCACAACTCCAGTTCTGACTCCTCCTGATGAATCCAAACCATTCGAGGTTTTCTGTGATGCTTCCCTTCAAGGTCTCGGTGCTGTGTTAATGCAAGAGAAGAAAGTTGTGGCCTATACCTCTCACCAGTTGAAGCCCAACGAAAAGAACTACCCCACTCATGACCTCGAGTTGGCGACAGTTTTCCATGCTCTTTTAACATGGAGACATCTCTTGTTTGGAAGGAAAGTGGACATCTTCACTGATCATAAGAGTCTCAAGTACATCTTCACTCAGCCCAACCCCAACCTCAGGCAGACTCGTTGGGTCGAGATGATTCAAGAGTATAATCCGAGTATTGAATATACTCCAGGCAAGGCCAATGTCATTGCTGACATTGAGCAGGAATGCTTACTGCAACAGTTTGATTCTCAAGCCCTACCAACCAGATCTTTGTGAAGCTTTCCGCAAACTTAATCTCCAAGTTTTTCCTCAAGGATTCCTTGCCAACCCCCAAGTCTCTCCTACTTTGGAAGATCAAATTCGTGAGGCTCAACTTCTTGATGCTATGGTGAAGAAGGTGAAGATTGGGATTGCCAAGAGCCAACCCAAGTACAAGTGCTATCGTCTTGATGACAAGGATACTCTATTCTTCGAGGATCTCATTGTTGTTCTTAAGGGTGACCTTCGTAAAGTCATTATTAACGAGGCTCACAATTCACTCCTATCTATCCATCCTGGAAGTACAAAGATGTACCATGACCTTAAGCAGTCGTATTGGTGGACTCGTATGAAGTGCAAGATTGCTCAGTTCGTGAATGAATGTGATGTCTACAGAAGAGTGAGAGCAGAACACCAACGACCAGCTGGTCTCCTCCAACCTCTTGCCATTCCAGAATGGAAGTTTGACCATATTGAGATGGACTTCGTGACTGGATTTCCCAAGTCCAAGCGTGGCAATGATGCTATCTTCGTTGTCATCGACAAGCTCACTAAAGTGGCTCATTTTCTTCCTATCAAAGAATCTATCACATCAGCTCAGTTGGAAGAGCTATATACCTCCAGGATTGTCTCTTTGCACGGCATTCCGTAGTTTATATCTTTAGATCATGGAAGCATCTTTACCTCTAAGTTCTGGGATTCTTTTCAGAAGGCTATGGGCTCCAGCATTCGCTTCAGCACAGCTTTTCATCCTCAAACTAGTGGCCAAGTCGAGCGAGTCAATCAAATTCTTGAAGATATGCTCAGGGCTTGTGTCATTTCCTTCGGTATGAAGTGGGAAGATTGTCTTCCATATGCCGAGTTCTCCTACAAAAACAGCTTACAAGCGAGTTCGGGCAAGGCCCCATTCGAGATTCTTTATGGCAGGAAGTGTCGTACTCCTCTTAACTGGTCAGAGACTGGTGAACGCCAACTTCTTGGCAATGACTTGATCACAGAGGCTGAAGAAATGTGCAAAGTCATTCGTGAAAATCTCAAAGCCGCGCAATCACGTTAGAAGAGTTACTATGATAGCAAGCATCATGACTTGGATTTCGAGATCAGAGACCATGTCTACCTCCGCGTCTCTCCAATGAAAGGTACTCGTCGCTTCGGTATCAAAGGGAAGCTTGCCCCTAGATACGTGGGTACTTTCAAGATCATTGGAAAAAGAGGCGATCTCGCCTATCAACCTGAGCTTCCATCCAACTTTGCAAATGTGCATGATGTGTTTCACGTGTCTCAGCTTCACAAGTGTTTCAAGACTCCTGACTGCACCATCAACTTCGAAGAGATTGATCTCCAAGAAGACCTGTCTTATCATGAGCATCCCGTTGCTATTCTTGAAACTGAGCGCAAGACTCGCAAAAAGTCTATCAAATTCCTTAAAGTGAAGTGGTCACATCATTCCGACCGTGAAGCCACCTGGGAACGCGAGGACCACCTCCATTCCGAATACCCGAAGTTTTTCCAGTCCTAGATCTTGGGACGAGATCCTTTCGTAGTGGTGGAGTGTTGTAACGCCCCATATGTAACTTGCCATATTTGTATTCCAACTCTTGCCATTTTCGGCACTAAGTTATGATATTCCCTCATTGTTGGGTTTTGTCTTCGTTTTGCATTTTGTCCTTGTCATGCATCTCATATCATGTCATCATGTGCATCACATTTGCATACGTGTTGGTCTCATGCATCCGAGCTTTTTCCCTGTTGTCCGTTTTGCATTCCGGCACTCCTATGTCCTCCGACGTCCCCTTTTGCCTCTTTTCATGTGCGGGTGTTAAACGTTCTCGGATTGGACCGATAGTTGCCAAGCGGCCTTGGTATACTACCGGTAGACCGCCTGTCAAGTTTCGTACCATTTGGACTTCGTTTGATACTCCAACGGTTAACCGAGGAACCGTAAAGGCCTCGTGTGGGTTGCAGCCCAACACCTCTCCAAAGTGGCCCAAAAACCCAGCTAAACCCCCTCCATCCTCTCGGTCATTCGATCATGATCGCGTGGCTGAAAACCACACTGCATTTGGAGTCTCCTAGCTCCTTCTATGTATAAATAGGCCTCCCCCTCCTTCATTTTCGGGTCCAAACCCTAGCTCCATCCCCCTGCCGCCGGACACGTCCGAGACGGCCGAACGTGTCCGCACCGCTGCCCCGACCAATCCGTAGACGCCACGTGGGCAGCCCGCGCCCACATCGCCGCCGGCCTGCCCGAGCCCGGGTCGCCCCCCCAAGCCCGGCGCGCGCCGCCCGCTCCCCGCGCTCCCCCCCGCCCGCGCGCCGCCCGCCGCCATCGCCGGCTCCGCCCCGCCGCCGCACTGCTCACCGCCGATCTACAGCAACGCCGCCGCCTCGCTCCGGTCGCCGCCGTTCTACAGCGCCGCCGCCGCCCTCAGATCCGGTCGACCCCGCCTGTCTCCGCCTCCCCGCGCCTCTCGGGGCCAGATCCGGTCACCCCCGCCGGAGTCCGGCTGGTTCCCGGCCTCCCTGCCGCAACCTCGACGCGCCGCCGCTGACTTTTTCCGCGGAGGGGTTGTTTTTTCTCTAAGTCCTTTTTCCCTCATTACATATGCCCCTGTTCATCGCATCATAACTTTGCATCCGTAGCTCCGTTTTGGGTGTGTAATATACCAAATTGTTCGTCTGGATGTGCTATTCATTTCATTCCACTGCACCATGTTTTTTTGAGTCCATCTTGATGTCCCAAATGCTGTTGCAAGAGTGCTATGTAATGTTAGTTTCTGGTTCTTATCAGATTATGGACATTTGTCATTTTTGCCATGATTAATGTGTGCCTCCTATGAACTTGAGCCCTACATGTGGTTTGGGCTATGCCATGTCATCTTTACAGGGGTGTATGCCATGTATTTTTGTGATCAATGTGGTGACTAGCACAAGCATGCAAAGTAGCTCTCATGATGTTGCTGATTTCAGGGACTTAGAATTCTTCTAAGTCATTTCCCTGATGTTATTTTTATGCCATGTATTCATGTTGCTACAGAGTGAGACATGCCTCTTTTGAGCATGTTCAGTAAGGATGATTTGGAGATATTGTTATGATCTATCCATCCATGTCTTTGTTTGCAATTATGAAGCACCCTAGCATGACTCAATCTTGCTCTACTTTTGCTATAAAATGTTCCTGGCAGATTGTTTTCATGTTAATCAATTTTGTCGAGGTTGTTGTAGTTGATCCATGCATGCTATGAGAGTGTTCTTTCCATGGTTTGCTTTTTGATCATGTCTTCTTGCTGAGTGTATGCCTAGTTTGTCATGCAATGCCTTGTGGTGAGTGCATCGAGCTCGCAAACATGCCTATGTAACTCTGTTTCTGCCATGTCCAGTTTTCTGCTAAGTCTGAATCTATTAACGAAACTTTCTATGTTTACATGGGTGCCATTATATTTTCTGATCCTTTTTGGCTTATGGTCAGTAAAGGACTTTTGTTATATGCTTTGAGTAGTGTCATGCCATGCCTTGCTTTGCCATGTTATGTTCATGTAGCATGTTGTTTTATTGCTCTAAACATTGCTTCCTGACGTTAATTCCTGACATGTTGTTATTTTCACAAAGTCTGAGAACCTGATATCTTTTGCACTTTTGCCATGCTTGTTTGGGCCTGCTATTGTGTGATTTAGCTATAGCTCAGTGTTCATCTTTTGTCAAGCATCTTGAGTGGATCACTGCCATGTGATTTGTTGCTATGTTACAGTGTAGTAGCTTAGTTTCTTGATGCATTTTAGATGGCTTCATGCTGTTAATCGCAGCTTTGTGCCATTATTGTTTTGCTTGCAATTTTGGAAACCGTACATCTGATTCTGGTGATCTTTATATCGATTTAGACCGAAATCAACTCATCTTTCCAGTGGCACTCTTGGTTTGCCAAGTTGAGGCCTGGTTCAATCTTTTCCTTCCGAAGCACGCATATGCATTGCATATTACTTGCCGCATATCATGCCATATTTTGCATCATGTTGCTTGCGCATTGCACCGTGGTTGATTGTGGTTCCCTTTGCTTGTGTTCTTGCTTTGGGTAGAGCCGGGAGACGAGTACGTGATCGAGGAACCCATTGCGAATGCTTACGAGGATCAAGCTTACGTCAACTCGGAGAACTTTGCAGGCAAGATGACCATACCCTCGAAATCACTTCTATCATTGCTTGCTAGTTGCTCACTCTTTTGCTATGCCTATGCCGCGATACCTACCACATGCTATATCATGCCTCCCATATTGCCATGTCAAACCTCTAACCCACCTTATCCTAGAAAACCGTTGTTTGGCTATGTTACCGCTTTGCTCAGCCCCTCTTATAGCGTTGCTAGTTGCAGGTGAAGATTGGAGTTTGTTCCTTGTTGGAACATGTTTATTGTTGGGATATCACTATTATATCTTGTTTACTTTAATGCACCGATATACTTGGTAAAGGGTGGAAGGCTCGGCCTTATGCCTAGTGTTTTGTTCCACTCTTGCCGCCCTAGTTTCCGTCATACCGGTGTTATGTTCCTTGATTTTGCGTTCCTTACGCGGTTGGGTTATAATGGGAACCCCTTGACAATTCGCCTTGAATAAAACTCCTCCAGCAAGGCCCAACCTTGGTTTTACCATTTGCCACCTACCCATTTTCCCTTGGGTTCCGCAGACTCAAGGGTCATCTTTATTTTAAACCCCCTGTCCAGTGCTTCTCTAAGTGTTGGTCCAACCTAGAGCACCGTGCGGGGCCGTCCCTTGGAAACTTGGGTTACGTTAGCTCCCGTACTCTTAGCTTATCCGGTGTGCCCTGAGAACGAGATATGTGCAGCTCCTATCGGGATTTGTCGTCACATCGGGTGGTCTTGCTGGTTTTGTTTTACCATTGTCGAGATGTCTTGTAACCGGGATTCCGAGTCTGATCGGGTCGTCCTGGGAGAAGGAATATCCTTCGTTGAGCGTGAGAGCTTGTGATGGGCTTAGTTGGGACACCCATGCAGGGATTTGAACTTTCAAAAGCCATGCCCGCGGTTATGGGCAGATGGGAATTTGTTAATGTCCGGTTGTAGAAAACCTGAAACTTAACTTAATTAAAATGGACCAACAGCGTGTGTGGCCGTGATGGTCTATTTTCGGCGGAGTCCGGGAAGAGAACACGGTCTCGTGTTATGCTTGAACGTAAGTAGTCTAGGATCACTTCTTGATCATAGTTTCTCGAATGTGCTTTGCCTTCTCTTCTCGCTCTCATTTGCGTAAGTTAGCCACCATATATGCTAGTGCTTGTTGCAGCTCCACCTCTCTTACCTTTTACCTACCCATAAGCTTAAATAGTCTTGATCGCGAGGGTGTGAGATTGCTGAGTCCCCGTGACTCACAGATTACTTCGAAAACTAGATGCAGGTGCCGATGATACCGTTCCAGGAGATTCGACTGAACTCAAGTGGTAGTTCGATGAGGACTCAGGACGTTACTACGTTACCTTTCCAGACGACCAGTAGTGGAGCCCAGTTGGGGCGATCGAGGATCTTATGCATTTGGGGTTGTCTTTATTTTGGTTCCGTAGTCAGACCTTGATGTATCTGGATGATTGTAATGCTATATTTATGTATTGTGTGAAGTGGCAATTGTAAGCCAACTCTGTACCTCTTTCTTATTCAGTACATGGGATGTGTAAAGATTACCCCTCTTGCGACATTGCCTACAATGCGGTTATGCCTCTAAGTCGTGCTCTGACACGTGGGAGATATAGCCGCATCGTGGGTGTTACACGAGGCCCCTGGCTTGTAATATAAATCTGGCATGACTTAATTTGTGTCTAGAGTTGTGTTGTGATATCTTCCCATGAGTCCCTGATCTTGATCATGCACATTTGCGTGTATGAGTAGTGTATGATTAAATCAGGGGCATCACACAATATGTATAATCAGCATGAACATTTCACATTCAAAATAATATTGTTTGTGTGTTGCAATGGGGCATGCATTAGTTTGGTTGTTTGAATTTAATAAAGTTAACGTACACCTATGTATTTCTCATGCACATCTACATTATACTTTTATCAATGAATCACTCAACATCTTCTTTCTCCACCATTTATCCACATAATCACAGTCCATATTCGCCACCTTAGTTAGTGAGAGATCCAGCCGACAATCTCCCCTTCCACGTCCATGAACACATAATTTGAATTTCAAACACGTAATGGTGCACTTGTGCTATATTTCACACTAAATCTCTCTCTATCTCTCCCCCTCTTATTGTAATATGTCATCCCACTCTATCCTTGTGTCCTTTTTTCACACCCTATATATATGTCTCTCGCTACCCCACTTTGTCTACCACCGTCCACCTCTCTGTCCGTCCACCACTCTCTCCCACCCTTTCTCTTTCTCTCTTCCTAACCCCTCTCTCTCACCCCTTGTCAAATATAAGTCCAATAATTCTGAAAATTGTTGTGTGACCATGGATAAGTCCACCCAGTTCACACAATTATTTTCATGAAGTTTGAAAATGATTTGGTTTTGGAACTAAATAAAAATAGAATAGCAAAAATAGAAAAGGAGAAAACTAAATTGGAATAACACACACACGCATGCACACACACACACACAGAGAGAGAGAGAGATAAAGCAAACCTGAGGCCCTGTGATGCCCCTGATTCAGTCGTACACTAATCATACTCACAAATGTGTACGATCAAGTTCAGGGACTCACAGGGAAGATATCACAACACAACTCTAGACACAAATTAAAATAATACAAGCTTCATATTACAAGCCAGGGGCCTCGAGGGCTCGAATACAGAAGCTCGAATACACAAAATCCAGCGGAAGCCACAACATCTGAGTAAAGACATAAGTTAAACAAGATCTCCCATAAGAAGGCTAGCACAAACATCAACGATCGAAAAGGCAAGGCCTCCTTCCTGGGAGCTTCCTAAACCACTCCTGGTCGTCGGCAGTCTCCATGTAGTAGTAGGCTCCGTTGGGGTAGTAGTAGTCATCGGTGGTAGCATCTGGCTCCCGGGCTCCACCATTTGCTTGCAGCATCCGATAAGAATGGAAAGAGGTGGAAAAAGGGGAGCAATGCAACCGTGAGTACTCATCCAAAGTACTCGCAAGCAAGGATCTACACTACATATGCATCAATATCAAAGAAATGGGTAGTATCTGTGGACTAAACTACAGAATGCCAGAATAGAGGGAAAGCCTAGCCTATCAAAGACTAGCATCTTCCTGAAGCCACCATGTTGCAACATTTAGAAGAGTACATAATTGCATATTAAATTTCACAAGTATGTTCTAACATTAGCGCCCAGAGATCCTTTCTTGACTCCCTGTGAGAAAGAAATCCCGGAGCCATCATATCCTTTACATGCCTCAGCATCCAGTTCTAGTTGTATTAATTGGGATACAACTCCAAGCATACGTTACCGTGGAAATGGCTATTCAAATAGATAAAACTTCTCTGCAGGGGTGCACCAACTTACCCAACACGCTCGATCAACTCTGGCCGGACACACCATCAGGTCATGACCGGCCTCGACCGATCAACACACCGCAGTCCTACCTAGGCTTAATAGAGAGGCCAGCATGCCGGTCTACATCCTAAATGCGCAGGGGTATTGGGCCCATCGCCCTTTGCACTCCTGCATGTTGTGTACGCGACCGGTGAGCAGACCTAGCCCCCCTTATACAAGCGTGGTGTTCCAGTCCAACCAGGCGCACGTGCTCCATCGCTGACGTCCATTGAGCTTTGGCTGATACATACGATGTAGAGTGCCCGTACTTATTCCCGCATGGTGGTTAGTACGAAAAGGCCATAGGCCTACTTGTATCAAATATCCAAACCGTTAGTGTCTTGGTAGTGCGCGGTAATGAGCAGAGACTCACGATCATGTGACCCCGTTGCTCCGTCTCGTGGACTTACGACAAGGGCTAAGAATGCTCGGCCGTGCCACATAATTATCTCTCGGGTACCCTCTAGGTCAACCCGACTTCACATCACTCGCGGGTACCCCTCGGGGCCGACACGATGTCATCATGGTTCTGTGGTAAGTCAAAGTAACCGTGTGTCCAAAACAACAAGGGGGTAATGCGAGGAATCACCCTCGATGGATTCCCACTCGATGTAACCATCAAGGTGGACTCGGAGGAATCACCCTCGATGGTCCACACTTGAGAGGTTGCACGAGAGAGTCGTTATCGGGAGTGGTGAAGGAGGAATCACCCTACAACCGGATAGCTACACTACAGGGTTAACATCAGAAGTGCTGACGAGGTATAACCCTCGGCACTCGATATTAACTCTGCAGAGTCGTACAACTAAGGGGGGAGGGTGATGTGCGGTATCGGGCCTGGATGTCAATCACAACAAGGATAAGGTGGGGGTCACTGATGGATCTCTAACCAACCCATACTAAACAGTTTAGAATTAGCAGGTAAGGTATGAAAGCGGGTAACAAAAATAGGCCATGCATCAGAGTAAGATCATACAAAAAGCAGTAGCAGTTCTAATGCAAGCATAAGAGAGAAGAGGATGGGCGATATCAGAATGATCAATGGGGGGTTTGCTTGCCTGGAAAGTCTGCTGCAAAGCAACGGTCATCGGTGACATAGTTGATCACAGGGGCAGCATCGGTCTCGAGGTCTACCGGAGAGAAGAGGGGGAAGAAACAATCAATATAAAGCAAACAAAGCATTGCAATGAAAGACTTAGCAATATGTCATGCTAGGGGTGACATATCGTTGTGCTACATGTTGCAGACGGAAAGGGAAAACAACTGGAGAGGTTTTCCCGGCGTTTGGTATTTTTCGGACAAACGAAAGAGAGGGGACGGTTCTATGTTCAGCATGCTAGGGGCATGTGAAGATGAACGGACCGCGTGTTCGGATTCGTTGCATTTTTCTGGGCAACTTTCATATATAAAACTTTTTCATCCGAGTTACGGTTTAATTTATATTAATTTTCAAAGTTTTAAACAATTTTCTAAATTTCTGGATTATTATTAACTTGAAAAATTAATGACTAAAAGGCTAGATAGACCCAGAAGTGTACCTAGCCAGTGGCTGTGTGAGGCCGACAAGTGGGGCCATTGATTGAGTTGACTATTGGGGAACGTAATAATTTCAAAAATTTCCTACGCACATGCAAGACCATGGTGATGCATAGCAACGAGAGAGGAGAGTATCGTCCACGTACCCTCGTAGACCGTAAGAGGAAGCGTTATGAGAACGCAGTTGATGTAGTCGTACGTCTTCACGATCCGACCGATCCATGTACCGAACGTACGGCACCTCCGAGTTCAGCACACATTCAGCTCGATGACGTCCCATGAACTCTGATCCAGCAGAGCTTCACAGGAGAGTTCCATCAGCACGACGGCGTGATGACGGTGATGATGTTGCTACCGACGCAGGGCTTCGCCTAAGCACCGCTACGATATGATCGAGGTGGATTCTGGTGGAGGGGGCACCACACACGGCTTGGAACAATCAACCTGTGTGTACTAGGGTGCCCCTGCCCCCGTATATAAAGGAGAAAGGGGGGAGGCCGGCCGACCCTTCTAGGGCGCGCCAGGAGGAGGAGTCCTCCTCCAAGTAGGAGTAGGACTCCCCTTTCCTACTCCTACTAGGAGGAGGAAATGAAGGAGGAGAAGGAGAGGGAGGAAAGGAGGAAAGGGGGCCGCCCCCCTAGTCCAATTCGGTTTGGGCTAGGGGGGCCGCGCGCACTGCCTCCTCTCTTCCACCACTTGGCCCATGAGGCCCAATACTTCTTCCCCGTATTCCCGTAACTCCCCGGTACTCCGGAAAATACGCGAATCACTCGGAACCTTTCTGATGTCCGAATATAGTCGTCCAATATATCGATCTTTATGTCTCGACCATTTCGAGACTCGTCGTCATGTCCCCGATCTCATCTGGGACTCCGAACTACCTTCGGTACATCAAATCACATAAACTCATAATACCGATCGTCACCGAACGTTAAGCATGTGGATCCTACGGGTTCGAGAACTATGTAGACATGACCGAGACACGTCTCTGGTCAATAACCATTAGCGGAACTTGGATGTTCATATTGGCTCCTACATATTCTATGAAGATCTTTATCGGTCAAACTGCATAACAACATACGTTGTTCCCTTTGTCATCGGTATGTTACTTGCCCGAGATTCGATCGTCGATATCTCAATACCTAGTTCAATCTAGTTACCGACAAGTCTCTTTACTCATTCCGAAATGCATAATCCCGCAACTAACTCATTAGTTGCTTTGCTTGCAAGGCTTATAGTGATGTGCATTACCGAGAGCGCCCAGAGATACATCTCCGACAATCGGAGTGACAAATCCTAATCTCGATCTATGCCAACTCAACAAGTACCATCGGAGACACCTGTAGAGCTCCTTTATAATCACCCAGTTATGTTGTGACGTTTGGTAGCACACAAAGTGTTCCTCCGGTAATCGGGAGTGGCATAATCTCATAGTCATAGGAACATGTATAAGTCATGAAGAAAGCAGTAGCAACAAACTAAACGAGCTACTCTAGTTCACATCTTTATGTGATTAGTTCACATCTCCATGTGACTAATACCCAAAGGGTTTACTAGAGTCAATAATCTAGTTCACATCGCTATGTGTTTAACACCCAAAGAGTGATCATGTTTTGCTTGTGAGAGAAGTTTAGTCTACGGGTCTGCAACATTTGGATCCGTATGTATTTCGCAAATTTCTATGTCTACAATGCTCTGCATGGAGCTACTCTAGCTAATTGCTCCCACTTTCGATATGTATCCAGATTGAGACTTAGAGTCATCTAGATCGATGTAAAAAGCTTGCATCGACGTAACTCTTTACGACGAACTCTTTTATCACCTCCATAACCGAGAAATATTTCCTTAGTCCTCTAAGGATAATTTTCACCGCTGTCCAGTGATCTACTCCTAGATCACTATTGTACTCCCTTGCCAGAATCATGCTAAGGTATACAATAGGACTGGTAAACAACATAGCATAGTTTCTAGAACCTATGACTGAGGCATAGGGAATGACTTTTCATTCTCTTTCTATTTTCTGCCGTGGTTGGGTTTTGAGTCTTTATTGCCAAACCACAATTCATATGGTGTCGTCTCAACGGATTTAGATGGTGCCCTATTTAACGTGAATGCAATTGTCTCTAGTGCATAACCCCAAAACGATAGTGGTAAATCGGTAAGAGACATCATAGATTGTACCATATCTAATAAAGTACAGTTACGATGTTCGGACACACCATTATGCTGTGGTGTTCCAGGTGGCGTGAGTTGCGAAACTATTCTGCATTGTTTCAAATGAAGACCAAACTCGTAACTCAAATATTCGCCTCCGTGATCAGATCGTAGAAACTTTATTTTCTTGTTACGATGATTTTCCACTTCACTCTGAAATTCTTTGAACTTTTCAAATGTTTCAGACTTATGTTTCATTAAGTAGATATACACATATCCGCTCAAATCATCTGTGAAGGTTAGAAAATAACGATACCTGCCGCGAGCCTCAACACTCATCAGACTGCATACATCAGTATGTATTATTTCCAACAAGTCTGTTGCTTGCTGCATTGTTCCGGAGGACGGAGTCTTAGTCATCTTGCCCATGAGGCATGGTTCGCAAGCATCAACTGATTCATAATCAAGTGATTCCAAAAGCCCATCAGCATGGATTTTCTTCATGCGCTTTACACCAATATGACCTAAATGGCAGTGCCACAAATAAGTTGCACTATCATTATTAACTTTGCATCTTTTGGCTTCAATATTATGAATATGTGTATCACTACGACCGAGATTCAATAAACCATTCACCTTGGGTGTATGACCATTGAAGGTTTTATTCATGTAAACAGAACAACAATTATTCTGTGACTTTAAATGAATAACCGTATTGCAATAAACATGATCAAATCATATTCATGCTTAAGGCAAACACCAAATAACATTTATTTAGGTTCAACACTAATCCCGAAAGTATAGGGAGTGTGCGATGATGATCATATCAATCTTGGAACCACTTCCAACACACATCATCACTTCACCCTTAACTAGTCTCTGTTCATTCTGCAACTCTCGTTTCGAGTTACTAATTTCAGCAACTGAACTAGTATCAAATACTGAGGGGTTGCTATAAACACTAGTAAAGTACACATCAATAACATGTATATCAAATATACCATTTTTCACTTTGCCATCCTTCTTATCCGCCAAATACTTGGGGCAGTTGTACTTCCAGTGACCAGTTCCTTTGCAGTAGAAGCACTTAGTCTCAGGCTTAGGTCTAGACTTGGGTTTCTTCACTTGAGCAACAACTTGCTTGCCGTTCTTCTTGAAGTTCCCCTTCTTCCCTTTGCCCTTTTCTTGAAACTAGTGGTCTTGTCAACCATCAACACTTGATGATTTTCTTGATTTCTACCTTCGTCGATTTCATCATCACGAAGAGCTTGGGAATTGTTTCCGTTATCCCTTGCATATTATAGTTCATCATGAACTTCCAGTAACTTGGTGATAGTGACTAGAGAACTCTGTCAATCACTATCTTATCTGGAAGATTAACTCCCACTTGATTCAAGTGATTGTAGTACTCAGACATTCTGAGCACATGCTCACTAGCTGAGCTATTCTCCTCCATCTTGTAGGCAAAGTGCTTGTCAAAGGTCTTTTACCTTTCGACATGGGCATGAGTTTGAAATACTAATTTCAACTCTTGGAACATCTCATATGCTCCGTGGCATTCAAAACGTCTTTGAAGCCCTGATTCTAATCCGTAAAGCATGGTGCACTAAACTATCAAGTAGTTATCATATCGAGCTCGCCAACCGTTCATAACATTTGCATCTGCTCCCGCAATCGGTCTGTCACCTAGCGGTGCATCAAGGACATAATTCTTCTGTGCAGCAATGAGGATAATCCATGGATCACGGATCCAATCTGCATCATTGCTACTAACATCTTTCAACTTAGTTTTTCTCTAGGAACATATCAAAATAAATGGGGAGCTACATCGCGAGCTATTGATCTACAACATAGTTATGCAAATACTATCAGCACTAAGTTCATGATAAATTAAAGTTCAATTAATCATATTACTTAAGAACTCCCACTTAGATAGACATCCCTCTAATCATCTAAGTGATCACGTGATCCAAATCAACTAAACCATGAACGATCATCACATGAAATGGAGTAGTTTTCAATGGTGAACATCACTATGTTGATCATATCTACTATATGATTCATGCTCGACCTTTCGGTCTCAGTGTTCCAAGGCCATATCTGCATATGCTAGGCTCGTCAAGTTCAACCCGAGTATTTCTGCGTGTGTAAAACTGGGTTGCACCCATTGTATGTGAACGTAGAGCTTATCACACCCGATCATCACGTGGTGTCTCGGCACGACGAACTTTGGCAATGGTGCATACTCAGGAAGAACACTTGTACCTTGAAATTTAGTGAGAGATCATCTTATAATGCTACCGTCAATCAAGCAGAATAAGATGCATAAAGGATAAACATCACATGTAGTCAATATAAGTGATATGATATGGCCATCATCATCTTGTGCCTTTGATCTCCATCTACAAAGCACCGTCATGATCACCATCTTCACCGGCGCGACACCTTGATCTCCATCGTAGCATCGTTGTCGTCTCGCCAAATATTGCTTCTACGACTATCGCTACCGTTTAGTGATAAAGTAAAGCAATTACAGGGCGATTGTATTGCATACAATAAAGCGACAACCATATGGCTCCTGCCAGTTGCCAATAACTCCGTTACAAAACATGATCATCTCATACAATAAAATATAGCATCATACCTTGATCATATCACATCACAACATGCCCTGCAAAAACAAGTTAGACATCCTCTACTTTGTTGTTGCAAGTTTTACGTGGCTGCTACGGGCCGAGCAAGAACCGTTCTTACCTACGCATCAAAACCACAACGATATTTCGTCAAGTTAGTGTTGTTTTAACCTTCAACAAGGACCAGGCGTAGTCACACTCGGTTCAACTAAAGTCGGAGAAACAGACACCCGCCAGCCACCTGTGTGCAAAGCACGTCGGTAGAACCAGTATCGCGTAAGCGTACGCGTAATGTCGGTCCGGGCCGCGTATGCGTAATGTCGGCCCGGGCCGCTTCATCCAAGAATACTGCCAAACCAAAGTATAAAATCCTGGTAAGCAGTATGACTTGTATCACCGACAACTCACCTGTGTTCTACTCGTGCATATGACGTCTACGCATAGACCTGGCTCGGATGCAACTGTTGGGGAACGTAGTAATTTCAAAAAAAATCCTATGCACACGCAAGATCATGGTGATGCATAGCAACGAGAGAGGAGAGTATCGTCCACGTACCCTCGTAGACTATAAGATGAAGCGTTATGAGAACGTGGTTGATGTAGTTGTACATCTTCACGATCCGACCAATCCAAGTACCGAACTTATGACACCTCCGAGTTTAGCACACATTCAGCTCGATGACGTCCCACGAACTCCGATCCAGCAGAGCTTCACAGGAGAGTTCCGTCAGCCCAACGGCATGATGCCAGTGATGATGTTGCTACCGACGCAGGGCTCCGCCTAAGCACCGCTACGATATGATCGAGGTGGATTATGGTGGAGGGGGGCACCGCACACGGCTTGGAACAATCAACTTGTGTGTCCTAGGGTGCCCCCTACCCCCGTATATAAAGGAGCAAGGGGGAGGCCGGCCGGCCCTTCTAGGGCGCGCCAGGAGGAGGAGTCCTCCTCCTAGTAGGAGTAGGACTCCCCTTTCCTACTCCTACTAGGAGGAGGAAAGGAAGGAGGAGAAGGAGAGGGAGGAAAGGAGGAAAGGGGGGCCGGCCCCCTAGTCCAATTCGGTTTGGGCTAGGGGGGGCGCACGCCCTGCCTCCTCTCTTCCACCACTTGGCCCATGAGGCCCAATACTTCTTCCCCATATTCGCGTAACTCCCCGGTACTCCGAAAAATACCAGAATCACTCGGAATCTTTCCGATGTCCGAATATAGTCGTCCAATATATAGATCTTTACATCTCGACCATTTCGAGACTCCTCGTCATGTCCCCGATCTCATCCGGGACTCCAAACTACCTTCGGTACATCAAATCACATAAACTCATAATACCGATCGTCACCGGATGTTAAGCGTGCGGACCCTATGGGTTCAAGAACTATGTATACATGACCGAGACACGTCTCCGGTCAATAACCAATAGGGGAACCTAGATGTTCATATTGGCTCCTACATATTCTATGAAGATCTTTATCGGTCAAACCGCATAACAACACACATTGTTCCCTTTGTCATCGGTATGTTTCTTGCCCGAGATTCGATCGTCGGTATCTCAATACCTAGTTCAATCTCGTTACCGGAAAATCTCTTTACTCGTTCTGTAATGCATCATCCCGCAACTAACTCATTAGTTGCTTTGCTTGCAAGGCTTATAGTGATGTGCATTACCGAGAGGGCCCAGAGATACCTCTCCGACAATCGGAGTGACAAATCCTAATCTCGATCTATGCCAACTCAACAAGCACCATCAGAGACACCTACAGATCACCTTTATAATCACCCAGTTACATTGTGACGTTCGGTAGCACACAAAGCGTTCCTCCGGTAATCAGGAGTTGCATAATCTCATAGTCAGAGGAACATGTATAAGTCATGAAGAAAGCAATGGCAACAAACTAAACGATCATTGTGCTAAGCTAACGGAATGGGCCAAGTCAATCACATCTTTCTCTAATGTTGTGATCCCGTTAATCAAATGACAACTCATGTCTATGGCTAGGAAACTTAACCATCTTTGATTCAACGAGCTAGTCAAGTAGAGGCATACTAGTGACACTCTGTTTGTCTATGTATTCACACATGTACTAAGTTTCTGGTTAATACAATTCTAGCATGAATAATAATCATTTATCATGATATAAGGAAATAAATAATAACTTTATTATTGCCTCTAGGGCATATTTCCTTCATTGACCAAGTTGACATTAGACTAGTCAAAGGGTGAATAGTGTAGGTGGGTCCCGGGTGTCATTGACTAGACTTAGATTAAAAGTTTATTTAGCTGTTGGGTCCCACTGGCATGAGGCAATTCTGCTAATTAGCATTAAACTAATCCCTATCCTAATCTAAATAGGTCTGACCCACTGGCCAGAGGCTCCGTCGGCCCCCAATGGCCAGAACTGCGTGGGAAGCCACGGCCAGGGGCGACGAGCATGTGGGGTGGCGCGCTGGCGCAGCCGCAAGAAGCGGCGGCCGGGTCTGCAGGCACTCAGGAGTGTGGGCCAGGTAGGCGCTGGCGCGTGAGGGCGTGGCCGGATGTGCATTCTAGGCGACAGCGGCGCGTGGCTCGTGTAGGACGAGCAAGGCGAGCGAAGGCGGGGCGGCATCACCGACATCGGCTGACGAGCGGTGGCAGGCGGAGGTGTGGCACCCCGGCTCAGAGAAACCGGAACGCCCCGTATTCCAGCCCAGAGATCAAGGAGAAGTCTTCTGGAATACGACACTGCTTAGCATAGAACAAATCAACTCTATATTACAATCTGCCTGGATAAAAGGGATTACATCGGCACGACGACAGTATGCCTGCCATGGTTGCTCTATGCAAGCAGCGGAATAACTCTAGCAGCGGAACACGACGACGGTGATGAACTCCACTCCACAGGGACTCTGGCTGGAATGCTTATCCTAGCTCGCAAACAAGGGATCCATGGCAAACAAACAATCAAATCTGGCATGACCTGCAAACTGGCATGACACCCCAGGTCAGTACATTGAATGTACTTGCAAGCTCACAACAACCAAGAGCAATCGAGACAGACAACAGCATGGCAATTACAGGTTAGTTAGCAATGATGAACATGATACTATCAGAACAACATGGCATGTACAACATGGTACATCTAGAGCAATACGAGCATGGCATGAACATATGAACATGATGATACTAGACTGCAACATGATGACGCTATCATGCACCGACTTACTCTGCTAGGGTTACCTCGTAACCATCACATGCATCAGCTTACCATCACGAACATCACACGATCATCTCAGCATCCAATCAATCTTGGTATTAACAATACCGTAGTAATCATTCATGACCACAAGGAGCTTGACCTTTACCCATGATTCTTACACAACATCACAAATATCCGTCAACTCGGTATCCATGATACCACTGTGATCCTCTCACGATCACATAAAGATCAACCAACTTCTCTCATCATTGAACCTGGGTTGTTAATAAGCACATTATTATGATTGTTGACCCATAGTGTAACCAACTACCAACTGGCCCATATCCGTGGGCGCAGCTATCGATAGATTTAACACACACTCTGCAGAGGTTAGTACACTGTACCCACACCATGGAACCCATGGCCTCGCACTCCCATTCACGTGGACCAACGACGTTCCGACAAAACCGATCTATTGCCATCACACTCTCCCAGCCACTCCGGCAAACTCCCCTTTGGGATAAGTCCTGGGTGGCCCTAATGTCAACCCGTCACATCTAACGCCATCGTCGTGGCCAGCCACCATCACGGCCAAACAAAAACGGTCCCAAACAGGGACAAGTGCACATAACCAAACTTGGGCTCACAAGGCTTATGTCCGCCTACCCGGCCAAGGTAGTGCGTGCCCATAACCTTCCCTCGTTGGAGGAACCGGCCAGAGGCATGCCAATAGACCCAGTTAGGACCCACCATAAGCCAAGTGTGGTTGCACTCGTCAGCTCGATTTGGTGGCAGAAAGGAAATATGCCCTAGAGGCAAAAATAAAGTTGTTATTTATATTTCCTTATATCATGATAAATTTTATTATTCATGCTAGAATTGTATTAAACGAAAACTTAGTACATGTGTGAATACATAGACAAAATAGAGTGTCCCTAGTATGCCTCTACTTGACTAGCTCGTTAATCAAAGATGGTTAAGTTTCCTAACCATAGACATGTGTTGTCATTTGATGAACGGGATCACATCATTAGGAGTATGATGTGATGGACAACACCCATCCGTTAGCATAGCATAATGATTGTTAAAGCTTTATTGCTATTGCTTTCTTTAGGACTTATACATGTTCCTCTGACTATGAGATTATGCAACTCCCGAATACTGGAGGAACACCTTGTGTGCTATCAAACGTCACAAGTAACTGGGTGATTATAAAGAAGCTCTACAGGTGTCTCCGATGGTGTTTGTTGAGTTGGCATAGATCGAGATTAGGATTTGTCACTCCGTGTATCGGAGAGGTATCTCTGGGCCCTCTCGGCAATACACATCACTATGAGCCTTGCAAGCAATGTGACTAATGAGTTAGTCATGGGATGATGTATTATGGAAAGAGTAAAGAAACTTGCTAGTAACGAGATTGAGCTAGGTATGATGATACCGATGATCGAATCTCGGGCAAGTAACATACCGGTGATAAAGGGAGCAACGCATGTTGTTATGCGGTTTGATCGATAAAGATCTTCATAGAATATGTAGGAGCCAATACGAGCATCCAGGTTCCGCTATTGGTTATTGACCGGAGATGTGTCTCGGTCATGTCTACATAGTTCTCGAACCCGTAGGGTCCACACGCTTAACGTTCGATGACGATTTGTATTATGAGTTATGTGATTTGATGACCGAAGTTTGTTCGGAGTCCCGGATGAGATCAAGGACATGACAAGGAGTATCGAAATGGTCGAGAGGTAAATATTCATATATAGGATGATGGTATTTGGACACCGGAAGTGTTCCGTGTGATACCGGGTCACCGGAAGGGGTTCCAGGCAACCCCCGACGGAGATATGGGCTTAATGGGCCAAGTAAGGGAACACACCAGCCCACAAGGGGCTGGTGTGCCCCCTATAGGGCCAGCCATGTGGGGAGAAAGGGAAAGGAGAGGAGGAAAAGGAAAGTATGAAGTAGGACTCCTACCTCTTCCCCACCTCCTTCCTTCCCCCCTTGTCCAAATATGGTAGGGGGGCGAATTGGACTAGGGGCCCAAGTAGGATTCCTCCTACTTGGGCACGCCCTAGGATGCCTCCCTCCCTCTCCGTCCTTTATATACGTGGGAAGGGCACTCCTAGAACAAACATCAATTGTTCCTAGCTGTGTGCGACAGCCCCACCATAGTTAACACCTCGGTCATATCGTCGTAGTGCTTAGGCGAAGCCCTACGCCGTTAACTTCATCATCACCATCGCCACGCCGTCGTGCTGACGGAACTCTCCCTCGTCCTCAACTGGATCAAGAGCTCGAGGGACGTCATCATGCTGAACACGGAGTTGCCGTACGTTCGGTACTTGGATCAGTTGGATCATGAAGACGTTCGACTAAATCGACCGCGTTACTAAACGCTTCCGCTTTCGGTCTACGAGGGTACGTGGACACACTCTACTCGCTTGTTGCTATGCTTCTCCTAGATAGATCTTGCGTGATCATAGGAATTTTTTTGTAATATTACGTTCCCCAACAGTGGCATCCAAGCCAGGTCTATGCGTAGATGTTATGTGCACGAGTAAAACACAAAGAGTTGTGGGCGATAATAGTCATACTGCTTACCACCAATGTCTTACTTTGATTCGACCGTACTGTTGGATGAAACGGCCCGGACCGACATTACATGACCGCGTTCATGAGACTGGTTCTACCGACGTGCTTCGCACACAGGTGGCTGGCGGGTGTCTATTTCTCCAACTTTAGTTGAATCGACTTTGACTACGGCCGATCCTTGTTGAAGGTTAAAAAGCACACTTGACAAAAATCGTTGTGGTTTTGATGCGTAGGTAAGAATGATTCTTGCTAGAAGCCCGTAGCAGCCACGTAAAACTTGCAACAACAAAGTAGAGGACGTCTAACTTGTTTTTACAGGGCATGTTGTGATGTTATATGGTCAGACGTGATGAGATATAAATTGTTGTATGAGATGATCATGTTTTGTTGAAGTTATCGGCAACTGGCAGGAGCCTTATGGTTGTCTCTTTATTGCATAGGATGCAAGCGCCATATAATTGGTTTACTTTATCGCTATGCGATAGCAATTGTTGCAAAAGCAATAGTTGGCAAGACGACCATGTGACGACATGTTGATAGAGATCAAGATGATGGAGATAATGGTTTCATGTCAGTGACGATGGAGATCATGACGATACTTTGGAGATGGAGATCAAAGGCACAAGATGATGATGGCCATATCATGTCACATATTTTGATTGCATGTGATGTTTATCCTTTGTGCATCTTATTTTGCTTAGTACGGCGGTAGCATTATAAGATGACCCCTCACTAAATTTGAAGGTATAAGTGTTCTCCCTAAGTATGCACCATTGCTATAGTTCATCGTGCCGAGACACCATGTGATGATCGGGTGTGATAAGCTCTACGTTCACATACAATGGGTGCAAGCAAGTTTTGCACATGCAGAATACTCGGGTTAAACTTGACAACCCTAGAATATGCAGATATGGCCTCGGAACACTGAGACCGAAAGGTCGAACATGAATCATATAGTAGATATGATCAACATAGTGATGTTCACCATTGCAAACTACACCATCTCACGTGATGATCGGACATGGTTTAGTTGATATGGATCACGTGATCATTTAGATGACTAGAGGGATGTCTATCTAAGTGGGAGTTCTTAAGTAATATGATTAATTGAACTTTAATTTAGCATGAACTTAGTCTTGATAGTATTTGCACATCTATGTTCTAGATCAATGGCTTGAGATGTAGCTCCCCGTTTATTTTTTGATATGTTCCTAGAGAAATATAAGTTGAAAGATGATACTAGCAATGATGCCGGCTAGGTCCGTGATCTGAGGACTATCCTCATTGCTGCACAGAAGAATTATGTCCTTGATGCACCGCTAGGTGACAGACCTATTGCAGGAGCAGATGCAGACATTATGAACGTTTAGCAAGCTCGGTATGATGACTACTTGATAGTTTAGTGCACCATGATTTACGGCTTAGAACCGGGACTTCAAAAATGTTTTGAACGCCACAGAGGATATAAGATGTTCCAAGAGCTGAAATTGGTATTTTAGACTCATGCCCGAGTCGAGAGGTATGAGACCTCTGACAAGTATTTTGCCTACAAGATGGAGGAGAATAGCTCAACCAGTGAGCATGTGCTCAGAATGTCTGAGTACTACTTTCACTTGAACTAAGTGGGAATTAATCTTCCAGATAAGATAGTGATTGACAGAGTTCTCTAGTCACTATCACCAAGTTACTGGAACTTCGTGATGAACTATCATATGCAAGGGATGACGAATATGATTCCCGAGCTCTTCGTGACGCTGAAATCGGCGAAGGTAGAAATCAAGAAAAGCATCAAATATTGATGGTTGACAAGACCACTAGTTTCAAGTAAAAGGGCAAGGGAAAGAAAGGGAACTTCAAGAAGAATGGCAAGAAAATTGCCACTCCCATGAAGAAACCCGAAGCTAGACCCAAGCCTGAAACTAAGTGCTTCTACTGCAAAGGAAATGGTCACTCGAAGTGGAACTGCCCCAAATACTTGGCGGATAAGAAGGATGGCAAAGTGAACAAAAGTATATATGATATACATGTTATTGATGTGTATTTTACTAGTGTTCATAGTAACCCCAGGGTATTTGATACCGGTTCAGTTGCTAAGATTAGTAACTCGAAACAGGAGTTGCAAAATAAACAGAGACTAGTTAAGGGCGAGGTGACGATGTGTGTTGGAAATGATTCCAAGGTTGATAAGATCACCATTGCACATCTCTCTACCTTCAGGATTAGTGTTGAACCTAAATAAATGTTATTTGGTGTTTGCATTGGGCATGAATATGATTGGATCATGTTTATTGCAATATGGTTATTCATTTAAGTCAGAGTTGTTCTGTTTACATGAATAATACCTTCTATGTCATACACCCAATATAAATGGTTTATTGAATCTCGATAATAGTGATACATAATATTGAAGCCAAAAGATGCAAACTCAATAATGATAGTGCAACTTATTTGAGGCACTGCCATTTAGGTCATACTGGTGTAAAGCACATGAAGAAACTCCATGCTGATGGGCTGTTTGGAATCACTTGATGGTTGCGAACCATGCCTCATGGGCAAGATGACTAAGACTCCGTTCTCCAGAACAATGGAGCGAGCCACTGACTTATTGGAAATAATACATACCGATGTATGTGGTCCGATGAGTCTTGAGGCTCACGGCGGGTATCATTATTTTCTGACCTTCATGGATGATTTGAGCAGATCTGGGTATATCTACGTAATGAAACATAAGTCTGAAATATTTGAAAAGTTGAAAGAATTTTAGAGTGAAGTGGAAAATCATCATAACAAGAAAATAAAATTTCTACGACCTGATCGCGGAGACGGATATTTGAGTTATGAGTCATGTCTTCGTTTGAAACAATGTGAAATAGTTTCACAACTCACGCCACCTGGAACACCACAGCGTAATGGTGTGTCCGAACGTCATAACCGTACTTAATTAGATATGGTGCAATCTATGATGTCTCTTACCGATTTACCACTATTGTTTTGGGGTTATGCATTAGAGACAGCTGCATTCACGTTAAATAGGGCACCATTTAAATCCGTTGAGATGACACCGTATGAACTGTGGTTTGGCAAGAAACCTAAGCTATCGTTTCTTAAAGTTTGGGGTTGTGATGCTTATGTGAAAAAGCTTCAGCCTGATAAGCTCGAACCCAAATGGGAGAAGTGCGTCCTTATAGGATACCCAAAAAGAAACTATTGGGTACACCTTCTATCACAGATCCGAAGGCAAGATATTTATTGCTAAGAATGGATCCTTTCTAGAGAAGGAGTTTCTCTCGAAAGAAGTGAGTGGGAGGAAAGTAGAACTTGATGAGGTAATTGTACCTTCTCCCAAATTGGAAATTAGTTCATCACAGAAATCAGTTCCAGTGATTCCTACACCAATGAGTGAGGAAGCTAATGATGATGATCATGAAACTTCAGATCAAGTTACTACCGAACCTCGTAGGTCAACCAGAGTATGGTCCGCACCAGAGTGGTACGGTAATCCTATTCTGGAAGTCATGTTACTAGACCATGACGAACCTAAAAACTATGAGGAAGCGATGATGAGCCCAGATTCCACAAAATGGCTTGAGGCCATGAAATCTGAGATGGGATCCATGTATGAGAACAAAGTATGGACTTTGATTGACTTGCCTGATGATCGGCGAGCCATTGAGATTAAATGGATCTTCAAGAGGAAGACACTCGCTGACAATAGTGTTACTATCTACAAAGCTCGAATTGTTGCAAAAGTTTTTTGACAAGTTCAAGGTGTTGACTACGATGAGAGTTTCTCACTCCTTAAAGTCTGTCTGAATCATGTTAGCAATTGCCGCATTTTATGAAATTTGGCAAATGGATGTCAAAACTCCATTCCTTAATGGATTTCTTAAAGAAGAGTTATATATGATGCAACTAGAAGGTTTTGACAATCCGAAAGGTGCTAACAAAGTGTGTAAGCTCCAGTGACCATTTATGGACTGGTGCAAGCATCTCAGAGTTGGAATGTACGCTTTGATAGTGTGATCAAAGCATATGGTTTTATACAGACTTTTGGAGAAGCCTGTATTTACAAGAAAGTGAGTGGGAGCTTTGTAGCATTTCTGATATTATATGTGGATGAGATATTGTTGATTGGAAATAATATAGAATTTTTTGGATAGCATAAAAGGATACTTGAATAAGAATATTTCAATGAAAGACCTCAGTGAAGCTACTTACATATTGGGCATCAAGATCTATAAAGATAGATCAAGACGCTTGATAAGACTTTCAATGAGTACATACCTTGATAAGATTTTGAAGGAGTTCAAAATGGATCAGTCAAAGAAGGAGTTCTTTCTTGAGTTGTAAGGTGTGAAGTTGAGTAAAGACTCAAAACCCAACCACGACAGAAAATAGAAAGAGAATGAAAAGTCATTCCCTATGCCTGAGTCATAGGTTCTATAAAGTATGCTATGCTGTGTACTAGACCTATTGTGTACCTCACCATGAGTTTGGCAAGAGGGTACAATAGTGATCTAGGAGTGGATCACTGGACAGCGGTCAAAATTATCCTTAGTGGAATAAGGACATGTTTCTCGGTTATGGAGGTGACAAAATGTTCGTCGTAAAGGGTTACATCGATGTAAGCTTTGACACTGATCCAGACGACTCTAAGTCTCAATCTAGATACATATTGAAAGTGGGAGCAATTATCTAGAGTAGCTCCGTGTAGAGGATTGTAGACATAGAAAATTTGCAAAATACATACGGCTCTGAATGTGGCAGACCCGTTGACTAAACTTTTCTCATAAGCAAAACATGATCACTCTTTGGGTGTTAATCACATAGCGATGTGAACAAGATTATTGACTCTAGTTAACCCTTTGGGTATTAGTCACATGGAGATGTGAACTAATCACATAAAGATGTGAACTATTGATGTTAAATCACATGATGATGTGAACTAGATTATTGACTCTAGTGCAAGTGGGAGACTGAAAGGAAATATGCCCTAGAGGCAATAATAAAGTTGTTATTTATATTTCCATATATCATGATAGATGTTTATTATTCATGCTAGAATTGTATTAACCGGAAACTTAGTACATGTGTGAGTACATAGACAAAATAGAGTGTCCCTAGTATGCCTCTACTTGACTAGCTCATTAACCAAAGATGGTTAAGTTTCCTAACCATAGACATGTGTTGTCATTTGATGAACGTGATCACATCATTAGAGAATGATGTGATGGACAAGACCCATCCATTAGCTTAGCATAATTATCGTTTAGTTTTATTGCTATTTTTTTCTTCATGACTTATACATGTTCCTCTAACTATGAGATTATGCAACTCCGAATACCGGAGGAACACCCTGTGTGCTATCAAACGTCACAACGTAACTGGGTGATTATAAAGATGCTCTACAGGTGTCTCCGATGGTGTTTGTTGAGTTGGCATAGATCGAGATTAGGATTTGTCACTCCGTGTATCAGAGAGGTATTTGTGGGCTCTCTCGGTAATACACATCACTATGAGCCTTACAAGCAATGTTACTAATGAGTTAGTAACGGGATGATGTATTACAGAACGAGTAAAGAGACTTGCCGGTAACGAGATTGAGCTAGGTATGATGATACCGACGATCGAATCTCAGGCAAGTAACATACCGATGACAAAGGGAGCAACACATGTTGTTATGCGGTTTGATCGATAAAGATCTTCATAGAATATGTAGGAGCCAATATGAGCATCCAGGTTCCGCTATTGGTTATTGACCGGATATGTGTCTCGGTCATCTCTACATAGTTCTCGAACCCATAGGGTTCGCACGCTTAACGTTCGATGACGATTTGTATTATGAGTTATGTGATTTGATGACCGAAGTTTGTTCGGTGTCCCGGATGAGATCACGGACATGACGAGGAGTCTCGAAGTGGTCGAGAGGTTAAGATTCATATATAGGACGATGGTATTTGGACTCCGGAAGTGTTCCGGGTGATACCGGGTCACTGGAAGGGGTTCCGGGCAACCCCCGGCAAAGATATGGGCTTAATGGGCCAAGTAAGGGAACACACCAGCCCACAAGGGGCTGGTGCGCCCCCTAGAGGGCCAGCCACGTGGGGAGAAAGGGAACGGAGAGGAGGAAAAGGAAAGTATGAAGTAGGACTCCTACCTCTTTACCCTCCCCCTCCTTCCTTTCCCCCTTGTCCAAATATGGTAGGGGGCGAATTGGACTAGGGGCCCAAGTAGGATTGCTCATACTTGGGCGTGCCCTAGGCTGCCTCCCTCCCTCTCCCTCCTTTATATACGTGGGAAGGGCACCCCTAGAACACACATCAATTGTTCCTAGCCTTGTGCGGCGCCCCCCTCCATAGTTAACACCTCGGTCATATCGTCGTAGTGCTTAGGGGAAGCCCTGTGCTGGTAACTTCATCATCATCATTGCCACGCCGTCGTGCTGACAGAACACTCCCTCGTCCTCAACTGGATCAAGAGCTCGAGGGATGTCATCGTGCTGAACGTGTGCTGAACACGGAGGTGCCGTACGTTCAGTACTTGGATCGGTTGGATCGTGAAGATGTTCGACTACATTAACCGCGTTACTAAACGCTTCCGCTTTCGGTCTACGAGGGTACATGGACACTCTCTCCTCGCTCGTTGCTATGCTTCTCCTAGATAGATCTTTCGTGATTGTAGGATTTTTTTTTGTAATACTACGTTCCCCAACTGCACCATGACTCAGCCGACAGTTGTTCAAGTTTGACAATATCCAGTTAAACATAAATGCACTAAGCTGAGTCATAGTAAAATAACATGATGCAACTATACTGCATGATATCAACATAAGCATGGGGGTGCAACATAACCATCAAGCATATCAACAACAATAAATCATATGTCCGAAAGAGGATGGCATACTGGCGAGCACGAATATCATAAGTATAACACTACTCATAGCATAACATGACCACTAGCATCGGGAATAAATACCATGCAAGAACATAATGATAATACTACCATGCAAGCATTTAAAAAACTAGATGAAAAAGGGACATGCATAACCACGTTACTCGGTAACAAAGGATAGCCATGCACCGAAGAACATAACCAACAGCAACATGTACTACTACCCAAGCATGTCACGCAAAGTCGTGCTAGCAAGAATACATGGTAATCAAGTGCATATGAACATAGTATGAGGATAAACACAGATCCATAAGCACAACCGAAACACCGATAACAATTTCTGATAGACCAATAGATAGTTATTAAATTCTCAAGTAGAAAACCATGGCTATTGCATGGCAATCATGCAAGTGGTTGTCGTGGCTTGCCTGGGGAGGAACAATACACCGAGGAGAAGTGCGGGAAGCTCGCGGAACGAATCACCGGAAAAGTTTCTCTCTCGACGGGGGCTGATTAGGGGCAAGGGAAAAATGTTCATTTTCACAGTGAAGACACATAATGAAAATGATACCAAAAGATAGAGCTCGAGGGGATGAAGAAGTGGGCTTTGGAATCACATCGATTGGAGTTACGGTTGCGGAGATATAAAGTGTGGAAGCTCAGGGACCTATCTATGAATATTTATTCTCAAACAGGACCTTGGGAGGAAAAACAGAAAATGCCTTTGAGGAAATACGTCTTCAGCATAGGGAAAGCGCACTTTCAGACGCAGTAGAAACAGAATACACTTTCGAACATGGAAAACGTATTCTGTACAGAGGCCGCGGTGCTTTACGCTTTCACTTACCGAAATCATAAATAGAGGTAGTACGTTTCCACTCAAACACGTGGCTGAGGCGGGGCCGGGATCTGGGTCGCTGACAGGCGGGTCCCACCTCTTTTTCTCTCCTCCCTGTGACGCCCCTGATTCAATCGTACACTAATCATACACGCAAACGTGTACGATCAAGATCAGGGACTCACGGGAAGATATCACAACACAACTCTACAAATAAAATAAGTCATACAAGCATCATATTACAAGCCAGGGGCCTCGAGGGCTCGAATACAAGAGCTCGATCATAGACGAGTCAGCGGAAGCAACAATATCTGAGTACAGACATAAGTTAAACAAGTTGCCTTAAGAAGGCTAGCACAAACTGGGATACAGATCGAAAGAGGCGCAGGCCTTCTGCCTGGGATCCTCCTAAACTACTCCTGGTCGTCGTCAGCGGGCTGCACGTAGTAGTAGGCACCTCCAGAGTAGTAGTCGTCGTCGACGGTGGCGTCTGGCTCCTGGGCTCCAACGTCTGGTCGCAGCAATCGGGTATAGAAAGGGGGAAAAGAGGGAGCAAAGCAACCGTGAGTACTCATCCAAAGTACTCGCAAGCAAGGAGCTACACTACATATGTATGCATTGGTATCAATTGGAATAAGGGTATCATATGTGGACTGAACTGCAGAATGCCGGAATAAGAGGGGTATAGCTAGTCCTATCGAAGACTACGCTTCTAGTAACCTCCATCTTGCAACAGGAGAAGAGAGTAGATGGTAAGTTCACCAAGTAGCATCGCATAGCATAATCCTAACCGATGATCCTCCCTTCGTCGCCCTGTGAGAGAGCGATTACCGGTTGTATCTGGCACTTGGAAGGGTGTGTTTTATTAAGTATCCGGTTCTAATTGTCATAAGGTCAAGGAACAACTCCAAGTCATCCTATTTCTGAAGATCACGGCTATTCGAATAGATAAACTTCCCTGCAGGGGTGCACCACATAACCCAACACGCTCGATCCCATTTGGCGGGACACACTTTTCTGGGTCATGCCCGGCCTCGGAAGATCAACACGTCGCAACCCTACCTAGGCACAACAGAGAGGTCAGCACGCCGGTCTAAATCCTATGGCGCAGGGGTCTGGGCCCATCGCCCATTGCACACTTGCATGTTGTGTACGCGGCCGGTGAGCAGACCTAGCCTCCCTTATACAAGAGTAGGCGTTCCAGTCCAACCCGACGCGCGCCGCTCAGTCACTGACGTCACGAAGGCCTTGGCAGATACCACGACGTCGAGTGCCCATAACTGTCCCCGCGTAGATGGTTAGTGCGTATAGGCCAGTGGCCAGACTCAGATCAAATACCAAGATCTCGTTAAATGTGTTAAGTATCCAAAAACGCCAACCAAGGCTAGGCCCACCTCTCTCCTAGGTGGTCTCAACCTGCCCTGTCGCTCCACCACAAAGTAACAGTCGGGGGCCGTCGGGAACCCAGGCCCACCTCTACCGGGATGGAGCCACCTGCCCCTTCAGCCCCCAACTCCGAACAGTACCACAGGTAATGTAACTGTGTAAAGTATATAGTATATGACCGTGATCACCTCCCGAAGTGATCACAGCCCAGTAGTATAGCATGGCAGACGGACAAGAGTGTAGGGCCACTGATGGAACACTAGCATCCTATACTAAGCATTAGGATTGCAGGTAAAGGTAACAACAGTAGTAGCAAGGACAAGCTATGCATCAGAATAGGATTAACGAAAAGCAGTAACATGCTACACTACTCTAATACAAGCAGTAGAAAGAGAGTAGGCGATATCTAGTGATCAAGGGGGGGCTTGCCTGGTTGCTCTGGCAAGAGAGAGGGGTCGTCAACACCGTAGTCGTACTGGGTAGCAGCGGCGTCGGTCTCGGTGTCTAGCGAGAGAAGAGGGGGAAGAAACAATAAATATTAAGCAAACAGATGCATAGCGATGCATGACATGACAAGTAGTGGCGCTAGGGGTGCCCTAACGCAGTATGAGGTGGTACCGGTGAAGGGGGAAACATCCGGGAAAATATCCCCGGTGTTCCGCGTTTTCAGACAGGTGAACCGGAGGGGGAAAGTTGCGAGTTCGGTATGTTAGGGATGTGTGGCGGACGAACGGGCTGCGTATCCGGATTCGTCTCGTCGTTCTGAGCAACTTTCATGTACAAAGTTTTTTTCATCCGAGTTACGGATTATTTTATATTGATTTTTAAAGTTTTTAAAACATTTTAGACTTACCAGATTTAAATTAATTCAAAAATTAATTTATTACGCCACCATGATGTCATCGTGATGTCAGTGGTCAAAGTTGACCATTGACCAGTCAACCAGACACGCGGGTCCCAGTCGTCATTGACTGTTTAGTCTAACTAGGGTTTAACTAATCTAATTAGTGTTTAATTAAACTAACTAGTTAATTAGATTAATTAAATATGATTAAGTTAACTTAATTAATTAATTAAATACATTATTATTTATTATTATTATTTTGTCTCATTTTTTAAAACTGTTCTGGGCGGGACCCTCTGTCAGTGGCCCATATGCCACTGGATCGGGCACTGGGCGCTATCAGGCGCCTGTGCGAGCGCTCGCCCGTAGGGAGCGGCGGGACGAGGCCAGAGGCCAGGGCGGCCGCGGTGGCCGACGGCGCTGCGGCGTCGGTGGCGCAGGGGATGGAGCTAGGGTGGCCGGCGCGCGACTGGGAGGGAGCGGGGCCGTCGCAGGGAGGCAGGAAGAGGCGGGCGCGGCAGCACGGCGCGCGACAGCAGGGCGGCAGGGAGGCGGGGGAGCAGCACCAGGGGCGCGCGGGGGGGGGGGGGGGCGCGGCCGAGCCCCGCAGCAGGCAGCAGCAGCGAGCGGGGGGGGGGGGGGGTCGGCGGTGAGCAAGCAAGCAGGGGAGGAGGCGGCCGCGGGCTGGACGAGGAAGCAGCGGGACGGTGCGGCAAGCGCGAGCGAGCAGTGGCTCGCGACAAGTGCGGGCGTGCGTGGGTGCACGCTGGGGGCGAGCACAGAGGGGTCGAGGGGCAACGCGCGAGCAACATGGGTGTCAAGCGGGGCGGGCGCCGCGGCCAAGGGCGTGGCCGAACGGCAGCGGCGCGGCGAGGCCGTGGTGGTGCACGAGAAGACAGAGAGGAGGGAGAGGGAGAGCTCACGGGGGAAAGCAGGGAACGGGGCAGAGGGCTTGGGGAGGACGACGGGGACGACCGGCGGAGGGGAAAAGCAGGCCGGCAGGGAAGAGGCGCCGGCGAGGTCCAGGCGGGCTCTAGTGGCGGGCGATGGCGGAGACGGGGCGCAGGGACGAGGCGGCGGGTTCGAGCGCGCCGGGGTCGGGGGCGACGGGATCGGGGCGTCGGTTGCCCCCGATCTAGATCACTCGGGGCGGGGTGCGAGAGAGAGTGGGGGAACGAGGGGAGTGGGGGTGAGCAGTTTAGGGTTTGGTCTAGTGGGGGAATAAGGGGGGACCGGGGTGGGCCGGCCTGGCGGCCCGTCGGCCTGCTGGGCCGAGGCCTAGATGGCTAGGGGGGTTCTCTCCCTCCTATTTTTTTTGTGTTTTGCCCTTTCTTTTATTTATATTACTTTTTTGTTTTATTTTATTTTAGTTTTATAAAATTTAAAATTGATAACTAATTTGGTGTTATTAAATAAGACACAACCCCAAATATTTTGGCACTTTAAATAAAGTATTTTGCATTTGCTTATTATCTTAAAAGTATTTTAGATAATTGTTTTATCGCCGTTTTAGTTTATTTAGTGCATTTAAGTATTTTATTAAAAGATGATTTCTTCACCAACATTTATTATGGATTATTTGACACATTAGGAACAATTTAGTTTTGACTTTTGAAAACTTTAATTGTTTTGGCTTTAATTCAAATTTGAATTTGGATCAGTTCTGAACTGACGCGAGATTATCAACAAAAATCGAGGTGATGTGGCATCATTACCAGAGGGTTACTGTAGCTTGATTACCTGGGCGTCACAATTCTCCTCCACTACAAGAAATCTCGTCCCGAGATTTAAGAGGGGGACTAAGGGGAAAATTCTGGTTACAAAATTCTAACGGGTCTTCTCGATCTTGGTTGTTCTTCTCGAAGAGGTCAATCCATTACATTGATGTCTTCCTTCCTCTGCTTCAGGTCATCATGGTGAAGTCGTCATTCCTCCTTCAAGATCTCCATCGTACTTACGGAAAGCTAAGGGGGAAAAACTCGGGAAGGATGGAGCTCAACATACGTTAGGTACCTAGGGGCTATCTCAGTGAACGTGGCATAGAGGCATCTCTCGAGTTGAAATTCAAGAAAGTTATCGATAGCAAGGTAAGGATGGGCAACAAGAAGCTCCAAGCGGGTAGGCAGCCGTCCGTTGCCTGTAACAGAGGGTGAAAGGGATTCAGAGCAACGGGAATAAGTATGGTGTCTGATACAAGAATTGATGATCTCTCGGAAGGTGGCTCGTGAATTACTTACGAAACCAAGCGTGAGGAATAACTTTGGAAACAGAGGGTGTACATGAGAGTCAGGTTTCGATCCTATGGAACTATTGGTTATGGGCCCACCATGTGGGTTAAAAGTAGAAAGGCCGTTGACATCGTACACGGTCATGATAGAAAGACATGTCAGAGGGTAGCCTGTCGGTTATGTTGGCAACAACGTTGGTACCAAGGGCGAGGGACGAAGAGAACCATTTTCCTGCTCGTTGGACAAGGTGGACCAATAGGCAAAGTTCTCGTCCATCGGTGGCTACCGGAATGTCATCAACAATAGTAACAGAGTCATGCTAATAGAATTGTACACCAAGGTGTTTACATAAGTAGGAGAATATTTTTGCTTGGATCATATAGATCACAAGAAAGGTTAAACCAAACAATGGAAAGGAAAATGTGATTATCAGATTAAACAGAACAATGGAAAGGAAAGTGTGTTTAAACACATATTTCAGGGGTATATCCTTCCCAAGGGCAAATAGGGCATGATATCCATGACAGGATATAATGTAGAAAACCTTTTAGGAAAGGGGGCGGAACTTTCATGATATTACCCATACAACGGTGTTAGGATAATTGATGAAGAAAATGCAGCAAGGTGCTTCAAATGTTCCTTTTGAAGTTTGGAGTTCCACATACATCTTTCGAGATAGCATTGACAAGATCTTCAAGCTAAGGTCAGACCTTGGATACACAAAGGATCCATCAGGAAAAACTTATAGAATAAGTCTCACAATTTCCTCATGGAAGCATGGATAACCTTGCTAAAAAGGAAGTTATAACAATAGGGCCTCCGGCCAAGTGTGCTAGGCACGACATCACATTACCGGGTCACATAATAACCATTGTTGTAACTCTTGGAAATATGTTCCAACCATCATATTTGACCGAGATTCAGATTTGATTGGTGTCAGGATAACTCAGACTCAGGATGCCTGAGAAGAAAGGTGCAACACAAGTTGTCGAGATGACATTGTAAGATTCTCGGGAAATGCACTATGGAAGTGAGCTCTGAAACAAGAGTTCATCAGTAAACCAAGGAGAGGATGAGGAGGTGGCTGATAGGCTCAGCAACAAATCATCGAGATTTCCAAAGGATTGATTTCCACAATTATGTGAACAAGGAAATATCATTTGTCGGATCAAATGATATAATGATGTATGCTCGAGGGAAACATACACAACTGAACAATGATAGAAGGGTACACCCAGGAATCTGGACTAGGTAGCACGATCAATGTTCGAATGATGATTCAATAAGCAATAGACTTAGAATGAAACTGTAGACCAATAACTTCAAAGCAATAGGGTTGCTAGAAGTTTAGAATTTACACATCACAAACCATTTGTCGGTATTCCGGTTAGAAACAACACAGAGACCAAGAAATGAACGCAAAAGGCGAGAGATATTACTATATCAAGAATTATCAAGAGGTGGTAAAATTACCACGACATTCTTGACATAAAAGGTGGTAATATTCCAAGGTAAAGAAGAACAAATGCTGGATAGCAAGGACCTCAAGGTATAACACAAAACACGAATAAGTTTGTGTTGAACGGAAGGCAATAAAGTGGTCTGTGATAACACAAACCATTGAGGGGCGAGGATGGTATTACTCATCAAGAATTCGATATATATCTTGGAAGAGCTCAGGATGTTGATGATGACCACGACACATTTATCGAGAGATTTCATGAAGATGTAATCGGTCGGCGATGACATCAAGTCAAATGATGATGCAGCGAAAGTCAAATAATATTTGAAGAAGAATTCATAAGAAGTTATGCAGTTCCGTGATAATCTCGAGATACCAGAGGGGGTAATACTCGATGACAGATCAGAGTAGAGGTTGGACTAGGGTATTGCTCTACAGAAGACAAGCGCTTAAACTTGCACGCGAAATGGCATTTAAAGGAGAACATGGTCGGAACCACGATTGCAAAAGGCCAGATCCCAGATATAAGATGAAATTATACCAAAGGAATAATTAATTTAAGAGAAGCTTTAATGATAAGATCTACATCATGTCCATGGGCATGAACACAAAGTTCAAGGTCGACTCCCACTTCTCCAATGCATAACCTTTCATTCACTTCTCACTTTCGAAGAAGTTGTAGTGTTGAAATTTTATCTGGCAAAATAGCAAAAGTGTATGACTCGTGAAAACTTTCGAGTTCACACGGTTTAGAGAAGGCATATGTTCAACCCATAGGGGCTTCTTAGAAACATATACCACAAGTTTCAATAGTAAATATCACCAGCTCGAAAGCAGAGCAAGGTTGAGAAAGTAGATGATACAATTTACCAAAGGCATTATGTATCTGAGGGAAGGCTTACAAGGTTATTGAATATGAAGGACGCTGTCGGATAAAATCCATTAAAGGATCTGCCGGTCCATAACAGAGCTGATGTGAGCATCGGCACACAACCAGAGGAAGTAACAATGCAAAGACATTGGATTATGGAAATAACTGACTAATCCAGAGCTCAAATGCAAAGGAATTATGATTTTCAAATCAAGGGATCAGAAGCAATGTTCTCATTAGGGATGGATAAGTTGAATAGCCTTAGGGGTACAATCGACGGTAATTGGATTTGTTGAGAACCAGCTCATGTTTAAAATGACGTCTGAGCCGGAAAGATAATTTAAAAGGATCAACTGATGATTGCGTGCATTCGCACTCATGTTGAATCAAAGGGATCAAAATGACGGTGCCTAAGGATACTAACGAATATTGCTAGACATATGGAAAGCAAACATCATGCAAGCAGACAAGTATTGCAGAGCAATAAGCTACTAAGGATTTTTGGAGGATCGAATAGTACTTTGATGACCATTGTGAAACACATGAACAACTGGGGGATGAGCAGATACTTGATAAGTGCGAGAATTATCCGTAGGGGTATTCAGGTGACAAAGAACAGCAAGGCAGTAATCTCAAAGGATTATCGAAACAACAACGAGTATTTCAGGGTATCTTGTAATAACAAGACCAACTGAGAATAAAAGTAAGAACGACAGGTGTAAGAATTTATCCATGGGGAATTTTCGGTGGTAGAGAATTGCAAAAGCAACAGGCACAAGGTCTCAAGAAAATATCGAAGAGTATTGTTAGAATCTTCTGTTGAAGCAGTCGATCATCCGTAATGAAAGGGTTCTCTGGCAGGAAGTGGTAACGAGAACCTAGAGTTAGATTTTAGCAAAATCATTTATCCCAATTAGAAGAGAGATTAGAGTCCCAGAGTATAGATCGAGGAATAAAAGATCCTGATAACACCCGATGGCGACATGGGCCCAGGGGCCGCATAGCCAAGTTAGTAAAACAATTTTCATCGACTAGACTCAACTTCGGCCAAGGAGTGTGGAAGGAGGATTCCTACAGGAAGTCGGCTCTGATACCAACTTGTGACGCCCCCGATTCAATCGTACACTAATCATACACGCAAACATGTATAATCAAGATCAGGGACTCACGGGAAGATATCACAACACAACTCTACAAATAAAATAAGTCATACAAGCATCATATTACAAGTGAGGGGCCTCGAGGGCTCGAATACAAGATCTCGATCATAGACGAGTCAGCGGAAGCAACAATATCCGAGTACAAACATAAGTTAAACAAGTTGCCTTAAGAAGGCTAGCACAACTGGGATACAGATTGAAAGAGGCACAGGCCTCCTTCCTGGGATCCTCCTAAACTACTCCTGGTCGTCGTCAGCGGGCTGCACGTAGTAGTAGGCACCTCCCAAGTAGTAGTCGTCGTCGTCAACGATGGCGTCTAGCTCCTGGGCTCCAATGTCTGATCGCAGCAATCGGGTATAGAAAGGGGGAAAAGAGGGCGCAAAGCAACCGTGAGTACTCATCCAAAGTACTCGCAAGCAAGGAGCTACACTACATATGTATGCATTGGTATCAATTGGAATAAGGGTATCATATGTGGACTGAACTACCGAATGCCGGAATAAGAGGGGGATAGCTAGTCCTATCGAAGACTACGCTTCTGGTAACCTCCATCTTGCAGCAGGAGAAGAGAGTAGATGGTAAGTTCACCAAGTAGCATCGCATAGCATAATCCTAACCGATGATCCTCCCTTCGTCGCCCTGTGAGAGAGCGATCACCGGTTGTATCTCGCACTTGGAAGGGTGTGTTTTATTAAGTATCCGGTTCTAATTTTCATAAGGTCAAGGTACAACTCCAAGTCATCCTATTACCGAAGATCACGGCTATTCGAATAGATAAACTTCCCTGCAGGGGTGCACCACATAACCCAAAACGCTCGATCCCATTTGGCCAGACACATTTTTCTGGGTCATGCCCGGCCTCGGAAGATCAACATGTCGCAGCCCTACCTAGGCACAACAGAGAGGTCAGCACGTTGGTCTAAATCCTATGGCGCAGGGGTCTGGGCCCATCGCCCATTGCACACCTGCACGTTGCGTACGCGGCCGGTGAGCAGACCTAGCCTCCCTTATACAAGAGTAGGCGTTCCAGTCCAACCTGGCGCGCGCCGCTCAGTCGCTGACGTCACGAAGGCTTCGGCTGATACCACGACGTCGAGTGCCCATAACTGTTCCCGCGTAGATGGTTAGTGCGTATAGGCCAGTGGCCAGACTCAGATCAAATACCAAGATCTCATTAAACGTGTTAAGTATCCGCGAATGCCGACCAGGGCCAGGCCCACCTCTCTCCTAGGTGGTCTCAACCTGCCCTGTCGCTCCGCCACAAAGTAACAGTTGGAGGCCGTCGAGAACCCAGGCCCACCTCTACCGGGATGGAGCCACCAGCCCCTTCAGCCCCCAACTCCAAACAATACCACAGGTAATGTAACAGTGTAAAGTATATAGTATATGCCTGTGATCACCTCTCGAAGTGATCACGGCCCAGAAGTATAGCATGGCAGACGGACAAGAGTGTAGGGCCACTGATGGAACACTAGCATCCTATACTAAGCATTAGGATTGCAGGTAAAGGTAACAACAGTAGTAGCAACGAAAAGCAGTAACATGCTACACTACTCTAACGCAAGTAGTAGAAAGAGAGTAGGCGATATCTGGTGATCAAGGGGGGGGGGGCTCGCCTGGTTGCTCTGGCAAGAGAGAGGGGTCGTCAACACCGTAGTCGTACTGGGTAGCAGCGGCGTCGGTCTCGGTGTCTAGCGAGAGAAGAGGGGGAAGAAACAATAAATATTAAGCAAACAGATGCATAGCGATGCATGACATGACAAGTAGTGGCGCTAGGTGTGCCCTAACGCGGTAGGAGGTGGTACCGATGAAGGGGGAAACATCCGGGAAAATATCCTCGGTGTTCCGCGTTTTCGGACAGGTGAACCGGAGGGGGAAAGTTGCGAGTTCGGCATGTTAGGGATGTGTGGCGGACAAACTGGCTGCGTATCCGGATTCGTCTCGTCGTTCTAAGCAACTTTCATGTACAAAGTTTTTTTCATCCGAGTTACGGATTATTTTACATTGATTTTTAAAGTTTTTAAAACATTTTAGACTTAGCATATTTAATTTAATTCAAAAATTAATTTATTACGCCACCATGATGTCATCGTGATGTCAGTGGTCAAAGTTGAGCATTGACCAGTCAACCAGACACGCGAGTCCGAGTCGTCATTGACTGTTTAGTCTAACTAGGGTTTAACTAATCTAATTAGTGTTTAATTAAACTAAATAGTTAATTAGATTAATTAAATATGATTAATTTGACTTAATTAATTAATTAATTAATTTAATTATTATTATTTATTGTTATTTTGTCTCATTTTTTTAAACTGTTCTGGGGTGGGGCCCTTTGTCAGTGGCCCATATGCCACTGGATCGGGCACTGGGCGCTATCGGGCGCCTGTGCGAGCGCTTGCCCGCAGGAAGCGGCGGGGCGAGGCCAGAGGCCAGGGCGGCCGTAGTGGCCGACGGCGCTGCGGCGTCGGTGGCGCAGGGGACAGAGCTGGGGTGGCCGGCGCGCGACCGGGAGGGAGCAGGGCCGTCGCGGGGAGGCAGGAAGAGGCGGGCGCGATAGCACGGCGCGCGACAGCAGGGCGGCAGGGAGGCGGGGGAGCAGCACCAGGGGCGGGGGGGGGGGGGGGCGGCGACGCAGGCGCGCAGCCAAGCCCTACAGCAGGCAGCAGCAACGAGCGGGGGGGGGGGGGGGTCGGCGGCGAGCAAGCAAGCAGGGGAGGAGGCGGCCGCGGGCTGGACGAGGAAGCAGCGGGACGGCGCGGCAAGCGCGAGCGAGCAGTGGCTCGCGACAAGTGCGGGTATGCGTGGGTGCACACTGGGGGCGAGCATAGAGGGGTCGCGGGGCAGCGCACGAGCAGCGCGTGAGCAGCATGGGTGTCGAGCGGGGCAGGCGCCGCGGCCAAGGGCGTGGCCGAAGGGCAGCGGGGCACAGGCGTGGACGCACGGTGACCGTGGCCGGAGCAGCGGCGCGGCGAGGCAGTGGTGGTGCACGAGAAGACAGAGAGGAGGGAGAGGAAGAGCTCACGGGGGAAAGCAGGGAACGGGGCAGAGGGCTTGGGGAGGACGACGGGGACGACCGGCGGAGGGGAGAAGCAGGCCGGCGGGGAAGAGGCGCCGGCAAGGTCCAGGCGGGCTCCGGCGTAGTGGCGGGCGACGGCGGAGACGGGGCGCAGGGACAAGGCGGCGGGTTCGTGCGCGTCGGGGTTGGGGCGACGGGATCGGGGCATCGGTTGCCCCCGATCCAGATCCACTCGGGGCAGGGTGCGAGAGAGAGTGGGGGAACGAGGGGAGTGGGGGTGAGCGGTTTAGGGTTTGGTCTAGTGGGGGAATAAGGGGGGACCGTGGTGGGCCTGCCTGGCGGCCCGTCGGCCTGCTGGGCCGAGGCCTAGATGGCCAGGGGGGTTCTCTCCCTCCTATTTTTTTGTGTTTTGCCCTTTCTTTTATTTATATTACTTTGCTGTTTTATTTTATTTTAGTTTTATAAAATTTAAAAGCGATAACTAATTTGGTGTTATTAAATAAGACATAGCCCCAAATATTTTGGCACTTTAAATAAAGTATTTTGCATTTGCTTATTATCTTAAAAGTATTTTAGATAATTGTTTTGTCGATGTTTTAGTTTATTTAGTGCATTTAAGTATTTTATTAAAAGATGATATCTTCACCAACATTTATTATGGATTATTTGACACATTAGGAACAATTTAGTTTTGAATTTTGAAAACTTTAATTGTTTTGGCTTTAATTCAAATTTGAATTTGGATCGGTTCTGAACTGACGCAAGATTATCAACAAAAATCGAGGTGACGTGGCTTCATTACCAGAGGGTTACTGTAGCTTGATTACCCGAGCGTCACACTCCCACTCCTTCTTCTTCCTCCATTCCATGCTCGCTCATGAGAGGAAACAGAGGCGCCAGCACCGGTGCTCGTCCGGGCGGCTCCGGCCGTCTCCCGAGGTGCTCCAGCCACCGGTGGAATGAGGAGGCGACGCCGCATCCACCTGCATACCGTGCGGTCGCCGAAGATCAATGGACTGGGTGAGATGGCAACCGCGGCGGACGGCAGCGTTGGCCGAGAGTGAGAACAGGGCTGCAGGGCTCCGGCGGTCGAGGGGAGGAGCTATGTTGAATATATTGTGTATGTGTATATTGTGTCTTGGGCCCACCTCCTAGTTCCTTTGTATAATTGAGGTTGTGGTCCCCCTCTGTACTCATATATATGTGCCTGGTGCACCGATCAATCAGTAAGAGTTGCACCAAACTACATGGTATCAGTTTCCTTCTCCTGATTCTAGACCTAGTCTTCCGCTCCCTGCCGCTGCCGCAGTTCCTGCCGCCGCTACATCCTTCTGCAGCCGCCGCAGCCTCCTTCCCTACCCGATCGTGAGCGCTCTGATCCTAGCGCTGCTGCACCCTTCGCCCGCCCGACACCTCACCAGATCGACCCTGATCTGGTCGCCCGCGCAGCAGGCTGTTGCTGAGCAGCTGCCGCTGATCGGTTTACCTACTATTGCTAGCTTCTAATCGCTACTGCTGCTGCTAATTGCTATCCACTAGTACTATTGATCGCTACTGCCGCTGCTAATTGCTATCTGCTAGTACTACTTCGTCACGCATCCCACCTGACGCCGCGTCACCCGCCGCCGCCGGCTCCTCTTTAGCCGCCGCCGCCGCCGCTAGTCACCGTTGCTCCCTCCTCTGCCATTTCCGCACCGTCTTTACACCACCCGTCCCCTACCTTCCGCTGCTATAGCCGCCGCCGCCGCACCCAGCCACCGCCACTGGTTCGTGCCGCAGCCACACCGGGCCACCGCCACCGCATCCAACCGCCGCCCATCCCCACCGCCGCCGCCGCTCGTGGCACCGCCGCTGCGATGTCTTCTGCCGTGTCGTCTCTCTTTGGCTACATGTACGCGGACGCGCCAGATCCCTTCACTACACTGCAAGTTTTTTCGTCAGGCCATCCGGCCTACTTCGCCGTGCCGCCGCAGCCGGCCAGTGCCAGCCCCACGGATCTTCTCGCCATGCCGATGGCCGGCGGCCATACTCCGCCCGCCCCGGTTCAACCCTACGGCGGCTTCGTCTCGCTGCCGGTCTCACCGCCATGGGACACTACTTCCTTGGCCGCCCTGCACTCGGCCCCATCACCGGCAGCGCTTGGTACATGGACTCGGGCGCCACCGCCCACATGACATCTCATCCCGGTACTCTAACCTCCTCCTCTTCGATTCATACTCCCACTTGCATCACCGTTGGCAACGATTCCTCTTTACCTATCACACATGTTGGTTTCCTTCCATATCTACACCTATCACTATGTCTGATGTTCTTGTGTCTCCTGATTTAGTTATGAACCTTGTATCTATTCGTCGTCTTGCCCGTGAGAATCCCATTACTATTGAATTTGATGATGTCGGTTTTTCCGTGAAGGACGCCCATACTCGGATGGTCCTTCACCGTTGCGATAGTCCTCACGAGCTCTATCTGGTGCACTCCTCCACCACCGCCTCCACCACCCCAGTCGCCCTCGCCGTAGGTGTCAACCTTTGGCATGCTCGTTTGGGACACCCGAAATCCACCACTTTGCATCAAATACTTAAGAGTTTTTCATTCTCATGCAATAAGATCGATGACCATACTTGCGAGGCTTGTTGTCTTGGCAAGCACGTCCGTCTTCCCTTTAGCGCATCTACCACCATTTCCACTTTTCCATTTCAGTTATTGCATAGTGATGTTTGGACATCCCCGGTTGCAAGCAACACGGGCTACCTATACTATTTGGTGATCTTAGATGATTTCTCACATTATGTGTGGACATTTCCTCTTTGTCGCAAGTCCGACGCTCTTGCCACACTCACCGCCTTTTATTCCTACGTCACCATATAGTTCGGTCGTCCTATCCTTGCTTTACAAACTGACAACGGAAAAGAGTTTGACAATGCCGCTGTTTGTAACCTTCTAGCCTCCCACGCCACTATCTTCCGCCTCACTTGCCCCTACACGTCCCAACAAAATGGTCATGCCGAGCGTATCCTTCGCACTCTTAATGACCGCGTCCATAAATTACTCTTTCACTCTAACGTGCCTCCCCGGTTTTGGCCGGACACTCTCGCCACCGCCACCCTCCTCATTAACATCCACCCGTGTCGCCCACGCTGGAACTATGCCTCTCACCATCTCCTCTTTGGTGCGCCCCCATCTTATGATGGCCTTCACATCTTTGGTTGTCTCTGCTATCCTAGCCTCGCTGCCACTGCACCTCGCTCAGTCGCTTGCATCTTCCACGGCTACCCACCTAACACCAAAGGATACCGCTGCTACGATCCCGTCTCACATCATGTATTCACCTCCCGGCACATTTACTTTGATGAGATGGTGTTTCCATTTCAGCAGGTACCTCCCGTCGCCCCATCACCGCCGTCCACCGGCAGCCCTCCAGCGACTCCGTCAGGTGGACGGCGCCGCTCGATTCTTGGACCGCCTCCGGGCTTTGGCAGTCCTCCCGCCGTGGGACGAGCTGCGACTCGCGCCCCCACGACATCCTCGCCGACTCCATTAGGGGCCTCAGCATCACCCGCCTCGCCGGCAAGCGCTGCGTGTGTGAAGCACTTCCACAACACACACTTCCTTTCGCTGGCTGGTTCCACGCACTCGCGGCCGCGTTCCCTGCTCCGGCCGGTGGCGACCGGCCGACGGGGGGCGCCACGCGTGCCGTTCGCCGTACGGGCCGAGGAAACGTGCCCACGCCATCGCATACAATTCATGGTCGATAGAATCTTGGCGTCGCTTTGCTAGCTCTACTCACACGGTACATTCCTTCTCCGGTTGCCGAGTTGCCATCTCGCCTCGTCACTCGGGCTCGCACCGGCATTCATCGCCTGAGTCTACGATACTCCAACGATGAGTATCTTCTCGCCGCCTCCACCACTGAGCCGTCACCGATCCCTGCATCCGCTCGCGCAGCCCTTCGTGATCCTCACTGGCTTGCTGCGATGCAGGAAGAGTTCAGCGCTCTTCAGCGGAACCGTACCTGGACACTGGTTCCTCGGCCTTCTCGCGCCAATGTCATCAGCGGCAAGTGAGTCTTTCGCCATAAGACCCGCTCGGATGGTACACTTGAGCGCTACAAGGCTCACTGGGTGGTCCATGGTTTTCGGCAGCGCACTGGAGTCGACTTCACCGACAGGTTTGCCCCAGGTGTCAAAGCTGGCACGATCCGCACAATTCTCCAGCTGGCAGTTTCCTGAGGCTGGCCGGTTTATCAGATGGATGTCTCCAACACCTTCCTTCACGACCATCTTGAGGAGCAGGTTTACTGTGAGCAGGCGACCGGTTTCGTCGATGCATCTCTTCCTGGGCATGTGTGTTTGTTGTCCCGGTCTCTCTATGGGATCAAGCAAGCACCTCGCGCCTGGTACCAGCGTATCGTCGGGTTCCTTCAAACACCGGGCTTCAGCGTCACTCGCTCGGATTCCTTGTTGTTTGTCTATCACTGCGGTGACACGACTGCATATTTTCTCCTATACGTCGACGACATCATCCTGACGGCCTCCTCCGCAGCCCTTCTTCAGCAAATTACTCTTTGGCTGCGTGATGAGTTTGCCATCAAGGACCTGGGTGCTCTACATTATTTCCTTGGCATTGAGGTTGTTCAGTGACCCGATGGCTTCTTTCTTCATCAGCAGAAGTATGCACACGAGCTACTTGAGCGTGCCGGCATGCTCAACTATCACCCTGTTGCAACTCCTGTTGACACGAAGGCCAAGGTTTCTGCTCTCGAGGGCTCTCCTGCGTCGGATGCTTTGTTCTACCGGTCCATTGTTGGTGCTCTTCAGTATCTGACTCTCACCCGGCCGGATTTACAGTATGCCGTTCAGCAGGTGTGTCTGCATATGCACACTCCTCGTGACTCCCATTGGACCCTCGTGAAGCGGATTCTCTGTTACATCCGCGGCACGATGGCTCTTGGGCTTACTCTCACGACGTCCACTTCTCTAGAGATGGTGGCCTGCTCGGACGCGGACTAGGCCGGCTGCCCCGACACCCGTCGGTCCACCTCTGGCTATTGCGTTTACCTCGGTCCTTTACTCGTCTCGTGGTCATCCAAGCGACAACCTATGGTTTCACGCTCTAGCGCGGAGGCTAAGTACCTAGCTGTGGCTAACGCCATCGCTGAGTGCACCTGGCTACGACAGTTACTTCAGGAGTTGCATCATGACATCTCCCAGGCTACGGTTGTCTACCGTGACAATGTTTCTGCGGTGTACCTTTAGGCCAACCATGTTCATCATCGCCGGACTAAGCACATTGAGCTGGACATTCACTTTGTGCGTGAGCAGGTGGCCCTTGGACGCATTCGGGTCCTCCATATTCCAATTGCATAATAGTTCGCCGATGTGTTGACTAAGGGACTGCCGACTTCCACTTTCAAGGAGTTTCGTTCCAGTCTCTACGTCTCTGGTGCCGCTTCGACTGTGGGGGGGGGGTGGAGGTGTTGAATATATTGTGTACGTGTATATTGTTTCTTGGGCCCACCTCCTAGTTCCTCTGTATAGTTGAGGTTGTGGCCCCCCTCTGTACTCATATATACGTTCCTGGTGCACCGATCAATCAGTGAGAGTTGCACCAAACTACAAGCTGGGAGGGTCCGCCGGAGTTTGGGGGATCTCGTGGTGGTGGCTATGAGGAGAGGGAGGGCTCGGCTTGAGCAAATTTAGGTAGAGGAGGGCGGAGATCATCGTGGCAGAGGGAGGACAGAAGGCTCCTCGAGCTCGATCTGGTGGTCGGGGCGGCTAGAGGGAGAGTGGGGAGGAGCTTGGAGTGCTCAGAATGGCTCAGGGAGGGCCATTTATAGGCGGGGCGAGGTGCCGGGCCGGTTGCCACCGCTCGGGTCCGGCCAACGCTCTGGTGAGGCTCAGTGAGCACGGGAGGGCGCGGGAACGCGACGGAGCAGTGCTACAGCGATCACAGAGCAGAGGAGGCCAATGGGGCACATGGAGGAAGTGAACAGAGGGGAAGACGACGACCGACTACAACGTTTCCGTGGGCGCGTGGCGGCAAGCGCTGACGAGGAAGCGGACAGAGGGGGAGAGGGGTCCAGGGGGACGGAGGCGGCATGGGGGAGCTTTTGGACACCCTCACACGCGCGAAGACAACGAGAGGAGGAGGGGCCTGAGCTAGACGTCCTGGAAGCGGCCAACAACAACAGAGCGCGCGGATGGCATGCCAAAGCCCGTGATCACCGCGTGCACTTGTGCACACGGTGTGCGAGGGTCAGCCAAAACGTGTCTAGGGTGAAGTCCCTCCAGGGTAGGTTACAACTGATGTGATAGCTCGGTGAAAGACGCTGTGGTTAGATGGGAAGTGATCTCTGAAGTTTGCTATAGCAATCTTGACCACTCTGATGTGGTCAACTTAGTGAGGTTAAGTGAAAAACTTGATGTCAGGGAGGTTTAGGATAAGAAGGACTATAGTCTTGTCAGTTGTGGAGGGATTTGGACCAAGTTTTAATATAGTCGCTTTACAACCACATAATTTGGTCCAGGAACAAAAACAGGAAGAATCACTCACTAGGAGTGGTGGATTGATCTAAAAATGAACATGGCAGGATGATTTGGGCATATGAGAGTGTCATAAAAATTTCATGCCATTTGGCCAAGCCAAAATGGTACTTCCTTCATACAGCACCTCTTTGGACATAATCTTGGGAAAATCCTGAGGGAAAATGGCTAGATGAAATGAGCCCAAAACTTGTGGAGATAGGTTATATGGGTAGGACAAGGTCCTGGAAAAGTTGCAGCAATAATGGAGCAAGATAAAATATAATTGCTTCTCTAACTAAAAATATGACCAGAAACAAAGAATTGAAGGTGAGCTCACATGGATGCATTTCATGAGCTCACTTCTTGACGAGATCTTTTATTTGAGCACATGAAGGAGTGTGCAGAATTTCAACTCATTTGGGTTATCCTAGCTAGTAGTTCCTTCACAATGGCTTCTGTTTGACAGAAACTTTGAAAAATTGCTGAGGAAGATTCACTAGGCAAATGGAGTTGAATTTTGACAGGAGGCAATGATATGCACAGTTAAAGGTGTCCAAAAAGTTTGGGGTCAATCAAGCAAAGATATGACCCGAACAATTTATGAGAATTATTTGGGAATTTTAGGAGTGACAGAAATATAAGTTGCTTCACAACCTAGGGCAACTTGGGTTATCCCTTTAACAGAAAAAGGAATATTCCCAAGGAAAATAATATTGAGGTTTGGTCTAAGATGAAAATGGCAAGGTCTTAGGAAGGGTATGTGGATGACAAGCCACTCTGGAAAGGAAGAAGATGTCAGCTTCTCCAGTTTCCAGACCATGTAGCCACGGAAAAAGAAAACTCAAGCAAAGTCCTGACAAAATCAAAAGAAAAAAAGGAAAGGGCCAAAAATCAGGGTGTGACAAACCTCCCCCCTTAAAGAACTCCCGTCCTCGAGATTTGGGTGTTTAGTGAACAAGTATGAATATACTTACTTAAGGAAACCGTTTCCAACTCGGGTGTCCTTTTCACTTTATTGATTGTTCCCCACCGAATTTCATATGACGAGACTGCCCGGCTCTGGGGTGGTTTGCTTCACTGTATCCACATCCTGACAGAACTTACCTTACCTGTTCATGCTTATACTGGCTCCAATTCTTTTCATATCTGTCGACTAAGCTGAAGATGACAAGTTATCATGACTGAGATATATACCCGTCTCACAAATCCAAGAGTGAATTCTGATGGATGTATCATCTAGCACTGACAACCTTTCATGAAGTTGTGAATAGATTTTCCCGGTGGGCACCCAATCTTTTACTCCTTGCATTGGGTTTCTCAACTAACAGTAGGTCCTTTGGGTTCAAAATAGTGAGGTGGGCCATAACCGTTCTCCTGACAGATTCTGACTTCTCGCAGGAGTTCCTGGATCATCTGGACTAACTCCACTATCTTGAGTATCGGATTCATACCAAATATTTGACTTTCACCTGTCGTGGCCAACATAAAAGGGTACGACCCTATATGATAGTATCCGCGAACTTGACTAACGGGGTTTTTGGCAAGAGAATTTTTCTTCATGACATGTTGCCCTTTGATGCTTCACATAAGTGAGGGCACATGCTTCAAGACTGTTATTCACCCTTCCAATTATTCATTTTGTCAGTATGTCCCTGGGGATAGTAGGCCGTGTGATGCTTTACCATAGTTGCTGGGGTCAAACTATTGAATGGCCCCTTGGTCTGATTTGACAGACCCAGGTATTCGATACTGACAAATCTGAGCATATACTGTTAACTGAGCGGGTTTTCCTTGATATGGGGGCCTTACCAAAATTGAGTAGACCCCTTAGGTGAATATTCATGGTGATCGATACAGACTCAGACTGTCCGGGGTATCTGCACCATGTGGGTCATGCAACAATTTTTCATACCTGCATTATCGGTCTTGCTTCTTCATTATTGTTCTCTTTGTCTGGAGCCTTTGCTGAAAGATCTGGGTCATATTGCTTCTTCGTGTGACCTTAGACACTGTCGGGTGCAATATTCCGGCGATCATAACTTATCCTTGAGCATGTGTCATGATATAGGAACTATACCGGGTTCACACGTACTTACATATAGCTCATTGTTGTCAAGCATACAAGGTGGTGACAAGGATTAATGATATCACCTTGTCAGGTATGAGGAAACTGGCCTAGATGAGTAGTGCCAAAATTTGTTGTTCCATGTTGCTTTTCTCCAAAACTTGTCGGTTCTTGCATCACCAACCGAGGTGTATAACTGGCTTTCTTATTCTTGCATAACTCGTGAGGTCTTCAGATTCTTACCTTAACTTCATCATCGTATCAGTGGCCTGCAAGAACTTGGTAGCATGCTCACAACATATATATGAGAATTTAATTTCCGAGGCAGACTTGTGTTCTGACTGATTCTTGCTTCTGACGAAACTGTTGCAGATCTAATTCTTGGGATGCACTGCCATAAGCTGTCAATTCATAGTGCAATATCTTGCACCAATACCGTACTGAGGATGATTGGATGGCTTATGCTAGAGGCCATCGAGAGTATCTTGCTGAGGAAGACTGGATATCGTGCTTCAGAAGCTTCCCCCCATAAAGACTTTCTAGGTAAAACTCGGTACCTTATGCTGGAAGCTTTTGCGGTTGCTTACTGCAGAAGACAGGGTATCTTGCACGGGAAGTTATCCATATATTGTACTGAGGAAGATAGAGGAATCTTGCATTGTAAGCTTCTCTGGTAGCTTGCGAGGGAAGATTGGGTTGCTGATGCTTGCTTGAACTACGTCGATATTTCCCCAAAGAGGAAGGGATGATGCAGCACAACAACGGTAGGTATTTCCCTTAGTGATGAGACCAAGGTTATCGAACCAGTATGAGAACCACGCAACACTACGTGAACGGCACCTGCACACAAATAACAAATACTCGCAACCCAACGTATTAAAGGGGTTGTCAATCCCCTTCGAGTAACGGCACCAGAAATTGGTAAATGGGCGTGAGAGATTTGTAATAATTTGATAGATAGATCACGTGGGAACGCGAGATAAAATAAATAAGAATAAATTGCAGCAAGGTATTTTTGTATTTTTCTTTTAATAGATACGAAAATAAAAGCAAAGGAAAATAGATCGCAAAGGCAAATATACTAAAGAAGAGACCCGGGGGCCATAGGTTTCAGTAGTGGCTTCTCTAGAGAAAAATAGCAAACGATGGGTAAACAAAGTACCGTTGGGCGATTCATAGAACTTCAAATAATCATGACGATATCCAGGAAATGATCATTATATGGGCATCACGTCCAAGATTAGTAGACCGACTCCTGCCTGCATCAACTACTATTACTCCACACATTGACCACTATGCAGCATGCATCTAGTGCATTAAGTTCATGGAGAAACGGAGTAATGCAATAAGAACGATGACATGATGTAGACAAGATCTATTTATGTAGAAATAGACCCCATCTTGTAATCCTTAATGGCAACGATACATACTCTTGGTTCCCCTTCTGTCACTGGGATCAAGCACCGTAAGATCGAACCCATCACAAAGCACATCTTCCCATTGCAAGATAAATAGGTCAAGTTGGGAAAACAAAACCCACATATTGGAGAAGAAATACGAGGCTATAAGAAATCATGGATATAAGAGATCAAAGAATACTCAAATAACTTTCATGGATAAAAAGATATAGATCTGATCATAAACTCAAAGTTCATCGGATCCCAACAAACACACCGCAAAAAGAGTTACATCACATGGATCTCCAAGAGACCATTGTATTGAGAATCAAACGAGAGAGAAGAAGCCATCTAGCTACTAACCACGGACCCGAAGGTCTACAAAGAACTACTCACGCATCATCGGAGAGGCACCAATGGACATGATGAACCCCTCCATGATGGTGTCTAGATTGGATCTGGTGGTTGTGGAACTTGCGGCGGCTGGAATTGATTTTCGTCAACTTCCCTAGGGTTTCTGGAATATTGGGGTATTTGTAGAGCAAAGAGGCGGTGCCGCAGTCCACCGAGGTGGGCACAACCCACCTGGGCACGCTTGGGGGCCCAAGCGCGCCCTGGTGGGTTGTGCCCCCTCGGGGCACCCCCCAGTTGCTTCTTCGACCCATTGGGTGTCTTATGGTCCATAAAAAATCGACAAAAAGTTCTGCTGCGTTTGCACTCCATTTGGTATTGATTTCCTGTGATGTAAAAAACATGCAAAAAAAACAACAACTGGCACTTGGCACTATGTCGATAGGTTAGTACCAAAAAATGATATAAAATGATTATAAAACATCCAAGAATGATAATATAACAACATGGAACAATCAAAAATTATAGATACGTTGGAGACGTATCAGCATCCCCAAACTTAATTCCTGCTCGTCCTCAAGTAGGTAAATGATAAAAACAGAATTTTTGATGTGGAATGCTGCCTAACATTTCATCACATATTCTTTTCTTTATAGCATGGACATTTGGAGTTTTATATGGTTCATAGCAACAGTCTAGTTTTGACATGAGACTTAAATACTCAAGCATATCAACAAGCAACCATGCCTTTCAAAATATCAATGCTTAAGTAAGTTATACCTAGCCCATTATGCTTAATCATTGATCCATTCATGAAACACACTCGCATATTAACTACACCCAATGCTCAAGTACGATCATAGTGCCCCTAGTTGGTTCTTTATAAGAGAAGATGGAGACTCAAATTAATTTTTTTGCATAAAGTAAAAGAATGGCCCTTCGTAGAGGGAAGTAGGGATTTGTAGAGGTGCCCGAGCTCAAAGCAAAAAAGATAGAGTTAAGAACATTTTAGGAGGCATGCTTTTCCTGTCAACGAGAATGATCGAGTAGTTCCCAATACATTCCATGCTAGATATATCATAGGCGGTTCCCAAATAGAAATTAAAGTCTATTCCCTTTTCAACCATACTTTCACTTCCCATGGCTAGCCGTATCCACGCGTGCCTTCCATACCAACACTTTCCAAGGAATTTATTATTTGACAACATAAAGTAAATTTATTTTTCATTTCGGGACTGGGCATCCCTAATACCTCTGCCTTACTCTCGTGCAATGAAAAGTGAATAAACACTCATCGTGAGAATACCATATCTAGCATGGAAATATATTAGCCAACCCTACCGTTTCATGAGCGATATGAGCACACAAAAGAGAAATTTATTTTTAAAATTAGAGATGGCACATACAAATTTTCTTAGAACGACACAGAAATACCACATATAGGTAGGTATGGTGGACTCATGTGGCAAAATTGGTTTAAAGGATTTTGGATGCACAAGTAGTGATCATACTTAGTGCAAAATGAAGGCTAGCAAAAGATTGAGAAGCGACCAACCCAGAAACGAAAAATCTCATAAGCAAGCATTAAGCATAATTAACACCAAATAATTCACCACAAGTAGGATGTCATTTCATTTCATAACTATTGACTTTCGTTCTTGCATAGGGAATCACAAACCTTAAGACCAATATTCTTATTAAAGTATAATTACTCGTCAACATGACTCATATATCACATCATCATATCTCAAAACTATTACTAAGAATCAAGTTTATTTTATCCAATGATCTTCATGAAAGTTTTTATTATATCCTTCTTGGATATCTATCAGTTTGGAACTAATTTTGATGTGTTGCGTTTGATAAGCTCAAACAAATATAAGTGAAGATCATGCGCATAATATTTCTTTCTCTCAAATTAATTTAAGTGAAGCAAGACAGAATTTCTAAATTTTTTTACTAACTCTCATAAATCTAAGTGAAGCATGAGAGAATTTCTTCAAAAATACTAAAGCACACCGTGCTCAAAAAGATATAAGTGAAGCACTAGAGCAATTCCATAGCTCATAATGACTTAAGTGGAGCATACAGAGCAATTCTAACAAGTCATGGTATAATTTTGGCTCTCTCAAATAGGAGTGTCCAGCAAGGATTCAAGACTTAAAAAAAAGCAAAACAAGCAAAGACTCATATCATACAAGAGGCTCCAAGCAAAACTCATAGTATGTGACGAATAAAATTATAGCTTCGACTAAAATACCGATGGTCGTTAGAAGAAAGAGGGGATGCCACTCGGGTATCCCCAAGCTTAGTTGCTTGCTTATCTTTGGATAATGGCTTGGGATGCCATGGGCATCCCCAAGCTTAGGCTCTTCTTACTCCTTATTCCTTTATCCATCGTAACATCACCCAAAACTTGAAAACTTCAATCACACATAACTCAACAAAACCTTCGTGAGATCCGTTATTATAAGGAAACAAATCAATCTATTAGTACTATTGCAAACCCATTCATATTTTATTCTTGCATTATATCTACTGTATTCCAACTTTTCTATGGAAAAACCTCTTCAAAGGAAACCATAGAATCATCGAAACAAGCACACAATGCAAAGAAAACAGAATCTGTCAAAAAACAGAACAATCTGTGGAAATCTAGATATTTCGAATACTTCTGTAACTCCAAAAATTCTGAAAAAATTAGTACCACATGAATAATTTGTATATTAACCTTCTGCAAAAAGAATTGGTATTTTATCACGCGTCTGTTAAAAATGAGAATTATTTTCATGAGCGCATAAGTTTCTGTTTTTGAGCAAGATCAAAGTAACTATCACCCAGCAAGATCCTAAATGATTTGCTTGGCACAAACACTAATTAAAATGAAAAAAACACAATAATAACAGTAGCATAATTGTGCCAACACTCAAGAACAGAAAGCAAACGACAAAAATAAATTTTATTCATTGGGTTGCCTCCCAACAAGCGCTATCGTTTTATGCCCCTAGCTAGGCATAAAGCAAGGATCTAAGTTTTGTCATCTTTGTTTTCCAACTCTTCAATCAAGCACTTAGAACTTTTCAGAGATTTAGCATATAAATTTTCAATTACAATACTCCTAGAAATAAGTTTAAAGAATTCAATCTTGCCCAACGGATCTCTTATAACTTCAAGCAAATCCGGGTGAATACTAATCATCTTAAGATCCTATTTACTGTTATTATTAGAAGTTGCACCCTTGTTCTTAGTAACTTGAGTAATCTTGCCAATCTTTATGGGAGTTTTTTCAATAGACTTAGCGGAAGCAAAAGCCATGCTTAGATTACTAAAGATTTCTTCCAGTTTATCAATCCAAGACGGGCTTTCTTCATTTCTTTCATGAATTACGATCCCCTTTTCTTTTAACAACTTAAAAACTTCTCCCGCTTTTGACCCAATTTTAGTAGAAAAATTATGCATCTTTTTATACATTTTTTCAATATGCTCTTTAGTAAGCATTTTCTTTTCAATAACATCAAGTCTTTCCATGACATGCTCAAGAGTTAAAGTTGTTTCATTAATCATAAGAGGTGGTGAGCCTACTAAATTTCCCATAGCAATAAAAGAATCAAGAGAGGGACACATCAAGAAATTTCCACGGTAATCGTACAAGGACGAATCTATACCAAGTGGTGATGCCCACATAAAAACAACGAAGAAGAACAACGGTAGATTGCTTATGGATAGATCTATTATGAGCATTGCAAATCCTATACCAAGCATCTTTTAAATTCTCTCCTCCCATTTTTTAAAGTTGAGAACCTCGTTCTCGGGAGTGTATGCAATAGAGCAAGAGCTATCCATAACGACAAAAGTAGCAAACAAGATTGCACACAAAGACAGATCCGGCAAGAAAAACAGCGAACGAAAAAGAGGGCAAATAAAACGATTTTTTTTGTACAGTGGGGGAGAGGAAAACAAGAGGAAAATGGCAAATAATGTAAATTCCAAGGAGATGAGATTTGTGATTAGGAATATGGTAGATGTTGATGATGTCTCCTCGGCAGTGGAGCCAGAAATTCCTTTTGATGCTTGCTTGAACTACGTTAGTATTTCCCCAAAGAGGAAGGGATGATGCAGCACAACAACGGTAGGTATTTCCCTTAGTGATGATACCAAGGTTATCGAAATAGTAGGAGAACCACGCAACATTACGTGAACGACACATGCACACAAATAACAAATCACTGGTGCGTGTTGGTCCTAAACAAACGGTTTTTAACCCCTTTCTGCGACGGCATTTGGAACCGTCGCGAAGTGAGTGTGGGCGATAGGGGGAGGTCCTTCCCACACGACCAAGAAATCGTCGGGGATATGGCCCCTACAATACTCCTACTTGTTTCTTCTCGCATTGCCATCATAGTCGGTATTCTGTGGTGCTACGCTTACGATGCGCGGCCCATCACAAACGGTTCACTATTATAGAACGTGTATGATGTGCGGCCCATCACAAACGGTTCACCGTTAAGAAGATTAGCTAATCGCCGTACGAGTGTCGTACAGGATTACAAAACGTCGGACCATCGTAACATCGTCGTACACGATAGCTATCGCACACGCTATCCCGTGGTGCAACGTTTACGATGCATACTTCATCAGAAACAATTCATGGTTGCGAATTGTGTACGATAAGGCAACTAACACAAATGTTTAGTTTTCCCGCACCGTTTGTGATATTGTCTGACATCGCACACGGTTTGCAAACGGCAACTATGTGCATGCTTGCACATGTTTCCTCTCTATGAACCGTCTCGGATTATGGTGCATACCGCAAACGTTTGTGTTTTACCAACCGTGTGTGCCGTAACAACCTGGAGAGCGTAATTTCACCCTAATTTAATTGCTGCTTTTCCAAATTGTACCGGATTTGGATTTGAATTTGAATTTGAATGTATGCTACAACTTTATTCCTATCCATCAGGTTCAAACAACCAATGCATATTCGATTCATAGGTACATATGTTCAAGAGTTACATAAGAACCAAATAAAGAATGATGAACCACAGTTGTATACTTGTACTATTAAAGACGGTAAAGAAAGAGGTGAAATACATTCTGGTTGCTGAACAAGGTGAAGCGGAATGCCCATATTGTGCACTCCTCCATGCAGAAGGCACGCATGACTCTAGTCCAACCCCTTGTGATGGTCGACCGCCCATCCTTCACGGTCTTCATGAAAACATCTAGATAATCATCGTGTTCTGGTAGAAATACTATAACCTTTGCATGCCCACCAATCATGTAGTTTGAGAGGTAATCTTGAGTAAACTGCTTTGGCAACCACTGCAAAGGAAAAAAGATTCAGACATTGTTATCTAATACAAGTCATTATGGGTAGTAAAAAGAAAGTTGCAGAGTTCTTACTTACCATCCTACAGTTCGTTGTTGTCTTGGATAAAGTGTAAACAAATAGTTTAATTTCCATCTTTGGACCCATTTTACTAACAATCTTTATCAGCTTCCTCACTTGATGCTGGTTCATCGATATCTCATTGCCCCATACGCAGAAAGGGTCGAAGCGCGGATCTTTACCAATGACATATGTACCTAAAAGCACCAAGTTAATATTAGAAGCTAAACAGCAATTGCACATTGATGTAGCACACCACTCTTTTATAATATGTCTATATACATCTGTATGTGGTAGTCCATTTGAAATCTCTAAAAAGACAAATATTTAGGAACTGAGGGAGTACCTTATAACATCCAATATACTCACATATTATATGAATTAACATATTATATTATGGGCTGGAAGGAGTTTAGTGCATTCTTACAAATTATCGGCTGATTAACTGTTGCTGTATCCAGGGGTTACAGTTAGTTTGAGCTAGTTCGGGCTCAAATAGCCCTAAAGTATATCTAAACATGAGGGCTAGTTTGAGCTAGTTGCATCTATAACCCACCCAAAAAAAACTGTCCAACCCAATAGGTGCTAATTGGAGCTAGTTCTCCTAGTGCATTTATTGTCAATCTAACCCTGCCATCCAAACAACTCTTTGGGTGGAGTTATTTCAAGGTTAGTAATGAGCTAGAAACTAACTCTAACCTCTAGCTAAGTTGAGTATCCAAACAGGGTTGTGTTGTTGTTGTTGCTACTACTGCTGTTCTACGTATATCTAGACATCATTAGAACATTAATGTAACACTCTTCCTTGTTGCTATGTAGCCTAGGATTGCATATTTAGACATTAAGTACAATGCATGTTTTTATGTAGCCTCAGATATATTACATATGGCCCTCGTTAACCTAACGATAAATGGGTTGCAGATACATTCAGTTAAAAGTCTGATTCACCGATTAGTCCCTTATCAGCCGCCGACCTATATGGTACCAGCTACCGATATCCTGAACAGTGAGCATATATAAGCCATGGGATGAAACTAACCTCGGTGGAAAACATCAGTCGTTCCCAAAATTGTCCTGTGTAGGTACATCGAGAAGCATGTTAAGCACAATAGTTCATACTTGCACATATAGAACATCACGTTGTGAATAACTGGAATAAACAAGGAATACTACGAACAACCAAAGATAGCATTTGAAACTGGACATATGCTAACTACAAACAACTGAACAATCAAAAAACTTTAAAAGGGGCATATGCTAGCTATAACAGGCTTAACATCAAGAAAATATATGCATTCCTATCGGTATATTTAAAACTAGATTGATGAAATGTACTGCACGATAAATAATTGCACATATAGAGCATCACATTGTGAACAACTAAAATAAACAAGGCATACTGCAAACAACCAGATATAGGACTTAAAACTGGACATATTCTCACTACACTACAAAAGGGACTCGACAAAACAAATCATGGGTTTCCCCCTATGAAGAGGCACGACAAAACAAATCATGGGTTTCCTCACTTGTCACAGATGGGCTCGTTCCCGTGGGAAGAGCACGGACCCTTGATGCGCTCCATGTTGTCGCAGATGGGCTCGTTCCCCTTGGAAGAGCACGGCTGTAGGGTGCCCTCCCTGATGTCGCAGACGGGCGCTTTCCCCTTGGAAGAGCAGAAGGGATCTTTCCCCTTGGAAGAGCCGGAGAGGGTGCCCTCCTCGTGGTCACCGTCGATGAGGTCTAACTTGGAAGCTGTGGATCCCAAGCTAGCATCACAGAACATGTCCTTCAGAAATTACAAAAGGGGCTCGATGGCGATGTAGAATGGCAAATTGTTGACAGCGAGTGAGAGGATATCAGCGGTGGGGCCATGGATGAGATCGACGGCGGTTGAACCCAAGGGTTGGGTGTGGGCCACTTAACCTGTGACATAGCCCGCCTCAGGCCGTCGCTATTGATGACCTCGATGTCGTAGCCGGCGGACGAGACATGCCCGCATACTCTAGCCCGTTGCTTGAGTGCCTGTCATCAGCTTCCTCTGCAACGTTGGGCGAAGAGACCGCTATACACCTCTTTTAGGCTAGTTGCTCCTCGAGCTCCACGGGAAGCGTAGCTGGGCTTAGGCCGCGACGCTCTAGAGTGGGGGATGGGGATCTGTGGGAAAGGGAGCGCTTGGTAGGCGTCATCTAAGAAACTGAAGGCGGCCTGGGTATGGAGATCGGTAGGTAAGCTGCACGTGCAAACCGCCATATGTTGACAATGGAGGCCTTGCGGCGACGGCGGCAGCGGTGGCGGGGACCTTGCTAGGGTTTCGAGCGAGGGAGGGGGTGTGTGTGTGCGCATGCTCGAGGAGGTTTTGGTGTGTGTGTGTGGAGGGGGGGTGTTCGAGGAAATGACGCGAGTACTGAAAATTTTAATACGCGGGAGTCAAACGCGGGATTGAAATTCTGGGCTATTGAAAATTTTGATGATAGTGCATCGCACACGGTTCGGAGATAACAACCGTGTGTTATGAAATATAAAAACCCTCGAGGCGGCATATATTTTCTAGGGATGCAGGCAGGATTGGGAACAGGAAACATCGCACACGGTCCGGAGATAACAACCATGTGTTATTGCTACCTCTTGAGCACTGCGTTGGTTTTCCCTTGAAGAGGAAAGGGTGATGCAGCAAAGTAGCATAAGTATTTCCCTCAGTTCTCGAGAACCAAGGTATCAATCCAGTAGGAGATCACGCTCAAGTCCCACGCACCTACACAAACAAATAAAAACCTCACAACCAATGCGATAAAGAGGTTTTCAATCCCTTCACGGTCACTTACGAGAGTGAGATCTGATAGATATGATAAGATAATATTTTTGGTATTTTTATGATAAAGAGAAATAAAATATGCAATTAAAATAAATAGCAAAGGAAATAACTAAGTATTGGAAGATTAATATGATGAAAGATAGACCCGGGGGCCATAGGTTTCACTAGTGGCTTCTCTCAAGAGCATAAGTATTACGGTGGGTAAACGAATTACTGTCGAGCAATTGATAGAATTGAGCATAGTTATGAGAATATCTAGGTATGATCATGTATATAGGCATCAAGTCCGAGACAAGTAGACCGAAACGATCCTGCATCTACTACTATTACTCCACACATCGACCGCTATCTAGCATGCATCTAGAGTATTAAGTTCAAGATAACAGAGTAATGCTTTAAGTAAGATGACATAATGTAGAGGGATAAGCTCATGAAATATGATATAAACCCCATCTTTTTATCCTCGATGGCAACAATATAATACATATCGGTTCCCTTTCTGTCACTGGGATCGAACACCGCAAGATTGAACCCAAAGCTAAGCACATCTCCCATTGCAAGAAAGATCAATCTAGTAGGCCAAACCAAATTGATAATTCGTACAGACTTGCAAAGATAAACCAATCATACATAAAAGAATTCAGAGGAGAATCAAATATTGTTCATAGATAAACTGGATCATAAACCCATAATTCATCGGATCTCGACAAACACATCGCAAAAGAAGATTGCATTGAATAGATCTCCAAGAAAATCGAGGAGAACTTTGTATTGAGATCCAAAGAGAGAGAAGAAGCCATCTAGCTACTAGCTATGGGCCCATAGGTCTGAAGTAAACTACTCACACATCACCGGAGATGCCATGGAGTTGATGTAGAGGCCCTCCATGATCAATGCCCCCTCCGGTGGAGCTCCGGAAAAGGCCCCGAGATGGGATCTCTCGAGTACAGAAGGTTGCGGCGGTGCAATTAGGTTTTAGTGGTGCTCCTGGATGTTTGGGGGGTACTGGATATATATAGGAGGAAGAAGTACGTCGGTGGAGCAACGGAGGGCCCACAAGGGTGGAGGGTGTGCCCAGGGCGGTAGGCACGCCCCTGCCTCGTGCCTTCCTCCCTTGTTTCTTGACGTCCACTCCAAGTCTCATGGATCACGTTTGTTGAGAAAATCACGTTCCCGAAGGTTTCATTCCGCTTGGACTCTGTTTGATATTCCTTTTCTTCGAAACCCTAAAATAGGCAAAAAAAACAACAATTTGGGCTGGGCCTCCGATTAGTAGGTTAGTCCCAAAAATGATATAAAAGTGTAGAATAAAGCCCATTAACATCCAGAATAGACAATATAACAGCATGGAGCAATAAAAAATTATATATATGTTGGAGACGTATCAAGCATCCCCAAGCTTAATTCCTGCTCGTCCTCGAGTAGGTAAATGATATAAGAAGAATTTTTGATGTGGAATGCTTTCTAACATATTTCTCAATGTAATTTTTCTTTATTGTGGCATGAATGTCCAAATCCATAAGATTCAAGGTAAAAGTTTAATATTGACATAAAAATAATAATACTTCAAGCATACTAACTAAGCAATTATGTCTTCTCAAAATAACATGGCCAAAGAAAGTTATCCCTACAAAATCATATAGTCTGGCTATGCTCTATCTTCACCACACAAAATATTTAAATCATGCACAACCCCGATGACAAGCCAAGAAATTTTTTCATACTTTTGATGTTCTCAAACTTTTTCAATCTTCACGCAATATATGAGTGTGAGCCATGGATATAGCACTATGGTGGAATAGAATGGTGGTTGTGGAGAAGACAAAAAGGGAGAAGATAGTATCACATCAACTAGGCATATCAACGGGCTATGGAGATGCCCATTAATAGATATCAATGTGAGTGAGTAGGGATTGCCATGCAACGGATGCACTAGAGATATAAGTGTATGAAAGCTCAAAAAGAAACTAAGTGGGCGTGCATCTAACTTGCTTGCTCACGAAGACCTAGGGCATTTTGAGGAAGCCCATCATTGGAATATACAAGACAAGTTCTATAATGAAAAATTCCCACTAGTATATGAAAATGATATCATAGGAGACTCTCTATATGAAGAACATGATGCTACTTTGAAGCACAAGTGTGGCAAAAGGATAGTAGCATTGTCCCTTCTCTCTTTTTCTCTCATTTTTTTCTTTGGGTCTTCTTTCTCTTTTTTTCTTTTTCTATTTGGCCTCTTTTTTTCGTTTTTTTATTTTTCGTCCGGAGTCTCATCTCGACTTGTGGGGGAATCATAGTCTCCATCATCCTTTCCTCACTGGGACAATGCTCTAATAACGATGATCATCACACTTTATTTACTTACAACTCAAAAATTACAACTCGATACTTAGAACAAGATATGACTCTATGTGAATGCCTCCGGCGGTGTACCGGGATGTGCAATGATGCATGAGTGACATGTATGAAAATTATGAATGGTGGCTTTGCCACAAATACGATGTCAACTACATGATTATGCAAGCAATATGACAATGATGAAGCGTGTCATAATAACGGAATGATGGAAAGTTGCATTGCAATATATCTCGGAATGGCTATGGAAATGCCATAATAGGTAGGTATGGTGGCTATTTTGAGGAAGGTATATGGTGGGTTTATGGTACCGGCGAAAGTTGTGCGATACTAGAGAGGCTAGCAATGGTGGAAGGGTGAGAGTGCGTATAATCCATGGACTCAACATTAGTCATAAAGAACTCACATACTTATTGCAAAAATCTACAAGTTATCAAAGCAAAGTATTACACGCATGCTCCTAGGGGGATAGATTGGTAGGAAAAGACCATCGCTCGTCCCCGACCACCACTCATAAGGAAGACAATCAATAAATAAATCATGCTCTGACTTCATCACATAACGGTTCACCAGACGTGCATGCTACGGGAATCACAAACTTTAACACAAGTATTTCTCAAATTCACAACTACTCAACTAGCATGACTCTAATATCACCATCTCCATATCTCAAAACAATAATCAAGTATCAAATTTCTCATAGTATTCAATCCACTTATATGAAAGTTTTTATTATTGCCATGTTGTTCTAAAGGAATCTCAAAATAATATAAGTGAAGCATGAGAGAACAATAGTTTCTATAAAAAATAACCACCACCGTGCTCTAAAAGATATAAGTGAAGCACTAGAGCAAAAACTATATAGCTCAAAAGATATAAGTGAAGCACATAGAGTATTCTAATAAATTCCCAATCATGTGAGTCTCTCTCAAAAGGTGTGTACAGCAAGGATGATTGTGGTAAACTAAAAAGCAAAGACTCAAATCATACAAGACGCTCCAAGCAAAACACATATCATGTGGTGAATAAAAATATAGCTCCAAGTAAAGTTACCGATAGACGAAGACGAAAGAGGGGATGCCTTCCGGGGCATCCCCAAGCTTAGGCTTTTTGGTGTCCCTGAGTTTTACCTTGCGGTTCCATGGGAATCCCCAAGCTTAGGCTCTTGCCACTCTTTGTTCCATAATCCATCAAATCTTTACCCAAAACATGAAAACTTCACAACACAAAACTCAAAATAGAAAATCTCGTGAGCTCCGTTAGCGAAACAAAACAAAACACCACTTCAAGGTACTGTAATGAACTCGTTCTTGATTTATATTGGTGTTAAACCTACTGTATTACAACTTCTCTATAGTTTATAAACTCTTTTACTAGCCATAGATTCATCAAAATAAGCAAACAACACATGGAAAACAGAATCTGTCAAAAATAGAACAGTCTGTAGTAATCTGTAGCTTACGCAAGTTCTGGAACCCCAAAAATTCTAAAATAAATTGCTGGACGTGAGGAATTTATCTATTAATCATCTGCAAAAATAATTAACTAAATATCACTCTCCAAATAAAAATGGCAGGAATTCTCGTGAGCGCTAACGTTTCTGTTTTTTACAGCAAGATTAAAAAGACTTTCCCCAAGTCTTCCCAACGGTTCTACTTGGCACAAACACTAATTAAACAAAAAAAACACAACCAAAACATAGGCTAGATAAATTATTTATTACTAAACAGGAGCAAATATCAAGGAATAAAAATAAAATTGGGTTGCCTCCCAACAAGCGCTATCGTTTAACGCCCCTAGCTAGGCATAAAAGCGAAGATAGATCTAGGTATTGCCATCTTTGGTAGGCAATCCATAAGTGGCTCTCATAATAGATTCATATGGTAATTTAATTTTCTTTCTATGGAAGTGTTCCATGCCAACTGTCCGTCCTCCTTGGTGCAAGTTGCGCAACTCCCGCTTCTTCATGGCCATAGCTCCTGCTGAAACATGGGCAGTTCGAAAAGCCTGATGAAACTGGTCCCACATGACAGTGTTGACTGGGAAAGTGGCTGCGAAATTCTCCCACCATGATGCTGTGGGTCCTTAGCTAATGTGCAGCAAACTTCACCTTTTCCGCATCCGTGCATCCTGCTGAGGTCAACTCTCTAGCAGTCTTGCGGAGCCAATCATCTGCTACTATTGGCTCGGTGCTACTGGAAAACACCGGCGGATTCAGCCTAAGAAAATGGGCTAAGTGATCAACAGGTGGTGGTGGTGGTGGTGGGTTGTTGTTGTTGTTCCCCTGATTCTGATTGTGGACTAAAAATTGCATCAATGTGTTCTGCTGCTAGATCAACTTGGTGAGCTCCGGTGGAAAGGTAAATCCGGGGTCATGTCTCGGAGGCATCTGAGGTTTCAGAAAAGATGAGATTTAAGAATAGAGAGGGGTCTAAAGAGAAAACACTACCCATATGCACATGAGGCAAAAGCAAACAACTCACTTCATTCAATCAAACAAACAATGGCATACAATCGATCTAACTATCGCAAAAGTGCACGGACTACTATATTTACATGGTGGACTACTACTACTGATGAGGTGGTCTACTAGAAATATTCTTCGGTTGCAGACTCCATTATATCTGCTCCAGCTTCATCAACATAGTCATCATCGCTATCATCTGGATCCGAGTCGGTGGCATCGATGATGATGTAGTCTTCCGGGCAAATCTCCTTGGGTTCTTCGTCTTCTTCTACTGGTGTAGGGCCTCCCATAAATATTCCGATCTTCTTGATCAGATCGTCATTCTTCTCCACTAATACTTCGATTTCCTCTTCATAATCTTCACGTGTAGCCTTGAGTTCTTCCTCCAGTTCCTTGATTCTTGTCCTTGCCTTCTTCAGATCTATCATGTCGGCGCACATCTGGTTCTCCTGACGTCGAATGTGCTGGTTTAACTCCTGGATAGAAGTTGCAACTGATCTATCCTTTCTGGTGCTGATCATCTCCCAGTGCTCATCTCGGCGCCCACAAATCTGGTAGATAGTATCCTTGAGATCATTGCGGTATACTTCTCCAATGCGTCCCATGGCGATGTGTGCTGCCATGCTCTTTCCTAGACTCCAAGTTGGTGCATCAAAAGAGAACTCTATGGGCTCAGTTACTGGCATGAACGTCCTTCCTGGAACTTGAACTTGAATTATCCAGCGCTCTTCTTCAGTTAGAGTGGCGTTGTAGGTTCCGGTGAAGCTTGGTACTCCTATGTTCAGGTATCTAGTGACTTACTTCAAGTGGCGTCCAAAGGGTGTATCTTCATCCGGTTGAGTGAACTTGTTCCTTGCATCCGCCATCCAAAAAGAGTAGAAAAGATGAGAAGTCAGAAAGAGAAGAGAGTGAGTAGTGATCTAGGTCTTTAGCTTAGTGGTCGTGTCCTACAGTCAGCGTGTGCTCTGATACCATCTTGTAGCGACCAGACCTCAAACGGTCCAATCTCTATGCTCAGGTGTCATCCCTGGATCAGTAATGCTGACACCACACAGTACTTGAAGGATTTATAACAGAGTAGCAATCACACACTTATTACATCGAGAGCCTCAAAAGAGAGCTTATTACAATAAATATGGCTTAAGGCCATCTAATAACGATAACAACGGAAGGCTTGGAAGATAAGTGAGGCCATCAACTCCAACGACATCACTGAGTATAGAACCACGACCTAAAACTCCTTAATCATCGTCTGAAAAGTCTGCAACATTAACATTGCAGCCCGAAACGGGCCAGCACATGGAATATGCTGGCAAAATAACACATAGAGAGTAATGGAATGAAACAGGCTATTCTATATGCATATTTGGCTGGTGGAAAGCTCTATGGTTACAGTTTTGCGTAAAGCCAATTTTTCCCTACTACAAAGGAATAAATTTTTATTTAACTATCATGGTGGTTGTTAAACATTGAGAATGGTTGACAGCATTCTCAATCCCAATTAAGCATCATCATTAAACAAAACCCAACAAAATTAATTTTAGAGTAACATGTTGAGATTCACATGATAATCCAGGTACTAGATACTCAAGATGTCCATAACCGGGGACACGGCTAATCATGATTAGTTTATACACTCTGCAGAGGTTTGCGCACTTTTCCCCACAAGACTCGATCGCCTCCGTTTGGTTTCTCGCACTGCATGGTGTTTGAGAAGACGGATGACCGAGACATAGTCTTTCAGAAGCACTAGCACCTTACGATCGGGTAGACCGTTACACCTACTTTCCCCTACATCTGCTAGTCTACCACTCTAAGAGTTCGCACAACTTAATCAACTATGCTAGAGCCCATAATAGCTTGTGGCTGCACACGGAAGTTTGTAGCATGAATAATCTCATGATCCCTTTGAGCCTGGGTGGCGGTCCACAAAAAAAACAGGCAATCCTGGAATACCCAGGTGTCTCAATCCACCCAGATGTGTCTTTAAGTTGCCACCTTAAATAAACCATTAATTAACAATCTTGCATTTGTCATGAAATACTCTCAAACCCAATCCACGTCTACGAGCATAGCATGACAATAATAAGCAAACGTAAAAGTACCTCCCAAGGGTTTGATAATAACAGGTAATAGGTTCTACCTCATCTACTTCCCAACCCCACAATTTAATTAGATCCTAATCATGCAATGTGTGAGGATTGATCTAATGCAATAAAACTGGGTAGAGGGAAAACCTGATCAATGTGTTACTTGCCTTGCTGATGATCGGGGAAACCTAGCGATTCGATGTAGTAAGCGACGCACTCCGGGTACTCTATCGCAAACAAACAAGCATACAATAAGTACTCAACTAATGCACAGGTAAAAATCAAATAAGAGATCTAACCAGAAAGTTCAACTTAAGAACTCCGGTTGGCAAAAAGAATCAAAACGATCGAAGCAACGAAAGACAAACGGCAAAAGAAAATGGCTTCGTTTACTATTCTGGATCTAGCGCAATTTTTTACAGTGTCAAAAACTTGTTTGAATTGGTTAAACGGAAAGAGGGCTTCGATACGAAACTCCAAGCGCTTGAATCGCCTGATTCTGATAAACGAGCGAAAAGTTAGACTAAAACGAAAATCGAATCAAAAATCGCGATCTGAAAAATCGCGGATTTAATCCGAGAAAAAGAAAAACGACGAACGTTCGTTAAAACGAACGAACGGACGAACGCTCGCTAATTAAATAAACCGGAAAAACCGATCTATTTAAAAAAACCGAAATTAGAAAAATGAACAAAACCGTCGGAAAAACCGAACGGTTTTTCGAGAAAAATCGGAGTCGAAAAAAAAACTACCTCCGGCGACTCCGGCGAACGGCGGCGCTCCGGCGGCGGCGGCGGGGCGGCGGTGCCGCGGCCGGGCGGCGGCGGCGGGCGGCGGCGGGGCCGGCTAGGGTTAGGGTTTTCGGGCGGGGGCACGGCTGGGCTTGGCCGGGGGCCTCGGGGCGCTTATAAGAGGCCCGGCTAGGAGGAGTCCCGGCCGGTTATGGCCCAAGGTCGGTTCGGACTTTTTTTTAAAATAATTAAGATCGAAAAAGAACAAAAGAAATACTAAACGGACTCCAAAAATCCCGAAATAAAATTTCCCCGACTTCTAAGATCAAGCCGCACAGGATGAACATTTATTTGGGGCCTAAATGCAATTTATAAAAACGCGCATTTTTCCTAAATTCAAATAAAATAGCAAATAAAACCAAAATAAAATCTTATTTGACTTTTTATTAAATCCTCAATATTTCTTTATTTTGGGAAAGTCATTTTATTCCCTCTCTCATATTTTTGTAATATAAATAATTGAAGAGAAAATAAATAAAATCAAATGATCCTATTTTCAAAATTTGAGACAAACTCAAATATGAAAATAACGAAATCCCCAACTCTCTCCGAGGGTCCTTGAGTTGCGTGAAATTTCTAGGATCAACAAAAATGCAATAAATATGATATGCAATGATAATCTAGTGTATAACATATTCCAAATTGAAAAATTGGGATGTTACAAGGAATTACCATAATTATTAGAGGAATTACTAGGAAACGGCCTAGAATTGAAATTGCCTCTATACGCGTTATTACCAAAATTGTTCCTACCAACGAAATTCACATCCATAGATTCATTATTATTCTCAATCAAGGTAGACAAAGGCATATCATTAGGATCAGTAGGAGCACTCTTATTAGCAAACAATTTCATAAGTTCATCCATCTTTCCACTCAAAACATTGATCTCTTCAATTGCATGCACTTTTTTACTAGTAGATCTTTCAGTGTGCCATTAAGAATAATTAACCATAATATTATCTAGGAGTTTGGTAGCTTATCGTTAAGTGATTTCCATAAAAGTGCCTCCCGCGGCCGAATCTAAAAGATTTCTAGAAGCAAAATTCAAGCCGGCATAAAAATTCTGTATAATCATCCAAAGATTCAAACCATGTGTAGGGCAATTACGTATCATTAATTTCATCCTCTCCCAAGATTGTGCAACATATTCATGATCAAGTTGCTTAAAATTCATAATATCGTTTCTAAGGGAGATGATCTTAGCAGGAGGAAAATACTTAGAGATAAAAGCATCTTTGCACTCATTCCATGAATCAATACTATTTTTAGGCAAAGACGAAAACCAAGATTTAGCACGATCTCTAAGCGAAAACGGAAATAGCTTCAATTTAACGATATCATTATCCACATCTTTCTTCTTTTGCATATCACACAAATCAACAAAGTTGTTTAGATGGGTAGCGGCATCTTCACTAGGAAGGCCAGAAAACGGATCTTTCATGACAAGATTTAGCAAAGCAGCATTAATTTCACAAGATTCAGCATCGGTAAGAGGAGCAATCGGAGTGCTAATAAAATCATTATTGTTGGTATTGGTAAAGTCACACAATTAAGTATTATCTTAAGCCATCGTGACAAGCAATCAATCCAACACGCAAGCAAACAAGAAATGGAAAAAAGGCAAATAGAAAAAGAGAAGGGGAGCAGAGAGAGAGGGAGAGAGGAAAAGAGGGTGAATAAAACGGCAAGGATGAAGTGGGGTAGAGGAAAATGAGAGGCAAATGGCAAATAATGTAATGCGAGGGATAAGAGTTTGTGATGGGTACTTGGTAATGGCGCCAGAAATGACTCGTTGTGGGAGTAAAATCCTGACTTGACTTGGGGCAAATCTCCCCAGCAATGATGCCAGAAATCCTTCTTTCTACCTCTTGAGCACTGCGTTGGTTTTCCCTTGAAGAGGAAAGGGTGATGCAGCAAAGTAGCATAAGTATTTCCCTTAGTTTTTGAGAACCAAAGTATGAATCCAGTAGGAGATCATGGTCAAGTCCCACGCACCTACACAAACAAATAAGAACCTCGCAACCAACACGATAAAGGGGTTGTCAATCCCTTTAGGTCACTTACGAGAGAGAGATCTGATAGATATGATAATATAATATTTTTGGTATTTTTATGATTAAGAGAAATAAAAGATGCAAGTAAAATAAATAGAAAAGGAAATAACTAAGTATTGGAAGAATAATATGATGAAAGATAGACCCGGGGGCCATAGGTTTCACTAGTGGCTTCGATCAAGAGCATAAGTTTTATGGTGGGTAAACGAATTACTGTTGAGCAATTGATAGAATTGAGCATAGTTATGAGAATATCTAGGTATGATCAGAGGTCATCTTATTATAATTTCCATAAGAATTGTTGTAGGAATGGAGCGACCAGACCTCAAACGGTCTAATCTCTGTGCTTAGGTGTCATCCCTGGATCAGTAATGCTGACACCACACAGTACTTGAAGGATTTATAACAGAGTACCAATCACACACTTATTACATCGAGAGCCTCAAAAGAGAGCTTATTACAATAAATATGGCTTAAGGCCATCTAATAACGATAACAACGGAAGGCTTGGAAGATAAGTGAGTCCATCAACTCCAACGACATCACTGAGTATAGAACCACGACCTAAAACTCCTTAATCATCGTCTGAAAAGTCTGCAACATTAACATTGCAGCCCGAAACGGGCCAGCACATGGAATATGCTGGCAAAATAACACATAGAGAGTAATGGAATGAAACAGGCTATTCTATATGCATATTTGGCTGGTGGAAAGCTCTATGGTTACAGTTTTGCGTAAAGCCAATTTTTCCCTACTACAAAGGAATAAATTTTTATTTAACTATCATGGTGGTTGTTAAACATTGAGAATGGTTGACAGCATTCTCAATCCCAATTAAGCATCATCATTAAACAAAACCCAACAAAATTAATTTTAGAGTAACATGTTGAGATTCACATGATAATCCAGGTACTAGATACTCAAGATGTCCATAACCGGGGACACGGCTAATCATGATTAGTTTATACACTCTGCAGAGGTTTGCGCACTTTTCCCCACAAGACTCGATCGCCTCCGTTTGGTTTCTCGCACTACATGGTGTTTGAGAAGACGGATGACCGAGACATAGTCTTTCAGAAGCACTAGCACCTTACGATCGGGTAGACCGTTACACCTACTTTCCCCTACATCTGCTAGTCTACCACTCTAAGAGTTCGCACAACTTAATCAACTATGCTAGAGCCCATAATAGCTTGTGGCTGCACACGGAAGTTTGTAGCATGAATAATCTCATGATCCCTTTGAGCCTGGGTGGCGGGCCACAAAAAAAACAGGCAATCCTGGAATACCCAGGTGCCTCAATCCACCCAGATGTGTGTTTAAGTTGCCACCTTAAATAAACCATTAATTAACAATCTCACATCTGTCATGAAATACTCTCAAACCCAATCCACATCTACGAGCATATCATGGCAATAATAAGCAAACGTAGAAGTAACTCCCAAGGGTTTGATAATAACAGGTAATAGGTTCTACCTCATCTACTTCCCAAACCCACAATTTAATTAGATCCTAATCATGCAATGTGTGAGGATTGATCTAATGCAATAAAACTGGGTAGAGGGAAAACATGATCAAAGTGTTACTTGCCTTGCTGATGATTCGGGAAACCTAGCGATTTGAAGTAGCAAGCGACGCACTCCGGGTACTCTATCGCAAACAAACAAGCATACAATAAGTACTCAACTGATGCACAGGTAAAACTCAAATAAGAGATCTAACCAGAAAGTTCAACTTAAGAACTCCGGTTGGCAAAAAGAATCAAAACGATCGAAGCAACGAAAGACAAACGACAAAAGAAAATGGCTTCGTTTACTATTCTGGATGTAGGGAAATTTTTATAGTGGCAAAAACTTATTTGAGTTGGTTAAACGGAAAGAGGGTTTCGAGACGAAACTCCAGGCACTTGAATCGCCTGATTCCGATAAACGAGCAAAAAGTTAGACTAAAACGAAAATCGGATCAGAAATCGCGATCTGAAAAATCGCGGATTTAATCCAAAAAAAGAAAAATGACGAACGTTTGTTAAAACGAACGAATGGACGAACGCTCGCTAATTAAATAAACCAGAAAAACCGATCTATTTAAAAAAACGAAACTAAAAAAAGAACAAAACCGTCGGAAAAACCGAACGGTTTTTCGAGAAAAACCGGAGGCGAAAAAAAACTACCTCCGGCGACTCCGGCGAATGGAGGCGGTGGTCCGGCGACGGCGGCGCTTCGGCGGCGGCGGCGGGAGGGCGGGGGCGGGAGGCGGCGCGGCGCGGCAGCGGCGGCGGGGCCGGCTAGGGTTAGGGTTTTCGGGCGGGGGCGCGGCTGGGCTTGGCCGGGGGCCTCGGGGCGCTTATAAGAGGCCCGACCAGGAGGAGTCCTGGCCGGTTACGGCCCAAGGTCGGTTCGGACTTTTTTTAAATAATTACACTCGGAAAAAAACAAAAGAAATACTAAACGGACTCCAAAAATCCCAAAATAAATTTTCCCCAGCTTCTAAAATCAAGCCGCACAGGATGAACATTTATTTGTGGCCTAAATGCAATTTTGAAAAATGCACATTTTTCCTAAATTCAAATAAAATAGAAAATAAAACCAAAATAAAATCTTATTTGATTTTTTTATTAAATCCTCAATATTTCTTTATTTTGGGAAAGTCATTTTATTCCCTCTCTCATATTTTTGTAATAGAAATAATTGAAGAGAAAATAAATAAAATCAAATGATCCTATTTTCAAAATTTGAGACAAACTCAAATATGAAAATAACGAAATCCCCAACTCCCTCCGAGGGTCCTTGAGTTGCGTGAAATTTCTAGGATCAACAAAAATACAATAGATATGATATGCAATGATGATCTAGTGTATAACATTCCAAATTGAAAATTTGGGATGTTACAAACCTACCCCCCTTAAGATGAATCTCGCCCTCGAGATTCGGGTTGGCTAGAAAATAGGTGAGGGTGGTCCTTCAGCAAATCTTCCTCTCGCTCCCAGGTGGCTTCATCCTCCGTGTGGTGGCTCCACTGAACCTTTCAAAACGTGATAACCTTACTGTGGGTGACTCGACTGGCATACTCTAGAATCTTAACTGGTTTCTCCTCGTAGGTCAAATCACTGTCCAACTGAATTGCTTCCAGTTGTACCGTATCTCTCAGCGGTATATCAGCCATCTCTGCGTGGCACTTCTTCAACTGGGAAACATGGAACACGTCGTGAACTCTCGACAATCCTTCGGGCAATTCCAACTTATAGGCTACCTCTCCCATACGCTCCAATACTTTGTATGGGCCTACAAAACTGGGCGCTAACTTTCCTTTAACTCCAAAGCGCTGAACTTCTCAAAGTGGTGATACTCGGAGATAAACTCGGTCTCTGACTTCGTAAACTGTCTCCTTGCATTTAGAATCTGCATAACTCTTCTGCCTGGACTGGGCTACCTTGAGCCTATCGCGAATCAATTTCACTTTCTGTTCAGACTCCTTTATCAGATCCGGTCCAAACAACTGGCGGTCTCCAACTTTATCCCAAGACAATGGGGTCCTGCACCTCCTTCCGTACAAGGCTTCAAAAGGGGCCATCTTCAAACTGGATTGATAGCTATTGTTGTAAGATAACTCTGCATACGACAAGTTCTCGTCCCAACTAGATCCATAATCTAGCGCACAAGCTGTTAGCATATCCTCCAAAATCTGATTGACTCTCTCAGTCTGTCCATCTGTCTGTGGGTGGAAAGCTGTGCTAAATCCCAGTCTGGTACCGAAAGTTTCATGCAACTGATTCCAGAACTTTGAGGTAAATTGGGTTCCTCTATCTGATACTATGCTCCTTGGAACTCCATGCAGACAAACGATTCTAGTCATGTATATCTTTGCTAACTTTGCACTGGTATAGGTAGTCTTCACTGGAATGAAATGAGCTACCTTTGTCAAATGATCGACTACAACCCATATCGAGTCATAGCCTGAACGTGTTCTAGGCAATCCTGTAATAAAATCCATGCCTAGCTTATCCCACTTCCATTCGGGTATCGGTAATGGCTGTAGCAATCCGGCTGGCTTCTAATGCTCTGCCTTTACTCTCTGACATACCTCACAAACTGCTACATATTTCGCAATATCCTTCTTCATTCCGGTCCACCAGAAAATATCCTTCAAATCCAAATACATCTTGGTGTTTCCTAGATGAATCGAATACGGTGAATCATGGGCCTCTTGTAAAATTAACTTCCTGATCTCCGAATCATTAGGCACATAAACACGGTCTTCAAACCATAAGGTATCGTGCTCATCCTCACGAAATCCTTTAGCCTTTCCCTTGCTCATTTTCTCCTTTATGGAGGCAATCTCCTTGTCAGTCTTCTGGGCCTCTCTGATCTTATCCATCAAAGTAGACTGAATCTCCAATGCTGCTACATAACCTCTTGGAACTATTTCCAAACATAGCTCTTGAAGATTTTCGGCTAACTCCCTTGGTAAATCTCCTGTCATTAGGGTGTTGACATGGCTCTTGCGGCTTAGCACGTCAGCTACTACGTTAGCCTTTCCGGGGTGATAATGGAATTTCATATCATAATCCTTGATGAGCTCCAACCATCTCCTTTGTCTGAGGTTCAACTCCTTATGTGTGAAAATATATTTCAAACTCTTGTGATCCGTGTACACCTCGCAATGGTTTCCAATCAGAAAATGTCTCCAAGTCTTCAATGCATGCACTACGGCCGCTAACTCCAAATCATGCGTAGTATAATTCAACTCATGGGGCTTAAGCTGTCGTGAGGCATATGGAACAACTCTTCCTTCCTGCATAAGAACTGCTCCAAGTCCTCGGCGTGAAGCGTCACAATACACCTCATAATCCTTGGTCTGATCCGGTAAAATCAACACTGGTGAGGTAACCAAACGTTTCTTCAACTCCTGAAAACTAGCCTCACATTCCTCAGTCCATTTGAACTTGGTATCCTTTTTCAACAACTCCGTCATAGGCTTCGCAATTTTTTGAGAAATTCTCAATAAACCTCCGGTAGTATCCTGCGAGTCCAAGAAAACTCCGGATCTCTCCAACTGTTGTTGGCGCTTCCCAATTGGTCACGGTATCAACTTTAGTGGGATCTACTGCTATACCTTCCATGGATATAACGTGTCCGAGAAATCCAACTTCCTTCAACCAAAACTCACATTTGCTGAACTTGGCATATAGTTGATGTTCTCTGAGCTTTCCAAGAACCAAACGCAAATGCTCCTTATGTTCCTCTTCATTCTTCGAGTAAACCAGGATATCATCAATGAACACTACGACGAACTTATCTAAGAACTCCATAAACACTTTGTTCATCATGTTCATAAAATATGCAGGTGCGTTAGTCAGACCAAATGACATAACAATATACTCGTATAGCCCATACCTGGTGGTAAAAGCCGTCTTAGGTATATCATGTTCTCGAATCTTCAACTGGCGGTATCCTGATCACAGATCGATCTTGGAAAATACCTTAGCTCCTTGCAATCGATCAAACATATCATTGATCATCGGTAGTGGGTACTTGTTCTTGATGGTTACTTCATTCAATCCTCGATAATCAACAACCATCCTTAACGATCCATCCTTCTTTTCCACTAGAAGTACTGGCGATCCCCAAGGTGAAGAACCTGGGAGAATATATCCTTTATCTAGTAACTACTTAATCTGTTTCTTAATCTCAACCAAATCCTTTGCGGGCATCCTATATGGTCTCTTTGATATTGGCCCTGTGCCTGGCAAAAGCTCAATCTAAAACTCAATATCTCTATCCGGTGGCATGACTGGCAATTCTTCTAGAAATACATCGGGGAAATCCTTCACTAGTGGTACTTCCTCCTGCACAACTCATGTTAAACAATTTACTTGAGTCCTCTTCGGCACATGCCGGGATACATACTTGATCCTTCTCCCTTCTAGGGTGGTAAGCAAGATTGACTTACTGGCGCAATCGATGTTTCCTCCATACATCGACAACGAATCCATACCCAGAATTACATCCAAACCTTGTGATTCCAATATTATCAAATCTGAGGGGAACACATGCCTACCTATACTTAATGGCACTTGAAAACATCCTTGGCTAGCCATATACTCCGCTCCTGGTGAGCTTACTAACATAGGTGTTCTAAGAACTTTGGTGGGCAGGTTATACTTATCCACAAATCCCCTTGATATGTATGAATGCGATGCACCGGTATCAAAAGGAACAAGTGCAGTAAATGACTTAACCAAAAACTTACCGATTACTGCATCCGGCTGCTCTTCAACCTCCTCCACGTTAATGTGGTTCACCTGTCCCCTGTTGAAAGGGTTCGGCTTCTTCCCAGAGCTTCCATTGCCATTTCCATTCTATGATTCAGGACATTCATTGTCATAATGTCCGGTCTTCCGGCACTTAAAACAAGTGACTTGGCTCAGGTCTCTCTTGGCTGGGGTCGATGGGTTGGTGTGGTTCTGTCCGTTGCTTCCTCCATTCCCATTACCATTCTTGGTGCCATTGTGATTGTGCGAGCTACCTCCTCCATGGGTATGCTGAAAATGTCCTCCCGGTCTAGGGGTAAAACGTGGCTTCTGCTGAGCTCCTGAAGTGTGCTTCCCTTGTCCATACTTCCTCTTGCGATTCTGAATCTGCTGCTGCTTCCCTTCAATCATGAGAGCATGATCTACCAACTCCTGGTAGCTGTTGAAGGTGGCTACCATCAACTGCATGCTCAACTCATCATTCAGTCCTTCCAGAAACTTCTCCTGCTTAGCTGCATCCATAGCAACGTCATCTGGGGCATAACGTGCTAATTTACTAAAGTCCTCCACATACTGGCCAACTGTCCGTCCTCCTTGGTGCAAGTTGCGCAACTCCCGCTTCTTCATGGCCATAGCCCCTGCTGAAACATGGGCAGTTCGAAAAGCCTGATGAAACTGGTCCCACGTGACAGTGTCGACTGGGAAAGTGGCTGCGAAATTCTCCCACCATGATGCTGCGGGTCCTTAGCTGATGTGCGGCAAACTTCACCTTTTCCTCATCCGTGCATCCTGCTGAGGTCAACTCTCTAGCAGTCTTGCGGAGCCAATCATCTGCTACTATTAGCTCGGTGCTACTGGAAAACACCGTCGGATTCAGCCTAAGAAAACGGACTAAGTGATCAACAGGTGGTGGTGGTGGTGGGTTTTTGTTGTTCCCCTGATTCTGATTCTGGACTAACAATTGCATCAATGTGTTCTGCTGCTGGATCAACTTGGTGAGCTCCAGTGGAAAGGTAAATCCGGGGTCACGTCTCAGAGGCATCTGAGGTTTCAGAAAATATGAGATTTAAGAATAGAGAGGGGTCTAAAGAGAAAACACTACCCATATGCACATGAGGCAAAAGCAAACAATTCACTTCATTCAATCAAACAAACAATGGCATACAATCGATCTAACTATCGCAAAAGTTCTCGGACTACTATATTTACATGGTGGACTACTACTACTGATGAGGTGGTCTACTAGAAATATTCTTCGGTTGCAGACTACATTATATCTGCTCCAGCTTCATCAACATAGTCATCATCGCTATCATCTGGATCCGAGTCGGTGGCATCGATGATGATGTAGTCTTCCGGGCGAATCTCCTTGGGTTCTTCGTCTTCTTCTACTGGTGTAGGTCCTCCCATAAATATTACGATCTTCTTGATCAGATCGTCATTCTTCTCCACTAATACTTAGATTTCCTCTTCATAATCTTCACGTGTAGCCTTGAGTTCTTCCTCCAGTTCCTTGATTTTTGTCCTTGCCTTCTTCAGATCTATCATGTCGGCGCACATCTGGTTCTCCTGATGTCGAATGTGCTGGTTTAACTCCTGGATAAAAGTTGCAACTGATCTATCCTTTCTGGTGCTGATCATCTCCCAGTGCTCATCTCGGCGCCCACAAATCTGGTAGATAGTATCCTTGAGATCATTGCGGTATACTTCTCCAATGCGTCCCATGGCGATGTGTGCTGCCATGCTCTTTCCTAGACTCCAAGTTGGTGCATCAAAAGAGAACTCTATGGGCTCAGTTACTGGCATGAACGTCCTTCCTGGAACTTGAACTTGAATCATCCAGCGCTCTTCTTCAGGTAGAGTGGCATTGTAGGTTCCGGTGAAGCTTGGTACTCCTATGTTCAGGTATCTAGTGACTTCCTTCAAGTGGCGTCCAAAGGGTGTATCTTCATCCGGTTGAGTGAACTTGTTCCTTGCATCCGCCATCCTAAAAGAGTAGAAAAGATGAGAAGTCAGAAAGAGAAGAGAGTGAGTAGTGATCTAGGTCTTTAGCTTAGTGGTCGTGTCCTACAGTCAGCGTGTGCTCTGATACCATCTTGTAGCGACCAGACCTCAAACGGTCCAATCTCTATGCTCAGGTGTCATCCCTGGATCAGTAATGCTGACACCACACGGTACTTGAAGGATTTATAACAGAGTAGCAATCACACACTTATTACATCGAGAGCCTAAAAAGAGAGCTTATTACAATAAATATGGCTTAAGGCCATCTAATAACGATAACAATGGAAGGCTTGGAAGATAAGTGAGGCCATCAACTCCAACGACATCACTGAGTATAGAACCACGACCTAAAACTCCTTAATCATCGTCTGAAAAGTCTGCAACATTAACGTTGCAGCCCGAAACGGGCCAGCACATGGAATATGCTGGCAAAATAACACATAGAGAGTAATGGAATCAAACAGGCTATTCTATATGCATATTTGGCTGGTGGAAAGCTCTATGGTTACAGTTTTGCGTAAAGCCAATTTTTCCCTACTACAAAGGAATAAATTTTTATTTAACTATCATGGTGGTTGTTAAACATTGAGAATGGTTGATAGCATTCTCAATCCCAATTAAGCATCATCATTAAACAAAACCCAACAAAATTAATTTTAGAGTAACATGTTAAGATTCCACGATAATCCAGGTACTAGATACTCAAGATGTCCATAACTGGGGACACGGCTAGTCATGATTAGTTTATACACTCTGCAGAGGTTTGCGCACTTTTCCCCACAAGACTTAATCGCCTCCGTTTGGTTTCTCGCACTGCATGGTGTTTGAGAAGACGGATGACCGAGACATAGTCTTTCAGAAGCACTAGCACCTTACGATCGGGTAGACCGTTACACCTACTTTCCCCTACATCTGCTAGTCTACCACTGTAAGAGTTCGCACAACTTAATCAACTATGCTAGAGCCCATAATAGCTTGTGGCTACACACGGAAGTTTGTAGCATGAATAATCTCATGATCCCTTTGAGCCTGGGTGGCGGTCCACAAAAAAAATAGGCAATCCTGGAATACCAAGGTGCCTCAATCCACCCAGATGTGTCTTTAAGTTGCCACCTTAAATAAACCATTAATGAACAATCTCGCATCTGTCATGAAATACTCTCAAACCCAATCCACGTCTACGAGCATAGCATGATAATAATAAGCAAATGTAGAAGTAACTCCCAAGGGTTTGATAATAACAGGTAATAGGTCCTACCTCATCTACTTCCCATACCCACAATTTAATTAGATCCTAATCATGCAATGTGTGAGGATTGATCTAATGCAATAAAACTGGGTAGAGGGAAAACATGATCAAAGTGTTACTTGCCTTGCTGATGATCCGGGAAACCTAGCGATTCGATGTAGCAAGCGGCGCACTCCGGGTACTCTATCGCAAACCAACAAGCATACAATACGTACTCAACTAATGCACAGGTAAAAATCAAATAAGAGATCTAACCAGAAAGTTTAACTTAAGAACTTCGGTTGGCAAAAAGAATCAAAATGATCGAAGCAACGAAAGACAAACGGCAAAAGAAAATGGCTTCGTTTACTATTCTGGATCTAGGGCAATTTTTACAGTGGCAAAAACTTGTTTGAATTGGTTAAACGGAAAGAGGGTTTCGAGACGAAACTCCAAGCGCTTGAATCGCCTGATTCTGATAAACGAGCGAAAAGTTAGACTAAAACGAAAATCGGATCAAAAATCGCGATCTGAAAAATCGCGGATTTAATCCGAGAAAAAGAAAAACGACGAACGTTCGTTAAAACGAACGAACGGACGAACGCTCGCTAATTAAATAAACCGGAAAAACCGATCTATTTAAAAAAACCGAAACTAGAAAAATGAACAAAACCGTCGGAAAAACCAAACGGTTTTTCGAGAAAAATCGGAGGCGAAAAAAAAACTACCTCCGGCGACTCCGGCGAACGGCGGCGCTCCGGAGGCGGCGGCGGGGCGGCGGCGGCACGGGCGGGCGGCGGCGGGGGCGGGCGGCGGCGCGGCGGCGACGGCGGGGCCGGCTAGGGTTAGGGTTTTCGGGCGGGGGCACGGCTGGGCTTGGCCTGGGGCCTCGGGGCGCTTATAAGAGGCTCGGCTAGGAGGAGTCCCGGCCGGTTATGGCCCAAGGTCGGTTCGGACTTTTTTTAAAATAATTACGCTCGAAAAAAAACAAAAGAAATACTAAACCGACTCCAAAAATCCCGAAATAAAATTTCCCCGACTTCTAAAATCAAGCCGCACAGGATGAACATTTATTTGGGGCCTAAATGCAATTTATAAAAACGCGCATTTTTCCTAAATTCAAATAAAATAGCAAATAAAACCAAAATAAAATCTTATTTGATTTTTTATTAAATACTCAATATTTCTTTATTTTGGGAAAGTCATTTTATTCCCTCTCTCATATTTTTGTAATAGAAATAATTGAAGAGAAAATAAATAAAATCAAATGATCCTATTTTCAAAATTTGAGACAAACTCAAATATGAAAATAACGAAATCCCCAACTCTCTCCGAGGGTCCTTGAGTTGCGTGAAATTTCTAGGATCAACAAAAATGCAATAAATATGATATGCAATGGTGATCTAGTGTATAACATATTCCAAATTGAAAAATTGGGATGTTACAAGGAATTACCATAATTGTTAGAGGAATTACTAGGAAACGGCCTAGAATTGAAATTGCTTCTATACGCGTTATTACCAAAATTGTTCCTACCAACGAAATTCACATCCATAGATTCATTATTATTCTCAATCAAGGTAGACAAAGGCATATCATTAGGATCAGTAGGAGCACTCTTATTAGCAAACAATTTCATAAGTTCATCCATCTTTCCACTCAAAACATTGATCTCTTCAATTGCATGCACTTTTTTATAGTAGATCTTTCATGTGCCATTGAGAGTAATTAACCATAATATTATCTAGGAGTTTGGTAGCTTATCGTTAAGTGATTTCCATAAAAGTGCCTCCCGCGGCCGAATCTAAAAGATTTCTAGAAGCAAAATTCAAGCCGGCATAAAAATTCTGTATAATCATCCAAAGATTCAAACCATGTGTAGGGCAATTACGTATCATTAATTTCATCCTCTCCCAAGATTGTGCAACATATTCATGATCAAGTTGCTTAAAATTCATAATATCGTTTCTAGGGGAGATGATCTTAGCAGGAGGAAAATACTTAGAGATAAAAGCATCTTTGCACTCATTCCATGAATCACTACTATTTTTAGGCAAAGACGAAAACCAAGATTTAGCACGATCTCTAAGCGAAAACGGAAATAGCTTCAATTGAACGATATCATTATCCATATCTTTCTTCTTTTGCATATCACACAAATCAACAAATTTGTTTAGATGGGTAGCGGCATCTTCAATAGGAAGGCCAGAAAACGGATCTTTCATGACAAGATTTAGCAAAGCAGCATTAATTTCACAAGATTCGGCATCGGTAAGAGGAGCAATCGGAGTGCTAATAAAATCATTATTGTTGGTATTGGTAAAGTCACACAATTAAGTATTATCTTAAGCCATCGTGACAAGCAATCAATCCAACACGCAAGCAAACAAGAAATGGAAAAAAGGCAAATAGAAAAAGAGAAGGGGAGCAGAGAGAGAGGGAGAGAGGAAAAGAGGGTGAATAAAACGGCAAGGGTGAAGTGGGGTAGAGGAAAATGAGAGGCAAATGGCAAATAATGTAATGCGAGGGATAAGAGTTTGTGATGGGTACTTGGTAATGGCGCCAGAAATGACTCGTTGTGGGAGTAAAATCCTGACTTGACTTGGGGCAAATCTCCCCGGCAATGATGCCAGAAATCCTTCTTTCTACCTCTTGAGCACTGCGTTGGTTTTCCCTTGAAGAGGAAAGGGTGATGCAGCAAAGTAGCATAAGTATTTCCCTTAGTTTTTGAGAACCAAGGTATGAATCCAGTAGGAGATCACGGTCACGACCCACGCACCTACACAAACAAATAAGAACCTCGCAACCAACACGATAAAGGGGTTGTCAATCCCTTCACGGTCACTTACGAGAGTGAGATCTGATAGATATGATAAGATAATATTTTTGGTATTTTTATGATTAAGAGAAATAAAAGATGCAAGTAAAATAAATAGCAAAGGAAATAACTAAGTATTGGAAGAATAATATGATGAAAGATAGACCCGAGGGCCATAGGTTTCACTAGTGGCTTCTCTCAAGAGCATAAGTTTTACGGTGGGTAAACGAATTACTGTCGAGCAATTGATAGAATTGAGCATAGCTATGAGAATATCTAGGTATGGTCATGTATATAGGCATCATGTCCGAGACAAGTAGACCAAAATGATTCTGCATCTACTACTATTATTCCACACATCGACCGCTATCCAGCATGCATCTAGAGTAGTAAGTTCAAGAGAACAGAGTAATGCTTTAAGTAAGATGACATGATGTAGAGGGATAAACTCATGCAATATGATATAAATGCCATCTTTTTATCCTCGATGGCAACAATACAATACGTATCGGTTCCCTTTCTATCACTGGGATCGAACACCACAAGATTGAACCCAAAGCTAAGCACTTCTCCCATTGCAAGAAAGATCAATCTAGTAGGCCAAACCAAACTGATAATTCGAAGAGGCTTGCAAAGATAAACCAATCATACATAAAAGAATTCAGAGGAGAATCAAATATTGTTCATAGATAAACTGGATCATAAACCCACAATTCATCGGATCTCGACAAACACACCGCAAAAGAAGATTACATCGAATAGATCTCCAAGAAAATCGAGGAGAACTTTGTATTGAGATCCAAAGAGAGAGAAAAAGCCATCTAGCTACTAGCTATGGACCCGTAGGTCTGAAGTAAACTACTCACACATCACCGGAGAGGCCATGGAGTTGATGTAGAGGCCCTCCGTGATCAATGCCCCCTCCGATGGAGCTCCGAAAAAGGCCCCGAGATGGGATTTCTCGAGTACAGAAGGTTGCGGCGGTGGAATTAGGTTTTCGTGGTGCTCCTGGATGTTTAGGGGGTACGTGGATATATATAGGAGGAATAAGTACGTCGGTGGAGCAACGGAGGGCCCACGAGGGTGGAGGGCGCGCCCAGGGGGGTAGGCACGCCCCCTGCCTCGTGCCTTCCTCCCTTGTATCTTGGCGGCCACTCCAAGTCTCCTGGATCACGTTTGTTGAGGAAATCACATTCCCGAAGGTTTCATTCCGTTTGGACTTCGTTTGATATTCCTTCTCTTTGAAACCCTAAAATAGGCAAAAAAAACAGCAATTTGGGCTGGGCCTCCGATTAGTAGGTCAGTCCCAAAAATGATATAGAATTGTAGAATAAAGCCCATTAACATCCAAAATAGATAATATAATAGCATGGAGCAATCAAAAATTATAGATACGTTGGAGACGTGTCAGTTATGAAACAAAAAAACCCTCGAGGCGGGCAGATATTTTTGAGAGGGGGAGCCTCGTGGAGCCCAATGTACTATGCGAATGTGTGCGCGACAGGTGCACCGGCGTGGCACACGGTTAGTTTGAGTGAACCGTGTCTGTTGCGTCATCCGACTTATCTAATGTTCAGAAATTTGGCAAAAAATAACGCGAGAGAGGGTCAGAACACGAACACACTTGCATGTGGACCAAATTTATGTATCAAAACGGTGGTTTGATTTTCAAATACCAAATGCAACTTCGATGTGGCACCTCTCTCACAAAGCGCACTGTATTGCTTGCCCCCACCACCCCTCGTGTCAGCACGAAGGGAATCCTAAGCTATGAATGCATGCCCCCTCCCCCCCAACCGAGGATCACCCTAGCGAAGTGCGAAGTAGCTAGCAGCCCCCCTCCTCCCATGTGTCGGCACAAAGGGAATCCTAAGCTATGAATGCATCCCCCCAACTAAGGTTCATTCACCTAGCAAAGTGCGAAGTAGCTAGAAGGCCCCCTCCCTCATGTCGGCACGAAGGTAATCCTAAGCTATGAATGCATACCCCCAACCGAGGTTCACCTAGCAAAGTGCGAAGTAGCTAGAAGCCCCCCTCGTGTCGGCATGAAGGCATTCCTAAGCTATGAATGCATGCCCCCCAACCGAGGTTCACCTAGCAAAGTGTGAAGTAGCTAGCAGCCCCCTCCCTCATGTCGGCATGAAGGGAATCCTAAGCTATGAATGCATGCCCCCCAACCGAGGTTCACCCTAGAAAAGTGCGAAGTAGCTAGCAGCACCCCTCCCTCATGTCGACACGAAGGGAATCCTAAGCAATGAATGCATGCCCCCTTGACCAAGGTTCACCCTAGCAAAGTGCAAACTATCTAGAAGCCCCCCTCTCGTGTCGGCATGAAGGGAATCCTAAGCTATTAATGCATGCCCCCTCCCCTCAACCGAGGTTCACCTAGCAAAGTGCAAAGTAGCTAGTAGCCCCCACCCCCCTCGTGTCGCCATGAAGGGAATCCTATGTTATGAATGCATGACCCCCAACCGAGGTTCACCTAGCAAAGTGCGAAGTAGCAACCCCCCCCCCCCACACACACAAACACTTTCAGTCGGCGGGCTAGAGAGGCATATATCTCACCAAGATGGATCGTAAAATGGACCAAGAATAATCCACCTTGGTCGTACAACCTCTCTCTTGTTGTTGGTCAAAGTGATGGCCGTCCATGCGACCCCGGAGATGGGCTAGCTCGCCAATAATCACGCAAGTAGCTAGTCCCCCAAGACAACTACTGCATGCGTGTGGCCCAAACATATGTATGGAGAGGTGTGTTTTTGAGTAACAATGGAACAACTTTGATGTGGCACCGTGATTTCAAACTAGAAATCCCCAGGCCGAGTGAGGGTTAGGTTGACGATGCATATGTATGTTACACCACACTTCAAGCCAACGACGGGGATTCATGCATGCACGCGTGCATAGTATATGCACTCAAACTTAATTAGGTCTGAATCTCACCATGACCTATACTACGATAACACGAACCAAATGAAGAATCTGCCATGGTAACCTATCTTGTTGTTGGTCAGGTGATCATGGATGCCCACGCAGGCCCTCGAATATATAGGCTTGTCGCTGATAACCACACGAGGGAGTGTACCGTTCAAAGGCAACCACTACATGCATATGTATGGAGGTGATGCATGCATGCATGTTTGAATACACAACATTGATGTGGCACGTGTGTCAAAAATCGTACACTAGCTCCCCACACAGAGCGAGATCGATTCATGATGTGTCATTGTACTAGCCTCTTCGACTCGATGGGAGGGGTTCATGCATACACATACATGTGTGTGTGCTCAAGCTGTATCATTCATGTCATCCCAGAGAAAAAATAATAATCCCCTCCTAAGTCAAATTAACCTCTCTTGTTGTCAGCCAAAAAGTAGTGATGGACCAAGCGGGCCCACAAATGGAAAGCATCGATATCGCTGATAACCGCTTAAGTGGGTGCGAGAGGACAACCACCACCGCTTTGCATGTGGGCCAAACACATATATGTTGAATACCCAAAATGCACAACTTTGATGTGCCACATGCCTCAAAAACCCTAAACCATGCACCCACACAGAGCAAGGTTCATATCAAGCCTACTATATATGATGGTCCCCTTTCCCCCTCTTCACCGCATACTATATGCTCCTGCCATAATATATGTAACCCAAAAGAATCCTCATCGATGGTGAAATTAATTAACCTCTCCCGATGTAGGTCAAAGTGATGCATGCATGCATCGACGATGGCCCCGTGGGCCGACAGATGGAAGCATCACACGTAAGTGTCCTAGCTAGGATATGCATGTGGCCCAAAAAGGTGTTGTGTGATGTTTGAGTAACCAATTTCACAATTTTGATGTGGCACGTGCCTCGGAAACCAAAAAGTCCCGACACTGAGTGAGGTGTACTTGTTCATGGACGCGTACGTATAGTATATATGCTAGTCCCCTCCCACCTCTTCGACGCGTACTATATACCACCATAACACAAATAAAATAGATTCTACCTTGCTAGTAAAATTAACCTCATTGTTGGTTGTTCGTCAAAGTGATGGACGACGACCTCGCGGGCCCACAGAAAGCGCCACACGCGAGTATCGAGTGTCGTGTAGGACAACCATCGACTGCCTGTTGATACATCCATTTTGCATCATGCTTTTATATCGATATTTATTGCATTATGGGCTGTTATTACACATTATGTCACAATACTTATGGCTATTCTCTCTTATTTTACAGGGTTTACATGAAGAGGGGGAATGCTGACAGCTGGGATTCTGGGCTGGAAAAGGAGCAAATATTAGAGACCTATTCTGCACAGCTCCAAAATTCATGAAACTTCACGGAAGTTATTTCCAGAATATAAAAAAAATATTGAGCGAAGAAAGTTCCAGAGGGGGCCACACCCTGGCCACGAGGGTGGGGGCGCGCCCCCTGCCTCGTGGGCCATCCTCTGCTATATTAGGTCTTTTCATCTGAGAAAAAAATAATAAGCAAGATTTGGGGAAGAAACTCTGCCGCCATGAGGTGGAACCTTGGCGAAACCAATCTAGGGCTCCGGCAGAGCTGTTCTGCCGGGGAAACTTCCTCCGGGAGGGGGAAATCATCACCAACGATCTTCTCATTGGGAGGGGGTCAATCTTCATCAACATCTTCACCAGCACCATCTCATCTCAAACCCTAGTTCATCTCTTGTATCCAATCTTTGTATCCAAACCTCAGATTGGTACCTGTGGGTTGCTAGTAGTGTTGATTACTCCTTGTAGTTGATGCTAGTTGGTTTACTTGGAGGAAGATCATATGCTCAGATCCATTATGCATATTAATACCCCTCTAATTATGAATATGAATATGCTTTGTGAGTAGTTACGTTTGTTCCCGAGGACATGGGAGAAGTCTTGCTATAAGTAGTCATGTGAATTTGGTATCCGTTCGATATTTTGATAAGATGTATGTTGTCATCCCTCTAGTGGTGTCATGTGAACGTCGACTACATGACACTTCACCATTGTTTGGGCCTAGAGGGAGGCATTGGGAAGTAATAAGTATATGATGGGTTGCTAGAGTGACATAAGCTTAAACCCTAGTTTATGTGTTGCTTCGTAAGGGGCTGATTTGGATCCATATGTTTCAAGCTATGGTTAGGTTCCCCTTAATACTTCTGTTGTAGTTGCGGATGCTTGCAATAGGGGTTAATCATAAGTGGGATGCTTGTCCAAGTAAGGAAAGTACCCCAAGCACCGGTCCACCCACATATCAAGTTATCAAAGTACCGAACGCAAATCATATGAACGTGATGAAAACTAGCTTGACGATAATTCCCATGTGTCCTCAGGAGCGCTTTCCATCATATAAGAGTTTATCCAGGCTTGTCCTTTGCTACAAAAAGGATTGGTCAATCTTGCTGCACCTTATTTACTTTTATTACTCGCTACTTGTTACAAATTACCTTATCACAAAACTATCTGTTACCGATAATTTCAGTGCTTGCAGAGAATACCTTACTGAAAACTACTTATCATTTCATTCTGCTCCTCGTTGGGTTCGACACTCTTACTTATCGAAAAGGCTACGATAGATCCCCTACACTTGTGCGTCATCAAGACTCTTTTCTGGCGCCGTTGCCGGGGAGTGAAGCGCCTTTGGTAGGTGGAATTTGGTAAGGAAAAATTTATATAGTGTGCTGAAATTTACTGTCACTTGTTACTATGGAACATAATCCTTTGATGGGCTTGTTTGGGTTATCATCACCCCGACCAGTAGAGCAAAGAGTTGCTCCTCAACCTACTGAACCTACTAAAAATGTTTACTTTGAAATTCCTTCGGGTATGATAGAGAAACTGCTAGCTAATCCTTTTGTAGGAGATGGAACACTGCATCCCGATTTACACCTAATCTATGTGGATGAAGTTTGTGGATTATTTAAGCTTGCAGGTATGCCCGAGGATGTTATCAAGAAGAAGGTCTTCCCTTTGTCTTTGAAGGGAGAGGCATTGACATGGTAGAGGCTATGTGATGATATGGGATCATGGGACTACAAGCGATTGAAATTGGAATTTCATCATAAGTTTTATCATATGCATCTTGTTCATCATGATCGTAATTATTAATATAATTTTTGGCCTCGCGAAGGAGAAAGCATCGCTCAAGCTTGGGGGAGGCTTAAGTCAATGTTATATTCATGCCCCGATCATGAGCTCTCAAGAGAAATGATTATTCAAAATTTTTATGCTCGGCTTTCTCTTAGTAATCGCTCCATGCTCGATACTTCTTGTACTGGATCTTTTATGATGAATACTATTGAATTCAAATGGAATTTATTGGAAAGAATTAAACGCAACTCTGGAGATTGGGACCTCGACGAAGGTAAGGAGTCAGGTATAACACCTAAGTTTGATTGTGTTAAATCTTTTATGGATACCGGTGCTTTCCGTGAATTTAGCACTAAATATGGACTTGACTCTGAGATAGTAGCTTATCTCTGTGAAACCTTTGCTACTCATATTGATCTCCCGAAGGAGAAGTGGTTTAAATATAGTCCTCCCATTGAGGTAAAAGCAGTTGCGCCTATTAAAGTTGAAGAAAATACTATCACTTATGATGATCCTGTTGTTCCTGCTGCTTATATTGAGAAACCACCTTTCCTTGTTAGAATAAAGGATCATGCTAAAGCTTTAACTATGGTTAACAAAAGTAATATTGAGACACACAAACCCCCTGAGCAAATTAAAGTTGAACCTAAAATTGCTATGGTGAAAGATCTCTTGGCCGATAATATTGACGGGCATGTTATTTACTTCTGCAATGAAGCTGCTAGAATTGCTAGACCAGATGCTAAAAATAAACGTAGGCCTGTTGTAGGCATGCCTGTTATTTCTGTTAAAATAGGAGATCATTGTTATCACGGTTTATGTGATATGGGTGCTAGTGCAAGTGCAATACCTCATTCCTTATACAAAGAAATTATACATGATATCGCACCTGCTGAGATAGAAGATATAATTGTTACCATTAAACTTGCCAATAGAGATACTATTTCACCAATTGGGATTGTTAGAGATGTTGAATTCTTGTGTGGGAAAGTTAAATATCCTGCTGATTTTCTTGTTCTTGGTTCCCCACAATATGACTTTTGTCCCATTATATTTGGTAGACCCTTCTTGAATACTGTTAATGCTAAGATAGACTGCAGTAAGGATATTGTTTCTATTGGTTTACGGGATATGTCTCATGAGTTTAATTTTGCTAAATTTAGTAGACAACCCCGTGATTAGGAATTTCTTAGTAAAGATGAAATTATTGGTCTTGCTTCTATTGTCGTGCCTCCTACTGATCCTTTAGAACAATATTTGCTAGACCATGAAAATGATATGTTTATGAATAAAAGAAGGGAAATAGATGAAGTGTTCTTTAAACAGGGACCTATTTTGAAACACAACTTGCCTATTGAAATCCTAGGGGATCCTCCTCCACCCAAGGGTGATCCCGTATTTGAGCTTAAACCATTGCCTGATACTCTTAAATATGCTTATCTTGATGAAAAGAAGATATATCCTGTTATTATTAGTGCTAACCTTTCAGAGCATGAATAAGAGAGATTATTGAAAACCCTGAAGAAGCACCGTGCTGCTATCGAATATACTCTTGATGATCGTAAGGGCATTAGTCCCACTCTATGTCAACACAAAATAAATTTGGAGAAAGATGATGAACTAGGAATTGATCACCAACGACGGCTAAATCCTAAGATGAAAGAAGTGGTAAGAAAGGAAATACTAAAACTCCTTGAGGCAGGTATAATTTATCCCATTGCTGATAGTCAGTGGGTAAGCCCTGTCCATTGTGTCCCTAAGAAGGGAGGTATTACTGTCATCCCTAATGATAAAGATGAATTGATTCCACAAAGAATTATTACAGGTTATAGGATGGTAGTTGATTTCTGCAAATTAAATAAAGCCACTAAAAAGGATCATTACCCTTTGCCTTTTATTGATCAAATGCTAGAAAGATTATCCAAACATACACATTTTTGCTTTCTATATGGTTACTCTGGTTTCTCTCAAATACCCGTGTCAGCTGATGATCAGGAAAAGACTACTTTTACTTGCCCTTTCGGTACCTTTGCTTATAGATGTATGCCTTTTGGTTTATGTAATGCACCTGCTACCTTTCAAATATGTATGATGGCTATATTCTCTGACTTTTGTAAAAAGAATTGTGAAGTTTTTATGGATGATTTCTCTGTTTATGGATCCTCTTTTGATGATTGCTTGAGCAACCTTGATCGAGTTTTGCAGAGATGTGAAGAAACTAACCTTGTCTTGAATTGGGAGAAGTGCCACTTTATGGTTAATGAAGGTATTGTCTTGGGGCATAAAATTTCTGAAAGAGGTATTGAAGTTGACAAAGCTAAAGTTGATGCTATTGAAAAGATGCCATGTCCCAAGGACATCAAAGGTATAAGAAGTTTCCTTGGTCATGCCGGTTTTTATAGGAGGTTCATTAAGGACTTCTCAAAAATTTCCCGGCCTATGACTAACCTATTACAAAAAGATATTCCTTTTGTCTTTGATGATGATTGTGTAGACGCATTTGAAATACTTAAGAAAGCCTTGATTTCTGCACCTATTGTTTAGCCACCTAATTGGAATTTACCATTTGAAATTATGTGTGATGCTAGTGATTATGCTGTAGGGGCTATTCTAGGTCAAAGAGTTCATAAAAATTAAATGTTATTCAATATGCTAGTAAAACTGTAGACAATGCCCAGAGAAATTATGCTACTACTGAAAAGGAATTCTTAGCAGTTGTATTTGCTTGTGATAAGTTCAGACCTCATATTGTTGATTCTTAAGTAACTATTCACACTGATCATGCTACTATTAAATATCTTATGGAAAAGAAAGATGCTAAACCTAGACTTATTAGATGGGTTCTCTTGCTACAAGAATTTGATTTGCATATTATGGATAGAAAGGGAGCTGAGAACCCCGTTGCAGACAACTTGTCTAGGTTAGAAAATGTTCTTGATGACCCACTACCTATTGATGATAGCTTTCCGGATGAACAATTAAATGTCATAAATGCTTCTCGTACTGCTCCATGGTATGCTGATTATGCTAATTACATTGTTGCTAAATTTATACCACCTAGTTTCACATACCAGCAAAAGAAAAAGTTTTTCTATGATTTATGCCATTACTTCTGGGATGACCCACATCTTTATAAAGAAGGAGTAGACGGTGTTATTAGACGTTGTGTACCTGAGCATGAACAGGAACAGATCCTACGCAAGTGTCACTCCGAAGCTTATGGAGGACACCATGCTGGAGATAGAACTGCACATAAGGTACTGCAATCCAGTTTTTATTGGCCTACTCTCTTCAAGGATGCCCGTAAGTTTGTCTTATCTTGTGATGAATGTCAAAGAATTGGTAATATTAGTAGACATCAAGAAATGGCTATGAATTATTCACTTGTTATTGAACCATTTGATGTTTGGGGCTTTGATTATATGGGACCTTTTCCTTCCTCTAATGGGTATATACACATATTTTAGTTGCTGTTGATTACATTACTAAGTGGGTAGAAGCTATTCCAACTAGTAGTGCTGATCATAACACCTCTATTAAGATGCTTAAAAAGTTATTTGTCTAAGGTTCGGAGTCCCTAGATACTTAATGACTGATGGTGGTTCACATTTTATTCATGGTGCCTTTCGTAAAATGCTTGCTAAGTATGATGTTAATCATAGAATTGCATCTCCATATCACCAACAGTCTAGTGGTCAAGTAGAATTCAGTAACAGAGAGCTCAAATTAATTTTGCAAAAGACTGTTAATAGTTCTAGAAAGAATTGGTCCAAGAAACTTGATGATGCATTATGGGCTTATAGAACTGCATATAAAAATCCTATGGGTATGTCTCCGTATAAAATGGTTTATGGAAAAGCATGCCACTTACCTCTCGAATTATAACATAAGGCATATTGGGCTATTAAAGATCTCAACTATGACTTTAAACTTGCTGGTGAGAAGAGGCTTTTTGACATTAGCTCACTTGATGAATGGAGAACCCAGGCTTATGAAAATGCCAAGCTGTTTAAAGAAAAAGTTAAAAGATGGCATGATAAATGGATACAAAAGCGTGAGTTTAATGTAGGTGATTATGTATTGCTATACAACTCACGTTTAAGATTTTTTGCAGGCAAACTTCTCTCTAAATGGGAAGGTCCTTATGTCATCGAGGAGGTCTACCGTTCCGGTGCCATAAAAATCAACAACTTCGAAGGCACAAATCCGAGGGTGGTAAACGGTCAAAGAATCAAACATTATACCTCAGGTAATCCTAGAAATGTTGAAACTAATGTTATTGAAACCATAACCCCGGAGGAATACATAAGGGACACTTTCCGGAACGTTTCAGACTCCGAAAAGGAATAGGTATGTGGTACGGTAAGTAAACCGACTCCAAAACAGTTCTAATGGCAATTTTTCTCCGTTTTGGAATATTTAAGAAATAGGAAAATAAGAAGCAGACCAGAAAAGACATGAGGCTTCCACAAGGGTGGAGGGCATGCCCCCTGCCTCGTGGGCACCTCGTGTGCTCTCCGGACTCTGTTTTCTTGCACGATACTTCTTTTGGTCGATAAAAATTCACTATATAATCTCCCGAAGGTTTTGACCACCGTATCACACAAACATCTCTTGTCTTTGTTTCGAGCTGTTTTTCTGACAGATCTAGGTCGCCATGTCGTCTTCAAGTGCCCCCAAGGACAAGTTCTTCGAGAAGGTCTTCAACCCCTACCTCGCGGAGGTGCTGCAACACCCTCAAACCATTGAGATGCGTGAGGGGTTGTTGCACATCCGTGATGTTGAGGGACCAAGGAGGACCGAAAGCGTGGAGACAAGGCTCGAGGCGATGGAGCAACAAGTTTTCAAGTGTCAGGAGATGATGGAGCATGGACTCGACTCCAATCACATAATGATCACGAAGTTCACCAACAACCACAAGCTGGACGCCAAGGACATTGGGGAGCCCATCTTCAAGCTTCATGAGAAAATCGAGCACCTCCAAGCCCAGATCTATGACCTACAAAACCAAAACTGTGAGTATGAATATAGATTCAAGAGGATGAGTTTGGCTGAAGATTTGAGGATTTCGGAGACTCGATCATCCTTCTATGATGGTGAGCCTATGCCTTGGAAGAGGAACGACAAGCCTACATCATCAATAACTCCATCTCCTTCACCGGAAAAAGAGATATAATCACATGGGTATGGACACTCCCCTTGGCAACTGCCAAGCTTGGGGGAGTGCCCCGGTATCGTATCACCATCACTTTTATCTTTACCGTTTTTCTGAGTTTGATCCTTTTGATAATATCTTGATCTAGTAGAATAAAATTTTAGTATGATCTAGTTGTGAGTTTTGCTTTATGATCTTCGTATGTAATCGAGTCCGTGAGCTATATATAATAAAGATTAGTGTTGAGTAAAGGGCTTGATTATGTTGCTATGATCTAGAGGGAATAAAATAAAAGAGAAGAAATAAAAAGAAAAAAAAGATCATCTAGATCTTATGGAGAGTAGTGACTTCACATATAAAGAGTATGATGAATAAAAATTATTGAGGGTTGACAAACATAGTTTTGGTCATCGTTGCAATTAATAGGAAGTAATAAAGAAAGAGAGGTTCACATATAAATATACTATCTTGGACATCTTTTATAATTGTGAGCACTCATTAAAGTATGATAAGCTAGAGAGTTGACGTTGGACAAGGAAGACAACATAATGGGTTATGATTTCTTACATCTGAGATAAATTATATTGTCATGGATCATCCAACATGTTGAGATTGCCTTTCCCTCTCTTGCTAGCCAATTTCTTTGCACCAAGTAGAGATACTACTTGTGCTTCCAAATATCCCTAAACCCGTTTTTTCCACGAGAGTACACCATATCTACCTATGGATTGAGTAAGATCCATCAAGTAAGTTATCATCGTTGCAAGCAATAAGAATTGCGCTCTAAATATGTATGACTTATTAGTGTGGAGAAAATAAGCTTTATACTATCTTGTGATATGGAAGAAATAAAAGCGAAGGACTGCATAATAAAGGTCCATATCACAAGTGGCAATATAAAGTGACATTCTTTCGCATTAAGATTTCGTGCATCCAACCATGAAAGCACATGACAACCTCTGCATCCCTCTACGAAGGGCCTATCTTTTATTCTTGTCTTATACTTCATGCAAAGAGTCATGGTGATCTTCACCTTTCCTTTTTACATTTTATCCTTTGCCAAGCACAATGTGTTGGAAAGATCCTGATATATATGGCTAATTGGATGTGGGTTTTCATGAACTATTATTGTTGACATTACCCTTGAGGCAAAACGTTGGGAGGCAAAACTATAAGCCCCTATCTTTCTCTGTGTCCGATTAAAACTTCATACCCATAAATATTGCGTGAGTGTTAGCAATTGCGAAAGATTAAATGATAGTTGAGTATGTTGGCTTGCTGAAAAGCTCTTATATTGACTCTTTCCTATGTTATGATAAATTGCAATTGCTTCAATGACTGAGATTATAGTTTGTTAGTTTTCAATGAAGTTTCTGATTCATACTTGAGTATGTGAATGAATTGTTACTTTAGCATAAGAGATCATTTGACAATATATATATATATATGTTGCTATTCTAAGAATGATCATGATGCCCTCATGTCCGTATTTTATTTTATCCACACCTCTATCTCTAAACATGTGGACATATTTTTCGATTTCGGCTTTCGCTTGAGGACAAGCGAGGTCTAAGCTTGGGAGAGTTGATACGTCCATTTTGCATCATGCTTTTATATCGATATTTATTGCATTATGGGCTGTTATTACACATTATGTCACAATACTTATGCCTATTCTCTCTTATTTTACAAGGTTTACATGAAGAGGGGGAATGCCGGCAACTGTTAGAGACCTATTCTTCACAGCTCCAAAAGTCCTAAAACTTCACGGAAGTTATTTATAGAATATATAAAAAATATTGAGCAAAGAAAGTTCCAGAGGGGGGCCACACCCTGGCCATGAGGGTAGGGGGCGCGCCCCCCTGCCTCGTGGGCCCCCTGGTGGACCTCTGATGCCCATCTTCTGCTATATGAGGTCTTTTCGTCCGAGAAAAAATAATAATCAAGCTTTGGGGAAGAAGCTCCGCCTCCACGAGGCGAAACCTTGGCGGAACCAATCTAGGGCTCCGGCAGAGCTGTTCTACCGGGGAAACTTTCCTCCGGGAGGGGGAAATAATCACCACCGTCATCACCAATGATCCTCTCATCGGGAGGGGGTCAATCTCCATCAAAATCTTCACCAACACCATCTTAACCCAAACCCTAGTTCATCTCTTGTATCCAATCTTTGTATCCAAACCACACATTGGTACCTGTGGGTTGCTAGTAGTGTTGATTACTCCTTGTAGTTGATGCTAGTTGGTTTACTTGGTGGAAGATCATATGCTCAGATCCATTATGCATATTAATACCCCTCTGATTATGAACATGAATATGCTTTGTGAGTAGTTACGTTTGTTCCTGAGGACATGGGAGAAGTCTTGCTATAAGTAGTCATGTGAATTTGGTATCCGTTCGATATTTTGATAAGATGTATGTTGTCATCCCTCTAGTGGTGTCATGTGAACGTCGACTACATGACACTTCACCATTGTTTGGGCCTAGAGGGAGGCATTGGGAAGTAATAAGTAGATGATGGGTTGCTAGAGTGACAGAAGCTTAAACCCTAGTTTATGCGTTGCTTCGTAAGGGGCTGATTTGGATCTATATGTTTCATGCTATGGTTAGGTTTACCTTAATACTTCTGTTGTAGTTGAGGATGCTTGCAATAGGGGTTAATCATAAGTGGAGTGCTTGTCCAAGGAAGAACAGTACCCAAGCACCGGTCCACCCACATATCAAATTATCAAAGTACCAAACGTGATGAAAACTAGCTTGACGATAATTTCCATCTGTCCTCGGGAGCGCTTTCCTTCATATAAGAGTTTGTCTAGGCTTGTCCTTTGCTACAAAAAGGATTGGGCCATCTTGCTGCACCTTATTTACTTTTATTACTTGCTACTCATTACAAATTACCTTATCACAAAACTATCTGTTACCGATAATTTCAGTGCTTGCAGAGAATACCTTACTGAAAACTGCTTATCATTTCCTTCTGCTCCTCGTTGGGTTCGACACTCTTACTAATCAAAAAGGCTACGATAGATCCCCTACACTTGTGGGTCATCACCTGTGGCCAAAACATTTATGTATGACAGGGTTGTGTAATGTTTTAAATAACGAGTTCACGACTCTGATGTGGCACCGGCCTGCCTAACAAAACGGCCAACCCACACGGTGGCTCACAACTCGTAGTGTACTGCGAGCCACCCACTGTGACTCCCCCGATTCAATCATACACTAATCATACATGCAAACATGTACGATCAAGATCAGGGACTCATGGGAAGATACCACAACACAACTCTAAAAATAAAATAAGTCATACAAGCATCATATTACAAGCCAGGGCCTCAAGGGCTCGAATACAAGAGCTCGATCATAGACGAGTCAACAGAAGTGACAATATCTGAGTACAGACATAAGTTAAACAAGTTGCCATAAGATGGCTAGCGCAAACTGGGATACAGATAGAAAGAGGTGCATGCCTCCTGCCTGGGATCCTCCTAAACTACTCCTGGTCGTCGTCAGTGGCCCGCATGTAGTAGTAGGCACCTCCAGTGTAGTAGGAGTCGTCGTCGACGGTGGCGTCTGGCTCCTGGACTCCAATGTCTGGTCGCAACAACTAGGTATAGAAAGGGGAAAAGGGGGGAGCAAAGCAACCGTGAGTACTCATCCAAAGTACTCGCAAGCAAGGAGCTACACTACATATGCATTGGTATCAATGAAAGGGGTAGTATATGTGGACTAAACCGCAGAATGCCAGAATAAGAGGGGTGTAGCTAGTCCTATCGAAGACTACGCTTCTGGCAGCCTCCATCTTGAAGCATAAGAATAGAGTAGATGGTAAGTTAACCAAGTATCATCGCATAGCATATTCCTACCCGGCGATCCTCCCCTCGCCGCCCTGTGAGAGAGCGATCACCGGGTTGTATCTGGCACTTGGAATGGTGTATTTTATTAAGTATCCAGTTCTAGTTGTCATAAGGTCAAGGTACAACTCCGGGTCGTCCTTTTACCGAGGGACACAGCTATTCGAATAGATAAACTTCCCTGTAGGGGTGCACCATATAACCCAACACGCTCGATCCCCTTTGGCTGGACACACTTTCCTGGGTCATGCCCGGCCTCAGAAGATCAACACGTCATAGCCCCACCTAGGCACAACAGAGAGGTCAGCACGCCGGTCTAAATCCTATGGCGCAGGGGTCTGGGCCCATCGCCCATTTCACACCTGCATGTTGCGTGGGCAGCCGGAAGCAGACCTAGCCTCCCTAATACAAGAGCAGGTGTTCCCGTCCAATCCGGCGCACGCCGCTCAGTCACTGACATCAAGAAGGCTTCGGCTGATACCACGACGTCGAGTGCTCATAACTGTTCCCGCATAGTTGGTTAGTGCATATAGGCCAGAGGCCAGACTCAAATCAAATACCAAGATCTCGTTAAGCATGTTATTTGAAGTAACCGCGGACGCCGACTAGGGCCAGGCCCACCTCTCTCCTAGGTGGTCTCAACCCGCCCTGTCGCTCTACCACAAAGGTCCACTCAGAGGGCCGTCAGGACAAACGTCCTTTCGGTCCCTATCCGTGAATCACTTGTGGGTACTCTACGAGCCGACCCAACTTTAGTCACCACATATATCATGTATTATGTATATAAGTATATACCCGTGATCACCTCCTGAGTGATCATAGCCCGATAGTATAGCATGGAAGACGGACAAGAATGTAGGGCCACTGATGGAATACTAGCGTCCTATACTAAGCATTTAGGAATGCAGGTAAAGGTAACAACAGTAGTAGGAAAGACAGGCTATGCATCAGGATAGGATTAACGGAAAGCAGTAACATGCTACACTACTCTAATGCAAGCAGTAGAGAGAAGAATAGGCGATATCTGGTGAACAAGGGGGGGGGGCTTGCCTGGTTGCTCTGGCAAGTAGGGGTCGTCAACAACGTAGTCGATCGGGGCACCAACAGCGGCGTCAGTCTCATAGTCTACCAGAGAGAAGAGGGGGAAGAAACAATGAATACAATGCGAACAGATGCATATCGATGCATTACATGACAATTAATGGTGCTAGGAGTTCCCTAACGCAGTAGGAGGTGATACCGGCGAAGGGGGGAAACATCCGGGAAAGTATCCCTGGTGTTTCCAGTTTTTGGATAGATGAACCGGAGGGGAAAAGTTGCGTGTTCGCTGTGCTAGGGATGTGTGGTGGACAAACAGGCTGCGTATTCGGATTCGTCTCGCCGTTCTGAGCAACTTTCATGTACAAAGTTTTTCCATCCGAGCTACAGATTATTTTATATTAATTTCTAAAGATTTAAATTGCTTTAGGATTTATTTAATTATTTTAAATCAACATTATCCAGAATAGTGTATGCTGGCATCATCATGACGTCAGCAGTCAACAGAACGTTGACTGGGTCAAACTGACATGTGGGTCCCGCATGTCATACACTGTTTATTCTAATTAGGGTTTAACTAATCTAATTACTGTTTAATTAAGTAAAAATAGTTAATTAGGTTAATCTAATTAGGATTAATTAAGTTAATTAATTAATATTTTAATTATTTTTAATTTTTATTTATTTATTTTATTTATTTATTTTTAATTAAAATCATTCTGGGGCCGGGCCCACTAGTCATAGGCACAGGGGCCTTAATGGGCAGGCGGGTGCGGGCGAAGCCGCAGCCTTGCCCGGTAATGAGGCGAGGCCGGAACGGGGCCAGAGTGGGTGCGTGGGTGCCAGCGCCTGACGCGGCCAGGGGGTGGTGGAAGGGGGCCGCGCGTGGCCCGTGGCCGCGGCCGAAGCAGCGGCGCGGCGGGGCGAGGGTACAGGGCAGCGCCGACAGCGGTGGGCGGCAGGGCCTGCGAGCGGAGGCCGCGGTCGGGCTGCAGCAGCGCGGCGGCAGGCGTGTGCGGGAGCGGACGGCGGCGTGGGCGAGGGGACAGGGCGCGCGGCACGATGCGAGGCCGTGGGGGAGCGCAGCCAGAGAGGGGTGCGCGTGGGTGGCGGGGCACGTGGGCGCGCGCGGCCAGAGAGGCTGTGCAGGTGGGGGGGTGCAGGGGACTGCTCGGGCGACGGCGGTTGCAGCAGCGGTAGGGCGATGGAGGCCCGGGGTGACGGGGAACATCAGCAAGGCGAGGCCACGCGCGAGCGCACGGTCGCGGCCCGTGGCGGTTGCACGCGTGCACGACATCGCGAGGAGTAGTGCCAGGCAGCGCGGCAGCATGCGGTGTGCAGCAAGCAGAGCAGGGGAAGGAGAGGGGGAGCTCACGGGGGGGGCGTAGGGGACAGGGTAATGGGGCGTGAGGAGGAGGACGGAGACTGTGTGTCGCAGGGGAGGCAGTCCGGCGAGGACGGGCTCCGGCGAGGTCCAATCGGCGATGGACGGCGACGGAATCGTGCCCCCGATCTAAATCCAGATCGGGGGGAAGTGGGTGTCGGTGGGTTAGGGTTTCAGGGTCCAGGGGGATAAGGAGAGGAGTTGGGGCCGGCTGGCTGGGCCGGCCTGGTGGCTAGCTCGACCGGTTGGCCCAGTGGAGAGGTCGTGTTGTTTTTCTCTTTCTTTTTTGTTTCTTTTTCTTTTCTTTATTTCCTTTTTCTGTTTTATTTATTATAGAGCATTTTAGCACCTTCTAAAAAAGTGTTTTCTTTACAATAATTACCTATGTAATATTTGGCACTAACCAAACATTTTAGTTTTTTTGTTTGAAATTTTTTGATGTTTGACAAAAATTCAAATTTGAATTTGAAACGTTTTGAACTGACACGAGATTAGCGACAGTAATGGAGGTGATGTGGCATCATTATCATAGGTTCACTATAGGTTAATTATCCGGGCGTTACAACCCGCCACCCCCAGACGCGCACACCACCAATCTACCGTAACTACGATACATATTAAATTAATTATCCCACAGTGAACATACATGTTACCAAATGAGGGGCGTATTAATTTCAAAAAAATCATAGAGATCATTAAAACGTTTTAGTACATTGATTGATTGATTTTCTACGGGCATAACATGCAAAAATCAAATTTGAGCTACATGCACACGTGACAGTGCACCTAAATGGATTGCAAAAACACATGTGTCTCACTGGGTGCATGTTTTCTCCCCGTGCAACAAATTTCAAACATTATAATCTAGATTTTTAAATTCTAGTACATCCAAAACTTATTTGAAGTTCATGAAACTTATCCTGTTGTCATATGGACACCAATACAAAGTGGCATTGTACTTTTTTTGGTCAAATTTGACACCAGTCTTGATGTAATCTTTATCTAATTACAGACGGGGGATTATTAATAATTGGGAACCAATATCCCAAACAGATTATTTATTCGAACCATGAGCGTTAGACCAACAATGGATATGTGCCATGCTTCAGTTAAACAATAAAGCGGCAACATCAATCATCCAAGTAGAAAAATAATATATGTGCCGCCACGCGACCCGTGTGGCGTGCGAGTAGGTGTGAGTTGAGGGGATGCGTCCACCGCGTAGGCAGACGGAGAGGCGTGCATGCAGGTGTGTGAATTGACGGAGGCATGCTCGCTGCGCAGTGTCATCGGGAGGCGTGCGAGTAGCTGCGTGAAACTTTGGTAGGCATGCCAGCAGTACGGTGCGCAGGCTCACCGGGAGGTGAGCCACCGGTTTGACCGCCGCCCGCCTCTCTCCCACAACTCCCATTACTCCATATTATTGGTGCGCCTGAGTGGCCGCACCCCCATCCTCGCTACACACACACACACGATCCTCTCTCTCTCTCTGCCCGCATCCTCGACGCTGCTCTCAGTCCTCAAAGCCGTCAGTGTATGAGGATGCCACCGAAGTGCCTCATCGAAGGGAGTGGCGATGCCGGGGCTGCTAAAGCACCGGAGCATGGCGTGGAGATGGAGACAGAGGTTGCTGTCACCGCCCGCGAGTTATCGCTGCACCCTGACGTCATCGACGGCATCGAGCTTCCATAGCCGGAGGCAGAGTTCCACACCGACTCTGATGACCACTCCGGCGACGACTCCGATGACCACTCCAGCGATGACTCCGATGACGACGGACAACTGGTTAGTCATCTTGACCCATTTATGTGTCAAATAGATCATAGGGTTTATCTGGTTACTCCTGCCTCCCTCTTTTTGGAATAGAAATCCTATAGTTATGTTCTCCCAATCCATGAAATATGATTAAGTTTCATTAGATCCATGTAGTGTATTGATTGTTTGAATGGTACAGGTGATAAGTGATTAGTTGTTTCATCTGTGCAAATGATTTCTGCTAGTAATCCAACTAGGGTTAGTGTTCGTGCTAATAATTCCTAGGTAGGGCTTGACAATTGATTTTCAATGACCTACATATGTTTGTGCCATTATTTTCTTCAAGATTGGTCTGTACATAGACGACTGCGCTTAAAAATTGAACCATAATATCTGGATATGTATAAATAAATAGCTATAAGTTCCTAATCCTTCTCCACGACATGTAATCATTGATTTGATGCCAAATTTGTTTTACTATTTGTATAGGTGTTGTCTGTTGGCGTCCTAGGAACGGGGGTCCCCAGACTTGCCTGCCTACGGCCCGCAGCATGGCTCCACCAGTGGGCCTATATGACCCATCTTCACCAGCAAACACTCAAGACCCCCGTGAGGGGCCAAGCCTCGCGAGGCGGATGACGCAAGACCTCCTCGGGGGCGGCCTCACTATGATGGCTCGCGAGGGGCGGAGAAATCAAGGCGAGGGGCACCTTGCGATGTTCCTGTGATGCAAGCCATGACGACCAAGGCCAGGCGGGCACCAGGCGGGCGCCAGCGTGCGCTGTACTGGTTGTCTCCCTTCAAATTTGGCCGTTGTTGGATCCCTTCCCGCCTACATTTTGTAAGAGGACCAGGGCCTCTATAAATAGGACTGGACACCACAGTAGGAGGCAACTCATCTTGGAACTCATCTTGCATCGGATCCATTCCATCCTCAACCACACAAGCCCATCGAGCCCAAGAACACCTCTCCTCAGGAGGCTGATCTTCCCTTGTACTTGTTCATCCTCAGCCCAAGCGGCATTCCACCACACCACACGGGAGTAGGGTATTACACCACATCGGTGGCCCGAACCAGTATAAACCCTGTGTCCCTTGTTCTTCGGGTTCGGTGAGTTAGGTTCTGAGATCGTTGCGAGAGCGTGAGCTGGGGGGAAAGATCTTCGGGCGCACCCAAGGGTTTGAACCTCAAGTGTTTTGCCGGAACCCAAAATCCGACATTTGGCGCGCCAGGTAGGGGTGCGCTCAAGCTTTCTCTTTGTCGATCCATGTTCCGTGACTCCACCACGTCCCTGTCAGACGCTCACCGAGCTTGCACCGAGCTGCCCTGGCCGCTCGCGTCGCCGAGACAGCGCCCATTGCTGGACCTCCCCGCCATTCTCCATCAACTGTTGCCAACGCCGCTACTGGCCCGGCAGCAAACGAGCAGCAAGCTTCATCACTGCACCCCTCCGTGCGGCGGGACGGCCGCACCGCCACCCCATCGCTGACTCCGGCCGTCTCATCGTCCCATGCTCGCTGCACGCCCACCGATGCGCAGGCCGTGTTGCTCATGGTGCGCGAGCTCCTGCGTTACCGCCCAGTCGACGACCTCTATGAGGACTGGCTGGACCGCATCGCCGAGCTCGTCAGCGCCGCTGGGGGCTCTCCTGCACCATCCCTCTCACTGCCTCGCCCGCCTCCGGCTGCGGGAGACGTAGCCCACGGGGCGCCTCCACCGCCCCTGCATCAAGATGGTGCTCTTGCACCGCGACGCGCGGCACATGGAGCACCCCCACCTCCTCCGCACCAAGAAGGCGTCCTCGCCCTGAGATGTGCGGTCCTGCGACGCGATCCGCCACGCCGCGTGCCCGCGCATGAAGAAAGAAGTTGCCAAGAAGTTCCCCGACCGCAGGAAAACGCTCCTGCACTCCCTGCACCACCACGTCAAGACCGCACGCCGCCTGCAGTGGCGGTGCGCGGGTATCAAGACCAGCACCTCCACCAGGACGGGCTCCGGTGACCACAACAGGCTATCGAGGCTTCACTACCGAGCTGCGCACTGTCATTAGGCTAGGAAAGTTCAAGCTGGATCTGCCTCCGTGCTACGATGGCACCCGACCCCGCAGAGTTCCTGCAGCTCTATGAGTTGAGCACCGAGGCGGCCAACAGCGATGAAAAAGTCATGGCGAACTGGTTTCCCATGGCTCTCAAGGATGGCGCTCGCTCGTGGCTGCTGAACCTGCCCGCAAGATCAATCTCCTCCTAGGGTGAGATGCCCGACCACTTCATCGCCAACTTCCAGGGCAGTCGCGACCGCCCTCCGGCCGTGGGTGACCTGCGTCGCATCAAGAAACAGCCGGGAGAGACCCTGCAGAAGTACATCCAGCGCTTCAATAGCGTTCGCCTCAAGATCCCCAAGGTGACGGACGAGGCCATCATCTCAGCGTTTTCCGATGGCACCCGAGACGTCAAGATGAAGGAGGAGCTCGCCATCCATGACGAGTTGTGCACGGCTCTGGAGATGTTCAACATGGCGACCAAGGGCGCAAGAGCTGAGGAATGGCATCTCTCCCTCCTCGAGCTCCCTGCTGCCGACCCAGAAGAGAAGAAAGCCAAGGTCAAGGATGTGAAGCACAAGGGATTAGCCATGCTCGTGGTGGAGCCAGACACGAAGCGCGGTCGGGACCACCCCGAGTTGTCCAAAAGCAGTCCTTCGTTTTGCGCCTTCCACACCGTACACAACCACAACACCAACGATTCTCAAGAGCTTAGGGCCATCCAAGATGGACGCTTTGGTCGACACCCCGAGCTCAATGACCGGGGCAACGACCGAGGAGGACGATGAAGTGGAGGACGCTGGGACGACTGCGGCCCCCGCCAGGAGTGGCGCGACCGGCCTTGTGAGGACCACTGGCAGGAGCAACCTCGTGAGGGCACCTGGCGCAACCAGCCTTGCGAGGACTGTCCTTAGGGCAATCCTAGCCTCCCTGCGCTGTCGCCACCACCAGGAAGGAACGACGACCATCATCATGACGAGGGGGTTGGGGGCTTCCAGGAGTCACGCGCTATCACCTGCATCTTGGGCGGTGTTCAGGCCCCGGCTTCCCAGCACATCTTCAAGAAGTTTGCTCGTGAGGTGAACGCGGCCCTCCCGAGGCTCGAGGCCATGCGCCCGCTTAGGTGGTCCAAGTAAGCCATCACCTTCATCTTGTCGGACCAGCTCAAATGCGCGGCAACCGTCGGTGTCCTCCCGATGCTCTGTTCACCCGTCATCAGCAATGTCCAAGTCACTAAGACCCTCATCGACGGTGGTGCGGGTCTCAGTGTCCTATCTGTTGAGACATTTGACAGCCTTCAAGTGCCCTACAATCAGCTACAACCTACCAAGCCTTTCTCAGGGGTGACCGATGGCTCCGGCACCCCGATAGGGCAGGTCCGCCTCCCTGTCACCTTCGGCCAACGCAACAACTACCGCATCGAGCTTATCGACTTCGACGTCGCCCACATCTGTCTGCCATACAACGCCATCCTTGGGTACCCAGCATTAGCCAAGTTCATGGTAGTGACCCACCATGGCTACAACGTCCTCAAGATGCTAGGAAGTAGCGGAATCATCACAGTCCCCTGCGAAGAAAGAGATGCGGTATGCTCCCTGGAGCCCGCCTTCCAAGCCGCAGCAATCGAAGACCCCGACAGCGAGGGCGTCCAGTACCCTCCTGAGGCCGTCCCAAAGAAGAAGAAGCAACTACTCCACATAGGGCCTCAGGAGAGCGGCATATTCAGTGCCGCCGCCTCAGGATCGGCGCCCACACCTGGGGCACCTCCCTCCCTCGCATAGGAAGTCACGCCCGATGCCCTCCTCGGGCGAGGCTCGGGGGCTCTCTTCTGGAGGGCCTCAGACCTAGCCAACATCATGAGGAGGCGCTCGGGCACCACGTGGAGGCGTGCTTCGCTGCACGCTTCCCTCAAGAGAGCGCTGGGCGAGAAGCACCCGGTGCTTAGGAGTTCATCATCAAGGCTACCTAGGAGCTTCAAGAAGCAAGGACCATGCGTGGCGACCGCCGCCCACCACCCGGTGCAGCTCCCCATCCTGGCGAGGACGGAGGGCTGCGCATCTGCGCCGACATTCTAGGGCTCAACAGGGCCGCATCTTAGGAGCGCTTCTGGCCTTCGCGCACTGGCCGGTGCGAGGGTTTGCCTCACAGCTATAGCATGTCGTTTGGCTTGCCGAACGCGGCTGTCGCCTACCAGTGTCATCTCCGGAGCATCCTGGTGGCTCAGGAGGCCAGGCATCACGCAGTCCAGGCAGAGATGGCGATCGTCCTCAAGGAACCACCCGAGCCCCAGAGCCTCCTGAGGCTCAGGGTTCTGGCGGCTCGTGAGGAGCGATCCTCGAGAGCGCATCATCAACTACTCCAACACTCCTTCGACAACGGAACCAGGTGACATTTTCCGGTTTACTCAGCGGGGAGTGCCCCTCGGGCTGCATCATTCCTAGGTCGAATGGGCTTGCCCCTGCGGCATGTATCTTTCTCCATCTTTAGCTTACTATACTGGGGGCGCCCCTCGGGCTGCATCATCCCCAGGCCGCTCGGGTCCATGCCAGTGGCATGTGTTGTTCTCGCATCTATCTAAGCTAGCTGGTTCCCATGCATGAGTTATTTATAGTCATGACTTGCTTAATTATCACTCGTCGTGGCCGCCCACGTCGCCGATCGGCCCCTTGCTCATCCCACAATGGGGGCTACTCATGCTGGCATGACGCTTGTGCTTGGGTCCGTCCCTGCAACACTGACAAATCTGAGCGGTCGAGCTCTGGCTCGCGGCATGCCCGCGCATGTTACCTCACCAGGCCCTCAGTGCCTTCATCTTCTCGAGGAACGACCAGTGGAAGGCCGACAAGCATGGATGCAATTTGTACCCCTCTTCACGCTAACCTGCAGGAACCTCTCGAGGGCGACAGCAGGTGGTACCACGGGCTCCCTCTTTTCCCATGCAATTTGCTTGCACGTTAAAGGGGGGGTTCCTAAGCATCGCGACTTAGGAGCTCTTACTGGCTCTCCAGCCCTCACCCCTGGCCTTGACCACGGCATTGCGACCTGGCATACCAGCGGCGGCTGAGCTCGCTCGAGAGCTAGGACCCGAGTACATAGAGCACATAGAAGAGCGTGGGAAAGAGGGGAGGCTCACACGGGCCTAACCTGGCTACATTATGGTTGTCGACGCACGAGTCTGGCGCTACACAAGGAATCAACTCTGGACTGCCAAGATAAGTTTCGCACCCGGGTCGACTGAGCGCTACAGCATAAGATTCCCACCTCTTGCAGCCTTGTTACGGCGCCGCCGCCTCCCTTTCCTAACTTTAGGTAGCTGCTTGCATGCTAAAGGGGACCTCTTGAGCATCGCGCCTCAGGAGCTCTTACTGGACCTCGGGCCGCTCACCTCCTAGCCTTGACTACGGCATCGCGACCTGGCATACCAGCGACGGCTGCAGCCTGCCTGGGGACTGGGACCTGTCGGCATAGAGCACTAAGCTACCGTGAAGTTGGAAAGGGGAGACCAAGCCGAAGCAGGACATGCATTCGTAAATCTTCATAATAAGGATGATATCAACAAAAGGCATTACAGACCCTTTACACGCCCCCACGGGGTTTGTCTCGATTCCTCGTAACCCCCACGATCACAGGTAATGATGGTTTTCTCTGCATGCATCAGGGACTTGTCAAATCGGACAGTTGTCGAGGCATCATGGGGAAGCGGAGACGCCCACATCCCATCAGTCGCCATGTGTCAACCGAGGCCATAGGCTGTTGGGGCCCGCGGCGCTCCGCAGTTGCACCTTGGTTTCACCTTGAAGGCAATTCCAAGCGCGCCTTGGGCCAGGGGGCTACTGCCAGCGTCCTGGGAACGGGGGTGCCCAGACTTGCCTGCCTGCGGCCCACGGTATGGCTCCACCAGCGGGCCTGTACGACCCATCTTCACCAGCAAACACTCAAGACCCTCGCGAGGGGGAAAGCCTCGCGAGGCAGACGACACAAAACCTCCTCGGGGGCGACCTCACTAGGCTGGCTCGGGAGGGGCGGAGAGATCAAGGCGAGGGCACCTCGCGAGGTTCCTGCGATGCAAGCCATGACGACCAAGGCCAAGTGGGCACCAGGCAGGCACCAGCGCGTGCAGTGTCCTCGTTTCCTCTTTGGTGCTAAAGGGGCAGGTGCAGGCGAGGAGTCCCAAGGCATCAGGCAAAGGTTTCCATATCGGTGCAACAAGACCAAGACCAAGACCAGCAGGATGACAGGACGGAGGTCACCGTGGAGCCCAGGACAGCGTCACCACTAGAGCCTTTGACAGGAGAAGACCACCTTTTGTTAGGATAACTTGTACTGGTTGTCTCCCTTCAAATTTGGCCATTGTTGGATCCCTTCCCGCCTACATTTGGGAAGAGGACCAGGGCCTCTATAAATAGGACTAGCCACCACAGTAGGAGGCAACTCATCTTGGATCGGATCCATTCCATCCTCAACCACACAAGCTCATCGAGCCCAAGAACACCTCTCCTCAGGAGGCTGTTCTTCCCTTGTACTTGTTCATCCTCAGCGCAAGAGGCAATCCACCACACCACACTGGAGTAGGGTATTACACCACATTGGTGGCCCAAACCAGTATAAACCCCGTGTCCCTTGTTCTTCGGGTTCGGCGAGTTAGGTTCTGAGATCGTTGCGAGAGCGTGAGCTGGGGGGAAAGATCTTCCTGCGCACCCTAGAGTTCGAACCTCAAGGGTTTTGCCGGAACCCGAAATCTGACACTGTCTGACGATGTGGACAGCGAGGATGAAGATGTCCAAAGGAGGTACAACAGGCAAATCCAGAGGGAGCTTTATGCGTGAATGCATAACAGGCGTATTAGGACCTGGAACGGCGGCTATGGATGCCCATTTTGCAACCAGAAGCTTCATCACGTGTATCTAAGTGTTCTGGCGCATGCAAGAGGACAGGCCGTTGGTTCCTTCAAGCAGAAGTATTCTCGCGGTGTGGCGCACGACGCGTACGCCGAGTACCTGGAGAAGCTTCAGGACGTGCCGGCCTATGAGATGAGATGTGAGATGGATGGAACTATATATGTACGATTGAGTGTGCTTAATACTGTTAAACAATGTACTACTTATGGTTGAACTATGCTTATCTACATGTACGCTTATTATCTATGTCTGAGTATGTTAAATATTTCGCCAAATTTTGGTAAAAATTACAATGGGGGGACCAATAAACCAGGACAGAGGTAGTACGCCAATCACACATGGTTCCCAAAATTGGAACCGTGTGCAATGACTTCCATTTTTCCTGCTGTGTCAATCACACACGGTTCGCTCTAGCAAACCATCGCCCCCAAAATTCTTTGTGGGACAGAAAACCCTCACCACCCAATTCAAAAAAGAAAAAAAATAAAACCCTCACGATCCCCACGTCACAAAAACTCTCACCTCGCCCGCCACCCCCTTGGCCCCTCTGGTATGTTCCCCATTCACACCTGCACAAGCTCCTCCATGTCTATGCCATGGCACCGCCTATCGTGGCGGTGAACACTTAGCTCGACGCCTGCCGCTGCCAGGCTGTCGGCAAAGCCCACCACATTTCGCCACTTCCGCTTGCCACCGCCTATAGCCATCGACTTTCTCGACGCTGCTCGCGGTCGAACCAGCTCTGCTCGGTTGGGGAATCTTCCGTACTGAGGGTTCTTTCTCATGGACGACAAGGTAACTAGTTTAACGATATATTATCTCATCTCTTATCCCAGTTCATCTGCATCCTTTAATCACCCGGTGGAAATCGCCGTGAATTCATTTTTATTCGAGCTGATTTGAGGGTTTTCTTTCATTGATAGAATGTACAGGGCACCGACACTTCAGGACTTTGCAACCGCCGCTAGAGATTCCATCTCTCCATACCAGATAACTTGAGCACGCACGCGGTATGTTCAATCTCACCCTAAATCGGTTGGCATGGCCTACTTTCCTAAACATATTCTAAATATTGCTACATTTGGATAAAAGGTGCCACATGCACCATATACGTCAAAGGGGATTTCCCCCCTCTTCTTTCTATATTAGCCAAACTACTGATGTATTGTTCTTTCGATTACTCTCATTTTTCTATGACATCATGTTTACCCTATCTGTTTAATTATAGATTTTTGTCCTTCGATTTCAATTGCTATACAGTTCTTCCAATTTGGGCCTATATTTTCATGTTACCATATTTTATTTAACAATTCTACCATTTTCTGCAGAACATCCCTCGCTATGCAACAGATTATGTAGTGCACAATTTTTCCCTTTACATACATAAAGGCTCCACGGATGTCATACTGCACACAAACCATGGTTTTACCATCGTTGCTACTGTAAGAATTGATGAACGTGGTGACTCCTATTTTGGCACTGTCTTTTGGAATGAAATTGCAATGTTTTATGTACTGAAAGATGGCACTAAAATTGCACTACACATAAAAGGGCATGTTCATGAGATATATGCTAACTTCCCCGGCAAAATCATCCGTCCAGACTTTGTTTGAAGTAAGTTTTCTTTTCAACTATCTGCAAATGTTGACTTACCCCGCAATGTCAAATGAATTGTGTAGTATTTAAGCAACCAATTTTTATTCCCTTTTCTTACTATATTCTACCTAATAACTTCTAGTTACCAATACACTTTTCTATTGCCCTGTTTTAACTAAATATTCCCTGTACTCCCATTTCTATCAGAAAGCGTCGCTGACAAGGAGACTCCGAAGGTGGAGAATAGGGCTGCCAACAAGCAGAGGCGGGGCGAGCTAGAACCGCAAGCGACTTCAACAGGCCTAGACTTAATCAGCAGCCTCCCCGATGATATGTTGAGGGTCATCACCGCCCTCCTCCTAATCAAATATGGGGCGCGTACAACCCTCCTTTCCTGGCGGTGGTGCGCCCTATGGAACTCCAGCCCTCTCGACCTCATTGACACCCACGAGCTCTGCGATGGCTATCACAAAAGCTTGGATGCATTCTCCAAGATCCTTGGCAGTCACCTTGGCCCAACCAAAGGCCTGAGAATGGGCAAGTTCCGTTCCAATGGCAAGGACTGAGCCAAGCTTGACGACTGGTTCCGATCCCCCGCCCTAGATCATCTCGAGGAGCTCACTTTTGATGATGGGCATATGCAGTTGCTACCAACGTCCGCACTCCGCCTTGCGCCCACGCTGCGCATTGCCAAGTTCAAGAACTGCCATTTCCCGTCCCTTAATGACGCGCCTACTTTTATTCTACCATGACTGAAGCACCTTGAGCTCGTCGCCGTCTGCCTCTCAAAGGGTGATATGGAGCGCCTGCTCCACGGCTGTATTGCACTCGAGTACCTTCGTCTTCAGGCGATCAATAGGTTGCGTACCTTCCACATCACCTCCATGACTCTCCGGACTATTTATGTGTGTTGCTGGTGCGGCGGGAAGACATCACAAGATGTGTGCCACGGTATGGTCATCTAGGACACACCTGCACTTGAGAGATTACTTGTAGTTGATCAACAAAGGTCCAACAAGAATCAATGTCATTTCTGCGCCGAAATTGACAGTGGTGGGCTACTCGTCTGACAAATGCTCCAAACTTGTTATTGGATGCACACCCATTCAAGTACAACAGCCCCCTTCTAACTCCCCTTCTACAAATTAATATTATTTCTAATTTTGAAGATGTTTGTTCATCTATCATTCACAAAATGATTCCAACAAGCTTGACCCCGAAACGGCGTACAGTGAAGGTCTTGGCACTAGAATCTATCGGGCCCAACCTGGAGCAAGTTGTCAGTTTCCTGATATGCTTTCCGTGCCTGGAGAAGCTATATATCGAGGTGATGTTCCTTTCCTGTTAAATGTTAACGATAAGGGAGTTCAATTTGTGACACCTTTTTCCAAGTTTACAATGACAATGTACTACGATTTCTGAAGGTTCTTTTGGACGATTTCAGTACATACATGACCCCCCCATATTGGTTGCTTGATCCATATGGTTACAATAAATAAGCATTTTTTCCTTTGGATTCATGTGTACTAGTTTTCTTAGGGAACTTTTCATCCACTCCAACCTCTTGTAAAGAAGGCTACATTTTTCTAGAATGTAATCAAATGCCCATGTTAATCATGTTAGATCGAAGATGGCATGTTAGTGCATTTTACAAATCCTGCAAACCAAATAGCTAGGCTTGTAGTAATGTTCAAAACTGCATGTAGGGACTAACACGTTTTCTTCTTTTGTAGATAAGATTAGGCCCAGTGGTGGATAATGTGATACAATATAACAAGCACGTCGAATGCCTAGATCTGCATCTCTCAGAAATTACTTTGAACTCCTACCGAGGGACCTTACCGGAGATTATATTTGCTAGGTTCTTTGTTCTCAGAGCAAGGGTGCTGAAGGAAATGAGGTTTACCCTACATTTATTTCGCAAAAATGAATGGTTTGTTGATCAACGCCGGTGCCTGCGGCAGAATGAAGTAGGCTCCAAAAATGCTGAATTTCATTTCGGAACTTCAGATGACATTGTAATCAGAAGTCATCGTGTCAACTGCATACATGACTTCTCAGTGGCTGACCCCTTTGCAAAAATTGTGAGGTTTCAAAGCCAGACTTGGAAGCGGTGATATTAGTTTGAACCTCTCTGATATCCATGTTCAGCGGATCAGCGCGAGCGTTTGCAGCTGATGAGCTGAATTTCATTTCTAATATCAGTTTGAACCTTGTAATATTCGAATTTGAGCCATATAACTCTGGAATTTGAACTTATAACATTTTGAGCTTTTGTGGTACAATCGTTGAAATGACATCGTATGAGACTCGTATATTTCTAGCACTATTTTGACCTTCATATGCAATGGTCTTAGATTTTATTAACCATTCTCGAATCAGTTTACCTTGTCGATCTCACAGCACATGATCTATATAGCTAACTCGACTGCGATCTTCGACATTACTGCAGACAGTTGGTTTCTTCCATCGTGTGCACTGTAGAGCACATAATTAATTATCACACTCGAGTGTCCATCATCACCCTTTTGTGTAACTTTGACCTCATCACCCAAGGGTGAACTTATGAGCGAAGTCATTCCACACACTTCGTTTTTACAAAGCTTTTTGCCAATAAACGCCCATGATTTGTCCCTCTTCTAGCCGACGCGTGGCCCAACTAGCCGGGCGGGAAGCTTGCACGGTCAACAGCGCAGTAGCGCGGGAACAGGCTCACTGACGATACATTTGGCGCCTCTTAGAGCCCACGCGTGCGGTGCGGTGTTGTCAAGCGTGCACTGGAATCCTCCGCTATGAATGCCATGACAAGACGTGATGATTACATGCCGGCCGACCTCCATTTATTACAGTGGCCATTTAACCTACCCTTATGTCTCTTAAACCTTTCGATCGCGCCCCACCATTGCAAGAAGCACACCCACCATGAGAGATTCTTAGAGGGTATCTTGCACGGCTCCAATGGCGCTCCGAGCGGCTGCCGACGATGAGCAGTAGTTCACCATGCGTGCCATGGTGGACACCCACAGAAGGTTCATGGACCTCTTGGTGATGTACACCAACGACCTGGTTTGGGTGGAGCACTCCATCCACATCATGGAGCTGTTGCTTGCCGCGGAGAAGTACAAGGTGGTCGGGTTCAACCTCGAGTACACCCGCGCTCGTGTCGGGTCTTGTCTCGAGGTCGCCGTCGCCCAGATGTGCATGCGCCACCACGTCCTTGTCTACCACTATTTCCTGGCCACAAGGCCTTGCGAGCGTTTTGCCAGGTTTGTCAACAACCCCCACTACATGTTCGCTACGGTGGACATCACCAACGATGTAAAGGCGCTCGAGAATTCAGGCATCGCCTGCCAGAATCTTATCGACATCCAGGGCCAATGCAAGATCTGGGGCAGCAAGGAGCATGAGAAGGACTCACTGGTTCACCTCGCCGAGGCCATCCTCGACCCCTACTAGAGAGACATGAAGGATTCGTGCAACAAGGACAAGCGTGCCTGGCACTTGGACTGGATGAAGAAACTCGACAAAGCTCACGTCGTGTACACGTCCAAGGAGGCGTACACGAGCTACGTCATGTACAGGCGGATCGTTGACATGAGGAAGTGTCTCCTTCCCCAAAACGGCCAGGGATCCAGCCGGAAGCAGAGAAATGGCAAGCGTCGTCGCAACAATAAGTAGATGATTAGATCCTTGTTTCTCCTACTTTAGTATGCATGTAATTGCTTTCTTTGGTGTGTGGAAATCTTATGTGTGTAGTCACTTGTGTAATTGTATGCTTAATTTGGTTATGCAATGCTGTCATTTTAAGTATATATGTTGATGCTCTTTAGACAGAGCATATATGTTATGCGGACAAAGAAAATCACATCGCACACGGACTAAACAATGGAACCCGTCGGTGATGTTTTCATCAATCACTTACAATTTTATACCAGCAATCATTTGCTCACAACACACACGGCTTGTTAGTAGTAATCGTTTGTGTTTTTATCGGTCTTCGCACACATTTCCAATTATAGACCTGTTTGCCTCGTATCACACACATCTTGTTCATTTGAACCGTTTCTGTTGTCATGTCTCAACGCAAACAGTTCATTCGAGTGAACTGCATGCCATATATCACACACACCTTTGATCCGGCTGATCATTTATTTTGTGTTGCCTAATCACAAATAGTTCACCCAAGTGAACCATATGCTGTACATCGCACACACCTTCATCTGGCTGCTCATTTCTTTTGTTCCTCCTCATCGCAAATGGTTAACTAAACTGAACCGTATGCCCTCAATCGCACACGCAACTAAAATCTGAACCGTGTTTGATGCATCCTACATCGCAAACGTTTTGCACCATTTTTGATGGTTTTTACACCACCGTTTGGGATTATGGCATCGCACACAGTTTCTTCGAAGGGTCTCTGATCGTAGTGTCGCGTTAGCAGCATCCTGCAATAGTGAATACTCGCAACCCGACGTATTAAAGGGGTTGTCAATCCCTTTTGGGTAACGGCGCCAGAAATTGGCAAATAGACGTGAGAGAGTTGTAATAATTTGATAGATAGATCTCACGGGAACGCGATAAAATAAATAAGAATAAATTGCATCAAGGTATTTTTGTATTTTTGTTTTAATATATCTGAAAATAAAAGCAAAGCAAAATAGATCGCAAAGGCAAATATAATAAAGAAGAGACCTGGGGGCCGTAGGTTTCACTAGTGGTTTCTCTCGAGAAAAATAGCAAACGGTGGGTAAACGAATTACTATTGGGCAATTGATAGAACTTCAAATAATCATGATGATATATAGGCAATGATCATTATATAGGCATCACGTCTAGGATTGTTGACCGACTCCTGCCTGCATCTACTACTATGACTCCACACATCGACCGCTATCCAGCATGCATCTAGTGTATTAAGTTCATGAAGAAACGGAGTAATGAAATAAGAATGATGACATGATGTGGACAAGATCTATTTATGTAGAAATAGACCCCATCTTGTTATCCTTAATGGCAACGATACATACGTGTCGGTTCCCCTTCTGTCACTTGGATCAAGCACCGTAAGATCAAACCCATCACAAAGCACCTTTTCCCATTGCAAGATAAATAGATCAAGTTGGCCAAACAAAAACCAAATATCGGAGAAGAAATATGAGGCTATAAGCAATCATGGGTATAAGAGATCAAAGAAGACTCAAATATCTTTCATGGATAAAAAGAGATAGATGTGATCATAAACTCAAAGTTCATCGGATCCCAACAAACACACCACAAAAAGAGTTACATCATATGGATCTCCAAGAGACCATTGTATTGAGAAGCAAACGAGAGAGGGGAAGCGATCTAGCTACTAACTACGGAGCCGAAGGTCTACAAAGAACTACTCATGCATCATCGGAGAGGCACCAATGGACATGATGAACCCCTCCGTGATGGTGTCTACACTACAAAAAAATACACTTCCGTGATGATACGTGTTTGTCACAGTAGGTCACGTTTTCTATCATGCATGTACATCCATGAAAATTTTATGACAGAATCATGATAGTCATACCCGTGCTGTCGTAGAAGTGTTCCATGACATTACCAAAATTATCATCATGGAAGTGTCCACTTCCATGACGATAAATCATGCATCATAGAAGTGTTTTGTCAAGGGTGATCGACACGTGGCATCCACCGCAACGGGTCGCCGTTAAGCTATCGGGTTCTGGTTTGGATCCGATAACCCGTTAACAACCCCGACCGATGGGGATTTTCCACGTGTGAAATTCTCATTCACTGAATAATGCACGTGTCAGCTAATCGTTGGGACATATGTCATTCCTACAATGGACGGAAGACGCCTATGATATGTTGACACGTGGCACAGCCCAACAGTGGCCAATTTTAGGTAAAAAGGCCGGCCCAGCTAAAGGCCCACCATGTTTTTTCAGACACTAGTGGGCTGGCCCGTTAACAACCTGCCATGTTTTGGGTCAAATTGAGGCCTATATCAGACCAGGCCCGTTCATAGCCTGCCGTGTTTTGGGCCAAATTACGACCCATATCGGATCAGGCCCATTAACAGGCCACCATTCTTTTGGGCCCATTCAAAGACAGGGTTGTATTTCAGCCTGTTAAATGCCCATTTACCAGTTCAGCCCGATAAATAGTTTTGGCCTGTTAGCGGCCCGTGGTGCATCTGGGACGTTGTCGGCCCAGTTTAACTTTAGTCCACTTAATGGCCCATGTAGAAACTGGGCTATTTCTTGTCCGAAGTAACTTTTGGCCTCTTAACGGCCTATAGTCTTCATGGATAAATTTTAGCCCAACTGGCCTATCGGCCTGTCACATCCCTAGTTCTGGTATGACCTAGACTATCTAGTCATGTGTGCATCATGTTTAAATTTCTTTTAAATTTGAATTGGGGATTTGTGAAACCCTCAAAAATCATTTCTGGAAATAACCCAGATGAAAGTTGCTCCAAAAAGGTCCAAGAAAATGTTCATGTTGCTCTCTGAAAATATTGGTCAGAGGTAAAATTCAAACAAATATTTTCAGGAGCTCATAAATATTTATTTTGGCCATTTGGAATTAATGCAATAATTATTTGCATTGGATATATATATGTTATATTTATTTATATATGTCCAATAATTCTGATTTTTATGTGAGGGGCTCTGGAATATTTCAACTAGCTCCTACAATAAATTTTAGAAGAAAATAAATTGATTTAGTGTTTTACTAAATCAGAGAAAAAATTACAGAAATAGAAAACAAAACAAAAAAGGGGAAAACCTTACCTGGACTTACCTGGGCCACTTGCTGGCCTGGCTCTGTGCCGGCCCAGCCAACTGGCCCCTGCCAGTCGTCCCTCTCCTCTCGCCAGGAGGACTGGGGCGTGTGCCCGTGGCGCGCACGCACGCGTCCGGCCACCTCCTGCATGTCTGCCTCACTCCCCCGTCGCCCTGGACGCCCTGGACGACGCCACATGCCGCCCCACATCTCTCTCTCTTTCTCTCTCTCTCTCTCTCTCTCTCTCTCTCGGGGCCTCCCCTCCTCTCCCTCGCTCTCTCGCGTGAATGACCGAGCGCTGCCATCGCCGCCGTTCACCGTAGCCGCAGCCACCGCCCCCCCTCGCCCTCTCTCCGTGTTTGCAAGCTCCGTCGCGACATCCTCTACGTCCTCGACGAGCCAAGCAACCGGGGATGCCCCACGGAGCCGTCACCGTCGTCTTCTTCACCTCCGGCCGCCCGAGATCGCCGGTGCCGCTCCGTCGACTCCAGAGCCTCCCCCGAGCCGCTGGGCACGCCTTCCGAACCAATGTGAGTTCCTGCACGTCCTTCCCCTAACCCCGTGCTTGCCGCTCGCCGTAGCTTCGTTCCCCGCCATGGCCGTAGCTCTTCGCCGCCGTCCGTGTCGCCGCCTTCGCGCTAGCCGCTATAGCTCGCAACCACGCGCATCACCGTGCTCCTGGTGATTCCAGGAGGCCGTCAAGGCACTCCGCAGCCCCTGTCATGCCCCGTAGCTCGATCCCGCCCGAACCTGTGCACCGGTCGCCGCCTTGAGCTTCGCTCTGGCGAGCTCCGGCCACCCCAGCTCCTCCTACCTGCTCTTAGTCGCCGCCCCCGTTGCTTCTAACGCGGACGCCGTCGCGTCCAGACATTGTCGGCGTTAACCTCGCCGGCCCGACGTGCGGGCCCGACCTGCAAGGTGATTAGCTTAAGCTAATCACCACTTAGCCACCCCAGCGCCACTAATTGTAGTTAGATTAGTAAAAAAAAACCTGTTAACTAACTGAGTCACTGATGTGTGGACCCCACACGTCAGGTTTGACCTGGTCAGCCATGGTTGACTCGCTTACGTCATGCCACTGTCATGCTGACGCAGTTATTCATTTTCTGGTATTAAATTAAATTAGGAAAATCTAGAAAATTAGCTAAACTTAAAAAATTCATAGAAATTCAACCGTAGCTCAAGTTGAAATAAGTTATATATGAAAAATTATCAGAAAAATTCAATCTATCCATCTGTACCATTTTCATGCATGACAAACCAACCTATACATGCTGTATATATGAAAGCACACTTATGGCATTTAAAGGGAGTTAAATTAGAGTTGCATTTGAACCTTTGGTTCAAATGGACCTCTGCCAAGTTGAATGCTAAATGCATTAGCTCAAAGCACATCACATATTCATTCCATGTTCATGCATCATATTGTTGCATATGATTGTGTATTGATTGTCGACACCGTTCCTTCTCGATAGGTCCTGCTCCGGAGACCGATCCAGAGTACCTGTCTATGGAGAAGTGCCCCCCTGTTGATCTACCAGGCAAGAAGACCCCCTTGTTCATTCCGATACAATCCTACTCTCTCGCTCCTGCTCTTATTTATTGCATTAGGAAAACAAAGATTCAACTGCTACTTTATGCGGCGGTTGTTGAACCCATTCCTCTGCATGACCTGTCATTGCCACAGTAAATAGTTAAAACCCACTAGCATGTGTAGGAGTTGATTGAGCCATGTTGTGTTCCTACCATGCCATGCCTGCTATTGCTTAGAGTTGTGTCAGGTCTGATTCATCGGGAATGAATTGGAATGTTACGATATGTTCTGGTGCTGAGAGTTAAGCGTGTGAACACGATTTGGTAAAGGTAGCGGTCAGAGGCCATGTAGGAGTAAATGATGGGTTGTCTCACTGGAACCGTCCTTAAGCACTGAGTTCCGTGTATGTCGTCCAATGACTAGCTACTACCACACATTGGAATGCTTAAGTGCCCCTCTCGACTTATTAATCAACTTGATCTCTGTCTAGGAGTTGCAACTAGTTTCTGGCGTTTGTAGGTTGCTATTTTTCTACCGAGTGGCACCCGACAGGGTGGACTTGGGACAGACTAGGCACCGTGGCCTGGTGTACTGAGTGGCACCCGGATGGTGGGCTCGGGAACCCTGTACACATCGTTTGGGGCCGTGAGCAAAACCCCGGCTCGATCTCCTTGCGGATGGAACCCGAATAGGCGATAAACCTGGACTAGAATCTTGTGTGGTTAGTCAGGTCGTGGACGACACCCTTGCCAGGCTTCCGCTTGAAGGTTTCCGAGATACATGACGTGTACATGGTGATAAGTGGTGAGAGCATGTGTGAAGCAGTACACCCCTGCTGGGTTATCATGATCTATTCGAATAGCCGTGTCCTCGGTTATGGACTTCTTGGATGCTTACGTGGTACATAGACAACTTAAATTGGATACTCTAAAATGCTCAAGACAAGTGTGAGTGTTATGGATGGCCTTCTCGTAGGGAGACGGGAATGAATCCATAGTAGTGTATTGGTGTGGTGTTTAGTGGACTCGTGTGCGCTCTCTTACCTCAAAGAAGTTACTCGTAGTCGTAGAACAGGATAGCCACTGAGTCAAAGCTGGCTTGCTGCAACTAAACCCCACATTACCTTATTGATACAAATGCATGTATGATAGGATCTGATGTAAGCCTTGCTGAGTACCTTTGTACTCACGTTTGCTTTATTTATGTTTTGCAGGAGAGACATCTGTCTCACTAGTAGTAGCGCTTGGACTTCAACGAGTAACCTGTTACCTCAGCTTCGATCTTGTACCCTTGGGAGGGACTTGTAGATAGTCAGGCTTCTCAGCCTTTTCTTTTGTAGTTGTCTATACTCAGACATGTAATGCTTCCGTTGCTTGTATGCTCTGAATGATGGGTCATGAGACCTTTGTTTGTATTAGTGCTATGTGGCTCTTCTGGGCCTTTATCTATATGAGTTTGAGTTATGTTGTGATGCCTTGTTGTACAGCACATACTTGCATGTTATGTGTACGTGTGACGTGTATTGCTATGTGTGGGATCCGACAACCTAGTTGTTTATCCTGGGTAGCCTCTCTTATGGGGAAATATAGTCTAGTGCTTCCACTGAGCCATGGTAGTCTGCTACAGCCCGGTTCACCAGAGTCCTGCTAGCCTAGCACTACTGCTCCGGAACACTTAGACTGGCCGGCGTGTGATTCACATCGTTCCTATGTCTATCCTTTCGGGGAAATGTCACGTGGTGACTTCCAGAGTCCGGCTAGCCTGCTACAGCCCAGATTTCCGGAGTCCTGTTAGCCCAGTTGCTACAACCCAGATTCACACGCTGCTAACCGACATGCTAGATGTTGTTTCATGTATGCCTGTCCCCGTAAGTTAGTGCCACTTTGGGTTCGCGACTAGTCATGTCGGCCCGGGTTCTCTGTCATATGGATGCTAGCGACACTATCATATACGTGAGCCAAAAGGCACAAATGGTCCCGGGCCATGGTAAGGCGACACCCGTGGGGATACCGTGCGTGAGGCCGCAAAGTGATATGAGGTGTTACAGGCTAGATCGGTGTAACTTAGAATCAGGGTCCTGACAGCTTTGGTATCAGAGCCTGACTGCCTGTAGGATTACCAAGCCAACCTGGTCGAAGTTGAGTCTAGAAATTCTTTAGCTATATAGGGGAATTGATTGTGGAAGGGAACGTAAGGCTCTTTTTACTCCTTATACCTCATGCATTCTGATCTGAGTCATCCTATCTTTCCTACGGGGTTAAGGAACTAGGCTTCCTCTTCCGCCTATCAGGATCACGTGTTACCACTCTGTAGTCTCTTAGGAATGGTTGATCAGAGTCATATCCCAGTTCGAGTACTTCCGGTGTAGTCTGTTTAGTACTATCATAGAACCTTGAGTGATGATGTTGAGTATGGTACTACCCCATCATTTGCAGGATGTCTCATTTTGAGCATTTTACTGTCGTTATGCTGCCGGAATTGTCCTAGGAGTTCGAGAGATACTTTTTCCTTGTACTATATTCTACATCCTTATGATGATGCTGAATCATCCTTGTTTCCTTGGTTGGTTCTTCAGGATGTCGTCAGTTAACCGAAGTTCTGTTGCTCGTAGCCGGAACCACGGAGATGGTAGGGATGAGGATCCTCCCGACCAGCCTTCGTTGACAGAGTTCATGTTAGAGATGGAAAAGAACAAGCGTGAGTCTAACCGCTTGTTAGCACGTATTGAGGAGAACACCGCACACTAGTGCAAAGAGTCTGCGTCCATTCATGACTTCATTGGCCTGAAACCACCTACGTTCCATCATTCCATTGAAGCACTCGATGCAGATGACTGGCTTCATAGTATCACTCACAAGCTGCGTTCTGCGAACGTAGCTGAAAGTGACAAGGTCACCTACGCTGCATATCACCTGGAAGGTCCTGCTAGTCTTTGGTGGAAAAACTATGAGGGTATGCTTCCAGCTGGTCAGATTCCTACCTGGAGAGATTTCACTGAGGCTTTTCGCGAGCATCACATTCCTCAAGCTCTCATTGACCGCAAGAGAGAAGAGTTATGTAGTTTCACCCAGGGTAAGATGGATGTTGATGCTTACAGTAGAGAGTTTGAGAACCTTGCCCGCTATGCTACAGAAGAAGTGTCCACAGACGCTAAGAAACAGGCTAGGTTCCGGAAGGGTCTCAACCCCAAGTTGCGTCGTGATCTCCACTTGCACCATTGCAATACATTCCAGGCTCTTGTGAACAAGGCCATTAATGCGGAGACAACTCAACTCACTTACGAGGAGTCTCGTAAGCACACCCGTGATTTGGGTTCTTCCTCCAGTTCTAGTTCACAGAAGCGCCGGATTTGGGTTCCGAACTCCGCTCTTCCACCCGGTTATACACCGAGGCCTCTTGTGTGGCACCGCACCCAGTTCAGTTACATGCTCCACCCAGGTCTATTGGTAGACCGCTTGTCAATGCAGGTCCATGTCCTACTTCAGGGACTTGCTTCACATGCGGAGAGCCAGGACACTATGCACGTGACTGCTCTCAAACCAACTATGCTCCACCCGAGTCTGAGAAGTCGGTTGGCCGTGGTAAGCCATCACGCAAGATGATTAGTGTCAAGTCAGCTCCCACTGAACATGGACATGTGCATCACGTCTCAGCTAAAGACGCTCATGATGATCCGGATGTCGTTCTTGGTACACTCCTTGTCAACTGTCATCCAGCTTCGGTTCTATTTGATACCGGAGCATCTCACTCCTTCATCTCTGAAGGCTATGCTCGTTTGCACGACATGTCATTTTGTGATATGCCCACTCTGCTTGAAATCCAAACTCCAGGGTCTAGATGGCAAACGACCAGAATAAGCCATGGCAATGAAATCCTTGTTGACAGACTTGTATTCCTTGCATCACTTGTAGCCCTCAAGTCTCCAGATATTAATATCATCCTGGGTATGGACTGGATGACAGCTCATCATGCCAAGATTGATTGTTTCACCAGGTCTGTTCAGCTTACACACCCATCTGGCAAGATAGTCACTGTCTCCACCAGAGTTGCAAAGCGTCAACTCTATTCTCTTAATGCCAGCCCTCTTCCAGACCTTGAAGATATCCCAGTAGTCTGTGACTTTCCGGATGTCTTTCCAGAGGAACTGCCAGGTATTCCACCTGATAGAGATGTAGAGTTTGTCATAGATCTTATCCCAGGAACTGCCCCTATTTCTAGGAGACCTTACAAGATGGCACCCTTAGAACTAGCTGAGCTTAAGAAACAACTCGATGAATCCTTGCAAAAGGGTTTCATCCGTCCTAGTTCTTCTCCCTAGGCTTGCCCCGTCCTCTTTGTCAAGAAGAAGGATGGTACGGACAGGATGGTTGTAGATTATCGTCCCGTTAATTTGGTCACGATAAAGAATAAGTATCCGCTCCCCAAGATCAACGATCTGTATGATCAGCTCGCTGGATCCTCAGTCTTTTCCAAGATGGATTTGAGGTTAGGCTACCACCAAATCAAGATCAGAAATGGGGACATTCCTAAGACAGCTTTTGTCACTCGTTATGGCCAGTACGAGTACACCGTCATGTCCTTTGGTCTAACCAATGCTCCAGCTACTTTCTCCCGCTTGATGAACTCGATCTTCATGGAGTACTTAGATAAGTTCGTCGTGGTTTACCTCGATGATATCCTTATTTACTCGAAGAACGAGGAAGAGCATGCCAAACATCTTAGACTTGTGTTAGAAAAACTCAGAGAGCACCGCCTTTATGCCAAGTTCTCCAAGTGCGAATTTTGGTTGCCGGAAGTGACCTATCTCGGCCACGTAATCTCTGGTAAGGGCATTGCTGTCAATCCCGAGAGAGTTCAGGCCGTTCTTGATTGGACTCCGCCTAAAACATTTAAGAAAGTTAGGAGTTTTCTTGGCCTAGCCAGTTATTGTCACCGCTTCGTTGAGAACTTCTCCGAAGTGGTCAAACCTCTCACGGAACTTCTCAAGAAAGATAAAAAGTTTGAGTGGTCCCCATAGTGTGAGCATAGTTTTCAGGAACTGAAAAGACGCCTGACCTCCGCTCCCATACTTGTGCCACCGGATTTTACTAAAGTCTTTGTTATCTACTGCGACGCCTCACGACAGGGACTAGGTTGCATTCTTATGCAAGATCGCCATGTGATTGCCTATGCATCTCGACGGTTGCATCCACATGAGGAGAATTATCCTACACATGATCTAGAGCTTGTAGCCGTCGTCTATGCACTTAAGACCTAGCGACATTACCTCCTTGGTAAGCGTTGCGAGATTTACACCGATCACTAGAGTCTCAAGTATATCTTCACCCAACCAGATTTGAACCTTAGACAAAGACGTTGGTTGGAGTTGATCTCAGATTACGACTTAGGGATCACTTACACTCCCGGTAAGGCCAATGTCATGGCTGATGCGCTAAGTCGTAAGTCCAATTGCAACAATCTCATGTTGCAGCAGGGCCAACCACTTCTCCATGAGGAATTCTGTAAGCTTAACCTTCACATTGCTCCTCACGGATTCCTTTCTACCTTGGTGGTGAAACCTACCCTTGAGGATCAGATCATTACTGTCCAGAAGTTTGATAAGGGTGTTATCTGCATTAAGAGGAACATTAAGAAGGGAGTTGGTGGTAGTTTCTCTATAGATGATCGAGGTGTTGTTTTCTTTGAGAATCGCTTGGTGGTTCCCAAGAATCAACATCTGCGACAACTAATTCTTAAGGAGGCTCATGAATCTCCTCTCACGATTCATCCCGGTAGTACTAAGATGTATCAGGACCTGCGCCAGAGGTTCTGGTGGACTAGGATGAAGAGAGAAATTGCTGAGTTCATTGCTAACTGTGACGTTTGTCATCGTGTTAAGGCAGAGCATCAAAGACCTGCTGGCACCCTTCAGCCTCTAGCTATTCCTGAGTGGAAATGGGATAAAGTTGGTATGGACTGCATCATCGGCTTTCCCAGGACCAAGAAAGGGAATAATGCTATCTCCGTAGTCATTGATCTTCTTTCCAAAGTGGCTCACTTCCTACCTGTTCGAGAGAATATCACCACTAGTCAGCTCGCTGACTTATATATTTCTCGAATAGTGTCAATTCATGGTGTTCCACCAGAGATCAATTCAGACCATGGTAGTCTTTTCACTTCTCATTTCTGGGAGAGTTTCCAAACTTCCATGGGCACCCATCTTTCCTTCAGTACCGCTTTCCACCCTCAATCAAGTGGTCAGGTGGAACGGGTCAACCAAATTCTCGAAGACATGCTTAGAGCTTGTGTTATCTCATTAGGTATGGATTGGGAGAAGTGTCTTCCCTTCGCCGAGTTTGCTTATAACAATAGCTACCAATCCAGCCTCAAGAAAGCTCCTTTTGAGATTCTGTATGGACGAAGATGTCGAACACCTTTGAACTGGTCAGAAACCGGTGAAAGACAATTCTTTGGACCAGATATGATCCAGGAGGCAGAAGAACAAGTCCGCGTCATTCGTGAGAATTTGAAATCTGCCCAATCTCATCAAAAGAGCCGGTATGACCGCCGTCATAAGGAAGTGGCTTATGAAGTTGGCGACAAGGCTTACCTTCGGGTTACTCCTTTGAAGGGTACCCATCATTTCGGTATCAAGCGCAAGTTGGCTCCTCGTTACATTGGTCCTTTTCGCATTCTCTCTAAACGAGGAGAGGTTGCCTACCAGTTGCAACTACCCCCACATCTTTCCCGAGTACATGATGTCTTCCACGTCTCTCAACTCAGGCGTTGCTTCTCGGATCCCATCCGCGGAGTGGACCACGAAATGCTTGATCTCTAGGATAACCTCACATATCGAGAGTACCCTGTTTGCATCCTTGATCAAGAAGAGCGTGTCACTCGACATCATAACATCAAGTTTCTCAAGGTTCAGTGGTCTCATCATTCCGAGAGAGAAGCTACCTGGGAGCGAGAAGATCGTCTTCGACTTGAGTACCCCGCTTTCTTTCCGCCGACTCCTGAATCTCGGGACAAGATTCTTTCGAGTGGGGGCGAGTTGTCACATCCCTAGTTCTGGTACGACATAGACTAGCTAGTCATGTGTGCATCATGTTTAAATTTATTTTAAATTTGAATTGGGGATTTGTGAAACCCTCAGAAATCATTTCTGGAAATAACCCAGATGAAAGTTGCTCCAAAAAGGTCCAAGAAAATGTTCATGTTGCTCTCTGAAAATATTTGTCAGAGGTAAAATTCAAACAAATATTTTCAGGAGCTCATAAATATTTATTTTGGCCATTTGGAATTAATGCAATAATTATTTGCATTGGATATATATATGTTATATTTATTTATATATGTCCAATAATTCTGATTTTTATGTGAGGGGCTCTGGAATATTTCAACTAGCTCCTACAATAAATTTCAGAAGAAAATAAATTAATTTAGTGTTTTACTAAATCAGAAAACAAATTATAGAAATAGAAAACAAAAAAAGGGGAAAACCTTACCTGGACTTACCTGGGCCACTTGCTGCCCTGGCTCTGTGCCGGCCCAGCCAACTGGCCCCTACCAGTCGTCCCTCTCCTCTCGCCAGGAGGACAGGGGCGTGTGCCCGCAGCGTGCACGCACGCGTCCGACCATCTCCTGCATGTCTGCCTCACTCCCCCGTCGCCCTGGACGACGCCACGCGCCGCCCCGCACCTCTCTCTCTCTCTTGTGGCCTCCCCTCCTCTCCCTCGCTCTCTCCCGTGAATGACCGAGCGCTGCGTCGCCACCGTTCACCGTAGTCGCAGCCACCGCCTCCCCCTCGCCCTCTCTCCGTGTCTGCAAGCTCCGCCGCGACATCCTCTACATCCTCGACGAGCCAAGCAACCGAGGACGCCTCGCGGAGCCGTCACCGATGTCTTCTTCACCTCCGGCCACCCGAGATCGCCGGCGCCGCTTCGTTGACTCCAGAGCCTCCCCCGAGCCGCTGGGCACGCCTTCCGAACCAACATGAGTTCCTGCACGTCCCGCCCCTAACCCCGTGGCTTGCCGCTCGCTGTAGCTTCGTTCCCCGCCATGGTCGTAGCTCTTCGTCGCTGTCCGTGTCGCCGCCGTCGCGCTAGCCGCTGCAGCTCGCAACCACGCGCGTCACCGTGCTCCTGGTGATGCCAGGAGGCCGTCGAGGCATTCCTCAGCCCCTGACGTGCCCCGTAGCTCGATCCCGCTTGAACCTGCGCGCCGGCCGTCGCCTTGAGCTTCGCTTCGACGAGCTCCGGCCACCCCAGCTCCTCCTACCTGCTCCGTTGGATGCGTGAGAGCCCGGGCTACGCCCCGGTGCCCTTAGTCGCTGCCCCCGTGGCTTGTAACGCGGACGCCGCCGCGTCCAGAGGTCGCCGGCGTTAACCTCGCTGGCCCGACATGCAGGCCCGACCTACCAGGTGATTAACTTAAGCTAATCACCACTTAGTTAACCTTGAGACACTGATAGTGGGCCCCAGCGCCACTAATTGTAGTTAGATTAGTAAAAAAACCCTGTTAACTAACTGAGTCACTGACGTGTGGACCCCACACGTCAGGTTTCACCTGGTCAGCCGCGGTTGACTCGCTGACGTCATGCCACTGTCATGCTGACACAGTTATTCATTTTCTGGTATTAAATTAAATCAGGAAAATCCAAAAATTAGCTAAACTTCAAAAATTCATAGAAATTCAATCGTAGCTCAGATTGAAATAAGTTATATATGAAAAATTATCAGAAAAATTCAATCTATCCATCTGTACCATTTTCATGCATGACAAACCAACCTATACATGTTGTATATATGAAAACACACTTATGGCATTTAAAGGGACTTAAATTAGAGTTGCATTTGAACCTTTGGTTCAAATGGACCTCTTCCAAGTTGAATGCTAAATGCATTAGCTCAAAGCACATCACATATTCATGCCATGTTCATGCATCATATTTTTTCAGATGATTGTGTATTGATTGTCGACACCGTTCCTTCTTGATAGGTCCTGCTCCGGAGACCGATCCAGAGTACCTGTCTATGGAGTAGTGCCCCCTGTTGATCTACCAGGCAAGCAAACCCCCCTTTTCATTCTGATACAATCCTACTCTCTCGCTCCTGCTGTTATTTATTGCATTAGGACAACAACGATTCAACTACTACTTTATGCCGCAGTAGTTGAACCCATTCCTCTGCATGACCTGTCATTGCCATAGTAAATAGTTAAAACCCACTAGCATGTGTTGGAGTTGATTGAGCCATGTTGTGTTCCTACCATGCCATGCCTGCTATTGCTTAGAGTTGTGTCAGGTCTGATTCATCGAGAACGAATTGGAGTGTTACGATATGTTTTGGTGCTGAGAGTTAAGCGTGTGAACACGATTTGGTAAAGGTAGCGGTGAGAGGCCATGTAGGAGTACATGGTGGGTTGTCTCACTAGAACCGCCCTTAAGCACTGAGTTCCCTGTATGTCGTCCAATGACTAGCTACTACCACACATTGGAATACTTAAGTGCCCCTCTCGACTTATTAATAAACTTGATCTCTGTCCAGGAGTTGCAACTAGTTTCTGGTGTTTGTAGGTAGTGCTATTTTTCTACCGAGTGGCACCCGGCAGGGTGGATTTGTGACAGACTAGGCACCGTGGCCCGGTGTACCGAGTGGCACCCGGATGGTGGGCTCGGGAACCCTATACACATCGTTTGGGGCCGTGAGTGAAACCCCAGCCGGATCTCCTTGCGGATGGAACCCGAATAGGCGATAAACCTGGACTAGTGTCTTGTGTGGTTAGTCAGGTCGTGGCCGACACCCTTGCCAGGCTTCCGCTTGAAGGTTGCCGAGATACATGACGTGTACATGGTGATAAGTGGTGAGAGCATGTGTGAAGAAGTACACCCCTGCAGGGTTATCATGATCTATTCGAATAGCCGTGTCCTCGGTTATGGACTTCTTGGATGCTTACGTGGTACATAGACAACTTAAAGTGGATACTCTAAAATGCTCAAGACAAGTGTGAGTGTTATGGATGGCCTTCTCGTAGGGAGACGGGAATGAATCCATAGTAGTGTATTGATGTGGTGTTTAGTGGACTCGTGTGCGCTCTCTTACCTCAAAGAAGTTACTCGTAGTCGTAGAACAAGATAGCCACTGAGTCAAAGCTGGCTTGCTGCAACTAAACCCCACATTACCTTCTTGATACAAATGCATGTATGATAGGATCTGATGTAAGCCTTGCTGAGTACCTTTGTACTCACGTTTGCTTTATTTATGTTTTGCAGGTGAGACATCTGTCTCACTAGTAGTACCGCTTGGACTTCGACGAGTAGCTTGTTACCTCAACTACGATCTTGTACCCTTGGGAGGGACTTGTAGATAGTCAGGCTTCTCAGCCTTTTCTTTTGTAGTTGTCTGTACTCAGACATGTAATGCTTCCGTTGCTTGTATGCTCTGAATGATGGGTCATGAGACCTCTGTTTGTATTAGTGCTATGTGGCTCTTCTGGGCCTTTATCTATATGAGTTTGAGTTATGTTGTGATGCCATGTTGTACAACACATACTTGCATGTTATGTGTACGTGTGACGTGTATTGCTATGTGTGGGATCCGACAACCTAGTTGTTTATCCTGGGTAGCCTCTCTTATGGGGAAATGTAGTCTAGTGCTTCCACTGAGCCATGGTAGTCTGCTACAGCCCGGTTCACCGGAGTCCTGCTAGCCTAGCACTACTGCTCCGGAACACTTAGACTGGCCGGCGTGTGATTCACATCGTTCCTATGTCTGTCCTTTCGGGGAAATGTCATGCGGTGACTTCCGGAGTCCTGCTAGCCTGCTACAGCCTGGATTCCCGGAGTCCTATTAGCCCAGTTGCTACAACCCGGATTCACACGCTGCTGACCGACATGCTAGATGTTGTTTCATGTATGCCTGTCCCCGTAAGTTAGTGCCACTTTGGGTTCACGACTAGTCATGTCGGCCCGGGTTCTCTGTCATATGGATGCTAGCGATACTATCATATACGTGAGCCAAAAGGCGCAAATGGTACCGGGCCATGGTAAGGCGACACCCGTAGGGATACCGTGCGTGACGCCGCAAAGTGATATGAGGTGTTACAGGCTAGATCGGTGTGACTTAGAATCGGGGTCCTGACACGGCCCGTTAATGGCCAGTGTAACAGTTGGGCCTAATTACTGCCTGTTTCGAATCCGGCCTGCATAAAGCCCATCTTATAATGGCCCATGACACTTTTGGGCCTATGGCCCGCGTGGATACCGGCCTGCTTAAAGCCCATAATTTTATTGGGCGAAACAGGCCCGAGATATATTTTGGCCTATTAAGTGCTCGTCCTATTTGGGCCAAACATGGGCCTTAGGCAGTTTTGGCCTGTATTAGCCTGTGAATTTTTTGGCTCAACGCTAGCCCAATCTAGGTTTTAGCTTGTTAAAAGCCCATCGTATTCTCTGGCCCAGCTAGCTAGAACTTTACTCGGCTTGTTAAAGGCGGGAAACTACTATAGTTTTAGACCTACTAATGACCCAAGATGATTATAGGCCCACGTTTTGGCCCATATGAGTAATGGGCCAGTCTGAAGACCGACAACACTGAGATCCACTGAACCTTCCGCCTAAATTACAACAGAACGACCAAGAATAAACCTAGACTATACAATTATGAAATTACGGCATATTACATCCACTAGGAATCAAAGTTTGCTACCGGTGATAATAAAGTGCAACGTTGACCACGGATTACATACACTGGGCATCAAAGGTTGCCACCAGTGCATATAAACGCGCCGACAAAAGAATATACAAAACTGAGAGCACTTCAGAAGGCACTAGGCCTGGTTAGGACGGGCTCCGCAAGCAGCCGAACAAGATGATGAGACCTTAGTTGTGTCAACCTTAGATGCTCCATCCCTAGCTCTATAGCACCATAGTACGCAAGGTAGTCCCCCAAGATCTTCATTGCATGTCTGACTTCAAGTCAGAGTTGAGCTAAAGCAAGCCTCTCTGCTTTAAGTTGAGACGGAAGAAGTTGAACTGATTGAGGCAGTGACTGTATAGAGGTTGTCTCACAGCTGCTGGTGAGTAGCTTCAACTCACTGTCTTCATCAAGACAAGACCTTGGGGTCATCTCGCTCTCATCAAGATGGTTTGGCTCACTATCTTCCCCAAAGTTCTGCCTGGCATAAAAGATACGACTCTGAAAGAGAAACAAGGAAACACGTAACATGTTTCACAATTATATAAGAAAATAAATGGATCTGTTCTGCATAAGGAACATGTTTTTACAACTACAATTTAAAACTGGTAGTTGTTGCAAACATCCAATCATATGTAAACAGCAAAGTAAACAGTAGTGGAGGAAATGATGCCTATCCAAATCTATACTAGAACAAAGTTTGAAGGCTTGAGAAGGATAAACTTACATTATATGTTAACACGGGCTGGACAAAGCCCTTCTCCATGTTGATGGAAGGATAATTCAATACATTCCTCAAAAAAACTTCGTTATAAGCGTTGCCATTATTCTACATTTTGCAAAGAGTAAATATATAGATCAAATAATATTGAAAGAAATAGAGGATAATGAAGCTCAGGTGCAGACTGATGATATATAATCAAATAGCAATTAATTAAGTACATCATTACAAGGCAAAAGGTACTGGCAAGAGGAATACAGACACCAACGTGTGCAATGGCATTGGTTTTATTCAACATTTTGATAAGAGTAAATGTAGATATGATAATTTGGATAAAGTGGAGGGCAGGGCAGATAAGACGCAGAGTAATGCTAGACAATCAACTATCTCGCGATGCAAGTACAGTAATACCACCACCGTATGTTATTACTTGTCGCTCAAATGGATGTATCTAGTACTATTAAGTTCCAAATACATCCAATTGATCAACAATTAATTTGATACAGAGGGAGTACATGACAAACAGGTACTTACATGAGAAATCCAAAACTTCATAACCATTGTGTTAATTCTACATTTATCTAAGAGTAAATATAGATCTTATAATTTGAAGCAAAGGGAGGATAAAGAAGCAAACATTTATTGTGATGCTACATAATCAAACAGCAATGAGTGTAAGTATGCTGACAAAGGTCAAGAGGTACTGACAAGAGCAATGAAGTGTCCAGTATTGTTGTGAGATCCTATGATCCTTTGAGCAAGGAGATTCATCTGAAATTAGTTTTCATACAAGAGAGAAGGTAAGGCACATGCAAAAATTTAGGAGTTCAAATTTTGAATTTATATCATAGACAATACCTGCCGCTGGGCTCTTAGCGGTTCTAATAGGGGTTTGGCCAGTGGAGTAGGGGTGAAGTGTGATACAGTTGGGACTGTGTTTTCTGTGGCTGCTGATCTATCTGATTTAACATGTATCACTTACTTTTTTCAAATACCTAGTTTGTACTCCTTGAGGATCTGCACTCACCCTCTTCTTTTTGGACATCTATTAGAAAGAACAATTTGACTGGAAAAACACAATATGACGACATATGGAATAGGTACAAAAATGGATAGGTATGACATATACTCATATATGATGCTTAAACTAAGCAAATGGTGTAACAAAGTAGAAGTAATGCAAGAGGTCAGATGCAAAATATGTGCAACCAATACAACCTTGTCAAGGTAAAGCAAGCTCCTTGATGGGTGAATAAGATAGGCCATCCTCCACCATGCCAAGTTTGTTAGCCAGTGGATTGTTCCACAATATTCCTCTCGTGCGCCCATTCTCATTTTCATTTTGATAATGTTCAATACCTGACTTGCATGAAAACATAAAAACAAGTGAGATTATCTTTGTAATGCAGAAGTGATTCTAATCCAATACAGCCTCCCTGTAAACCCCTTTGTGTTATCTCTACAATTCTTCCGAGAGATATCATGCATGATGTAATTTGGTGTGTGCATTAATATAATGTGGCCTACTACTCAAAATATGAGAGCTCCAGAAGTGATGATACTTCGTAGATGACAGCTTCAACATATAGTAAAGAAGAACAAGTCAACCTGACCTAACAGATTCAAAATATACTAAGGGAGAACAACTCCACCTGACCAGTCGACCGCAAATGTCTCTGCTACTCTTCCCAACAAGGAACATACTTATTAAAAAAGAGAAGAGGATCATCTTAAAGAAAAGCAAAAGATCAAGCAGATTGAAGATATTACAAGTCTTTCTATACAATGTCGGTTGCCCACCTATGATGAACCAGAGCGCACAGAGAAATACTATTCCTTCCAGTCTCTCCATATGTAGCTCACATGCATCTAGTATATACTTAAAGTAAGAGTCAAATAAGCCATCACGTTCTTCCACATATGCTAATATTTTTTACGCCATTAGATTACAATAACAACGACTAAGATTTTAGTGTTTTTACGTAACATCATAAAATATATGTACCGGTAGTATTGAGCTTTTATGGTGTCATGTTGAACGGTTACATACAACTACGGTTGGTACAAAAACTACGGTTGATTAAAAAAGCCAACCATGACACGTACGAATATGTGAACATAAAACACATGAACATACCCAGTCGACCGACTTTGGTCATGTCTACATGCCTCATATACAAGAGAAACAAACGGATACATATTCATGCATTGCCTAATTGATTTGCATGTCGTGATTGATTTCTAGCAAACACACAACTTCAATTGGACAAGAACACATACACGTATCATATGCGACGACCAGCCCCCAAGCAGCATAAACACACACACGCAGCCATTGCTAGCCAGCATGATAGCATTAAGCATTCAATATGCGTCTGTCACGTCGGCAAATTGAAGGTGCTGAAGCGTACAATATGCACCCACGATGGATTGCAGGTAATGAAGCATCCAATCTGCACTCCCAATGCTGCGACGCCCAACAGAGCAAAGCCTCAATCCAAACACACGCCAAAAAAACTAGGACAACCATGTGTGTTTGGATATTTCCATCTCAAAAAGTTTTGACAACTTCTTTAAGAACAACCTATTTTCATGTACATTACTATAATTAAGTTATAGCATCACTTATTTGTATTTGACCTATAATAGCTATTTTTTAAATTGTTCTATCTTCTCAATGAAAAATACTAAGTATATCTCATTATTCATAGGGCCAAACAATTCATGCTATCTTTCATATCAAAGAGCAATCTATTTATGGATTCAAAGTTTCAAGGTTGTGGAATCCATAAAAATACCGCCAATGAGCAACGTAAGTGAAATATATTTTTCATACAAAGAAAACATACAGGAGGGAAAAGGATCTCCAGAGGTTTACCCAGATTATTACTTTGAGTTTCTATGAAGGATACACTATAGGAACAGGCAGAAAAAGAAAAACAATGATCAGGTATGTTTATAGTTCAGAAATAACTGGAGTATTATATAATATTTATGATTCGCTAACATGAATGGTGTGGTAGGTATTGTATTCGACTCCAAATTAGTGAGCATAAAACTACTACAAGCTGCACTTTATTTGAAAAGGACGCTCCAAGATTGCTTAATACATCTATCTCTAACTTGCTGAGATCATTCGATGGGAAATGAAATGCCAAGTTGAATGGATGTAATATCATCTTTGGCACAGAAAATTATGTAGTAAAAAGAACATTTGTGCCCAATGATAGGCTTGAGATGCTCTACTTGAATGATAAAGCTGAGGTAAAGGTGCATTTAACTTTTTTTCTTCAAAAAATAAGTATTGTGTCTAGAATTCCCTAACTAATTCATCTTACATATATTGCATTGAAATTGATGGATGATGAGGTGGACACTGTCTTAAAACATGAAAGGAAGACACAGAACATGCACCGATAAAATGGTGATTGATTTTTCCACTGTAGACACTTCTAGATTTTTATAAATGTGTTTGATTTTAAATTTATATTTATTTTGCAGTCATAGAATAATAATGTTTCAACTACCAAATTACAATGTGTCTGGTGCCAATGAAATAGGAACCACACGATAGTAATGGGACTAAAATAAACAAAGATGGGCATCAAGACAAAATAACATCATCGTCACGTGAGTTCCACGATGACAAGAAAAGAAGACCGGGATATGTTGTAATATCAGATGAATCAGAGGAGAATGCACGGAGCATGTTTGCCAGAAAGCAAGGGAAAAGATGTCAGCCGAAACAATACAAGGCTTGAAGATGAAGATGAAGTACGGAAACAGAAGCCTAGGAGAGCGAGGAAGTTATCTATAAAATTAGTGCATCGGTAGCTTATCAGATAAATAATAGGGCAACATATTTTACTTACCAAGATATATATAGTAAGTGTACTTGACATCTACTAGGATAAGAAAAAAAACTTATTATACTGCAATAGCATTATGTCCTTAGTCTAGAATAGACTGAATACTTTCTTCAGATCAACCAATATAAGGAGACATTAACACTATGAAAAGCATGTCATATTGTATTTATTTGAAATACAGTTAGACATACACTTTTGGGAGTTCTATGTTCTTGGTAACAGTTCTACTATCATGCTGCATTTTCTATTCAAGCGTACCATGAGAAAAATTCCAATATTATAGTACGAGTAATATAGAAATCTTAGGAAGGAGCACAAAGATGATTTGCATTAGGAAGGATACAGAGCAATAACACTTACAGTGGTAAAAGTCCAGCAGTACAAACAATTAGGAAGGCATGAAGATGAATACTCGAATCTTGGGCGCGGTAAAATAATATCCATTGTTACTGCCACCATAAGGAAGAATACAAGTGGTGAGCTCGAAGATAAAGTAGGCGAAACGAAGATATTGTTCTGGGTACTAAAACTTCCATGACTCATACAACCTTTTCAGTTTAACAAAACCATGAATATATGTTCAATATTATACGTACTAGCTGCAACACATGTAAAAATTCAACCATTGTATCTCAATCGACACATGTTTTTTTACAATTAACAAGTTAAAACCTTCTTGCTAAGACAAGGTAACAACAAATAGAAACCACTTTACATTGCTATGTAGGAACTATAAGCCATAATGTTCATTAGAATGACGCTTATCATCAACACTTACATGTGGTAGAAGTCCAACAACATCGACGATGAGGAGGGCAACAACACAGTGGTTGGCCAAACATGTTGCTCACATCTTGGTACTATTCATTTATTTTGCTATCTCCTCGTATGAATCTGCCTCTGTTACCCCCACACCTCTAATAGACCATAACAGTAGTCCACCATATGTACAGTGCCTTAGGATCCAGTTATTCTCCATTAGCTTGCCTTGGTCAACAATTATTTTCTGTCCTATGCCACCTTGGCATTGATGCCCTGGCACCAACAGCTTGACCCAGTAGAACAATTTTGTCCATGAAATCCATGAACCGGTACTCCATCCTCCATGAGATCTCTCACCACTCATTGGTTGGGAAATCTGGACAAACCCAAAGATTATACACCAAATATGTCCAGATTCAAGCTCAAAATAATAATATCAGCATTGTCACAGAAAACTATACAGTAAGTTGTGCCTGGTGATAGGCTTAAGATGTTGTCATTGAACAACAAAGTTAAGAAAGTAAAGGCGCATCTAATCCTCTATAAGATTAAGTACTGTGTTCCTAATTTTCTTCATTTATTTGTCCTGCATGCTATGGAAGTGTGTTAGAAACAATATTTTTAAGTTGGGTTAGATGCGCCTCTACAAAGAAAAATAATGACAAAGACAATAATGTAAGTTCTCGATTCTAACCCCTAAAGAATCGAAAGGGAGATCAATGGAAGTGAAATAATAAGTCTATAATCCACATTCTCTGAATAATCTATACATGAAAACAACAATTATGTACGAGGAAATTTCCTAAATTATAATTACAAGTACATAGTGCTTCATTGTAAAAGTTAGACACTTCAGAAATTGAAGTTTAAAATCATCACATTACCTCTGAACAAATTTTACAAGTGAATTAAATAAATCAACTTATAACGTACATACACTGCCAAGCAAGAGGAGAAATGATTTGAGTCACAAACAGAGAAGGATTAAAGGTGTTAACTCACGACATGAAGTGCCCAGGCGAAAATAGTGCAAAGAATATAGTATACAAGGAGATATTTTAACTTCTTTTATTTCTCAAGTAAATGCATATGAGAACCAACTCATGATTTTTACATACAATGTCTGGTAGAAATAACTAACGTCCAGTGAAAAATAAGGTGAGGAAGCTTTAATACAAAAGCACTTTGTAGATTGGATTTACAATTATTTTCTAGACAAGAAATGAGGGTTACATTTTATCTATTGAATGATTAGAAATTGGATTTTTCTAACTATATTGAATCATGTGTTACAACAGTAGATGCCAATGCAAATTAATATTTCCAGCTGCTTTAATGCATATAGATGTTAACAACTGCAGAAACATTATCAACTATAATATATGAAATTAGTGTCACACGGTAATATATTGGATATAATGTTGGCTGTATAAAGATCTATATATTGCTAAGGAAATGCTGAAGAGACAATAAATTAAGGATCAGTACAATGTGAACATGAAAAAAGATGCAAGTTCAATTCCCTACAAAATGAAAGGGAAATCAATGGCAGATCAAATAGTTATATAGTGTAGATCCCACATATAATCCATACATGAATAAGACTGCACATACACAAACTAAGCAAGTCACATTATGAAGTACTACAAATGATGTGAAGCAAGAGGAGAATGGGAGCGTGCAGAGGGATTCATACCTGTCGTTCTTCATCAACCTAAGCGACAAGGAACGAGAGGCCATTCTATGCAACGCCAAAGCTCTCTGCCAGCACCTGTGACCTCCCAGGCGACCGGCATCCGCCTTTCCTTATCAGCGACGACAAGATGCGATCTCACTGGTGGCCGGAGCAAGAACAGCTGCTTAAACACCCGGTCCCCTCCTCGGTCAGAATGGCTTGGAAGATCGGCACACACCAAATCGCTGGGAAATCTGCGAACCTGTGCACCTTTCGTCAGGTCAGTCACTGCCTCCTCCACACCACCAACCTGCAGCACCATCGCCCCGGCCGCGCCGGCGATGAAGATGTCGAGCAGCACGATGCGTCCTGCTCGGATCTCCCCTGCCCACCCTACCAAAATCTCAACCGCGTAAAGACAACAGTACAGTAAAGAAAGGGGATTTTGTTGTCGGCGTGATTTGGGGAAAACAATAGCCTTTTCCTACTTTTTGCTATGGCAGGAATATTAGATGTACATATTTTGCTCTGATGGATGGACAAATATCACGTACTTTGACCTATAATTGAGAAATACCTTCTGAAAAAGAAAAAAACAAGTGAGAAATACAATGCGTGGCAAAACTGCAAAATTCACTATTACATGTGAAACCACATTGGCGGAAGGATGTTAAAAAGACTACATATAACCAAAAGAAAAATTAAAACATTAGCTACAGAGACGTTTATGACATTAAAAAAAGGGTGAAATGCTAGACCAATGGCATTTTTTAAATATAATATATATACAAACCTAGCTGACAAGGCATTTTTTTAGTAAAGATTTTCAAATGGATACAAATCATATAGTGGACAAATAAGTCAAAAACAAATATGATTGTGTAGATGAACGTAACAAGTCAAAATTGTTAGGAATATGTTGTATAAATAATATTGTACAATAAACATAATCGAAGTTTGAATCAAGAGAAAAAGAGCATCAATCGATGGTCAGTCAAAATTCTCTATTGTACAAAAATAGTCTATATGCATAAATAAAATGTGTAAAGAGATTTTATATTTAATTACAACAGTGAGTCTATTTTACACAATTCAATTTCTCTATAATGGATTATGGCCATGTAATGGAACAATAGGAAATGCCTAAAATGGATGAAAAAACTAAAAAGAATATATGATAATAACCAAAACACACACACAAAAATGAATTAAAAGTATGTAGGAGTTTGTTATTCAATAATAGTAAAATTTCGTACAATGTCAATGAAATAATAAAATGATTAAACCGAAGTACGATAAATGCAAATCATTCATTGCAATATAATTATATCAAAACCTAGTTGCGCAAATGCGCAGGTACACCCACTAGTTTTGAAACTAAAGTAGGAACGTTTAGCTGACCAATTAAACATCTCTCAGTTTTACTAATATCAGCATAATATCATATTTGAATTTCTACAACTAAGCTTGTTTAGCTCGATGGTGGAGCAGTGCTATTACGACACGAACCACGTAGGCTGACCGTGGTCATCATAAAATGGGGAAACCGTAAGCATGATGAGTATAGTGTTTACTGTGGCAGTGGGATGACAGATCTGAAGTTGCAAACCGCGCAAAGGGTAGTTAGCAACCGATGTTTGCTTTAAAATAACAACTAAGATTTGGTATGAAAAAGAAAGTACAGTCAACAAGTGACAAAGAAATGCAATTCTTCTGTCTCTCTATATGTCGCAACATGCATTTGGAAACTCCAGTGGGACCTTTAGCTAGCCAATTAAATGTGTCTGTTAACTAATATCAGTATCATATCATATCACAATCATATTTGAACAACTAAGCTTGGGAATTTTGAGTGTTGTGTTGTTTAGCTTGAAGGGTGGAGTAATGCTAGTACGACACAAAGCACCAACGCAGATCATAGTAGAGTAGATAAAAGTGGAAAACCCTAAGCATCAAGAGTAAAATCAGGAAAGTGGAACTAGCTGGACCAGTGGGTGGCGCACATGCTTTTCAAAATGAATATATGAACATTAGGTGACCAATTAAACGTTCTCTATTTTAGTAATATGAGCATCATATCAGATTCGTATTTCAACACCCAAGCTTTGGAATTATGAGTGGCATGTTGTTTCTCTTGATGGGTTGAGGTCTTGAGGAGCAGTGCTAGCACGACATGAAGCACCTGCAATGATCATAGTGAATATAAAGGGGGGAAACCATAAGTTTTACGAGTATAGTGACCTTGCCATGGTGGATCTGAAGGTGCAAACTGGACAAAGCTACTTCGCAACCAATGTTTGCTTTCAACTAGCCACTACAATTTTGTACGGACAAGAAAATTACAGTAAACAATTTACGATCTATTTTCCGGGTGAGATCAATAATTTAAGCACATCTGGAAGAGTACCACCTCTGTTGCGACACCGTGTAGGCCCCTACTAATACATTAAGGGTGCTGCGGGAGCGATGACTGTCGGCGGCGTGGAAGAAGACTTTAGACGGCAGACGACCATGTTGGGGGATAAATCCTGTTGCCGTGGACGAGGTGGTGATAGGAGCGGCAACGGCAAGGTGGACGACGGTGCCGATCACTACAAAAAAAGACACATCCGTGACATTTTGGGCCGAACGAATTTTTTTTTCTGTCATACTTATGACACTTCTATGATGATAATTTGATAAAATCCGGTATCATCATAGATGTGGTGGGCTCCTACTTCTATGATAAAAAATCATGACAGAAAATGGGCTTTTCGTCCTGGGCGGGCCGGAGCCTCAGCTGCATGACATTCTTCGGGCCGTCCATGACGGAAAAAATCATGGTAGAAGTGAGGGAGAGGAAAATATCGGGGTGTTCCCAGTTACAGTGGGTGGTCGGGGCCAAGCGATGTACGGAGGTTTGCGCGTTTCTCTTGTCATGCACGCATATGGGTGAGAGGCGCTGGGCTCTAACTGAACCCGAGCGATTGCACTGCAGGCTACGCGTTACTGAACCCGAGCGATCGATCAATGGCTGTTAACTGAACCCGATCGAGCGACTCCTTCGCTACTGCTGCTAGCTGAAGCAGATCGATGCTGCCTTTGGATGAACAGTGATCATTGCAGGGGGGTTTGGATGAACAGTTCCCGGTGGGGGTGGATGAACATGACCCCATGGTGTTGCCTCTGGATGAACAGGACCCCGATCGATCGAGTCGGTTGGGGCTGGATGAATAGGACCCCATGGAGGGCTGGATGAACAGGACCACCCTGTGGAGGGCTAGATGAACAGTAGACGGTGGAGGGCTGGATGAACAGTAGCCCGTGGAGGGGTGGTTGAATAGGAGCCCGTGGAGAGGGATGGTTGAATAGTAGCCGGTGGAGTAGCACGCGGTGGAGGCTGGATGAACAGAAGCCCGTGGATGAACAGTCACAGGTGGAGGCGAGAGGAGGTCGACGGTGGATGAACAGTAGCCCATGGAGGCTGGAGGGTGTCGACGGTGGAGATGAATAGTATCCCGTGGAGTCCCGTTTTGCGGTACGCCACACCCCTCATGATGAACAGGACCCCCGTTTCGACCATCGCGCTCCAACACAAGTCCATTTCCTCTGTTTTGCGGTACGCCACACCCCTCCCGATGAACAGGACCCCCGTTTCGACCATAGGAGGCTGTTTCCTCCGTTTTCCGGTACGCCAGACCCCTCCCGATGAACAGGACTCTGTTTCGTCCATGGCCGGTCGAACACAAGGCCGATTCCTCCGTTCTGCGGTATGCCAGGCCTTGTTTCCATCGGTTGTTCCGTCCAAGCCCTCCCGATAAACACAACGACGCATTCCGTTCCGACCCCGCTGGTTGGCTCCCCATGAACACGATGGCAACGATTTTCTCCGTTCCAACCCACCTATGTACATGAGCCCTGGCCATACGTACGCGCGAGCAGGCATTCGAGACCCCGCCCGTATGTGCGTACGTGGCCGTATTTACTTTCTTGCACCATGGCAGCTGTACGTACGTGTGCATGCTACGTGCGCGCCTGTACATCGACCAGTATGTACGTACACGTTTGCGACCAGAATGACAACGCTACGTACGCTTCGACCAGGTGGGTCCCGACTGTTAGGCACTTCCTTGCGTGCGAAGATGTAGCTGGTGGGTCCCAACAGTCAGGGGGGCGAATCATTTTTTTTTGCCCGGACGCACTTCCTTGCGTGCGAAGATGTAGCTGGTAGGTCCCAGCAGTCAGCTGGGAAACGTACACGAAATACGGTTGCCCGTCCGGTGGGTCCCTGCTGTCAGGTGGATGAATCATTATTTTGCGCGTAATAAGGAGGCACTTCCTTGCTATGGCCGTGGACCCAACTATCAGCCTCTCCACGTACAGTGCACGTCCGATGGAAGTTGTTCCTTGACCACGTTTACCATGCCGCGCCGAGAGCACCAGGGCGGTGGACGACGGCGAGGCCTAGGAAGGGGACGACGCGGAGCCGGGGAAGATGCGGTAGTGGATGCCCACGCATAGAGGAGTATGATGGTTCACTGGTTCCGCTGCGGTGTGAGGCTGCCGTCGCTGCAGAATAATAGGGGGTGTGGGTGAGTAGAGGGATGGTCTGGCCAGCGGTGGGAGTAGCAAGGGGCGGTGAGGCCTCCGCGACATCACAGCCGGCCACGGGAGGCAGGAGCACGTGGCACGACCGGCGCTGGTTTGGGCGGCTGGAGCAAGAAGACCAGAGGTTGAAGAAGCACTACGGCCGTTGGATGGACATCGTACGGTCACTAGAGCTAGAATCGTTCATATTGAGTAAGTTGACAAAGCCCTCCGTCCCCGTCAACTTAGTAGGCCCACAAGTCAGCCTCCCTCCAAGGTGGGTCCCAGCTAGCAGGGGGAGTATTCATTTTTCTCTGCGTAATAAGGAGGCACTTCCGATGGGTCCGAGCTGACAGTGGGGGGAATGTTTTTTTCGTGAAATACGATGGCCCGTCCGGTGGGTCCCGGCAGTCGGGGGGGGGGAACATTTTTTTCCGCAAAATACAGTGGCTCGTCCGGTGGGTCCCTGCTGTTAGGTGGAGGAATCATTATTTTCCGCGTAATAAGGAGGCACTTCCTTGCTGCGGCCGTGGACCCAGCTATCAGCCTCTCAACATATAGTACACTTCCGATGGAAGTCGTTCCTTGACCACGTTAACCATGCCTCGTTCTATTGCATGCATGCCTCCATGGGCGTGGTGCGTCCCCACTGTCAGCCTCTCACGTACAGTCATCTTCCGATGACTCTCGGTTGTTCACCATGTTGACCACACCGTGCCGAGCGCACCAAGGCTGGTGGACGATAGCGAGGCCCCAGACTAGAACAACCCAGAGATGGGGAAGACGGGGCAGTGGAGTCGCAGATGGAGAGGAGTGGGAAACTTGACTGGTTTGGGTGCGTGGCAGCACAGCCGCGGTGCTGCTCATGGGAGGCAGGAGCAAGAACAGAGGTTGAAGAAGGAGCACGGCTGTTGGATTAACATCCAACGGTCCAGCTGCTAGAATCATTTGTTGATTAAGTTGACAAAGCCCTGCGTGCACATCCGCTTAGTAGGCTCACAAACCAGCCACCAAATCTGACGAGTCCCAGCTGTCAACGGGAGGAATAATTTTTTTCGCATAACAAGGAGGCACTTCCTTCCGTGCGAAGATACAGCCGTTGGGTCCCAGCTGTCAGGTGGAGAAAACATTTTTTCAGCTTAATAAGGAGGAACTTTCCATGTGTGCGACCATGGACCTCGTGGGTCCCAGCCGTCAAGCTCTCCACGTACAGTCCTCTTCCAATGACTCTCGTTTGTTGACCACGCCGCACCGAGCGCAGCGAGGTGGTGGACGACGGCGAGGCCTCGAATGGGAACAACTCGGAGATGGGAAGACGCGGCAGTGGAGTCATAGATTGAGAGGAGGAGAAGGGTTATAACTAGTTCTGGTGCGGTGTGGGGCTGTAGTCGGTGGAGAATAACAGGAGGTGCGGAGGGGTGGAGGAATAGCCTGGCCGGCAGTGGGGTAGCGCTTCCTAGCGATGCGTGCTAAGCAGAGCCGCTAGCCACCGGAGGCCAGACCAGGCGGTCCCGACGATGCTGGAGGAAAAAGACGAGAGATTGAAAGTGCATGCCGGCCATTGGATATAAATCCAATGGCTGTGGATGTCATAATAATTTGTTGACCAAGTTGACAACGCCCTGCGTAGGCTTCGACCTATTGGCCCACATGTCAGTCTGCAAAAATGTGGCATATATTTAACCCATGTTTTCTAGAATGTACAGTCCATTTTCTGGGCTGGGTGAACAAATAATTTCACGTCAATAAGGCCCATTTATATTTTCTAAGGAATCCCAGCCCATTTGCACTTTCCTCAAATACACGAATTAGCTGGGCTCGTTATATATATAATGTTATGTTAGAAGGAGAAATTAATATCAAAAAAATAAACCGGAGAGGCACATTTTTTATATACATAATTAACAAATTAGCGAGTTATTGCTCAAAATAAAAATGAGCATGTTATTATTACATTGGTCCTTAAAATCTTCCCAAGCTTTTGTACGCAATCACCAGGATTTTCCTTGCCTGTGAGTCAAAAACAACCAGGATTTTCCTTGCCAACTTCTGTTAAACATTTACTTTTATAAGTTAATAACACATGGGATGTTTTTATAATATATATATGTCTATAAAATATATGATAATAGTAATAATATAAATATATATAATGTGGTTAAAAATACATTGGGCTGCCGATCTTTAAGAAAAAGCCCATAGGCTGGTATGGACCTTAAAAAATAAGTTGAAACCACTGTCACCGTATGTCGTGGGCTACACATGTTAAAATACAAAACCCAGGCCTAGCTGATACTTGTTCGCCCTCTGGAAAAAAATGATACCAGGTCCCCGAGCGAACTGGATTAAAGAGGGGGCTGATGGCACGACTGAAGAAGCATATCAGGAGTGATTTTTTTCTTCAGTGGATGGCTCTCAATGGCGTTTTTTTACTTGCCTCTACACCATACAACTTGTATTTTTAGCCTCCCAGTCCATGCTGGACCAGCAGCCCATTTGCTGGGCGGGCCAACCTACAGAAACCAGCACTCGATTTTTCATCAAGCCCCCAAAACAATGCAGTACTATGTTTGTTTTGAAGACGAAAACATTACGGCAGGGGTTGAGCACAGGAGGGGGCAAGACAGAGCAAAAAGATTAAAAAGAGTTGTGTCGGGGGAAATCGACACCTATGGGATCACTGGGATCCCTTCTACGCTTGGCGGGCGTGGTGTTGTGGGAAGAGCGGGTCTGACAGGAAGCACACAGATCGTTTACCCAGGTTCGGGCTGCAAGGATGCGTAAAACCCTAGTCCTGCTTTGGTGGATGTATTGAGAGTGTTCTTGTGTTCTTGAGCTAGCTACGAGGTGCAACTTTGCCCAAAAGATCCGAATCCTACTCCTGGTCGCCTCGGGCCTCCTTTTATAAGAAAAAGGGGTTGCCACAGTGGCACACAAGAGGTGGAAAGATGTACAGTGGATGATTCTATCCTCTGGCATCGTTGGACAAACACATTTAATGCACTACCGACGTGCCCCTCTCACTTTATCGGGGATAGCAAGGAAGCACGTCCCAGCTGTCGCGGCCACACCTGGCTTCGACACGCGTCTGAGCTGACAAGGTGTCGTGGCGCCACGTTCGCTGGCTGCTGGGCTGGCGCGGTGGTGGAGCCTTCAGGAAGACTTGCATGCCACCACGCAGGTGCTTGCTGGGTCGGTGTAGAGGATGCTCATCGCCACGCAGGTGTCTGTCCAGCTGGTTGAGCTAGCAGCTGCTTGGGAACGGCGGTGGAGCTTTGGCAGATGCGGGCCTAGCTGCGGCCCTGCTGGTGTCCTCGACAAGGGTCTTGTCGAGCCCTCGGCAAGGGTCTTGCCATGGCGTCGCGGTCGTCCCCGGCAAGGATCTCGCCGGGGGTCGTCGTCTTCTGGTCCTCATCTGATCTTGCATGTTCATGATCTTGACAAAGATCTGCATGTCACCATGGAGGTGCCTCCTGAGCCTTGGTTCCAATGTAGTCGTTGGCGGTGTTTGGAACTCCTGGGCTCAAGGGTGGCTCACTCTGCTAGTGTTGGGCAAGTTGCGCCGGCAAGGCTCTTGCCGGGGCCGCGGAGGTCGCCCCGGCAAGGGTCTTGCCGGGGGAGTCCACCTTGCCCCCTTTGTTCTTCAGTGTTTCTGGCCTTGGCGTTGCTTTGTTTGTCTTATGCTTCGGTTTCCCTCTGGCTTCCCTCCTCTGCCTTGTTAAGTGTGGCCGCGGGCGCGGCTCTGACTGCCCATGCACAAGTAAAGGGGTCAAAAAGGGGAGCCCCTACTTTTGTACACCGACAGGAGCCCCCGGGCCTGGGCCACACATAAGCGTGCCGTGTTGTTGGGCTAGGCCCAGAACGGTGCGCGGGCAGGTGGGGCGGATTTTACCGCAGTAACTTCTCGTCCGCTGCGCTTCCCCACGACCTACATTGAACGCGCGACGTGGAGGGTCGTGTGTGACGTGGGGGTCATGCGTGGGGCGATTCCCGCACGCATGTGTCACATCATGGTAAAGAGGCGGCTCGCGCCTTCCCCATAAAAAGAGGGAGGCGCAGAGGCGTGGCTCATTTACTTGGGCGGACTCGGGTCGTGGTCTTTAAGGCGTCAGTGCCCCACGATCACAGGGTGGGGAACGGTTGCCCCACCCGTCCCTTCGATTCTGCTTGCTAGCCACATGTCCCCCATGCAGGTGGCAGGCGGTGGTGGCGGGAAACCGGGCCATCGCTGATTGGGGCAGCGGGTCGGTCCCGGTCCCCCGCGCCCCCGATGGCCGGATTGGCCGAGTGGCGCGACCGAGCACCGGCCCCGCTCCTTTATATGGAGGGGGAGGGGATGTCATCCCACATCCTTTCATCATCCGTCTCCATTCACTTCGGCTCCTTTCTTCCATCTGCTATGGTGAGAGGAGGAGCCGGACCTTCAACGATGGCGGCGAGGGTTGCTGCTCGACAGCGCGTCCTTCCTTCCCAAGAGCTTGTGGCGGCAGAGCCGGCCACGAGAGGAAGGGGGAGGGGGCGAGGCCGAGGTCGCCGTGGCGCTCGGGGGAGAGGGGGACAGGGTAGCGCACAGGCCTCGCCTCTGCCAGCGATGCCTCCCCCAATGGAGGGCCACGTCGGGGACCAGCCCCACGAGTTCTTCATCAGGCTGCGCCGGCCACCGCGTCGCCGCCTCCGTCTCCCTACCCCATTTTCTCGGGAGATGGAGCTCAATCCACCTCAGACCCTCAGGTTGCACATGAGGGACTGCGGGAATGGCGGCACGCGGGTCGACGTCGACTTCCCCGCTCCTCACGTCATGTACCTCCGTCGCGGATGGAAGACGTTCGCTCGTGTCCACAGCCTAACGGCGGGGCTTGTCTTCTACTTCAAGTTAATGGAGGGCGGCCTGCTCTCCGTCAAGGCCTTTGGAGATCTTGGAACTCGCCTGAAGTGCTGCATGGAGAGATCCTCCGACGATGAAGATTCATCTTCAAGCGGGAGTGATGAGGAGGGTAGCGACAGCGACGACGAGAGCGTCGAGCAAGGTCACGTCGACCTCGTCTCCGACTGACCGCGTCGCCCCTCCCTATGTCATGTGGCCTACCAAGGGCCTTCCTTGTAAAGCTCTCCATCAGCGCGTCCCCCGTCACCTCCTTGGGCGGCTAGCGTAGGAGGGTTGGAGAAGGCGAAGAAGGCGGGTGAGGGCCGTCAAGTCGGAGTACGCGGGCACCGACGCCTTCGTCGCGTATTACCAGCCCGCTGCCTCATCTTCCAGCTCCCCTCCAGGCACCAGGACGTTCTCTTGGTGCCTTCTGCTCCTCGCACCTCGCCTAGGCTCTCTTTTTGCCCTCCTACTATCTTGTTCCACCTTCTGAGGAGAGGGACAAGAAAGGGATTACAAGCATCTTATCTCTTTTTAGTTTGTAAGCCTGCGGGCACTTGTTAGATTTAAAATTTGTAATCCCCTTGCTCATGTTTTTCATCTCGTATGAACTGTACCTGTATGGGACGTTTTTAATGAAAAGGGGTGCATGCGGGGTTCTTTGTGCGTGAGCGAGGCTCATGCCAAGGAATGAATCCTTGTTATTTTTAAGATAAACACTGACGCCCGGCAACAGCCCTTGCCATCCTCTTGCTTCAGCCGACCATCCTCATGCTCTTGGTGGAGGCAGGGGCGAAGTAGAGTTAGGCCCCTTGTTCATTTCCTCGCTGCCGCGGCTCCGACCCGGTTTCGACCCAGGGACTTGGGTACAGGGAAGAAGGGGGAGCACGGTGGTCAAGGGGCAAAACGAGGTTTCAATACGCCCCAATCTTCACACGGGAATGCACAACACAGGATGAAAGACTTATCTGAATCTGCAGCCCTCGGCAGCCTTGGCTTGCCGCGGTTGGATTCTTGTATCTGCAGCCCCCGGCAACCCTGGCTTGCCGAGGCTGGAGCGTCAGCTCGTTCTCTTTCTTCCAAACAGATCAGTAGAAACGTCCAAGTACCATGCGAACCAAAGAGGATGGAAAGGAATAGAGGAACGCACACTCGACCTCTATGCTAGGGGTTAGTCGCTGCTAAGCACTATCAACCCTAATCGAGGGAGAGACTTAACCTAGCATGCACGCTAAAACTTAGAGCACCAGCGCTTCATTTATTTATGCTCAGGGTCTGTGCCTGGCTTTGTACAGAGGGTTACATGCCTTGCCGGCAAGTCTTGTACAAAAGGTGGTTTGCCGGGGGGCCCGCAACCGGGCCTTATGGGTTAAACTAGCGAAGATGTTCAATGTTCTAGGAGTTACTCACTGGAACAACATCTTTGGTCTCCAGGCGGAATGCGCCGGGCCTGGTGACTCGTATTACCCGATAAAGGCCTTCCCACTTCGGCGTCAACTTGTTGAAATTCTTGGCCGATTGAACGTGCCGAAGAACAAGGTCGCCTTCCTCAAAGCTTCGGGCATGAACCCTGCGGCTATGGTAGCGGCACAAGGCTTGCTGGTAGCGTGCTGCTCTCACAGCCGCCCGAAGACGATCTTCCTCAAGGAGCGTTGCATCATCTTGCCGCAATTGCTCTTGCTCAAGCTCGTCATAAGCGACCACTCGAGGTGACCCGTATGTGAGTTCCGTGGGGAGAACTGCTTCTGCCCCGTATACCAGGGCAAAGTGTGTCTGGCCGGTGGCTCGATTTGGCGTTGTTCTGATCGACCAAAGAACCACCGACAACTCATCAATCCAGCGCCTTCCGCTCTTGTGCAGTTTGTCAAAAGTCTTTGTTCTCAGGCCTCGTAGTACTTCACCATTTGCCCTCTCCGCTTGGCCGTTGCTCCGTGGGTGTGCCACGGAAGCGAAATAGACCTTGCTCCCGAGGTCTTGGATGTACTGCGTGAAGGTGTGGCTTGTGAACTGTGTGCCGTTGTTGGTGATGACCCTTTGGCACACCAAAACGGCAGACTAGCCCCCTGAAGAACTTGACGACTGACTGTGCTGTCACCTTTATGACTGCCTCCACCTCCGGCCACTTCATGAACTTGTCGATTGCAACGTGCAAGTATTCAAAGCCCCCGCCAGCACGGAGGAAGGGGCCCAGTATGTCGAGCCCCCAGACCGAGAATGGACAGGAGAGAGGAATTGTTTGAAGGGCTTGAGCTGGTTGATGAAGCTTCTTCGAATGGAACTCACATGCTTCACACTTGGTTACTAGTGCTGTTGCATCCTGGTGGGCAGTGGGCCAGAAGAAACCTTGCCGGCAAGGGCCCTCGACCCTATGTGGGAGCCATATATGCCTCCGTGTATCTCTGCCAACAGCTCCAGTCCTTCCTCCCGGGGAATGCACTTCGATTTCACATGGACTTTTCCTATACAGGACGTCATCGATGAACTGATACATAGAAGACCGACGGGCTACTTTTCTCCATTTCTTTCTGCTCCTCACGAAGCTCCCCTGTTTGGAGGAATCGGACGGTATGTTGTTCCCATGCCAGAGCCTAGGGCTCGACGACAAGGACCAAAGGCATTTCCTCTTCCATGGGAGTAGCCGTCTCTACGGCTAGGGCTTGACGCCTTGCCGGAGTCGGCTGCCCCCTGGCAGGCTCAATATCCATGGAAACATCCTTGCCGGCGGCCTGTAACGCCCCGGATGTAACTTGCCTTATTTGTACTCCAACTCATGCCATTTTCGGCGTTAAGTTATGACATTCCCTCATGGTTGGGCTTTTTCTTCGTTTTGCATTTTGTCCATGTCATGCATTTCATATCATGTCATCATGTGCATCGCTTTTGCATGTGTGTTCATCCCATGCATCCGAGCATTTTCCCCGTTGTCCATTTTGTAATCCAGCACTCCTACGTCCTCCGGCGCTCCCTTTTGTCTCTTTTCGTGAGCGAGTGTTAAACTTTCTCGGAATGGATGCCAAGCGGCCTTGGTACACCACCGGTAGACCGCCTGTCAAGTTTCGTGCCATTTGGAGTCCGTTTGATACTCCAATGGTTAACCGGAGAACCGTAAAGGCCTTGTGTGTGTTGTAGCACAACACCCCTCTAAAGTGGCTCAATAACCCATCCAAACCCCTCCATCCTCTCGGCCGTTCGATCGCGATCGCGTGGTCGAAAACCGCACCTCATTTGGACACTCCTACCTCCTTTTAGGTATAAAAATGTCCTCCCTGTCCAAATTTCGGGTCCAACCCTAGCCTTCGTCCACCCCGCGCCGCCGGACATGTCCGCCGTCCGGCCGGACAGATCACGCCGCAGCCCGCAGCCAATCAGAGCCCGACACGTGTCCAACCACAGCCCACCGCCGCGCCGGGCCGCCGGACCCGAATCGGGCCCACGGGACTCGTCCGACGCCCATGCCTCCCCGCGGCTCCCCGCGCCCGTCGCCGCCCGGGTGCTTCGGCGCCACCTCGTCCGCTGCTCGCCGCCACCTCGCCGCCACCTTGTCACCGGTCGCCGCCCCGCCGTCGCGAACCCCGCCGCCGAGCTGGAGATCCGCCGCCGCCTGCGCCTGGCCTCGACTTCCTCGCCTCCCTCGCCTCCCTGCCGGCGAGATCCGATGAACGACCGGCCGGATCTGCCCTCCCCGCTTCTCCGGCAACATCTCCAACTCCGGCGAGCTAGTCCAGCCACCTCGGTTCGTGAGCCAGCAAACCCTAGATCCAAACGGCTGACTCTGTTTTCTCTCTAAGTCATTTTCCTGATAATTTTATGCCTCTGTTCAACGCATCATAACTTCTCATCCGTAGCTCCGTTTCATGCGCATGATATATCAAAATGTTCATCATGATGTGCTCTTCATTTTGTTCCATTGTGACATGCTTGTTCGAGTCCATCTTGATGCCCAAATCGTTGATGAAAGAGTGCTATAAATTGTTAGGTGCTGATTCTTATCAGAGTATGAGGATTTGTCATTTTTGCTACGATTTTTGTGTGATGCATATGGCTATGAGCTCTACATGTGTTTTGGTCTGTGCCATGCCATCTTTACATGGTTGTATGCCATGTATTTTTGTGATCTTTGAGGTGACTAGCACAAGCATGCAAAGAAGCATTCGTGTTATTGCTGATTTCAAGATCTCAGGATTTTGGCTAAGTCTTTGTCTGCTGTTATTTTCATGCCATCTAACCATGTTGCTACAGTGAGATACATGCTTTATTTGAGTTGCTTCAGTAAGGATGATTTGTACATATGGTTGTGATCTATCCATCCATGCCCCTGTTTGCAATTATGGAGTGCCCTAGCATGTAACGCCCCGAGACCATTGTGCCAGGAGTCTTCCAGTTATTCGTTGTTGTTGCCTCGTCATTTGCTTGCGTGTCATGCATTTCTTATCATGTCATCATGTGCATCACATTTGCATACATGTTTGTCTCATGCATCCGAGCATTTTCCCCGTTGTCCGTTTTGCATTCCGGCGCTCCTATGTCCTCCGGTGTCCCCTTTTGCCTCTTTTCGTGTGCGGGTATTAAACGCTATCGTATTGGACCGAGACTTGCCAAGTGGCCTTGGTTTACTACTGGTAGATCGCCTGTCAAGTTTCGTGTCATTTGGACATCGTTTGATACTCCAACGGTTAACCGAGGAACCGTATAGGCCTCGTGTGTGTTGCAGCCCAACACCTCTCCAAAGTGGCCCAAAACCCACCAAAACCCCCTCCATCATCTTGGTCATTCGATCATGATCGCATGACCGAAAACCGCACCTCATTTGGACTCTTCTAGCTCCCTCTACCTATATATATGTGATCCCCTCCAAAATTCGCGGACGAAACCCTAGTCATCTTCCTCCTCGCGCCGCAGGACATGTCCATCCGCGTCGGGCATGTCCAGCCTCCACCTCACTCCGGCGAATCGCGCGCCGCCACGTCAGCTCCACCACTGCCTCGCCCAACCACGACGCGCCACCTCACCGGGTCTCTCTCTCTTCACCGCCGCGGCCCGCCGAACCCAGATCCGGCACGCGCGGGGCCGAACCGGGCCCGGATCCGGCCGCCCGCGTCTGCCGTTCGCCGCCACCAACCTCCGCCGCCGCCGCGCCTCCCGCTACCTCGCCGGAGCTACGCTCTGCTCCGACCTTTCTCCCGGCCATCCCCGCCGCCCGAGCTCGGTTGCCTGCTCGCCTGAGCCGCTCGGCCGCTCGCATCGGGCATAGTCATCGTCCCCGCGCGACCGGGCCTCCTACCGACCTCGCCGGTCATCGGAGCATCGCGGGCGACCAGCTCCGGCAAGCTCTGCCGCCCGAAAGTCTCGTCGCCGGCCGCCCCGTCCGGATCCACGCGAGGTGGATCAGATCCACCCGGCCCCACCAACCAAACGCGCCCGTCCTGGATCTCGTCATCCCGCACCGCTCCGTCCCCTTGACTTTCTCGGGGAGGTTGATTATTCCCTAAGTCCCAGTAATTTTGAGCATACTTCATCATGTCATAACTCTGCACCCGTGGCTCCGTTTTGGGCGTGTAGCATATCAAATTATTCGTCTTGACGAGTACTTCATTTCATTCCATTGCACCATGTTAATTTGAGTTCATCTTGATGCCCTAAATGCTGTTTCAAGAGTGCTAGTTGATGTTAGATTCAGACTCTTATCAGTGTTTGGACATTTGTCATTTTTTCCATGATTAATGTGTGTCTCCTATGATCTTGAGCCCTACATGTGTTTTGAAGTATGCCATGCCATCTTTACAGGGGTGTATGCCATGTATTTTTGTGATCTTTGTGGTGACTAGCACAAGCATGCAAAGTAGCTCTCATGATGTTGCTGATTTCAGGGACTTTGAAATATTCTAAGTCTTAAATATTTTTATGCCATGTATTCATGTTTCTACAGAGTGATCCATGCCTCTTTTGGGCATGATCAGTAAGGATGTTTTGTAGATATTGTGGTGCTCTATCCATCCATGTCTTTGTTTGCATTTATGGAGCACCCTAGCTTGACTCAATCGAGCTCTACTTTTGCTATAAAATGTTCCTGGCAGAATGTTTACGTGTTAAGCATTTTTGCCGAGGTTGTTGTAGTTGATCTGTGCATGCTATGAGGTTGTTCTTGCCATGTTTAGCTTCGATGCCATGTCTACTTGCTGGGTGTATGCTTAGTTTGTCATGCAATGCCTTGTGGTGAGTGCATCGAGCTCGTAAACATGCCTACTTGTTATCTGTTTTGCCATGCTCCAGTTTTCTACTAAGTTTGAATCTGTTAACGATAGTTGTTATGTTCACATGGTTGCCATTGTATTTTCTGATCCCTTTTGGCTTATGGTCAGTAAAGGACTTTTGTTGTATGCTTTGAGTAGCTTCATGCCATGCCTTTCTTTGCCATGATATGTTCCTGTAGCATCTTGTTATCTTGCTCTAAACATTGCTTCCTGATGTTAAATTCCTGACATGTTATTTTCACTAAGTCTGTAACCTGATATCTTTTGCACTTTTTCCATGCTTGTTTGAACCTTCTATTGAGTGAATTAGCCGTAGCTCAGTGTTCATCTTTTGTCAAGCATATTGAGTGGATCCCTGCCATGTATTTTGTTGTCATGTTAGAGTGTAGTAGGTTGTTGTTCTTGACGCAATTAGATGGCCTCGTGTTGTTAATCGCAGCTTTGCGCCATATTTGTTTTTCTTGCCATTTCCAAACCGTGCATCCGATTCCGGTGATCTTTATATCGATTTCAACCGTAATCAGCTCAAATTTCTAGAGGCACTCTTGGTTTGCCAAGTTGAGTCATGGTTCAATCTTTTCCTTCCGGAACATGCATATGCATTGCATATCACATCCCGCATATCATGCCATGTTTTGCATCATGTTGTTTGTGCATTGCCCGTGGTTGATTGTGTCTCCCTTTTCTTGTGTCCTTGCTTTGGGTAGAGCCGGGAGACGAGTTCATGTTCGAGGTACCCGTTGAGTACGTTTTCGAGGATCAAGCTTTCGTCTTCTCGGAGAACTTTGCAGGCAAGATGACCATACCCTCGAAATCACTTCTATCTTTGCTTGCTAGATGCTCGCTCTTTTGCTATGCCTATGCTGCGATACCTACCACTTGCTTATCATGCCTCTCATATTGCCATGTCAAGCCTCTAACTCACCTTGTCCTAGCAAACCATTGTTTGGCTATGTTACCGCTTTGCTCAGCCCCTCTTTTAGCGTTGTTACTTGCAGGTGAAGATTGGAGTTTGTTCCTTGATGGAACATGGATATTTTTTTGGGATATCACAATATCTCTTATTTTAATTAATGCATCTATATACATGGTAAAGGGTGGAAGGCTCGGCCTTATGCCTGGTGTTTTGTTCCACTCTTGCCGCCCTAGTTTCCATCTTACCAGTGTTATGTTCCTTGATTTTGCGTTCCTTACACAGTTGGGTTATAATGGGAACCCCTTGACAGTTTGCCTTGAATAAAACTCCTCCAGCAAGGCCCAACCTTGGTTTTACCATTCTCCACCTAGCCTTTCTCCCTTGGGTTTCGCGGACTCAAGGGTCATCTTTATTTTAAACCCCCGGGCCAGTGCTTCTCTAAGTGTTGGTCCAACCCAGAGCACCGTGCGGGGCCGTCCCTTGGCAACTTGGGTTACGTTGGCTCCCGTACGTTTAGCTTATCCGGTGTGCCCTGAGAACGAGATATGTGCAGCTCCTATTGGGATTTGTCGGCACAGCGGGTGGTCTTGCTGGTTTAGTTTTACCATTGTCGAGATGTCTTGTAGCCGGGATTCCGAGTCTGATCGGATTATCTTGGGAGAAGGAATATCCTTCGTTGACCGTGAGAGCTTGTGATGGGCTAAGTTGGGACACCCTGCAGGGGTTTGAACTTTTGAAAGCCGTGCTCACGGTTATGGGCAGATGGAAATTTGTTAATGTCCGATTGTAGAGAACTTCACATTAACTTAATTAAAATGCATCTACCACGTGTGTAGCCGTGATGGTCTCTTCTCGGAGGAGTCCGGGAAGTGAACACGGTGTTGGAGTTTTGCTTGAACGTAAGTAGTTTCAGGATCACTTCTAGTTCACAACCGTGCTTTGCTTCTCTTCTCGCTCTCTTTTGCGTAAGTTAGCCACCATATATGCTTAGTGCTTGCTGCAGCTCCACCTCATTACCTTTTCCCTACCCATAAGCTTAAATAGTCTTGATCTCGCGGGTGTGAGATTGTTGAGTCCCCGTGACACACAGATTACTTCCAAAACCAGTTTGCAGGTGCCGATAATACCGTACAGGTGATGCAACCGAGCTCAAGGAGGAGCACGATGAAGATCTTGTTCGTTGTGTTGGTTCATTTCCATTCGATCAGTAGTGGAGCCTAGTTGGGGCGATCGGGGATCTGTAGCATTAGGGGTGGTCTTCTTTTGTTTTGGTTCCATAGTCGGACCTTGATTGTATCTGGTTGATGTAATGCTATATTCATGTATTGTGTGAAGTGGCGATTGTAAGCCAACTCTGTACCTCTTTCTTAGTCAGTACATGGGATGTGTAAAGATTACCCCTCTTGCGACATGCCTACAATGCGGTTATGCCTCTAAGTCGTGCTCCGACATGTGGGACATATAGCCGCATCGTGGGTGTTACATAGCATGACTTAATCTTGCTCTACTTTTGCTATAAAATGTTCCTGGCAGATTGTTTACATGTTAATAAATTTTTCCATGGATGTTGTAGTTGATCCATGCATGCTATAAACTTGCTCTTGCCATGGTTAGCCTTATAAACATGTCTTCTTGCTGATGCTATGCTTATCTTGTCATGAAATTCCTTGTGTTGAGTGAATCGATCTTGCAAAGATGCCTTCATAATTCTGTTTATGCCATGCCCAGTTTTCTGCTAAGTCTGAATCTCTTAACGAAACTTGCTATGTTTACATGGGTGCCATCATATCTTCCGACCCTTTTTGACTCATTGTCAGTAAGGTACTTTTGTTCTATGCTTTGAGTAGATTCATGCCATGCCTTGTTTTGCTATGATATGTTCCTGTAGCATGTTGTTAGCTTGCTCTAAACATGTCTTGCTGATGTTAATTCCTGGCATGTTGTTATTTTCACTAAGTCTGTGATGCTGATATCTTTTGCACTTTTGCCATGCTTGTTTGAACCTGCTATTTTGTGAATTAGCCATAGCTCAGTGTTCATCTTTTGTCAAGCATCTTGAGTGGATCCCTGCCATGTGCTTTGTTTCTATGTTGGAGTGCAGTAGCTTAGTTTCTTGTTGCATTCTAGATGGCATCGTGCTATTAATCGCAGAATTGCGCCATTCTTGTTTTGCTTGCCATTTGCGAACCGTGCATCCAATTCCGGTGATATTTATATCGATTTCGACCGAAATCAACTCATCTTTCCAGTGGCACACTTGGTTTGCCAATTTGATGCCTTGTTCAATCTTTCCCTTCCGGAGCACGCATATGCATTGCATATCACATCTCGCATATCATGCCATGTTTTGCATCATGTTGTTTGTGCATTGCACCGTGATTAATTGTTGGTCCTTTGCTTGTGTTCCTACTTTGGGTAGAGCTAGGAGACGAGTTCGTGATCGAGGAACCCGTTGAGTACACTTACGAGGATCAAGATTTCATCAACTCGGAGAACTTTGCAGGCAAGATGATCATACCCTCGAAATCACTTCTATCTTTGCTTGCTAGTTGTTCGCTCTATTGCTATGCCGCGATACCTACCACCTGCTATATCATGCCCCCCATATTGGCATGTCAAGCCTCTAACCCACCTTTCCTAGCAAACCGTTGTTTGGCTATGTTACCGCTTTTGCTCAGCCCCTCTTATAGCGTTGCTAGTTGCAGGTGAAGATGAAGTTTGTTCCATGTTGGAACATGGATATTGTTGGGATATCATTATTATATCTTGTTTACTTCAATGCATCTTTATACTTGGTAAAGGGTGGAAGGCTCGGCCTTATGCCTAGTGTTTTGTTCCACTCTTGCCGCCCTAGTTTCCGTCATACTGGTGTTATGTTCCTTGATTTTGCGTTCCTTACACAGTTGGGTGTTATGGGAGCCTCTTGACAGTTCGCCTTTAATACAACTCCTCCAGCAAGGCCCAACCTTGGTTTTTACCATTTGCCACCTAAGCCTTTTCCCTTGGGTTCTACAGACTCAAGGGTCATCTTTATTTGAAACCCCCCCAGGCCAGTGCTCCTCTGACTGTTGGTCCGAAACGGGCAGCCTGCGGGGCCACCTCAGGGAAACTCGAGGTTTGGTTTTACTCGTAGCTTGACCTATCCGGTGTGGCCTGAGAACGAGATACGTGCGACTCCTATCGGGATTTGTCGGCACATCAGGCGACTTTGCTGGTCTTGTTTTACCATTGTCGAAATGTCTTGTAACCGGGATTCCTAGTCTGATCGGGTCGTCCTGGGAGAAGGAATATCCTTCGTTGACCGTGAGAGCTTGTGATGGGATAAGTTGGGCACCCCTGTAGGGTTATGAACTTTCGAAAGCCCTACCCGCGGTTATGGGTAAATGGGAATTTGTTAATGTCTAGTTGTAGAAAACTTGAAACTTAACTTAATTAAAATGAATCAACCGCGTGTGTAGCCGTGATGGTCCCTTTTCGGTGGAGTCCGGGAAGAGAACACGACCTTGTGTTATGCTTGAACGCAAGTAGCTTCAGGATCACTTCTTGATCACTATTAGTTTCTCGACCGTGCTTTGCTTCTCTTCTCGCTCTCATTTGCGTAAGTTAGCCACCATATATGCTAGTGCTTCCTGCAGCTCCACCTCACTACCCTTTCCTACCTTTAAGCTTAAATAGTCTTGATCGTGAGGGTGTGAGATTGCTGAGTCCCCGTGACTCACATATACTTCCAAAGTAGATGCAGGTGCCGATGATGCCAGTGCAGGGGACGCTACTAAACTCAAGTGGGAGTTCTACGAAGATTCGGGACGTTACTATGTGTCTTTTCCGGATGATCAGTAGATGAGCCCAGTTGGGGCGATCAGGGATCTAGCATTTGGGGTTGTCTTTCTTTATTTTGGTACCGCAGTCGGACCTTGATTGTATTCTGGATGATGTATGATATATTTATGTTTTGTGTGAAGTGGCGATTGTAAGCCAACTCTTTATCCCTTCCTTATTCAGTACATGGGATGTGTAAACATTCCCCCTCTTGCGACATGCCTACCATGCGGTTATGCCTCTAAGTCGTGCTCCGACACGTGGGAGATATAGCCGCCTCGTGGGTGTTACACGACCCCAGGGGTTTGGCGGGAAAGTACTTGTCGGTGCCAGATTTCCTCCGCTTGTTCTGCTCTATTGATGGCTCAACGGATGGTTGAGTTAACTGAAGCACAAAATTACCTGGTTCCACAGGTAATTTGAAGGTAGCGCGCTTCGATAGATAGTCAGCGATGTCGTTCTCCGCCCGGGGAACGTGCTCCACTTGTATACCATCAAAGGGCTCCACTAGCTTCCTCACCTCATCTATGTAGACCTCCATCAACGGGCTCTGATAATCTTTGTTGACTTGCCTGACGACAAGCTGTGAATCACCCCTGACGATGAGCTTCTTAACCCCGAGGTCCACCACGATCCTAAGACCGGCAAGCAACCCCTCGTGTTTAGCAGTGTTGTTCATGGACATCTCCTTGGGGAAGTGCATCTGGATTACATACTTGAGGTGCTCTCCGGTGGGTGCGACAAGTAGCACACCAGCACCGGCGCCTTGCAGCGAGAAAGCCCCGTCAAAGTACATGATCCAGTTGCGACTTGCCGCCTCGTCGGGAAGAGTGGCTCCTGGATCTCTTCGTCGGGCGTTGAGGTCCATTCCGCAATGAAATCTGCCAAGACTCTGCTCAGGATTATTGAAGTACTTTCAAACTTCAAACCAAAGCTTGACAACTCCAAGGCCCACTCCACGATCCTCCCGGCCGCGTCCGAGTTTTGCAGTATCCGTTGCAGCGGGAGGAGGGTGACGACGGTGATTTCATGTGCCTCAGAGTAATGACGCAGCTTCCTCGAGGCCATAAGGAGGCCGGAGAGCAATTTCTGCACACCGGAGTACCTAGACCTAGCCCCCTGCAAGAGGGAGCTGACAAGGTAAACCGGGTGATGCATCATCTTCTTCCTCCACACCACTTCATCTGGCTCCACGGGACCAGCCCCGACGGCGTCAGACTCTGCCGGGGGCCTTCCCTCGCCGACGCTAGGCCCTGCTGGGGGAATCTCTGGCTTGTCATCCACCAGCCCCGTTGCCACTGCCTCTTCGTCGACCTCCCTCTGTGCCACTAGTGCGGCGCTGACCACTTGATTCGTTGCCGCTAGATATAGCAGCAACGGCTCTTGTGGTTTAGGCGCAACTAGTATCAGTGTAGAGGAGAGGTATATCTTCAAATCCTGCAGCGCTGCCTCAGCCTCTGGGGTCCACCCAATTGGGTCAGCCTTTTTCAAGATTTTGAAAAAGGGAAGGGCACGCTCAGCAGACTTGGAGATGAATCTGCTCATGGCGGCAACGCAGCCAGTGAGCCGACGCACATCCTTGATCCGCTTGGGCACCTTGATCTGCTCAATAGCCTTGATCTTGTCTGGATTTGCCTCGATCCCACAATGTGACACGAAGAACCCGAGAAGTTTGCCGGACGGAACGCCAAAGACACACTTCTCCGGGTTCAACTTGAGGTTGATCTTGCGCAGGTTGGCAAACGTCTCTTCTAGGTCTTGCACAAGAGTTGCCTTGTCCTTGGTTTTGACCACTATGTCATCCATATAAGCTTCCATATTTCTCTGGGGCTCAAAACCAATTTGGACTACTCTTGCAAACGTTGAGCCAGCACTCTTCAACCTGAAAGGCATCTGTAAAAAAGCAATATGTACCACATGGGGTGATGAATGTTGTCTTCTCTTCATCTTCTCTTGTCATGAAGATCTGGTGGTAGCCCGAGTAGGCGTCGAGGAATGATAATAGATCACACCCGGCCATGGAGTCGACAATCTGGTCAATGCACGGCAACAGGAAGGGGTCCTTAGGACAAGCCTTATTAATATCTGTGTAGTCGATACACAGCCTCCACTTCCCGTTTGCCTTGTGCACCACCACCGGATTGGCCAACCACGTCGGATGGAGCACACCTCTCACTAAGCATGCTGCTTCCAACTTCATGATCTCCTCTGTGATGAACTCTTGCCATTCCAAAGCTTGCTTCCTGACCTTCTGCTTGACGGGTCGTGCATGGGGACAGACAGCAAGATGACGCACAATCACTTCCCTGGGAATGCCGGGGATGTTGGATGCTTGCCATGCAAACACATCGACATTCGCCCGCAGGAAAGTGATGAGCGCACTTTCCTATTTGCTGTCGAGGGTGGAGCTTATGGTGAAAGCCCCTCCCGTGCCATCCTCCTTGATGGACACCTTCTTGGTCTCTGGCGATGCAGCTCTGGATTTCTTGCTCTTGCCCGTGGAGCTCTCTAGCACGTCCTCGACGGTAGCACAACACTCCGAAGAGGTGTGCTTGCCGGAGTGGGTGGGAGAGGTCCCACCGGTAATCTTCTTCCCTCCCAGGACTTCAGTGACAGGAGCAAGCGCCTTGGCGACCACTGCCGCAACTGCTTCCCGGTAGAGTAGGTCGGCGCAAATTAGCACATCCTTCTTGTCGCAGGGAATGGTGATGATGGTCATTGTCCCAGTCATCTTCAGCGTGTTCTAGGCGTAATGTGATGCCGCCATGAACTTGGCTAGTGCCGGGCGGCCGAGAATCCTGTTGTAGGGCAAGGGAATCTCGGCTACATCAAAGACAATCCTCTTTGTCCTGTAGTTCATCTCGCCTCCAAACGTCACAGGCAGCGTGACCTTGCCCTTCGGCTGACTCCTTCCCGGGTTGACCCCTTGAAACGTACCCGTCTCCTCGAGGTCTCCATCAGGAATTTGTAGCCTTTTGATCACAACGGGTGAGATCAAGTTCAGACTGGCCCTGCCGTCAACCAGCATCTTGTTCACCTTGAGGTTGCATATCATTGGTGAAACCAACAACGGCAAACACTCGACCGCAGTTGTGCGATCAGGGTGGTCCTCGGCATCAAAGATGATGAGCGTGATGGACCACTTCAACGGCTTTTGAGCGTCGAACGACGGCTCTGCTGCTGTCATCTCACGCGCCCACTACTTGAGCTCGCGGTGAAAAGTATGCACCAAGGCGCCACCATCGACGCACATGGCCTCTGTAGCCTTCTGGAACCCATGCTCACCGGACTCGTCGTCCTCGTCATGATCGTCGTCTTCCTGCTTCTTGTCGCGACCCCGAGCGAGCCTCTCTTGCTGGTTGTCCTTGCCGCGGCGGCCTCCTTGGCCGCCACGCTTCTTGTCGGATCCTTCGGCACCATCCTGACCCTTCTCCGTGTCCCACCTCACATACTCGCCTTTTTGCTTTTCAGCAAGCAGCTCAACTTGTCGGCAGTTCTGGAGGTCGTGGCCCTTGGTGCGGTGGATCTTGCAATACTGCTTGTCGGAGCCCCCTGGCTTTTTGGCAGCCGCCAAGGCCCGGCAAGCGGCGCACCCGGCAATCTCCTTGCCGGGGTTGTCTTCCTAGGCCTTCTTGGTGGCGCTGGTGTCGTCGGATCCCTTGACGACAAGCACGACCTTGCCCTTGCGTTTCTTGTTGCGACGCCGACCTTCTTCGTTGGGGTGGCGGTGTCTTCGTCGGTAGAGTCGGTTTCCACGCCAGTGTCTTTGCTAGGGTACTGCCATCCCTCTTCAGCCCGGGCGCATCTATCGGCCAGAACGTAAAGTTCGGCCACGTCCTTGACCTTGTTCATTGCCCGCTCTTCACGCATCTTGCGGTTACGCACATTCTGATGGAATGCTGATCACGCCGGCAGGATGAACATCCGGGTTGTTGTATTGCACTCGGCTGAACCTCTGTATGTACTTGTGCAGGTTTTCGCCTTTGTTCTAGGGAATGATATGAAAATCACTCACCTGGCCATGAGCTTGGTGGCCTCCAGTGAAGGCCCCAACGAACTCATGACACAGATCCGACCAAGAAGAAATGGAATCCGCCGGCAAGTGCATCAACCAAGACATGACATTGGGTTTCAGGGCCAACGGGAAGTAGTTGGCAAGCACCTTGTTGTCATGGGCTCCGGCGGCTTGCATCGCGATGGTGTAGATGCTGAGGAACTCTGACGGATGGGTCTTGCCATTGTACTTCTCGCCGACGTCGGGCTTGAACATGCGGTGGGACGGCCACTAGAACTGCCGCAACTCATGGGTAAAGGCTGGGCAACCCACCTCGTAAGGTGGTCCGCCGGAGCCTCCCGGTGCTGGGTGGTCCATAGCGGGCCCCGCCCACCTGTCTGACTGGTGACACGTATCGCGTCGGCGCTCGATGGTGGTTCGAGCGTCTCCATGGGATCGCTCCTGAAGAACTTGGCGCTGGTCGCGGTGGGTCCGTGGATCGGACGACGCTTATCACACGCGTCATCACGACGGATCGACACCCGTGGCGGCTGGCGTGGAGGAGGAGAGTGCACCATGGCCGCAGCACCTCCGCCCCCCCACCGCTAGCGTGCGGTGGTTCAACGGAGCGCCGGCCTGTGGGCCCCGCTGGCCGTGAATCGTCTTTGTTGGTGACGCCGACGAGGCTCCGGATGGTGGCTCTCCACTCATCGAGCTTTTCTGCGGCAAGAGGGAAGTCGAGGAGCAGCTGTATGCGCGCCAAACCTTCTGCTGGCGTGGGTGGCAGCGAAAGCTGCGTGGGCCGTGGTGCGCTCCGACTTATAACCACGTTAGAAGGAGCTCTATCACGGCCCAGCGGCTGTGTGCCATTTTTGCGAGCACTTTGGCGGGCATGCTGGCTTTCCTCCATCCCACGAGTGATGCACGGGACTCTTCCTACGGCGGCGCCCGGGGTCCCCAGCATGGTGGCGCTGCTCGTCGCGCGCATCCTGAGAAGAGTGCGTCGTGGGCGCCGGCGTAGGCGACTTGGCAGTCGCCGCGCCGCCCATAGGTGGCACGACGTCGCCCTTGGAGGGCCCCACGCCGCCTGCGAGGGGTCCAGCTCCGTCTTTGAATTTGGAGGCGTGCGGCTTGTCGCTGTGACCGCCTTCTTCTTGGGAGCCATGATGATGAATAATTGCTAGGCTGACTGTTAGACCGGATTTTCACAACTGCGCACCCCCTACCTGGCACGCCAAAGATGTCGGGGGAAATCAACACCTATGGGATCACTGGGATCCCTTCTATGCTTGGCGGGCACGGGGTTGTGGAAAGAGCGGGTCTGACAAGAAGCACACGGATTGTTTACCTAGGTTCGGGCCGCGAGGATGCGTAAAACCATAGTCCTGCTTTGGTGGATGTATTGAGAGTGTTCTTGTGTTCTTGAGCTAGCTACGGGGTGCAACTTGGACCAAAAGATCCTAATCCCCCTCCTGGTCGCCTCGGGCCTCCTTTTATAAGAAAAAAGGGTTGCCACAGTGGCACACAGGAGGTGGAAAGATGTATAGTGGATGAGTCTATCCTCTGGCACCGTTGGACAGACGCATTTAATGCACTGCCGTTGTGCCCCTCTCACTTTATCAGGGACGGCAATGAAGCACGTCCCAGCTATCGCGGCCACGCCTGGCTTCGACACGTGTTTGAGCTGATGAGGTGTCGTGGCACCACGTTGGCTGGCTGCTGGGCTGGCGCGGTGGTGGAGCCTTCAGGAAGACTTGCATGGCACCACACAGGTGCTTGCTGGGTCGGTGTAGAGGCCGCTTGAGGGAGTCCTGGATTAGGGGGTCTCCGGACAGCCGGACTATATCCTTTGGCCGGACTGTTAGACTATGAAGATACAAGATTGAGGACTATATCCTCCATATCCACATGGCTCGAGGAGACGATCTCCACGCCATCAAGTACTTACCCCTCAAGCTCAAAGGGCCAACTCGGCACTGGCTTAAAAGCCTCCCCGAAAACTCCATTGGAAGCTGGGAAGAGCTCGAAGATGCCTTTCGGGCAAATTTTCAAGGGACTTATGTCCGACCACCGGATGCAGATGATTTAAGTCATATAACTCAACGGCCCGGAGAGTCAGCCCGAGAGCTTTGGAATAGGTTCCTCACTAAGAAGAACCAAATAGTAGACTGTCCGGACGCTGAAGCCTTAGCAGCTTTCAAGCACAGCGTTCGAGACGAATGGCTCGCCAGACACCTCGGCCAAGAAAAGCCGAGAACAATGGCAGCATTAACAAGCCTCATGACCCGCTTTTGCGCGGGCAAGGATAGCTGGTTAGCCCGATGCAGCACCAGCGACCCAAGTACATCCGACGTCAGGGACGGAAACGGGAAATCACGACGCAGCAAAAACAAGCGCCGAAATAAGACAGCCCGAAGAACACGGCGGTAAATGCTGGATACAGAAACTCTTGGCCAGGTCAGCAAAAGCCGCCCTCCAAAGGCAACAGAGACGAACTGTCCAGCCTAAACAAGATCCTGGACCAAATATGTCAAATCCATAGTACCCCCGACAAACCTGCAAATCATACCCATAGAGAATGTTGGGTCTTCAAGTAGTCCGGCAAGCTCAATGCCGAACATAAGGGGCAGGATACACCAAGCGAAGACGAGGACGAGCCTCGCAAGCAAAGCACTGGGAACAGAAGAAATTCCCACCAGAAATCAAAACAGTCAACGTGTTACACGTAATAAAGGGGAGAAACAAAGCGGCACTCCCAGAGACACATGCCCCAAGGCCTATCACCGCGGAATGCTGCCACTGGTCGTCCCAACCGATCACTTTTGACCATCGGGATTACTCAGCAAGTGTTCGGCGTGCAGGATGGGCTGCCTTGGTATTGACCCAATAAGTGACGGATACCACCTCACACGAGTTCTGATGTAGGGCGACAGTAGTTTAAACCTGATATATCAGGACACAGTACGCAACATGGGGATAGACCCAGCAAAAATTAGCCATAGCAATACTACCTTCAAAGGAGTAACGCCAGGCCCAGAAGCCCATTGCACGGGCTCCTTGCTACTAGAGGTTATATTCGGCTTTCCCGATAACTTCCGCAACGAAAAGTTAACCTTCCACATTGCTCCGTTCCAAAGTGGCTATCAAGCTCTACTCGGACGCGAAGCTTTTGCTCTCTTTAACACAATACCCCAGTATGCTTCTCTTATGCTTAAGATGCCCGGTCCATGCGGCATCATTACGGTAAATGGAAATATTGAGCCCTCCTTGCGCACGGAAGACCGTGCGGCTGCCTTGGCAACTGCACGCTAAGCGCCCTCACCAACTGAAGCATCTGACAGGTCATTAAGACCACGGACGCGGTTAGACGAGTCCGGCGCAGTTATATGTAATTGATACAGGTTTGATGGCTATACCCCTATTACAATACAAGGGGCTCAACGCGCGTAAACAAGTGGCAATTAGGCTCAACTTTACTCATCTTGAACTGTACATATTTTTTTTAGTACAACCTACCTTTTCGCACGACAACTTTTCAACTAAGTTCCTCTCTTTTACAGATGACCATCGTGCTACACCCGTCCAGGATACGGCACAACGGAGACACAGGCGCAGACGTGTAGCAGGGACCCGTTTCAAGGATTCTTTTTAGATTAAGACCTTGCGTAAACCTTTTTTACTGTCTCTTGTTGATACACATCCCCCGGATTCACAGTACAATTGAGAAGGATGCTGACGTATTGGCATGTGGCCATGTCAGAATATTGCACGTACCTAGACACCAGGGGCTTATTACAAAGGGCACTGTTTAGGCCCGGTTTACACCATAAAGACCGAATACCTTAGGGAGTGTTCGGCGTCGCGAGTTTGGCCTTATATGCATCAGCTCTGAATCATGTCTTTGGTCAAATGTTGGGTTTGCCCGGCTCCTGTGTTTTGCTGCCTTATGTTCTGCTCTATCGGCTAAGGCGGCACCAGGAGAACTACTGCGATAGTGCCCTGGTTCATCCGGACGAGCACCTCAGTAGAGAAAGCCGAAAACTGACTGTCATGATATAGCGTGAGATTGGTGAATCACTCGATGACCTACCGGAATCTTCAGGATTCCTCCGCCTTAATGAAGGGCCGTTTCTCAGCCAGGCATGTACGCACCCCGAATTCGGATGAGTGCGGAGCCACCAGGGGCTATATAGTAGCCCCACTGTCAAACTCCTCTGGCTAAGTGACAGTGTTAAAGCATTATAGTTCGGTTGCCTAGTTCGCTGCGCTATCACCTCCTTAATGGACCAAGACGTTGGATCAAGTGTGAACATGCGTCTTCCGTGAACACCCCCGCATTATATGTGTGGGGGCTTAAGCCAACAACTGCAATCTTTTAGGTTATATACATATATACATAAACGGCCGCACAGGAGGCATCATAATACTTTCGGGCAAAAGTATAAATAGAGCCTTGATAAACTTAATAAAACATTGTTTTTACAATGGGAATACATGTCATTCAAACATAATATTCTTCGAGCACTAGGCCTCTATCGAACGAGCGCCTTCAAGAACTTCTTCAAAATAGTGCTCGGCAGCCACTCGACCTATGGACGAACCCTGCGCCGCGACAGTGGTGGCATCCATCGCCGCCCAGTATGTTTTGACACGGGCAAGGGCCATCCGCGAGCCTTCTATGCACACCGACCTCTTCATCGCATTAATGCGCGGCACCGCACCAAGGAACTGCTGCACCACACTAAAATAGTTGTTTGGCTTTGGCCTTTCCGGCCACAGATGATCCACAACAGACCTCATGGCGAGTCCGGACAATCTATTCAGCTCGGCCCATTTAGCAAGCCGATCAGTCAAGGGAAGCGGACGCTCTGGAACATTAAATTGTGACCAGAATAGCTTGTCCACTTCACGATCTGTTTGATCTCGGAAGTATTCGGCCGCATCGACAGCACTCGCCGCCAAGTCCAGATATGCGTCCACCAAACTCCACAGCCGGTCCAGAGGGGCATACTAAGGATCTCCAAACTTCCTCCGCGGCATGAAGGGTTTCCCAGCCGCGATATCCCCGGCTTGACGCAGCTCCTCCTTCTTCGCTCTTATCGCAGAGTGGGTGTCTTTGGTTGCCATCGTGGCCTTTTCCAGGTCTGTCGCCTTCGCCCAGTTTTCTTCTTCAAGAAGCTGGCAACAGTCGGCAGTGTCTTTTAACTTTACAGCCATCTTGGCCATTTTCTCTTTTCTCTCGCAATGCACGGCCTTTTCGGCTCTTAACTCTTCGGCCGCCTTTAAAGCGGCCGCATTACTACTCCTTACTTGCTCCTTGGCTCGGGCAAGCTCGCCCGAAGGGCCTCCACGGTGGCAGCTCCATCTGCAGTCACAACATATTAAAGATACTGGCATCATGCTGCTCTTATTATGTGACGATCACCAGAAAAATCACTCACCCTGTGCCTCGTCAAGCCGCTTGCTGACAAGCACAATGTCGGCATCTGCCGCATCCAGCCGCCGCTTTAGTCCGGCAAACCCATCAGTCCGGCTAGCCACCAGAGCTTCAACCACCTACACATAAAGGCGGTCTGGTTATTACCTGGGACTACAATCCTCTGTTTGCCGCCGTTCTCGACGACAACCAGAGTCTCAGGGGCTACTATCTACATAGGGCACACCTTAAAATGTGCGGTACTGTCAAAAATGTACATCATTTCACGTACCTCAAAACCCGTCAGTAAACTCATAAAGGCTTCATGCAACCCACTTTCGGCAGACGAAATCCTTTCAACCACCGTACCCATCAACGTAGGGTGCTCTTCTGAGATAGTCGCTCGCTCTAGCAGATCCCTCAGTACGTCCAACCGCATACTAGACGGTGTCGGACTCTTTTGGTTGCTCTCTTCAAGAGCCGGATACTGGGGACTTCGGGTGGCCATAGGATTGTCTTCTGGCCTCGCCGGATCGGGAGAGACCCTCCGCGACGACACTTCAACGTCGCCCACTTCTTGAGCTGGGGAGTCCGGGGAGGCGTTTCGCTCTCCATCATCTCCGGAAGAAGATCCCCCGAAGACGAGCTCTGCTGAAAAGGGCTAAGATCCGAACTGCAAGATAAATGCTTCGGTTATTTTCCTCAGAAGTAAGGTAGGATATCTTCACTATTAAGTACTTTTTGATTACTTACAGCTTGTTAGAGGGCTGATCCCTGCGCAGACATTGTGCGGCAAGAGCACCCTCTGAGGCAGGACCCTCTGGTGGAGATTTCTTCTCCCGTTTGGAAACCTTGGTTTCCGGATCTTCAGAGGTAGTCCTCTTCCTTCCCCGGGGCGACAGAATGTCAGATTCTTCCCCTGGGTTGTCCAGCCTCACGGAGACGCTCATTCCCTCGGTTGGAATAGGTAGCAGTGGAGGCCCGCATTCGCCCTCTTTATTCCCCCTTCATCTTCCTTTGAGGGCACCAGGCAAGGTGCTGGCTCGAGCATCTTTTCCAGCACCGGATTGTCCAAGCCTTCAGGAAGGGGGGCCGAACACCGGATCATCTTCACCTTTGTTATCCAGTCCTAGTCAAAGAGCGATTCTTCAGAATGATGTCATGATAAAGAAAAGGATAGTTTGTTCGGCCATGGGATTACTTACTTGGGCCGCGGCGCGGCTGCTGCTCAGGCCCACATCCCCAGTAGTGTCCGGGCACTCTATTTGGGGTCCGAAGAACGATTTGTACATCTCCTCGTGCGTCAGGCCGAGGAAATTCTGAATAGTGTGTGGTCCTTCCGGGTTGAATTCCCACATGCGAAGGGGCCGGTGTTTGCAAGGCTGGATTCGACGAACCAGCAAGACTTGCATCACCATAACCAAACTGAAATCTCCCTCGAAGAGATCTCGGATGCGGCTCTGTAGTATGGGCACGTCCTTGGCTGGGCCCCAGCTCAGCCCCCTGCTGATCCATGACATCAGTTGTGGTGCAGGGCCTGAGCGGAAGGTGGGGGCGGCTACCCACTTGGCACTTCAGGGAGCTGTGACGTAAAACCACTCCCGTTGCCACAGTCCGGACACCTCTGGAAAGGAGCCCTTTGGCCATGGAGCGCCAGCAATTTTGCTTATTAGAGCACCTCCGCACGCTGCGTACTGCCCCTCGACCATCTTCGGCTTCACGTCAAAGGTCTTGAGCCATAGGCCGAAGTGAATGGTAATGCGGAGGAAGGCCTCACAAAGGACAATAAATGACGAGATGTGAAGGAGGGAATCCGGGGCTAGGTCGTGAAAATCCAGCCCGTAATAGAACATAAGACCCCTAACGAAAGGATCCAGAGCAAGGCCTAGTCCTCAGAGAAAGTGGGAGACAAACACAACGTTCTCGTTGGGTTCAGGAGTAGGGATGACCTGCCCTCGGGCGGGCAGCCTATGCGAAATTTCGGCGGTCAGGTATCTGGGCCTCCCTCAACTTCTTGATATCCTCCTCCATGATGGAGGAAGGCATCCACCGGCCTTGAAGGCTGGATCCGGACATGATTGAAGGTCCGAAGCACCTGACCTGGGCTTTGGGTGTTAGAACTCGAGGCGGGGGAAGGATTCGATTAAGCATGGGAGGGAAGAAGTAAAAGCCGTGTCCCTTTATAAAGAGGGTGAATATCAAGCGTCCTCCTCGTGGCCGTTTGGGACTTGCCTAAAATCTAGGAGTCCTAGGCATGGTTGGGTTACATACGTTCGTATTAATGAGAATCCTGTAATAAGGGGAACACGATCTCTGCTTTGACAAGACGTGTCAAGAAACCGCCTCGCGTTATGTGCGGGGCTGGTTAAGGAAAAACGGTTCGAATAATTACCAGGCCATGGCATGATGTCGTGCTGCCAAAACGTGTCAGCAGATTGGATTTGTGGAAATATTATTCTCTCTACGGTGGTATGTGGAACTTATTTTGCAGGGTCGGACACTATCCTTGTATTCAAACTCTTCTGTGGTGTATTCGGAGGAGGAACCCACCTTGCAATGACGAAGACAACACTGCGCGCCGGACTCATCATCATTGAAGCCTGGTTCAAGGGCTACTGAGGGAGTCCTGGATTAGGGGGTCTTCGGACAGCTGGACTATATCCTTTGGCTGGACTATTGGACTATGAAGATACAAGATTGATGACTTCGTCCCATGTTCGGATGTGACTCTACTTGGTGTGGAAGGCAAGCTAGGCAATACAGATATGTATATCTCCTCCTTTCTAACCGACCTTGTGTAACCCTAGCCCCCTCTAGTGTCTAGATAAACCGGAGGGTTTTAGTCCGTAGGAAAACATACAATCATACCATAGGCTAGCTTCTAGGGTTTAGCCTCTCCGATCTCGTGGTAGATCAACTCTTGTACTACTCGTATTATCAAGAATAATCAAGCAGGACGTAGGGTTTTACCTCCATCAAGAGGGCTCGAACCTGGGTAAAACATCGTGTCCCCTGCCTCATGTTACCATCCACCTTAGATGCACAGTTTGGGACCCCCTATCCGAGATCTGCCGGTTTTGACACCGACACCGCTCGTCGCCACACAGGTGTCCGCCTAGCTGGTTGAGCTAGCAGCTGCTTGGGGACGTCGGTGGAGCTTTGGCAGACGCGGGCCTGGCTGCGGCCTTGCTGGTGTCCTGGGCAAGGGTCTTGCCATGGCATCGCGGTCATCCTCGGCAAGGATCTCGCCGAGGGTCGTCGTCTTCTGGTCCTCATCTGATCATGCATGCTCATGATCTTGACAAATATCTGCATGTCACCATGGAGGTGCCTCCCGAGCCTTGGTTCCAATGTAGTCGTTGGCGGTGTTTGGAACTCCTGGGCTCAAGGGTGGCTCGCTCTGCTGGTGTTGGGCAAGTTGCCCCGGCAAGGCTCTTGCGCGCAGGTCGCCCCGGCAAGGGTCTTGCTGGGGGAGTCCACCTTCCCGCCTTTGTTCTTCAGTGTTTCTAGCGTTGGCGTTGCTTTATTTGTCTTGTGCTTCGGTTTCCCTCCTGCTTCCCTCCTCTGCCTTGTCAAGTGTGGCCACGGGCGCGGCTCTGACTGCCCGTGCACAAGTAAAGGGGTCAAAAAGGGGAGCCCCTACTTTTGTACACCGATAAGCTGATGTGCCGTTGCTACCCTAACAAAGCAGGTGAAATTATTCTCGGGAAGAAGGTGTGCCGTTGACACCCACACATCACATACCCCACAGTAGGCATACTAAAAAGTTCACACACAAGTACAACAGAAAAGGTAAACATTTGTATCAAACTCAGCTGCACATGACACGTTCATATTCATAGCCAACATTCACTATCAACAACTTAAAAGATTCATATATATACACAAGTTCAACATGTCTATGGATCCAAATGATTGATAGATCACACAACAATATTCATAGATAATTCACAAAAAGATTCAGATATACACATGTTCAGTATGTTTATGCATCCAAATGATTGAGATCACAGCCAATATGATCCATGGACGAACTTTAATTATCTAGGGTACAGACTGGTAAATGGTGTACAGTCGGAGGTACTTCTTGCTAAAATTAATGCTTCTACGAGTAAACTTTCAAGTACATAAGAGGCAGCACAGAAAATCTGAACTTTTCTTGTAGGTTTATCCTCAAATAGTGGCCTCGTGCCGAGGGAGGTTTGAGAAACTTGGCCACTACTTTCATCCAACTAGTTTACTAGCTCATCTTGGTCCTGTAGCTTGCCAAAATTCTACATTGCAGACTGGTAAATGGTGTTCAGTCGAAGGTACTTCTTGCTCAAATTAATGCTTGTACGAGTAAACTTTCGAGTACATAAGAGGCAGCATAGGCAATCTGAACTTTGCTTGTAGATTTATCCTCAAATAGTGGCCTCTTGCTGAGGGAGGTTTGAGCAACTTGGCCACTACTTTCATCCAACTAGTTTACTAGCTCATCTTGGTCCTGTAGCTCGCCAAAATTCTACATTGCAGACCAGAAAGGAGGCGGTTGAAAAAATGAACAACCCAAATTTTTTGTGCAGTTCAACTGAAATGGAGCATCCCTGGCGTGCAAACTGATTAAGTGCCAGATCAATATACGCGTCAACCAACTTGTCTGGAATCTTTAGACTCCATGCCATACAGTTCGCTACCATATCTGCTGATAACCAAAAGGCACAAGTTGGGACCAAAGACTAGACTACATTTTTCTGGGCTATGCGCCAAGAAATATTTTTGGTGTTCACTCTCCTAATACTTGGAGTTTGACAACTGGTTGACGCCGGTTGATACTCGAATGAATATAGGCACTTCTTCTTGTCAACATCGATGCTTGTCTGAGTGAACTTTGGAGTACATAGCAGCAGCATAAGTACTTGTCCATCTGATCTTTTTGTGCAGTTCTACTGAAATCACCCAATGTAATGATTTTCCTGCGAGTTCAGGCTCCAAGTTACTCCTTTATGAAATCGGCAAACAGTAGCACAATACCAAATTACCAATACATATGACCAGCACAATAATCAGGATAAAGACCAGTACCAACCTGTGTGAGGTAGCATATCAATTACTATTTCTTTTGACTAGAAGCCGAGATAAGACAAGTGACTGACAGCAAAGGAAATATGCAAGCCAAGATTAGCGGCTGATAGGAAAGGAAGGAAGCTGTCGAGGCAATGAAACACCCAAAGTTTTTGTGCAGTTCCACCAAAATCGAGCATCCCTGTTGGCACATATATTGAGAGAGTGAGATTACTGTAATAGTGGGACTAGTTGATGAAACATACACTAACAAATAGAAGCACCCTCATTATCTTAATGGGTAAAGTTAGCAACATAGTAGTCTTGCTTAAAGAGAGGTATTTGTTTATTTAATCAGTGACAATTAGCTCAACACTCAAATCATTGCCATGTATCATAGGTTGCAAAATTTTAACGTGCAAAGATAACGGAGTTTCTCATGACAGGAGCATGATACAAATAGAGATGACAGCAAACTAATATGGATGAAGGCCTTAGGCCGGTACAAACCTGAGGAAAAAAGCTTATTCATGTAGTGCCATAAGAGATGATAAAGCGCTCACTGGAATCACTCAATAGTGTATATTTTTGTGCACTTCAAATGTATGGTTGAAATCACTCTTGTTTACCAGTGCTGAGATTATATCGAAAGATTACCAAGAACTTCCAATAGAGTTAAAGCACTCGCTGGGATACTGTTCATTGCATTGTCTCGTGTAGTTCCACTAAAATGTATGATTGGCACAACATGATCCCTGTTTGCACAAGTAGGAACAAGGTGAAACCTTAATTAGCTTGGTGAGAAAGGATAGAAAGACATTAGCATATTACTCTAACAGTAGCATCAAATTCATGATGAACAATATGCAAAACATTTCCTCATTAAACCAATGGCAATAAATTAACATGCAAAACAATAGCACTATTATGTCATGACACTAATAATATTCCCTCCCTGCTCCACCACATGATTCACCTCCATAGACAAACATAAACACGTACATGATTCAACATAAGGTGCTACTAAAGATTTGTTTAACTCCGACAGGAAAATTAGGCAGCAATAAATTAGTGGTACTTAAGTACTCCTAATTAATTAAGTGACCTTGCAGGAGAGATAGCAGAAGTGGAAGGGCTCCCTGGAGGATCGTCTCACATGTAAGGTAGACGTTGCCGGAGCCCTTGAATGGCCTCGACTGAGGCCTCTGGCTTCAGCAAGATCACCTTGGCACTGTTTATTCTTCTTCTTCTTCTTCTTCCTCTTCATCCTCTGTTTCTCTTTCTCCTCACCAGTTGGTGAAACCAAGTACATGATTGGCCTTCTATTTCTGAATTGGTTTTGTCAGTGAGGGAGTACAAGTGTACTAGTAAACAATAGCATTATTTTCCCATGGGAGTCGCAAAATAGAGATGAATACATGCATTAAATATCATTCTTACCTAAAGGAAGGTTATGTCGCCATTATGGATGATGAGGATTGGAACACATATCTCCATTTGTGCAGTTCCATTGAAATGAATCAACTATTCCATTCTGACATTCGAGTTAAACAACACAAAAGTCACTTCTTTTAAGAAGTGTTTTGTGTAGTGCACCAAAAGGTCACAACTGCAACCTGGTGAAATGGTATCCCTGTTTGCACAAAAAGCTACAATGGAAACAGTCAAAATCTCAAACAATTACAAGCAAAAACATTTGACTAAACTTGTCATGGCTTATAACAGTGGCATGGCTTCATTTTACCAGGGGCATTAGATTAAGAACAGCTAAATATTTGGTATACGGGCATGGGACAGAGGGTGCACCAGCAGTCCAACACCATGTACCTAAACAGGGGCATAAAGTGGTGATTCAGAGTTTGTTGCCCCGAGAAACATATATGGGTTGGTCCCATTTTTGTTCACTCTAGCCACCTACTCATATGTGTGGTTAGCAAATATAGTCCTAGTCATACCACTGTGTACAATGTTACCCTGATATTTCCCTTTTCGACCAAGAGACCAGTTGGATGACCAGCCTGTACTACTTTCACCCCCTTTCCTTCTTGTTTGTACCAAGTCCGATGTACATACTTAATTCCCCCACCCCCACTTTATTTCTTGTTTGAACCAAGTACAAGATTTGACTCCATGAAGTAGCTTTACCTCTAACAATAGAAGAAAAAAATAGGTGACGTTGGACCATCCGATTGAGAGGGGCTGAGAGGTAGAAAATGATGCACATGCAGCGACATAGAGAGCTGGGGAAGTAGAGCTAAGGAGGTTTCGAAGGAAGATATACCTGAAGGTCATCGGGATGTGGATAGGTGGGCGGCGGGAGGCCGGATCCGCCCACACTAGGGCAACGACGAAGGGATCGGAGGACCTCCCGCGCCGGCGCTCGGCCAGAGGTAACGGTGCGGCCAGTAGTGGGTCTCCTCCCTCGCTGTCGACGAAGGCCTAAACGCTGCCCCTCCTCCCCTTCACCAGTGGAGGGGGATACGTCCGGTTCTGTAACCAGCGGCGAGGATAGAAAGATAGTGTTTTTTGAAGGGAGAAAGACAGTGTTACCACGCCTATCTTGTTTAGATCTGCAGAGGATGAGAGTGTGTGAATAGAGCAACCCTAGAAAGCAAGCGCGGAGGCTCCGACCTATATATATGTAGTGGGGTAGTTTTCCTTTTTCACTCCATCAAAACAATCGTTTAAAATTGTGTACTAGGTGCCAGGTCGCTGTTTTTTAGTTGTTGATTGTTTTTTGAGATAGCTATCGCTTGTTACAACCACCCCCTCGTGAAAATTGTGAACAAGCCCACGACTAAGATTATCGGAAACGTGGGTTGCCCCAACATGCATTATTCTTTATATTTTCTACTCCCTCCGTTCCTAAATATAAGTCTTTTTTATTAGCCACACCTAAGACAAGAATTTGTTTTATTAGCAGTGAACCCCACATGTCATAGACACAAAAAGTGTGGCAAGATTCCCTTAGGCAAGCCAAAGTGTGTCTAACAATTTGAGCAACTCAAGTTAGGCAAGTGTGGCAAGTGTGGGAAAAATAATGTGGCAACATAAGACAAACATAGTCACAATCCAAAGAGCCCCGTAATTTTTTGTGACATGCATGAAAATTTGGTTAGTTAAATTTATAGTCAAAATTTGGCAAGGTGCATCAAATCAACACATGAAAGTATCAAAAGGGAAGTCACGGCATGCATGCATGCGTTGTACTCCCTCCGTTTCCAAATATAAGTCTTTTTAGAGATTGCAACAAGTGACTACATACAAATCAAAATATGTCTACATACATCCGTATGTTGTAGTCCATTTGAAATGTGTAAAAAGACTTATATCGAGTGCAGTGCTTTGATGTGTCGCATCAACTCGTACAAGACCGAGAAGTTTGATTACTACAACACCCTCTCCCTCGCGGACTGAGCTCCAGTGCGTTAACTGCACCTGCCTTTGGCTGCATGATAGGTGGGCCAACCACCTGTTGGGCCCACCTGTCATAGATGCAAAGGCAGGAGCAGTAAGTCAATGAAGTTGCGTCCCTCCCTCGCGCATGAGCGTGGTGGCTGGCAGGACTAGTAGGAGCTTTCGCTACACGGTATCCCTCCCACACAAGGTGGACGGACATGCAACAGTGGATTCGATACTGTAGAAGTAGGAGTAACATCATTGTTCGTCTTCTCGAAGAGGCAAAGAGCCAAGCGCAACCCGAACGTGGCAGTTGCGAACGCTCGCGTGGTGCGGTGCCTTGGAGCACACATATAGCCAGGCTCTTGCATGAGACAAAATTGCTATTTGAGCCCACCATTGTAGTACTAGTACTTGCTAGTATAGCCCTGTAAACCGGAAAGGAATATTTGCCTTTCTAGAGATTTCAACAAGTGACTAGACTACACCGCGTGCAGTACTCCCTCCCTTCCGGTTTAGAGCAAGTACAATAGAGCTGAGTCAGCGAGCTATAAGGATTAAACTATTATATTTCTGCTTAGTTGGAGGAAAGAGAAGAGGAGAGAGAATGTAAGTGGTCTCTTCATGAAGAGCCAGCTCTAGCACATGCTCCTAGGCACTTTGTGAGAATGAAAGGTAGGCCACATAATAAAAAAGTAGTACACTCTTTTGATCTAATATTGTACATGTTGGCTATAAGATGGGATGTAGATGACATGGCACTGGCTTATAGCCAGCATCTGGCTATACTATTAACCATGCTCTTATCGGGCTCAAATCTCAAATCTCATCAACCAAGGCATTTTGCAATTGGAGGAATGTATCTCGTACTTTACAAAACTACTCTAATTAAACTCATGCATTAATTATGTAGTTCTCTCATTTTCCTCTCCTCCTTGGTCGCGGTGCACAATATTGAGCACTCCTATATGACTAGCCGCTCTATCTACATGCGGGACAACAAAGCATCTGGGCCAGCGTGCCATCCACCAAATCACAACGAAGTGCTACAGTCGAAACTCACTGGTCACCCCAGTGTGGCCGTCATGACCCGTCATATCACAAAACCCACACCTTTACCAGCAGTGGTAAAGTGGCCTCAAAGTTGGACTGGACGAAGCAACCATCATTTCACTCGAACGCTCGTTGAAGCCCTTTCTCCCCTTTCTTGAAGAAAACCTCAGTCCAGGCTACTCACTTCTGCCATTTTTCTTCTGTACCGATGAAGGAAAGGTGGGCGAATCAGTGATGCTGCTATATTTTCATTCCAAGAATCTTATTTTTACGAAGCACCGGTAGATTCTCACCGCCTATTCTTTTCCCGTTTTCATTGCGATTGTGGTTTCCTTTTGATTGATTTTTGTTTGTCAGTTCATTGATGGATCCAGGAGCACTAGGCAAACCCACTAGAGACAGCGATCTCCAGGAAGTAAGCACCGACCAACAAGTTGACCATGTTGGCGGGCCAACCCATGGAGACGAAGAACTCCAAGAAACAAGCACTGGCCAAAGAGCTGACGACGTTGGCGGACGAACTCCTCAGAGAAAGTTGGAAGAAAAGCAAGGGCCCCACCGTGCCTACCCTAGAAACTCTGATGGCCACCTATGCGAGGCTCAAGGCCGAGTTTGAGGAGATAGTCGCCGTTGAGAAGCAGTATTCCCCTCACAAGGTGATGGCCCCCTTCGAGGACGAGGAGATGGCCCTCGGAGGGATGGGATCCCCCGGTGAGCTGCACAAGGTAAAAAATAATGGCTTATTACCATAGTAGTGGTTATTGATTATTTGCAATGTGCTTGCTAATATGTTAGGGTTGTGCAGGTGCCGATGGACGTCCTTGATGATTCCGATGTTGCGGCTCGTCCTGTGGACAACGCCCCAGAGATCGTTTTCGATGTCGCGGTCCGTCCTATTGGCATCACCCCGGAGATCGATTTCGATGCCGCTGTCCATCCTGTGGACATCGCCCCAGAGATTTATTCCGATGTCGCGGTCAGTCCTATGGACATTGCCCCAGAGATCGATTCCCATGCCGCTGTCCGTGTTGTGATCTTAGGGCTAGTGCACTGTCTTGTGTGGGCGGTACTTGCTACTTTTGTTTGATAGTGAATCATGCGAACCCTCTCCGAGTTATGGAAACAGATGTATCCTCACCAGCTCTTGATGTAATATATGGCATGCTTAGATGTAAGTTTGAACTGTTTATCATATCAGCAGGGCTTGTTTGGTGATTCTTGGTGTTAGTAGGCTAGCTACCGTGCGAGCTATAGTACTTGCAAAACATTCACCGAAGAGAAACATTGGGGCTGATGATCTCGTGGTACGCTTATACTTATCTGTCGTCGATCGGCCAATAGCCCAAGCTCCTAAAATTGTAGGCTTAGTCGACACGGATACATTCAGGCCTTATTTGGTTCATAGGGTAGGAAAATCGTAGCAAAAGTATAGAGACGTACAACAAAAAATCATAGCAGTACAGAGACGTACTCCCTCCGTTCCAAAATAGATGACCTATAGGCGGGCTAGTTTGGCCTAGTGGTTTTTTAGGATGGCCTAGTGGGTTTCAGTGATATGACGGGTACATTAAGTTTTCTTCAAGAGGCGGAATTCAATGAAGTCATGATGGTTCCTTCGTCCGACCAACTTACAGTGGGAAAGGTTGGGCCTGCGATATGACCAGGGTAGACCAGGATAATTTTTTCAAAAAAATAGTATCACTGCTGATTTATATTTATTTTTTTATTTCTGATGAATGCTAGTGTTTCAACTCTTACGACGAAGAGTGCCAAACACGGCACATGCTGGATGTCCCACACGTCAGCGAAAGGAGTGGGACATGAACAGCATGGTAGAGCCCGGCGCAAAAAAACAGCGTGGTAGAGCGTCTCCACTTCTTCCACTTCTGGGTCGGAGACCACACGTAGTAGTACTTGTGGTATGAACGATACAAAGTGCGACCTGGAGAGAAAGGCACGTCTAGTTGGAAGGTCTCGTCGCATACACGTAAACAAATATAAAAGCTAATATGTGCCTCCAACTAATATAGTAGTAGTAGAGTACTTAGGCACGTACTCCATGACATCACCATGCATTGCACGTACAACATTTAGTGGTACTCCCTCCGTTCCAAATTACTCGTCCTAGTTTTAGTTCAAACTCCCTCTGTTCCAGATTACTCGTCGTGGTTTTAGTTCAAATTTGAACTAAAACCATGACGAGTAATTTGGAACGGAGGGAGTACGTAGTAAGAGACAAATGCCACCCAAGAGTTCCCTTCTTGACCCACTTTTGGGTGTTTGGTAGAGTGTATGGAGGATGCATGAGTCCACACTAGTTTAGCACAAATACACTAGAAGCATGCATGAAGATAGCATGCATGAAGAGGGGTGTTGAGTTGAGCATGCATGAAGAGGGAACAACTATGCTGAGACGAGAAAGCAACCAAACACACCCTATATGCCACACATGTTCATACCATTTGTTCCTTTCTACTTCACTTACTCCGGACTCCCCCATGGCCCACCTCACATTATCACCATATATATTTCTTGGAGTCCGTGCACGGCGGGCGGGCGATCTCTTCTCCCTCCCCCTTCTCTCTCTTCTCAGCCGACGCCCGCCGAGCGATTAGATTTCGGCTATCAATGGTTTATTCAATTGCAGTCCCACATGTTAGTGAAAATGCGAGACAAGGCGTGTCCCCTCTCGTGAGCGGCGTGTGAGCCGGAATGTTGGGGGTGCGGCACGTACGAGTCGTAAGTGTGCCGCCTTTTCCTTTTGAACTTGCAAAGCGTAACATTTTCGTGCGATCAATCATAGAAATCCAGAACAAAATGACGAGGGTGGTGCTTTCCCGCGTGTTAGGCGGGCTAGTTTGAGTGCCATCCACTTGCTCCATTTTTATTTAGGCAAGAGTCTACACTCTTACGTGGGAGGAGTGCGAAACACGGCGGATCTGATTTTGATCGAGGGAAAACTGTTCCCTGCGAAATAATGGAGCACCATTAGCGATTATAGCATGATACTTAGGGCATCTCCAGCACCGGCCCTCAAATTTACACCGGCATCTGTCCAAGGACACTGATGGAAGCCATCCAATGCGGCCCGCATACCTTTCGACAACTATATGAACTAACCGGACGAAAGTCATGCAAACAAAGAAAATTTCAAATTAACCAGATGAAATTCATTACATTTCGAAAACTTTTCCTATAAATAGGATGAAATTCATTACATATTTCACACGAACCATACTAAAACCTAATGTAAACCTAATCTAAACGATCACCGGCGCATGACCACCATGTCCGGCCATGAACCTGAGAAAGCTGGCTATTACCTTTGCCTCCTCCTCATCCGCCTCGATAACCTCCTCCTCCATAGCACAAGGTTCTAAATATTTCCGCCTCCATGTCGCCGTCAAGCGGCTAATCAGGCGCCGATGTTTATCCTACCAAGATTGGCGTCGACTAAGTGGAGGAGCGGTGGCCTTTGTGGGACATAGTGGCGGTGACCTACCGTGTACTACTTTTCCTCGCCGCCGATGTCCTTCGTCTGCTCCTGTGACAGTACGTCCAAGAGAGCTTTTGAGTGCCAGGAGGCCATGGTTGGAGTGGTGCTGATAGAAGGAAGGGACCGGAGGAGAATGAGTGTGGGTCTTTGGCTATGGCTGGTAGCTGGGGCTCAAGTTAATATAGTGGGCGAATGGCAATGAGCCGCAGCAGACGGATGGCTGGCTGGCGCTGGAGTAGGTTCGTCGGCAGCCGCGTGTCATTAATGTGGGCGGGAGACGGAAGGATAGCCGTGGTGTCATTAACGCGAAACAATCGCTTGCATTGGATGCCGCGCGGGTGGCGCTCTCTCGGCCGTCGTCCTGCTGCAATGTCGGCGCTAGTGAGATGTCGCGTGAATGCGAACGCAGCTCCAGTGACTTAACCGCAGGTGCGTTGTATCACTGACATATGGGCCCAACGGGAATCTGGCCCGCATGTCAGTGACACACCAACTGCACCTGCAGTTAAGGCCGGTGAATGCGACATTGACGTTCTGGAGAGACGGTCATCATTTCAGGCGGGAAGCGCGTAATAGCGATGAAGGGGTTTCAGTAGGCCAGGGCGGTCAGACGCTGGCGGGGTGATAAAATGTGAACTCATGGATGACGAGCCTTTGAAGCGTATGTGACACGTATTGACAACCAGGCGTCCATGCAACCGCTCTTGTCGCCAGCTAGCCTTCGACAACCACTATAGCTATCACCAAGCGTCGTTCATGCCACCGCGCCGCATACTAACCGGTAATGAAGCGATGGCATCCCGCCGCGCCGAGTTCCTCGCCACCCACGACCACACACAGAATGGTAGGGAAGTGGTGGCATCCTGCCATGCCGAGTTCATCGCCGCTCGCGACATCACACCTATGTGGGTAGAATTTGAAGCTGCCAAGGCCGAATGGGCGGTAGAGCAAGAGGCGGCCAAACGCACAGAGGGAGCGGAAAAGTCAGAAAGCACACAAGAAATTAGAGGCCCGCCGCCGCAAGAAAGAATAGGACGCACGCGCTGCTGCGGAGAGGTCGGCGGAGATCCAAGCATGGTGGGGTGTCGCCGATAAAGCCGGGAAGGAGAACGGCGGCGTCTGGCCAGCATGTGAGAAGTAGTAGTACTAGTAGTTAGTTTGTGTGTCTGTGTCTCCCATACCTTTTTTAATTAATTACGAGCATGTACCAGTACTACTAGTTACTACTGTAGTTTTTAGAGAAAATTACAAGTACATTAGCCTGGACTCAATGGAAAAATTCCTATCCTATGCATCAAGTGGCATTTCTTTCTCTATAGGAATTGAGATGCATGTCATCTCACTTCCTATGATTTTCAAGTTCCTATAAAATTCCTATCCTATGAACCAAAGGAGGCCTCTGCCGGAGTAACTACTGTAGCTAGCAGTACTGCAGGTACAATAGTTTTCTTTGAGAAGCAGAATTCAACGAAGTCATGATGGTTCCTTCGTCCGAGAAACTTCACAGTGGGTAATGTTGGGCCCGTGATTTGATGACTCATTAGTAATTACTGCGGCGCGACGACCGGGGTGACTCTCCCTTGGAGTTCTGCGGGCATGGCAAGTGGACCAGGATGGTCGGCGTCCCACATGTCGGCGAGCGGAAGTATTCTTTCCGATATCGAGGAGCAAGGAAACCGCGTGGTATAGTATCACTGGTGATTTATATTTATTTTTTATTTCTGATGAATGCTAGCGTTTCAACTCTTACGACGAAGGAGTGCCAAACACACGGCACGTGCTGGATGTCCCACACGTCAACGAAAGGAGTGGGACATGAACAACGTGGTAGAGTGTCTCCACTTCTGGGTCGGAGACCACACGTAGTAGTACTACTATACTAGTGGTATGAACGATACAAAGTGCGACCCGGAGAGAAAGACACGTCTAGTTGGAAGGTCTCGGGGCATACACGTAAACAAATATAAAACCTAATATGTGCCTCCAATTAATATAGTAGTAGTAGAGTACTTAGTCACGTACTCCATAACATCACTGGGCATTGCACGTACAACATTTAGTGGTAGTAAGAGACAAATGCCTATACGCCACGCATGTTCATACTATTTGTGCCTTTCTACTTCACTTACTGCACTACATTACACAGGTTCGCACGTCCACTCCTGGGTACATGTCTGTCTCATAGTTCCAGTCCCACATGTTCTTCATATAGATGGAACGATCCTTCCATGACATGTGCACCTTGATGCTAGATGTCATGCGTGTTGCAAAAGGATGAACAAAGCTCATGTAAAAAAATAGAGTGGAAGAACATAGATTCTCGACGACCGAGAAGGAGCAAGGAACCTCGTGGTGGAGCGTCTGCACTCATAATATTTTATATTATTTAGCGATATAAAATCAACCAATCATCTCCATAGTGGACTGGAAGAGTACGAAACACGGCAGCCCAGTGTAGTTACATCATACTAGTACATGGCTAACCCACGCTATCACCATATTTCTTCGCTTCCGTGTGACACCTATCTCTAGTAACCCAGCAGCCCGTATCGCTTCTCCCTCCTCGTCTCTCTCAAAGTGCGGCGGGCTGACGTTTTTGCCGTCTATTGAGGTCAGTTAACTCATCACATGTTAGCGACATGCCAAGAGCATTCTGAAAAAATCCTTTCACGTTCTGTTTTCAAAAAGAAAAATATCCTTTCAAGTACGAATTTGACTGTATGCTTTGAGCAACTTGCATGTCCTATACTACTCCTGTTTGGATACTCTAACTTAGCTAGAGGTTAGACTAACTCATGACTAACCCTGAACTAACTGTAGCCAGAGAGGTGTTTGGGTAACAGGGTTAGATTGACAATAAATACACTTGATGGAGAGAGAAAAGTGATTTTTTAGTGGTCGCAATGACAACTATCTCCAGTTAGCACCTCTTGGGTGGGATAGTTTTTTTGGTGGGTTCGGTGCAACTTGCTCCAATTTAAACCCTCATGCATGGATACTTTAGGGCTACTTGAGCCCCAACTAGCTCAAACTAACTCTAACCCATGGATCCAAACAGGGCCTATGGCCAGCCTCGACGCGGAGCAGTCGCGTGCACCTGGAAGCGACGCTCTCTTGGCTGTCGCGCCGCTTCAAAGCCGGCGCCAGTGAGAGGCTGTGATAGCCTGGCTTAAGAGGGATGACAGACTACTCATATCAATAAGGAATTCCTTCTTTTCTGGAAGCCTATTCGGACAGAACTCCAAAGTTAACTGTGCTCAGCTCGGAGTTATTTCAGGATGGGTGACTGACCCAGAAGTTGCTCCTGGGTGCGCACGAGTGAGGACAAAGTGTGCAGAAAAGACTAGTATTGATTTGTGGGGCCAGTCTAGATCCCGCCAGGAGTAACGACCACCAGCGGGTGTGTCCGGGGCGTTACAAGTTGGTATCAGAGCCAACCCTCGTAGTTACACAGATGTTTGCGGACAGGTGCGCAGTCATGTTATTCATGACGTTTGTGACCCGTCGTGGCATCCGGCATGGCACATGTACCGGACTGGATGCATAGACGTATGTGCCAAGAGGGAACGTTCCTGTGGCCCGACGAGGACGTCGATTCCTCTGAGTGGGGGTGTATGTCATAGCCTGGCTTAAGAGGGATGATAGACTACTCATATCAATAAGGAATCCCTTCTTTTTCGAAAGCCCATTCGGACATAACTCCAAAGTTAAGAGTGCTCAGCTTGGAGTAATTTCAGGATGGATGACCGACCGGGAAGTTGCTCCCGGGTGCGCACGAGTGAGGACAAAGTGCGCAGAAAAGACTAGTATTGATCTATGGGGCCAGTCTAGATCCCGCCAGGAGTAACGACCACCGGCGGGTGTGTCCGGGGTGTTACAAGTTGATGCAAGGCTTAAATTCAAAAGCACTTGAATTTAATTCAAATGGTTTGAATAGGAAGTGAGGGTTGGTTAGGTCCAAAAATGTTGAGATTTTTGGTGGGGCTCCGATAAACAAAGAAGGAAATATTGACAAGGTTTGGAGGTCAACTCAAAGCAGAAAAGGCATGAGGATTATTTTTGCACGTGTGTTATGGTTAACTCCAAATTAATGAAATATTTAATATAGCTCCCTAATATTGGGAGGATATGTTAGAAAGAGAAAATCACCATGTGCATTTCTGTGACGCCCCGAGACCGTTTGCCAGGTGTCCTCCAGTTATTCGCTGTTGTTGCTTTGTCATTCGCTTGCGTGTTGCATCTTACCATGTCATCATGTGCATTGCATCATCATGTTTTCAAAACTTGCATTCGTCCGGGTTCTCCGAGTTCTCTCCGTTGTCCGTTCTGAGCCCAACCACACTTGCACGCGCCCGTGGCAAGTCCGAAATAGTATTTTATAAGTGGCCGGAAAATGTTCTCGGATTGGGTTGAAAGTTGGCGTGCTGTCTTATTATAGTGTAGATAGACCGCCTGTCAAGTTTCATCGCATTCGGAGTTTGTTTTATAGCCCAACCGTTAAACTACAGCGGCAGTATAGCTGGTCTTTTCGCCGGATGTTTTCGGTCTCCGAAAACCGTGCCGGGCTGTTTCTCTCCCCTCTTCTCTCAGACCAACCCGCTCTCCACAGTCCACCTAGGCCCATGCCTACCCCTCTTTGTACAGTGCATTGGCCCCTCGCGCGCGTCCGAAAGTTGTCCCGGACCCGACCCGGGCTGTCGCTACCGTTGTGTCCGGAACATCCCCAACCATCTACAAAATATCACCGTTTCCTTATTTGGGCTACCTAAGCTATTTTTTCCGTCCGTCCGATTACGATCGGAATGATGAGATAGCCCCTAGCCTAACCTACCCGCTATATATATTAGTCTATCTGAACACCAAATCCCTAATTTCTAGGGATCCTCCGCCGCCGCCACTCTTTTCCATCTCCCTCGGGATCCTTTTCTGATCTGCTCCACCTCGTTTTCTGCAGCCAACCAACCCGCATCGCTCGCCGATTTCCTCGTGCCCGAGGCCTCCAAATCACTCCTCACCGACAACCAGCGACACCAGGCCATGACCTGCACCCTTTCTCCTCTTTTCCTGCCGTCTCCTTCCTCCTCTGCTCTAATCCCTCTCTCTCTCTACTTCTCTTGCTTCCGCAGGAACCAGAGGAGTTCTGCCTCGAGCTGCCATGGATGGAGGCCGCCAAGTCCCCCGAACCCAGTCTTCCCGTACGCCGCGTCGCCATTCCTCCTTTGCATCCCCGAGCGCTCCTCACGCGCCCCTGCTTCCTCGTCCTCCATCGCCGTGCCGCTCGTCCAAGCCTCCTCTGTTCGCCGCTACGGATGCCGCCAGCCGAGCTCCTCAAGCCGCCGCCGTCCTAGTCCCGTTCTGGTCGGTCCTTGCCGAGGCCACCTCGCCGTATCTCTGCCGCGTCGCGCCAAGTTCCCCGGCGAGAACCGCTCCCCTGCTTCGTCCGGATTGGCAGAGCGTTGCCGTTTCCCCTGCGCTGACCGATGCCAAGTCCCCCCGCGCCTGGAACCGCTCGACCGCACCCGTTGACCACGCCTGTCCCTGCCTCGATCCAGTGGGATCGGTAGGGGTGATCCATCAAGCGCCCGAGTGGGACGGCCTGCCAGTGCCCGAGGCCCAGATGCGCGCCCTGCCAGTGCCCGAGGCCCAGATGCGCGCCCTGCCGGCCTACCCCTCCTCCTCAAATGGGCCGAAGCCCATGGGTGAGGCCACCCCAAGCGCCCCCTCCTTTTTTTATTACTGCTGGGCCAGTTCAGTTTCGGCCCAGAGGATGTTTTTTTTGGTTCCACGAATTTAGCTAATTTCCAGGGAATTGCAGTTTTACAGAAAAGCCCTTGTTGATCATGCATTTAATATCTCACAAACCGTGCATCGGATTAAAATAAATTATATATGAAACTTGCTTAGAATTTCATCTAGTTTAATAATATGCAACTTTCATCTAGGTTTAAAATGTTTAAAATGCTGTTTGTATAAATCTTCTTAAATAACTTGCTAAAACGGTTTAATTCATAACTAAATAACCGTAGCTCGGTTTCAAATAATCTTTATATGTAAATGCGGTGGAAAAATGCCTAGTTTAACATGATGCACTCATCTAGCATGTTTAAAAACTCTAAAATTATGTTTAGGGCAGAACAGTACCATAACCAAAATATGCACATGAGGAGTTTCCGGACTTGTTGTTTTGTTGTTTCGGCCACATTTAACCTTGACTAGATAGGTAGTTTTACTTTGCTTCACCCTCTTGCCATGTTTAACAACATTTAATATTGTTGGGTAAATAAATGAGATCGAACTAAATAACTTGTCGTGGTGTTTCGTCAATATGCAAGTCTTTGCATATTAAGCTCCACTTAATTTGTAGTATTGTTTGTGCATTTTGCCATGCCATGCCTCTTTAAACTGGACATGCATCATACTTGTTTGCGCATCGTGCCATGATTATGTGGTGGTTGTTTACTATGGTGTTTGCTTCTTTCCGGTGTACTTCTTCTCGGTAATCCGGTAACGTCGCGTTTGTGAGGATCCGTTCGACTACGTCCGTTTGTCTTCTTCATGGACTCGTTCTTCGTCCTTGCGAGATCTCAGGCAAGATGACCATACCCTCGAAATCACTTCTATCTTTGCTTGCTAGATGCTCGCTCTTTTGCTATGCCTATGCTATGATACCTACCACTTGCTTATCATGCCTCCCATATTGTTGAACCAAGCCTCTAACCCACCTTGTCCTCGCAAACCGTTGTTTGGCTATGTTGCCGCTTTGCTCAGCCCCTCTTATAGCGTTGTTAGTTGTAGGTGAAGATTGAAGTTTGTTCCTTGTTGGAACATGGAGATGTTGTTCCTTGTTGGAACATGTTTACTTGTTGGGATAACACAATATATCTTATTTAATTAATGCATCTATATACTTGGTAAAGGGTGGAAGGCTCGGCCTTATGCTTGATGTTTTGTTCCAGTCTTGCCGCCCTAGTTTCCATTATATCGGTGTTTTGTTCCCGAATTTTGCGTTCCTTACGTGGTTGGGTTGTAATGAGAACCCCTTGACAGTTCGCCTTGAATAAAACTCTTCCAGCAATGCCCAACATCTGCAGACTCAAGGGTCATCATTATTTTACCCCCCTGGGCCAGTGCTCCTCTGAGTGTTGGTCCAACCTGTCAGCTGCCGGTGGCCACCCGGGGCAACTCTGGGCTGGCCTACCCGTACCTTGGACAATCTGAGTGTGCCCTGAGAAAGAGATATGTGCAGCTCCTATCGGGATTTGTCGGCACATTCGGGCGGTGTTGCTGGATTTGTTTTACCATTGTTGAAATGTCTTGTAACCGGGATTCCGAGTTTGATTGGGTCTTCCCGCTAGAAGGAATATCCTTCGATGACGGTGAGAGGTTGTTATGGGCTAAGTTGGGACACCCCTGCAGGGATTTGAACTTTCGAAAGCCGTGCCCGCGGTTATGGGCAGATGGGAATTTGTTAATGTCCGGTTGTAGAAAACCTGAAGTTGACCTTAATTAAAACACATCAACCATGTGTGTAACCGTGATGGTCTCTTTCCGGCGGAGTCCAGGAAGTGAACACGGTGTTGGAGTTATGCTTGACGTAGGTTGTTCTAGGATCACTTCTTGATCAAACTTTTATCGACCGTGCTTTGCCTTCTCTTTTCGCTCTCATTTGCGTATGTTAGCCACCATATATGCTAGTCGCTTGCTGCAGCTCCACCTCATACCTTTACCTTTCCCATAAGCTTAAATAGTCTTGATCGCGAGGGTGCGAGATTGCTGAGTCCCCGTGACTCACAGATACTTCCAAAACCAGCTTGCAGGTGCCGATGAGTCCGTACCGATGATGCAACCTAGCTCAGGAGGAGCTCGATGAAGATCTTGTCCTTTGTGTTGTTCCGTTTCCAGTTGATCAGTAGTGGAGCCCAGTCAGGAAGATCGGGATCTGTGTAGCATTTGGGGTAGTCTTCTTTTATTTGGGCTCCGTAGTCGGGCCTTGATTGTAACTGGTTGATGTAATGCTTTATTCATGTAATTGTGTGAAGTGGCGACTGTAAGCCAACTATGTATCTCTTTCCCTTATGCATTACATGGGTTGTGTGAATATTACCTCACTTGCGACATTGCTTTCAATGCGGTTATGCCTCTAAGTCGTGCTTTGACACGTGGGAGATATAGCCGCATCGAGGCCGTTACAATTTCCCTCGATTTAAATGGACCGAAGATCCATACAATTTATTTATAAAAGTTATAAGATTAATGATATGATGGTATGATGACATGATGCGATGCAAGAGGTGACATGATGAAATGCAACACGCAAGAAAATGACATGTCAATGTCGCCGAATAACTGGAAGACACCTGGCGCATCGGTCTTGGGGCGTCACAACACTCCACCATTACAAGAGGATCTCGACCCGAGATCCTCGGGATGGCACCGGAGAGAAGCGGAAAAGGAAGAGGAGAGGTAAAACTAAGTTGCTTGTTTGACAAATGAGTGAAACCAAAGAACCTTGAGAGGTTGAACAAATTGAAAGGAAGAAAGCCACGAAGATGAACAAAGTTGAAAACACTCCGTTAGAACAGAGGAACAAGGAACATTACAAGAACCTTGTAGGTTGAAAGACAAAAGAAAAGGGTTGCAATGGGCAAGAAGTACATGAAAGCGCTCCGGTTGAAACGAGATGTACACGGAACGATAAAGATCAATTACGACAACACTCCGGTTGGAAATGGAAGGTAAAGAATATGAACTTGGCAAAATGAAAGCACTTGGATGAGACTCCGGTTAGAAGAGGAATGATAGACACAACACTCCGGTTAAAACTAGATAGAGAGGGGTAAAGAAATTTGGACAGCACTCCGACTGTAAATGGTAGGAACTGAACATGAACTTTACAAAATGAGAGGATACTTGATGAAATCAACAACACAGTGCCTCCGGAACTATTGAAAGAATGACACAAGGGGTAAGAAAGATTTCGGACAACACTCCAGTTGAGAAGGGAGGCAAAACTTGACAGAATGGGAAGAACTTGAAAAGAGGGCACGACACTCTGCTTGAATGGATAAGCATGAAAAGAACACGATCCTCACAAATCGAGATGATGAGTGAAAAGAGCAACATCACAATGCCTCCGGAAGAAAGAATAGAAGATAGATCATTGGAATGAAAGAATGGAGAAGAAAAAACCAACTTCTGCCACAAAAGAGCTTGGAGAGCACCCTTCCAAGAAGGTTATAACGGAGTTGTTGGAAAAAACAACAACGAAACAAATAAACTTGTAGTGGGCTTATGGAAAACTTTCCAAAATTGAGGCAAAATTCTGCCACTACGGAAACAAAAGATTCAATTGATATCAACAAGGAGACGAGAAACTTATTTCACCGGGAGGATAAATGAAGAACTCGGGTCATTTAGAAGCACCATAAATAGCAACAATCCTTAGAGAAAGCTTTAGGTGAAATATAACCCAAGATAACTCCAATGAAGAGATTGATGGATTGAAAAGATGTCTTGAGCGAAGAGAAAATGATGGATTTAGATATGTCACCCTTGAAAACTTGCGAATCATGAAACACAAAGGGAAATTATCAACAATGATATAACACCACCTCGAAAGATGAGATATGAAAGAATTACACTTCGGAATGCAAGATGAAGAATGCTTGGACTCCACGAAACAAAACATGTGTTGAACACCATGTTTATTTTAGAGTATAGCTTGGTGGAACTTAACTTCGAGAGAAATCTTGAAGAACAATTGAAGAATGAAAAGAATCCTTGACGAACCACCATACAGAGCCTCCATGAAGAACTCTAGTAATGAAAGAATTATCAAACGAAAGGGAAAGTTGAAAAGAACTCCAGGAGAAGCCTTGCAATGATTAGATTAAGCTTTGAAATGATACAACCAAGAAAACTTGGAACTCCAGAAAGAAATATGAACAAATGAAATCAAGAATTTTGATGAACCTCCGGTATAAGGAATTAATCACTTGGATAAAACAAGAATAAGAATTAAGTTATGCATATCCTTCACCAATTAAATTGATGACAAGCAATGGAATTGTCATACTACTTATTCTTGCTGAAAAAATTGAAGAGATATAGCTAAACTTGAGAAGGTCTTGATGGAACCACCGGTGGGATTTGGAAACAACGAATGAATTGATACGATAACAACAAAAGAGGAATGTTGAATGAACAACTGTAAGAATTGAAAACGAATGAAGAAAACATAGCGAAACACCGGGAAGAATTAGAAACTGAACGAAGATACATAAGAGAATTTAGATACAAGAGAATGAAGAGATCATGAACCGATTAGAGGATATTTCAGAGATGCACCGGTAAGATTTGGAGAACGAGAGATGAAAGCTGGAATGAATAATGCTGAGATGATGGGCTCCAGAGAATCAAACTGAAAAGACTCCTGAATTGCTCCGGATGGGTGAAAAGAATTCTCACAATCGAAAACAATTATGAGAGGATGGCATAACTCTACAACCATGAATCTTCGAGAGAACGGACCAAGATTTAAGAGAAACTCTTCTTCGGTCTTCAAAAGCAGAGAATGACGATGGGAAACACCACCATGAATTGTTGAGACACTCTGGAATAATGAAGAATATAAAGGTTGAATGAACAGTGAAAAGAATTTGAAAGATCTTGGAGAAAGACATTTGACTGATGATAACTCATTCTTACGTGAAACTTTAAAAAGATTTTGGAAATAGCTCCGGGAAAAGTTAGAAGAGTCAGGTAAGATCCTGGGAAAAGACCTGTGGGTTAGGGCCCACTCAGAAGAAACACCGTTGAAATGATTTAAAAGAGAGATTGCACCAGTTGAATAAAATGGCTTGAATGAGATAACATCCTCAAAAGAACTTGAGCGAATTGAGAATGGAAGCTTGAATCTTCTGAGATATCTTCAGCACTTCGGATATGAATAGAGAGAGAAGAGCGATTAAGAAGTGCACCGGTATGAGAAAGCATTGTGAAATGAGGAAAGGGATAAGATTAACAAAGCTTGAATTAAATCCACCAGAGAAGAAAAGAACGAAGAATAATGAACTTGATACTCCGTTAGTATCTTCTTGAGAATCACCGGATAAGAACATTGAAAGAAAGAATGAAGAGACTTCACATGCATAAGATGGATACTTGATTAAGAAATATGAATCATTGAAGAAAAAGGGTGGGAGGGCGGGAAAAACAAAGGCAACATGGGATGGATGAAACAAATAACGTTGAGAAGAATTTGAGTTGATCTTACGGATGGGAAAAATGATAGGATCATCTTGAAGAGAATCACACCGGTTGGAAAGAATTGACATGACAACCTCGATGATCAAGAAGGATATGTATTCACATAGAAGTGTGAGAACACCACTTAGGAAAGGTATGGAATCAACACTTAACTTTGAAGCAACTCGAATACCAAAAACCAAAAGAAAACAAAGGATTTGGCTTGAAGAATAAGCCGGAAACAAACATATGATAAGATCCCATATCGTATCATGTGTCTGTTGGAAAGAATTCCTATGTACCTGAATTCCCACTTATAAACTCCTAAAACTTTCTGGTTATGAAATCAGGTGTTGGGATACAGGGGAAGCATAATATCTCACCCAAACTTACAATTCCTACATCTAGCTGTCTCCATCCTTCAACACATAACCAAGAAACCTTCGGAAATCATGTACCTCAACCTTCGAAAAGCATCCGTTATACGAGTTATGGCAATACTCCCGAACTCCCGCCCCAGTACTGGGTGGCGTCGAGGTTATCTCACCAACAACTGCATAAAAGAGATGTTCGATGTCGGAGAACTCAGATATTCCAGAACTGCAACGATAAAATTGTGACGACAACACCTCGGAGCTCAACTCCCCGGGACACTACCAAAACCCCTAAATGTCAGGAGGCACCAAGAACAATGTTCTCGTCACAAGAATATCGGAACGATTCCAAGATACCCGCGTGATCCTAATTTTTTTTGTGAAATTTGAGGAGAGAAAAGCCAAAACTTCTACGTCACGAGGCCTCACCAGAGCGACGAAGGGACTGAGGAGTAAAAGGAATCCTACTCTCCGATATATATAATCCTAAGACTCAAAACATTTGTTCTAGACTCAACAACGTCAGCGATTCTATCAAGAAGGGGGCTCCTAAGTTAGTGATGGCTCTGATACCAACTTGTAACACCCACAATGCGGCTATATCTCCCACGTGTCGGGCACGACTTAGAGGCATAGCCGCATGGTAGGTTTGTCACAAGAGGGGTAATCTTCACACAATCCCATGTACTGAATAGAAAGAGATAAAGAGTTGGCTTACAATCGCCACTTCACACAATACATAAATAATTCATACATCATCCAAAGTACAATCAAAGGTCCAACTACGGAACCAAAATAAAGGAAGACAACCCCAAATGCTAGATCCCTGATCGTCCCAATTGGGCACCACTACTGATCAACCAGAAAAGACACAAAACTGTTGGGGAACGTAGCAGAAAATCAAAATTTTCCTACGTGTCACCAAGATCTATCTATGGAGAAACCAACAACGAGGGGAAGGAGAGTGCATCTACATACCCTTGTAGATCGCTAAGCGGAAGCGTTCAAGAGAACGGGGTTGAAGGAGTCGTACTCGTCGTGATCCAAATCACTGGAGATCCTAGTGCCGAACGGACGGCACCTCCGCGTTCAATACACGTACAGCCCGATGACGTCTCCCATGCCTTGATCCAGCAAGGAGAGAGGGAGAGGTTGAGGAAGACTCCATCCAGCAGCAGCACAACAGCGTGGTGGTGGTGGAGGAGCATGGTACTCCAGCAGGGCTTCGCTAAGCACCGCAAGAGACGAGGAGGGAGAGGGGTAGGGCTGCGCCAAGTAGGAGAGGAACTCGTGTGTCTTGGGCAACCCAAACCTCAAGTATATATAGGGGGAGGGGAGGGGCTGCGCCCCCACCTAGGGTTCCCTCCCTAGGGGTGGCGGCAGCCCCCAGATCCCATCTGGGTGGCGGCCAGGTGGAGGGGAGAGGGAGGCGCACCAGGCATGGGCCCTAAGGCCCATCTGCCCTTAGGGTTTGCCCCCTCCTCCCCTTAGGCTCCTTGGGCCCTTGTGGGGGGGGGGGCGCACCAGCCCACCCGGGGCTGGTCCCCTCCCACACTTGGCCCATGCAGCCCTCCGGGGCTTGTGGTCCCACTTGGTGGACCCCCGGGACCCTCCCGGTGGTCCCGGTACCTTACTGATAAAACCCGAAACTTTTCCGGTGACCAAAACAGGACTTCTCATATATAAATCTTTACCTCCGGACCATTCCGGAACTCCTCGTGACGTCCGGGATCTCATCCGGGACTCCGAACAACATTCGGTAACCACGTATATCTATTACCTATAACCCTAGCATCATCGAACCTTAAGTGTGTAGACCCTACGGGTTCGGGAAACATGCAGACATGACCGAGACACCTCTCCGGTCAATAACCAACAGCAGGATCTGGATACCCATGTTGACTCCCACATGTTCCACGATGATCTTATCGGGTGAACCACGATGTCGAGGATTCGATCAATCCCGTATACAATTCCCTTTGTCTAGCGGTACGATACTTGCTCGAGATTCGATCGTCGGTATCCCGATACCTTGTTCAATCTCGTTACCAACAAGTCTCTTTACTCGTTCCGTAACACATCATCCTGTGATCAACTCCTTGATCACATTGTGCACATTATGATGATTTCCTACCGAGTGGGCCCAGAGATACCTCTCCGTCACACGGAGTGACAAATCCCAGTCTCGATTCGTGCCAACCCAACAGACACTTTCGGAGATACCTGTAGTGTACCTTTATATCCACCCAGTTACGTTGTGACGTTTGGCACACCCAAAGTATTCCTACGGTATCCGGGAGTTGCACAATCTCATGGTCTAAGGAAATGATACTTGACATTAGAAAAGCTTTAGCATACGAACTACACGATCTTTGTGCTAGGCTTAGGATTGGGTCTTGTCCATCACATCATTCTCCCAATGATGTGATCCCGTTATCAACGACATCCAATGTCCATGGTCAGGAAACCGTAACCATCTATTGATCAACGAGCTAGTCAACTAGAGGCTTACTAGGGACATGGTGTTGTCTATGTATCCACACATGTATCTGAGTTTCCTATCAATACAATTCTAGCATGGATAATACATGATTATCATGAACAAGGAAATATAATAATAACTAATTTATTATTGCCTCTAGGGCATATTTCCAACAGTCTCCACTTGCACTAGAGTCAATAATCTAGTTCACATCGCCATGTGATTAACACTCACAGGTCACATCGCCATGTGAGCAACATCCAAAGAGTTTACTAGTGTCACTAAACTAGTTCACATCATCATGTGATTAAGACTCAATGAGTTCTGGGGTTTGATCATGTTTTGCTTGTGAGAGAGGTTTTAGTCAACGGGTCTGCAACAATCAGATCCGTATGTACTTTGCAAATCTGTAGGTCATATTATAAATGCTGCTTCCACGCTCCACTTGGAGCTATTCCAATTGGTTGCTCCACTATACGTATCCGGTTTGCTACTCAGAGTCATTCGGATAGGTGTTAAAGCTTGCATCGATGTAACCCTTTACGCCGAACTCTTTATCACCTCCATAATCGAGAAACATGTCCTTATTACTCCAAGGATAATTTTGACCGCTATCTAGTGATCCACTCCTGGATCACCTTTGTACCCTCTTGCCAGACATGTGGAAAGGCACACATCAGGTGCGATACTCAGCATGGCATACCGTATAGAGCCTATGGCAAAAGCATAGGGGACGACATTCGTCCTTTCTCTTTCTTCTGCAGTGGTCGAGCTTTAAGTCTTAACTTCATACCTTACAACTCAGGCAAGAACTCCTTCCTTCACTGATCCATCTTGAACACCTTCAAGATCATGTCAAGGTATGTGCTCATTTGAAAGTACCATTTAGCGTTTTTGATCTATCCTCATAGATCTTGATGCTCAATGTTCAAGTAGCCTAATCCAGGTTTTCTATTGAAAAACACTTTTCAAATAACCCTATATGCTTTCCAGAAATTCTACATCATTTCTGATCCATAATAGGTCAACAACATATACTGATCAGAAATTCTATAGTGCTCCCACTCACTTCTTTGGAAATACAAGTTTCTCATAAACTTTGTATAAGACCAAAATCTTTGATCATCTCATCAAAGCGTACATTCCAACTCCGAGATGCTTACTCCAGTCCTTAGAAGAATTGCTGGAGCTCTGCATACTTGTTAGCATCTTTCAGGATTGACAAAACCTTCCGGTTGTATCACATACAACCTTTCCTCAAGAAAATCGTCGAGGAAACAATGTTTTGACATCCTATCTACAAGATTTCATAAATAATGCAATAATCGCTAATATAATTCCAACAGACTCTTAGCATCGCTACGAGTGAGAAAGTCTCATCGTAGTCAACTCCTTGAACTTGTCGGAAAACATCTTAACGACAAGTCGAGCTTTCTTAATGGTGACATTTACCATCATTGTCCGTCTTCCTTTTAAAAATCCATTTGTACTCAATGGCTTGCCGATCATTGGGCAAGTCCACCAAAGTCCATGCTTTGTTCTGATACATGGATCCTATCTCGGATTTCATGGCTTCTAACCATTTGTCGGAATTCAGGCCCACCATCGCTTCTCCATAGCTCGTAGGTTCATTGTTGTCTAGCAACATGACTTCAAAGACAGGATTACATACCACTCTGAAGTAGTACGCATCCTTGTCATCCCACGAGGTTTGGTAGTGACTTGATCTGAAGTTTCATGATCACTATCATAAGCTTCCACTTCAATTGGTGTAGGTGCCACAGGAACAACTTCCTGTGCCCTGCCACACACTAGTTGAAGAGACGGTTCAATAACCTCATCAAGTCTCCACCATCCTCCCACTCAATTCTTTCGAGAGAAACTTTTCCTCGAGAAAGGACCCGATTCTAGAAACAATCCCTTATTACTTTCGGATCTGAGACAGGAGGTATACCCAACTGTTTTGGGTGTCCTATGAAGATGCATTTATCCGCTTTGGGTTCAAGCTTATCAGCCTGAAACTTTTTCACATAAGCGTCGCAGCCCCAAACTTTTAAGAAATGACAGCTTAGGTTTCTCTAAACCATAGTTCATACGGTGTCATCTGATCGGAATTACGTGGTGCCCTATTTAAAGTGAATGTGGTTGTCTCTAATGCCTAACCCATAAACTATCGTGGTAATTCGATAAGAGACATCATGGTATGCATCATATCCAATAGGGTGCAGTTATGATGTTCGGACACACCATCACACTATGGTGTTCCAGGATGTATTAGTTGTGAAACAATTTCCACAATGTCTTAATTCTGTGCCAAACTCGTAATTCAGATATTCATCTCTATGATCATATCATAGATCTTTTATCCTCTTGTCACGACGATCTTTCAACTTCACCCTGAAATTACTTGAACCTTTCAATAATTCAGACTCGTGATTCATCAAGTAAATATACTCAACATCTACTCAAATCATCTGTGAAGTAAGAACATAACGATATCCACTACACGCCTCAGCACTCATTGGACTGCACACATCAAAATGTATTACTTCCAACAAGTTGCTTTCTAGTTCCATTTTACTGAAAACGAGGCTTTCAGTCATCTTGCCCATGTGGTATGATTTGCATGTCTCAAGTGATTCAAAATCAAGTGAGTCCAAACAGTCCATTTGCATGGAGTTTCTTCATGCATATACACCAATAGACATGGTTCGCATGTCTCAAACTTTTTCAAAAACGAGTGAGCCCAAAGATCCATCAACATGGAGCTTCTTCATGCGTTTTATACTGATATGACTTACGTGGCAGTGCCACAAGTAGGTGGTACTATCATTACTATCTTATATCTTTTGGCATGAACATGTGTATCACTACGATCGAGATTCAATAAACCATTCATTTTAGGTGCAAGACCATTGAAGGTATTATTCAAATAAACAGAGTAACCATTATTCTCCTTAAATGAATAACCGTATTGCGATAGACATAATCCAATCATGTCTATGCTCAACGCAAACACCAATCTTGATGGTAGAGGGAGCGTGCGATGCTTGATCACATCAAGCTTGGGAAAAACTTCCAACACATATCGCCAGCTCACCTTTAGCTAGTCTCCGTTTACTCCGCAGCTTTTTATTTCGAGTTTACTAACATTTAGCAACCGAACCGGTATCTAATACCATGGTGCTACTAGGAGTACTAGTAAAGTGCACATTAACACAATGTATATCCAATATACTTCTATCAACTTTGCCAGCCTTCTCATCTACCAAGTATCTAGGGTAATTCTGCTCCAGTGGTTGTTCCCCTTATTACAGAAGCACTTAGTCTCGGGTTTGGGTTGAACCTTGGGTTTCTTCACTAGAGCAGCAGCTGATTTGCCGTTTCATGAAGCATCCCTTTTTTCCCTTGCCCTTCTTGAAACTAGTGGTTTCACCAACCATCAACAATTGATGCTCCTTCTTGATTTCTACTTTTGTGGTGTCAAACATCGCGAATATCTCAAGGATCATCATATATGTCCCTGATATATTATAGTTCATCACGAAGCTCTAGCAGCTTGGTGGTAATGACTTCGGAGAAATATCATTATCTCATCTGGAAGATCAACTCCCACTCGATTCTATGATTGTTGTACTCAGACAATCTGAGCACAAGCTCAACAATTGAGCTTTTCTCCCTTAGTTTGCAGGCTAAGAAAATCGTCGGAGGTCTTATACCTCTTGACGTGGGCACGAGCCTGAAATCCCAATTTCAGCCCTCGAAACATCTTATATGTTTCGCGACGTTTCGAAACGTCTTCGGTGCCTCAACTCTAAACCGTTTAACTGAACTATCACGTAGTTATCAAAATGTGTATGTCAGATGTTCGCAACATCCACAGACGATGTTCGAGGTTCAGCACACTGAGCGGTGCATTAAGGACATAATCCTTCTATGAAGCAATGAGGACAATCCTCAGTTTACGGACCTAGTCCGCATAATTGCTACTATCAACTTTCAACTAAATTTTCTCTAGGAACATATCTAAACAGTAGAACTAAAGCGCGAGCCACGACATAATTTGCGAAGACCTTTTGACTGTGTTCAGGATAATTAAGTTCATCTTATGAACTCCCACTCAGATAGACATCCCTCTAGTCATCTAAGTGATTACATGATCCGAGTCAACTAGGCCGTGTCCGATCATCACGTGAGACGGACTAGTCAACATCGGTGAACATCTTCATGTTGATCGTATCTAACAAACGACTCATGCTCGACCTTTCGGTCCTCCGTGTTTCGAGGCCATGTCTGTACATGCTAGGCTCGTCAAGTCAACCTAAGTGTTTCGCATGTGTCCCGAGGCCATGTCTGTACATGCTAGGCTCGTCAACAACCGTTGTATTCGAACGTTAGAATCTATCACACCCGATCATCACGTGGTGCTTCGAAACAACGAACCTTTGCAACGGTGCACAGTTAGGGGGAACACTTTCTTGAAATTTTAATGAGGGATCATCTTATTTACTACCGTTGTTCTAAGAAAATAAGATGCATAAACATGATAAACATCACATGCAATCAAATAGTGACATGATATGGCCATCATCACTTTGATCCTCTTGATCTCCATCTTCAGGGCTCCATGATCATCATCGTCACCGGCATGACACCATGATCTCCATTATCATGATCTCTATCATCGTGTCTTCATGAAGTTGTCTCGCCAACTATTACTTCTACTACTATAGCTAACGGTTAGCAATAAAGTAAAGTAATTACATGACGTTTATGTTGACACGCAGGTCATAAATAAATTAAGACAACTCCTATGGCTCCTGCCGGTTGTCATACTCATCGACATGCAAGTCGTGATTCCTATTACAAGGACATGATCAATCTCATACATCACATATCATTCATCACATTCTTTTGGCCATATCACATCACATAGCATACCCTGCAAAAACAAGTTAGACGTCCTCTAATTGTTGTTTGCATGTTTTACGTGGCTGCTATGGGTTTCTAGCAAGAACGTTTCTTACCTACGCAAAAACCACAACGTGATATGCCAATTGCTATTTACCCTTCATAAGGACCCTTTTCATCGAATCCGATCCGACTAAAGTGGGAGAGACAGACACCCGCTAGCCACCTTATGCAACTAGTGCATGTCAGTCGGTGGAACCAGTCTCACGTAAGAGTACGTGTAAGGTCGGTCTGGGCCACTTCATCCCACAATGCCGCCTAATCAAGATTGGACTAGTAACGGTAAGCATATTGAACAAAATCAACACCCACAACTACTTTGTGTTCTACTCGTGCATAGAAACTACGCATAAACCTAGCTCTGATACCACTGTTGGGGAACGTAGCAGAAATTCAAAATTTTCCTACATGTCACCAAGATCTATCTATGGAGAAACCAGCAACGAGGGGAAGGAGAGTGCATCTACATACCCTTGTAGATCGCTAAGAGGAAGCGTTCAAGAGAACGGGGTTGAAGGAGTCGTACTCATCGTGATCCAAATCACCGGAGATCCTAGTGCCGAACGGACGGCACCTCCGCGTTCAACACACGTACAGCCCGGTGACGTCTCCCATGCCTTGATCCAGCAAGGAGAGAGGGAGAGGTTGAGGAAGACTCCATCCAGCAGCAGCACAACGGCGTGGTGGTGGTGGAGGAGCATGGTACTCCAGCAGGGCTTCGCCAAGCACCGCAAGAGACGAGGAGGGAGAGGGGTAGGGCTGCGCCAAGAAGGAGAGGAACTCATGTGTCTTGGGCAGCCCAAACCTCAAGTATATATAGGGGGAGGGGAGGGGATCCGCCCCCACCTAGGGTTCCCTCCCTAGGGGTGGCGGCAGCCCCCAGATCCCATCTGGGTGGCGGCCAGGTGGAGGGGAGAGGGAGGCGCACCAGGCATGGGCCCTAAGGCACATCTGCCCTTAGGGTTTGCCCCCCCTCCTCCCCTTAGGCGCCTTGGGCCCTTGTGGGGGGGGCACCAGCCCACCTGGGGCTGGTCCCCTCCCACACTTGGCCCATGCAGCCCTCCGGGGCTTGTGGCCCCACTTGGTGGAACCCCGGGACCCTCCCGGTGGTCCCGGTACGTTACCGATAAAACCCGAAAATTTTCCGGTGACCAAAACAGGACTTCCCATATATAGATCTTTACCTCCGGACCATTCCGGAACTCCTCGTGATGTCCGGGATCTCATCTGGGACTCCGAACAACATTCGGTAACCACGTATATCTATTACCTATAACCCTAGCATCATCGAACCTTAAGTGTGTAGACCCTACGGGTTCGGGAAACATGCAGACATGACCGAGACACCTCTCCGGTCAATAACCAACAGCGGGATCTGGATACCCATGTTGTCTCCCACATGTTCCACGATGATCTCATCGGATGAACCACGATGTCGAGGATTCGATCAATCCCGTATACAATTCCCTTTGTCTATCGGTACGATACTTGCTCGAGATTCGATCGTCGGTATCCCGATACCTTGTTCAATCTCGTTACCAACAAGTCTCTTTACTCGTTCCGTAACACATCATCCCGTGATCAACTCCTTGATCACATTGTGCACATTATGATGATGTCCTACCGAGTGGGCCCAGAGATACCTCTCCGTCACACGGAGTGACAAATCCCAGTCTCGATTCGTGCCAACCCAACAGACACTTTCGGAGATACCTGTAGTGTACCTTTATAGCCACCCAATTACGTTGTGACGTTTGGCACACCCAAAGTATTCCTACGGTATCCGGGAGTTGCACAATCTCATGGTCTAAGGAAATGATATTTGACATTAGAAAAGCTTTAGCATACGAACTACACGATCTTTGTGCTAGGCTTAGGATTGGGTCTTGTCCATCACATCATTCTCCCAATGATGTGATCCCGTTATCAACGACATTCAATGTCCATGGTCAGGAAACTGTAACCATCTATTGATCAACGAGCTAGTCAACTAGAGGCTTACTAGGGACATGGTGTTGTCTATGTATCCACACATGTATCTGAGTTTCTTATCAATACAATTCTAGCATGGATAATAAACGATTATCATGAACAAGGAAATATAATAATAACTAATTTATTATTGCCTCTAGGGCATATTTCCAACAAAAACAATGATCAAGATCTTCATCGAGCTCCCACTTGAGCTCGGTTGCATCACCTGTACTAGTATCGTCGGCACCTGCAACTGTTGGAAGTATCTGTGAGTCACGAGGACTCAGCAATCTCACACCCGCGAGATCAAGACTATTTAAGCTTGTGGGTAGGAGAAGGTAGTGAGGTGGAGCTGCAGCAAGCACTAAGCATATATGGTGGCTAACATACGCAAATAAGAGCAAGAAGAGAAGCAGCGAAACGGTCGAGAAGCTAGAAGTGATCAAGAAGTGATCCTGAAACTACTTAAGTTCAAGCAAAACACAAGACCGTGTTCACTTCCTAGACTCCGCTGAAAAGAGACCATCACGGCTACACACGCGGTTGATGCATTTTAATTAAGTCAAGTGTCAAGTTCTCTACAACCGAACATTAACAAATTCCCATCTTCCACATAACCACGGGCACGGCTCTCGAAAGTTTATACCCTGCAGGGGTGTCCCAACTTAGCCCATCACAAGCTCTCACGGTCAACGAAGGATATTCCTTCTCCCGGAAAGACTCGATCAGTCTCGGAATCCCGGTTACAAGACATTTCAACAATGTTAAAACAAGACCAGCAAGACCGCTCGGATGTGCCGACAAATCCTTATAGGAGCTAAACATATCTCGTTCTCAGGGCACACCGGATAAGCTAAGCGTACAGGTACCAACATAACCCAAGTTGCCAAGGGACGGTCCCGCACAGTGCTCTAGTTTGGACCAACACTCATAGGAGCACTGGCCCGGGGGTTTAAAATAAAGATGACCCTTGAGTCTGCAGAACCCAAGGGAAAAAGGCTTAGGTGGCAAATGTTAAAACCAAGGTTGGGCCTTGTTGGAGGACTTTTATTCAAAGCGAACTGTCAGGGGGTTCCCATAACAACCAACCGCGTAAGGAACGCGAAATGAAGGAACATAACACCGGTATGACGGAAACTAAGGCGGCAAGAGTGGAACAAAACACCAGGCATAAGGCCGAGCCTTCCACCCTTTACCAAGTATATAGATGCATTAATTAAAATAAGAGATATTGTGATATCCCAACATATCCATGTTCCAACATGGAACAAACTTCATCTTCGCCTGCAACTAACAACGCTATAAGAGGGGCAGAGCAAAAGCGGTAACATAGCCAAACAACGGTTTGCTAGGATGGTTGAAAAAGGTTAGAGGCTATCATGACAATTTGGGAGGCTTGATAAACAAGTGGTAGGTAGCGTGACATAGTGATAGAGCGAACAACTAGCAAGCAAAGATAGAAGTGATTTCGAGGGTATGGTCATCTTGCCTGAGATCCCGCAAGGAAGAAGAAGGAGTCCATGAAGAAGACAAACGGACGTAGTCGAACGAATCTTCACAACTCCGTAACGGAACTGAAGCTAACGAGAGAAGAAATCCGGATAGAAGCAAACAACATGGTAAACAACCAAGCATAAACATGGCATGATGCACAATCAAGGATGATGCATGTCCAGTTTAAATATGCATGGCATGGCAAAGTGCACAACCAACACTACAAGTTAAATGGAGCTCAATATGCAACGAGTTGCATATTGACGGAACACCACATTCGATTATTTAGTTCACTCCCGTTTAGGCTACTCAACAATATTAAATGTTGTTAAACATGGCAGAAGGTGAGGCAAAAGTAAACTACACAATCTAAACAATTTAAATGGGGCCGGAAACATCAAACAATAATTCCGGTAAACCCCCATAAGCATTTAGCAATGCAACAACAATTTTAAACATTTTAAATGTTATTATCATGATGCGGATGACATATGCAAGTTTTATGCAATATTTATGAAAATGTTGATAAGAGCATTTTATGAAGCATTTGTCATCGTGGCAGAAACGAAAGGGATGCCACGACAACGAATCCGAAAATGATGCCATGGCAACATATCGGTTCTGGTAGCTCATGGAGATACCGGTGCAAAGGAAGTGTGGCGGGAGCATGCAAAAGATGGTGGGGTGATCCCGATAACCAGGTGTCCCACGAGACGACGGTATGGCAACCGAGGAGGAACGACAATCGTTCACAAACGGATACAACATCTAAACATGCATCTCATACCGCACACACATTCATTCATGGGCGGTCGTTCTCGGCGGTTATACCTTCGAAGCGTGCGTTTCGAAGCGGATCGGTTCGTAGCGGAAGAAGTCATACACGGGCGCAGTGGGTAGTAGTGGTACTTTCGATCCTTGGCGACGTAAGTGGAAGTGGTGGTACATGTTCATTTTCGGAGAGGTACTTGACGAATCCAACGTTTTCGGGACGACGGTAGTGGTACATGTCATCGGTAGTCGAACTTGGCGATCCGAAGAGGGTACTTGCCGGATCCACAACACTGCAGTCGTTCATGGTAGAGAAACTTGATGTTCACAGGTCTCCCAAAAATGTTGTGGTACTTGGCGTTCTTGGTGATTCCGAAGACGGCGGTAGATGTACTTGGTGAATCCACAAGGCATGCACAGGTCGTAGTGGTACTAAGGAAAAATCCACGGGGCGGTCTTGGCATGCAACGAACACAGCACGATGGGCATGGAGGGCGGCGCTGGTCCTCTGCTCTAGCGAAGCAAGAACGATGGGCGAGCAGGCGACCGACCTAGCGTCTTAGAGAAGTGGGGGAAGGCAATGGTGAGTGGCCGGATCGAAGGTGGAGGAGGTCGCAGGAAGCTGGTCCGGCGGGATCCGGGCAAAGGAGGGCCGACCTGGGCGCAGGTTGCCGGATTGGGAGGCGATTTCAGCACGGGGAAGATGGAAGGGCGAGGAGGTGCACACCGGTAGCAACTGGTCCGCAGTAGGAGGTGCGGTCGGTCGGGGCTGTGAAGCGGCCAAGGCAGGGACGAACTCTCGGTTCCCATGGTAGGCGCCGCGCTTGGTCGCCGAAGTCCGGCAGGGCCGCGGCGGCGGCCTCCGGCGAGGGAGCTGAACGGAGGCGGGGCGAGGCGCAGGTGGGACTCGCGCGAGGCAGCCATGGGCATCGAGCGCAAAGAGCTCTCGCTCCTCCCTGCGAGCATGATGGCGCTGGAGAGACGGGCGCGGGTGCCATGGGGAGGCGACGACGCAGAGGAGGGGAGGCTGCAGGGGCAGCGATGCTCGACGACGAGGGCGATGGGGAGGTCCGGTGGCGCGGCACCAATGGCAGCAAGGAGGAGGTCGGGCGCGGGGGTCTCGCGGTGGAGGCGGCGACGCGGACTGGAGGTGCGCACTGGTTGCGAGGGAGGGAGAGGGGATCAAGCGGTTCTGGGTCTGCGGGGTTGGAGGGAAGGAGATGAAGGAGATGGGATCGAACGTGAGGCTCTCTGGCAGCGGGGTGGAGACGAGGGAGAGGGAGAGATCGATAGGAGGGGGTCGGGCTAGGTTTCGGCAGCAGCTGGGCCTAGTGGATGCGGCTGTAGGAGTCTCAAGTGGCCTAGGGAGGCCGGCCTGGGAGGTTGCGGTAGTTGGGAGTCCCAGCTGGCTCATGGGCTCTCTTCTCCCTCTCTTACTCTTTTCAAAATAGAAGATAAATAGAGAGAAAAGGGAAGAAAAGAAAAGGGTAGAGAAAGAGTTTGGGCACGGGGATAATTTTCCCGGACTCGCAAAAATGCGCTGGTTCCAAGAAAATTGGAGTGGGCAAAATTGCATGGTTTAAATTCAAAAGCACCTGAATTTAATTCAAATGGTTTGAATAGGAAGTGAGGGTTGGGAAGGTCCAAAAATGTTGAGATTTTTGGTGGGGCTCCGATAAACAAAGAAAGAAATATTGACAAGGTTTGGAGGTCAACTCGAAGCAGAAAAGGCATGAGGATTATTTTTGCACGTGTGTTATGGATAACTCCAAATTATGAAATATTTAATATAGCTCCCTAATATTGGGAGGATATGTTATAAAGAGAAAATCACCATGTGCATTTCCGTTGATTTAAATGGATCGAAGATCCATACAATTTATTTATAAAAGTTATAAGATTAATGATATGATGGCATGATGACATGATGCGATGCAAGAGGTGACATGATGAAATGCAACACGCAAGCAAATGGCATGTTAACGTTGGAGAATAACTAGAAGACACCTAGCGCATCGGTCTCGGGGTGTCACAGAGGTCGCCTCCGCTCTGGCCGGTCATTAATGCGGCACTGACGCTCCAGGGCGACGCTGACCTTTTCACGCGGGAAGCGCGCGCTGGCAAGGGAGTATAGGGTTTTGAACCGTTTCAGGTGTAGTACTGGTAATTTGCAAAAGTACTCAATTATTGCACTCAGTTTCCTAAGAAAATGTGGTAAAAAATGTTACTCCACAGACCACTTCCCTTCTCCTTCCTCTTCCACTGCCCGCGCACGTCCGTGGGAAGCGACCGGTCAACCCTTATATAGGAGTGCTAGCACAAAAAGATGCATGCATGACACTAAAATTTCCAGATTAAAATGCCGCTCCGGCGGGAGTATGGCGTATGTTGTTACCTTCGGCCGGGCCATGGCTATCAGGCGACGGCGACCAGAGAAGAGGCGGCGGGAGGGGAATGAATGCAGCTACTGTTTGGGTTCGCCGTCCGGCTTAAATAAATGTGCAGCATCACGTGTACCCGCGGGTGCACAAATTGTAACATACGTGTGTGCTTAAGTGGGTGTCACGTAACTGGTGTGTGTGTGTGAGAGAGAGAGATTCTGAGACACAGAGTGCATGTGTGCGACTCTACTCTTCGGACATGTACTCAACCTTTTGCATCGGGATATAAGTATAATGGTATTTACTTTAGCTAGTGATTTACATGGCCATGTTAACGTGGTTGTGTAAAAAAATGTCACTTCCTGCTCGTGATTTGCATTATATAATTATAAGCAAGATGCTCGTGCATTGCACGGAACATCAATATGCATTTTTTTTACAAAACACTTGTTGTGATTTACCCATGCAGGAGTAATCCCATGTGTAAAAACTAATTATATTTCGAGAATTTTATCGGAAAACTAGTATCTCGAGAATGTCATCGAAAAAATGAAAGATGAGAGATAAGGTGAGGAGGAGTGGAGCGTGGTGGTGACTGGTGGTCGGAATGGGCGGAGGCATGGGGATGGACGGCGCCGGCAGGCGGCAGCGGCCACCATGCTAGATTGTTCCAGAGACTTTCTTTTTTAATTGCTCAACAATGAGGTTGTGGAAGATAAGGATGTGGAGAGAGGTGCGGGTATCTTTTCTAAAATTATCATAGTTTGCATTCTATCCGTCAAATATAGATCAGACGGTCTATATTATAAGATGGCAGGCACACCATCATCGCCAACGCGGTTTTTTATTAGGGTACAGATGATAAGTTTGCTGACTACTAAAGTAAAGTGGAATTTGTCCATGTTATACAAGTAAATTAAGGTGATTGTTTATCATACGGGTAAGGTTGGATGAAGGATGGTAGGAACAAATGCACCGCCTAAAGCATGTGTGTGTGAGATGGAGTGTTAGTGTGTGTGTGTGTGTGTGTTTGTGTGTGTGGGTGTGTGGGTGTGGGTGTGTGGGTGTGTGAGAGAGATGGAGTCTTAGTGTGTGTGTGTGCGTGTGTGTGTGATGGAGTCTTAGTGTGTGTGTGTGTGTGTTTGTGTGTGTGTGTGGGTGGGTGGGTGGGTGCGTGCATGTGTGCGTGTGTGTTTGTGTGTGTGTGTTTGTGTGTGTGTGTGTGCGTGTGTGTGTGTCGCGGGGTCCTCGGTGGCAGATGTAATTTAAGTGTGCATGGCTTCATCATAGAGAGGTGATGTGTATGGCAGAGGCCACTAACGAGGGGGTGCAAGAGAGAAAATGCCCGTAGAGAGGGAAGAGAAGGTGTGTGCACGTAAGAGGAGTCGACATCGAGAGAACGTGTTTGTTCAAGAGACACCATGGAAGACTACTATATATCGATGGTGCATGTAGGCGGGAACTAAACGAAGGGATGGTCTTATTGGTTTCGGGGATATAGGGGGAGAGTGAGAGGGGGTAGCTAGAAGGAGATTATTAAGTGTGAGTGTGTGTTTTACCCATCCAGGCGGAAGTTATGTGCACACAAAAAGAGAACGATTCGATGTGGTGTTAGGGTTGAGGTTAATTAACTACGTATGGAGACATAGAGACCTTGAACGTGCATGTGTGAGAGGTATACATGTATACGTGGGATGTGTGTGTGTGTGTGCACGCGCGCATGATCGACATAAAAGAAAGTAGACATAAGTCATAAGATCAACGACATGGGAGAGACGGATCGGTATGAAAATATGCATGCATGTGAGAATGCAGGGAAGAAGGCCCGACAATTGAGCATGTGTTTTTGTCTTTAAGAGATAGTGGCGTGGGCTGGAGCATGCATCTATGGCGAGCAAAGGGAGTGAGGCACAACAATTGTGCAAAAGAGATCAACCTATAAATGAAAGAAGGTTGATGGAGAAACAGATAAATAGAAAGATAAAGGTTCTAGCTAGTGTGCGTTAGAGACAGGAGTCGAGTGGATCGGAAGGCTGAGTTATGTGTGTGGGTGTGAGAGAGATGAAGACAGGGTGCATGTGACTCACATACAAACAAATATCAGAGAGAAATGAGATCCCGAGAGACGGAGTTTTGTGTCTGCGAGAGAGAAAGATATTTCACAACGAGAGTGATAGCTAGAGAGACATATGAGGGAATGCAAGATATCTCTAGGGAGAGAGAGAGAGTGTATGAGCGACATACAAGAGAACAATGGAGAAATATGAGACCATGGGAGATAGAGTTTGTGTTGGTGTGTGAGAAAGAGATATTTAAGAGGAAGAGTCGTAGGTTCTCATACATAAGGAGCGAAAGACATCTCTGTATGAGGGGTGTGCGAGTGGCACACAGGGGAATAGTAGAGAGAAATGAGACCCCGGGAAACAAAGTTTTGTGTTTGTGTGAGAGAAAGAGATTCCACATGGAGAATCATAGTTAGAGACACATAGCAGGGAGCGAGATATACTTAGAGAGAGATAGAGTGATGAAGGTCGAGGGAGAGAGTACCGTCATTGTGTTACGAAGATAAAATATCATTGTCGACATGCAGGTAGCACGAGAGATACCCGAGAGACGATGAACGCGTATAGGTCTAGAGAGATAGTCCTATATAAGCGTGAGTGATAGTTATATGACACCAATATCTGGATTAAATGGGATTCAAATATTTAAACTGGAGATCACGACATCGATAATATCATAATGCAAATTGGTGTATCAAACATGCATATTCATTTGAATTTGGGGACACGTTTAATGTTATATAGTTTATCAATATTGGTGATCCATAGATTCTTTAATTAGAATCAATGCATGGTTTATATGCAATTAATGTCTAAACGGGATTACACTATATGTTGCTTGTGTGAAACATATTATACATGTTTGAGAAGTAAAAAAACCCCGCATGAAACACATTAATTGGAAACAGTTAGCGAGGAACGCATACATTGGATTTCAACATAAAGTGGTTTCAAATATTTGAAAATCCAAATTGATGGATACAACCTTATGAATCTGAGATCATGCCATTTGTAAACCATATTTATGTATAAAGGGTGTTGTGCTTTTGAAAGTATATATATAAAAATGATGTATATATAATTTTATTCCAATCGAAAATGGATCCCACCCGAAAAAAATAGCATACAAACGGGATTCAAATTGAGTTGGCACGGTAAACGTGCACTCTGCAAAATTTGAATGAAGCGGGGAAAGTCACAGTAACCGCCCGAAAACAAAATCTGCGAGATGGAAATTACTACTGCCTATCTCTGCCATGCAAAGCCTATCTGCTCGATTTCTATAGGTTTCGATAGGGGTAGGTTTGTAATTTCACTCAAACGTGACATAACCGCCTCTCACCCGGATTCATACACGGTGGGCGCCAAAACACAGTGTGTCCTCGGCCGAAATCGACTCCCTCCCCGATTCATACATGGTGGGCGCCAAAAACAAACTCTCGTCAGCAAATATTCGGTGTATGCGAGATTACCGTCCTATCCCCAACCGACTAATATTGTTGTGATGTAGGAATTTTGAAACGAGGGCTAAGTTTGTAAATTTCCTCGCGTTTGAGACAAGCGCGCCCTAAAGACATGGTTCCCCCTTATTCTCCACCTCCATTTCCCCATTCTTACTCCGTGGGCGCCAAAACACCCTCTCCACCCAACCTCCTCCGTCTGCCACCCCATCCACCACCGTCCTCCTCCACCATGCCGGAGCTGATACCCCGACGCCGCCGTCCATTACAAGAGATCGACCTCTCTCATCCACGGCTTCGGACTGGGATCCTTGCATCCCGTCCTCTCGCTTCATCCTCGCGGTCGTCCACCTTGCCGGCACCGCTCCTACGATTGTCTCATCCATCGCGCCCCGCCGCCACCGTCTACCCTCCTAGATCTGCTTCCACGACGCCGACATCCATCGCTACCGTAGCACCATCAAATTCTCAGCAGATGCATACACGGCGCCGCACCAGGGGCGGTACTCTTTAATATCTGCTCAACTTATTTATCGCAGCAAGAAAATAGATCGCCACTGCTTTACTCTGATTTCTTGTCCATCACTTACTTGCTAGTTGAAAGCAAACATTGGTTGCAAAGTTGCCTTTGTCCGGTTTGCACCTTCAGATCCGCCATGGCATGCTCAACACTATACTCACAATGCTTATGGTTTTACCCTTTTATATTCCACACTAGTTAAATCACAGTAGACTAAATTTCAAAATTGGGTCAATCGATTTTTCAGAGCTCGCCGGAGTTCGCCGGTGCGAACGAAGGGGCTCAGGTGGGGACGGTGGTTGTGGGGGGGCGGTGGTGGGTCCTCACCGAACGAAGAAAACTCGACGCGGGTGGGGCGGGGTGGGGGTGGGGGTGGGTGTGGGAGAGGAACACAGGCGGTGGGGGCGGTGGTCCGGCCGGCGGCCCGTGCGGTGTTCTGTATGGGAAGAATCAGAGACGAGGAAGAAGAAGGGTTAGGAGGCGTAGGATCTTCATCCAACCGCCTGAAATGGTCGACTGACCCAAACGACAAAAGTCACGCGACTTGCATGCAGACATGCCTTTATATTCAGTACCATCATCGTACCTGCTTAGCACTGCTCCTGAATCCATCAAGCTAAACAACGTGCCACTCATAATTCCAAACTTGTTGCTCAAGTACGAATCTGATATGATGCTGATATTACTATAACAGATAACATTTAATTGGTCAGCTAATGTTCCTACTTTACTTTTGAAAAAGCACGTGCACCACATATAGAGAGACAGCATGGAGTTGCTTTCTTAATGCGCTCTGGTTCACATGTGTGGGCACTGTGCAACGAACATTTTATTATCCAAAATCTACTTGCTCTTTTTTAGCATGTTCCTATTCCATTCTTCTTTAATAAGTACTCTCTCTGTTCCTAAATACAAGTATTTGTATAGATTCCACCATGGACTACATATGGAGCAAAATTAGTGAATCTACACTATAAGTGTATCTGGATACATCTGTATGTGATCCATAGTGGAAACCTCTACCAAGACTTATATTTTGGAACGGAGGGAGTGTGATAGTAGTAAAGTATGTTCCTTGTAGTGAAGATGAGCAAGGACATTTGCAGTGTAGAGGTCTATACAGTCGGTTGTGATGGACACTTTGAATTCTTTGGGCCTCTTTGATTCATAGGATTTTGTAAACATGGGAACAGGATTTGTAGTGGCCTTCCCACTTGAATCCTATAAGAATAGCAAGGAAATGCGGGGAGCTGTGTCGCCTTTGAGATTTACACTGATATTAACAGTACCACACATTCAGTTGAAGAGAGTTGGTATCCGAAGCCTTTCTAGCCATACCGGCAATACTAGCACATATATTCCAGCAAGTTCCACTTTGCTGATTTTACTCTAATGCTTACGGTTTTCCCATTATATCTACACTATGATCTGTGTAGCTGCTTTGTGTCGCACTAGCAGCAGTCCACTCTTGAAGCTAAACACTGCAATGACTTACAAAATTGGCACCAAGGCATTGAGTGCCATTCTGGATGCAATGAAACTCATATGCTCCCCACCTGTTGGTTCTTGTTCAGAATATGATCCTAATGACTATTCTAACCTCAAGGAGTCAAAGGCAGATGGCATGTCCTGTTCACCCATCAAGGTGCATGTTCTAATTTGGCAAGGTTTTATTGATTGCGCGTAGCTTGCATATGTTGTCTTGCATTTCTTCTACTTTGTTGCACCGCCATCTGCTTAGTTTACTCATCATATATGTCGAGATGCCATGCCCACCCATTATCAATACATATTCCATCTGTCATCATACCATGTTTTTTCACTCAAATGTTGTTCTTGTGCATCAGACATCAAAAAGGAAGAGGGTGATTGCCGAACTTGAAGGAGCACCAGCAAAGTCCTTGAAAAACGTGATTGTGCCAGAGAAATCAGACAGCCCCCACTTATATTGGTTGTACAACTAGTGACACAAAATGTAGGACCGACTCCAGTAGACTGTACCCATACTTCACTGGCCACACCACTAGCCCCACCACACAGGACCTGCACTCCAGCAAAAGGTATGCCGATTTCAGTTGCCATAGCACCAGCCATACCACAGAAAAATCCCACTCCAACAAAAAGTACAACAAGTCCACCGGCCGAAGTTCTATCCCAACTGCAGAGACGGCCAAATCCTACAGATTGGAACCCCATTCCAGTTATTCCCAGTTTAAAAGACAATGCTTTCAATGTTGTTAGGGACTACGTGCATATATTCCCATCATGGGAAGATTATAGTGAAGACAAACACCATTTTCACATCTTCCTGTCCCACTTACGTGTAAGTGCTATTATTCATGGTGATTATTTTCCTATTTTCTGCTGATTGAACACATCAATGATTTACATTACATTGTTGTAAGTAGGCGAGGGTCCATCTGGATAGTCATGACGAGCAAAGCTTGCTTGCGCTTTTCAAGGAAGCATTCCAGCAGTATCGGTGTTACCTGAGGAAATCACACTTTGATGGCAAGTTTATAAACGAATTTCTGGTGAAGTCTCATGTGCTAAATTTAGAAGACATTGAATGGAAAAAACTAGTTATGCACTGGTCTCGTTCTGAGGTTGAGGTACTATCTATGATATCGCATGACAATTTGAACTTCTACTTTTCCGCATGTGCCTTATGGATCTTTTTTGCAGGAAATCTGCTCGAAAAGGAATTCCGGTTTGAAAAGAACGACAGGATATCGCAAATATGCTGCCCGCTGCTTTGCTCTTGTTAGTACATGTTGTCCTGTATCATTGTACTTGCATACATACCTGGTTCATTATGTGACAGCAGTATGCATGATAGCTTGCTTATCAATTTTTCACTCCAAATTATCTGATATGTATGAATGGTTACATTAGTGTAGAATATATCCAATGCCAATGAAATTTTTTAGCTCTGCATTGTTCTTGTAAGTACCTGTTGTCCTTTATCAGTGTACTTATATTGACAGGTAGTTGTTCATGTACCATCACTCTGCAGCTTATTTTCCTTTGCCCTCCATTTTCTACACAAAAGATATATATTTACTCTTACCATAAGGTTGGATTACATCGATGGTACTGAAGAAGTTTAGCTCTGCATTGCTCCTGGCTGTACCTTTTGCCTGTATCATTGTACTTACATTTATAGCTACTTGGTTATGTCGCATCACCCTTCATCTTATCTTAAATATTCTCCATTTTTTCTTATATTGTCACATCTATATTTACTATTAACAAAATGTAGAGTAAAGGCAATGCTTATGAAGAAGATTCTGTGGTAAACTTCTTGAATTGCCCCCCATCAGCATGGACAAGGGCTTTGTAGAGCCTGCCTTCACCAATAATGTAAGTTTGTCCTTCTCAAGCCTTTAAACTTTGTTGTGTATATTTGGTTAGGCATGACTGCAACAGCTGTTTATTTTTGGTGTTTGCATCAAATTGCATGTTTAAAGTTTATTATGTACTTCATAAACAAAAGTTTGTCCTTCTCAATTTAAGTTTTCAGTTGTACAACCAAGTTCCTTCTTCATACCATGTAAATTAAACTATACAGAGCAAGTGATCTTATTTTGACAATCTGAAATGGGATAAATTGACAGCACACTAACCATTGATACTTATGAGTTCTTGATCTATAATCCAGTGGTGTCGTGAAGCTGCCAGCTCCTTCACAATGTCATTTCCTGCCATGTCTTGACCTGAACAATACCATATTGGGTTAATGCTATTTTAAACTGTGTCACTTTAGTCGTCAGTAAGAAATGTGATGAATTGTCAGCATTGATACTTATATGTGCAAAACCTGTCATCCGTCTGCTTGTTTATCCTTCAGAGTGACGAGGATATAAGTGTCAAACAAGTGCAGTCTCATCAGCTTGCTCAGCTGCTTGCGCTGCAGCTCCCGAGCAGGGCTAACCTTTCTTGAACTCTATTGAAGTGCTCTCGGTTTTGTATATTATTTTGTCGGCGTGTTTAATTGCACTGGTGGCGATCTTTGATGCCCAGTGTATGTAATCTGTTGTCTGCTTGTGCTTTATTATCATAGTGGCAAACTTTGATGCCCAATGGATGTAATATGCCATAATTTATTTATTGTATAGTCTAGGTTTTTTTCTTATTCACAATGTTGCAGTTATTTTACTATATATATATATTATGTCTTCGCAGTAAACCGGCCAAACCGTAAAATTACGGTACATAATCGGGCCGTCATGCAAATCACTATGTATGATCCGCATCATGGGCCACGTCATCTTGGTCCGTTAACAGGCCTAAATGTAAACTGGCCCAGTAGTAGATTTGGGCCTTTAATAGGCCGAGCAAACCGCCGGCTCTATTTTCCCAATAAAACTCAATGGGCTTTTAGGAGGCTGAAAAGTAGGTTGGGCCTGGAAAGTGCCGAACAGCTCACAGGCTGGCAACAGGCGGAAATAGCCCCGGCCCATGATTGTGCCAATCAAATCATGGGCTTATAACAGGCCAAAATTGTCTCGGTCCCTGTTTGGCCCAATCAGATTATCGTCTGTGAGCAGGTCGGATGCAAACAGGGCCGTAGTTAGGCCCAACTATATGACAGGCTTTTAACATGCCGAAATATATATAGGGCTGAAATGTTAAACAGGCCTTTAACAGGACGAAACTAATATGAGGACGAATTACTAAATGGGCCTTTATCAAGTGGGCCCAAAAGCATAGCGTCCAGTTGACGGTCCGGATCTAATATGGGCCATAATTTAGCACAAAGCCTCTCAAAGGGCCGGACCTGATATGGGTCGTAATCTGGCCTAGAACATGGTAGGATTTTAACGGGCTGGATCTCATATGGGCCTTTATTAGGCCCGGAACGTGGCAGTCTGTTAATGGACCAGATCAAATAAGGGCCGGTATTTGGCCCAAAACATGGCAGCCTATTAATGGGCCGGCCTAATAGTGTCATCAAAATCTTTTGGGCCTTCAGCTGGGCCGGCCCATTATGGTCAGTGAAATCTCGTGGGCCTTTAACTGGGCCGGCCCATTATGGTCCGCAAATTCTTGTGGGCCTTTAGCTGGGCCGGCCCATTATGGTCTGTAAAATCTCGCGGGCCTTTAGCTGGCCCGGCCCATTATGGCCCACAAAATCTTGTGGGCCTTTAGCTGGGCCGGCCCATTATGGTCTACAAAATCTCATGGGCCTTTTTCTGGGCCGGCCCATTATGGACCGCAAAATCTTGTGGGCCTTTAGTTGGCCAGGCCCATTTAAACTTTATGGGCCACTTTTGGGCCGGTCCATGTGTCAACATTTCATAAGCGCATCTCGCCCATTGGATGAGTGACACCTGTGCCAACAGGGAGCTGACACGTGTTTCCTCCAGCCAATGATGATTTTACACGTGGAAAATCGCCATTGGTCCGGGCTGTTAACGGGTTATCAGATCCAAAACCGGACCCGATAGCTTAACGGCGTTCCGTTACGGTGGATGTCATGTGTCGGTCACCCTTGACGAAAGCACTTCTGTGACGTGTGATTTTTCGTCATGGAAGTGGACACTTCTATGATGATAATTTTGGTAATGTCATGGAACACTTCTATGACAGCATAGGTATGACTATCTTGATTCTTTCATAAAATCGTCATGGATGTACATGCATGACAGAAAATGTGACCTACTGTGACAAACACGTATCATCACGAAAGTGTATTTTTTTGTAGTGGATGAAGCGAGAGGGCATGATGAAAGGATCCTGGTCCAGGGCCATGGATGAGAGATGTCCATCTCTTGCAGTGGACGACGGGGTAGGGGTAGCGGCTCCGGCAAGGTGGAGGATGGGGTGGCGGACGGAGGAGGCTGGCTGCAGTGGGGAGGTTGTTGTGGCTGTTGGGGAACACAGTATTTCAATTTTTTTGCCTACAATCATGAAAGATCTATCTAGGAGATGCATAGCAATGAGAGGGGAGAGTGTGTCCACATACCATCGTAGACCGAAAGCAGAAGCGTTTAGTAACGCGGTTGATGTAGTCAAATGTCTTCGAGATCCGACCGATCAAGTACCGAACGCACGGCACCTCCGTGATCTGCACACATTCAGCTCGGCGACGTCCCTCGAACTCTTGATCTAGTTGAGGCCGAGGGAGAGTTTCTCAGCATGACGGTGTGGTGACGGTGATGATGAAGTTACCGGAGCAGGGATTCACCTAAGCACTACGACGATATGATCGAGGTGTGAAACTGTTGAAGGGGCACCGCACACGGCTAAAAGATCAACTTGTGTGTCTATGGGGTGCCCCCCTCCCATGTATATAAAGGGGGAGGGAGGAGGAGGCCGGCCAAGGGTGGCGCGCCCAAGGGGGGGAGTCCTACTCCAAGTAAGATTCACCCCCTTTCCTACTTCCACAAGGAGAAGGGGAGAAGGAGTAGGAGAAGAGAAGGAAAGGGGCCCCCCTAGCCCTAGTCCAATTTGGTTTGGCCTAGGGGGGGTGCGTGCCACTCCTTGGCCTGCCTCCTCTCTTCCACCATTAGGCCCATGAGGCCCAATAACTATCCGGGAGGGGTTCCGGTAACCCCCGGTACTCCGAAACTCATCCGAAATGACCCAAACCATTCTAGTGTCCGAATGTAACCTTCCGATATATGAATCTTTATGTATCAACCATTTCGAGACTCCTCATCACGTCTGTGATCTCATCTGGGACTCCGAACAGCCTTCGGTCATCAAATCACATAAACTCATAATACAAATCGTCATCGAACATTAAGCGTGCGGACCCTACGGGTTCGAGAACTCTGTAGACATGACCGAGACACATCTCTGGTCAATAACCAATAGCGGAACCTGGATGCTCATATTGGTTCCTACATATTCTACGAAGATCTTGAGCGGTCAAACCGCATAACAACTTACGTTGTTCCCTTTGTCATCGGTATGTTACTTGCCCGAGATTTGATCGTCGGTATCTCAATACCTAGTTCAATCTCGTTACCGGCAATTCTCGTTACTCGTTCCGTAATGCATCATCCCGTAACTAAATCATTACTCACATTGCTTGCAAGGCTTATAGTGATGTGCATTACCGATAGGGCCTAGAGATACTTCTCCGACAATCTGAGTGAAAAAATCCTAATCTCGATCTATGCCAACTCAACAAACACCATTGGAGACACCTATAGAGCATCTTTATAATCACCCAGTTATGTTGTGACATTTTATATCACACTAAGTGTTCCTCTAGTATTCGGGAGTTGCATAATCTCATAGTCATAGGAGCATGTATAAGTCATGAAGAAAGCAATAGAAATAAACTAAACGATCATAGTGCTAAGCTAATAGATGGGTCTTGTCCTAAATTTTTTGGATCATTACAACACATGGACAACATAGGGGGTCTTACAACATAATCCATTTAGAGACATGACACAACATTCAAGTACAACAATCTAATTACAATTTCAACGGGTACCTAAAGAAGAACTGGGATTACCCTGGGCTTCAGTTAGCAGAAACAGCAGGACCTCCTCCGTCTTCAAATGCAACATTCTTACTTCCTCCAAATCTTGGGTTGCTTGCATAATGCGTGCAGCTAATTGCATAATTTCCAGCCTCAAGATCAAGATTACCTCATTCATGGAAGCCACACCATCTCTTTCTATCTCTAGTAGAGCCTCAAGAACTATAATATATGTGCTCAGACTGCTCTCCAACGGTGTTGCCTCTGAACTGCTACCATCTGGTAACATGGATGTCGCACTGCTTCCACAAATAGATTCTGGGGTTGTACATTGTGTCCTAGTGCGAACAACACCCCGAAAGGTTTCCGTTGGACATAAGTAAGAGATAGTCATTGCATGATCGAGGCAGTAAGCTTACATGGTAAACTACATACGAATTATTTCCGAGCATGGCAAGCTATATTTAAATGGTTCGAAGCAAATAAGTGGCAAATAAACGACATCCGCCAATCCCATCTAGTTAGTTTTTGCTAGCTCCCTAGTTCATTTTCCTCAAAAAACAAAAACTCTTTTGAACTATCATACCACTAGTGGACTTTAATCGGGATTAAACAGGACCCAGTTGATATCCCTAGTTGAAAGGGAGTGTACCACCACTATATTTAAGTTGCCAAGGCATCTAAGCCGTTGAAATAATTTAAGGAAGCACTTAACAGTGTGGCCTCATATAAACTACGAAGACAGTCTTTTGATGAAGTTCATAGGAAAAGTTAAGGACTCAAATGAAATATGCATGCATTTCTTTACGATAGTATAGCAGGCACTGCTGACATATTGGCCAACTCAGGTATAACCTAACAAGTAATAAACAAGCATTTGAATCAAGCAATACAACAAGGCAGACAAGTGAACTATTTGTAATTCTGTAGGATTATAGGTTGAGGGCACACGCCAAGAAAGTAGCCCACATGCATTAGATTTCACATGTAATAAAACACACTGGCTTACCGTATGTTTCAGTGAAGCCTCACTATTGTTGCAATGTTCTTTGAAGATATCGTCAGCATCCCGTGGTTGCATATCTAGTTGTTGTAGTTTATTCTGCACCCTCTATTTAGGTAAAATTAATTTTAATCGCATGCACTGGTTAGAATTGATCATCAATGGTTCATCTAAACTAATGAAAGAATGGTGTGTGCTTACACGACAATATATGTGCTTCACTCTATTTTTATGCTTGTTCGAGGTGCCAGCCCCAAAACAACAAATATTTTGCTTGATGGGGTTGGCAGCTCCATAATTAATAGAAGCATCAAATTAGTCATGCAACTTGGGAAGATCAAGAACACACAAAATAGTAATGAACAGAGGCTTGGAGCAGTGATGTAATAGCTAGCATCAGAAAATGTAGGGTAAAACGAACAAAAAGCAGCAGGACCACATGCTAGTTTGCTGATGTGTAATTAAGCATAGAGAACATGAAGCGGTCTGATGGAACCAACAGGTGGCATCAGAACAACATCATTATCATAAATATAGCATGCAAGAAGTAAAATAGTAGGAAGTGATATCTAGGAAGTACAGTAATACTTAGGACAAAACTAAAGCATTGTAACTATATGTGCACTAGTTTGTAATTTAGCACATGTAACATGTTCATTGCCAGAAGTATGTCCCTATAGGTGCAAGCAGAATAACGTGTCTCATGAAAAATTGAATGATTCCCTGAAGAACTTCAAAGGTGTGTGCTTATGCTAAGAAAGTGTATGTAGGCGCCGGCCGTTGGATAATAGTACCTGATTCTCGGCGGCGTATGGGTATCATTGTCATACTTGATAGCGAAGGATCGTCGATGGTGCTCATGTTGCGGTTGAATTTGGGCCGGCTGTCACTGTTGCTGAAGCGGCTCCGGTGCTTCAGTTGCGGCTTTTGTCGACATACAAGAAAGCTCAATTGTGGTAAGTGAATAGTTCCATGATAAAGAAGAGAAAAACCAAAGGAGTACAAATCAAAATAACCTGATGAGGCTGCGGTGTCAGGAAAGCAGGGCCGGTGGAGTTGAATATGGCGTCCATGGAGCGGGTCCGGTGCAGTGGACGAAGGCATCGACGGGTGCGGTGTATAGTGCTTTCGGTGAGACGGATCTGTTGCAGGGGACCAGGGCTTGTATGAAGGGCCAGCGATGGGGCGGACGAGGGAGTCAGTGAAGGGCCTACACTGTGGTGGATGAGGGCGCTGGTTAAGTAGATCTGGTTTGGTGTACCATGATGGCGGTCAAGGAGATCTGGAGCGGTGGACAAGCCAGTCGCTGAAGCGGCTTTGGTGAAGTGGTGAGTTGGTAGTTGGGGGTTCCAAGGTGCGGAAGGTATATCCGGCGGGGTGTGAGTTCCACTGCTGCAGTGGAGGACTAGATTCGACGGCTTGCCGTGGTTGGGGGGTCGGGGAGGGGAAGGGGAGGGGCTCTGGGGAAGAATGTTGGGGGCAAAGAGGGGAAAACAATGGAGTTACCAAAGCAGCCCTTTTCCGTTCATGTGACAGGGGTAAAACAAGAATCGGGGCTAAACTTTTGGGCGCGAGATATTTTGATGTGAGCGGGAAGTTTGAAAGCTTTTGGCGCCTGAAATTATAAGTATTCTACTCTTGTACTCTTGACCGAGGATTTATTTGTTTTGCACGCAAAAAAGTGCAAGTTTTGAAAATCAATGTCTCAAACTCGAAACTTAGATTGTTCGTTCAATTCAAATATGAGCTAGTACAAGCAAATACCATCATATAGTCCAATTTAAATGAAATTCCAAATGTGTTTATCCTAAATATGATGACAAAAGCAAAAGTGTGTATGTGTATGAATAAAGTGGATGATTATAAAGTTTGAACATTCCCGTATGTGTATATCTCTAGGTTTGATATATGAATTTAAAATCACGAAATCCTGGCTTAGAAAACATACCTTCGTTTAAATGAACTACAAAAGCTAATGATGGAGTCGAATTGCAAAATTCCAATCTTAGGTTTTTAATTCTGGTACTTTAAGGTATATCAGACATGTTCAAAAGTACCGTTATCTCATAGTACAAACTGTGAAACAAATTGATCAACCATGAGTGCACACACTATTGACCATATATATCTCAATTACTCTAAAGTCCCTCGAATATAGACTCCTCACTCTTTATCTGAAGCCACCCCCCACACACACAAGTCATTATGTCCCCCAAACACGAACACACGAGCACATTAACACCCCCCTCTCTTCTAATGTCTGAACCCCAATATAGGTCTCTATCACTTTGTCTCTCGGGCATTCACACATCTCTTCCCCCACTCTCTAGGTGTCCCGGCATCTTTCTTTCCCAAGCACACGCACTATGTAGAGTGTATCTTTCCCATACACACAAAACATAGCCCCCAAACGTCTATCTCCCTAGTTATGTGGTTCTCCCACACTCACCTCACACACCACCCCCACTACGAGCAAGCACACTTTGTCTCCTTGTGCACCACTCTCCTCTTTCTATCTCTCCCACATGTGGACCTGCCCCAACTCCTTCCCTATATACATATATGTCGTGACTCTTTCCATACCTCCCTAATGTATCATCGTTCTCAATCTCACACATTGTTCTCTACACCATCTATTCTAGATCTCTCATGAAGGCCCTATCACACACATGATGACTCGCTTCCCTTGCGTCTCTGTACATAGGACACTTTCGAACAACATCAACATTGTCTCCCTATCTATACGCCACTTCTGCACATAAACGACCCCTCTCTCCCCCCCTCTCTCTCCCTCCATCGCTAGCTCTCTCTCTCTCTCTCGCACCCCCTCTCCCACACACACTCGATGTCTCTTCCCAATAGTCTGCTCCTGCCTGCACCCATGCTATCCTGCTACTACACATGCCTTTGTCTCTCTTTGACACACATGTCACACCATTCCCCCTTCCCTATACTTGGTTTACTGTTGGAAATATGCCCTAGAGGCAATAATAAAATGATTATTATTATATTTCCTTGTTCATGATAATTTTCTATTGTTCATGCTATAATTGTGTTATCTGGAAATCATAATACATGTGTGAATACAAAGACCACAACACGTCCCTAGTGAGCCTCTAGTTGACTAGCTCGTTGATCAAAAGATAGTCATGGTTTCCTAACTATGGACATTAGATGTCATTGATAACGGGATCACATCATTAGGAGAATGATGTGATGGACAAGACCCAATCCTAAGCATAGCTCAAAGATCGTGTAGTTCGTTCGCTAGAGCTTTTCCGAATGTTAAGTATCATTTCCTTAGACCATGAGATTGTGCAACTCCCGGATACCGTAGGAGTGCTTTGGGTGTGCCAAATGTCACAACGTAACTGGGTGACTATAAAGGTGCACTACAGGTATCTCCGAGAGTGTCTGTTGGGTTGGCACGAATCGAGACTGGGATTTGTCATTCCGTATGATGGAGAGGTATCTCTGGGCCCACTCGGTAATGCATCATCATAATGAGCTCAATGTGACCAAGTGGTTGATCACGGGATCATGCATTACGGTAGGAGTAAAGTGACTTGCCGGTAACGAGATTGAACAAGGTATTGGGATACCGATGATCGAGGCTCGGGCGAGTAACGTACCGATTGACAAAGGGAATTGTATACGGGATTGATTGAATGCACGACATCGTGGTTCATCCGATGAGATCATTGAGTAGCATGTGGGAGCCAACATGGGTATCCAGATCCTGCTGTTGGTTATTGACCGGAGAGTCGTCTCGGTCATGCCTGCGTGTCTCCCGAACCCGTACGGTCTACACACTTAAGGTTCGGTGACGCTAGGGTTGTAGAGATATTTGTATGCGGTAACCCGAAAGTTTTTTGGAGTCCTGGATGAGATCCCGGACGTCACGAGGAGTTCCAGAACGGTCCGTAGGTGAAGAATTATATATAGGAAGTCCAGTTTCGGCCAACGGGAAAGTTTCGGGGGTCACCGGTATTGTACCGGGACCACAGGAAGGGTCCGGGGTGTCCACCGGGTGGGGCCACCTATCCCGGAGGGCCCCATGGTCTGAAGTGGGGAAGGGAACCAGCCCCTGCTGGGCTGGTGCGCCCCCATTGGGCCTCCCCCTGCGCCTAGGGTTGGAAACCCTAGGGGTGGGGGCGCCCCACTTGGCTTGGGGGGCAAGCCACCCCCCTTGGCCGCCGCCTCCCCCCCCCTTGAGATCCAATCTCTAGGGCTGGCGCCCCCCTTAGGGGCCCTATATATAGTGGGGGGAGGGAGGGCAGCCGCACCCTAGCCCCTGGCGCCTCCCTCTCCCTCCCGTGACACCTCTCCCTCTCGCTGAGCTTGGCGAAGCCCTGCCGAGAACACCGTTGCTTCCACCACCACGCCGTCATGCTGCTGGATCTCCATCAAACTCTCCTTTCCCCTTGCTGGATCAAGAAGGAGGAGACGTCTTCCCAACCGTATGTGTGTTTAACGTGGAGGTGCCGTCCGTTCGGCACTCGGTCATCGGTGATTTGGATCACGACGAGTATGACTCCATCAACCCCGTTCTCTTGAACGCTTCCGCTCGCGATCTACAAGGGTATGTAGATGCACTCCCCTTCCCCTCGTTGCTAGATAACTCCATAGATTGATCTTGGTGATGCGTAGAAAATTTTAAATTCTTCTACGTTCCCCAACAGTGGTATCATGAGCTAGGTCTATGCGTAGTTTCTATGCACGAGTAGAACACAAAGCAGCTGTGGGCGTCGATATTGTCAAGTTACTTGCTGTTACTAGTCTTATCTTGATTCAGCGGAATCGTGGGATGAAGCAGCCCGGACCGACCTTACACGTACTCTTACGTGAGACTGGTTCCACCGACTGACATGCACTAGTTGCATAAGGTGGCTAGCGGGTGTCTGTCTCTCCCACTTTAGTCGGATCGGATTCGATGAAAAGGGTCCTTATGAAGGGTAAATAGAAATTGGCATATCATGTTGTGGTTTTGGCGCAGGTAAGAAACGTTCTTGCTAGAAACATATAGCAGCCACGTAAAAACTTGCAACAACAATTGGAGGACATCTAACTTGTTTTTGCAGCATGTGCCGTGTGATGTGATATGGCCAAAAGGATGCGATGAATGATATATGTGATGTATGAGATTGATCATGTTCTTGTAATAGGAATCACGACTTGCATGTCGATGAGTATGACAACCGGCAGGAGCCATAGGAGTTGTCTTAATTTATTTATGACCTGCGTGTCAACATAAACGTCATGTAATTACTTTACTTTATTGCTAAACCGTTAGCCATAGTAGTAGAAGTGATAGATGACGAGGCAACTTCATGAAGACACGATGATGGAGATCATGATGATGGAGATCATGGTGTCATGCCGGTGACGATGATGATCATGGCGCCCCTAAGATGGAGATCAAAAGGACCAAATGATATTGGCCATATCATGTCACTATTTGATTGCATGTGATGTTTATCATGTTTTTACATCTTATTTGCTTAGAACGACGGTAGCTTAAATAAGATGATCCCTCACATAATTTCAAGAAAGTGTTCCCCCTAACTATGCACCATTGCGAAGGTTCGTTGTTTCGAAGCACCACGTGATGATCGGGTGTGATAGATTTCAACATTCGAATACAACGGGTGTAAGCCAGATTTACACACGCAATACACTTAGGTTGACTTGACGAGCCTAGCATGTACAGACATGGCCTCGGAACACGGAAGACCGAAAGGTCAAGCATGAGTCGTATAGAAGATACGATCAACATGAAGATGTTCACCGATGTTGACTAGTCCGTCTCACGTGATGATCGGACACAGCCTAGTTGAATCGGATCATGTTTCACTTAGATGACTAGAGGGATGTCTATCTGAGTGGGAGTTCATTGAATAATTTGATTAGATGAACTTAATTATCATGAACTTAGTCTAAAATCTTTACAATGTGTCTTGTAGATCAAATGGCCCACGCTAATGTTGCCCTCAACTTCAACGCGTTCCTAGAGAAAACCAATCTGAAAGATGATGGCAGCAACTATATGGACTGGGTCCGGAACCTGAGGATCATCCTCATAGCTGCCAAGAAAGATTATGTCCTAGAAGCACCGCTAGGTGACGCACCCATCCCAAAGAACCAAGACGTTATGAACACTTGGCAGTCACGTGCTGATGATTACTCCCTCGTTCAGTGCGGCATGCTTTACAACTTAGAACCGGGGCTCCAAAAGCGTTTTGAGCAACACGGAGCATATGAGATGTTCGAAGAGCTGAAAATGGTTTTCCAAGCTCATGCCCGGGTCGAGAGATATGAAGTCTCCGACAAGTTCTTCAGTTGTAAGGTGGAGGAAAATAGTTCTGTCAGTGAGCACATACTCAAAATGTCTGGGTTGCATAACCGCTTGACTCAGCTGGGAGTTAATCTCCCGGATGACGCGGTCATTGACGGAATCCTTCAGTCGCTTCCACCGAGCTACAAGAGCTTTGTGATGAACTTCAATATGCAGGGGATGGAAAAGACCATTCCTGAGGTATATTCAATGCTGAAATCAGCGGAGGTGGAGATCAAAAAGGAACATCAAGTGTTGATGGTGAATAAAACCACTAAGTTTAAGAAAGGCAAGGGTAAGAAGAACTTCAAGAAGGACGACAAGGGGGTTTCCGCGCCCGGTAAGCAAGCTACCGGGAAGAAGCCAAAGAATGGACCCAAGCCCGAGACCGAGTGTTTTTATTGTAAGGGAAGTGGTCACTGGAAGCGGAACTGCCCCAAATACTTAGCGGACAAGAAGGCCGGCAACACTAAAGGTATATGTGATATACATGTAATTGATGTGTACCTTACCAGTACTCGTAGTAGCTCCTGGGTATTTGATACCGGTGCGGTTGCTCACATTTGTGACTCAAAGCAGGAGCTACGGAATAAGCGAAGACTGGCGAAGGACGAGGTGACGATGCGCGTCGGGAATGGTTCCAAGGTCGATGTAATCGCCGTCGGCACGCTACCTCTACATTTACCTACATTTACCTACGGGATTAGTTTTGAACCTCAATAATTGTTATTTTGTGCCAGCTTTGAGCATGAACATTGTATCAGGATCTCGTTTAATTCGAGATGGCTACTCATTTAAATACGAGAATAATGGTTGTTCTATTTATATGAGAGATATGTTTTATGGTCATGCCCCGCTGGTGAATGGTTTATTCTTAATGAATCTCGAGCATAATGTTACACATATTCATAGTGTGAATACCAAAAATGTAAGGTTGATAATGATAGTCCCACATACTTGTGGCACTGCCGCCTTGGTCACATAGGTGTCAAACGCATGAAGAAGCTCCATGCAGATGGACTTTTGGAGTCTCTTGATTACGAATCATTTCACACGTGCGAACCATGCCTCATGGGTAAAATGACCAAGACTCTGTTCTCAGGAACAATGGAGCGAGCAACCAACTTATTGGAAATCATACATACTGATGTGTGCGGTCCAATGAGTGTTGAGGCTCGCGGTGGCTATCGTTATGTTCTCACCCTCACGGATGACTTGAGTAGATATGGGTATGTCTACTTAATGAAACACAAGTCTGAGACATTTGAAAAGTTCAAGGAATTTCAGAGTGAGGTTGAGAATCAACGTGACAGGAAAATCAAGTTCTTGCGATCAGATCATGGGGGAGAATACTTGAGTCACGAATTTGGCACACACTTAAGGAAATGTGGAATAGTTTCACAACTCACGCCACCTGGAACACCTCAGTGTAATGGTGTGTCCGAACGTCGTAATCGCACTCTATTGGATATGGTGCGATCTATGATGTCTCTTACCGATCTACCGCTGTCATTTTGGGGCTATGCTTTAGAGACTGGCGCATTCACTTTAAATAGGGCTCCGTCGAAATCCGTTAAGACGACACCGTATGAATTATGGTTTGGGAAGAAACCTAAGCTGTCATTTCTATAAGTTTGGGGATGAGATGCTTATGTCAAGAAACATCAACCTGAAAAGCTCGAACCCAAATCAGAAAAATGCGTCTTGATAGGATACCCTAAAGAAACTATTGGGTATACCTTCTACCTCAGATCCGAAGGCAAGATCTTTGTTTCCAAGAATGGATCCTTTCTAGAGAAAGAGTTTCTCTCGAAAGAAGTAAGTGGGAGGAAAGTAGAACTTGATGAAGTATTGCCTCTTAAACCGAAGAGTGGCGCAGCTCAAGAAAATGTTCCTGAGGTGCCTGCACCGACTAGAGAGGAAGTTAATGATGATGATCATGAAACTTTAGATCAAGTTGCTACTGAACTTCATAGGTCCACAAGGGCACGTTCCGCACCAGAGTGGTACGACAACCCTGTCCTGGAAATCATGTTGTTAGACAATGGTGAACCTTCGAACTATGAAGAAGCGATGGCGGGCCCAGATTCCGACAAATGGCTGGAAGCCATGAAATCCGAGATAGGATCCATGTATGAAAACGAAGTATGGACTTTGACTGACTTGCCCGACGATCGGTGAGCCATAGAAAATAAATGGATCTTTAAGAAGAAGACAGACGAGGATGGTAATGTAACCATCTATAAAGCTTGGCTTGTCACTAAGGGTTATCGACAAGTTCAAGGGGTTGACTACGATGAGACTTTCTCACCCATAGCGAAGCTGAAGTCCGTCCGAATCATGTTAGCAATTGCCGCATTCTATGATTATGAGATATGGCAAATGGACATCAAAACGGCATTCCTTAATGGTTTCCTTAAGGAAGAATTGTATATGATGCAGCCGGAAGGTTTTGTCGATCCTAAGAATGCTGACAAGGTGTGCAAGCTCCAACGCTCGATCTATGGGCTGGTACAAGCATCTCGGAGTTGGAACATTCGTTTTGATGAGATGATCAAAGCGTTTGGGTTTACGCAGACTTATGGAGAAGCCTGCATATACAAGAAAGTGAGTGGGAGCTCTGTAGCATTTCTCATATTGTATGTGGATGACATATTGTTGATGGGAAATGATATAGAATTCTTGGAAAGCATAAAGGCCTACTTGAACAAGTGTTTTTCAATGAAGGATCTTGGAGAAGCTGCCTACATATTAGGCATCAAGATCTATAGAGATAGATCGAGATGCCTCATTGGTCTTTCACAGAGTACGTACCTTGACAAGATATTGAAGAAGTTCAATATGGATCAGTCAAAGAAGGGGTTCTTGCCTGTGTTGCAAGGTACGAGATTGAGCATGGCTCAATGCCCGACCACGACAGAAGATAGAGAAAAGATGAGTGTCGTCCCCTATGCCTCAGCCATAGGGTCTATCATGTATGCTATGCTGTGTACCAGACCTGATGTAAACCTTGCCGTAAGTTTGGTAGGAAGGTACCAAAGTAATCTCGGCATGGAGCACTGGACAGCGGTCAAGAATATCCTAAAGTACCTGAAGAGGACTAAGGATATGTTTCTCATTTATGGAGGTGACGAAGAGCTCGCCGTAAAGGGTTACGTCGATGCTAGCTTCGACACAGATCTGGATGACTCTAAGTCACAAACCGGATACGTGTATATTTTGAATGGTGGGGCAGTAAGCTAGTGCAGTTGCAAGCAAAGTGTTGTGGTGGGATCTACATGTGAAGCGGAGTACATGGCAGCCTCGGAGGTAGCACAAGAAGCAATCTGGGTGAAGGAGTTCATTACCGACCTAGGAGTCATTCCCAATGCGTCGGGCCCGATGACTCTCTTCTGTGACAACACTGGAGCTATTGCCCTTGCCAAGGAGCCCAGGTTTCACAGGAAGACCAGGCATATCATGCGTCGCTTCAACTCCATTCGTGAAAGTGTTTAGAATGGAGACATAGATATTTGTAAAGTACATACGGACCTGAATGTTGCAGATCCGCTGACTAAATCTCTCCCTAGAGCAAAACATGATCAACACCAGAACTCTATGGGTGTTTGATTCATCACAATGTAACTAGATTGTTGACTCTAGTGCAAGTGGGAGACTGTTGGAAATATGCCCTAGAGGCAATAATAAAATGGTTATTATTATATTTCCTTCTTCATGATAATTGTCTGTTGTTCATGCTATAATTGTGTTATCCGAAAATCGTAATACATGTGTGAATACATAGACCACAACACGTCCCTAGTGAGCCTCTAGTTGACTAGCTCGTTGATCAAAAGATAGTCATGGTTTCCTGAGTATGGACATTAGATGTCATTGATAACGGGATCACATCATTAGGAGAATGATGTGATGGACAAGACCCAATCGTAAGCATAGCTCAAAGATCATGTAGTTCGTTTGCTAGAGCTTTTTCGAATGTCAAGTATCATTTCCTTAGACCATGAGATTGTGCAACTCCCGGATACCGTAGGAGTGCTTTGGGTGTGCCAAACGTCACAACGTAACTGGGTGACTATAAAGGTGCACTACGGGTATCTCCAAGAGTGTCTGTTGGGTTGGCACGAATCGAGACTGGGATTTGTCACTCCGTATGACGGAGAGGTATCTATGGGCCCACTCAGTAATGCATCATCATAATGAGCTGAATGTGACCAAGTGGTTGATCACGGGATCATGCATTACGGTACGAGTAAAGTGACTTGCCGGTAACGAGATTGAACGAGGTATTGGGATACCGACGATCGAGTCTCGGGAGAGTAACGTTCTGATTGACAAAGGGATTTGTATACGGGATTGATTGAATCCACGACATCATGGTTCATCCAATGAGATCATCGAGGATCATGTGGGAGCCAACATGGGTATCCAGATCCCGCTGTTGGTTATTGACCAGAGAGTCATCTCGGTCATGTCTGCGTGTCTCCCGAACCCGTACGGTCTACACACTTAAGGTTCAGTGACGCTAGGGTTGTAGAGATATTAGTATGCGGTAACCCAAAAGTTGTTCGGAGTCCCGGATGAGATCCCGGACATCACGAGGAGTTCCAGAATGGTCCAGAGGTGAAGAATTATATATAGGAAGTCCAGTTTCGGCCATCGGGAAAGTTTCGGGGGTCACCGGTATTGTATCGGGACCACCGGAAGGGTCCCGGGGGTCCACCGGGTGGGGCCACCTATCCCGGAGGGCCCCATGGGCTGAAGTGGGGAAGGGAACCAGCCCCTGGTGGGCTGGTGCACCCCCCTTGGGCCTCCCCCTGTGCCTAGGGTTGGAAACCCTAGGGGTGGGGGGCGCCCCACTTGGCTTGGGGGGCAAGCCACCCCCCTTGGCCGCCCCCCCTTGAGATCCAATCTCTAGGGCCGGCGCCCCACCCCCCTTAGGGGCCCTATATATAGTGCAGGGAGAGAGGGCAGCCGCACCCTAGCCCCTGGCGCCTCCCTCTCCCTCCCGTGACACCTCTCCCTCTCGCTGAGCTTGGCGAAGCCCTGCCGAGAACACCGTTGCTTCCACCACCACGCCGTCGTGCTGCTGGATCTCCATCAACCTCTCTTTTCCCCTTGCTGGATCAAGAAGGAGGAGACGTCTTCCCAACCGTACGTGTGTTGAACACGGAGGTGCCGTCCGTTCGGCACTCGGTCATCGGTGATTTGGATCACGACGAGTACGACTCCATCAACCCCGTTCTCTTGAACGCTTCCGCTCGCGATCTACAATGGTATGTAGATGCACTTCCCTTCCCCTCGCTGCTATATAACTCCATAGATTGATCTTGGTGATGCATAGAAAATTTTAAATTCTGCTACGTTCCCCAACATTTACATTGTTAGTGGTATCTCTACTCCACATACACACACTCCCTCTCACACAAAATGCGCGCACAAACACCCATCTATCTGGATCCTTCTTTTCGGACACACACCCTTGCATATTCTCTCCAGCTCTAGGTATGTATATACCCCCCTTCTCTCTAGCTCAGATGCACACCAAAATTCTCCATCTCTCTAACTCACACATCCATTCCCATGTCCGCATGTGTATCTCACTCACTCAATCTCTGATTATGTCTACGTGTCTCCACGTTACACAACACAAAGCCCCATGTAGATGTCTCTCTCTATCCTCCATACACAGAGACACAAAGAATCTCTTATCATTGCCTCGGTCTCTACACATATCACACACGCGCATTGTCTCTCTCTCTCTCGCACACACGCTCAACAAAGGTTTCCTCGTGAATAACTTACCGTCTATTCATCAACAGTCCTGGCAGTATGGCGAACACGAGACGTGAAAAAGAATAAATCTACACGTGCGTAGACCACCTAGTATGACTAATAGGAGTAGAGCAAGCCGAAAGCACACTGCCGTCACCCCCTCCTTATTGGCGACGGGAAAACCTTTGTTTTACATGGTCGAGAAGTCATTGTGCTAAGGCCCCACACGCTGAGCCGTTGAATAGAAGTGTAACACCCCAAAAATTTAATCATATTTTCATTAAGTAAAATTTGGTCAGAAATAAATTTTTTGAGCTATATGAGCTCAATTATTAATTTCAGAGCTTTTCTATTTTTTTGTTTTACAAAATTCTTCCCTCCATAGAAGATTATTTTTGTGAAATGTTGTGGTCCTTGGTTGTTGTGTAAATCATTTCAAGGAAATGTTTTCATAATAAAATTTGGCACAAGTAATTCTTTTAAAAGCATTTTCAAGACTTAAAATGCTTCTGTTGCACTACAAGTATTTTAAATAATTGTTTCAAAATCCCACAAAAATTATGAGAGGTCAGATGATGCCTATAAAATCACTTTTGAGCAAAAACCTAACTATGTCTTTTGAAAATTTTGAGAGAAACATCCTCTTTTCAGTTCTGTACCATAATTGACTTACAACTAAAACCCTAATATTCCTAGCTCCATTAATTCTGAAACTCTGCCGTCTTCTAGTCCTTCCAACAAAAACCTTAACTCCATGAGATCAGCTCCATTTGCATCTTTCAAGTCCACCAATCATGCCACTAAAGGTTCTGTCCAGAACTGAATTCTGGTAAAACTTGCACTATCAAGTTTCTCACCTTGCCAAACTAACTCCACCACCATCTCTATCATCTAAAGAGACCCCATCCTGCCAAGTTTAAAATCCATCAAAGTCCTCTAGCTTGCCCTAGCATTCTGTCGAATACCTTCAGCTCATGACAGGATTTGGCAAAGCTTTCTGAACTTCATTGGACAGTTGATCATTTGGCCAAACCAGCGTGTCCATTAGCTCTCTCACAACTAGTCTCATAGTACTATTAATTTGCACTGGCATCAGAGGCTCCTAGACCACTGTAGCATTTTATCGAGCATGCTACATGCACGTCCGGAGCGCGTCCAGAGCGCGCGTTTGGCACGCGTCGGCACCGAGCTCCTGCCACCGCTCTGTTGCCTCCCCTCTTATCTTGATCCTCCTCTGGATCAGCTTGACCACCTGGAAGCTCGCCGACACCCTCACTTGGTCCCTAGAGCCGTCCACCGCCGTCCATGACGACCAAGACCGCCGCCCGACGAGTCCCACACGGCCACGTCTCTGTCCTGCCCCTCCCGTTTGAATGCCAACGGCTTGAGCTCATCCGTAGCTCACCGACCGCACAAACGACACACCGGACATGCCATGTCCTCAGCACTGCCCTCGCCTGCTATCAATGGCCGCCGCCGCATTCAGCTCGGGGCGGCACCGTCCAAGGTGCGTGGCACATCTCCGAGCCAACCCGCGAGCCATGTCATCACTGCGGGGAGCCGCCGTCCATACCAACCACGACCACCGCCCCTAACCACCCTCTCTACCTCACTAATGGCGATCGCCGCCGTGTCCACCCTCTGGAAGCCACGGCACCGCCCTTCCCCGCCTATTTAAGCTTCCCCCGAGCCCTCTCGGTCCATCACCACCTCTCTCCCTCCCTCACTAACCCACCCATAGTAGTAGAACGACCGGAGGAGGTCGTCTTCCCCAACACCAGCAAGCACGGCCGCCACTTCTGTCTCGTTCATTCCGACGCCACTAGGGCCTCCCCCTCTCCACTCTCTTCACCAACAGCACCCTGGAGCACCCACGATCCATCACCATGCTTGATCTTGATCAGGATTCGCCATAGGCGAAAGCCACATCTCACCCGACACCGCCGTCCGCCGGAGAGCTCGCCGTCGACGGCTCCGTCCACTTCGGCGACCATGGCGGGTACCCACGGGTTCGCCTCGATGTCCTGATCACACCCATGTGCTCAGATCCCCGAGGGGTGCCGCCGTTCGCCGGCGAGCATCGCCGGAGTGCTGCCTCTGTTCGGCCGGAGGAGACGGCGCGCGCGTGGACTGGTCAAACCTGACCAGTGGGCCAGGAGGGCCCACTGTCAGCGCCCCAGCGCTGTGCCAGCTCGTTTTACGTGGAGTCGTATTCCTCAAAGTACGTCTCCCCCTCTAGAAAGAGTGTTCCATGAAAGCGTAATCACGGAAGTACGTTTTCCTGATTCTAAAAGCGCATTGTCGATCGAACTGTTTTCTTTTTCTATTTTAATTTAAAATCCAGATTTGACCCTAACTTTGACTAGCTCTAGTTTTTAAACCACAAATCCAAATGACTTGATTCTTTTTTTGGTATTTCTCAAATTTCATCTATTTTATTTTAGTATTTATTCCAACATTTTCTAAACAACTTTTTAGCACTGTTTTGGAATTATGTGGTAATTAAAATATTTTGAAAATAGGAAATGGAGGGGAGATATAATTTTCAAAGTTTTGGAGTGCACCCAATCTTTCTGCATGCTCAAGGCAAGCATATTGAACACATAATATGGTGAATGCATAGTGTTTGTTTGCATGTAGAATTGAATTATGAATATATTCAACTCATATGAAATTTGCATAGTATTGCTCATACATGCACGATCCCCCTTGATGGTATTTTATCTTCATTTAAGCATGAAGTATAAGTGAGTATGGCTATTTTCATGTGCCATATGTGCCTGTGTTGCTCCAGGCTAATTTGCAGGAAGAATCAGTCATGAGAAAAGTGACCGTGAGACTGAAATCTCATTGTGACGAGAATGATCAGTGAGGGTATGTTGACACATACCAAGTAGTGACCCTGTTGGGTACTGCCAAGGAATTGTATTGTTCTAACCATTGTAGTGAAACTTAGACCTCCTAAGTTGACCGTAGATCGAGTCTTGTTCCGGTAACCCCCATACTTGATTTGTGCTACCACATGTCCTGCCAAAGGTAGGGTATGGTTCAATAAGTTGATAACCCCTTTCCTGCACACACATCATACAGAGAGGCCATAGGGAATGATACTATTGGCCCCAGTAGTCATGTCACTTGGTTCGGGGGCATGAATGGCCGGTCTGGGACCGAAGATGAATCTTCATGCTGTTGGAGGCCGTTGCGTGAGGCCTTCCCACTTAGAGTTTTACTTTATCATTGTTTTGGGTGATCCCTGGCTTGATGGATTAAAACTGGTATGTGCGGGTCAGGTGTGTTTTCATCCCAAAGACCGTAATCGAAATTAGTCAATGTCTCTGGGTTGACTAAAGAAATCATTTACTTATGGGTAAGGTGTACACCCTCTGCAGAGTTATACCTATTCGAATAGCCGTGTCCATGGTTAAGGACTATAGTCTGGGTTCGTCAAGTGTCGGTCTTCGTGTCAGTCTTTGGAGGAAATAATTAAAGTGATCATGGTTCCTTTTGTAGGATAATGATTTTCACTACTGGTGCTATTATGAATATTATTGTTGATATGGATATTGTTGTGGACTAACCTTTTCCTCTTTTGTTTATCCTTGAGTATCTCTTGGGATGGCTAGACTACCCGGGATACTTAAGTTTATTTTCGTTTTTGAGTATCACTTGGGATGGCTAGTCCACCTGGATACTTGTGTTATTATAAGCCCTTTATGAGGCATCGCCCAGACACCCGACTGTGGCATTTATTTTCAAGACCTCTCGTGGCGTCGCTTGAGTTCTCGGGCGGTCCTGTCTGGCCCGATTCTCTTTTAGACACCCGTTTGGCATTTCTCTTGGAATTCTTCGGGCAGTCCAACGCCCAACGTTCCGTTTCATTTCTTTGATTTACTAATAACATGACTTATTTTCTGCATGAATATTTGTCATGCCATGCTTTAATACTGAGTCAACACATGCATGTAATTTTAATTCATCATGAGCATATGCATCCGGTATATCTTTTGTTCTTAATGTTTGCGAGTACATTCAAACATACTCACAGGCTTGTCCCTGGCTATTGTCTTGGCCAGATCATGATTCAGAGAGGAGTACTACGAAGACACCCCCGCAACCTAGGATTCGGAGATAGCAGCCACGCGAGATAGGAGTTATCTAGGCCAGCTGTTCCCGTGGGAATGGAGTTCCATCAACGTTGGAGATCCACGAGTCACTTCCATCATCTGCCACTAGAAATCATTGTTGTACTCAATGGACCTATAAGGTCTTGTACTCAAATCCTTGTAATTGTTGGAATCCTACATCAAGGAAATGTCCACGAGCAACAGTAATCATGGGGTTGGTGATGACACAAGGGTCATTTATTGGGATTTATGTCCCGGGAACCCGGCCCCCACAACAAGTATCGATAATACATTTGTGTCTCCATACTTATATTTCTTCTCTTATAAAAAATGAGTTGGTGATGATGGTAGGCGTGCCATCTTGCAATATAGACCATCCGATCTCTATCTGACGGATAGAAATTAAACTAAAAGACACCCGCACCTCTCTCCACATTTGCAGACAAGGCCTTCCCTCGTTCATCCTTATCTCCAACAACCTCATTGTTGAGCAATTAAAAAAGGAAGCCTCTGGAACAAATTGGCATGGTGGTCGCTGCCGGCGTCGTCCATCCCCATGCCTCCGCTCAGTCCGACCACCAGTCACCACCACGCCCCACTCTTCTTCACCTTATCTCCTCTTTCTCGAGATATCATTAGTTTTTTCGCATGGGATTACTCCCACATGGGTTAATCACAACAGGTGTTTTATAAAAAATGCATCTTCATGTTCTGTGCAATGCACGAATATCTTGCTAGTACTCCTACAGAAGACTTAGTTGGTGATGATGGTGTGTCTGACATCCGTCATTTCTGACCATTAGATCTACATCTAACGACTGTGAGGTAAGTTGTTGCCTTTTCTCACCAACATCCCACTTCTCTACCAATTTGCAGAAAAACCCATAATTAGTATCTTAAAACCAACCACATCCTTCCCTCACCTCACCAAAAGAGCCCAAGGAATATATTCTTATTGAAACATAATATATCTCTAGTGATATATGTATATCAAAATTAGAGTGCTTTATATCAAGTTTATGAATAAGTATTATTCTAATTATGATCCGTTGCAACACACGTGAACATTGCTAGTATTTCCAACCATGCAAAAAATGCAAGTATTTCCATAGTTTCGAGTTTTCCATCAAGATATTAGTCACTCATGGTTGATATTTAGTTTCAATCTCGTACACATATGCACTATGTAACTAGCCTTGCTTATTGGCTTCCAAAGCTTAACTTCCACTCCTACTGATAGTATGTAGAGTATTTAACAAAAAACTACCACTTTCAACCAGCCCTAGGAAGAAACTATTGTACAAAAAATAGCAAAAACATACCCAAAATTTCTTAATCTGCACCAAAAACTACTACCTAGTGCCGATTAGGCTCGTTTAAACCCGTTTATGACAGGGTTGGCCCACACGGCCGTGCTAATGAGGCGGCTTAATTATACCAACACATTTGGTTTGACCGTTGACACGAGGGACCCACATCTGACCTTCTATCATGTTATTCCCCCTCAAATCATTATTTTTCCTAAACATTACTTCAAACAATACTGATGCGTGCTTGTCGGTGGCGCCAGTGATGAGCGAGTTGGCCGCCGCTCCGCCGGACGAGCCGGACGCCGCGCTTGCCTCTGCACGGGTTGGCAGGCCAGCCCGAGCATGACTCACACATGAGCAAGCCGCCGCATTGGCCTTCGCTCGAGCCAGATGGCTGGCCTTAGCACGGCGCACGCGAGCAAGCCGCCGCACCACTGTGCCAATCTAGCTAGCAAACCTTGCAAACAAGCAGCTAGATGCATCTAGCAGGGTGTGTGCTATCTTGGCTAGCTAGCGGCCACGAGCGCCAGACGGAGCTGGCATCCTGGCTGCCGCAAGATGGGATCCACACTGCTGGCGGTTTTGACCTCGCCTTCTGCCGGCGGCGGTAGCTGCGTCCCATGGCCGAGGATGACTAGGTGGACGGGTAGGAGGTAGGAGGTCACTCGGGGATTTTGTGCAAACTAACATGTAGGTCCCACAAGTCATAACGCCTAACTTGCCAGTCGAATAGAAGGCGTTGAATTAAGGGGAGACATGGGTTGAAACGTGCCTATAACGGCACTTTGTAGAGTAGTCGTTTCTTGGTAGGGCTGGTTGGTAAGGCCATGTACAATGGTTGATAAGGTAGTCTTATCTTAAGTCTGCCACGTATACAAGTGGTAGTAGTTTCTTGGCATTATTAGTGGTTTCTTGTAAGGAAAAATGTGATAGCGACAAAAGGCGATTCTAGATTGCGTTGTACTCCAACGAGTACTAATAGTGGTCGCGGGAGTGTATAGCTCATTTTGTGGGTTCGATCCCGGCCGAATGCACGACGGCCTTTTTTTAAATAGTAACTTCGCTGCACCTAATATTGTACACTGGTAGTTTGAGTTTTGAAGTCGAGGATGTGTCGCACCACAGTCTTGGTGCACTGGATAGCCTAGCCACATGAACGGGTTTTCCCTCCCATCATCTTGTGGCTCGCATGCTCGCCCTAGTTGCACCTTGCTTGCAGCTTCCTCATCAGCTAGCATATTTAAACTAGCGCCTCCCAATTAAGCCCGAGGAGCCAGAAAATCCTGGCGCGACATTGGGGACTGTGCAATATGGCTCTGTATGTAGAGTGCTAGTACTTTACTACTCTATAGCTTGTGGCGTTGTATGCATGGACTTCACTCTATTATCAGCTCTATAAAAGAAATTCCTCTTGACGTGATTTTTATTGTTTTGAAACGGAGGCAAAAGCTTTACCTCATCTCATTCATAAAGAACGAACTACTAAGAAAGTTCAACGAGATCCATTACACCTCCACAAATGGAAGCGAAAAGCCTAGTCTCGCTGTATCAAATAACTCAAATGTTTAGCCCCCGACTGTAATCGTCGCTGATAAACAGGCTGTTAGTGCGTGCGTGAGAGGAGCGACTGAGTAGGCCAGCTACGCGCTTGAATAGAGCACCGAGAGTACCCACTACACAGGTGTACTTTCCCTGCATTGATAGTAAAGTGATGGTTCTAGAGAACAGTAGTACCCTCTAGTTCCAACTGTAGCTCCTTGGCCCTGATATTCAAGAGTTCAAAACTGGTGCACTATACTAGAAGTACAATACATCGCACTACTAGTTGAGAAAGTAGTACTAGTATTGCTACAGTACGAGTATGTAGTAAATAATAGCCCCAGCCCTTCGCTAAGTAACGATCGAGGAGCTAAAGTTGGAAGGGACGAGGCCCTGCGATTACTACACTCTTATCTTATCCTCACTAGTTCCCCTCCTCCCGAAGAGAAGGCAGTTCATCACTGCTCCAATGGATTCGCCAGGCGGTTCTCCTCCTCATCGGGGCTAGGAGACCTTGGATGACGATCCTCTAGGATACAACGCACGCTGCTCCGATGTCCTCACGGCTGCAAGACTCGCTGCTTCCTGCACCAACTTTTTTAAGACGGTGCTTAAACAGGCTTGGGAAAAGGCCATGCTTGTTGGTCTTCCATGCGTCCTTGAGGAGAAGGTTCTTCTAGGGGAAAATCCTTCAAACAGTCCACCACTCCCTGGCCATGGTTGCACGTTGACTCCGCTAGAGTTGCCGATGTTGAAAGGTAGTCGGATTTTGTCCGACGAGCAGGTCAATCATGGAGTTTGATCATGTAGTACTTAGTTATTCCATTTCCATCCCATAATTTCTCTGCTACACACCGTCTTATATATAGGTCTGGGTCGGTGCCAATGAAGATTGGCTTGCATACCTCCGGCCGGATACCACCATCATTTTTCACAACATCCACAGCAGTGCGGCCATTCCCGTAGACCCCTTCTCCACCATTGGGATTGGCCTTCCGGACCGACTGGGCTTGAATACGTATGATGATGCCAACATGAGATTGAAGAAGATAGCAAATGCAGACCCACCGACAAAGCGACACGGCTACGACGATTACAATCTCATCGCGGTTTTCGACCTAAGGATTGCCATCAATGCAAGAGGCAGTAACGGCAGAGGCAGGCGCATGTTGGCCGCAGCAGATTTGTACTGCTACACATTCGTAGACGCCGCGTGCCATCTAGGCCGCATCTTCGCGGTGACAAGCCAGAGGACTTGTTTCATCTGGTTGCCATCCTATGGTATGGTAGATTACAAACGGAATGCACAAACCATCATTTGCATCCCTAACAGTACTCCATTATTTTGTAGGTACCAGTCATCCCCCGATCAAAATAAGATCGCCGATCCTGGATGTGCATTTGCATCCGTGGTTCAGTCTAACCTGGAACCTTGTAGCTGACTTTGGCATATTGGGATAAACTATCTTAGCAGTCGTTACCCATGGTACCACTGATGTGCAACATGGTCACACAATCTACCACGATCGAACCGTCACCATCTACCCAGGTATTCCATTTTCTCATTGCTGTGTGTTAGAGTAGTAGAGTAGTAGTACTTGTTAGTTATTTTCTTATCTTAACCGGGACATGTTTACTATACTAGTAGTACAATTTAGTATTATATTTTTAACCCTCTCGCCTTCTCTTTCATTTTTGTACTACTTACTAGTACTAGTAGGAGTACTTTTTACCTTGGAGGATGCATATAGCTAGCTAGGCCCTTGAAGACTTGAACCCACTAGCTCCCACCATTTTTGTTTTTCCATGTCTTACTATCTCATCGATGTAGCCAAGAGTGGCTATATATAATAAGCCGGTTATTTTACTACCTCTATACCAGAGTAGTACTATTTGCTGCACAGTATTACTGACCGCCATATTTGAGCACAATGTTATTATGCATGGACCTTGACTATGTACGTCACCATGTGTCCAGATCTGAGATGCCGTGTGTAATAGATGAACATTGCCGAGTTTGACCCCAATGATGCTACGTGGGTGCCGAGGAACACTCTTGAAGAGTACCCGCTTTTCATTGGGGACAGCTACCCCATTGTGAAGTGGATGCCACCTTCTATGCACGACACCAAAGGCCTGCCGTTCATGAAGCATGGTTGTGTCTCCAGTGCACACCACCATATGAACAACATGCTGGGACACGCTATCCCTGATTTATGCCGCTTCAGCTTGGATGAGTCTCCATCATGTGGAACTGGACTAGAAAGCTGCGATAATGATTCACGTTGCCCACCGGTATGGATCGTGCCATCCATGAAGAACACCTAGGACTGGAACATGGAGGAGGACATGTAGCCCATCTATAACATGTAAGTGGAGTATGGTAAATTGTGAATGGTAGCGCTGTGAATATATGTAGACTAGTCGTGCACGAATTTATCACATGAAGTGGAGATGAACTTGTGTGGCATACTGGCATTTGTCCTTTAGAATTTATTACTAGTAAATGTGTTATGTGTACATGCAACAACATGCAACTTGTGTGGTTGTTGCATGTGCTCCAACACGCTCTTTGAGAAAAAACGGTGGCACATCTTTGGATATAGGTGACGTGGCTGCTTCATACAGTAGCATCCTTCGCTATAGTTGTAGTATACTCCTACTAGGACGACAACTCCTATAAAACCTTGCGCTTGGCTCTTTGCCTCTTCAGGAGGTTCAACAGTTCATACTCGTGTGAACCTTGCACTTGGCTCTTCACCTCATTGAAAGGTCCAACGATGATGATACTACAATACAATATGCTTCTGGCAATCTGACACCGATAGAACTGCTGCCCGTCCACCACGAGGGCGAGGGAGAGGGAGAGGGCGCTGTAGCCAAAACCCTCTCCTCGTCCCGCGAGCCACCTCACGCGTGGGCGAGGGAGAGGCGTAGTAAGAAAGCTTCTCCTCGTTCGGCGAGTTGACGGGACACATCAAATCAGTACTAGTCCATACTACGTCCTTTCCGGTTAATATGTCTTAATTTGAAATGAGAAAAATACATTGGCGGTCAATGTATGTAACAATAAGCTTTTTACGGTCACTATATAGTTTTGTTGTGATTATACGATCACTAGCTCATCGTAGAGCACCATATTGCACCCTACTGAGCGACCACATAGTCGATGTGGCACTTTGTTGACTGGTTAAATTGTCACCTAGTTTCTGGGTCCCACCTGTCAGTTGGCAGATCAAATAAATCAGTTAAACAAAACTTTACGCAGGGCGACAAGAGTCCAACCATTGCGCGTGAACCACCCTGGGCGTGTATGTGAGTGCATGAGCGTGTACTCCCTCAGTCTTCCAACAAAGAGTGTACATAGGCTCAAAAATAAAGAGTGTACACCTACACTTCCAATGCATTTATCCTTTAATCTAATCAATATTGATTGACTAATGCACCAACTTGTGCTCTAGCTATAGGCTACATGTCTATCCTTAATTACAACATGCAACAACCTTCATTTAATCTTCACAGAGGGAGTAACTTCGGCAATAACATCGAGTCCAATTCATCAAATTTGCTTATGTGGCAATGATTTAATGAGGAGAGAGATAGTTTGAGTAACTTAGCTAGTTACTGTAACATCACATGTCCCAATGCAATAAGAGTCTATAACCTAATAAATGAAGATTTGCATGTTACCACACTTATGCTACTTTCCGGCGTTAATCATGCCCTGGTCAATATGTAAATCTCTATATGTATAGACAATATAGGCTTTCACGGACGCAGGGAGTAGGTTGAGCACTTGAGCGTGAGCGTGTGTATTGTGTCGTGTGCTGTGTGCCGCATGGGTGCGTGAGTGTCGCATGCGTCCATGTGTACGTGTGAGTGTTTGATACGTCTCCAATGTATCTATAATTTTTTATTGTTCCATGCTATTATATTATCTGTTTTGGATGTTTAATGGGCTTTAATATACCTTTTTTATATTATTTTTGGGACTAACCTATTAACCGAAAGCCAGTGCAAATTGTTGTTTTTTTGCCTATTTCAGTGTTTCGCAGAAAGGGAATATCAAACGGAATCCAAACGGAATGAAACCTTCGCGAGGAACTTTTTTTGGAACAAATGTGATCCAGGAGACTTGGAGTGGATCTCAAGGAAGCAGCGAGGCGGCCACGAGGTAGGAGGGCGCGCCCCAGGGGGGTGGGCACCCCCACCCTCATGGGCCCCTCGCAGCTCCACCGACCTACTTCTTTCACCTATATATACTCTCGTACCATGAAACCTTCGGGGAGAGCAAGGAAACACCTTTTCCACCGCCGCAACCTTTTGTACCCATGAGATCCCATCTTGGGGCCTTTTGTGGCGATCTGCCGGAGGGGCATTCGATCACGGAGGGCTTCTACATCAACACCATAGCCTCTCCGATTTTATTTTTGTTCCTTGCTTTTTGTTCCTGTTTAGTAATAAATAAATCATCTATCCTCTATTATGATTGTGTGTTTTTTATGTTTTTATTAGTGATTGTGCCAAGTAAAGCCTTTACGATCTTGTTGGGTGATTGTTATTTGATCTTGCTGAAAAAATAGAAAGTATGCGCTCACGAGAATAATTTTCATTTTTTACCAGAGAGCGATAAAATACAGATTCCAACAGCACTAGATCAATATACAAATTATTCTTGTCGCCCTAATTTGGTAGGATTTTGGGGATTCCAGAAGTATTCGAAACCTACAGATTACTATAGACTATTCTGTTTTTGACAGATTCTGTTTTTCGTGTGTTGTTTGCTTATTTTGATGAATCTATGCCTAGTATCAGGGGGTATGAACCATAGAAAAGTTGGAATACAGTAGGTTTAACCCCAGTATAAACAAAGAATGAGTTCATTACATTACCTTAAGTGGTGATTTGTTTTCTTATACTAACAGAGCTCATGAGATTTTCTGTTGAGTTCTGTGTTGTGAAGTTCTCAAGTTTTTGGGTAAAGATTTGATGGATTTTGGAACAAGGAGTTGCAAGGGCCTAAGCTTGGGGATGCACCGGAAGGCATCCCCACTTTCGTCTTTGTCTATCGGTAACTTTACTTGAGGCTATAGTTTTATTCACCACATGATATGTGTTTTACCTGGAGCGTCTTGTATGAGTTGAGTCTTTGCTTTTTAGTTTACCACAATCATCCTTGTTGTACACACCTTTTGGGAGAGACACACATGAATCAGAATTTATTAGAACACTCTATGTGCTTCACTTATATCTTTTGAGCTAGATAACTTTGCTCTAGTGCTTCACTCATTTTTTTAGCACGGTGGTGGATTTATTTTGTAGAAATTATTGATCTCTCATGCTTCACTTATATTATTTTGAGAGTCTTTTAGAACATCATGGTAATTTGCTTTGGCTATAAAACTAGTCCTAATATGATAGGCATCCAAGATGGGTATAATAAAAACTTTCATATAAAGTGCATTGAATACTATGAGAAGTTTGATACTTGATGATTGTTTTGAGATATGAAGATGGTAATATTAGAGTCATGCTAGTTGAGTAGTTGTGAATTTGAGATATACTTCTGTTAAAGTTTGTGATTCCCATAGCATGCACGTATGGTGAACTGTTATGTGATGAAGTCGAAGCATGACTTATATTGATTGTCTTCCTTATGAGTGGCGGTCTGGGACGAGCGATGGTGTTTTCCTACCAATCTATCCCCCTAGGAGCATGCGCTTAGTACTTTGTTTCGATAACTAATAAATTTTTGCAATAAGTATGTGAGTTCTTTATGACTAATGTTGAGTCCATGGATTATGCGCACTCTCACCCTTCCACCATTGCTAGCCTCTCTAGTACAGTGCAACTTTCGCCGGTACAATAAACCCACCATATATCCTCCTCAAAACAGCCACCATACCTACCTATTATGGTATTTCCATAGCCATTCCGAGATATATTGCCATGCACCTTTCCACCGTTCCGTTTATTATGACACGCTTCATCATTGTCATATTGCTTTGCATGATCATGTAGTTGACATCGTATTTGTGGCAAAGCCACCATTCATAATTCTTTAATACATGTCACTCTTGATTCATCGCATATCCCCGTACACCGCCAGAGGCATTCACATAGAGTCATATTTTTGTTCTAGTATCGAGTTGTAATTCTTGAGTTGTAAGTAAATAAAAGTGTGATGATCACCATTATTAGAGCATTGTCCCAGTGAGGAAAGGATGATGGAGACTGTGATTCCCTCACAAGTCGGGATGAGACTCCGGACGAATAAAAAGAAGAGAAAAGAGTCCAAAAAAGGGGAGAAAAGGCCCAAATAAAAAAATGAGAGAAAAGGAGAGAAGGGGCAATGCTACTGTCCTTTTACCACACATGTGCTTCAAAGTAGCACCATGATCTTCATGATATAGAGTGTCTTATTTTGTCACTTTCATATACTAGTGGGAATTTTTCATTATAGAACTTGGCTTTTATATTCCAATGATGGGCTTCCTCAAAATGCCCTAGGTCTTGGTGAGCAAGCAAGTTGGATGCACAACCACTTAGTTTCTTTTTGAGCTTTCATACACTTTTAGCTCTAGTGCATCCGTTGCATGGCAATCCCTACTCACTCACATTGATATCTATTGATGGGCATCTCCATAGCCCGGTGATACGTCTAGTTGATGTGAGACTATCTTATCCTTTTTTGTCTTCTGCACAACCACCATTCTATTCCACCTATAGTGATATATCCACGGCTCACGCTCATGTATTGCGTGAAGATTGAAAAATTTTGAGAACGTAAAAAGTATGAAACAATTGCTTGGCTTGTCATCAGGGTTGTGCATGATTTAAATATTTTTGTGTGGTGAAGATAGATCATAGCCAGACCATATGATTTTGTAGGGATAAATTTCTTTGGCCATGTTATTTTGAGAAGACACAATTGCTTTATTAGTATGATTGAAGTATTATTACTTTCATGTCAATATTAAAACTTTTATCTTGAATCTTATGGATCAGAACATTCATGCCACAATAAAGAGAATTACATTGAAAATTATGTTAGGAAGCATTCCACATCAAAAATTCCGTTTTTATCATTTACCTACTCGAGGATGAGCAAGAATTAAGCTTGGGGATGCTTGATACGTCTCCAATGTATCTATAATTTTTGATTGTTCCATGCTATTATATTATCTGTTTTGGATGTTCAATGCACTTTAATATTCCTTTTTATATTATTTTTGGGCCTAACCTATTAACCGAAAGCCGAGTGCAAATTGTTGTTTTTTGCCTATTTCAGTGTTTCGCAGAAAAGGAATATCAAACGGAATCCAAATGGAATGAAACCTTCGTGAGGATATTTTTTGGAACAAACGTGATCCAGGAGACTTGGAGTGGACGTCAAGGAAGCAGTGAGGTGGCCACGCGGTAGGAGGGCACGCACCAGGAGGGTGGGTGCGCCCCCCACCCTCGTGGGCCCCTCGCAGCTCCACCGATCTACTTCTTTCACGTATATATACTCTCGTACCCTGAAACCTTCGGGGAGAGCAACGAAACACCTTTTCCACCGCCGCAACCTTTTGTACCCGTGAGATCCCATCTTGGGGCCTTTTCCGGGGATCTGCGTAAGGGGGATTCAATCACGGAGTGCTTCTACATCAACACCATAGCCTCTCCGATGATGTGGGAGTAGTTTACCACAGACCTTCGGGTCCATACTTATTAGCTAGATGGCTTCTTCTCTCTCTTTGGATCTCAATACAAAGTTCTCCTCGATCTTCTTGGAGATATATTCGATGTAGCTCTTTTTGCGGTGTGTTTGCCGAGATTCGATGAATTGTGGGTTTATGATTGGATTATCTATGAATATTATTTGATTCTCTTCTGAATTCTTTATGCATGATTTCATATCTTTGCAAGTCTCTTCGAATTATCAGTTTGGTTTGGCCTACTAGATTGATCTTTCTTGCAATGGGAGAAGTGCTTAGCTTTGGGTTCAATCTTGCGATGTCCTTTCCCAGTGACAGCAGGGACAGAAAGGCACGTATTGTATTGTTGCCATCGAGGATAAGGGTTTATATCATATTGCCTGAGTTTATCCATCTACATCATGTCATCTTGCCTAATGTGTTACTCTGTTCTTATGAACTTAATACTCTAGATGCATGCTGGATAGCGGTCGATGTGTGGAGCAATAGTAGTAGATGCATAATCGTTTCTGTCTACTTGTCATGGATGAGATGCCTATATTCATGATCATTTCCTTACATATCATCATAACTATGCGCTTTTCTATCAATTGCTCGGTAGTAATTTGTTCACCCACCGTAATACATGCTATCTTGAGATAAGCCACTAGTGAAACCTATGGCCCCCGGGTCTACTTTATATCATATAAGTTTCCAATCTACAATTCTAGTTTGCTATTTATTTTTGCAATCTTTATTTTCCAATCTATATCACAAAAATACCAAAAATATATCTCATTATCTCTATCAGATCTCACTCTCGTAAGTGACCGTGAAGGGATTGACAACCCCTTTATCGCGTTGGTTGCGAGGTTATTATTTGTTTGTGGAGGTACTAGGGGATTTGCGTGTAGTCTCCTACTGGATTGATACCTTGGTTCTCAAAAACTGAGGGAAATACTTACGCTACTTTGCTGCATCACCCTTTCCTCATCAAGGGAAAACCAACGCATTCTCAAGAGGTAGCAAGAAGGATTTCTGGCACCGTTGCCGGGGAGATTTGGACCAAGTCAAGTCAAGATTTGATCTCCCGTCAACTAGCCATTTCTGACGCCGTTGCCAGGGTGATTTGCGCCAAGTCAAGTCAAGATTTGATCTCCCGTCAACTAGCCATTTCTGGCGTCGTTGCCGGGGAGATTTGCACCAAGTTAAGTCAAGATTTGATCTCAAGTAAACTATCCATTTATGGCGTCGTTGCCGGGGAGATCTACGCACAAGTCAAGACATACCAAGTACCCATCACAAACTCTTATCCCTCGCATTACATTATTTGCCATTCACCTCTCGTTTTCCTCTCCCCCACTTCACCCTTGCCGTTTTATTCACCTCCTTTCCGTTTGCCCTTTTTCCGCTCGTCTCTTTTCGCTTGCCTCTTGTTTTCTTGTGTGTTGGATTGATTGTTTGTCACTGTGGCTCAAGATAATACTGAATTATGTGACCTTACCAATACCAACAACAATGATTTTATTAGCACTCCGATTGCTCCTCTTACCGATGCTGAATCTTGTGAAATTAATACTGCTTTGATGAATCTTGTCATGAAAGATCAATTTGCTGGCCTTGTTAGTGAAGATGCCGCTACCCATCTAAACAACTTTGTTGATTTATGTCATATGCAAAATAAGAAATATGTGGATAATGATATTGTTAAATTGAAGCTATTTCCGTTTTCGCTTCGAGATCGTGCTAAAACATGGTTCTCTTCTTTGCCTAAAAATAGTATTGATTCTTGGAATAAGTGCAAAGATGCTTTTATCTCTAAGTATTTTCCTCTGGCTAATATCATATCTCTTAGAAATGATATTATGAATTTTAAGCAACTTGATCATGAGCATGTTGCACAAGCCTGGGAGAGGATGAAATTAATGATACGTAATTGCCCTACACATGGTTTGAATTTATGGATGATTATACAAAAAATTTATGCTGGATTGAATTTTGCTTCTAGAAATCTTTCAGATTCGGACGCGGGAGGCACTTTTATGGAATTCACTTTAGGAGAATCTACTAAACTCCTAGATAATATTATGGTTAATTATTCTCAATGGCACACCGAAAGATCTACTAGTAAAAAGGTTCATGCGATAGAAGAGATTAATGTCTTGAGTGGAAAGATGGATTAACTTATGAAATTGTTTGCTAATAACAGTGTTTCTTCTGATCCTAATGATATGCCTCTCTCTACTTTGATTGAGAATAATAATGAATCTATGGATGTGAATTTTGTTGGTAGGAACAATTTTGGTAACAACGCGTATAAAGGAAACTTTAATTCTAGGCCCTTCCCTAGTAATTCCTCTAATAATTATGGTAACTCCTACAAAAACTCTTATGGAAATTTTAATACGATGCCGTCTGATTTTGAGACTAGTGTTAAAGAATTTATGAATTCGCAAAAGAATTTCAATCCTTTGCTTGAAGAAAAATTGCATAAGATTGATGAGTTGACTAGAAACGTGGATATAATTTCTCTTGATGTTGATTCTTTGAAACTTAGATCTATTCCACCTAAGCATGATATCAATGAGTCTCTCAAAGCCATGAGAATTTCCATTGACGAGTGCAAAAAAGAACCGCTAGGATGCGTGCTAAGAAAGATTGCTTTGTAAAAGCGTGTTCTTCTAGTTTTCATGATAATAATGATGAAGAGCTAAAAGTGATTGGTGTATCTCCTATTATATATTTTTTTGCCAATATGAATCTTGATAAAGATGGGACTGGAGATAAGTCAACTTTAGTTAGAAGGCGTCCCAATGAATCAGAGTTTTTAGATCTTGATGCAAAAATTGGTAAAAGTGGGTTTGAAGAGGTTAAAACTTTACTTAGCAATGAACCCACTATTTTGAATTTCAAGGAATTTAATGATGATAATTGCTCTTTCATAGAGTGTATTTCCTTATTGCAATCTGTGTTAAATTCTCCTCATGCTTATGATCAAAACAAAGCTTTCACTAAACATATCGTTGATGCTTTAATGCAATCTTATGAAACAAAACTTGAAATAGAAGTTTGTATCCCTAGAAAACTTTATGATGAGTGGGAACCTACTATTAAAATTAAGTTTAAAGATCATGAATGCTATTCTTTTCTGTGATTTAGGTGCTAGTGTTTCCATGATTCCAAAAACTTTGTGTGATGTGTTACGTTTCCGTGAATTTGATGATTGTTATTTAATTTTGCATCTTGCGGATTCCACCATTTAGAAACCCATGGGAAAGATTAATGATGTTATTATTGTTGCAAATAGGAATTATGTGCCCGTATATTTCATTGTTCTTGATATAGATTGCAATCCTACATGTCCTATTATTCTCGGTAGACCTTTCCTTAGAACGATTGGTGCAATTATTGACATGAAAGAATGAAATATTAGATTCTAATTTCCCTTAAGGAAAGGCAAGGAACACTTTCCTAGAAAAAAAATTAAATTACCTTATGAATCTATTATGAGAGCCACTTATGGATTCCATACCAAAGATGATAATACCTAGATCTATTCTTGCTTTTATGCCTAGCTAGGGGCGTTAAACGATAGTGCTTGTTGTGAGGCAACCCAATTTTATTTTTGTTCCTTGCTTTTTGTTCCTTTTTAGTAAGAAATAAATCATCTATCCTCTGTCATGATTGTGTTTTTATGTTTTAATTAGTGTTTGTGCCAAGTAAAGCCTTTAGAATCTTCTTGGATGATTGTTATTTGATCTTGCTGAAAAAACAGAAAGTATGCGCTCATGAGAATAATTTTTGTTTTTAACCAGAGAGCGATAAAATACTGATTCCAACTGCAGTAGATCAATATACAAATTATTTAGATCTCCCTAATTTGGTAGGATTGTTGGAGTTACAGAAGTATTCGAAACCTACAGATTACTAAAGACTGTTCTGTTATTGACAGAGTCTGTTTTCCGTGTGTTGTTTGCTTATTTTGATGAATCTATGGCTAGTATCGAGGGGTATGAACCATAGCAAAGTTGGACTACAGTAGGTTTAACACCAATATAAACAAATAATGAGTTCATTGCAGTATCTTAAGTGATGATTTGTTTTCTTATACTAACGGAGCTCATGAGATTTTCTGTTGAGTTTTCTGTTGTGAAGTTTTCAAGTTTTTGGGTAAAGATTTGATGGATTTTGGAACAAGTAGAGGCAAGAGCCTAAGCTTGGGGATGCCCCGGAAGGAATCCCCTCTTAAGTCTTCGCCTATCGATAACTTTACTTGAGGCTATATTTTTATTCACCACATGATATGTTGTTTTGCTTGGAGCGTCTTGTATGAGTTGAGTCTTTGCTTTTTAGTTTACCACAATCATCTTTGCTGTACACACCTTTTGGGAGAGGCACACATGAATCGGAATTTATTAGAATACTCTATGTTCTTCACTTATATCTTTTGAGCTAGATAATTTTGCTCTAGTGCTTCACTCATTTTTTTAGCACGAGGGTGGATTTATTTTGTAGAAATCATTGATCTCTCATGCTTCACTTATATAATTTTGAAAGTCTTTTAGAACAGCATGGTAATTTGCTTTGGCTATAAAACTAGTCCTAATATGATAGGCATCCAAGATGGGTATAATAAAAACATTCATATAAAGTGCATTGAATACTATGAGAATTTTGATACTTGATGATTGTTTTGAGATATGAAGATGGTAATATTAGAGTCATGCTAGTTGAGTAGTTGTGAATTTGAGAAATACTTTGTGATGGTCTTTTCCTACCAATCAATCCCCTTAGGAGAATGTGCGTAGTACTTTGTTTTGATAACTAATAGATTTTTGCAATAAGTATGTGAGTTCTTTATGACTAATGTTGAGTCCATGGATTATACGCACTCTCACCCTTCCGCCATTGCTAGCCTCTCTAGTACCATGCAACTTTTGCCGGTACCATAAACCCACCACATATCCTCCTCAAAACAGCCACCATGCCTACCTATTATGGCATTTCCGTAGCCATTCTGAGATATATTGCCATGTAACTTTCCACCATTCCGTTTATTATGAAACGCTTCATCATTGTCATATTGCTTTGCATGATCATGTAGTGGACATCGTATTTGTGGCAAAGCCACCGTTCATAATTCTTTCACACATGTAACTCTTGATTCATCGCATATCCTGGTACACCGCCGGAGGCATTCACATAGAGTCATATTTTTGTTCTAGTGTCGAGTTGTAATTCTTGAGTTGTAAGTAAATAAAAGTGTGATGATCACCATTATTAGAGCATTGTCCCAGTGAGGAAAGTATGATGGAGACTGTGATTCCCCCACAAGTCGGGATGAGACTCCGACGAAAAAAAGAGAAAAGAGGCCAAAAAAGGGGAGAAAAGGCCCAAATAAAAAAATGAGAGAAAAAGAGAGAAGGGGCAATGCTACTATCCTTTTACCACACTTGTGCTTCAAAGTAGCACCATGATCTTCATGATAGAGAGTCTCCTATTTTGTCACTTTCATATACTAGTGGGAATTTTTCATTATAGAACTTGTCTTGTATATTCCAATGATGGGCTTCCCCAAAATGCCCTAGGTCTTCGTGAGCAAGCAAGTTGGATGCACACCCACTTAGTTTCTTTTTGAGCTTTCATACACTTATAGCTCTAGTGCATCCGTTGCATGGAAATCCCTACTCACTCACATTGATAACTATTGATGAGCATCTCCAAAGCCCGTTGATACGTCTAATTGATGTGAGACTATCTTCTCCTTTTTTGTCTTCTCCACAACCACCATTCTATTCCACCTCTAGTTCTATATCCATGGCTCATGCTCATGTATTGCTTGAAGATTGAAAAAGTTTGAGAACATCAAAAGTATGAAACAATTGCTTGGCTTGTCATCAGGGTTGTGCATGATTTAAATATTTTTGTGTGGTCAAGATAGAGCATAGCCGACTATATGATTTTGTAGGGATAACTTTCTTTGGCCATGTTATTTCGAGAAGACATAATTGCTTTATTAGTATGCTTGAAGTATTATTATTTTTATGTCAATATTAAACTTTTATCTTGAATCTTATGGATCTGAACATTCATGCCACAATAAAGAGAATTACATTGAAAATTATGTTAGGAAGCATTCCACATCAAAAATTCTGTTTTTATCATTTACCTACTCGAGGACGAGCAGGAATTAAGCTTGGGGATGCTTGATACGACTCCAACGTATCTATAATCTTTTATTGTTCCATGCTATTATATTATCTGTTTTGGATGTTTAGTGGGCTTTAATATACCTTTTTATATTATTTTTGGGACTAACCTCTTAACCGAAAGTCCAGTGCAAATTACTGTTTTTTTGCCTACTTTAGTGTTTCATAGAAAAGGAATATCAAACGGAATCCAAACGGAATGAAACCTTCGCGAGGAACTTTTTTTTGGAACAAACGTGATCCAGGAGACTTGGAGTGGATGTCACGGAAGCAGCGAGGCGGCCACGAGGTAGGAGGGCGCGCCTCAGGGGGGTGGGCACGCCCCCACCCTCGTGGGCCCCTCGCAGCTCAACCGACCTACTTATTTCACCTATATATACTCTCATACCCTGAAACCTTCGGGGAGAGCAATGAAACACATTTTCCACCACCGCAACCTTTTGTACCTGTGAGATCCCATCATGGGGCCTGTTCCGGTGATCTGCCGGAGGGGGATTCGATCATGGAGGGCTTCTACATCAACACCATAGCCTCTCTGATGATGTGTGAGTAGTTTACCACACACCTTCGGGTACATAGTTATTAGCTAGATGGCTTATTCTCTCTCTTTGGATCTCAATACAAAGTTCTCCTCGATCTTCTTGGAGATCTCTTCGATGTAACTCCTTTTGCGGTGTGCGTGCCGAAATCCGATGAGTTGTGGGTTGATGATTGTGACAACCTGATTTTTGCCCTCTCTTATTTGCCTTATTTTCATTTGGATTTATTTTGAAAGTTGGTTTTTTTTAATATTTTCATATGGACTTAGACACTTGGGTACCCGTGGCTTTCACCCAAGTGCATCATTCCCCTCTCTAATCATCATTCCACTTCTGATCCATCTCAAAATCATCTTGGGAATATTTTTCTTAAATGAAAAATATTCATTTTTCTTCTCTAAAACCCTAGCTAGTTCAATGAGCTCCAAAGCAACTCTCATTTTTCTTGCCCATGAAAATCTGAGAAAATTCCCAAATATTCTTTGAACCCTAGGGCACCTTCCTGAGCAAAAATATTTCATCACTTTTTGGAATATTTTTGCTACAGAAAATATTTTCTGTTCTGGACAGAAATGGTGGTTTCTACAGCAACTACCATTTTACTTGCTCCCTTGTGCATGGATTTTCTTTTGCATCAGCACCTTAGTAGATGATGGCTAGCCTCCAAAGCACAGCTCCCAACTCCTAGCCATTTAACCTCAGTAACATCTCAAAGTTACTGACCAGAAACTTACCTGGCGTGTAAAATCTTCTCTACTACATCTGGAGCCAAAAAAGCGTGGTAACATTCAAAACTACCACGAACAACATGCCAGAAATGAAGTTTGGGCTTTGGTTGTCATGAGGTCAGAGTTCACGCGGTGACCGCGTTCATCCAGGTGTGTTGGCATGTGGTCGACGCGCTCTGCGACGCGCCCGAGCCTCTGTTGATCGCGTGCTCGCTTCCCCACCCGCCTTAGCGTGCCAAACTTCGCCACCATCCCCGTCTCAACACCATTAACTCCCCCCTGGCGCTCGCCGACGCCGGAGCTCGCCGCAGCGAGCACAGGCACGGTCCGGCCAACCCAACAGTGCGGTGCTCACTGTGCTCGTTGCCTTCTCCTCGTTCCTGTGCTTGTCCCCGTTCGCCAACAGTCGCCGCGTGAGCTGCGTCGCCTTCTCCCCCTCTCACTGACGCCGCTCGTCGCTGGGCGCCATGGACAGGTGTCCACCGGTGGAGCCCGAAACCCCCCTCTCCGCTCGCCTATAAATGGAGCCGCCCCCAGCCTCCTCGAGCACCATCCACCACTCCCACACACCCCACAAGCGCGTAGGAAACCGTAACCCGGCTGGGCAGGCCGCGGGCCGCCGTCCTCGAGCTTGAGCTCACCGGCGATCCCCTTTGGTTGCCGTAGTAGCTCCAGCCCCTCCCAGGCCAGAGCAATCCTTCCAGGGCCTCTACCTCTCTCTAGTGAAGCCATCTCGTCCCCCTGGAGCCCCTGAAGTTGCCCCTGCTCGCCGTCTTCCTCATCTCCGAAGACCAGCGCCCTCTGCCTCCGCTTGTGAGGTCGATTCCGACGCCTCCGACCGCCCTAGCTACGCTACGGGTACGGGCATGTGCGCCTACATCCCATCTCTCGATCCCTCCCTCTTGTTTTGGCCAAGGAGCCCTTGTCGCTGGCGAGAACTCCGGCGAAGCCGCGACCCCCTCTGTTTCCTTCTCTCCTCCTTCTCACCTGACTAGCGGGGCCCGCTAGTCAGCCACTCTGTACTCGCGCGAAGCGGTACGAGTGGTGGCGTCGTAAGGCTTTACACCTTCGACGTCACCCCCAAGTCTGTTTATCTAAATTCAAATTCAATTCAATTCCAGAGAGCTTCAAACGGCTATAACTCTTTAACCATAAGTCCAAATGAATTGATTCTTTTTGCATTATGTTCTTTGCAAACAAATCTAGCAGCTCACCAAAAATGAGATTTTTCTAAGCTGTATAGAATTTCTGGTGATTTTCAGAAGAGTTCTTGATATTTTCTTCTTGTGTTTAAAATTATTTTCAGAGGGTGAGGCTTGTCTTGTGGATCACTAGAAGGCTTGTGAACCTCATCTACACTAAGGCAAGCCACATCAACATTTTCATGGTGCCATTTCAATATTGATGATTTTGTTACTTGAATGAAATGATTAATCCATGCATTTAAATAACTATTATGTTATTTATATTCTATTAAGTGTGTGTTAGCATTATGCTTGATTTACAGAAGCTTGAAACTAGCTTAGTTGGTAAAGAAGCTAAGCTCTAATTATGGTAATAATAAAATGATTGGTTATGCATATGAGTAATTGCTTAAAGTTATTTTCTTGCAGAAATAAAATAGTTAAATTTGCTAGAAAATATCATGTTAAGTGCTTGTTTAGCCATTTTACTTGAGTTGCAGAATGTTTGAACCTAACTTGGTTGGCAAAGAGAATATGATTTGCTTGTGGTGATTGTAAAATCATTGCTATGCATATAAGAAGTTAATACAAGTTATTTTCTTGCATGAGAAAATGATAATACTTGCTGCAAAATATATTGTTAAAGTGAGAGTTACCCTGACCAGGAAAGTAATATAAGTTGTTGATGCTTATGCTTAGTGTGAATATGGTTGACATCAGTCATTTTCATTAATATGTGTTGCATGTGTAGTATTGCATTTCATGGCATGCTATGACACCGGTCATCTTCATTTTATGTTGAACCTGAATATAACTCAACTTGAATATATCATTGACTGGGTCATGGTGCTGCTGAATCGAGATTTTCCAAGTGCAACCACATTTGCCTTTGTGGGAAGGCCTTGATTCGGTCCATTGACATGCCTCTAGTCAGTGCCTCCAACTAGGGAAGGTTATGGGCATGCTTACCCTGGCCCGGTAAGTAGGCATAACCTTGTGTGCCCGTTGTTGAGATTATGGTACCGGGTCCCCGACTGGGATCATTTTGGCCACGACAGTGGGCGTTGTGTCTTTGGTAGACACGGGGCCACCCAGGACTAGCCCGTTGGGGATTGGGTCGGAGTGGCCGGGAGAGTGTCATGGCAATGGAAGGGTTTTGTCAGAATGTCGTTGGTCCACCCGAATGGGAGTGGGAGGCCATGTGTTCCATGGTGTGGGTACAATGTGCTACCTCTACAGAGTGTATAATCTATCGATAGCCGAGTCCACGGTCACGGACACCTCGTAGTAGGTCCCACCATGAGTCAATGTTTAATAAACATGCACACTAAGTTATGAACTTTGCACTGATGATGATGGCGGAAAGGCCATCGAGATGTTCGAGACCCAATATGGGTGGTTTGGTTGTGATCGTCGTAAGGATCACGAGTTACTCTGGTCAAGAATGCGATGGTGGTTTGGTTGTCATCGCCGTAAGGATCACGAGTCACTCCGGTTAAGACCACGATGGTGGTTTGTTTGTGATCCGAGAACGATCACGGTTGGTAAGCCGGTCCCGAGGGACGTCTATCCCAAGAGCATGAGCACAACATGTTGGAACATTATTGCATTATTAATTGGTTAAATATCATGATATTGTTTGTCATTATGATTATGCCTGTTGTGAGCTTGCAAGTACATTCAATGTACTGACCTGGCGTGTCATGCCAGATTTCAGGAAAGTCGCGTTGGAAAGGAGCGCTGCTCGATTCTAGATCGTGTCCACATCGGTGTCCCTGTGCTATGGAGTTTCCGCTATGACGTTGTTCCGCTACCGCGTAGTTCTATGATCGAGGCCCCTTTATGTCAACGAAATAATGTACATATTGTTCAGCCGCACCGTGCGTGCTGCTCGGCCTCGATATTTGTTGTAATATAAACTCAGACCCGCTAACATAAATAAAGTGGTTGTTTTTCTGTACCAAGATGTTGTGTGTTGCCAGAAGACATGGTCTTTGGGCTGGCAATGCAGGGTAAACCGGTCACTCTGAGCCGGGGTGCCACAACTCTTGGTATCAGAGCCACGCTGACTGTAAGCCACGCTAGACTACGACATGTTAACTGGACGTTAGATACGAGTTTAAGTTGAGTGCCGGTAGCTATTATAGCTGGTTGTTGCATTGCATGCACTTTATTTATATTTTTATGCTAACCTGCTAATGGTTGTGAGTGTAGATGGCTCCGGTGCCGTATCCGTGCCAGTTGCAGCTGATGCCGTACACGTCACCGCACCTCCTTCGCAACGTGTGGCGTCGGCTGTACCCCCTCGGAGGCGATCCAGTCTATCATGTGTACCGGGAGCGTCTAGCTGATTCCGTGTATGAGTATCACACAGAGGTTACTCTGTGCACTAGTTCCGATTCCGACTCTTACACTCGTACTTCTCGGACCGATTACGCCTCTACCGCTTCTCAGGCTGTCCAGTTTGCTGCATTCGAGGTCCTTGTCGAGCTTCCCTACAACAAGGTCCGAATGCAAAACCACCTAGGCTTCTTTTACTACCCTTCTCTGCAAGACAATGCTCATGTCCTTTTCCAGATCATTGATCCGGAGTCTGATAGTGTTGCGAGCCACCTTGCTCGTTATGTCACTGCTAGCTATCTTATGATCCACGAGCTGGCTCGAGAGCTGACTCATGCCCATACTACTTTAGCCGCTGCTTTGGTCACTACTAGATTTGCCACTACTCCATCTTCTCTGGGATTTACTCCTTATATTCCAGCCAGTTCTAGTTCCCCTGCTTCACCGGTTACTCCCCCGAGTAGCTCGGGCACCTCGACGGTGAACCCTCTCAATACTCCTGCCGAGTGGGTTTCACTTCTCACTACTCCCGTAGCCCCGATGCTTCATCCTACCCCTGCCACTGAGGGAGAGCCCTCGAGGCAGCGTCGTCGTGTTACCTTTAACCCAGAGGTTTCCGTTAACCTCGTCAGCTCAGGATCCGAGTCCGCTTCAGGGAAGGACACCACAGCACCAGCAAAGTAGTAGTACCTCGGAGTATTCGCAGTCATCCGGATAATGTACGGAGGTAGCCGTACGAGTCATGATGTTTCGTTGCATGTATGAGAGTAGTTGAACCTATCACGTTGTTTATCTTTCATGTATGAGTCTATGTCTAATTATGTTGGGACTTTATTGGCCATATTTTCTTCGCTCTTTTGTTTTCTTCCGGGATTTGTCGCTGGCTTTTCCCCAAATTTATTCTTGGATGTTTCTCATCTCGATTGTGTTGTCTTGGGAAAATCCACAATAGGATGACGCAGGGAGGCAGCAGTAGCAACGTTCGTGAGGGAACTCCTATTCGTCGTTCCGCATGACAGGCAGGACATTCGCCCGAGCCGTACGTTCCGCCATCGCCTCCACCGTCAAATCCGCCCTCCACCGAGCAAATTCTGCGTATGTTTGAGGAAAGAAGGAACAATGATCTTCTTGAATTGTTAAGAAGTGTGCAAGCTATGGTTGGACAGAATGGAAATCAGAACGGTCATTACACAAAGCCGTCAGATTTTCAAAGGACCAAGCCACCCAGTTTCAGTCAGACTGTTGACCCATTGGATGTAGACGATTGGTTGCGTACCATTGAGAAAAATATTGAGATTGCTCTTACTGAAGAAAATGATAAAGTTCCATTTGCAACTCATTACCTTGAAGGCGCTGCTGCCATATGGTGGGGAAGTGCAAAAGCCATGTGGCCTGCTGATGAAGAAATCTCCTGGGAAAAATTTAAGGATCAGTTCCGCAAATATCATATCCCTTCTGGAGTTATAAAGGTTAAGCAGCATGAATTTCTCGCACTCGTCCAGGGAAATCAGTCTGTGGGGGAATATTTGCAAAAATTCAATCATCTGGCCCGTTACTCCCTTTATGACGTGGCCACCGAAGAAAGAAAGATTGACATATTTCTTGGAGGCTTAAATCCGCAACTCCGGTACACTCTCAGTATGTTTGATTTCCCAGATTTCCAATCTCTGGTAAACAAGGCTTTCATTGCTGAACGAGAGCACAAGCTTATATCAGATAATAGGCCTACCAACAATGACAACAAGCGTAAGTTTGAGCCAAAGAAGGATGGGAAACCAGTGCAAAAGGCTCGTACCTGGCAGCTGACTCAGGTGGAAAACAAGCCAAATTAGCAACAGAATGTTAACAAGACCACCACTCAAGTCAGGAATATCATGACCAACCCCATGCATGAGGAGCGTCGGTGCAATAATTCTTGCTTCAGTTGTGGGTAGAACGGACATTATGCCAAACGGTGCCCCAAGAACAACAAGGCGAATGCCTCATTCAGGCCACAAGTCAACTTTATAGAGTCATGCCCGACCCAGCAAAACATTACTGGGCACGTGCATCATCTCTCAGCCGATGAAGCACAAGAGAACCCCGAAGTCGTCATTGGTATGTTTTCTGTAAATGACATACCTGCGGTAATTTTATTTGACTCTGGGCGTCCCATTCTTTTATTTCTCGGAGTTTTGTTGCCCAAAACAAATTTCCTTGTACACTTTTTGGCAAAAATATGCTGGTACAAACCCCGAGATCTCTAATCAAGAGCAACCTGGTCTGCCATGATCTGGAAATCAATATCAACGGAGTCTACTTTCCAACCACTCTGATAATTATTGAGTCTGAAAAGTTGGATATTATATTGGATATGAATTGGTTGACCCAATATCAAGTTTGCATAAACTGCGCAACACGAGAAGTCACTTTGACCAGTCCAAATGGGCAAACTACCAAATTCTATGCTCGCAAGAATATACCCAAACAAGAATTGGTTTTCACTGCTATGGCTGAGTTGGAATTAATTCCTATGGTCAGCGAGTACCCTGATGTATTTCCAGAAGAACTGCCAGGCGTGCCACCAGATCGAGAGCTGGAATTTGCAATAGAGCTTGTGCTCGGAGTTGCACCGCTATACAGGAAGTATTACCAGATGCCCTCATCAGAATTAGTGGAGCTAAAGAAACAACTTGATGAATTTCTCCAGAAAGGATATATTCGTCCCAGCTCTTCACCATGGGGATCACCCGCTATTTTCGTGGACAAAAAGGATGGCAGCCTCCGCATGTGCGTGGATTACCGCCAGCTGATGAGGTCACCATCAAAAATAAATATCCGCTTCCAAGGATTCATGATTTGTTTGATCAACTCAGTGGGGCTAAGGTATTCTCTAAGATCGATTTACGACCGGATATCATCAGCTCAAAATTAAAAAGGAAGATATTCCTAAGACCGCATTCACTACTCGGTACGGCCTTTATGAATATACAGTGATGTCCTTTGGTCTCACCAATGCCCCTGCTTTCTTCATGCATATGATGAAGAAAGTATTCATGGACTTCCTCGACAAATTCGTGGTAGTTGTCATCGATGACATCCTCATTTACCTATAACACCCTCAATGCGACTATATCTCCCACGTGTCGAGGCACGACTTAGAGGCATAATTGCATTGAAGGCATATGTCGCAAGTTAGGCAATCTTCACAACATCCCATGTAATATAAATCATAAAGGGGAGATAACATAGTTGGCTTACACTCGCCACGTCAATCAAGTACATAAATAACATTACATCATCCAAACACTCATGGCCCGACTACGGCGCCAAAATAAAAGAGAACCCAACATGCGACAACGGTCCCAATCACCCCCAACTGGGCACCACTACTGATCATCGGGGAAGGAAACATAGTAACGTTGAGAGTCTTAGTCGAACTCCCACTTGAGCTCATACGCATCTACTGGAGCGGAATCATCGGGTCCTGCATCTGGTGTAATAGTAATCTGTGAGCCACAGGGACTCAGCAATCTCGCACCCTCGCGATCAAGACTATTTAAGCTTATAGGTAAGGCAAGGTAAATATATGTGGAGCTGCAGCAAGCGACTAGCAAGTATGGTGGCTAACTTATTCGCAAAAGAGAGCGAGAAGAGGAGGCAAAGCACGAGCGAGAAACTAGAGAGCAACCTGCGCAAACATTACTCCAACACCGTGTCCACTTCCCGGACTCCGCCGAGAAGAGGCCATCACGGTAACACACTCGGTTGATTCATTTTAGTTAAGTTAAGGTTCAAGTTATCTACAACCAGACATTAACAAATTCCCATCTGCCCATAACCGCGGGCACGACTTTCGAAAGTTCAAATCCCTACAGGGGAGTCCCAACTTAGCCCATGACAAGCTCTCACGGTCAACGAAGGAATAGACCTCCTCCCAAGACGTTCCGATCAGACTCGGTATCTCGGTTACTCAAGACACTTCGACAGGTTAAAACAAGACCAGCAACACTGCCCGAATGTGCCGACAAATCCCGATAGGAGCTGCACATATCTCTTTCTCAGGGCACACTCAGATTGTCCAAACTTCCGGTAGGCCAGCCCAGAGTTGCCCCTGGTAGCCACCGGCGGCTGAAAGTTTGGACCAACACTCAGAGGAGCAATGGCCCGGGGGGTGTTAAAATAATGATGACCCTTGAGTCTGCAGAACCCAAGGGAAAGAAAAGGCTAGGTGGCAAATGGTAAAACCAAGGTTGGGCATTGCTGGAAAAGCTTTAATCAAGGCGAACTATCAAGGGGTTCCCATTATAACCCAACCGCGTAAGGAACGCAAAATCCGGGAACATAACACCGATATGACGGAACCTAGGGCGGCAAGAGTGGAACAAAACACTAGGCGAGAGGCCGAGCCTTCCACCCTTTACCAAGTATATAGATGCATTAAGATAGCAAGATAATATAATGATATCCCAACAAGTAAGTAAAGGTTCCAACAAGGAACGGCCTCCAATCTTCACCTGCAACTAGCAACGCTATAAGAGGGGCTGAGCAAAGCGGTAACATAGCCAAACAATAGTTTGCTAGGACAATGGTGGGTTAGAGGTTTGACATGGCAATTTGGGAGGCTTGAAAGCAAGTGGTAGGCATCGTAGCATTGGCATAGCAAAAGAGCGAGCAGACTAGCATAGCAAAGATAGTAGTGATTTCGAGGGTATGATCATCTTGCCTGCACAGTTGTCAGAGTTGACTGGATCCTCGAAAGCAAACTCAACGGGCTCCTCGTTAGCTAACTCGTCTCCCGGCTCTACCCAGACAAGACAAACAAGCAACAAGGATCCAATCAACCACGTGCAAACTCAAACAATATGATGCAAAGATGATATGCTATGCGGGATGCGATGCGGGATGCAAAATGCAAGATATGACAGGATATGCATGAACCTGGCCTCAACATGGGAATCCAAGTGTGCCACTGGAAAGATGAGATGAAATCGCTTGAAAACTATATAAAGAACGCCGGAATCGGAGTTACGGTTCGGAAATGGCAAGAGATTCAAAAATGACACCGGTCTGCGATTTACAGCAAGTAGGCATCTAAATACAATGAGATTAACATGCTACGGCACCCAAACATGACAACAAAATACATGGCAGGGATGCATACAAGATTCTTAACAAAAGTCTAGCACTGAGCTACGGCCAATTCATCCATTAGCAGGTGCAAACCAGCATGGCAAAAATGCATAGGACAAACAGATCTCAGACTTAGTGAAATTAACACTTGTCTGGAATTTCAGATCAGGTAGCACTCTTCGGAGCAACAAAACTACATGCTACAGGATCTGAACATGGCAAAGTAAAGCATGGCATGGAGCTACTCAAAGAGCTTAACATAAGTCCCTTAGTGACCTTGAGCCAAAAGGGATCAAAAAATATAATTGCAAGCATGTGAACATAGCAAAAACATAATCAGTTTTCATACTTAGTGAAAACTGGAGCAAGCTGAAATATAACTCAAGTAGGCATGTTTACGAGCTCGATGCACTCACTACAGTGCAAGTCATGGCAAGACAAGCATACATCCATCAAGAAGGCACAAAATTCAATCTAGACATGGCAAGAACAATAGCATAGCATGCACGGATCAATCACAACATCAACGGCAAAATTGCAAACAAGTTGACAATCTGCCCAGATTCACAAAGTAGCAAAAGTAGAGCTCGATTGACTCAAGCTAGGGTGCTCCATAATGGCAAACAAAGACATGGATGGATAGAGCACTACAAGATTAACAAAACATCCTTACTGATCATCCTCAAAAGAGGCACGGATCACTAGAAAACAACATGAACATATGGCATCATCAGATAAACAGCTCCAGGACTTAGTGAAATTGCTAAGTCCCTGAAAACAGAATTAGCAAGTGCACCACTTTGCAAGCTTGCACAAGTCACCACACACATCACAAAAATACATGGGTTGCACCTATGGAAAGATGACAAAACCCTTAACAAAACACATGTAGAGCATCAGGGCATAGCATGCACACATTAATCATGGCAAAAATGACAAAAACCTAAATGGAGCAGCAGATCTGACAATTAACTCAAGTAGCCCTCTTCTAACAGCATTTCGGGCATCAAGATGAACTCAAATGAAAATGATACAATGGAATGAAATAATGTACTCTCTGAGATGAACATTTTGATATGCTATATGCATGAATCGGAGCTACGGATGCAAAGTTACGGAGCCACGAACATAAGCACTTGAACTGAAAATATCTGGGACTTAGACGAATTTGACCTAGGGTTTATTGTTCATCCGCGATCCGGATCTGCACGTTGCACGAGTTTCGACGCCGGGGTCCTATTCGCCGGACTTGGGGGCCGCGGTGGCCGAGGAGGGAGGAGGAGGCCGGAGCCAGATGGAGAGGCGGCGGCCACGGCGAGGAGGCGGTCAGCGGCGGCCGGCGTTGGAGGCGAGGCGGCGCCGACGAGCGGGCGAAGAGGCGGCGGCGGCGGGCGGGCAAAGAGGCGGCGGCGGCGGCCGGCGATGGAGGCGAGGCGGCGCCGGGCTGCCGCGGCCGGAGAAGATGGAGGCGCGGGCGGCGGCGCAACCGGGCGACGGGGCGGGGCGATGTGGGCCTCGGGGGCCGGCCACGGGCTGCGGCGGGCTTCGGCGGTGGCGGCGGCGCGATGCCACGTGGCGGGCCGTGGTTGGCGCGGGCGGCGGAGTGGACGCGACCGGCCGGGGCGGACGTGTCCGGCCAGCGCGGATCTGGGATTTAGGGTTTCGGGGAGAGGGGATCCGGGATATTTCGAGGGGGACCTATTTATAGGCATAGAGGGAGCTAGGAGAGTCCAAATGAGGTGCGGTTTTCGGCCACGCGATCGTGATCGACGATCTAGATGATGGAGCAGAGTTTGGTGGGTTTTTGGGCCAAATTGGAGGGGTGTTGGGCTGCAACACACACGAGGCCTTTTCGGTCCCTCGGTTAACCGTTGGAGTATCAAACGAAGTCCAAATGGTACGAAACTTGACAGGCGGTCTACCGGTAGTAAACCAAGGCCGCTTGGCAAGTCTCGGTCCGATCCAGAAATGTTTAATCCCCACACACGAAAGAAAGCTAGAAAAGACCACCGGAGGAGAACGAAGCGCCGGAATGCAAAACGGGCAACGGGGAAAATGCTCGAATGCATGAGACGAACACGTATGCAAATGCAATGCACATGATGACATGATATGAGATGCATGACAACGAAAACAACACACGGAGACAAAACCCGAACCCGAGGAAATAAATATAACTTAACGCCGGAAACGGCAAGAGTTGGAGTACAAATTGGGAAAGTTACATCCGGGGTGTTACAATACCCCAATGGTGAAGACGAGCACAAGGATCACCTCCGAGCAGTGCTACAACGACTCCGCGACAATCGGCTTTACGCCAAATTCAGTAAATGTGAGTTTTGGCTCAAGCAAGTTGGGTTTCTCGGACATGTACTATCCGCCGAAGGTATACCCATGGACCCAAGCAAAGTAAAGGATGTGCGCGATTGGTTGCCGCCCACAACCATGACGCAGATCCGAAGTTTCTCAGATGAGCTGGATATTACCGTCGTTTCATTGAAGGGTTTTCCAAGATTGCTAAACCCATGACAGAGCTGCTCAAAAAGGATAAGAAGTTTGAATGGACGGAGGACTGTGAGAAAGGTTTCAATGAGCTAAAGATACGGCTGACAACCGCACCTGTATTGACTCTCCCAGACATTTATCGCAGCTTTGATGTGTATTGTGACGCCTCCAGGCAAGGCCTCGGTTGCGTACTTATGCAAGACGGCAAGGTAGTAGCATATGCATTGCGAGAGCCACGACCCCACGAGGGAAATTATCCTACTCATGATTTGGAATTGGCTGTGGTGGTTCATGTGTTAACAATTTGGAGACGCTACCTTATTGGAAAAAGGTGCCAAATTTTTACCGATCACAAAAGTCTTAAATACATATTTACTCAGCCAGATTTAAATCTCCATCAACGAAGATGGCTAGAGTTGGTCAAGGATTATGATCTTGGAATAAAGTATCACCCGGGTAAGGCCAACGTGGTTGCCGATGCACTCAGTCGAAAGCCTATCAGCTTAAATGTCATATCGAAATCCTTGCCTCTCAAACTCCAAGAGGTGATCGCTTAGCTCAACCTGGTCATAGTGGATGTTGGCCTCGCTAATATTTTGGAAGTTACCCCCACACTTGAGGAAGAGATCCGCAAGGCCCAGCCAGCTGACATCAAGCTGCAAAGACATGCCAAGAGCCCGATGGTAGGGCAGACCCCAAATTTCTCCAAGGACAAATTCGGTACCCTCCGATTCGGTGGACGGATTTGTGTACCCAATCAGCTGGACTTAAAGAAGAAAATCCTGTCGGAAGCACATGAATCCTCATATTCCATTCACCCGGAAGGTACAAAAATGTATCAGGACCTTAGACAAATATTCTGGTGGGATGGAATGAAGAAAGACATAGCCTATTTTGTGGCCTGTTGCGACATATGCAACAAGGTGAAGGCAAAGCATCAGAAACCAGCCGGACTCCTCCAACCGCTGCCGGTTTCGCAATGGAAATGGGATGACGTTTGTATGGATTTCATTACGGGATTGCCTATGACTCAGCGAGGAAATGATGCAATCAGGGTCATAGTGGACACCTTAACCAAGGTTGCTCACTTCATTCCGATCAACACCAGATATCGAGCAGATCAACTTGCACAGCTGTATGTATCCAGAATCGTCAGTCTGCATGGAGTACCCCGAACCATCACTTCCGACACAGGTTCCTTGTTTACCTCCGCTTTTTGGTCCCGTCTCCATCAAGCCTTGGGGACAACGCTGAAATATAGTACTGCTTATCATCCTTAGACCGATGGACAGACAGAGCGGGTAAATCAAATACTTGAAGATATGTTGCGAGCCTGTGCTTTAGCCCAAGGACCTAAATGGGAAGATTGCTTGCCATATGCCGAGTTTTCTTACAACAACAACTTCCAAACTAGTCTAAAGATGTCACCGTATGAAGCTCTATATGGCCGTAAGTGCCGCACTCCTTTAAATTGGTCTCAAACTGGAGATAGCCGTATCTTTGGAACAGATCTCATGATGGAAGCTTAGAAACAAGTTAAGGAAATCAGGGACAGATTGCAATTGGCCAAATCTCGACAGAAAAGTTATTATGATGCAAAGCACCGACAGATCAAGTTTGAACCCGGAGAACACGTATACCTCCGAGTCACTCCTATGAAAAGAGTCAAGAAATTCCAGACCCGTGAAAAGTTGGCACCCAGGTTTATTGGTCCATTCCCGGTCATGTCCCGAGTGGGTACTGTTGCATATCAGTTGGAACTACCCGCTGAATTGGCAGACATGCATAACGTGTTTCATGTTTCACAATTAAGACGCTGCATATCCCCGCCTGAGAAAAGGACTGCTATGGCTGAGGTAGAATTGGCAAATGATTTGACCTATGAAGAAAGACCATTTAGAATTTTGGATCAGATGGAAAGGGTCACTCGCAGTAAAGAAGATTTTACAAAGTTTAGTGGGAGCATCACACAGAGTCAGAATTAACTTGGGAGCTGGAAGAATTCCTAAGGGCTCATTATCCAGAGTGGTTTTCCCAAGCAACCGAATCTCGAGGACGAGATTCATTCTAAGTGGGGGAGGTTTGTGACAGCCTGATTTTTGCCCTGTCTTATTTGCCTAATTTTCATTTGGATTTATTTTGAAAGTTGGTGTTTTTGAGTCTTTTCATATGGACTTAGACACTTGGGCACCCTTGGATTTCACCCAAGTGCATCATTCCCCTCTCTAATCATCATTCCACTTCTGATCCATCTCAAAATCATATTGGAAATATTTTTCTTAAATGAAAAATATTCATTTTTCTTCTCTAAAACCCTAGCTAGTTCAATGAGCTCCAAAGAAACTCCCATTTTTCTTGCCCACAAAAATCTGAGAAAATTCCCAAATATTCTTTAAACCCTAGGGCACCTTCCTGAGCAAAAATATTTCATCACTTTTTGGAATATTTTTGCTACAGAAAATATTTTCTGTTCTGGAAAGAAATGGTGGTTTCTACAGCAACTACCATTTTACTTGCTCCCTTGTGCCTGAATTTTCTTGTGCATCATCACCTTAGTAGATGATGGCTAGCCTCCAAAGCACAGCTCCCAACTCCCAGCCATTTGACCTCAGTAACATCTCAAAGTTACTGACCAAAAACTTACCTGGTGTGTAAAATCTTCTCTACTGCATCTGGAGCCAAACCAAAGCGTGGTAACATTCAAAACTACCACGAACAACATGCCAGACAAGAAGTTTGGGCTTAGGTCGGCATGAGGTCAGAGTTCACGCGGTGACCGCATTCGTCCAGGCGTGCTGGCATGCGGCCGACGCGCTCTGCGACGCGCCCGAGCCTCTGTTGATCGCGTGCTCGTTTCCCCGCCTGCCTAAGCATGACAAACTTCGCCACCATCCTCGTCTCAATGCCATTAACTCCCCCTGGCACTCGCCGACACCGGAGCTCGCTGCAGCGAGCACGGGCATGGTCCGGCCAACCCAACAGTGCGGTGCGCACTGTGCTCGTCGCCTTCTCCTCGTTCATGTGCTCGTCCCCGTTCGCCAATAGTCATCGCATGAGCTGCATCGCCTTCTCCCCCTCTCACTGACGCCGCTCGTCGCCGGGCGCCGTGGACAGTTGTCCATTGGCGGAGCCCGAAACCCCACTCTCCGCTCGCCTATAAATGGAGCTGCCCCCAGCCTCCTCGAGGACCATCCACCACTCCCACACACCCCACAAGCGCGTAGGAAACCGTAGCCCGGCCAGGTAGGCCGCGGGCCGCCGTGCTCGAGCTCAAGCTCGACGGCGATCCCCTCTGGCCGCTGCAGTAGTTCCAGCCCCTCCCAGGCCAGGGCAATCCTTCTAGGGCCTCCGCCTCTCTCCGATGAAGCCATCTTGTCCCCCTGGAGCCCCTGAAGTTGCCCCTGCTCGCCATCTTCCTCATCTCCGGTGACCACCGCCCTCTGGCCCCGCTTGCGAGGTCGATTCCGACGTCGTCTGACCGCCCCTAGCTACGCTACGAGTACGGGCAGGTGCGCCTACATCCCTTCTCTTGATCCCTCCCTCTTGTTTTGGCCAAGGAGCCCTCATCGCTGGTGAGAACTCCAGCGAAGCCACGACCCCCTCTATTTCCTAATCCCCTCCTTCTCACCTAACTAGCGGGGCCCGCTAGTCAGCCACTCTATACACGCGTGAAGCGGTACGAGTGGTGGCGCCTTGAGGCTTTATGCCTTCGACGTCACTCCCCTAGTCTGTTTATCTAAATTCAAATTCAATTCAATTCCAGAGAGCTTCAAACAGCTATAACTCTTTAACCATAAGTCCAAATGAATTGATTCTTTTTGCATTATGTTCTTTGCAAAGAAATCTAGCAACTCACCAAAAATGAGATTTTTCTAAGCTGTCTAGAATTTCTGGTGATTTTCAGAAGAGTTCTTGATATTTTCTTCTTGTGTTTAAAATTATTTTCAGAGGGCGAGGCTTGTCTTGAGGATCACCAGAAGGCTTGTGAACCTCATCTGCACTAAGGCAAGCCACAGAGACATTTTCATGGTGCCATTTCAATATTGATGATTTTCTTACTTGAATGAAATGATTAATCCATGAATTTAAATAACTATTATGTTATTTATATTCTGTTAAGTGTGTATTAGCATTATGCTTGATTTATAGAACCTTGAAACTAGCTTAGTTGGTAAAGAAGCTAAGCTCTAATTATGGTAATGATAAAATGATTGGTTATGCATATGAGTAATTGCTTAAAGTTATTTTCTTGCATAAATAAAATAGTTAAATTTGCTAGAAAATACCATGTTAAGTGCTTGTTTAGCCATTTTACTTAAGTTACAGAATGTTTGAACCTAACTTGGTTGGCAAAGAGAATAGGATTTGCTTGTGGTGATAGTAAAATCATTGTTATGCATATGAGAAGTTAATCGAAGTTATTTTCTTGCATGAGAAAATGATAGTACTTGCTGCAAAATATATTGGTAAAGTGAGAGTTACCTAGACCAGGAAAGTAATATAAGTTGTTGATGCTTATGCTTAGTGTGAATATGGTTGACATCATTCATTTTCATTAATATGTGATGCATGGGTAGTATTGCATTTCATGGCATGCTATGACACCGGTCATCTTCATTTTAAGTTGAACCTGAATATAACTCAACTTGAATATATTGTTGACTGGGTCATGGTGCCGCTGAATTGAGATTTTCCCAGTGTAACCACATTTTCCTTTGTGGGAAGGCCTTGATTCGGTCCATTGGCATGCCTCTGGTCGGTGCCTCCAACTAGGGAAGGTTATGGCATGCTTACCCTTGCCCGGTAAGTAGGAATAACCTTGTGTGCCCGTTGTTGAGATTATGGTACCGACGGTGGTCATTGTGTCTTTGGTAGACACGGGGCCACCCAGGACTAGCCCGTTGGGGATTAGGTCGAAGTGGCCGAGAGAGTGTCATGGCAATGGAAAGGTTTTGTCGGAATGCCGTTGGTCCACCGGAATGGGAGTGCGATGCCATGGGTTCCGTGGTGTGGGTACAGTGTGCTACCTCTGTAGAGTGTATAATCTATCAATAGCCGAGTCCACAGTCACGGACACCTCGTAGTAGGTCCCACCATGAGTCAACGTTTAATAAACCTACACACTAAGTTATGAACTTTGCACTGATGATGATGGTGGAAAGGCCATCGAGATGTTCGAGACCCAATATGGGTGGTTTGGTTGTGATCGCTGTAAGGATCACGAGTTACTCTGGTCAAGACCGCGATGGTGGTTTGGTTGTGATCGCCGTAAGGATCACGAGTCACTCTAGTGAAGACCACGATGGTGGTTTGTTTGTGATCCGAGAACGATCACGGTTGGTAAGCCGGTCCCGAGGGACATCTATCCCAAGAGCAGGAGCACAGCATGTTGGAACATTATTGCATTATTAATTGGTTAATTGTCATGATATTGTTTGTCATTATGATTATGCCTTTTGTGAGCTTGCAAGTACATTCAATGTACTGACCTGGCGTGTCATGCCAGATTTCAGGAAAGTCGCGTTGGAAAGGAGCGCTGATCGAGTCTAGATCGGGTCCACATTGGTGTCCCTGTGCTATGGAGTTTCCGCTACGACGTTGTTCTGCTGCTGCATAGTTGTATGATCGAGGTCCCTTTATGTCCACTAAATAATGTACATATTGTTCAGCCGCACCGTGTGTGCTGCTCGGCCTCGACATCTGTTGTAATATAAACTCTGATCCGCTAGCATAAATAAAGCGGTTGTTTTTCTGTACCAAGATGTTCTGTGTTGCCAGAAGACATGGTCTCTGGGCTGGCAATGCAGGGTAAACCGGTCGCTCTGAGCCGGGGTGCCACAATGATTCCATTATCTATGAATATTATTTGATTCTCCTCTGAATTCTTAGATGCATGATTTGATATCTTTGCAAGTCTCTTCGAATTATCAGTTTGGTTTGGTCTACTAGATTGATCTTTCTTGCAATGGGAGAAGTGCTTAGCTTTGGGTTCAATCTTGCGGTGTCCTTTCCCAATGACAGCAGGGGCAGCAAGGCACATATTGTATTGTTGCCATCGAGGATAAAAAGATGGGGTTTATATCATATTGATTGAGTGTATCCCTCTACAACATGTCATCTTGCCTAATGCGTTACTCTGTTCTTATGAACTTAATACTCTAGATGCATGCTGGATAACGATCGATGTGTGGAGTAATAGTAGTAGATGCAGAATCGTTTCGGTCTACTTGTCATGGACGTGATGCCTATATTCATCATCATTGCCTTAGATATCAGCATAACTATGCACTTTTCTATCAATTTCTCGGCAGTAATTTGTTCACCCACCGTAATACACGCTATCTTGAGAGAGGCCACTAGTGAAACCTATGGCCCCCGGGTCTATTTTATATCATATAAGTTTCCAATCTACAATTCTAGTTCACTGTTTATTTTGCAATCTTTGTTTTCCAATCTATATCACAAAAGAACCAAAAATATTTATCTTATTATCTCTATCAGATCTCACTCTCGTAAGTGACCGTGAAGGGATTGACAACCCTTTATCGCGTTAGTTGCAAGGTTCTTGTTTGTTTGTGCAGGTACTAGGGGATTTGCGTGTAGTCTCCTACTAGGTTGATACCTTGGTTCTCAAAAACTGAGGGAAATACTTTTGCTACTTTGCTGCATCACCCCCTTTCCTCTTCAAGGGAAAACCAACGCATGCTTAAGAGGTAGCAGTGTTGCATGTTGCATGCATGCATGCATGAGGCTTTTACTCCCTCCCATTGACATGTTCATATTTCAAGCTTCATTAAAACGTTGCATGCAAGAATTAAGAGATAACTCACCAATGCGTGTAAAAGTTCTGTTCATTTGTTCCTCATGCATGCATTTCAATTAATACATTCGTAAACACAATTTTCTTGAGGAAAATGAGCCCATTATTAAGTACTTTCGAAAAAAAATCTTCGGGCACTCATCATTTACTACAACATTGGTTGATGATTTTTTTATTGACATGTATATAAACCTCCGTCCTAGTTTAATGGTCCCCTTCGTACTTAGTGTAAAATTTTGACCATAAATTTAACTAACAACGTTTCAATGGATGTCATAAAAAACTATACCATTAAAATCTATGTTCAAATATGAATCCAGTTATATGATTTTTGGTGAAATGCATTAAAATTTTATTAGTTAAATACTCCCTCCATCTAGGTGTATGAGTCTCTTTACGAAAACCAAATAATCCCAAAACACTTAGGCGCGGTGAATTAACTCCCACCACGTTTCCTGACATATCAACCAATAAGAGACGTGGGCGTGCATGTTTTCAATGACACGAGACTACCAAATATGACATGCAGTGGTTAGTTCATGGCATGCAATGCTATTAATTAGCAAATAAACATTAAGTTCCCTTGTTTTTCGCTCCTTGGTCACGATGCACAACCAAAGATGACTTATTCACCTGGACGGAGGGAGTAGATGGTCAAAGTTTGACACAAAATTAATGCATGTGTAAACACAATTTTTTGAGGAAAACGAGTGCATTAATTGAGTTTTTTTGCAAACTACAAAAATATTCCACCACTCACCATCTACCTTGGTTGATGAGATTTTTGGATTGAGCCCTACCAGTACTCCTACATTATTGGTGCCGGGTGCCTTGGCCAATGTTTCATCTTGTTGGATGGGATGAGCGTAGAGGCAAAGGGATACTGTAGATAAGAAGTCTTCGCGATCCATTATTCCCCATCTCGGTCAGAGAGAACTATTCAACTAGTCTTCATAGTGAAGTGACAATACATGCTGCAGCAGATGGGCCACTTAATTAATAAGCTGAACCAGCGTGTTGGTGTTACTAAATTAGCCTTACCCGTACTGCCGTCATGTTTTCCAGTGGAGCACGCTTCCGCAAATACGCCTACGCTCCTCTCTCCTCCATTAACTGACATATGGGCCCTCTTGAGGTAGACCCACATGTCATCAGTGTAACTATTTACACTCCGAAGGACGGTATATCCTGGTAGTAGTACTAGTATAATTGAGATTTAATGCACTTTCGTCCCCGTCTTTCACTCTTCTTCCTCCTCTCTTCCCCATTGTCGGCCGCACACGATCCCCCCCGGCTCACTTCTCGCCCGCCCGCGCCATCTTCCTTGGTAGCTCGCACGTACCATATCCCCCCGCTCACTGCTCAGCCACACACGCCATCTTCTTTGCTTGCCCGCTCGAATCCACTTCCCATATAGCTCGCAGGCACCAAAAACCCCAATCACTCGGTGCCCTAACAAACCCTATGGCAGAACCGACTGACACGCATAGCCGCGATTAGAATTCCCTCCCCGATGTTCTGTCGGAGTAGATCTGTAATCATATGGACCTGCCCAGCACCGTCTATATGGCCACATGCTCGGTGTCGTTGTACCGTCTACTCGTCTGCAACCGGCCGACCCTTTTCAAGACACCCTGCTTGCTGATGCCCGATCCTCGCAGGTGTCCCAGACACCGACTTGACGATCCTACAGAGTTTGCCGTGGTGCCCCTCGACATGCTACCACTACCCGGCACCTGTCCTTCATGCGCGGCCACTACTGGGCGAGCATGAAGGCCAACTGGATCGTCCTCATCCACCAATCTGGTAGTCTGTGGCATTTCGTGGATATCTACACCCAGCGAGAGAACACCCTTCCATCGTTGGATACTGCCGCCATCGAGCCTCACGGCCCACCGGAGACTCCTGCCTACTACGCATGAGACACGTCGAGTTTTTGGTTCGACCTCTATTTGCTGAAGGTTGTAATTTGTGAAGTGCCCATACCATCAGAAGACTACATGGATTACAAGCTCATTGCCTTGTTCAACATGGGATTAGTTTATCTGGAATCCGGTAGCCATACATGGTTAGGGCTCATCGTCAATCCTGTTGAGCCAACATTTCTATCTGATGCTATAGTGCACAATGGCATCGTTTACGCGGTCGACGCACAGATTGGCTGCCTATACTGGTGGAATCTATCACTGTGTAATTGTTTTATCTCATCTCATCTTTACCTTATGAATACGACTACAGGTTGATTATTACAAATTTAGAATAGATAGTATGTCTATAACCACATCATTGCTATATGTTCCTCTCATTTCCTAGATTTTTATGACCACACATGTTATTGTTAGAGTTGATATGAGAACAATTGGTATCTAATGATTGTTATTAGATATTATGATTATAACCTCATGATTGATATATGTTACTCTCATTTCCAATATTTTTGTAACAACGCATGTTATTGCTTAGAGTTGATATAAGAACAGTAGTAAGTGCTATGGTAGAATATGAGTAGGCCCTGTCATAACTCTTTTCCTCACATTGTTACATGATGTTTGAACCATGACATATTGCTAGAATATGAAAGCTAATGGCTTATTTTTTTAACTTGGGGTGTGATTATGATCACGGCATTGCAATTTTGTGTCTATGATATGTTTCACTGTTATAATCAGTGACGAATCATGCTAGAGTTGTTTGGGGGGGCCATGTACAATATATGAGTCAGTGGGGGTGCCAAGCACACAAATATTCATAATCTGAACTCTCTCTGAAAAATATTTGTGCATGCATGTGACAATCTTGGGCGGGGGGGCACAATCCCTAGCAATGCACTAAGCTCCGCCATTGGTTATAATAATATTAATTCCACACATACTCTGAACATGACTGTATATTTTTGTCCTTTTGGTGTCCAATTTGATTTTTTTTGCAACAAACGCAAATGCGCTGACCTTCATGATTCCAGGACCTGGAATCATACCAGTCGATGGGTGGTGGTTTATCACTCGTTCAGCTAACGGCGGTCATTTGATGCTCATTCGTACGCACCAAATTAACCAAACCATTACATCAAACCACATACAGTACAATGCCTGGGGCGTTTGTGACATTGTTGGCTATGGCTACATCATGTTCGAGAAAGATCCCAGCTCCGTTGGGCCAGGCGTATTCAACTAGAGGCGGGTTTACAGTCTTGGCAACCACTCCATGTTCCTCGGGCTCAATTATCCCATCATCCAACTAATCATCGATCATATCACCGTCGATGATTACCATGCTATGCAACTTACATTCGCCGGGGGGAACTGTGTTTACACATCATACCATGGGTTTCATGAATCACCATATCAAGAGATTCATCGCATAGCTTGTTGCCAAATAATCTTCACTGTGTGAAAGGCATCAAGCTTCCATGCGATGGATGGCTTTTGCAAACCCGACATGCGGCGATGTGGTTCATGCCAACAACAAATATTCACAACTTGATTCATACTGATATCTAGACTGAGCCATGTATCCTGCTACTGTAGCATGACCCTCTTTTGTTGGATATTATGTACTCTTGTTAGTTTGAAGCACTCCTCTGGTTTGAAGGATAGATACCTTTCTGGGATCAAGTGCATCCTAACTCACCTGCGTAGGATGTACTGATAATGATGATGGAGATGCTGTGCAGAAGCCATATACATACATACATACATACATACATACATACATACGTACATACATACATACATACATACATACATACATACATACATACATACATACATACATACATACATACATACATACATACATAAACACTGTTCTGATCACAGGATCGGAATATTATTCTGATCACAACCTGAACTTCCTGAGTTACACAACCTGAACTTCTCTCTATACGAACCTGACCTTCGGGCTATCTTTGCAACCGTGTCTCCTCGCCCTAATTATTCTAGTCAGTCGTGTTATATATCATGTAAGTGTAATCTGCAAATAGTTTTTAGAAACTAAATGCCTGTTTTAAATAGGAATATCGCTCATTGGAGGATTTTGCTCTCGGGTCATGATGAACATGCGTTTGTTGCAACTTTACTGCCTGAGTTGTTCGACCTGAACTTCCCCCTAGTGCTAGGTTGAACTTTCGCCAACATCGCCCAAATGGGGCTTATGATATACCGTTGGAAAGCTATCGACATGAGTATCATGAACCAAGTTACATTTTTGGCAAATATGTAAGCAGTTTAAGAGCAATTTTGAAAACCACTTTTTCTTCACACAAAGAACATGAATCATATTTTCGATTGCATTTCTAAACAATTTATCGGAATGAGGCAAATAATATGGCGTTGGAAAGCTGCTGCGAAACTGCTCCTTCCACATGTTGATAGTTTTCTCTAATTTCCTATGGTTAAAGAGTAATTTGGAAAATGGTAGAATTTCACAAACCAAATAGCCGAGTTCGTATTTTCGATGTCATTTCTAAATGGCTAGTCCAATTGAGGCAAATGATATGGCGTTGCAAAGCTTATGAAAATGCCCTAATTTTTCATGTTGAATGTTTTTCTAATTCTGAACGGTTTAAGAGTAATTTAGAAAACGATACAAGTTCCACTGAGTTTGTATTTATGATTTAATTTTTAACCGTACGTCCGAATGCAGCAAATGATATAGCATTGGAAAGCTTGAACAAATTCGAAACTTTTTGGTATATATTGTTTCTCCCAATTCTTTATGGTTTTAAGTCAATTTTGAAAATGACTAAAAACGTATTTTCGCCATAATTTCTACAAACTTTGTCGAAATGGGGTAAATAATATACCTTGGAAAGCTACGGAAAATGGGGAACTTTTTTATGTTGATGATTTTCTATGATTCCTAGCCGTTTTTAATTAATTTTGGAAACGGCGAGATCATTCGATCTGCCTTTATCGCGAAACAGATTCTTCGAAAATGCACCGTGTGAAGAACTTGAACTTCTCGGCATGTCTACTTGAACTTCACTCTGTTATTTCACGTGCTTTTTTTGCTCGTATATCTACATCCACTCACCATAATTGAGCAAGTGATATACCGATGGAAAGGTGCTGTAAACACACAACTTTCCCGTGTTAATTATTTTTTCATACTCGCGACATTTTTAAAAGTTTTTCATCTGAAATTCATTCAGTGTACTAGGTGAACTTCCTGCTGTTTTCACGCTGAACTGCTGTGATGTATTTTCGTTTGTAATTTTCTCATCCATTCGTCACTGTTACACAAATGATATTACTTTTGTACAAACCTCTCTCACAATATTTTTTTAACTTTCTCCGACCGAGGACTTGAACTTACACAAATGATATTCCCGCCATTTTGAAGTAAATTAGAAAATGATTAGATCATGATTTCTGACTTCATCGCGAATGGAAATGCACTGCCTGAAGTAGTTGAACTTCTCGGGCATGTCTGTTTGAACTTCACTCTATTTTTGACGTGCTATTTTTTGCCCGTAACTCCCCAACTACTTACCAGAATTGGGCAAATGATATACTAATGGAAAGCTATTGAAAACATGCAACTTTCCCGTGTTGATCGGTTTTTCATACTCGCGATGGTTCAAAAAAAATTTGGAATGCCTAAAAATGTGTTTTAAACGGTATACATGAAAATTTTAAACCATTCATCGAAATGTAGCACATAATATACCGTTAGAAAGTTTATGAATAGCAGCAAGTTTTTCATGTAGACAGGTGTTACAAATTCGTTGCCATTTGAGATAAGTTTTTAAAATGGCAAAAACAACATTGATTTTGCCTTTTATTCAACTTCTAAATGAATGACGGACATCTCACACCAGATTTTTGAACTATGCTAGGAGGAGCACGTGAACTTCTCGCAACAAACCTTTGAAGCTTTTAGTTTTCTATTCTTATATTGTTATCTGAAACGGATTCAGTGTAGTAGTTGAACTTCCCGCTGTTTTCACCTTGAACTTCTATCACGTATTTCTGTTCAACCACTCTCACAAGAATTTTTGAACTTTGTTGGGCCAAGTACTTGAAATTCTAGCAACAAAACTTTTAGCCTTTGCTTTTTCATTCTTTTTTTCATACAAATGCACACCGCATAGTACGTGAACTTCTCTCGGTTACGTGAAAATATCTGTGTTTTTTATAGACACTGAACCGCTCTACCATTTTTATTTGAAGTTCATTGTATATTTTTAGAAATGTGAAAAATTGGAGGTTTTTAGAAACATCTAACTTCTTTGTTATTTGAAATTGAACATATTGGTTTTATTCTTTAGTAACTAGAAAAATTTGATTTTTAAATAAATATCAAACTGCTCCGCTTTTTCAAATTGAACTTCTTGGTTTTTTTATCTATTGACAAGATAACCTATGTTTTTATATACATTGAACTACTCCATTTTTTAAAATTGAACTTCTTGGTTTTAATCTTTAGTATGGGGGAAACACGTCCAAAATGTCATTTTTTTGTTTTGAGCTTCTAAATGCTAGGTTTTTAATATAGTTGTACTTATGTGTTATTTTAATTTTAACTTCACATTTTTATTTTTTGAGTAAAGAATTGTGTTCGATCTTAAAATAAACATTGAATTTGACTTTTTTTCTATTTTGGAACTTCATGCTTGATTGTTTAATAACGACGAATATTTTAAGTCTTTTAATGGTAAATCCTAGATTTTTTCATAAACATCGAACCACTTCGTTATTTTACTTTGAACATCTAGTTTTTTGAAAAATAGAAAATTTCTATTTTTAGAATCTTTTCTTAGTTTTTCCTTGATTTTAAATTTGAATTGCTCTATTATTGTAATTTGGACTTCTGGGTTTATTTATGTTATAGTAATCGAAAAATCCTAGTTTTGTAATAAAAATTTAACTGGCCCGTTATTTAAATTTGAACTTCTAGAGCTTTTTATAGTTTTCCTAGAAACGGGGAAGACTTTGAGTTTTTTGTATACATCTAACTACCCGTTTAAAAAAATTGAACTTCTTGAGTTTATTCTTTTAGTAACAAGGAAAGTTTGAGAGAGAAATTATATGTGCACACACACACACTTAGTAATACATGAACCTTCATGGAAGTAATACATGAACTTCTCTGTACTACGTTTTTGTCATGTCCACATGCACATCAGTTTTCCAAAAGAAAAGCTTAGGAGAATACAATTGGGGAAAACCTCTACAGAAATGTGTACTGAAACGTCGTAATAGAAAGTTGATTCTAAATTTTTTGCAACAAGTTAGAACTCTATCTGCAGGTCTAAAGACCATCACCACCAATGGTTCCTTTCCAGCCCAGCCATGCATCGACCTAGTCAGTATCCCCACCAATTGGGATTTCGCTGCAGAGTTTCAAATTGCAGTATGATAAAATCAATCAACCTAGAAGTTCCTTTCTATTGTTGTTGCATCTCCTACAGAACAAATAAAAAAGATACAAAATCAAGGTTGGAAAAAGCGCTAAGCGGTAGGCGGGCGGTGACCCTCTGCCTAGCGCCTAGCCTGCCTAGGCGTAGCCTTGGCGCGCTAAGGTGTTTTGTATGGTGGCAAGTTGGGAGGAGTGGAGGACAATTTTTTGCTAGGTGTAGCACATGACATTTTGTATTACAAATTAGAAGGACAATTTCATGATAAAAATTACATACATCATGTAATGTGAAGCAGTAAATATAGTCTATTTAAGGGGAAGTAGCAGCCCAGGAGAGGAAAACATCACGCAAGGCCTAATATGACATAGAATTATAAATTATAAGTTCAAAATAAGTGTTTTACTCCGAGAATCTTATTTGAAAGACTTCTCTCACAAGTCATAAAGGGAAAATTCCACATAGATATGCATGCAAATAGTTCGACACATAGTGACATAAAGACATAAGATAAAAGTAAAGTAATTAACAAAGGGCACTCGTGCATCCGGGCCTCCACAATTGTTAATAATCATTCTGATCCTCTGATACAAGGCTTGTTCATATCTTCTATTGATGCAAGGCTTCGACTTGTGTCAGTTTAGGATCAATAGGACGTGTCCACTTGTCAATGGTACCTAACTTGTGTGCCTTCGTGCTTCCGATACAAGTAGCTTCGTGATCTCCAACGCAAAAGAAATATTTGCAGTTTGTTTGAGATCTAGCTCATGCGCAGTCTTCCGCCTCCTCTTATTAGATGACTCTTCAAGAGATTTCTTGCACCTGTCTTTAGCTTCCTGTGAGCTTTTCTTGCATTTGGCCACATCATTGCCAACATGAGCCACATGTTGCTTGTGACGATAAACACCTCCAGTGCTCACATGGTTACAGAAAATACACTTCACTTTATCCTTATTGGGAGCATCAGCTAGACTCCCGTACTCCCATCCCACATCATCCAACTTTCTCTTAAGGACATTCTCCTCCTGCAATGCGAATGTTGCCTTTGTCTCGGACATCCTAGAAATACTAAAATACACAACAAGCAAAAGTTCAGTAATTCACTTCGCTAATGCTAAAAAATTGACCAGATCTACAAAAGTCCAGACTACAAGTAGGTGTAAATCTAGATAATGATGAAAGCAACAATTCAGTATATCATGTTTGTACGTGTATGCGTATGTCCACATCCTAGAAATACCAAAATACACACCAATAAATAGTTCAGTAATTCACTTCGCTAATGCTAAAAAAATGGATGAGATCTACCAAAGTCCAGACTACAAGTAGGCGTAAATCCAGATAATAGTCGAAGGAACAATTTAGTACATCATGTCTTTACATGTATGCGTAAGTCCACATTCTAGAAAAAATGTAGCAGAAGATAAATCATTAAGTGATTAATTAGGTATAGAATTCGGTTCCTGTAGCAAATGGAAGAATCAGAGCAATATACATTATAATATCATAATTTATGAAGAGCAACATAAAATAGATAGCAAGCTGCATACCAAGAGATTGCATGAATAAAATCAAAAAATTCCATTGAGGAAATAAAAAGAACATTTTTTTTCTGCATTAGAAACTTAAATGTGTTGCATTCGAAACTTATTAGGTATTGCAAGTTGCAATGCTCAATACAGATTTAGAAGCAATTTCCTTTTTATACCAACTAAATAACCCCTCTGGTTAAACGACAGCACACCCATATTGTAATTTGAACCACCATGTGAAAGAACCTCACGTCTCTACATTCAACATTACCCGCAGCCACATCCACACGCATATGATCCTTCTTTTAGACTAGTACTAGTACGAGTTAGTGTTAGGTGTGTCACATATTGGCATCATGCAACAAAATATGATCCAACTTCTACACTAGTACTAGACTACTAGTACTGCCCAGTATCACCACTTGGCATTATGCCACATATATAACTTAGTAACTGATAAAACCATAGAGCAAGCTTCAGTAACATCAGTAGTGTCCGAGATGTTTACCTTCAGACCAGTCGATGCTCCCCTGGTTCTTCAGGTGTTAGATATGACGAAACCTCTTTAACTTCATGCGTTACAGTTATCTTCAGACCAGTCGAGTACAACCTCATCTCAAAGTTATAATTATTTTTAGTTATCTCTTATCTAGGAAGTGTTTAGTATAGAAAAATTAACTTTTAATAGTCGTCTTCCTTGGGTATATTAATTTATGATGTTGCAGCTAGCTAGCTTCTGTGTCGTTTCTCTCATCGGCCAATCACAGGAGGTAAGATGTGGCCAAGTGCTAACTGCTCTACTATCAACCTAATGGAGCCCATCATCATCTGTTTTCCATACTATAGATAAAAAACAAAGCCAGTTAGCATCATAGTAGCAAGCAATACGACAGAGTTGAATGACCTGATGTGGCAAAGCTGAATGACTTGGACACAACGAGGTCAGAGCTGAAGTTGGGGAAGGCAGATGGGGAGGTACATGAGCTCCTTCTAGGAGGCTCTACGACAGCAGCGGTAGAATTCCACCAGGGCGGCGGCTTCAAGGTCAAGCACGGCCCCTGCGGCTGACCAAGAGCAGCTCTTGTTGTCAGATGCGATGGGCAGTGGAGACATGGTGGCAGGATACTGACGCGAGGTGGTAGTGCGGTCCAGATTTGGTGGTAGTAGCAGGTGTGAGCATAGGTCGCTAGGGAGGATTTTATAAGCATCATGGTAGTTCTATTATCCCTTGCACTGCAGTTCAATCACCCCCGCGATGGCAGCAACCAGCGATGGCTGCAAAGGAGAGCTGCATGACTCGAGGTGTTTCACTGGAGAAATCGAGGAAGCGAACTCCGCTCACGGCAAGGGCGGGGCGACTGGGCGGCCGAGGGGAGGGAGCAGTGCACGCCACGACTCCGGCGCGGATTTGGAGAATCGCTCATCAGCACTGCAGAAGGGGGAGAGGCCGAGCAGTGGCCACGGGACACGGGGTGGTGGTGGCGGCACGGGGAGCCTAGGAGGTAGGTGGTCGCGGCGCCGCATGGTGGCAACCGGACCCCGGCCTCCGGCGTCCGAGACGTGGGAGCCTGGCGGCAGGCGCACCTGGTGGCGGGGAGGTGGTTGGAGAGGAGGCTCACCGGCCATGGCGGAGGAGGCACACCAGCCATGGTGGAGGAGGCACGCCAACCGTGGCAGAGGAGGAACGCTGGCCCTGGGGGAGGAGGCGGCGACGAGATTGAAGGAGGATGGCACCGGCGGTGCGATCCAGAGAGGGTGGTGGCAGCGTTCGTGGGAGGGGATCAGGAGAGGTCGTGGACGAGCGGGCCTGCGCGTGCTGATACGTCTCCAACGTATCTATAATTTTTGATTGTTCCAAGCTATTATATTATCTGTTTTGGATGTTAATGGGCTTATTTATACACTTTTATATTATTTTTGGGACTAACCTACTAACCCAAGGCCCAGTGCAAATTGTTTTTTTTTTTGCCTATTTCAGTGTTTCGCAGAAAAGGAATATCAAATGGAATGAAAGCTTCGGGAGAGTTATTTTTGGAACAAACGTGATCCAAAGGACTTGGAGTGGACGTTAAAAAATCAGCAAGGAGGCCACAAGGCAGGTGGGCGCGCCTATGCCCCTGGGCGCGCCCTCCACCCTTGTGGGACCCTCGTGGCTCCACCGACCAACTTCTTCCTCCTATATATATCCACATACACCGAAAACATCCAGGAGCACCACGAAACCCTATTTCCACCGCCGCAACCTTCTGTACCCAAGAGATCCCATCTTGTGGCCTTTTTCGGAGCTCCGCCGGAGGGGGAATCAATCACGGATGGCTTCTACATCAACACCATAGCCTCTCCGATGATGTGTGAGTAGTTTGCTTCAGATCTTCGAGTCCATAATTTTTAGCTAGATGGCTTCTTCTCTCTCTTTGGATCTGAATACAATGTTCTCCGCGATCTTCTTGGAGATCTATTCTATGTAACTCTTTTTGCGGTGTGTTTGTCAAGATCCAATGAATTGTGGGTTTATGATCAAGTTTATCTATGAACAATATTTGATTCTTCTCTGAAATCTTTTATGTATGATTGGTTATCTTTGCACGTCTCTTCAAATTATCATTTTGGTTTGGCCTACTAGATTGATCTTTCTTGCAATGGGAGAAGTGCTTAGCTTTGGGTTCAATCTTGTGGTGTCCTTTCCCAGTGATAGCAGGGGCACCAAGGCACATATTTTATTGTTGCCATCGAGGATAAAAAGATGGGGTTTATATCATATTTCTTGAGTTTATCCCTCTATATCATGTCATCTTGCCTAATGCATTACTCTGTTCTTATGAATTTAATACTCTAGATGCATGCTGGATAGCGGTCGATGTGTGGAGTAATAGTAGTAGATGTAGAATCGTTTCGGTCTACTTGTCGCGGACGTGATGCCTATATACATGATCATGCCTAGATATTCTCATAATTATGCACTTTTCTATCTATTGCTCGACAGTAATTCATTCACCCACCGTAATACTTATCCTATCTCGAGAGAAGCCGCTAGTGAAACCTAGGGCCCCCGGGTCTATTCTCCAGTAATTCATTCACCCACCGTAATACTTATCTACTTGTCGCGACAGTAATTCATTCACCCACCGTAATACTTATCCTATCTCGAGAGAAGCTACTTATCCTATCCCGTCAACAAGCTATTTCTGTTGCCGTTTATTTTGCGATCTTTATTTTCCAATCTATACCATAAAAATAATAATAAAAATTATCTTATTATTATCTCTACCAGTTCTCACCCTCGTAAGTGACCCTGAAGGGATTGACAACACCTTTATCGCATTGGTTGCGAGGTTCTTATTTGTTTGTGAAGGTACGAGGGGATTGCGTGTAGTCTCCTACTGGATTGATACCTTGGTTCTCAAAAACCGATGGAAATACTTACGCTACTTTGCTGCATCACCCTTTCCTCTTCAAGGGAAAACCAACGCATTGCTCAAGAGGTACCAAGAAGGATATGTCCATGGCTCACGCTCATGTATTGCGTGAAGATTGAAAAAGTTTAAGAACATCAAAAGTATGAAACAATTGCTTGGCTTGTCATCGGGGTTGTGCACGATTTAAATATTTTGTGTGGTGAAGATAGAGCATAGCCATACTATATGATTTTGTAGGGATAACTTTCTTTGGCCATGTTATTTTGAGAAGACATAATTGCCTTGTTAGTCTGCTTGAAGTATTATTATTTTTATGTCAATATTAAACTTTTGTCTTGTTAGTCTCACCGATAGGGATCTCGGTCACACCGAGATGGGGTTGTAATCTCTCTGTTTCCCTTCGTAACGTTTCGGTCCTACCAACATGAGCGATCGGTCCCACCAAGATTGCAATGTAAACTCTCTGTTTCCCTTTTGTAACATTTTGGTTCCACCAAAATGAGCGATCGGTCCCATCGAGTTTACCTGACCAACTCTCTGGTTAGCTTATTACCAAAATCAGTCCCACCGAGTTTGTGTAGTCGGTCACACCGAGATTACGTTATGCCCTAACCCAAACCATATCGGTCCTACCGAGTTGCATCCCAGTCCCACCGAAAATCCTAACGGTCACTAGGTTTGCTAAATAGGTCTGACCGAGTTTCTCAATTCGGTCTCACCGAGATTGGTAAATTGTGTGTAACGGTTAGTTTTTGTGTGGAGGCTATATATACCCCTCCACCCACTCTTCATTTGTGGAGAGAGCCATCAGAACAAACCAACACTTCCAACCTATATTTTCCGAGAGAGAACCACCTACACTTGTGTTGAGACCAAGATATTCCATTCCTACCATATGAATCTTGATCTCTAGCCTTCCCCAAGTTGCTTTCCACTCAAATCTTCTTTCCACCAAATCCATATCCTGTGAGAGAGAGTTGAGTGTTGGGGAGACTATCATTTGAAGCACAAGAGCAAGGAGTTCATCATCAACACACCATTTGTTACTTCTTGGAGAGTGGTGTCTCCTAGATTGGCTAGGTGTCACTTGGGAGCCTCCGACAAAGATTGTGGAGTTGAACCAAGGAGTTTGTAAGGGCAAGGAGATCGCCTACTTCGTGAAGATCTACCGCTAGTGAGGCAAGTCCTTCGTGGGCGATGGCCATGATGGGATAGACAAGGTTGCTTCTTCGTGGACCCTTCGTGGGTGGAACCCTCCGTGGACTCGCGCAACCGTTACCCTTCGTGGGTTGAAGTCTCCATCAACGTGGATGTACGATAGCACCACCTATCGCAACCACGACAAAAACATCCGTGTCTCCAATTGCGTTTGAATTCTCCAAACCCTTCCCTTTACATTCTTGCAAGTTGCATGATTTACTTTCCGCTGCTCATAGACTCTTTGCATGCTTGCTTGAATTGTGTTAAGATTGCTTGACTTGTGCTAAGATAGCTAAAATGTGCCAAAGACTAAAATTGGACAAAGGATAGATTTTTAATTGGTCAAGTAGTCTAATCACCCCCCTCTAGACATACTTTCGATCCTATAGTGGTACCATGTCTCAGCCAACAATTGTTCAAGTTTTATTATTATCCAGTTAAACTTGAATGCACTAAGCTGAGTCATAATAAAATAACATGATGTAACTATAATGCAAGATATCAACATAAGCATGGGGGTTCAACATAATCATCAAGCATATCAACAACAATAAATCATATGTCCGAAAGAGCATGGCATACTGACGAGCACGAATATCACAAGTATAACACTACGGATAGCATAACATGACCACTAGCATTGGGAATAAATACCATGTAAGCACATAACGGTAATACTACCATGCAAGCATTTAACCAACTAGATGAAAAGGGGACATGCATAACCACGTTACTTGGTAACAAACAATAGTCATGCACCGAAGAACATAACCAACACTAACATGTACTAATACCCAAGCATGTCACGCAAAGTCGTGTTAGCAAGAATACATGATAACCAAGTGCATATGAACATAGTATGAAGATAAACACAGATCCATAAGCATAAACGAAACACCGATAATAGTTATGATAGACCAATAGACAGTTATTAAATGGTCAACTAGAAAACCATGGCTACTGCATGGCTGTCATGCAAGTGGTTGTCGTGACTTGCCTGGGGAGGAAGAATACACCGGGGAGAAGTGCAGGAAGCTCGCGGAACGAATCACCGAAAAGTTTCTCACTCGAAGGGGCTGATTAGGGGCAAGGGAAAAATGGTCATTTTCATAGTGGGACCACCTACTGAAAATGATACTAAAACATAGAGCTCGACTAGACGAAGAAGTGGGCTTTGGAATCACCTCGAGCGGACTTACAGCTGCGGAGATATAAAGTGTGGAAGCTCAGGGACCTATCTATGAATATTTGTTCTCAAACAGGCCCGTGGGAGGAAACACAGAAAAACACCTTTAAGAAAATACGGCTTCTTCATAGGGTAAGCGCACTTTCAGACGCAGTAGAAATGAAATACGCTTTCGAACATGGAAAACGTATTCTGAACAGAGGCCACGGTGCTTTACGCTTTCACTTACCGAAAACATAAATGGTGGAAGTACGTTTCCACTTAAACACATGGCAGAGGCGGGTCCGGGCTCTGGGTCGATGACAGGCGGGTCCCACCTCTTTTTTTCTCCTCCCTCTCCTTCTTCCTCCTCCTTCCTGTGCTCGCTCGCGAGAGGAAATAGAGGCGCCGGCGCCGGTGCTCGTCCGGCCAGCTCCGGCCGTCTCCCGAGGTGCTCGATCCACCGATGGAATAAGGAGGCGACGCCACATCCACCTGCACACTATGCAGTCGCCGGAGACGACTGGGCGAGATGGCAACTATGGCGGACAACGGCGTTGGCCGAGAGTGGGAACGGGGCTGCAGGGCTTCGGCGGTCGAGGGGAGGAGCTGGGATGGTCCGCCGGAGTTTGAGGGATGTCGTGGTGGTGGCTATGAGGAGAGGGAAGGCTTGGCTCGAGAAAATTTAGGTAGAGGAGGGTGGCAGCCATGGTTGCAGAGGGAGGACAGGAAGGCTCCTCGAGCTCGATCTGGTGGTCGGTGCGGCTAGAGGGAGAGTGGGGAGGAACTTGGAGTGCTCGCAATGGCTCTGGGAGGGCCATTTATAGGCGGCGGGGGGGGGGGGGGGGGGCGAGGTGCCATGCCGGTTGCCGCCGCTCGGGTCCGGCCAATGCTCTGGCAAGGCTCAGCGAGCACGGGATGGCGTGGGAACGCGAGGAAGCAGTGCTGCAGCGATCACGGAGCAGAGGAGGCCAAGGGGGCACGGGGAGGAAGCAGACAGAGTGGGAAAACGACGACCGGCTACATTGCGTCTGCGGGTGCGGCGCGGCGAGCGCCGATAAGGAAGCGGACGGAGGGGGAGAGGGGTCCAAGGAGACGGAGGCGGCACGGGGGAGCTTTTGGACAGGGTCACGCGCGCGAAGACAATGAGAGGAGGAGGGGCCAGAGCTAGAAGACGTCCTCGACGCGGCCAACGGCAACAGAGCGCGCGGATGGCATGCCAAAGCCCGTGATCGACGTGTGCACTGGTGCACACAGTGCACGGGGGTCGGCCAAAACGTGTCTAGGGTGAAGTCCCTCCAAGGTAGATTATAACTGAGGTGACAGCTCGGTGAAAGACACTATGGTTAGATGGGAAATTATCTCTGAAGTTTGTTGTAGCAATCTTGACAACTCTGATGTGATCAACTTAGTGAGGTTAAGTGAAAAACTTGATGTCAGGGAGGTTTAGGATAGGAAGGACTATAGTCTTGTTAATTTTGGAGGGATTTGGACCAATTTTTAATATAGTTGCTTTAGAACCACATAATTTGGTCCAGGAACAAAAATAGGAAGAAGCACTCACTAGGAGTGATGGATTGAGCTGGAAATGAACATGGCAGGATGATTTGGGCATATGAGAGTGCCATAAAACTTTCATGCCATTTGGCTAAGACAAAATGGTACTTTCTTCATACAACACCTCTCTGGACAGAATCTTGGGAAAAATCCCGAGGGAAAATGGATAGATGAAATGAGCCCAAAACTTATGGAGATTGGTTATATGGGTTGGAGAAGGTCCTGGAAAATTTTCAGCAATATGGAGCAAGATAAAATATACTTGCTTCACTAACTAAAAATATGACTAGAAACAAATAATTGAAGGTGAGCTCACATGGATGCATTGCATGAGCTCTATTATTGAGGAGAGCTATGATTTGATAACATGAAGGAGTGTGCAAAATTTCAACTCATTTGGGTTAACCTAGCTACTACTTCCTTCACAATTGCTTCTGTTCATCAAAAACTTTGAAAAATTGCTGATGAAGATTCACTAGGAAAATGGAGTTGAATTTTTACAGGAGGCAATGATATGGACATGCAAAGGTGTGCAAAAAGTTTGCGGTCAATCAAGCAAATATAAATAGCACTTGCTTCACAAAGTGCCATTTAGGGCAGAATAGGAAAGGCATTAATTGAGCATGATCTTGGATCATGTCAATGAAGGATCTCGACATATTTTAGCAAGATAGGACGCAAAAAAATTATGAGAATTATTTGGGAATTTTAGGAGTGACAGAAATATAAGTTGCTTCACAACCTAGGGCAAATTGTGTTATTCCTCACTACAAAAAAATACACTTCCGTGATGATACGTGTTTGTCACAGTAGGTCGCGTTTTTTGTCATGCATGTACATCCATGACAAATTTATGACCGAATCAAGAAAGTCATACCTGTGCTGTCGTAGAAGTGTTCCATGACATTACCAAAATTATCATCACGGAAGTGTCCAGTTCCATGATGATAAATCGCGCGTCACAGAAGTGCTTTCGTCAAGGGTGACCGACATGTGGCATCCACGGCAACGGAATGCCGTTAAGCTATCGGGTCGGCTTTTGGATCCGATAACCCGTTAATAGCCCCGACCAATGGGGATTTTCCACGTGTAAAATCATCATTGGCTAGAGGAAACACGTGTCGGCTCATCGTTGGGACAGATGTCATCCACTCATTGGACAGGAGGCGCCTATGATAGGTCGACACGTGGCACGGCCCAACAGTGGCCCATTCGTGTGAAAAAGGCCGGCCAGTAAAAATTAGCAGGCCGGCCCATATAAGGCCTACTTGTGTCAGGTCCATTTAAGCCCATGGCCCAGACGAGATGTGCCAATTCGGCCCGTTAAAGATTTGACACCATTGCAGCCCATCGTCAGTTCGAGCCCATTAACAGCCCGCTATATATTTGGGCTCAATATCGGACCGATGAGATTTCGGCCAGTTAACGACCCATTTAATGGATGTGCCAATTTTCAGGATGTACATCTTTTGGCCTTTTAGCGACCCATTTAAATGTTGGGCTAATTTCCGTCCCGGTGTGTCTTTCAGCCTGTTGACGGCCCATAAATCTGATGGGCCATTTGTAGTCGGACCTGAGTTTCAGCCTTTTAGCGGCCCATTTAAGTGTTGGGCCAATTTCTGGTGCGGTGTCACTTTCAGCCTGTTGACGGCCCGTAAATCAGTTGGGCCAATTGTAGTCGGACCTGAGTTTTGGCCTTTTAGCGACCCATTTAAGTGTTGGGCCAATTCCCGGCCCTGTGTGCCTTTCGGCCTGTTAACGGACCATAAATGAGTTGGGCCATTTGTAGTCGAACCTTAGTTTTGGCCTCTTAATGGCCCATGCCCTTCATGGTCCAATACCAGCCCGGTTTCTCTTTTGGCCTGCTAAAGGCCCACAACACAGTTGGGCCGTTTACAATAAGACCTGACTTTCGGCCTCTTAGCGGCCCATGCTCTTCATGGTCCAATACAAGCCCGTTGCCTCTTTCGGCCTGCTAAAGGCCTACAGTATATTTGGGCCATATGTAGCCCAAACATAGTAACGGCCTGTGAAATAAATTGGGGCCACCTGTTTCCCGCTTCGATGTCGGCCTGTTAACGACCCAGGAGGTAAGAGGGCCGACCATTAACTTTCGGCCTAGTAACGGCCCATTAACTTAACGGGCCCACTAAAGTTCGTTCATGTCTTTAGGCCAAATTAGATAATTTGAGCCCATTACGACGAGCAAAGGTATGACATACAGGGAATAACGTTGCACATCCAGAATATATTACAGGAAATTACATCCACTGGGAAATCAAAGATTGATGCCAGTGCAAATAAATGAGCAGAACCTAACCATCTACAACGTCACAATCTGCAATCTCAGCACAGATGACGCCCATAAGCATGTGGGCAAGTTCTTGCTGCTTTGCCACACTGTCTCTAAAAACATTGATCAGTTGTTGTGTCACACGACTCTGCACCTCTGATTCATCCACCATTTCCATCATTGCTTCAGCCATTAATTGGTTCACAAACATACATTTATTCCGTTGCATTCGAGACAGAGGATACTAAACCGATTCAGATGGCGATTTTGGCAAGCTTGTATTATTGATAGTGGAGAGTGTCTTGACCACTGCATCATAACATAAATTAGGATGGGAACCAAATGGATTAATCATGAGTTATTGCCATATTACCTGGCCTAGATTTACTGGAAAGAAACAATGGGGTTGCCTTGCTGTTTTCAGACTTTGTCTTCTTATCTTCAGTAGCCTGCACAAAATTAACACAATGAACGTTTGGACAACTATCCTACACCAAATTAACACAATATGGCACAGCTATCATCAGCCAGATAAGGTAATACGAAAGCAACATTGACACAATGAATGAATGGGCAACCAGAGAAGCACTACAATTCAGTAATGTGCGTGATATGAGATAGCACATTCATGCAGCTCAGTACGCAAAACTACCAGGCAGTTTTCCTTACAAAAATCAACATTGGCGCCTTTAACATTTTGCTACAACTAATTTTAGATCAGATAAAGGTTAGATTCACGACGATTAACAAAATACATGCTGATGTAAAAATATAGTGATATACAACAGGTACTTACATCAGCACTGGAGCAAGATATTTTCGTCGAATACGATCCCAATGGAGGAAGTCTTGTATCGTTTAAAATTATTTTCTAAAAGAGAGATGGGTAAGAAACATAAAGAAAATATGATCAGAATGCTATAAAATTTCATGATGCGAGGATACGCACACGCTTCTTAGAATGGAGTTGACATTCTTTTGTTGGACTGGAGCGGACTAGTTCTTTGGCCACTGGAATCTGCTTATTATCAGTGGTAGTTGGGTTTCTCTGTGCTGGAGCAGTATCTATGAAAAATGGAGTTGGTTTATTATCTCCTGGCGTTTGGATCTTTTGCAAAGACCTGGTTTGTAACCCTTCAGATTCTAACATAGCCGTCTTCCCCTTGGATGCCTTATATAGAAGAATGGTGATTCAGTTATAAAACATGCTACAACAGAGATTGAATAGGTACTGAAGAATAGAAAGGCATGACATATTGACATGTATTCACTCCATCCGGAAATAAATGGATGGGTCTATGCGTATTTCAGTTCTAGATACATCTAGTTTTATCCATTTCTGCGACATTTAATCCGGAGAGAGGGAGTATGATGTAAGAGCTAGGGATACGATAGGACAACACAGTAAAAAAACACTGAAAAACCCACTGCAGAACCAAAGTATTCAAACCCACTGATATGAGATAGTACACTCATGCAGCTCAGCATGCAAAACTACCAGGCAGTTTTCCTTGCAAAAATCAACAAAATACATGCTGATGTAAAAATATAGTGATATACAATAGGTACTTACATCTACATTGGAGCATAGAGAATTCCTGCAAGAATCTTTCCTCATAAACGATACCATTGCAGAAAATCTTCTATCTGTTAAGCTTATTTTCTAAAAGAGAGATGGGTAAGAAACATGTAGAAAATATGATCAGCATGCTATAAAATTTCATGATGCAAGGATACGCACCCGCTTCTTAGAATTGAGTTGACATATTTTTGCTGGACTGGAGCGAACTAGTTCTTTGGCCACTGGAATCTGCTTATTATCAATAGGAGTTGGGTTTCTCTGTGCTGGAGTAGTATCTATAAAAACTGGAGTTGGTTTATTATCTCCTGGCGTTTGGATCTTTTGCAAAGGCCTTGTTTGTAACCCTTCAAATTCTAACATAGTCGTCTTCCCCTTGAATGCCTTGTATAGAAGAATGGTGCTTTAATTATAAAACATGCGGCAGCAGAGAGATGGAATAGGTACTGAAGAATAGAAAGGCATGACATATTGACATGTATTCCCTCCATCCGGAAAAAATGGATGGGTCTAGGCGTATTTCAGTTCTAGATACATCCTTTTTTTATCCATTTCCGCAACATGTAATCTGGACGGAGGGGGTATGGTGTAAGAGCTAGGGATACGACAGGACAACACAGCAAAAAAACACTAGTTGAATGTAAAACTGTATGCTAGCGGAATACGTACAGAAATAACTAAGGCAACATACACGTGTATGATTGGGAAAATAAGATGGCATTGCAACAGAGCACTAGAACATCACTTCAATGTAAAAAACATGGTATGCTAGACAGATGAAGTACATACTGATGAATAACAATGCATAAGATATTCAGAAGCATGATGTCCAAATTAAGCAGATGGCATTGCGATAGAGTAGAATGACAGTACTCGAATTTGAAAACATGTTATCATGAATGGAATAGGTACTGAAAAACAGGAAGGCATGACATATTTACATGCATGATCAGCATGCTAAGCACATGGCATTGCAACAGAGTAGATACACTCCAGGACATTATATGCATGTTGTACCCATTTCACAGGCCAAGTTAGAGCAAGGACCTTGTGGGGTGAAGAGGATTCATCATCTTTCTGCAAGTCTTCTGAAGAACTTCCTTTACATGTTCCATCATATTGGGTATCATTGACATCAAGTTTATTGGCCTTTACATTGCTCCGTGAGGTTCTTGTGGATATATCAGTGTGTGCAATTATATCTGACATGCATGGAAGACAACTAGTAGTTAGATTTATGTAATGAGTGCCTGTAGGAGATGACATAAATAGTAGGACTGGGGTTAACTAGCAGCAACAGTTCTCATAAACTAAAGGGAGAACACATATGAAAGCTACAGAATATGTATCGTTTGTACTCAAGATTAACTAGATGGCACACAAAAGTATTAAAGAACAACATAGGAAATACTAGAAGTGGTGTAATACTATAATCACTAGCCCGTGGGATAGCATTGGCTGATGGATGATAACTATGGAACAGTGTTACCCAAAGAACAAGTATCTTAGCTGAACTATGGAACAACGTTAACTCCTGAACAAGACCCGTAAGAGATCAGCATGAATATACAGTGAAATGTGATGATCTATTTTCCATGCTTAGATGAATAACAAAGCCATAAACGTTGCACACAAGTAAGATGAGGGTACAACCTATCTGGCTGCCATCCATAGGAGTGAGCATCATGTGCTGACTTGTCGATGGCCCTGTAGTTGTTGTGGCTGTGCATGTCGGGCACGCGCATTCGATGCACGGAACTGTTGAGTGGGGACTATAGCTCCCTTCTGGTGTATGATTCCCTTGTTGGAGCTGCTGCGGTGAGTCGGAAGATGTAGATAACACATAATGTTAAGAACGACATATCTCTTTGATCTGAAGAAATACACTAAGAGATCAATAGCAAGGTACGAGAGTGGTCACACGTCTGTTGACTGAAGACTAAATTGGGGTCACACGATTTTATTTTATTTTGGTACTGTCCGATCTACGCCGGATGGCTGGCCGTCTTGTGCCTCCCGGCTGACACTGTTTGGAATCTTCCCCGAAGAGCCAGCGACCAACGGCAGAGCAGCCTGCCTCCACCGTCCGTGGCCCCGGCCAAAACCCCGCTCCCCGCCCCACCGCACTGCCGTGGTTGCGCCGCCCCCGGGCCAATCCACAAAGACTCCCCGTCATCCAGATCCGGCGGTGGCAGTACCTTCAACCCACGCAACTCTAAAAGATAGCCATCTAAGCGCTACTTCCGCGGCGAACTTGCGACCCCGCACCCTTACATTAGACACCAGCCAACCGGCAGCCTAGGATCTCCGCCGCCTCGAGGGGTGCTGCTTCCCATTGCAAATCAATTGGCCCAGAATAAAAATTCAGACAACTGACGGCTAAATAAAGTGATTTGAGATGAGGGTGCGACCTATCTGGCGGCATGGTGAAGTAGGCAGGTCCAGCTGCCGAGTCGGTGAGGCCGGCGCGGTTGCGGTGGCGACCGGCGGCAGGGAAAGAGCGATGTCACGACGGTCGACGGCTACACTGAAGCAGCGCCAGGACTCTGGACGGATCGGAAGTTGGAGCCGCTCCGGCGCCGTGAACAAGAGCGGGGGTGAATCGGCTCCGGTACGGTTCACGCGGCCGTCGCCGAGGCAGCACCAGCAGCACAGAGTAAGAGGCACACAGCCTAGTGCACAACAGCAAATGGACAGTGTCTCCGGCATTAGGGAGGAGGGCGGCTGTGAAATTGGTGCAGTGGGGGGCGCCATGGAGGTGGGGCTGAGGTTTCACGGCTCGGGAGTAGGGAGCTTCCCGGGGAGAAGGTGATTTGGCGCCCACGAGGTATGAATGGGGGCGGGCGGGGGAAATTTGGAGGGGAGTGGAACCATGTCTTATGGACGCATTTGTTTGAAATGTGAGGGGGAGTTATAGTTCTACCCTTGCCTATAGGCTTCTCGGCTTGGGTCTGTGTACTGAGGGTCGGGGATAGTAGAGTAACTTGGCTTCTCTGGGCGGGAGAGATTTCGGGCGAGGAGGGCGTGTTTTGAACTATAGTGTGCGCAAGCGATTTCGGGCGAGGAGAGCGTGTTTTGAAATAGTGGGCGCGAGCTATTTCGGGCGAGGAGAGCGTGTTTTGCCGACCATGGTTTATGAATTATTCGGCACATGTCATTTCGGCCGAGGAGAAGGCGCGCTTGGATGAAGTTACGAACCTACCCTTGATGTACAACGGGCCAATTGATGCATGTCCCACATAGGACGGTAATTTCACGTCTCCCATTTATTTGCTCGGGCGAATTCCACCGAGCATAGAGGAGGTTTAACGGTTTGTTCAAATTTTGGGAGAACGAGCATCCACGTCTACCTTACCAAGTTGATTCGGATGAAATTTTGAAATATTAGCTTGCCACTTCTTTTTTAAATGGAGAGATGATGCTCGGGAGTAATGTGTTTTTACATGCTCGTTGCTAGCGATTTACTATATGACAAATAGTTGACCCACTCAAAAACGCGAATCAAACCCAAAATGAAATATCTCAATTCAATGAAATAGCTCGTTCAGTAGGTCAAAATAATGAACTAAATCCAAAATTGAACACCTCAATCGAGTAGCATGTTGTACAGTATTATAGTAATCCATGAACATGTTGAAAGTCAAATTAATGAACTTGTTTGATATACGCACATATCCGTTCATGTGTGGATTGTAGACAACATGTTCTCCAATTTAAATATTTGAATGCAAGTTTATATCGAAACATGGTTTATATCAGTCTTTGATGCATAAAACACGACCTCCCCCTCTCCTGGACTCCTGCTCTCTCTCTCTCTCTCTCGCCGACAATCTTCAATTCTGTCGCACGCATCCGACACAAAAACCTTGTTCGTACCTCTCCCTTTCTCTCCATCTCTCTCTCTCTCTCTCTCTGTGTGTGTGTGGGGGGGTCTTTCTAGTTCGCATGCATATATACACCATCTATAGGTCTCTCTCGCACACTATGTATGATACTCTAGCTAGTCCAAGCTAGATATCTTGGGTGCACTCATCGTACGCACACAGATTCCTTGGCTCTTTGCCTGTAACTCTCTCACGCACCACTATGTCGTCTCGAAGCTCTTCCCCCCTCTCTCAAACTCTCCATCCACCTGGGTCACACATACGCATGCATATCTCACTCGCACTCGATAGGCCCATCTAAAACTCTATCTCTCCCCCTCGTTCTCTCTCCATCTCACACGCGCACACACACAATCTCATGCCCAGCTAGCCAAGTATGATGGTCTCTCACTCAATTGTAGGCACACGCAGTCCCCCCTATATGTATATGACTAGCTAATCTTAGTCTCCATCACAAACATGTGCATGGTCTATCTCGATTTCTCTCGGGGCATCTTTCTATCGCGCACGCACTCCCTCGATCTCCCACCCATATAGTCCCCTCACGATCTCGACGGGATCTCTCTATCACAAACACACCCTCTCTCCCTCCCCATGCGTCCATGCCATCCATGTGTCCCTCTCGTCCTTTGTTCCTTGTTGGACACACCTCTATTGGACATGTGCTACAGGGGTGTCTCTCTCTGTTGCAAACAATCACACACTAGCTATCTTCGTGTATCTCCTCCCCTTGCTTTTCCATCTCGGAGATGCATGCGTGATATGTTCGCATAAGAAACGAAAAAACACACTCTCTCTCTAATTTATCGTTTGTTGTCACTTTCTCTTTCACACACATACTCTTTTTGCACACTTACTCATTCTCCTTCACACGCACTTGATCTGTCTTGACTGAGTCACTCTCCTCGGTCCATAGCATATAGATTTATTGAAAAGTCAAACATCACAAAGTTTGACCATGTACGTGGAGAAAAAGAATTACATCTAGTACGGCAAACATATACCATTAGATTCACCATGAGATGTAGTTTCGTATGATGTATCTTTGGTATTGTAGATATAAATGACATTTGCGTAAACCTGATCAAAGTTTCCAAAGTTTGACTTCTAAAAAATTTACACGCACTGCATTATCGAGCGGATGGAATATCTCTTTCCCCCTCTCAGCTATCTGACGCACCACTCAGCCTTATCGGGGCTCCTCAATCTCTCTCAAACTTTATTGGTCAGTTTGGTTTGTGACCCGACCCTCATGCCTTGATGGCCGGTACTGCCTGGTGTGGACGTGAGATGTAAAATATTTCTGCCTGGCCAGGCTTGTGTGGTGCTGAAGCATTTGGTTCATGCCTGGGCCAGGCAAAGCATCAACATCCCATCAATCAATCCATGCATCAACTATTTAATGCTAATATCTATCCATGTTGCTATTAGCCTCGTGGCCACACGACCAGGCGTTTGAAATCGGTCGCCTGGGCCAGGCTACTTGCAGTGTCTAGAGTTCAGCCATGCTAATTAAAGTGCAAGGAAACCCAGGCTAGGCGGGCTTTCTTTTTCACAGGGTAGCAACCAAACAAGCATGCATGAAATCCAGCCACAACCCCAGGCCAGGCAAAAGATGCTCAGGACGCAAGCCAAACTGGCCTTATATCTCCCTGGTTCACACATACACATGTCTCGCTCGCGCTATACATATAGACCCATCCAACACTCTCCGCCCTTGTTCTCTCTCCATGTGACACGCACCCCCCTAAGTACCATAATCCCTCAATCCATCATAGGCGCAAGCACTCCCCCCTCCTAAGTATGATTATCTCTTACTAGCCAACATGAACACACGTATTGTCTCCTTCCATCCATACGTCTATCTCGATATCTCTCGGGGCATCTTCTATCGCGCACACACCTTGTCACTTGATCTCCCACCCATGTAGTCCCATCACGATCTCCAGGGGATCTCTCTATGTCAAACATACACTCTCTCCTCCCCATGTCTGCATTTTCTCCGTACGTCTCTCTCGACTTCTCTCCCTTGTTTGTCAGACCCCTCTTGGCCACGTGCTAGGGGTCATGCTCTCTCGGTTCCAAACAACCACACACTATCTCCTCACCTTGCCTCCGTTGTCAAAGATGCATGTGTAATATGTTTGCATAAGACACGCACGCTTTTTCTCTACTTTTATCGTGTGTTGTCCATGTCTCTTTCACACACGCACACACACTTTTTTCACTCTCTCTCTCTCTCTCTTGTTAGGGACTCTTTCACGTCCATAAGAATATGGATGTTTTGAAAAGTCAAACCTCAAAAACGTTTGACCAGGTATATGTGGAGAAAAACATTTACATCTGGAACGATCATTTGGTATTGTAGATATAAGTAATTTCTTTATAAACTTGGTCAAAGTTTCAAAAGTTTGACTTAAAAAATGTTGGAACTACATTATCGAATGGAGGGAGTAGCTCTTTCTCTCTCTCTCTGCTATCTCTCACGGGCCTCCCCTCTCACTCGAACTCTCTATATCGACGGATTATACGCTCACTGTGTCAGCGTATAGCTCCGTATATTGTTTAGTTGACCGGTCAACCAATCCACATGCTGCCTTGGTAGCTCGTGTTCTGTATCTTCGTGTGCTGGCCCATGTGGCAGTGGGTGAAAATAAGTAAACTAGAGGCCCATCTAACACGCAGTGAAGTAAACAAAGTTGAAACCCCTCGGGGTAGCACCCCGCACGCTAGTAAATTGAGGGCGCTTTGAGGACAAACTTCTTATGCGCGAAGGACACACTCGCGCACAATTCACCACTGCACGGCGACATGCACAGAAGGACGCACTCGCGCACACCCAGCACACAAAACACACCAGCACACGTGTACACCGGCGTCGCCGCCGGTTGAGATGGACGGCGAGGCAGCCAACAAGCGGAGGCGGCTCGAGCCAAAACCGCATCCGGCGAGCCTGGACTTCATCAGCAGCCTCCCCGACAACACGCTGCTCGTCATCATCGGCCTCCTCCCCACCAAATCTGCTGTGCGGACCGCCTTGCTCTCCCGGCGGTGGTGCCCCCTCTGGCGCTGCGTCCCCCTCAACCTCACCGTCGATAGCTGCCTCTGCGACGGGGATTGCAAACGCATGGCCGCAGTCTCCAAGGTCCTTTCATCGCACCCTGGGCCAGCCAAACGCCTTGACATCCGCATGTTCAGTACCAACTGCAAGGTCCAACCCAAGTTTGACGAGTGGTTCTTATCCCCCGCCCTAGATCAGCTTGAGGAGCTCAGCTTTGAAGCTAGACGATGTCGCTCTCTGCCGCCGTCCGCGCTCCGCCTCATGCCAATGCTGCGCTGCGCCAGCTTCAGCTCCTGCTATCTTCCCTAGATTAATGCCACACCTGCTCTTCTTCTCCCTCAACTCAAGCAGCTCGACCTCTTTGACGTTGTCATCTCGAAGAAGGCTACGGAGCACCTGCTCCGCAGCTGTACTGTGCTCGAGTACCTTCGTCTTGAGCTTTGATTCTTGGGATGCATTGCCATAAGCTGTCAATTCACAGTGCAATATCTTGCACCAATACCGTACTGAGGACGATTGGATGGCTTATGCTGGAAGCCGTTGAGGGTATCTTGCTGAGGAAGACCGGATATCATGCTTCAGAAGTTTCCCCCTTAAAGACTTGCTAGGGAAAACTCGGTACCTTATGCACAGGGGTGTTGCAACTCTCCCCCTCTAAAAGAACATCTCGTCCTGATAAATAAGAGGTTGAAGGGAAAAGATCGGGGTATTCAGCATGGAGGTTATCCTCGTGTTCCCAAGTGGCTTCATCTTTATTATGATTCGACCATTGCACCTTGAGGAACTTGGTAACCTTCTAGCGGATTCGACGTTCAGCTTCTTCAAGAATGCAGATCAGATGCTCTTTGTATGTGAGATCATCTTGAACTTCAATCAATTCTGGATCCACTTCACGTTTCGGATCCTTGAAGCAACGAGGAAGTTGTGACACGTGGAAGACATCATGGACGTGAGAGAATTTAGGCGGCAACTCCAATTGATAAGCCACCAGTCCACGACGGGCGACGGTGCGGAAGGGTCCAATGTAGCATGGAGCTAGCTTGCCCTTGACTCCGAATCAATGGGTGCCTCTCAAAGGAGTGACATGCAGATAGACTTGTTCACCAGGTTGATAAGTTGAACCCAGTGTTTATGATCATAAGTGCTCTTCTGATGGGACTGGGCCGCCTTGAGATTATCCTGGACAATGCGAACCTGCTCTTCAGCTTGTTGAATAATGTCTGAATCAATGAGCATCTGTTCCCCTATTTCTGTCCAATTCAGAGGGGTTCGACACTTACGTCCATATAGAACTTTGAAGGGTGCCATCTTCAAGGTGGCTTGATAGGCGTTGTTATAAGATAACTCCGCATAAGGGAGAGATTCTTCCCACTTCTTGCCAAAAGAAATAACACAAGCCCGAAGCATGTCTTCAAGAATTTGATTGACTCGCTCAACTTGGCCTTGGGATTGGGGATGATAAGTAGTGCTCCAGGTAATATGAGTTCCCATTGCCTCTTGGAAACTATCCCAGAACTTTGTGGTGAATAAACTGCCATGGTCTGAACTGATCTCCTTCGGAATGCCATGGAGTGACACAATTCTAGAGATATACAAGTTTGCTAAATGACTAGAAGTGATAGTCTCCTTGACTGGCAGAAAGTGAGCAACTTTTGAGAACTGGTCGATGACGACAAAGATAGCATCATTGCCTTTCTGAGACTTGGGAAGGCCTATGACGAAGTCCATTTGGATCTTATCTCACATCCATTCAGAAATCAGAAGCGGTTGGAGAAGTCCAGCCGGTTTCTGATGTTCTACTTTGACGCGGCGGCAAACGTCCCACTCTTCGGTATATCGAGCAATGTCTTGCTTCATCTTAGACCACCAGTACTTCTGACGAATGTCTAGATACATCTTGGTACTTCCTGTATGATTAGAGAGAGGGGTGTCATGTGCTTCTTTCATCACCTTCTCTGTCATAAGCTTGAAACGGGGTACTACAGTGCGATCTCTGAAGTACAAGGTTCCATCTTCACCAAGTGAGAAAACTCTGAATTTCTCTAAGGCAAGATCCTTTTTCATCATATCAACATGAGCATCTTTGGATTGCACAGACTTAATGGCCTTCAGAAGAGTTGGTTCCAGGACAAGGTCATTCATAGAACCCTGTGGAACTAGTTGAAGGTTCAGCTTGCAAAGTTCTTCATAAAGGCGGGGTTGAGCTTTATGAACCATGTTGTTGTTGCAATAAGACTTGCGGCTCAGGGCATCGGCCATTACATTAGCCTTGCCAGGGGTATAGGATATACTGTAGTTGTAGTCAGCAATAGCTTCCATCCATCACTGCTGATGAAGGTTCAGATCTAGCTGAGTAAACAAGTACTTCAAACTCTGATGATCGGTGAAGATCTCGCAACGATTACCGAGAAGGTACTGTCGCCATAGCTTTAGTGTATAGATAAACGCATCGAGCTCGAGGTCATGAACTGGGTCGTTCTCTTCGTGAGGACGCACTTGACGGGAGGCATAAGCAATCACCCTGCGCTCTTGCATTAGGAACAACCTAATGCTTGACGTGAAGCGTCGCAATAGGTGACAAAGTCCTTGCGAGAATCAGGGGGAGCAAGCACTGGGGCAGATGTCAGCTTGTCCTCGAGAGCGTGGAAACTTTCCTGACATTTGTCTATCCATTCGAACTTAACACCCTTGTGAAGTGGATTAGTCAGGGCTTGGCGATCTTGGAGAAGTTCTCGACGAAGCGGGGGCAATAGCTGGCGAGTATAAGAAAACTTCTGACTAGTTGACAGTCTTCGGAGGGTTCTAGTCAAGAATAGCCTGAACTCGCTTTGGATTGACGGAAATACCATCCTTGGAGATGACATGCCCAAGGTAGGTTACTTCGGGAAGCCAAAATTCGCATTTGGAATAATTGGCATAAAGTTGATGCTCTCAAAGCATTTCTAGAACAAGATAAAGATGTTCAACATGTTCTTCTTTGTTCTTGGAATAAACAAGGATATAATCCTAATAAACCACGACGAACTTGTCGAGGTATTCCATGAATATATAGTTCATTAGACAAGAGAATGTAGCTGGAGCATTGGTTAAACTGAATGACATGATGGTGTACTCATATGAACCATATCGAGTAACGAAGGCGGTCTTGGGAATATCCTCTTCACGAACACAGATCTGGTGGTAACCCAACCTCAAGTTGAGTTTAGATGATACTGATGATCTAGCAAGCTGATCATACAGATCATTGATCTGAGGAAGGGGATATTTGTTCTGAGTTGTAGCTTGGTTGATAGGACGATAAACTTGGACCAAACGATTTGTCCGATCCTTCTTCTTGACGAAGAGAGAAGGTGCTCCCCAAGCAGAGAAACTTTGACGAATGAAACCACTACGAAGAGATTTATTGATTTACTCCTTAAGATCAAGGAGTTCATGATGTGTCATCTTGTAGGGTCGTTTGGCGATAGGAACAGTGCTGGTTTCAAGTGGATGACGAACTCGACAACTCGAGCAAGGGGTATTCCTGGGAATTCTTCTGGAAAGACATCTTGGAAGTTGAGAATGACTTGAATATTTTCAATTCCCTCAAGAAGTGTTGGGTTCAACACATTTAGTAAATAAAGTCTGGATTCAACATTTTGAACAAGATGAGCATGGTAGCTTACTATCGTTCAATGGATGTAGGAGGTGCACAACTTTGGTGGCCCAAACGATAGAAGCCGTATGTGATTTCAACCATTCCATTCTCAAAATGAGATCAATATTGGAAGATTCCAATATAATAGGGGAAACAAGGAATTCCAACCCTTCAATCTCAACAGGAATGTCGCGACCAATCATGGTAGTTTGACATTGGCCTGCAGGGGTGCTTACCACTATCGAAGTGTTCATGGGCTCGCATCGATTGTCGTGTGCATATGTAAATTTTTCTGACATGAATGAATGCGGTGCTCTGGAATCGAATAAAACAGAAGCCGGTACTGAATTAACGTGAAGAGTACCCATCAGAGTAGCAGGCTGGTCTTGATCTTCATTCAAATCAACGTGGTTAGCCTGACCACGACCATAAGGTCTGGCATTCTTGTTGTGGGGCTGGTTGTTTCCACGGGCATTAGAAGGTAGAGCCAGCCGATTCTTATTCCGATTGCACTCTCTGGCAAGGTGACCTGGACGACCACATTTGAAGCACAAAACCATCATTGGGATTGGGAGCAGGAGCTCGGGGTGGTGCAGTCCGAAGAGGATGCCTAAGTGGTGGAGGAGGCAGACGTGGAGCAGCATAGGACTATCTTGTTGCAGGTGTAGTTGGACGATACATGCTGTGAGGGATCCAAATCCGACGCTTCTATGAGGCCGGGCCCGAAGATGAGCCAGCGTCATGGTTGCGCCTAAGGGATCCTTGATGTTCTTGCAGACCAGTCTCGACCTGAATGGCCTTCTTCACCAAGGTGGCGAAGTCGGCAAAGTCATGAACGAGGAGTGCTAGCTTGATATTAGTGTGAAGTCCGTCGCAGAACATTTCCTGCCTACGAGCATCAATAGAAATGTCTTCTTCAACATAGCGGGACAAGTCCAGGGATTCCTGTTGATAAGCATTAACTGTCTTGTTGCCTTGGGTGAGGTTGCGAAACTCGTGCTTCTTCCTGTCCATGATTCCCTAAGGAATGAAGCGGGCACGAAAGGCAGCTTGGAAATCCAGCCAAGAGATGACAGTTCCAGCAGGTAGTGAACGCCTGTGGCTGTCCCAGCATTGAGCAGCGGGGCCCCTTAGATACTATGGCGCGAAGGTGACATAGTTAGCATGGGCTACATCAGTAGACTCTAACTCGAAAGTGATGTCATGGAGCCAGTCATGAGCATCAAGGGGCTGAGTTGAGCTACTGTAGATGATAGGGTTGATGCGCGCAAAGTCTTGTAGAGTTACTGGGGCTGGCTGCTGATTCATATTTTGGCGAGGAAACTGAGCCATCATTCCTTCCATGAAGTGGAAATTCAGCTCAAACTGTTGTATCATTCCGACCAAGAATTCAGGCGGTGGTGGATCATTGGCACCAAGGCCACGACCAGCGGGTCTAACCATCATGCTAACATGTAACAGGGGTAGTTGAGCATTGAGCTTTTGTAAAGACAAAGGATCATTCATGATGAAGTATGCATAATGAAAGAGGTACGTTGGATACCACATAGTAGTCAACACGATAGTGTATGTACTATTCAAAATACATTTCGACAAAATAATTGCAGACAATCCAACTCTTGGGTGAATGCGATTACAAGATCCTAATGTTAGAGTTAGTAAATCATTTAACCCGAATCAAAGAGAGATCAGAGTCCTGGAGTAAAGATCAAGGAGTAAAAGAACCTAACACCACCCGATGGTGACGTGGGCCCGTAAGCTGCACAACCATGTTAGTAAAAGTTTTGTAATGAATAGACTCAACTTCGACCAAGGAGTTGGAAAGGGGGCTACCTACACGCAGTCGGCTCTGATACCAACTTGTGATGCCCTTGATTCAATCATACACTAATCATACACGCAAATGTGTATGATCAAGTTCAGGGACTCCCGGGAAGATATCACAAAACAACTCTAGACACAAATTAAAATAATACAAGCTTCGTATTACAAGCCAGGGGCCTCGAGGGCTCGAATACAGAAGCTCGAATACACAACAGCCAGTGGAAGCCACAATATCGGAGTACAGACATAAGTTAAACAAGATCTGCCTTAAGAAGGCTAGCACAAACATCAACGACCGAAAAGGCAAGGCCTTCTGCATAGGAGCCCCCTAAACTACTCCTTGTCGTCGGTGGTCTCCACGTAGTAGTAGGCTCCGTTGGGGTAGTAGTAGATGGCCGTAGTAGAATCTGGCTCCTAGGCTCCACCATCTGGTTGCAGCATCCCAGAAGAATGGAAAGAGGTGGGAAAAGGGGAGCAAAGCAACTGTGAGTACTCATCCAAAGTACTCGCAAGCAAGGATGTACACTACATATGCATCAGTTTCAAAGAAATGGGTAGTATTTGTGAACTAAACTACAGAATGCCGGAATAGAGGGAAAGCCAAGCCTATCGAAGACTAGCATCTTCTTGAAGTCACCATCTTGCAGCATTTAGAAGAGTACAGAATAGCATATTAAATTTCTCAAGTATGTTGTAACATTAGCGCCCAGAGATCCTTTCTCGACTCCTTGCGAGAAAGGAATCCCAGAGCTATCATATCCTTTACATGCCTCAGCATCCGGTTCTAGTTGTATCGATCGGGATACAACTCTGAGCGTCCGTTACCATGGAAACGACTATTTGAATAGACAAAACTTCCCTGTAGGGGTGCACCTACTTACCCAACACGCTCGATCAACTCCGGCCGGACACACCATTAGGTCATGACTGACCTCGGCGGATGAACACACCGCAGTCCTACCTAGGCTCAATAGAGAGGCTAGCACGCTGGTCTACATCCTAAGCGCGCACGGGTCTTGGGCCCATCGCCCTTTCCATTCATGAATGTTATGTACGCGACCGGTGAGTAGACCAAGCCCCCCTTATACAAGCGAGGCGTTCCAATCCAATGTAACGCCCCGAGACCATTGCGCCAGGTGTATTCTAGTTATTCGCCGTCTGTGCCATGTCTTTTTCTTGTGTGTTGCATCTTTCCATGTCATCATGTGCATTGCATCCTCATGTTTTCAAAACTTGCATCCGTTCGGGTTCCCCCAGTTCTCTCCGTTGTCCGTTCTGAGCCCAAACACACTCGCACGCGACACGTCCGAAACATTACTTTATAAGTGGCATAAAGATGTCCTCAGAATGGGTTGAAAGCTGGCATGCGGTGTTGTTATGTTGTCAGTGGGTCGCCTACCAAGTTTCATCGCATTCGGAGTTCGTTTGATGCCCCAACGGATAACTATAGCCACAATACAGTCGGTCAAATCGTCGGACATTTTCGGTCTCCGGAAACATGTGCCAGGATGCCCATCTTCTTCTCGTCTCATCCTACTAGTCCACTTGCTCAACCCATCATCACCAACCTGAACTTACCCTCGTGTCCGGAACCGTCCGATCGAGATCGGAGGGCTCCAAAACCACCCTAAACCTAACCCCTGCCTATTTAAGCAGCCTCCCCATTCCATTTTTGGAACCCTAGCCCCCTCCTCCTCGAAATCTGCACCCAGCCGGCACCCCACCACCACCTGTCATGCCCCCATCGGCCAGCCTCGTCCCCGGCGACACGTGCAGCCAACCAGGCGCTGCCACGTTGCGCCCAGCACCTCCACCAGCCTCGTGGCCCTCTCGTCCCGCAACAGGCCCGCCCCGGGCCACATCTGCGCCCGAAGGAAGCCCGCATTGCGCCGCCGAAGCTCGCGCCCGACCTAGGTGCCCCGCTCCGCTCCGCCAGCCGCGTGCCTCCCGCTCCTCGCCGGCGCTTCGCCGCATGCCGCCCGCGCCGCTCGCCTTCCCGCTGTCGGCCACCAGAGGGGCCGACCCCGTTCGGATCCGCCCCGACCTACTCCCTCGTCCTCGTGCGTGAGCTGCCTGCCACCCACCTCACCGGATCTCGCGTCGCCTCGCCGGAGATCGAGGTCACCATCTTCGCCGTTCCGCCGCCGTCCTCGCCCGTCTCTAGCCGGATCCGAGGATCCCGTGCCTAGATCCGCGCCTCTTCCGGCCAGTCCGCCACTCCTCGCCGGCCCTTGACCTTGCTGGAGTTGGCCCCACCGTGCCGACGTCACCACCCCTCGACCTCCTACATCGTACCTGGCGGGATCCTCCGCCCGCTCCGCATCGGCCACCTCATGTGGGCCCGCGGCCCAGCCCCATCACCGGCCTGCCTCCGCTGCACCGATCGGGCCTTCGCCCAGGGTGTGCAGCCCCGCCCTCTATATGCTCCTATTGGGCCAGCTGGCTTCGGCCCGACTCATGCTTTTTCCCACGGAACGATTTACTAATTATCCACAGAACACTGTTTTACAGAAAAGTCCCTAGACTTCATGCATTTAATAACTCCACAACCGCGCATCGGACAAAAATGTTTTATATATGAAAAATGCTTAGAATCTTGTCTACTTTCATAATATGCAACTTTCATCCATGTTTAAAATGATGTTTGCATATAATTTGCATATTTCCATGTTAAAACGATTTAATTCATAACTAAATAACTAGAGCTCCATTTTAAATAAACATTATATGTAAATGGGGTAGAAAAATGGGGCCGAGCCTTCCACCCTTTACCAAGTGTATAGATGCATTAATTAAATAAAAGATATTGTGATATCTCAACTTAAACACGTTCCAACATGGAACAAACTTCAGCTTCACCTGCAACTAACAACGCTATAAGAGGGGCTGAGCAAAGCGGTAAGTTAGCCAAACAACAGTTTTCTAGGAAAGGTGGGTTAGAGGCTTGACACGGCAATATGGGAGGCATGATATAACAAGTGGTAGGTAGCGTGACATAGCGATAGAACGAACAACTAGCAAGCAAAGATAGAAGTGATTTCGAGGGTATGGTCATCTTGCCCGAGATCCCGCAAGGAAGAAGAACGAGTCCATGAAGAAGACAAACAGACGCAGTCGAACGGGTCCTCACAACTCCAGAACGAAACCGAAGCTAACGAGAGAAGCAACCTGGAAAGAAGAAAACAACATAGTAAACAACCATCACATAAGCATGGCAAGATGCGCAAACAAGTATGATGCATGCCCGGTTTAATGAAACATGGCATGGCAAAGTGCACAAGCAAAACTACAAATTAAGTGGAGCTCAATATGCAACGAGTTGCATATTGACGAAATACCACATGACTTCTTTAGTTCTCTCACGTTTATGTACTCAACAATATTAAATGTTGGTTAGCTTGGCAAGGGGTGAAGCATAACAAAACTACCTATCTAGGCAAGTTTAACTGAGGCCGGAACAACAACCAAGGATTCTGGTAAATCCTCGTATGCAAATTTTAGAGTTGGTACTGTTCAGCCCTAAACCATATTTCAGAGTTGTTAAACAAGCAAAGTAAGTGAACCAAGTCAATCTATGAATTTTTCTACCCCATTTACATATAAAGTTTATTTAAAATGGAGCAACGGTTATTTAGTTATGAAGTAAAACATTTTAGCATGGCAATAGGCAAAATAAGCACAAACAACATTTTTAACATTTTTAACATGCATGAAAGTTGGATATTATGAAACTAGATGAATTCTAGTCATTTTTCATATATAAATCATTTTAATCTAATGCACCATTTATGAGTTATTAAATGCATGATCTAGGGGGACTTTTCTGCAACTTTGCCAATTCCTAGAAAATAGGAAATTCACAGAACAGGGAAAAAACGTAGCAGGCCGAAACTAAAAGTGCATTGGGCTGGTCAAATAGTAAGAAGAGAAAAAAAAGAGGGGCGCCTGGGGTCAGCTCACATTTGGCTGAGGAAACTGGGCCTTGGGCTCTCGGACGGGGCGTGGAGGAGCTGGGCCGACTCGAGCCACGATCAACACAGGCAGGAGGGCACGGCGATGCAGCACCGGATGAGGCAGGACGACGGTGGCGGTTTGGCGCGACTCCGGCGAGGTCCAAGGCGTGGGACGGCCGGAGATGAGGTCAGGGACGGATGGAGGAAGCGGATCCAGGCGGCGGCTCACCGGATCCGGCGAGGGGACGACCGGGACGAGCGCCGGCGACGGTCAGCCATGGCGGCGGCGTCCTGCAGCTGATGCGACGCGGGGATCAGAGAGGTCCAGGGGAAAGTAGGGTGAGGATGAGGAGAGGCGCGGAGCTGTTGACCTTCTGGACGGAGAGGTCGTAGCGGCCTTCGGCGACCTTGGTCTCCTGCGACCGATTGGGTGGAGGCGGCAGGTCGCAGGCGATGAAGCTTGGGGCGGAGCTCAGCGCGGGGAGCGGGGCGCTCCTGTAGCATACGGGCGGCGGTGCGGGCTCCTCGGGCCCAGATCGGCCCAGGGCGGGCCGCGGATGGGCCAGCAGGGCCGCGGCGGAGTGGGGACCGCGGGGGTGAGGTGACACGCCCTGAATGGCTGCAGGGGCGGCGCGGCTGACGTGGCGGTGGCGCTGGGTGGCGGCTGACTGCTGGCGCGGTGACAAGTGGCGGAACTTGGCTTGCCGGCTCTTAAAACGACCCTGGCGGCAGCTGGAGGCATGTGGAGGCATGGAAAAAGAGGAGGAGGGGGTAGGGTTGCCGAAAATAGAGATGGGGGTGTCCATTTATAGGCCGGGTTAGGGTTTGAGGGGGTTTGTGGGGTTTCCGGACCCTCCGTTGACGATCCGACGGCTCCGGCGAGAGGGGTAGTTCAGGTGGGTGATGATGGGTTGTGCAAGTGGACTAGTGGGCTGAGTGGATAGGAAGTTGGGCAGCCCGGCACATGTTTCCGGATACCGGAAACGTCTGACGTTTGACCGATTATATAGCCGCTATAGTTAACCGTTGGGGCGTCAAACGGACTACAAATGCGACGAAAATTCACAGGCAGTCTACTGACAACATAGCAACACCGCATGCCAACTTTCAACCCATTCCGAGAACATTTTCCGGCCACTTATAAAATACTATTTTGGATATGCCACGGGCGGTGCGAGTGTGTCTGGGCTCAAAACAGACAACGAAAAGAACTAGGAGACTCGGACGAATGCAAGTTTTGAAAACATGCAGATGCAATGCACATGATGACATGATGAAATGCAACACGCAAGCAAATGACATGGCAACATCGGCGAATAACTGGAAGACACCTGGCGCATCGGTCTCGGGGCGTCACAACACTCCACCACTACAAGAGGATCTCGTCCCGAGATCTAGGGTGGCACCGGAGAGAAGTAGAAAAGGAAGAGGAGAGGTAAACTAAGTTGCTTCTTGGACAAACGAGTGAAACCACGAACCTTGAGAGGTTGAATGAATTGAAATAAAGAATACAACGGAGATGAACAAAGTTGAAAAACACTCTCTTAGAAAAGAGGAACAAGGAACCTTACTAGAACCTTGTAGGTTGAAAGTCATAAGAAAAGGGTTGCAATGGACAAGAAGTACATGCAAGCACTCCGGTTGAAACAAGATGGAGAAGGAGTAAGAATGATATAATTTGGACAGCACTCCTACAGTAAATGGAAGGAATTGATTGACAAAACAAGATGATGGGTCGAAGAGAGCAACATCACAACGCCTCCGGAAGGAAGAATAGAAGATATACCATTGCAACAACAGAATGGGGAAGAAAATGCCAACTTGTACCACCAATGAGTTTGGAAAGCACCCTTCCAGGAAGGTTATAATGGAGTTGTTGGAGAACCAACAATGAAATGAATAAGCTTGTTGTGGGCTTATGGAAGCTTCTAAAAATTATGAGGTGAAAGTTCTTCCACTAACGGAAACAATAGATTGGATTGATATCAACAAGGAGATTAGAAACTTGTTTCACCAGGAGGATAAATGAAGAGCTTGGGTCATTTATGAGAACCATAAATAGCAACAATCCCTAGGGAAAGCTTTAGGTGAAATATAACCCAATCTAACTCCAATGAAGAGATTGATTGTTTGAAAAGATGTCTTGAGCGAAGAGAAAATGATGGATTTAGATATGTCACTCTTGAAAACTTGTGAATCCTGAAACACGAAGGGAAATTATCAACAATGACATAACACCACCTCAAAAGATGAGATAGAAAGAACTACACTTCGGATGCAAGATGAAGAATGCTTGAACACCTCAAAACAAGACATGTGTTGAACACCATGTTTATTTTGGAGTATAGCTTGGCGGATCTTAGCTTCGAGAGAAATATTGGAGAACAATTGAAGAATCAAATGAATCCTTGACGAACCATCATGTAGAACCTCGATGAAGAACTTCGGTAATAAAAGGATGATGGAAATAAAGAGAAGTTGAAAACACAAGGTGAAGCCTTGCAATGATTTAGATGGGGCTTCGGGACGATAATGCGGAAAACTTGGACCTCCGGAAAAGAAAATATGAAGCATCTCAAACCAAGAAAAAGATATCATGGACGAACTCCGGAAGAAAAGAATAGAATCACCTCAAATAAAACAAGAATAATATTTACTGTATGTTTATCCTTCATCAACTTAACTTGATGACAAGCAATGGATTTGGCATACTACTTATTCTTCTTGAAAATATAGAAGAGAGAAATAGGGCAACTTGGGAAGGTCTTCAATGAACCACCGGTAGGATTGGAAAGAATCAATGAATTAATGTGAGAACATATGAAGAGTAATCTTGAACAAACCGCCGTAAGAATTGAAAATGAATGAGGAAAAGAAAAAGAAACACCGGGAAGAATTAGAAAATCAACGAAGATTCTTGAGAGAATTTAGATACAAGTGAACGAAGAGATCATGAGCTGATTAGATAATACTTAAATGATGCACCGGTATGATTTGGAGAACGAGAGCTGACGGCTTGAATGAATAATTCTGAGATGATGGGCTACGGAGAATCAATCTGAAAAGACTCTTGAATTGCTCCGGATGGGTGAAAAGAATTCTCACACTCAAAAACAATTATGAGAGGATGGCATCAAGCTAGAACCACGAATCTTCGAGAGAACGGGTAAGATTGAAGAGAAACTCTTCTTCGGTCTTCAAAATCCAAGAATGATGACGAGAAACACCACCATGAATTGTTGAGGCACTCCGGAATGAAGAATAGAAAGGTTGTACCACCGATGAAAAGAATTTAAAAGATCTTGGAGAAAGACATATAACTGATGATAATTCATTCTTACATCAAACTTGGAAAAGAATTTGAGAGTAACTCCAAGAAAGTTACAAGAGTCAGATAAGACCCTGGGAAAAGACCTGTGGGTTAGGGCCCACTCAAAAGAAACACCGTTGAACGATTTAAAAGATAGATTGCACCGGTTGAATTAAATGGCTTGAATGAGATAACAACCTCGAAATAGCTTGAACGGATTGATAGTGGAGACACAAATCTTCTGAGATATCTTCAGCACTCTGGAACAAATGAATAGCGAGAGGTGAATAAATAAGAGAGTCTTCGATAAGAACTTCCAACATGGAAAGCATGTGAACCAATGAAAAAGATATGATCAACATTGAAAACTTGAATTTAGGCCACCGGAGAAGAAAAGAGGAGGAAGAAGCAAAAAATGATGAACTTGAAGCTTCTGAGCATCTCCACGAGAAATCACCGGTTAAGAACATTGAAGGAAAGGAAAGAAGAAAGTTCACATGAATAAAATGGATACTTGATTAAGATATATGAGTCCTGTAAGAAAAATGTGTGGGATGGCGGGAAAACATAGGCTACTTGGGGAAGGATGAAACAAACACCATTGAGAAAGCTGAAATTTGATCTCGCGAATGGGAAAAAAAGATAGAATCACCTTGAAGAGAATCACACCGGTTGGAAAGAATTGGGATGACAATCTTGATGATCAAGAAGGATTAGCATCCACATAGAAATATGAGAACACCGCTTAGAAAGAGGCATGGAATCAACTTTTAACATTGAAGCAACTCGAATACCACAACTCGAAACAAAACAAAGGTTTGGCTTGCATAATAAGCCGGAACAAATACATATGATAGAGATTTACCCAATCCCATATCACACATCTATCGGAAAGATATTATAGGAGCTACTTGAATTCCCACCTATTAAACTCCTGAAACTTTCTGGTTATGCAATCAGGTGTTGGGGACACAGGGGAAGCATAATATCTCACCCAAACTAACAATCCCTACATCCAGCTGTATTCATCCTTCAACACATAAACAAGTAACCTTCGAAAATCGTGTACCTCAACCTTTGAAAAGCATCTGTTATATTATTTATGGAAATACTCCCGAACTCCCAGCCCAGTACTGGGTGGCGTCGAGGTTATCTCACCAACAACTGCATAAAAGATATTTTCGATGTCGGCGAACTCAGGTATTCCAAAACTACAACGATAAAATTGTGACGACAACACCTCGGAGCTCAACTCCGCTTGACACTGCCACAACCCCTAAATGTCAGGAGGCACCAAGAACAATGTTCTCGTCACAAGAATATCAGAACGATTCCAAGATACCCCCGTGATCCTAATTTTTTTTCATGAAATTTGAGGAGAGGAAAGTCAAAACTTTTATGTCAGGAGGCCTCACCAGAGCGACAAAGGGACCGAGGAGTAAAAAGAATCCTACTCTCCGATATATATAATCCTAAGACTCAAAACATTTTGTTCTAGACTCAATAACATCAGCGATTCGATCTAGCAGGGGGCTCCTAAGTCGGGGATGGCTCTGATTACCAACTTATAACACCCACAATGCGGCTATATCTCCCACGTGTCAGGGCACGACTTAGAGGCATAACCGCATGGTAGTTTTGTCGCAAGAGGGGTAATCTTCACACAATCCCATGTACTGAATAAGAAATGGATAAAGAGTTGGCTTACAATCTCCACTTCACTCAATACATAAATAATTCATACATCATCCAAATACACTCAAAAGACCGACTATGGCCAAAATCTGAATAAAAAGGAAGATAAACCCCAAATGCTAGATCCCCGATCGTCCCAACTGGGCACCACTACTGATCAACCGGAAAAGACACATAACAACGATCAATATCTTCATCGAGCTCCCACTTGAGCTCGGTAGCATCACCTGCACTGGTATCATCGGCACCTGCTACTGTTTGGAAGTATCTGTGAGCCACGAGGACTCAGTAATCTCACACCCGCGAGATCAAGACTATTTAAGCTTATGGGTAGGAGAAGGTAGTGAGGTGGAGTTGCAGCAAGCACTAAGCATATATGGTGACTAACATATGCAAATGAGAGTGAGAAGAGAAGCAACGCGATGGTCGAGAAGCTAGAAGTGATCAAGAAGTGATCCTGAAGCTACTTACGTTCAAGCATAAGACAAGAACCGTGTTCACTTCCCGGACTCCGCTAAAAAGAGACCATCACGGCTACGCACACGGTTGATGCATTTTAATTAAATCAAGTGTCAAGTTCTCTACAACCGGACATTAACAAATTCCCATCTGCCACATAACCGCGGGCACGGCTCTCGAAAGTTTATAACCTGCAGGGGTGTCCCAACTTAGCCCATCTCAAGCTCTCATGGTCAAGAAGGATATTCCTTCTCCCGGGAAGACCCGACCAGTCTCGGAATCCTGGTTACAAGACATTTCGACAATGCTAAAACAACACCAACAAGACCGCCTGATGTGACGACAATCCTGATAGGAGCTGCACATATCTCGTTCTTAGGGCAACACTGTATGAGCACTCCGTACAACTAAAACCAGCCCTCGAGTTTCCCCGAGGTGGCGCTGCAAAGGACTCTATTTCAGACCAACACTTAGAGAAGCACTGGCCCAGGGGGTTTAAAATAAAGATGACCCTCGGGTTAATTACTCCCAAGGGAAAGGTATAGGTTGTTAGGCAAATGTAAAACCAAGGTTGGGCCTTGCTAGAGGAATTTTATTCAAAGTGAACTGCCAAGGGGTTCCCATAACACCCAACCGCGTAAGGAATGCAAAATCAAGGAACATAACACCGGTATGAAAGAAACTAGGGCGACAAGAGTGGAACAAAACACCAGGCATAAGGCCGATCCTTCCACCATTTACCAAGTGTATAGATGCATTAATTAAATAAAATATATTGTGATATACCAACATAACCATGTCCAAACATGGAACAAACTTCAGCTTCACCTGCAACTAACAACACTATAGGAGGGGCTGAGCAAAGCAGTAACTTAGCCAAACAACGGTTTTCTAGGAAAGGTGGGTTAGAGGCTTGACATGGCAATATGGGAGGCATGATAGAACAAGTGGTAGGTAGCACGACATAGAGATAGAACGAACAACTAGCAAGCAAAGATAGAAGCGATTTCGAGGGTATGGTCATCTTACCTGAGATCCCGCAAGGAAGAAGAACAAGTCCATGAAGAAGACAAACGGACATAGTCGAATGGACTCACAACTCCAGAACGAAACCGAAGCTAACAAGAGAAGCAACCCGGAAAGAAGCAAACAACATAGTAAACAACCATCACATAAGCATGGCATGATGCGTAAACAAGTATGATGCATGTCCGGTTTAATCAAACATGGCATGGCAAAGTGTGCAAGCAAAACTACAAGTTAAGTGGAGCTCAATATGCAGTGAGTTGCATATTGACGGAACACCACATGACTTATTTAGTTCTTTCCTATTTATGTACTCAACAATATTAAATATTGGTTAGCTTGGCAAGGGCTGAAGCATAATAAAACTACCTATGTAGGAAAGTTTAAATGAGGTCGGAACAACAATCAACGATTCCGGTAAGACCTCATATGCAAATTTTAGAGTTGGTACTGTTCTACCCTAAACCATATTTTAGAGTTGTTAAACAGGCAAAGTAAGTGAACCAAGATAATCTATGCATTTTTCTACCCCATTTACATATAAAGTTTATTTAAATAGGAGCTACATTTATTTAGTTACGAAGTAAAACATCTTAGTATGGCAATAGGCAAAATAAGCACAAACAACATTTTAAACATTTTTAATATGCATGAAACTTGGATATTATGAAACTAGATGAAATTTTAGACATTTTTCATATATAAATCATTTTAATACGATGCACCATTTGTGAGTTATTAAATGCATGATCTAGGTGGATATTTCTGCAACTCTGCCAATTCCCTGGAAAATAGGAAATTCAAAGCACAGGGAAAAAATGTAGCAGGCCGAAATTAAAGTGTACTAGGCTAGCCCAACAGTAAGAAGAGAAAAAAAGAGGGGCGCCTGGGGTCAGCTCACATTGGGCTGAGGAAACGGGACCTTGGGCTCTCGGACGGGGTGTGGAGGAGCTGGGTCGGCTCGAGCCGCGGTCAACGAAGGCAGGAGGGCGTAGCGATGCAGCATCGAACAAGGCAGGACGACGGTGGCAGTTTGGCGTGAGTCCGGCGAGGTCCAAGGCACGGGATGGCCGAAGATGAGGTCAGGGACGGATGGAGGAAGCGGATCCGGGCGGCGACTCACGGGATCCGGCGCGGGGACGGCCGGGACTAGCGCCGGCGACGGTCGGCCATGGGGGCGGCGTCCTGCAGCTGATGCGATGCAGGGATCAGAGATGTCCAGGGGAAAAGTAGGGTGAGGACGAGGAGAGGCACGGAGCTGTTGACCTTCTAGTCGGAGAGGTGGCCGTGGCCTCCGGCGAACTTGGTCTGCGGCGATCGACGGGGTGGAGGCGGTGTGTCACAGGCGATGAAGCTCGGGACGAAGCTCAGCACGGGGAGCGGGGCGCTCCTGGAGCGTACGAGCGGCGGTGCGGGCTCCTCGGGCCCAGATCGGCCCGGGGCGGGCTGCAGATGGGCCAGCAGGGCCGTGGCGGAGTGCGGACTGCGGGGTGAGGTGGCATGCCCTGAATGGCTGCAGGGGCGGCAAGGCTGACATGGCGGCGACGCTGGGTGGCGGGTGACCGCTGGTGCGGCGACAAGTGGCGGCGCATGGCTTGGCGGCGCTAAAAACGATGCTGACGGCGGTTGGGGGCAGGTGGAGGCACGGAAAAAGAGGAGGAGGGGGTAGGGTTGCCCAAAATAGAGATGGGGGTGTCCAATTATTGGCCGGGTTATGGTTTTAGGGGGTTTGTGGGGTTTCCGGACCCTTCGTTGACGATCCGACGGCTCCGGCGAGAGGGGGTGTTCAGGTGGGTGATGATGGGTTGTGCAAGTAGACTAGAGGGCTGAGAAGAGAGGAAGATTGTAACACCCTCGATGCGACTATATCTCCCACGTGTCGAGGCACGAGTTAGAGGCATAATCGCATTGAAGGCATATGTCGCAAGTTAGGCAATCTTCACAACATCCCATGTAACATAGATAATAAAAGGGGAGATAACATAGTTGGCTTACACTCGCCACGTCAATGAAGTACATAAATAACGTTACATCATCCAAACACTCATGGCCCGACTACGGCGCCAAAATAAAAGATAACCCAACATGCGACACGGTCCCGATCACCCCCAACTGGGCACCACTACTGATCATCAGGAAAAGAGACATAGTATCGTTGAGAGTCCTCGTCGAACTCCCACTTGAGCTCAAGCGCGTCACCTGGAGAGGAATCATCAGGCCCTGCATCTGGAGTAATAGTAATCTGTGAGCCACAGGGACTCAGCAATCTCGCACCCTCGTGATCAAGACTATTTAAGCTTATAGGTAAGGCAAGGTAAATATGTGGAGCTGCAGCAAGCGACTAGCAAATATGGTGGCTATCCTGTTCGCAAAAGAGAGCGAGAAGAGGAGGCAAAGCGCGAGCGATAAACTAGAGAACAACCTGCGCAAACATTACTCCAACACCGTGTCCACTTCCCGGACTCCGCCGAGAAGAGGCCTTCACGGTAACACACTCAGTTGATTCATTTTAATTAAGTTAAGGTTCAAGTTATCTACAACCGGACATTAACAAATTCCCATCTACCCATAACCGCGGGCACGGCTTTCGAAAGTTCAAATCCCTGCAGGGGAGTCCCAACTTAGCCCATGACAAGCTCTCACGGTCAACAAAGGAATAGACCTCCTCCCGAGATGTTCCGATCAGACTCGCTACCTCGGTTCTTCAAGACACTTCGACAGGTTAAAACAAATCCAGCAACACCGCCCGTATGTGCCGACAAATCCCGATAGGAGCTGCACATATCTCGTTCTCAGGGCACACTCAGATGAACACTACGTACAACTAAAACCAACCCTCGAGTTTCCCCGAGGTGGCGCTGCAAGTGGCTCTATTTGGACCAACACTCAAAGGAGCACTGGCCCCGGGGGGGTTTAAATAAGATGACCCTCGGGCTCCGGAAACACAAGGGAAAAGAGGCTAGGTGGCAAATGGTAAAACCAAGGTTGGGCATTGCTGGAAAAGCTTTAATCAAGGCGAACTATCAAGGGGTTCCCATTATAACCCAACCGCGTAAGGAACGCAAAATCCGGGAACATAACACCGATATGACGGAAACTAGGGCGGCAATAGTGGAACAAAACACTAGGAGAGAGGCCGAGCCTTCCACCCTTTACCAAGTGTATAGATGCATTAAGATAACAAGATAATATAATGATATCCCAACAAGTAAATAAATGTTCCAAAAAGGAACGGTCTCCAATCTTCACCTGCAACTAGCAATGTTATAAGAGGGGCTGAGCAAAGCGGTAACATAGACAATCAACGGTTTGCTAGGACATGGTGGGTTAGAGGTTTGACATGGCAATTTGGGAGGCTTGAAAGCAAGTGGTAGGCATCGTAGCATTGGCATAGCAAAAGAGTGAGCAATCTAGCATAGCAAAGATAGTAGTGATTTCGAGGGTATGATCATCTTTCCTGCACAGTTGTCATAGTTGACTGGATCCTCGAAAGAAAACTCAACGGGCTCAAACAATATGATGCAAGGATGGTATGCTATGCGGGATGCAATGCGGGATGTATATGCAAGATTTGACAAGGGATGCATGAACCTGGCCTCAACTTGGGAATCCAAGTGTGCCACTGGAAAGATGAGATGAAATCGCTTGAAAACGATATAAAGAAACGCCGGAATCGGAATTACGGTTTGGAAATGGCAAGCAATTCAAATATGACCACGTTCTGCGATTTACAGCAAGTAGCCATCTAAATGCAATGAGATGAACAAGCTACAGCACCCAAACATGGAAACAAAATACATGGCAGGGATGCATTCAAGATGCTTAACAAAAGTCTAGCACTGAGCTACGGCCAATTCATCCTTTAACAGGTTCAAACAAGCATGGCAAAAATGCATATGGTAACCAGATTTCAGACTTAGTGAAATTAACACTTGTCTGGAATTTCAGATCAGGTAGCACTCTTCGGAGCAACAAAACTACATGCTACTGGACCTGAACATGGCAAAGTAAAGCATGGCATGGAGATACTCAAAGAGCTTAACAAAAGTCCCTTAGTGACCATGAGCCAAAAGGGATCAGAAAATACAATTGCAAGCATGTGAACATGGCAAAAACATAATCAGATATCAAGTAGGCATGTTTACGAGCTCGATGCACTCACTACAGAGCAATTCATGGCAATCTAAGCATACACCCATCAAGAATACCCAAAATGCAAGCTAGACATGGCAAGAACAATAACATAGCATGCACGAATCAACTACAAAATCATCGGCAAAATCGCTAACAAGTAGACAATCTGCCCAGATTCACGAAGTAGCAAACGTAGAGCTCGATTGACTCAAGCTAGGGTGCTCCATAATTGCAAACAAAGACATGGATGGATAGAGCACTACCATATTAACAAAACATCCTTACTGATCACCCTCAAAAGAGGCACGGATCACTAGGAAACAACATGAACATATGACCATATGAGATAAACAGGTCAAGGACTTAGTGGAAATGCTAAGTCCCTGAAATCAGCATTACCAAGTGCCTCACTTTGCAAGCTTGTGCTAGTCACCACACACATCAAAAAAATACATGGGTTGCACCTATGGAAAGATGGCAAAACTCTTAACAAAACATATGTAGAGCTCATGGCACATAGTGCACACATTAATCATGGCAAAAATGACAAATATCTAAATGGAGTAGCAGATCTGACAATTAACTCAAGTAGCCCTCTTCTAACAGAATTTTGGGCATCAAGCTGAACTCAAATGAAAATGATGCAATGGAACTAAATGATGTACTCTCTGAGACGAACATTTTGATATGCTATATGCCCAAAACGGAGTTACGGATGCAAAGTTACGATGCGATGAACAGGAGCATATGGATCTGAGATTCGGGGACTTGGTGCAAAAAAAACAACCTCGAGGTAGAAGTCAATGGGGCACGGAAACCGAGGCTCGCCGGCGCGAGACTCGCCGGAGATGGCGGGGAAGGAGGCGGAACTCGCCGGAGATGGCGGAGCCGGGGTGGATCTCGCCGGATCCGGCCGAATTCCGGCGCGGGGCGGCGAAGGAGGTCGCCGGCGGGCGCGGGGCGACGCCGGGGACGACGGGGCGGCGGTCGGCGAGCTGGGTGGCGGCGTCTGGCGAACTGGGCGGCAGAGGAGGTGAGCAAGGCAGCGGGGTCCGGCGGCTGGGCGGCGGGGTCCCTCACGGGCGGCGGCGCCCGATCCGGGCCGGGAGGGCGCGGGCCCTGCGGGCTTCGGCGGCGGCGGTGGTGAAGTGGGGCATGGCCCGGTGACGTGGCGCACAGTGATTGGGCGAGGGGACGGCGGCGGACGTGTCCGGCGCGCGGAGGAAGGGGGAGACTAGGGTTTCGCCCGAATTTTTGGAGGAGTGCACATATTTATAGGTAGAGGGAGCTAGGAGATTCCAAATGAGGTGCGGTTTTCGGCCACGCGATCGTGATGGAACGCTCTATATGATGGAGAGGGTTTAGGTGGGTTTTGGGCCACTTTGGAAGGGTGTTGGGCTGCAACACACACGAGGCCTTCTCGGTCCCTCGGTTAACCGTTGGAGTATCACACGAAGTCCAAATGGTACGAAGCTTGACAGGCGGTCTACCTGTAGTAAACCAAGGCCGCTTGGCAAGTCTCGGTCCAATCCGGAAATGTTTAATCCCCACACACGAAAGAAAGGTAGAAATGACCATCGGAGGAGAACGAAGCGCCGAAATGCAAAACGGACAACAGGGAAAATGCTCGGATGTAAGAGATGAACACCTATGCAAATGCAATGCACATGATGACATGATATGAGATGCATGACAACGACAACAACACACGGAGGCAAAAAACCGAACCCGAGAAAATAAAATAACTTAACGCCGGAAAAGGCAAGAGTTGGAGTACAAATTGGGAAAGTCATATCCGGGGTGTTACAAAGATGGGCAGCCCGGGACATGTTTCCGGATACCGGAGACGTCCGATGTTTGACCGGTTATATTGCCGCTATAGTTAACCGTTGGGGCATCAAACGGACTCCGAATGCGGCGAAAATTGACAGGCGGTCTACTAAAAACATAACAACACCGTATGCCAACTTTCAAGCCATTCTGAGAAAATTTTCCAGCCACTTATAAAATACTATTTCGGGTATGCCGCGGGCGCGTGCAAGTGTGTCTGGGCTCAAAAAGGACAACAAAAAGAACTGGGAGACCCGGACGAATGCAAGTTTTGAAAATATGCAGATGCAATGCACATGACGACATGATGAAATGCAACACGCGAGCAAATGACATGACAACATCGGCGAATAACTGGAAGACAGCTGGCGCATCGGTCTCGGGGCATCACAAGGGGGGAGGGCGCGCCCTGGGGGGTAGGACGCGTCCCCTGCCTTGTGGGCCCTCATGACTCCCCTGACCTAGTTCTACCTCCTATATATTCACATATATTCCCAAACCACCAGAAGCATCCACGAAAACACTTTTCCACCACCGCAACCTTCTGTTCCCGTGAGATCCCATCTTGGGGCCTTTTCGGCATCCTGCCGCGGGGGGATTCGATCACGGAGGGCATCTACATCAACTCTATTGCCCTTTCGATGAAGCATGAGTAGTTTAGCTCAGACCTACGAGTAAATAGCTAGTAGCTAGATGGCTTCTTCTCTCTCTTTGATTCTCAATACCATGTTCTCCTCGATGTTCTTGGAGACCTATCCGATGTAATCTTATTTTCTGGTATGTTTTTCGAGATCCAACGAATTGTGGATTTATGATCTGTTATCTATGAAAATTATTCCAATCTTCTCTGAATTCTTTTAAGCATGATTTGATATCTTTGTAGTTCTCTTCGAACTATCGGTTTGGTTTGGCCAACTAGATTGGTTTTTCTTGCAATGGGAGAAGTGCTTAGCTTTGGGTCCAATCTGGCATTGTCCTGTCCCAGTGACAGTAAGGGCAGAAAGGCACATATTGTATTGTTGCCATCGAGGATAAAAAGATGGGGTTTACATCATATTGCCTGAGTTTATTCCTCTACATCATGTCATCTTACTTAATGTGTTACTCTATTCTTCATGAACTGAATACTCTAGATGCAGGCAGGAGTAGGTCGATGTGTGGAGTAATAGTAGTAGATGCAGGCAAGAGTCGGTCTACTTGACATGGGTGTGATGCATATATTTCATAATCGTTGCCTTAGATATCGTCATAACTTTGCGCTTTTCGACCAATTGCTCGACAGTAGTTTGTTCACCCACCATATTATTTGCTATCTTGAGAGAAGCCTCTAGCGAAACCTATTGCTCCTGGGTCTATTTTCCATCATATAAGTTTCCGATCTACTATTTCGCAATCTTTTACTTTCCGATCTATAAACCGAAAAACCCAAAAATATTTACTTTAACTTTTGTTTAGTTTTATCGATCTCTATCAGATCTCACTTTTGCAAGTGGCCGTGAAGGGATTGACAACCTCTTTATCGCATTGGGTGCAAGTTGTTTGATTGTTTGTGCAGGTATTGGTGATTTGTGCGTTGTCTCCTACTAGATTGATACCTTGGTTCTCTAACAGAGGGAAAATACTTATCTCTACTTTGCTGCATCACCCTTTCCTCTTGAAGGGAAAACCCAACGCAAGCTCAAGAAGTAGCAGGAAGAATTTCTGGCGCTGTTGCTGAGGAGATCTATGCCAAGTCAAGACATACCAAGTACCCATCATAAAACTGTCATCTCTTGCATTACATTATTCGCCATTTTCCTCTCATTTTCTCTCCCCCACTTCGAAAATGATTTTCGAAAAGATTTGCCTTTTTCTTCACCCCTCTTCTGTTTGTCTTCTTCGTTTGTTTTTTTGCCCATGTGTTGGTGTGCTTGCCTGTCTTTATGGCTCAACCAAAGAATGTCGATCCTCACTTTGGGAGGTTGTATGAAATTGAAAATAATGTTATGAGCTTCATGTCTTTACAATTTGAGCATAATGGTTTCTTTAGAAACGAGCTTAAGGAGCATAAAAGTTTTATGGAGTACATAAATAAAGAGCTCGATGATATTTCTTAGGAATTTCAATTCTCATTTTGCTCAACTTGAAAATTTAGTAGGCCAAATTTCTAATAAATAAGCTACCTTAGTAAATAAGATGGCCGCTAAACCGGAGTGTGAAAATAATGATGAAGATCATAAAGTGATTGATGTGACTCCTATTGAATCTTTGTTTTCCAATTTAAATCTTGATAAAGATGGGATAGGAGATGAGTCAACTTTAGTTAAAAGGCATCCCAATGATTCAGAGTTTTTAGATCTTGATGGAAATATTGATAATAGTGGGATTGGAGAGGTCAAAACTTTAAGTAGTGATGAACCCACTCTTTTGGATTTCAAGGAATTTAATTATGATAATTGTTCTTTAATAGATTGTATTCCTTGTTGCAATCCATGTTGAATTTTCCTCATGGCTATAATCAAAACAAAACTTTTACTAAACATATTGTTGATGCTATGGTGCAATCTTTTGAAGAAAATCTTGAATTGGAAGTTTCTATCCCTAGAAAACTTTATGATGAGTGGGAACCTACTATTGAGATTAACATTAAAGATTCTAAGTGCCATGCTTTGTGTGATTTGGGTGCTAGCGTTTCCACGATTCCAAAAACATTATGTGATGTGTTAGGTTTCCGTGAATTTGATGATTGTACTTTAAATTTCATCTTGCGGATTCCACTATTAAGAAACCTATGGGAAGGATTAATGATGTTCTTATTGTTGCAAATAGGAATTATGTGCCCGTAATTCATTGTTCTTGATATGGATTGCAACCCTACTGTCAGGACCACGATTCTAAGTCACGCTGATCTAGCCTGCAACACCTTGTGGCCTCATGCACGGTATTCCCATGGGTGTCGCCTTACCATGGCCTCGGACCATTTGCGTCTTTTGGCTCACGTATATGATAGTGTCGCTAGCATCCATATGAGAGAGAACCCGGGGCGACATGACTAGTCATGAACCCAAAGTGGCTCTAATTTACAGGGACAGGCATACATGAATCAACTCAAGCATGTCGGTCAACAGCGTATGAATCCGGCTATAGCAACTGGGCTAACAGGACTCCGGGAACCCGGGCTGTAGCAGGCTAACAAGACATCGGATGTCTCCGTGTGACATTTCCCCGAAGGGACAGACACATGAACGAAGTAAATCACATGCCGGCCAGTCAAGTGTTTCGGAGCAGTAGTGCTGGGCTAGCAGGACTCCAGTGAACCGGGCTATAGCAGACTACTATGGCTCATGGAAGCACAAGACTACATTTCCCCATAAGAGAGGCTACCAAGGATAAACGACTAGGTTGTCAGATCCCACACATACCCATCATTTCAAACATACACACAATATGCTCGATATGTGTAAATACAACATGGCATCACAACAAAACTCTACAACTCAAAGTACTTTATTTAGAAGGCTCCAGAGAGCCTTACATAATATGTTCATACAGGCAGGGGTCACACGACCCGACACTCAAGTCATACAAACATACAAGCACATGCGGAAGCAAACTTGTCTGAGTACAGACAACTAGAAAGCAAGAAGGTTTGGCGAAGCCTATCTATCTACAAGGCCCTTCATGGCTCAGGATCACCACTTGGGTGGCAAGTCACTCATCAACGTCGAGATCTACATAGAAGCCATCGGAGGGGGCGGTGTTCTCTTCTGCAACAGTAATTAAGCAAACATGAGTACAAAGGTACTCAGAAGTCTTACAACAGATCCTACTATACATGCAACATTCTCAAGAAGGATAGTGGGGTTATTGCAGCAAGCTAGCTTTGACTCTTGGCTAAGGTATCCTACGAGATAGCAACTTCTAAATTTTTTGCGCACACGAGTCCACTACTCACCACAACAATACAACACCGAGGATCCTCCTCCGTCATCCTAGGGAATGGCCATCCACAACACTCACACTTGTCTTTAGGCTTTTAGGAATATCCATTTACTTGTCTATGAACTGTATAGGCAACCAAGTAGTCCTTTACCGCGGACGCGGCTATTCGAGTAGATGATGTTAACCCTACAGGGGTGTACTTATTCATACACGCTCTCACCACTTATCGTCGTTTACACGACATGTACTCGGCAACCGTCAAGCGGAAGCCCAACGAGGGTGTCGGCCATGGCCTACCTAAACACTCGAGTCTCTAGTCCGGGTTTATCGCCTATCGAGGTTCCATCCACAGGGAGTCCGGCCGAGGTTTCCAAATACGGCCCCGAACGATGTGTACAGGGTTTCGAGACACCAAACGGGAGCCCGAAATACCCAACCACAGTGTATCTACCGCATCATAGCCCACCCATAGGGTCAGCGCTACGCACGGACGCCAACACATATCCTATAAACACCAAAAACTAGTTGCAACTCCTGGATAGAGGACTAGGGTGGTTAAGAAGCCGAGAGGGTCAAATAAGGATTCCAATGCATGGTAGTAACTGGTTCTTAAATCACACATATAGATCTCGGTGCTTAAGGACGGTTCCAATGAAACAACCCACCATGTACTCCTACATGGCCTCTCATCGATATCTTTACCAAATCGTGTTCAACACATCACTCACATTACCAACATATTCATTTCACTCTAGCCCATCACCCAGATGAACCAGATCTGACACAACTCTAAGCATAGCAGGCATAGCAAGGTAGGAAACACAGACATGGCTCAATCAACTCCTACACATGCTAGTGGGTTTCATCTAGTTACTGTGGCAATGACAGGTCATGCAGAAGAAAAGGTTCAACTACGGCACCACACAACAGTTTGAAACGTTGTTGTCTTAATGAAGTAAATGGGAGTAGGAGCGAGAACATGGGATTGTATCGATATCATCAATGGGCCTGCTTGCCTGATGGTGGTAGTAGGGTACTTCCCTTCAGTTGGATATTCGTAGGTATCCTCGGAGGCAGAACCTACCACGAAAGACACAACGGAACACAATCATCACATGATAATATGCAACAATATGATGCATGCTATGACATGGCAATATGGGTGTGTTTTGGCTAATGCATTGTAAAACAGGTTGGTTTGAGTCCATTTGAATCAAAGATTCAAATAAAAGCTCATGATATGAAGTCATATTAGTGCATTAGCTTGTTTCACTTAAACAGCGAGGTTAAAGTGTTCTGACATGCATGAAACCATTACAGATGGAAAGATTGGATTTTTCTGATCATTTTTTATATAAATCTTTGCATTTGGAGTTACAGATTAATTTCTATGAATTTTTTAAGTTTAGAACATTTTTTGGAATTTCTTGTATAAGAATAAATCCAGTAAATGATTTACTGCGTCAGCATTGCGTCGGGGTGATGTCAGCAGTCAACGGGGATGGTCCAGGTCAAACCTGACCAGTGGGTCCCGCGTGTCAGTCTCATTAGTTTAACTAATTTTTAATTAGTTCTAATCCTAACTTAATTAGTAGGCGGGTCCCACTTGTCATAGACCCAGGGGGGTCAAACGGGGCATACCTGGGGTCAAACTTGGTCAGCGGGGTCAAAATTGCCGGAGTTTAGCCCCCGGCGAGGCCAAACGCGGCAGGGCAGTGCGGGATTCATCCGCCAGCGACCAAAACGACGGCGGAGAACATCTACGTGATGCGGGGAGTGAGCCGCGTCGAGTGGTGGCAGTGGGTGGAGCTGGGGTGGCCGGAAACATCACCAACGACAAGTGTGGCGGCGGCCGGACCTCAGACGAGCTCGAACTCGTCACTAGGAGGCACGACGAGGTGCGTGGAGTGGTGCTACGGGCTCCTGCGAGTGCGGTGAAGATGATGGCGTGCTCCGAATCAAGCCACCATGGTTGTGGCCACGACGGCGACGTGCGATGGCGGCGGTGGTTGCTGCCGAGCTTGGTGCGGTCGCTGCAGTGCTCGAGAAGGCAAATGGAGAGGAGGAGGAGGTAGCAGGGCTCGCGGCGATCACAACAAGGCAGACAGCGAGGTCGTGGACGAACTGGTGCGGCGGTGACGGTGCAGGGGATCTCCGACGGCGTTCGGTCAAGACGAGGTCGAAGAAGACGGAGTAGAGCGTGCGAGCGCTCGGGGCTCGGCTAGCTCGACGAAGCAGATGAAGGTGGAGCTCATGGACACGACAGTGTGGCGCGGAGATGACGGTGGACGCGAGTTTCACGGTGGCGCAGGCACGACAGCGTCGGCCATGGTGAGGAGAGGCGAGGGAGAGAGACAGAGGAGTGAGCGAGGTGTCTGCGAGGTCGGGGCGGCGACGTGGAGCTCGCCCAGGTGTCCAGGGGCGAAGCGGCATGCAGGTGGCGCGGTGGAGAGCTCTCGCGCGCCGATGTCACCTCCTGCCTGCCCGCCTGGCTGGAGGAAGTAGCTGGCTGGCACGGGCCAGCACAGTGCTGGGCCACCAGGTGGGCCGGGAGGTGGGCTGCGGCCAGGTAAGTTCTCTCTCTTTTATTTTATTTTCTGCAAGTTTGTGGCATTTCTAAAAATAGCTAGGTACTTCCAAAAATCACCAAACTTCTCATGGCCCTTGTTTGGAATAGATCCAACATGGAACATTTTAGTTTAGGATTATTTGAGCATTCAAAATATTTATTAGCATTTAAATGCCCAAATTGAAATATCTAATGATTTAATCCAGTGACCTTACGATGACCTAGAAAATTGTGCACCATAGGTTTAGGACCAAGGCAAAGATGATGAACATTTTAGAAGGGCATTTCAGGTTTATTGAAAATATTTTCAGTAAACCCTAGTTTGTTTTAGGGGGGTGCTGGGGGTTCTGTCATTCCCATTTCCAAGTTTCTGATAATTTAAACATGATGCAAGCACTCTAATGCATGAACTAGCTAGGGTGTGACAACTTACCCCCACTCAAAAGAATCTCGCCCCAAGATTTAGTGTCCGTCGGGAAGAAGGTGGGGTACTCAAGTCGAAGACGATCCTCCCTTTCCGAAGTGGCTTCTTTCTCGGAATGGTGTGACGATTGAACCTTGAGAAACTTGATGTTGTAGCGTTGAGTGGTACGCTTGGCTTGATCAAGGATACGAACAGGATATTCCCGGTATGTGAGATTATCTTGGAGATCAAGCGTTTCGTTGTCCACTCCACGGATAGGATCCGAGAAGCAATGCCTTAGTTGAGAGACGTGGAAGACAGCATGAACTCTGGAAAGATGCGAAGGTAGTTCCAATTGGTAGGCAACTTCTCCTTGTTTGGCAAGAATGCGAAAGGGACCAATGTAACGAGGGGCCAATTTGCCTTTGATACCGAATCGATGGGTTCCCTTCAGAGGAGTAACCCAAAGGCAAGCCTTCTCGTCGGCTTCAAAAGTCATGGCCTTATGTTTACGATCATATTGGCTCTTTTGACAGGATTGGGCTGTTTTCAACTTTTCATGAACAATGCGAACTTCTCTTCTGCTTCCTGGATCATATCCGGGCCAAAGAATTGTCTTTCCCCGGTTTCTGACCAGTTAAGAGGAGTTCGACACCTCCGTCCATAGAGAACTTCAAAAGGAGCTTTGCCCAAGCTAGATTGATAGCTATTGTTGTAAGCAAATTCAGCAAATGGAAGGCATTTCTCCCAATCCATTCCGAATGATATAACAGAAGCTCGGAGCATATCTTCCAGAATTTGATAGATGCGCTCTACTTGACCACTTGATTGAGGGTGGAAAGCGGTGCTAAAGGAGAGACGAGTCCCCATAGCATTTTGGAAACTTTCCCAAAATCAAGAGGTGAAGAGACTTCCACGGTCTGAGTTAATCTCCAATGGAACACCATGAAGAGACACTATTCAAGAGATATACAGGTCTGCTAGCTAGCTAGCGGTTATACTCTCCCGAACAGGTGGGAAATGGGCTACTTTGGAAAGACGATCGATGACAACCAAAATAACATTATTCCATTTCTTGGTCCTGGGAAACCTGGTAATGGAGTCCATACCAATTTTATCCCATTTCCATTCAGGAATAGCTAAAGGTTGAAGGGTGCCAGCAGGCCGTTGATGCTCTGCTTTAACACGACAACAGACGTCGCAATTTGCAATATATTGAGCGATTTCTCTCTTCATCCTAGTCCACCAAAACCTCTGGCGTAGGTCTTGATACATTTTAGTACTCCCGGGATGAATGGTGAGAGGAGAATCTTGAGCTTCCTTAAGGATCAGTTGTCGTAGTTGCTGTTTCTTAGGAACCACTAGGCGGTTCTCAAAGAAGACAACACCTTGATCATTCACAGAGAAACATTTAGCAGCTTCGCTAGCAATGTTCTCCTTGATCCGAGATATCCCCTTCTCATACCGCTAGGCGGTTATGATCTGATCCATAAAGGTCGGTTTCGCCACCAAGGTAGACAGGAATCCTTGAGGAACAATGTGAAGATTAAGCTTTCGAAATTCCTCATGCAGAAGTGGTTGACCTTGTTGTAACATCAGGTTGTTACAATAGGACTTACGACTTAGTGCATCAGCCAAAACATTGGCTTTTCCCGGGGTGTAAGTTATCGCTAAGTCGTAATCTAAGATCATCTCGACCCAACGTCTTTGCCTGAGATTCAAATATGGTTGGGTGAAAATATATTTCTGTCGGTGTACAAAAAAGAGGGGTACGTTTTTTTGTACCCCTATAACTGTGCACGGGCAGTCTGAGCCACGGGCACCACCACACTGAGCAAGGCAAGGAAGGTGAGCCAAGGTAAGGCCGAAGCTCAGGAGAAGCAGAACGACGCCAAGATCAAGACCACAAAGAGCAAAGGGGACGAAGCGAACCTCCCACCCGGCAAGATCCTTGCCGGGAGGCGGTTTTAGCAAACCCGGCAAGAACCTTGCCATGGCAGCTCGCCCCATACCTACGGAGTGAGTCACCCTTGAGTCCACTGCCCCCATGGGGCAAGGATTCGGCAAACATCCCCGTGGTGGCTTGCAGATCTTTGTGAAGACATTCAAGATCAGATACACCCTTTAGAAGATGATGATCCCTGGCGGGATCCCAGCCAAGGAGGACCACAAGGCCCTCGGCAAGAGCCTTGCCGGGGATGAGAGCAGGCGCCATGGCAAGACCCTTGCCGGGGCCCCGGCAAGGCCCTTACCAAGAACACCCGTAGGGCCACCATCAGGCCCACGCCAGTCAAACCTCCACCGCCGTTCGCATGCAGCTGCCGACCCAACCAGCTGGGCAAGCACCTGCGTGGCGGCATGCAGATCTTCTTGGAGACCCAGCACTGCGCCACCTCAGCTACCTGCCTGCCTACATGGCACCGTGGGGGCCGTTGGCCAGGGCGCGTGTCGACGCGAGAGGGAGCAGCGACGGACGAGAAAGGGCTCTCCCCCGTCCCCGATAAAGCAAGGACACATGGGCAAGACGCATTAAATACGCCTTGTCACGTAATGCGAGGGATAACCTCGCATCACTGTTCCCTTTCCACCTCCTGGTGCTACTGTGGCAACCCCTTTCCTATAAAAGGAGGACCAAGGCAACCAGGAGGAGGATTCGGCTTTTTGGAGCTCCTCACGCCCCATATCTAGCTCAAGAACACAGATATACAATCCACCAAAGCAGGAGTAGGGTTTTACGCATCCTCGTGGCCCGAACCTGGATAAACGAACCGTGTGCTATCTGTTTGATCCGCTCTTCTCACGACCCCGCGCCCCGCAACCGTAGTAGGGATTCTTGTGATCCCATAGGTGTCATTCCCACCGACATCTTTGGCGTGCCAGGTAGGGGGCGCAGTTGTGAGAATCGGCTCTAGTAGTTAGCCCGGCACTCCTTCATCTTTGTGACCCTTGAAGAAGAAAGGAGGCCAGAAGATCGACGCTCGAGCGATCGCAAATAGAAGCTAAGTTGCACTGAACCCTTATTTGTGCTCCCCTTCTTATTTGAGGTTATTCCCCCCAGAGATGTTTGCTTTATATGAGAAACCTGCCCGCCAGGGGGCTCTACCACGATCGGGAACGCCCTTGCCCTGTTTCGAGTCCGCTCAATAGCTCAAGCGGCTGCGTCGAGAATGGAAGAGTAGCCTTCCGCGATCTGCAACGCCCCCGATTCTGACTCGAGTCAAGCTCGACAGTTCGAGCGGCCGCGTTCAGAACAGAAAGGTGGCTCGTCCGGCAGCACGCATACCCGGCTGGCCATGGGGATCCGTCCCCAAAACGCCGCTAGGGGCTTCCGCGCCGGCAAGCCTTCCCGATCGGCGTAGGGCGCGCATACAAAGAGGAATTGAACATGGAAATAACATGCATGAAAATTAAGAGTACTTCAAAGTTATATTACATCACATCATAGCTGCGGTTCTAACTAAAGATAAAATTTGTCTTGGTCGGGAACCCGCAGCGGCGAAGAAGAACGGGATGCCTAATCCCGGCGCTGGCCTTCCACCCTCTTGATTTCGTCGATGCAGTCAGTGATGGGCTTGATGCGCTCCTTGAGCACCGTGAGGTCAGCACCATCCGGCAAGCTCTTCATCGCGGCCGCGAAGTCAAGATCAGGATTCCAGTACGCCATCTTGGTGAGGACCTTGGTCACGACCCTCCGGCAGAGTCGCCAGGCCTCCTCGTCCAGCGTGGCCACCCTGTTGGAGTGAAGATACGCCAAGGCTCCGAGGACGCCCTCAGAGAACAGGGTCAACTTGGTGTTGACGGTCCCGCTGCGCTCAGGGGCGTACCTCACGTGTGGCATCCCCATGGTGGCCAACTGCGAGGTGACCCTGCCGGCAACCTCCTCCAGGCGGCTGATCCATCTGTTCTCGCCCGCCACATAATCCTGGTGGGAGGCGGCCTTGTTCGCCCACAGCTGCTTCTCCTCCTCCAGGCTCCTGGTCAAGGTCTCCTCCCAAGCCCTGCTCTCCGACAGCATCTTCTCGAGATCCTCCAGCTTAAGCTTGAGGTCTCTGACGGAGTTTTGCGCTTCAAAGAGCTCCCCAGCCCTGCTGATGATCACTCCTTGCGCCTCCACCAAGGCGCTGTTGAGCGTGCTCTTCTCGTTGGACAGCTTGAGGGCCTGCTCCTTCAGCTCGTCCTGCGCCACCTCCAACTCCCTTACCTTGCCGACATGGGCCAGAGCCTGGGCATCAAGTGCCTCCTTGTGCCTCTGCTCCAGCTCGCGAGTCCGCCGCGCGACAAGGGCCTCGAGCTCCTCATCCTTGCTAGGGAGTGCTGCGGCAAGCTTCGCCTCAGGCGCGGCGAGGTCCTCTTCCTGGGAATTCAATGTGGCTTGATGCTGGTTCCGGGCGGCCTCGGCCGCGGCAGCCAAATCGCCGCCTTTTCCTGGGCCTTCTCGATGTCGGCCATCTTCATGGTGAGCTCCACATTGCGCTCAGCCAATTTCTCCTGAAAGGCCCTCTGCTCCTCGCGAGCCTGGTGGAACCAGGTCTGCGTCTCGGCAACACGTGCCTTAAAGTCCACCTCCGCGTTGTCCACCGTTGCCATCCTGGACTTGACCTTGTCCAGGCGAGCACGGTAGAGCACTTGGAGCTTCCGGAAATTGGCCCCCATGGCACGGAAAAGCTGCTCTTCTGGAGAACCGTCGCCACCAACGCCCGGCTCATCAACCACCTCGAGCCCGGTGGCGGCAAGCACCTCGCCGTCGAAAACTTCCCCTTCGGTGGGCGCCCGGCTTGACGCCCCTGGGAGGTGGACGAAGAGATCGTCGCCCACCTTCAGATACCTGCCGGGGCCCGAGGTTGAGGAGGAGGGAAGCTGGTCACCCACCACCTCTTCCTCGGCGGAGGCCTTGCCGGCCCCACCGGCAGGTCCACCGCTGGTGCCCTCGGCAGAAGCCTCGCCAGTCGCCTTGGCGGCCCCCACCACGGTGTCCTCGGTAGCATCCTTGGCGGCCTCCTCAGCAATGTTTCCGGTAACGGTATCCACGTCCTCCATACCTGTTGAAGGAGGGCCTGGGGCGGCAACGGGAGCAATGAAGCCAAGAAAAGAATAAGGAAAAAATAGAGACGAAGGACAGGCGACTCGCCAGTGCGAGGCTGAGAAGCAGAAGTCCCCTCTCCGCCAGCATTTGGCGCCGTGGCAGAGCCACCAGCGCCCAAGTTCCCCTCTTCCTCCATGGGTGTGGGCTTCGTGCCTGATGCCCTTGCCAGGTACGCCCCCCACGGCGACGTAGTCGATGGGGGTGGTGTGTTAGGAGTAGCCCTCTGTGGCTCCTCCTGCTGCCGCTCCCCTCCTGCAAACCCGACAAGGTCAGCATCATAGCATCGAGCACTTACCACATGTCGAGTAAGAAGAGGGTGACGAACTTACGCTGGGGGTTGCGCTGGTGGCTGCTGTCCGGGCTGCTCAGCACCACCAGTGGTGTCTTTGAAGCCCCAGCCGGGGGCTGGCTGCTCGCCGAGGTCCTCGCCCTCTTTGCCCTCTGGGCCAACGTCTTTTGTCCCTATGGAAGCAAAAATGGATCAAGACAAGCAACCCAATTCAAGGAAATGGAAATGACAGTAAGGAACAGAGAACTTACTCGTCATCCGTCTCCTCCTCTTCCACTAGTTTCCTTTTCCTCTCCGGGCTGAGAGGCCCGAGATCAAAAGGGAGCTCCACATCATCGTCCGAGTCGACGCCTGCCGAAGGAGGCGAAGGAGGCGGCGGGGTTTGTGCGCGCCCGGATGAGGAATGAGCTGTTGTCTTCTTCTTCTTAGCGGCCTTCGTCAGCCTCTTGGCTGCCATGGCCCTCATGTGGCGCCCATACCCCTCCAGGGTCAATTGAGGCCGCGCAGCCCTGCCGGGCCGGACCGGCTCACCGGAGCCAGCCCGCGCGGGACTCGCCCTCTTCCCCTGGTTGGCGTCGAGCCCGCCGCCGCGTCCTCCTCCTCCCCCGATGACTCGTCGGCCGCGTCTTCGACGAGCGGAGATCCAGTGTTGGCGCTGCTGACCTCCCCGAAGGCCGCCGCCCACCGGGAGAGCTCCTCTTCCTCCGCCGCCGTTGCGGCCACGTCCTCCACGCCCCCGGCGCTGCCGGCCTCCATGGCAAGCTGTGCCTCCCTCACCCTAGTGGCGATGTAGTCCAGCTCTGCCTGGGTGGTGTCCATGATAAGCCACCGCTCGACGTCGGCATTGACGTACACCTCGATCAGGGTGTTGAAGAATTGCTGCACATCCTCGACCTTCGGCTCCTTCTAGCTCGGGACAGGGCCATGCGCATTACAGTCCAGCATCATGGCGATGATCTCGGACCGACGCAAATTGTTGCACAACGGGACCACCCCCGCTGACAGCTTGAAAAATGACCCCTTGAGGGCCTTGCCGACCTTTGCGGCAGCCCTCGCGGCCTTGCTGGTTCGCTTGACCTTGCCATCGCGACACACATCAAGCTGGAAAAGCCGCTGGCAAAAGTGGGCATGCGCCAGCACCGTGAAGTTGTGATCGAGGCCGGGGCGGAGTCGCATAATGTCAGCCGGGTTCGTGAAGAGCCAATCTGGCCTCCCCTTGCTGTGCAATGGGGCGATCCGGCGGCGAATGAAGTCCGCCCTGATCATCTCAAGGGTGAGTCCGGCCTGGGTGAGTCGGAGAATCCTAGTGGTGGCGATGGTGAGCCTCCCATCGGTGGCGTCGACATTGCTCCAATCACTGCCGCGGACCGGCGGCACTCGGCGGACCTTGCAGAATTCCGGCAGGTTTTCATCTTCAATCCAGCACCACCGGCCACGCCATTCCTCCCACCGCTCCTTCACGGCACCATCCGGGTACGCCCCCTTGGATCTTGGGATCCAGGTGACGCAACCGGAGACGGCTCCTCCCGGCTAGATTCGAGGGAAGAAGTAATGGCGGAAGAGCGCCGTGTTGGGCTGCACCCCGGCAAAGCCTTCGCAAAGATGCGCGAAGAAAGCCATGCACGCCACCGCATTCGGAGTAAAATCCAAGAGGCGAAAGCCGAAGGTGCGCATAACGTCGAAGAAGAAATCGGAGAAAGGAGGGCATAACCCGCAAGAAAAGTAATCGACGATGAAGGGGTACCGATTTGAGGCGGGATCAGCGCAAGCAGCAGGAATGATGCGCGTCGCCGGGTGTCCCGAATCCTCCTTCCCCATCTTCACTCCCCATAGGGACTTGAAGGAGGCCCGGAGCTCTTGAACATCAACCACCGAGGGGAAGAAGAAGGCGGACTTCGTCCGGTCCCCTGACAGCGCGCTCTCCGGCGGCTCCACCGTCCCGGCACCCTTAGCCACCCCTTGCCCTTGGCGAATTTGGGAGCCATGGCGACCAAGAAGTTAAGAGGGCTGAGGAAGGGGGATGGCAAAGCGACGGCGGCGGGCGACAGCGAAAGCTTAGGAAGGAAGGAAGAAAGGGAGCGGCGGCTCTAAGATCGGAAAAGGCACGAGGGAAGAGGAGAAAGTGAGCAGCGCGCCTGCGGTTATTCCTTCTTATGGGGGAAAAACGCGGGCCGCCTCCTTTCACATTAACTGTGATGTGACGCATGCCCGCGGGAAGCAACCCCATGCATGCCGCCCACGTCACACACGCCTACCCATGCCGCGCCACGCGCGGGAAGCATGGGAAGCGCAGCGCGCGAAGAGACTTACCGCGGTAAAAACAGCCCCGCCTGCCCGCGCACTGTTTTTGGGCCTAGCCCAACGACGCGATTGCGCTTACGTGTGGCCCAGGCCCGGGGGCTCCTGTCGATGTACAGAAAAGAGGGGTACGTTTTTTTGTACCCCTATAACTGTGCACGCGCAGTCTGAGCCACGGGCACCACCACACTGAGAAAGGCAAGGGAGGTGAGCCAAGGTAAGGCCGAAGCTCAGGAGAAGCAGGACGACGCCAAGATCAAGACCACAAAGAGCAAAGGGGACGAAGCGAACCTCCCGCCCGGCAAGATCCTTGACGGGAGGCGGTTTTAGCAAACCCGGCAACACCCTTGCCATGGCAGCTCACCCCATACCTACGGAGTGAGTCACCCCTGAGTCCACTGCCCCCATGGGCAAGGATTCGGCAGACATCCCCGTGGTGGCTTGCAGATCTTTGTGAAGAAATTCAAGATCAGATACACCCTTTAGAAGATGATGATCCCTGGTGGGATCCCAGCCAAGGAGGACCACAAGGCCCTCGGCAAGAGCCTTGCCGGGGATGACAGCAGGCGCCACGGCAAGACCCTTGCCGGGGCCCCGGCAAGGCCCTTACCCACGCCAGTCAAACCTCCACCGCCGTTCGCATGCAGCTGCCGACCCAACCAGCTGGGCAGGCACCTGCGTGGCGGCATGAAGATCTTCGTGGAGACCCAGCACTGCGCCACCTCAGCTGCCTGCCTGCCTACATGGCACCGCGGGCGCCGCTGGCCAGGGCGCGTGTCGACGCGAGAGGGAGCGGCGACGGACGAGACAGGGCTCTCCCCCGTCCCCGATAAAGCAAGGACACCTGGGCAAGACGCATTAAATATGCCTTGTCATGTAATGCGAGGGATAACCTCGCATCACTGTTCCCTTTCCACCTCCTGGTGCTACTGTGGCAACCCCTTTCCTATAAAAGGAGGCCCGAGGTGACTAGGAGGAGGATTAGGCTTTTTGGAGCTCCTCACGTCCCATAGCTAGCTCAAGAACACAGATATACAATCCACCAAAGCAGGAGTAGGGTTTTACGCATCCTCGCGGCCCGAACCTGGATAAACGAACTGTGTGCTATCTGTTTGATCCGCTCTTCTCACGACCCCGCGCCCCGTAACCGTAGTAGGGATTCTTGTGATCCCATAGGTGTCGTTCCGACCGACAATTTTAGACTTTGCTGATCAGTGAAGATCTCGCAACGATTACCGAGAAGGTAATGTCGCCAGGTTTTAAGTGTATGGACTACACCTGCAAGCTCTAGATCATGTGTGTGATAGTTTTCCTCATGTGGATGTAACTGCCGTGAAGCATAGGCAATTACATGACGATCTTGCATAAGTATGCAACCTAGTCCTTGTCGCGAGGCGTCGCAATAGATAATAAAGTCCTTGGAGAAATCTAGTGGTACTAGTACGAGAGCAGATGTCAGGCATCTTTTCAGTTCCTGAAAGCTGAACTCGCACTATGGAGTCCACTCGAACTTTTTATCCTTCTTGAGGAGTTCAGTTAGAGGTTTAGCAACCTTGGAGAAATTCTCGATGAAGCGGCGACAGTAGCTTGCTAAGCCAAGGAAACTCCGAACTTGCTGAAGGAAATATGCCCTAGAGGCAATAATAAAGTTATTATTTATTTCCTTATATCATTATAAATATTTATTATTCATGCTAGAATTGTATTAACCGGAAACATGATACATGTGTTAATACATAGCCAAACAGAGTGTCACTAGTATGCCTCTACTTGACTAGCTCGTTGATCAAAGATGGTTATGTTTCCTATCCATAGACAAAGAGTTTTCATTTGATTAACGGGATCACATCATTCGGAGAATGATGTGATTGACTTGACCCATTCCATTAGCTTAGCACTTGATCGTTTAGTTTGTTGCTATTGCTTTCTTCATGACTTATACATTTTCCTATGACTATGAGATTATGCAACTCCCGTTTATCGGAGGAACACTTTGTGTGCTACCAAACATCACAACGTAACTGGGTGATTATAACGGTGCTCTACAGGTGTCTCCGAAGGTACTTGTTGGGTTGGCGTATTTCAAGATTAGGATTTGTCAGTCCGATTGTCGGAGAGGTATCTCTGGGCCCTCTCGGTAATGCACATCACTTAAGCCTTGCAAGCATTGCAACTAATGAGTTAGTTGCGGGATGATGTATTACAGAACGAGTAAAGAGACTTGCCGGTAACGAGATTGAACTAGGTATTGAGATACCGACGATCGAATCTCGGGCAAGTAACATACCGAAGACAAAGGGAACAATGTATGTTGTTATGCGGTCTGACCGATAAAGATATTTGTAGAATATGTGGGAGCCAATGTGAGCATCCAGGTTCCGCTATTGGTTATTGACCGGAGACGTGTCTCGGTCATGTCTACATGGTTCTCGAACCCGTAGGGTCCGCATGCCTAAAGTTCGATGACGGTTATATTATGAGTTTATGAGTTTTGATGTACCGAAGATAGTTCAGAGTCCTGGATGAGATCGGGGACATGACGAGGAGTCTCGAAATGGTCGAGACGTAAATATTGATATATTGGCCGACTATATTCGGACATCGGAAAGGTTCCGAGTGATTCGTGTATTTATCAGAGTACCGGGGAGTTACGGGAATTCGCCGGGGAGTGTATGGGCCTTATTGTGCGTTAGGGGAAAGAGAGAGAGGCAGGCCGCACGCCCCCCAAGGCCTAGTCCGAATTGGACTAGGGGGAAGGGCTGCGCCCCTCCTTCCTTCTCTTCTCTTTTCCCATTCCTTCTCTCCTACTCCTACTACTTGGAATGGCTCCTAGTTCTACTAGGAAAGGGGGAATCCTACTCCCGGTGGGAGTAGGACTCCCCTAGGGCGTGCCATAGAGAGGGTCGGCCCTGACCCTCCTCCACTCCTTTATATACATGGCCAGGGGGCACCCCATAGACACAACAATTGATCTGTTGATCTTTTAGCCATGTGCGGTGCCCCCCTCCACCATATTCCACCTCGATAATACTGTAGCGGTGCTTAGTCGAAGCCCTGTGTCGGTAGAACATCATCATCGTCACCACGCCATCGTGCTAACGAAACTCTCCCTCAACACTCGGCTGGATCAGCGTTCGAGTGACGTCATCGGGCTGAACGTGTGTTGAACTCGGAGGTGTCGTGCATTCAGTACTTGATCGATCGGATCGTGAAGACGTACGACTACATCAACCGCGTTTTGCTAACGCTTCCGCTTTCGGTCTACGAGGGTACGTGGACAACACTCTCCCCTCTCATTGCTATGCATCACCATGATCTTGCGTGTGCGTACGATTGTTTTGAAATTACTACGTTCCCCCACAGTGGCATCCGAGCCAAGTTTTATTCATAGATGTCATAGGCACAAGTAGAACACAAGTGAGTTGTGGGCGATATAAGTCATACTGCTTACCAGCATGTCATACTTTGGTTCGGTGCTATTGTTGGATGAAGCGGCCCGTACCGACATTACGTGTACGCTTACGCGAGACTGGTTCTACCAACGTGCTTTGCACACAGGTGGCTGGCGGGTGTCAGTTTCTCCAACTTTAGTTGAGCCGAGTGTGGCTACGTCCGGTCCTTGCGAAGGTTAAAACAACACCAACTTGACAAACTATCGTTGTGGTTTTGATGCGTAGGTAAGAACGGTTCTTGCTCAGCCCGTAGCAGCCACGTAAAAATTGCAACAACAAAGTAGAGGACGTCCAACTTGTTTTTGCAGGGCATGTTGTGATGTGATATGGTCAAGACGTGATGAGATATAAGTTGTTGTATGAGATGATCATGTTTTGTTGAAGTTATCAGCAATTGGCAGAAGCCTTATGGTTGTCTCTTTATTGCATAAGATGCAAGTGCCAAATAATTGCTTTACTTTATCGCTATGCGATAGCAATAGTTGCAAGAGCAATAGTTGGCGAGATGACCATATGACGACACATTGATATAGATCAAGATGATGGAGATCATGGTGTCATGCCGGTGAAGATGGAGATCATGACGATGCTTTGGAGATAGTGATCAAAGGCACAAGATGATGATGGCCATATCATGTCACATATTTTGATTGCATGTGATGTTTATATTTTATACATCTTAGTTTGCTTAGTTATGACGGTAGCATTATAAGATGATCTCTCACTAAATTTCAAGATAAAAGTGTTCTCCCTGAGTATGCACCGTTGCCAAAGTTCGTTGTGCCCAGACACCACGTGATGATCGGGTGTGATAAGCTCTACGTCCATATACAACGGGTGCAAGCCAGTTTTGCACACGCAGAAATACTCGGGTTAAACTTGACGAGCCTAGCATATGCATATATGGCCTCGGAACACTGGAGACCGAAAGGTCGAGCGTGAATCATATAGTAGATACGATCAACATAATGATGTTCACCATTGAAAACTACTCCATTTCACATGATGATCGGTTATGGTTTAGTTGATATGGATCACATGATCACTTAGATGATTAGAGGGATGTCTATCTAAGTGGGAGTTCTTAAGTAATATGATTAATTGAACTTTAATTTACCATGAACTTAGTCCTGATAGTATTTGCATATCTATGTTGTAGATCAATAGCTCACGTTATTGCTTCCCTATGTTTTATTTTTGATATGTTCCTAGAGAAAACTAAGTTGAAAGATGTTAGTGGCAATGATGCGGATTGGATCCGTGATTTGAGGTTTATCCTCATTGCTGCGGAGAAGAATTATGTCCTTGATGCACCGCTAGGTGACAAACCTATTGCAGGAGAAGATGTAGATGTTATGAACGTTTGGCTAGCTCAATATGATGACTACTTCATAGTTTAGTGCACCATGCTTAAACGGCTTAGAATCGGGACTTCAAAGACGTTTTGAATGTCATGGACCATATGAGATGTTCCAGGAGTTGAAATTAATATTTCAAGCAAATACCCGAGTTGAGAGATATGAAGTCTCCAACAAGTTATATAGCTAAAAGATGGAGGAGAATAGCTCAAGCAGTGAGCATGTGCTCAGATTGTCTGGGTACTACAATTGCTTGAATCAAGTGGGAGTTAATCTTCCAGATAAAATAGTGATTGACAGAATTCTCTAGTCACCATCACCAAGTTATTAGAACTTCGTGATGAACTATAGTATGCAAGGGATGACGTAAATAATTCCCGAGCTTTTCATGATGATGAAATCGATGAAGGTAGAAATCAAGAAAGACCATCAAGTTTTGATGATTAACAAGACCACTAGTTTCAACAAAACGGCAAAGGGAAAGAAAGGGGAACTTCAAGAAGAACAGCAAGCAAGTTGCGGCTCAAGTGAAAAAACCCAAGTCTGGACCTAAGCCTGAAACTGAGTGCTTCTACTACAAAGGGACTAGTCACTGGAAGCGGAACTACCCCAAGTAATTGGCGGATAAGAAGGATGGCAAAGTGAACATAGGTATATTTAATATACATGTTATTCATGTGTACTTTACTAGTGTTTATAGCAACCCCTCAGTATTTGATACTAGTTCAGTTGCTACGAATAGTAACTCGAAACGGGAGTTGCAGAATGAACAGAGACTAGTTAAGGGTGAAGTGACGATGTGTATTGGAAGTGGTTCCAAGATTGATATGATCATCATCGTACACTCCCTCTAATTTCGGGATTAGTGTAAAACCTAAAATAAATGTTATTTAGTGTTTGTGTTGAGCATGAATATGATTGGATCATGTTTATTGCAATACGGTTATTCATGTAAGTTAGAGAATAATTGTTGTTCTGTTTACATGAATAAAACCTTCGATGGTCATACACCCAATGTAAAATGGTTTGTTGGATCTCAATCGTGGTGATACACATTTTCATAATATTGAAGCCAAAAGATGCAAAGTTAATAATGATAGTGCAACTTATTTGTGGCATTGAGGTCATATTGGTGTAAAGCGCATGAAAAAACTCCATCCTGATGGGCTTTTGGAATCACTTGATTATGAATTAGTTGATGCTTGCGAACCATACCTCATGGGCAAGATGACTAAGACTCCGTTCTCCGGAACAATGGAGCGAGCAACAGATTTGTTGGAAATCATACATACTGATCTATGTGGTCCGATGAATATTGAGGCTCACGGCAGGTATCATTATTTTCTGATCTTCACAGATGATTTGAGCAGATATGAGTATATCTACTTGATGAAACACAAATCTGAAACATTTGAAAAGTTCAAAGAATTTCAGAGTGAAGTGGAGAATCATCATAACAAAAATAAAAGTTTCTACGATATGATCGCAGAAGTAAATTATTTGAGTTACGAGTTTGGCCTTCAGTTAAAACAATGTGAAATAGTTTCACTACTCACGCCACCTGGAACACCACAGTGTAATGGTGTTTTCGAACGTCGTAACCGTACTTTATTAGATATGGTGCGATCTATGATGTCTCTTACCAATTTACCACTATCGTTTTGGGGTTATGCATTAGAGACAGCTACATTCACGTTAAATAGGGCACCATCTAAATCCCTTGAGACAACACCGTATGAACTATGGTTTCGGAAGAAACCTAAGCTGTCGTTTTTAAAGTTTGGGGTTGCAATGCTTATGTGAAAACTTTTCATCTTGATAAGCTCAAACCCAAGTCGGAGAAGTGCATCTTCATAGGATACCCAAAAGTAACTGTTGGGTACACCTTCTATCACAGATCTGAAGGCAAGATATTTGTTGCTGAGAATGGATCCTTTCTATAGAAGGAGTTTCTCTCGAAAGAAGTGAGTGGGAGGAAAGTAGAACTTGATGAGGTAACTATACCTACTCCCTTATTGGAAAGTAGTTCACAAAACTCTATTTCTGTGACTCCAACACCAATTAGTGAGGAAGCTAATGATGATGATCATGTAACTTCAGATCAAGTTACTACCAAACCTCATTGGTCAACCAGAGTGAGATCCGCACCAGAGTGGTATGGTAATCCTGTTCTGGAGGTCATGTTAATTGACCATGACAAACCTACGAGCTCTGAGGAAGCGATGATGAGCCTAGATTCCACGAATTGGCTTGAGGCCATGAAATCTGAGATGGGATCCATGTATGAGAACAAAGTGTGGACTTTGGTTGACTTGCCCGATGATCGGCAAGCCATAGAAAATAAATGGATCTTCAAGAGGAAGTCAAACACTGATAGTAGTGTTACTATCTACAAAACTTGTCGAAAAAGGTTTTTGACAAAGTTCAAGGTGTTGACTATGATGAGATTTTCTCACTCGTAGCGATGCTTAAGTCTGTCTGAATCATGTTAGCAATTGACGCATTTTATGAAATTTGGCAAATGGATAAACAAACCTGCATTCCTTAATGGATTTATTAAAGAAGAGTTGTATATGATGCAACCAAAAGGTTTTGTCAATCCTAAAGGTGCTAACAAAATATGCAAGCTCCAGCGATCCATCTATGGACTGGTGCAAGCATCTCGGAGTTGTAATGTACGCTTTGATAAGTTGATCAAAGCATATAGTTTTATACAAACTTGCGGTGAAGCCTATATTTACAAGAAAGTGAGTGGGAGCACTACACCATTTCAGATAAGTATATGTAAATGACATATTGTTGATCGGAAATAATGTAGAATTATTCTGTAAAGCATAAAAGAGTGTTTGAAAGGAGTTTTTCAAAGAAAGACCTCGGTGAAGCTGCTTACATATTGAGCATCAAGATCTATAGAGATAGATCAAGACGCTTGATAAGGTTTTTCAATGAGTACATACCTTGACAAGAATTTGAAGTAGCTCAAAATGGAACAGTCAATGAAAGAGTTCTTGCCTGTGTTACAAGGTGTGAAATTAAGTAAGACTCAAAGCCCGACCACGACAGAAGATAGAAAGAGAATGAAAGTCATTCCCTATGCCTCATACATAGGTTCTATAAAGTTTGTCATGCTGTGTACCAGTTCTATTGTATACCCTACACTGTTTTTTTGGCAAGGGAGTACAATAGTGATCTAGGAGTAGATCACTCGACAGCGGTCAAAATTATCCTTAGTGGAATAAAGATATGTTTCTCGATTATGGAGGTGACAAAAGGATCATCGTAAAGGGTTACGTCGATGCAAATTTTGACACTGATCCAGATGACTCTAAGTCTCAATCCGTATACATTTTGAAAGTGGGAGCAATTAGCTAGAGTAGCTCCGTGCAGAGCATTGTTGACATAGAAATTTGCAAAATACATACGGATCTGAATGTGGCAGACCCGTAGACAAAACTTCTCTCACAAGCATAACATGATCACACCTTAGTACTCTTTGGGTGTTAATCACATAGTGATGTGAACTAGATTGTTGACTCTAGTAAACCCTTAAGGTGTTGGTCACATGACGATGTGAACTATGGGTGTTAATCACATGGTGATGTGAACTATTGGTGTTAAATCACATGGCGAAGTGAACTAGATTATTGACTCTAGTGCAAGTGGGAGACTGAAGGAAATATGCCCTAGAGGCAATAATAAAGTTATTATTTATTTCCTTATATCATGATAAATGTTTATTATTCATGCTAGAATTGTATTAACCGGAAACATGATAGATGTGTGAATACATAGAGAAACAAAGTGTCACTAGTATGCCTCTACTTGACTAGCTCGTTGATCAAAGATGGTTATGTTTCCTATCCATAGACAAAGAGTTGTCATTTGATTAATGGGATCACATCATTAGGACAATGATGTGATTGACTTGACCCATTCTGTTAGCTTAGCACTTGATCGTTTAGTTTGTTGCTATTGCTTTCTTCATGACTTATACATGTTCCTGTGACTATGAGATTATGCAACTCCCGTTTACCGAAGGAACACTTTGTGTGCTATGAAATGTGACAACGTAACTGGGTGATTATAAAGGTGCTCTACAGGTGTCTCCAAAGGTACTTGTTCGGTTGGCGTATTTCGAGATTAGGATTTGTCAGTCCAATTGTCGGAGAGGTATCTCTGGGCCCTCTCGGTAATGCACATCACTTAAGCCTTGCAAGCATTGCAACTAATGATTTAGTTGCGGGATGATGTCTTACAGAACGAGCAAAGAGACTTGCCGGTAACGAGATTGAACTAGGTTTTGAGATACCGACGATCGAATCTCGGGCAAGTAACATACCGATGACAAAGGGAACAACGTATGTTGTTATGCGGTCTGACCGATAAAGATCTTCGTAGAATATGTGGGAGCTAATATGAGCATCCAGGTTCCGCTATTGGTTAGTGACCGGAGACGTCTCTCGGTCATGTCTACATAGTTCTCGAACCCGTAGGGTCCACACGCTTAAAGTTCGATGACGGTTATATTATGAGTTTATGAGTTTTGATGTACCAAAGATAGTTCGGAGTCCCGGATGAGACCAGGGACATTACGAGGTGTCTCGAAATGGTCGAGGCGTAAAGATCGGTATATTGGACGACTATATTTGGACATCGGAAAGGTTTCGAGTGATTCGGGTATTTATCGGAGTACCGGGGAGTTATAGGAATTCGCCGGGGAGTGTATGGGCCTTATTGGGCTTTAGGGGAAAGAGAGAGAGGCAGGCCGTGCGCCCCCGCAAGGCCTAGTCCGAATTGGACTAGGGGGAAGTGCTGCATCCCCTCCTTCCTTCTCTTCTTTTTCCCTTTCCTTCTCTCCTACTCCTACTACCTGGAAGGGCTCCTAGTTCTACTAGGAAAGGGGGAATCCTACTCCCGGTGGGAGTAGGACTCCCCTAGGGCGCGCCATAGAGAGGGCCGACCCCTCCCCTCCTCCACTCCTTTATATACGTGGCCAGGGGCCACCCCATAGAAACAACAATTGATCTGTTGATCTTTTAGCCGTGTGCGGTGCCCCCTCCACCATAGTCCACCTCGATAATACTGCAGTGGTGCTTAGGCGAAGCCCTGCATCGGTAGAACATCATCATCGTCACCACGCCGTCGTGCTGATGAAACTCTCCCTCAACACTCGGCTGGATCGGAGTTCGAGGGACGTCATCAGGCTGAACGTGTGCTGAACTCGGAGGTGCCATGCGTACGGTACTTGATCGGTCGAATCATGAAGACGTATGACTACATCAACTGCGTTGTGCTAATGCTTCAGCTTTCGGTTTACGAGGGTACGTGGACAACACTCTCCCCTCTCGTTGCTATGCCTCACCATGATGTTGCATGTGCGTAGGAATATTTTTGAAATTACTACGTTCCCCAACACTTTCTTGACCGTTTCAGGTGGAGTCTAATCAAGGATAGCTTGAACTCGCTCAGGATTGACATTAATACCCTTACCAGAGATTACATGGCCTAGGTAGGTCACTTCTAGCAACCAAAATTCACATTTGGAGAATTTGCATAAAGGCGATGCTCTCGAAGTTTCGTCAATACTAGCCTTAGATGTTCGGCATGTTCTTCCTCATTCTTGGAGTAGATGAGTATATCATCAAGGTATACCACAACGAATTTATCCAAATACTCCATGAAGATCGAGTTCATTAACCGAGAGAAGGTGGTTGGGGCATTGGTTAAACCAAAGGACATGACGGTGTACTCGTATGAGCCATAACGAGTAACAAAGGCCATTTTGGGAATGTCCCTGTTTTTTATTTTGATTTGATGGTAGCCCAACCTCAAATCCATTTTGGAGAAGACTGAGGATCCAGCGAGCTGATCATACAGATCGTTGATCCTGGAGTGGATACTTGTTCTTTATGGTAACCAAGTTGACAGGTCGATAATCTACAACCATCTGATTCGTACCATCCTTCTTCTTGACGAAGAGGACGGGGCAAGCCTGTGGAGAAGAACTAGGATGGATGAAACCCTTTTTCAAAGACGCATCGAGTTGTTCCTTAAGTTCAGGTAGTTCTAGGGGTGCCATCTTATAAGGTCTACTAGAGATTGGAACGGTTCCTGGTACAAGGTCTATCATGATTTTGACATCCCTGTCAGGAGGAACACCTGGCAATTCTTCTGGAAAGACTTCCGGGAAGTCACGGACTACCGTAATATCTTCAAGGTCTGGAAGAGGGTTGGCATTTAGGGAGTAGAGCTGACGCTTGGCCACTCGGGTTAAGACATTGACTATATTGCCCAATGGGTGAGTAAGTTGAACAGTTCTAGTGGCACAATCAATCTTAGCATAATGAGCTGACATCCGGTCCATGCCTAAGATTATATTTATGTTCGAGGACTTGAGAGCTATTAAGGATGCAAGGAATATAAGTCTATCGACAAGAATTTCATTCCCATGGCTTACTCTAGAAGTTTGCCATCTAGAGCCAGGGGTTTGAATTTCCATGGTGGTGGGCATGTCACAAAATGTGGTGTTATGCAACCGAGCATTGCTCTCAGAGCTGAATGAATGAGATGCTCCAGTATCGAAAAGAACAGATGTCGCATGGCAGTTAACAAGAAGTGTACCAAGGACAACGTTGGGATCATCATGAGCCTCCTCCGCTGAGACATAGTTAACATGGCCACGTGCAGTGGTGGCTGGCTTGGCATAATACACCTTTCCCGCTGGCTTACCACGGCCAACGGACTTTCCAGTCTAGTTGGGGTTGTTGTTCTGGGGACACTCTCGAATATAGTGACCCGGCTCTCCGCACTTGAAGCATGTCATCATGTTGGTGCGTGGAGCAGCAATGGCGGCCGGTCCACCATAAGCCTTAGGCGGTGTATACTACTGGGTTGGGCGAGGCGGCCGGTCCACCACAAACAACATTTTAAACATTTTTAATATGCATGAAAGTTGGATATTATGAAACTAGATGAAATTTTAGTCATTTTTCATATATAAATCATTTTAATCCGATGCACCATTTGTGAGTTATTAAATGCATGATCTAGGTGGATATTTCTGCAACTCTGCCAATTCCCTGGAAAATAGGAAACTCAAAGCACAGGGAAAAAACATAGCAGGCCGAAATTAAAGTGTACTAGGCTAGCCCAACAGTAAGAAGAGAAAAAAAGAGGGGCGCCTAGGGTCAGCTCACATTGGGCTGAGGAAATCGGACCTTGGGCTCACGGACGGGGTGTGGAGGAGCTGGGTCGGCTCGAGCCATGGTCAACGAAGGCAGGAGGGCGCGACGATGCAGCATCGAACGAGGCAGGACGACGGTGGCGGTTTGGCGTGACTCCGGCGAGGTCCAAGGCACGGGATGGCCGGAGATGAGGTCAGGGACGAATGGAGGAAGCGGATCCGGGCGGCGACTCGCGGGATCCAGCGCGGGGACGGCCGGGACTAGCGCCGGTGACGGTCGGCCACGGGGGCGGCGTCCGGCAGCTGATGCGATGCGGGTATCAGAGATGTCCAGGGGAAAAGTAGGGTGAGGACGAGGAGAGGCATGGAGCTGTTGACCTTCTAGTCGGAGAGGTGGCCGTGGCCTCCGGCGACCTTGGTCTGCGGCGGTCGATGGGGTGGAGGCGGCGTGTCGCAGGCGATTAAGCTCGGGGCGGAGCTCAGTGCGGGGAGCGGGGCGCTCTTGGAGCGTACGAGCGGCGGTGCGGGCTCCTCGGGCCCAGATTGGCCCGGGGCGGGTCGCAGATGGGCCAGCAGGGCCGTGGCGGAGTGCGGACTGCGGGAGTGAGGTGGCACGCCCTGAATGGCTGCAGGGGCGGCATGGCTGACATGGCGGCGACGCTGGGTGGCGGCTGACCGCTGGCGTGGCGACAAGTGGCGGCGCATGGCTTGGCGGCGCTGAAAACGACGCTGGCGGCGGTTGGAGGCAGGTGGAGGCACGGAAAAAGAGGAGGGGGTAGGGTTGCCCAAAATAGAGATGGGGGTGTCCAATTATAGGCCGGGTTATGGTTTTAGGGGGTTTGTGGGGTTTCCGGACCATTCGTTGATGATCCGACGGCTCCGGCGAGAGGGGGTGTTCAGGTGGGTGATGATGGGTTGTGCAAGTGGACTAGTGGGCTGAGAAGAGAGGAAGATTGTAACACCCTCGATGCGACTATATCTCCCACGTGTCGAGGCACGACTTAGAGGCATAATCACATTGAAGGCATATGTCGCAAGTTAGGCAATCTTCACAACATCCCATGTAACATAGATAATAAAAGGGGAGATAACATAGTTGGCTTACACTCGCCACGTCAATCAAGTACATAAATAACATTACATCATCCAAACACTCATGGCCCGACTACGGCGCCAAAATAAAAGATAACCCAACATGCGACACGGTCCCGATCACCCCCAACTGGGCACCACTACTGATCATCAGGAAAAGAGACATAGTATCGTTGAGAGTCCTCGTCGAACTCCCACTTGAGCTCAAGCGCGTCACCTGGAGCGGAATCATCAGGCCCTGCATCTGGAGTAATAGTAATCTGTGAGCCACAGGGACTCAGCAATCTCGCACCCTCGTGATCAAGACTATTTAAGCTTATAGGTAAGGCAAGGTAAATATGTGGAGCTGCAGAAAGCGACTAGCAAATATGGTGGCTATCCTGTTCGCAAAAGAGAGCGAGAAGAGGAGGCAAAGCGCGAGCGAGAAACTAGAGAACAACCTGCGCAAACATTACTCCAACACCGTGTCCACTTCCCGGACTCCGCCGAGAAGAGGCCTTCACGGTAACACACTCAGTTGATTCATTTTAATTAAGTTAAGGTTCAAGTTATCTACAACCGGACATTAACAAATTCCCATCTGCCCATAACCGCGGGCACGGATTTCGAAAGTTCAAATCCCTGCAGGGGAGTCCCAACTTAGCCCATGAAAAGCTCTCACGGTCAACAAAGGAATAGACCTCCTCCCGAGATGTTCCGATCAGACTCGCTACCTCGGTTCTTCAAGACACTTCGACAGGTTAAAACAAATCCAGCAACACCGCCCGAATGTGCCGACAAATCCCGATAGGAGCTGCACATATCTCGTTCTCAGAGCACACTCAGATGAACACTACGTACAACTAAAACCAACCCTCGAGTTGCCCCGAGGTGGCGCTGCAAGTGGCTCTATTTGGACCAACACTCAGAGGAGCACTGGCCCGGGGGGGTTTAAATAAGATGACCCCCGGGCTCCGGAAACCCAAGGGAAAAGAGGCTAGGTGGCAAATGGTAAAACCAAGGTTGGGCATTGCTGGAAAAGCTTTAATCAAGGCGAACTATCAAGGGGTTCCCATTATAACCCAACCGCGTAAGGAACGCCAAATCCGGGAACATAACACCGATATGACAGAAACTAGGGCGGCAATAGTGGAACAAAACACTAGGCGAGAGGCCGAGCCTTCCACCCTTTACCAAGTGTATAGATGCATTAAGATAACAAGATAATATAATGATATCCCAACAAGTAAATAAATGTTCCAACAAGGAACGGTCTCCAATCTTCACCTACAACCAGCAACGTTATAAGAGGGGCTGAGCAAAGCGGTAACATAGCCAATCAACAGTTTGCTAGGACATGGTGGGTTAGAGGTTTGACATGGCAATTTGGGAGGCTTGAAAGCAAGTGGTAGGCATCGTAGCATTGGCATAGCAAAAGAGCGAGCAATCTAGCATAGCAAAGATAGTAGTGATTTCGAGGGTATGATCATCTTGCCTGCACAGTTGTCAGAGTTTACTGGATCCTCGAGAGCAAACTCAACGGGCTCAAACAATACGATGCAAGGATGGTATGCTATGCGGGATGCGATGCGGGATGCATATGCAAGATTTGACAAGGGATGCATGAACCTGGCCTCAACTTGGGAATCCAAGTGTGCCACTGGAAAGATGAGATGAAATCGCTTGAAAACGATATAAAGAACACCGGAATCGGAGTTACGGTTTGGAAATGGCAAGCAATTCAAATATGACCACGTTCTGCGATTTACAGCAAGTAGCCATCTAAATGCAATGAGATGAACAAGCTACAGCACCCAAACATGGAAGCTAAATACATGGCAGGGATGAATTCAATATGCTTAACAAAAGTCTAGCACTGAGCTACGCCCAATTCATCCATTAACAGGTTCAAACAAGCATGGCAAAAATGCATATGGTAACCAGATTTCAGACTTTGTGAAATTAACACTTGTCTGGAATTTCAGATCAGGTAGCACTCTTCGGAGCAACAAAACTACATGCTACTGGACCTGAACATGGCAAAGTAAAGCATGGCATGGAGCTACTCAAATAGCTTAACAAAAGTCCCTTAGTGACCTTGAGCCAAAAGGGGTCAGAAAATACAATTGCAAGCATGTGAACATGGCAAAAACATAATCAGATCACAGACTTAGTGAAAACTGGAGCATGCTGAAAACAGATATCAAGTAGGCATGTTTACGAGCTCGATGCACTCACTAGAGAGCAATTCATGGCAATATAAGCATACACCCATCAAGAATACACAAAATTCAAGCTAGACATGGCAAGAACAATAACATAGCATGCACGAATCAACTACAAAATCATCGGCAAAATCGCTAACAAGTAGACAATCTGGCCAGATTCACGAAGTAGCAAACGTAGAGCTCGATTGACTCAAGCTAGGTGCTCCATAATTGCAAACAAAGACATGGATGGATAGAGCACTACAATATTAAAAAAACATCCTTACTGATCACCCTCAAAAGAGTCACGGATCACTAGGAAACAACATGAACATATGGCCATATGAGATAAACAGGTCAAGGACTTAGTGGAAATGCTAAGTCCCTGAAATCAGCATTACCAAGTGCCTCACTTTGCAAGCTTGTGCTAGTCACCACAAACATCACAAAAATACATGGGTTGCACCTCTGGGTAGATGGAAAAACCCTTAACAAAACATATGTAGAGCTCATGGGCATATCATGCACACATTAATCATGGCAAAAATGACAAATATCTAAATGGAGTAGCAGATCTGACAATTAACTCAAGTAGCCCTCTTCTAACACCATTTCGGGTATCAAGATGAACTCAAATGACAATGATGCAATGGAATGAAATCATGTACTCTCTGAGGCGAACATTTTGATATGCTATATGCCCAAAACGGAGTTACGGATGTAAAGTTACGATGCGATGAACAGGAGCATATGGATCTGAGATTCGGGGACTTAGTGCAAAAAAACAACCTCGAGGTAGAAGTCAACGGGGCACGGAAACCGAGGCTCGCCGGCGCGAGACTCGCCGGAGATGGCGGGGAAGGAGGCGGAACTCGCCGGAGATGGCGGATCCGGGGTGGATCTCGCCGGATCCGGCCGAATTCTGGCGCGGGGCGGCGAAGGAGGTCGCCGGCGGGCGCGGGGCGACGCCGGGGACGACGGGGCGGCGGTCGGCGAGCTGGGTGGTGGCGTCCGGCGAACTGGGCGGCGGAGGAGGCAAGCAAGGTGGCGGGGTCCGGCGGCTGGGCGGCGGGGTCCCTCACGGGCGGCGGCGCCCGATCTGGGCCGGGAGGGCCTCCCGCGGGCCCTGCGGGCTTCGGCGGCGGCAGCGGTGAAGTGGGGCGCGGCCCGGTGAAGTGGCGCATAGTGATTGAGTGAGGGGACGGCGGCGGACGTGTCCGGCGCCGGGCGGACGTGTCCGGCGCGCGGAGGAAGGGGGAGACTAGGGTTTCGCCCGAATTTTTGGAGGAGTGCACATATTTATAGGTAGAGGGAGCTAGGAGAGTCCAAATGAGGTGCGGTTTTCGGCCACGCGATCGTGATCGAACGCTCTAGATGATGGAGAGGGTTTAGGTGGGTTTTGGGCCACTTTGGAAGGGTGTTGGCCTGCAACACACACGAGGCCTTCTCGGTCCCTCGGTTAACCGTTGGAGTATCACACGAAGTCCAAATGGTACGAAGCTTGACAGGCGGTCTACCGGTAGTAAACAAAGGCCGCTTGGCAAGTCTCGGTCCAATCTGGAAATTTTTAATCCCCACACACGAAAGAAAGGTAGAAATGACCACCGGAGGAGAACGAAGCGCCGGAATGCAAAACGGACAACGGGGAAAATGCTCGGATGCAAGAGATGAACACGTATGCAAATGCAATGCACATGATGACATGATATGAGATGCATGACAACGACAACAACACACGGAGGCAAAAAACCGAACCCAAGAAAATAAAATAACTTAACGCCGGAAAAGGCAAGAGTTGGAGTACAAATTGGGAAAGTCATATCCGGGGTGTTACAAAGATGGGCAGCCCGGGACATGTTTCCGGATACCGGAGACGTCCGATGTTTGACCGGTTATATTGCCGCTATAGTTAACCGTTGGGGGATCAAACGGACTCCGAATGCGGCGAAAATTGACAGGCGGTCTACTAACAACATGACAACACTATATGCCAACTTTCAACCCATTCCGAGAAAATTTTCCGGCCACTTATAAAATACTATTTCGGGTATGCCGCGGGCGCGTGCAAGTGTGTCTGGGCTCAAAAAGGACAACAAAAAGAACTGGGAGACCCGGACGAATGCAAGTTTTGAAAACATGCAGATGCAATGCACATGACAACATGATGAAATGCAACATGTGAGCAAATGACATGACAACGTCGGCGAATAACTGGAAGACACCTGGCGCATCGGTCTCGGGGCATCACAAGGGGGGAGGGCGCGCCCTGGGGGGTAGGACGCATCCCCTGCCTTGTGGGCCCTCGTGACTCCCCTGACCTAGTTCTACCTCCTATATATTCACATATATTCCCAAACCACCAGAAGCATCCACGAAAACACTTTTCCACCACCGCAACCTTCTGTTCCCGTGAGATCCCATCTTGGGGCCTTTTCGGCATCCTGCCGCGGGGGGATTCGATCACGGAGGGCATCTACATGAACTCTATTTCCCTTCCGATTAAGCAGGAGTAGTTTAGCTCAGACCTACGGGTAAATAGCTAGTAGCTAGATGGCTTCTTCTCTCTCTTTGATTCTCAATACCATGTTCTCCTCGATGTTCTTGGAGATCTATCCGATGTAATCTTATTTTCTGGTATGTTTTTCGAGATCCAATGAATTGTGGATTTATGATCTGCTTATCTATGAAAATTATTCCAATCTTCTCTGAATTCTTTTAAGCATGATTTGATATCTTTGTAGTTCTCTTCGAACTATCAGTTTGGTTTGGCCAACTAGATTGGTTTTTCTTGCAATGGGAGAAGTGCTTAGCTTTGGGTCCAATCTTCCTTTTCCTGTCCCAGTGACAGTATGGGGTTTACATCATATTGCCTGAGTTTATTCCTCTACATCATGTCATCTTACTTAATGTGTTACTCTGTTCTTCATGAACTGAATACTCTTGATGCAGGCAGGAGTCGGTCGATGTGTGGAGTAATAGTAGTAGATGCAGGAAAGAGTCAGTCTACTTGACATGGGTGTGATGCATATATTTCATAATCATTGCCTTAGATATCGTCATAACTCTGCGCTTTTCGATCAATTGCTCGACAGCAGTTTGTTCACCCACCATATTATTTGCTATCTTGAGAGAAGCCTCTAGCGAAACCTATTGCTCCTGGGTCTATTTTCCATCATATAAGTTTTCGATCTACTATTTCGCAATCTTTTACATTCCGATCTATAAACCGAAAAACCCAAAAATATTTACTTTATCTTTTGTTTATTTTTATCGATCTCTATCAGATCTCACTTTTGCAAGTGGCCGTGAAGGGATTGACAACCTCTTTATCGCATTGGGTGCAAGTTGTTTGATTGTTTGTGCAGGTATTGGTGATTTGTGCGTTGTCTCCTACTAGATTGATACCTTGGTTCTCTAACAGAGGGAAATACTTATCTCTACTTTGCTGCATCACCCTTTCCTCTTGAAGGGAAAAACCAACGCAAGCTCAAGCAGTAGCAGGAAGAATTTTTGGCGCTGTTGCTGAGGAGATCTATGCCAAGTCAAGACATACCAAGTACCCATCATAAACTGTCATCTCTTGCATTACATTATTCGCCATTTTCCTCTCATTTTCCTCTCCCCCACTTCAAAAATGATTTTCGAAAAGATTTGCCTTTTTCTTCGCCCCTCTTCTGTTTGTCTTCTTCGTTTGTTTTTTTCCCATGTGTTGGTGTGCTTGCCTGTCTTTATGCTCAACCAAAGAATGTCGATCCTCACTTTGGGAGGTTGTATGAAATTGAAAATAATGTTATGAGCTTCATGTCTTTACAATTTGAGCATAATGGTTTCATTAGAAACGAGCTTAAGGAGCATAAAAGTTTTATGGAGTACATAAATAAAGAGCTCGATGATATTTCTAAGGAATTTCAAATCTCATTTTGCTCAACTTGAAAATTTAGTAGGCCAAATTTCTAATAAATAAGCTACCTTAGTAAATAAGATGGCCGCTAAACCGGAGTGTGAAAATAATGATGAAGATCATAAAGTGATTGATGTGACTCCTATTGAATCTTTGTTTTCCAATTTAAATCTTGATAAAGATGGGATAGGAGATGAGTCAACTTTAGTTAAAAGGCATCCCAATGATTCAGAGTTTTTAGATCTTGATGGAAATATTGATAATAGTGGGATTGGAGAGGTCAAAACTTTTAGTAGTGATGAACCCACTCTTTTGGATTTCAAGGAATTTAATTATGATAATTGTTCTTTAATAGATTGTATTCCTTGTTGCAATCCATGTTGAATTTTCCTCATGGCTATAATCAAAACAAAACTTTTAGTAAACATATTGTTGATGCTATGGTGCAATCTTTTGAAGAAAATCTTGAATTGGAAGTTTCTATCCCTAGAAAACTTTATGATGAGTGGGAACCTACTATTAAGATTAACATTAAAGATTCTAAGTGCCATGCTTTGTGTGATTTGGGTGCTAGTGTTTCCACGATTCCAAAAACATTGTGTGATGTGTTAGGTTTCCGTGAATTTGATGATTGTACATTAAATTTCATCTTGCGGATTCCACTATTAAGAAACCTATGGGAAGGATTAATGATGTTCTTATTGTTGCAAATAGGAATTATGTGCCCGTATTTCATTGTTCTTGATATGGATTGCAACCCTACTGTTAGGACCCCGATTCTAAGTCACGCTGATCTAGCCTGCAACACCTTGCGGCCTCATGCACGATATTCCCATGGGTGTCGCCTTGCCATGGTCTGGGACCATTTGCGTCTTTTGGCTCACGTATATGATAGTGTCGCTAGCATCCATATGACGTAGAACCCGGGGCGACATGACTAGTCATGAACCCAAAGTGGCACTAATTTACAGGGACAGGCATACATGAATCAACTCAAGCATGTCGGTCAACAGCGTATGAATCCGGGCTATAGCAACTGGGCTAACAGGACTCCAGGAACCCGGGCTGTAGCAGGCTAACAGGACTTCGGATGTCTCCGCGTGACATTTCCCCGAAGGGACAGACACATGAACAAAGTAAATCACATGCCGGCCAGTCAAGTGTTTCGGAGCAGTAGTGCTGGGCTAGCAGGACTCCAGTGAACCGGGCTGTAGCAGACTACTATGGCTCATGGAAGCACAAGACTACAATTCCCCATAAGAGAGGCTACCAAGGATAAACGACTAGGTTGTCGGATCCCACACATACCCATCATTTCAAACATACACACAATATGCTCGATATGTGTAAATACAACATGGCATCACAACAAAACTCTACAACTCAAAGTACTTTATTTAGAAGGCTCCAGAGAGCCTTACATAATATGTTCATACAGGTAGGGGTCACACGACCCGACACTCAAGTCATACAAACATACAAGCACATGCGGAAGCAAACTTGTCTGAGTACAGACAACTAGAAAGCAAGAAGGTTTGGGGAAGCCTATCTATCTACAAGGCCCTTCATGGCTCAGGATCACCACCTGGGTGGCAAGTCACTCGTCAACGTCGAGATCTACATAGAAGCCATCGGAGGGGGTGGTGTTCTCTTCTGCAACAGTAATTAAGCAAACATGAGTACAAAGGTACTCAGCAGGTCTTACAACAGATCCTACTATACCTGCAACATTCTCAAGAAGGATAGTGGGGTTATTGCAGCAAGCTAGCTTTGACTCTTGGCTAAGGTATCCTACGAGATAGCAACTTCTAAATTTTTTGCGCACACGAGTCCACTACTCACCACAACAATACAACACCGAGAATCCTCCTCCGTCATCCTAGGGAATGGCCATCCACAGCACTCACACTTGTCTTTAGGCTTTTAGGAATATCCATTTACTTGTCTATGAACTGTATAGGCAACCAAGTAGTCCTTTACCGCGGACGTGGCTATTCGAATAGATGATGTTAACCCTGCAGGGGTGTACTTATTCATACACGCTCTCACCACTTATCATCGTTTACACGACATGTACTCGGCAACCGTCAAGCGGAAGCCCAACGAGGGTGTCGGCCACGGCCTACCTAAACACTCGAGTCTCTAGTCCGGGGTTATCGCCTATCGAGGTTCCATCCACAGGGAGTCCGGCCGAGGTTTCCAGATACGGCCCCGAACGATGTGTACAGGGTTCCGGGACACCAAACGGGAGCCCGACATACCCAACCACGGTGTATCTACCGCATCATAGCCCACCCATAGGGTCAGCGCTACGCACGGACGCCGACACATATCCTATAAACACCAAAAACTAGTTGCAACTCCTGGATAGAGGAATAGGGTGGTTAAGAAGCCGAGAGGGTCAAATAAGGATCCCAATGCATGGTAGTAACTGGTTCTTAAATCACACATACAGATCTCGGTGCTTAAGGACGGTTCCAATGAAACAACCCACCATGTACTCCTACATGGCCTCTCATCGATATCTTTACCAAATCGTGTTCAACACATCACTCACATTACCGACATATTCATTTCACTCTAGCCCATCACCCAGATGAACCAGATCTGACACAACTCTAAGTATAGCAGGCATAGCAAGGTAGGAAACACAGACATGGCTCAATCAACTCCTACACATGCTAGTGGGTTTCATCTAGTTACTGTGGCAATGACAGGTCATGCAGACGAAAAGGTTCAACTACCGCACCACACAACAGTTTGAAACGTTGTTGTCTTAATGCAGTAAATGGGAGTAGGAGCGAGAACATGGGATTGTATCGATATCATCAATGGGCCTGCTTGCCTGATGGTGGTAGTAGGGTACTTCCCTTCAGTTGGATATTCGTAGGTATCCTCGGAGGCAGAACCTACCACGAAAGACACAACGGAACACAATCATCACATGACAATATGCAACAATATGATGCATGCTATGACATGGCAATATGGGTGTGTTTTGGCTAATGCATTGTAAAACAGGTTGGTTTGAGTCCATTTGAATCAAAGATTCAAATAAAAGCTCATGATATGAAGTCATATTAGTGCATTAGCTTGTTTCACTTAAACAGCGAGGTTAAAGTGTTCTGACATGCATGAAACCATTACAGATGGAAAGATTGGATTTTTATGATCATTTTTTATATAAATCTTTGCATTTGGAGTTATAGATTAATTTCTATGAATTTTTTAAGTTTAGAACATTTTCTGGAATTTCTTGTATAAGAATAAATCCAGTAAATGATTTACTGCGTCAGCATTGCGTCAGGGTGACGTCAGCAGTCAACGGGGACGGTCCAGGTCAAACCTGACCAGTGGGTCCCGCGTGTCAGTCTCATTTGTTTAACTAATTTTTAATTAGTTCTAATCCTAACTTAATTAGTAGGCGGGTCCCACTTGTCATAGACCCAGGGGGGGTCAAACTGGGCTTACCCGGGGTCAAACTTGGTCAGCGGGGTCAAAATCGCCGGAGTTTAGCCCCCGGCGAGGCCAAACGCGGCAGTGCAGTGCGGGATTCGTGCGCCAGCGACCAAAATGACGGCGGAGCACATCTACGTGATGCGGGGAGTGAGCCGCGTCAACTGGTGGCAGTGGGTGGAGCTGGGGTGGCCGGAAATGTCACCAGCGACGAGTGTGGCGGCGGCCGGAGCTCGGACGAGCTCGAACTCGTCGCTAGGAGGCACGACGAGGTGCGTGGAGTGGTGCTACGGGCTCCTGCGAGTGTGGTGAAGACGACGGCGTGCTCGGAATCAAGCCACCATGGCTGTGGCCATGACGGCGACATGCGATGGCGGCGGTGGGTGCAGCCGAGCTTGGTGTTGTCGCTGCGGTGCTCGAGAAGGCAAATGGAGAGGAGGAGGAGGTAGCAGGGCTCACGACGATCACAACAAGGCAGACGGCGAGGTCGGGGACGAACTGGTGCGGCAGTGACGGCGCAGGGGATCTCCGACGGCGTTCGATGAAGACGAGGACGAAGAAGATGGAGTAGAGCGTGCGAGCGCTCGGGGCTCGGCTAGCTCGATGAAGCAGACGACGGTGGAGCTCATGGACACGACAGTGTGGCACGGAGATGATGGTGGATGCGAGTTTCACGGTGGCGCAGGCGCGACAGCGTCGGCCGTGGTGAGGAGAGGCGAGGGAGAGAGAGACAGAGGAGTGAGCGAGGTGTCTGCAGGGTCGGGGCGGCGACGTGGAGCTCGCCCAGGTGTCCAGGGGCGAAGCGGCATGCACGTGGCGCGGTGGTGAGCTCTCGCGCGCCGACATCACCTCCTGCCTGCCCGCCTGGCGGGAGGAAGTAGCTGGCTGGCACGGGCCAGCACAGTGCTGGGCCACCAGGTGGGCCGGGAGGTGGGCTGCGGCCAGGTAAGTTCTCTCTCTTTTATTTTCTGTTTTGTTTTATTTTCTGCAAGTTTGTGGCATTTCTAAAAATAGCTAGGTACTTCCAAAAATCACCAAACTTCTCATGGCCCTTGTTTGGAATAGATCCAACATGGAACATTTTAGTTTAGGATTATTTGAGCATTCAAAATATTTATTAGCATTTAAATGCCCAAATTGAAATATCTAATGATTTAATCCACTGACCTTAGGATGACCTAGAAAATTGTGCACCATAGGTTTAGGACCAAGGCAAAGATGATGAACATTTTAGAAGGGCATTTCAGGTTTATTGAAAATATTTTTAGTAAACCCTAGTTTGTTTTAGGGGGGTGCTGGGGGTTCTGTCATTCCCATTTCCAAGTTTCTGATAATTTAAACATGATGCAAGCACTCTAATGCATGAACTAGCTAGTGTGTGACAACTTACCCCCACTCAAAAGAATCTCGTCCCGAGATTTAGGGTCCGTCGGGAAGAAGGTGGGGTACTCAAGTCGAAGACGATCCTCCCTTTCCGAAGTGGCTTCTTTCTCGGAATGGTGTGACGATTGAACCTTGAGAAACTTGATGTTGTGGCGTCGAGTGGTACGCTTGGCTTGATCAAGGATACGAACAGGATATTCCCGGTATGTGAGATTATCTTGGAGATCAAGCGTTTCGTGGTCCACTCCATGGATAGGATCCGAGAAGCAATGCCTTAGTTGAGAGACGTGGAAGACAGCATGAACTCTAGAAAGATGCGAAGGTAGTTCCAATTGGTAGGCAACTTCTCCTTGTTTGGCAAGAATGCGAAAGGGACCAATGTAACGATGGGCCAATTTGCCTTTGATACCGAATCGATGGGTTCCCTTCAGAGGAGTAACCCAAAGGCAAGCCTTCTCGTCGACATCAAAAGTCATGGCCTTCTGTTTACGATCATATTTGCTCTTTTGACAGGATTGGGCTGTTTTCAACTTTTCATGAACAATGCGAACTTCTCTTCTGCTTCCTGGATCATATCCGGGCCAAAGAATTGTCTTTCCCTAATTTCTGACCAGTTAAGAGGCGTTCGACACCTCCGTCCATAGAGAACTTCAAAAGGATCTTTGCCCAAGCTAGATTGATAGCTATTGTTGTAAGCAAATTCAGCAAATGGAAGGCATTTCTCCCAATCCATTCCGAATGATATAACAGAAGCTCGGAGCATATCTTCCAGAATTTGATAGATGCGCTCTACTTGACCACTTGATTGAGGGTGGAAAGCGGTGCTAAAGGAGAGACGAGTCCCCATAGCATTTTGGAAACTTTCCCAAAATCAAGAGGTGAAGAGACTTCCACGGTCTGAGTTAATCTCCAATGGAACACCATGAAGAGACATTATTCGAGAGATATATAGGTCTGCTAGATGGCTAGCGGTTATACTCTCCCGAACAGGTGGGAAATGGGCTACATTGGAAAGACGATCGATGACAACGAAAATAGCATTATTCCATTTCTTGGTCCTGGGAAACCCGGTAATGGAGTCCATACCAATTTTATCCCATTTCCATTCAGGAATAGCTAAAGGTTGAAGGGTGCCAGCAGGCCGTTGATGCTCTGCTTTAACACGACAACTGACGTCGCAATTTGCAATATATTGAGAGATTTCTCTCTTCATCCTAGTCCACCAAAACCTCTGGCGTAGGTCTTGATACATTTTAGTACTACCGGGATGAATGGTGAGAGGAGAATCATGAGCTTCCTTAAGGATCAGTTGTCGTAGTTGCTGTTTCTTGGGAACCACTAGGCGGTTCTCAAAGAAGACAACACCTTGATCATTCATAGAGAAACATTTAGCAGCTCCGCTAGCAATGTTCTCCTTGATCCGAGATATCCCCTTGTCATACCGCTGGGCGGTTATGATCTGATCCATAAGGGTCGGTTTCGCCACCAAGGTAGACAGGAATCCTTGAGGAACAATGTGAAGATTAAGCTTCTGAAATTCCTCATGGAGAAGTGGTTGACCTTGTTGTAACATCAGGTTGTTACAATAGGATTTACGATTTAGTGCATCAGCCAAAACATTGGCTTTTCTCGGGGTGTAAGTTATCGCTAAGTCGTAATCTAAGATCATCTCGACCCAAAGTCTTTGCCTGAGATTCAAATATGGTTGGGTGAAAATATATTTCTGTCGGTGTACAAAAAAGAGGGGTATGTTGTTTTGTACCCCTATAACTGTGCACGGGCAGTCTGAGCCACGGGCACCACCACACTGAGCAAGGCAAGGGAGGTGAGCCAAGGTAAGGCCGAAGCTCAGGAGAAGCAGAACGATGCCAAGATCAAGACCACAAACAGCAAAGGGGACGAAGCGAACCTCCCCTCGGCAAGATCCTTGCTGGGAGGCGGATTTAGCAAACCCGGCAAGACCCTTGCCGTGGCAGCTCGCCCCATACCTACAGAGTGAGTCACCCTTGAGTCCACTGCCCCCATGGGGCAAGGATTCGGGAGACATCCCCGTGGTGGCTTGCAGATCTTTGTGAAGACATTCAAGATCAGATACACCCTTTAGAAGATGATGATCCCTGGCGGGGTCCCAGCCAAGGAGGACCACAAGGCCCTCGGCAAGAGCCTTGCCGGGGATGAGAGCAGGCGCCACGGCAAGACCCTTGCCGGGGCCCCGGCAAGGCCCTTACCAAGAACACCCGTAGGGCCACCATCAGGCCCACGCCAGTCAAACCTCCATCGCTGTTCGCATGCAGCTGCCGACCCAACCAGCTAGGCAGGCACCTGCGTGGCGGCATGCAAATCTTCTTGGAGACCCAGCACTGCGCCACCTCAGCTGCCTGCCTGCCTACATGGCACCGCGGGGGCCGCTGGCCAGGGCGCGCGTCGACGCGAGAGGGAGCGGCGACGGACGAGACAGGGCTCTCCCCCGTCCCCGATAAAGCAAGGACACCTGGGCAAGACACATTAAATACGCCTTGTCATGTAATGCGAGGGATAACCTCGCATCACTGTTCCCTTTCCACCTCCTGGTGCTACTGTGGCAACCCCTTTCCTATAAAAGGAGGCCCGAGGCGACCAGGAGGAGGATTCGGCTTTTTGGAGCTCCTCACGCCCCATAGCTAGCTCAAGAACACAGATATACAATTCACCAAAGCAGGAGTAGGGTTTTACGCATCCTCGCCGCCCGAACCTGGATAAACGAACCGTGTGCTATCTGTTTGATCCGCTCTTCTCATGACCCCGCGCCCCGCAACCGTAGTAGGGATTCTTGTGATCCCATAGGTGTCGTTCCCACCAACATCTTTGGCGCGCCAGGTAGGGGGCGCAGTTGTGAGAATCGGCTCTAGTAGTTAGCCCGGCACTCCTTCATCTTCGTGACCCTTGAAGAAGAAAGGAGGCCAAAAGATCGACGCTCGAGCGATCGCAAACAGAAGCTACGTTGCACTAAACCCTTATTTTGCTCCCCTTCTTATTTGAGATTATCCCCCCGGAGATATTTGCTTTATATGAGAAACCTGCACGCCAGGGGGCTCTACCACGATCGGCAACGCCCTTGCGCTGTTTCGAGTCCGCTCAACAGCTCAAGCGGCTGCGTCGAGAATGGCAGAGTAGCCTTCCGCGATCTGCAACGCCCCCGATTCTGACTCGAGTCAAGCTCGACAGTTCGAGCGGCCGCGTTCAGAACAGAAAGGTGGCTCGTCCGGCAGCACGCGTACCCGGCTGGCCATGGGGATCCGTCCCCAAAACGCCGCTAGGGGCTTCCGCGCCGGCAAGCCTTCCCGATCGGCGTAGGGCGCGCATACAAAGAGGAATTGAACGGGGAAATAACATGCATGAAAATTAAGAGTACTTCAAAGTTATATTACATCACATCATAGCTGCGGTTCTAACTAAAGATAAAATTTGTCTTGGTCGGGAACCCACAGCGGCGAAGAAGAACGGGATGCCTAATCCCGGCGCTTCCTTCCACCCTCTTGATTTCGTCGATGCAGTCGGTGATGGGCTTGATGCGCTCCTTGAGCACCGTGAGGTCAGCACCATCCGGCAAGCTCTTCATCGCGGCCGCGAAGTCAAGATCGGGATTCCAGTACGCCATCTTGGTGAGGACCTTGGTCACGACCCTCCGGCAGAGTCACCGGGCCTCCTCGTCCAGCGTGGCCGCCCTGTTGGAGTGAAGATACGCCAAGGCTCCGAGGACGCCCTTGAAGAACAGGGTCAACTTGGTGTTGACGGTCCCGCTGCGCTCAGGGGCGTACCTCACGTGTGGCATCCCCATGGTGGCCAACTGCGAGGTGACCCTGCCGGCAACCTCCTCCAGGCGGCTGATCCATCTGTTCTCGCCCGCCACATAATCCTGGTGGGAGGCGGCCTCGTTCGCCAGCAGCTGCTTCTCCTCCTCCAGGCACCTGGTCAAGGTCTCCTCCCAAGCCCTGCTCTCCGACAGCATCTTCTCGAGATCCTCCAGCTTCAGCTTGAGGTCTCTGACAGAGTTTTGCTCTTCGGAGAGCTCCCCAGCCCTGCTGATGACCGCTCCTTGCGCCTCCACCAAGGCGCTGTTGGGCGTGCTCTTCTCGTTGGACAGCTTGAGGGCTTGCTCCTTCAGCTCTTCCTGGAGCACCTCCAACTCCCTTACCTTGCCGGCATGGGCCAGAGCTTGGGCATCGAGTGCCTCCTTGTGCCTCTGCTCCAGCTCGCGAGTCCGCCACGCGACAAGGGCCTCGAGCTCCTCATCCTTGCCACGGAGCGCTGCGGCAAGCTTCGCCTCACGCGCGGCGAGGTCCTCTTCCTGGGAATTCAAGGTGGCTTGATGCTGGTTCCGGGCGGCCTCGGCTGCGGCAGCCAAGTCGCCGCCTTTTCCTGGGCCTTCTCGATGTCGGTCATCTTCATGGTGAGCTCCACATCACGCTCGGCCAATTTCTCTTTAAAGGCCCTCTGCTCCTCACGAGCCTAGTGGAACCAGGTCTGCGTCTCGGCAACGTGCGCCTTGAAGTCCACCTCCGCATTGTCCACCGCTACCATCCGGGACTTGACCTTGTCCAGGCGAGCACGGTAGAGCACTTGGAGCTTCCAGAAATTGGCCCCCATGGCACGGAAAAGCTGCTCTTCTAGAGAACCGTCGCCACCAACGCCCGGCTCATCAAGCACCTCGAGCCCGGTGGCGGCAAGCACCTCGCCATGGAAAACTTCCCCTTCGGCGGGCGCCCGGCTTGACGCCCCTGGGAGGTGGACGAAGAGATCGTCGCCCACCTTCAGATACCTGCCGGGGCCCGAGGTTGAGGAGGAGGGAGGCTGGTCACCCACCACCTCTTCCTCGGCGGAGGCGTTGCCGGCCCCACCGGCAGGTCCACCGCTGGTACCCTCGGCAGAAGCCTCGCCAGTCGCCTTGGCGGCCCCCGCCATGGTGTCCTCGGCAGCATCCTTGGCGGCCTCCTCAGCAATGTTCCCGGCAACGGTATCCACGTCCTCCATACCTGTTGAAGGAGGGCCTGGGGCGGCAACGGGAGCAATGAAGCCAAGAAAAGAATAAGGGAAAAACAGAGACGAAGGACAGGCGACTCACCAGTGCGAGGCTAAGAAGCAGAAGTCCCCTCTCCGCCAGCATTTGGCGCCGTGGCAGAGCCACCAGCGCCCAAGTTCCCCTCTTCCTCCATGGGTGTGGGCTCCGTGCCTGATGCCCTTGCCGGGGACGCCCCCCACGGCGGCGTAGTCGATGGGGGTGGTGTGTTAGGAGTAGCCCTCTGTGGCTCCTCCTGCTGTCGCTCCCCTCCTGCAAACCCGGCAAGGTCAGCATCATAGCATCGAGCACTTACCACATGTCGAGTAAGAAGAGGGTGACGAACTTACGCTGGGGGCTGCGCCGGTGGCTGCTATTTGGGCTGCTCAGCACCACCGGTGGTGTCTTTGAAGCCCCAGCCGGGGGCTGGCTGCTCGCCGAGGTCCTTTCCCTCTGGGCCAATGTCTTTGTCTCCCTACGGAAGCAAAAGTGGATCAAGACAAGTGACCCAATTCAAGGAAATGGAAATGACAGTAAGGAACGGAGAACTTACTCGTCATCCATCTCCTCCTCTTCCACTAGTTTCCTTTTCCTCTCCGGGCTGAGAGGCCCGAGATCAAAAGGGAGCTCTGCATCATCGTCCGAGTCGACGCCTGCCGTAGGAGGCGAAGGAGGCGGCGGGGTTTGTGTGCGCCCGGATGAGGAAGGAGTTGTTGTCTTCTTCTTCTCAGCGGCCTTCGTCAGCCTCTTGGCTGCCGTGGCCCTCGTGTGGCGCCCAGACCCCTCCAGGGTTAATTGAGGCCCCGCAGCCCTGCCGGGCCGGACCGGCTCACCGGAGCCAGCCCGCCGCGGGACTCGCCCTCTTCCCCTGGTTGGCGTCGAGCCGGCCGCCGCGTCCTCCTCCTCCCCCGACGACTCGTCGGCCGCGTCTTCGACGAGCGGAGATCCAGTGTTGGCGCTGCTGACCTCCCCGGAGGCCGCCGCCCACCGGGAGAGCTCCTCTTCCTCCGCCGCCGTTGCGGCCACGTCCTCCACGCCCCCGGCGCTGCCGGCCTCCATGGCAAGCTGGCCTCCCTCACCCTAGTGGCGATGTAGTCCAGCTCTGCCTGGGTGGTCTCCATGATAAGCCACCGCTCGACGTCGGCATTGACGTACACCTCGATCAGGGTGTTGAAGAATTGCTGCACATCCTCGACCTTTGGCTCCTTCCAGCTCGGGACAAGGCCATGCGCATTACAGTCCGGCATCATGGCGATGATCTCGGACCGACGCGAATTGTTGCACAACGGGACCACCCCCGCTGGCAGCTTGAAAAATGGCCCCTTGAGGGCCTTGCCGACCTTTGCGGCAGACCTCGCAGCCTTGCCGGTCCGCTCGACCTCGCCATCGCGACACACATCAAGCTGGAAAAGCCGCTGGCAAAAGTGGGCATGCGCCAGCACCGTGAAGTTGTGATCGAGGCCGGGGCGGAGTCGCATAATGTCAGCCGGGTTCGTGAAGAGCCAAGCTGGCCTCCCCTTGCTGTGCAACGGGGTGATCCGGCGGCGAATGAAGTCCGCCCCGATCATCTCATGGGTGAGTCCGTCCTGGGTGAGCCGGAGAATCCTGGTGGTGGCGACGGTAAGCCTCCCATCGGTGGCGTGGACATCGCTCCAATCACTGCCGCTTACCGGCGGCACTCGGCGGACCTTGCAGAATTCCGGCGGGTTTTCATCTTCAATCCAGCACCACCGGCCATGCCATTCCTCCCACCTCTCCTTCACGGCACCGTCCGGGTACGCCCCCTTGGATCTTGGGATCCAGGTGACGCAACCGGAGATGGCTCCTCCCGGCTGGATTCGAGGGAAGAAGTAATGGCGGAAGAGCGCCGTGTTGGGCTGCACCCCGGCAAAGCCTTCGCAAAGATGCGCGAAGAAAGCCATGCACGCCACCGCATTTGGAGTAAAATCCAAGAGGCAAAAGCCGAAGGTGCGCATAACATTGCAGAAGAAATCGGAGAAATGAGGGCATAACCCGCAAGAAAAGTAATCGATGATGAAGGGGTACCAATTTGAGGCGGGATCAGCGCAAGCAGCAGGATGCGCGTCGCCGGGTGTCCCGAATCCTCTCCCCCCGTCTTCACTCCCCATAGGGACTTGAAGGAGGCCCAGAGCTCTTGAACATCAACCATCAAGGGGAAGAAGAAGGCGGACTTCGTCCGGTCCCCTGATAGCGCGCTCTCCGGCGGCTCCACCGTCCCGGCGCCCTTAGCCACCCCTTGCCCTTGGCGAATTTGGGAGCCATGGCGACCAAGAAGTTCAGAGGGCTAAGGAAGGGGGATGGCAAAGCGACGGCGGCGGGCGACAGCAAAGCTTAGGAAGGAAGGAAGAAAGGGAGCGGCGGCTCTAAGATCGAAAAAGGCACAAGGGAAGAGGAGAAAGTGAGCAGCGCGCCCGCGGTTATTCCTTCTTATGGGGGAAAAACGTGGGCCGCCTCCTTTCACATTAACTGTGATGTGACGCATGCCCGCGGGAAGCAACCCCATGCATGCCGCCCACGTAACACATGCCTCCCCACGCCGCGCCACGCGCGGGAAGTATGGGAAGCGCAGCGCGCGAAGAGACTTACCGCGGTAAAAACCGCCCCGCCTGCCCGCGCACCGTTTTTGGGCCTAGCCCAACGACGCGATTGCGCTTACGTGTGGCCCAGGCCCGGGGGCTCCTGTCGGTGTAGAAAAAAGAGGGGTACGTTTTTTTGTACCCCTATAACTGTGCACGGGCAGTCTGAGCCACGGGCACCACCACACTGAACAAGGCAAGGGAGGTGAGCCAAGGTAAGGCCGAAGCTCAGGAGAAGCAAAATGACGCCAAGATCAAGACCACAAAGAGCAAAGGGGACGAAGCGAACCTCCCCCCCAGAGAGATCCTTGCCGGGAGGCGGTTTTAGCAAATCCGGCAAGACCCTTGCCGTGGCAGCTTGCCCCATACCTACGGAGTGAGTCACCCTTGAGTCCACTGCCCCCATGGGGCAAGGATTCGGCAGACATCCCCGTGGTGGCATGCAGATCTTTGTGAAGACATTCAAGATCAGATACACCCTTTAGAAGATGATGATCCCTGGCGGGATCCCAGCCAAGGAGGGCCACAAGGCCCCCGGCAAGAGCCTTGCCGGGGATGACAGCAGGCGTCACGGCAAGACCCTTGCCGGGGCCCCGGCAAGGCCCTTACCAAGAACACCTGTAGGGCCACCATCAGGCCCATGCCAGTCAAACCTCCACCGCCGTTCGCATGCAGCTGCCGACCCAACCAGCTGGGTAGGCACCTGCGTGGCGGCATGAAGATCTTCGTGGAGACCCAGCACTGCGCCACCTCAGCTGCCTGCCTGCCTACATGGCACCGCGGGCGCCGCTGGCCAGGGCGCGTGTCGACGCGAGAGGGAGCGGCGACGGACGAGACAGGGCTCTCCCTCGTCCCCGATAAAGCAAGGACACCTGGGCAAGACGCATTAAATACGCCTTGTCATGTAATGCGAGGGATAACCTCGCATCACTGTTCCCTTTCCACCTCCTGATGCTACTGTGGCAACCCCTTTCCCATAAAAGGAGGCCCGAGGTGACCAGGAGGAGGATTCAGCTTTTTAGAGCTCCTCACGCCCCATAGCTAGCTCAAGAACACAGATATACAATCCACCAAAGCAGGAGTAGGGTTTTACGCATCCTCGCGGCCTGAACCTGGATAAACGAACCGTGTGCTATCTTTTTGATCCGCTCTTCTCACGACACCGCGCCCCGCAACCGTAGTAGGGATTCTTGTGATCCGATAGGTGTCGTTCCCACCGACAATTTTAGAGTTTGCTGATCAGTGAAGATCTCGCAACAATTACCGAGAAGGTAATGTCGCCAGGTTTTAAGTGCATGGACTACAGATGCAAGCTCTAGATCATGTGTGTGATAGTTTTCCTCATGCGGATGTAACTGCCGTGAAGCATAGGCAATTACATGACGAACTTGCATAAGTATGCAACCTAGTCCTTGTCGCGAGGCGTCGCAATAGATAATAAAGTCCTTGGAGAAATCTAGTGGTACTAGTACGAGAGCAGATGTCAGGCGTCTTTTCAGTTCCTAAAAGCTGAACTCGCACTATGGGGTCCACTCGAACTTTTTATCCTTCTTGAGGAGTTCAGTTAGAGGTTTAGCAACCTTGGAGAAATTCTCGACGAAGCGGCGACAGTAGCTTGCTAAGCCAAGGAAACTCCGAACTTGCTGAAGGAAATATGCCCTAGAGGCAATAATAAAGTTATTATTTATTTCCTTATATCATTATAAATGTTTATTATTCATGCTAGAATTGTATTAACTGGAAACATGATACATGTGTTAATACATAGACAAACAAAGTGTCACTAGTATGCCTCTACTTGACTAGCTCGTTGATCAAAGATGGTTATGTTTCCTATCCATAGACAAAGAGTTGTCATTTGATTAACGGGATCACATCATTAGGAGAATGATGTGATTGACTTGACCCATTCCATTAGCTTAGCACTTGATCGTTCAGTTTGTTGCTATTGCTTTCTTCATGACTTATACATGTTCCTATGAATATGAGTTTATGCAACTCCTGTTTACCGGAGGAACACTTTGTGTGCTACCAAACATCACAACGTATCTGGGTGATTATAAAGGTGCTCTACAGGTGTCTCCGAAGGTACTTGTTGGGTTGGCGTATTTCGAGATTAGGATTTGTTAGTCCGATTGTCGGAGAGGTATCTCTGGGCCCTCTCGGTAATGCACATCACTTAAGCCTTGCAAGCATTGCAACTAATGAGTTAGTTGCGGGATGATGTATTACGGAACGAGTAAAGAGACTTGCGGGTAACGAGATTGAACTAGGTATTGAGATACCGACGATCGAATCTCGGGCAAGTAACATACCGATGACAAAGGGAACAACGTATGTTGTTATGCGGTCTGACCGATAAAGATATTCGTAGAATATGTGGGAGCCAATGTGAGCATCCAAGTTCCGCTATTGGTTATTGACCAGAGACGTGTCTCGGTCATGTCTACATGGTTCTCGAACCCGTAGGGTCCGCATGCTTAAAGTTCGATGACGGTTATATTATGAGTTTATGAGTTTTGATGTACTGAAGATAGTTCAGAGTCCTGGATGAGATTGGGGACATGACGAGGAGTCTTGAAATGGTCGAGACGTAAAGATTGATATATTGGATGACTATATTCGGACATCAGAAAGGTTCCGAGTGATTCGTGTATTTATCAGAGTACCGGGGAGTTACGGGAATTCGCCGGGGAGTGTATGGGCCTTATTGTGCGTTAGGGGAAAGAGAGAGAGGCAGGCCGCGCGCCCCCCAAGGCCTAGTCCGAATTTTACTAGGGGGAAGGGCTGTGCCCCTCCTTCCTTCTCTTCTCTTTTCCCTTTCCTTCTCTCCTACTCCTACTACTTGGAATGGCTCCTAGTTCTACTAGGAAAGGGGGAATCCTACTCCCGGTGGGAGTAGGACTCCCCTTGGGCGTGCCATAGAGAGGGTCGGCCCCTTCCCTCCTCCACTCTTATATATGTGGCCAGGGGGCACCCCATAGACACAACAATTGATCTGTTGATCTTTTAGCCGTGTGCGGTGCCCCCCTCCACCATAGTACACCTCGATAATACTGTAGCGGTGCTTAGGCGAAGCCCTGTGTCGGTAGAACATCATCATCGTCACCACGCCATCATGCTGACGAAACTCTCCCTCAACACTCGGCTGGATCGGTGTTTGAGTGACGTCATCGGGCTGATCGTGTGCTGAACTCGGAGGTGTCGTGCGTTCAGTACTTGATCGGTCGGATCGTGAAGACGTACGACTACATCAACCGCATTTTTCTAACGCTTCCGCTTTCGGTCCACGAGGGTACGTGGACAACACTCTCCCCTCTCGTTGCTATGCATCACCATGATCTTGCGTGTGCGTAGGAATGTTTTGAAATTACTACGTTCCCCCACAGTGGCATCCGAGCCAGGTTTTATGCGTAGATGTCATAGGCACAAGTAGAACACGAGTGAGTTGTGGGCGATATAAGTCATACTGCTTACCAGCATGTCATACTTTGGTTCGGTGCTATTGTTGGATGAAGCGGCCCGTACCGACATTACGCGTACGCTTATGCGAGACTGGTTCTACCAACGTGCTTTGCACACACGTGGCTGGCGGGTGTCAGTTTCTCCCACTTTAGTTGAGCCGAGTGTGGCTGCGCCCGGTCCTTGCGAAGGTTAAAACAACACCAACTTGACAAACTATCGTTGTGGTTTTGATGCGTAGGTAAGAACGGTTCTTGCTCAGCCCGTAGCAGCCACGTAAAAATTGCAACAACAAAGTAGAGGATGTCCAACTTGTTTTTGCAGGGCATGTTGTGATGTGATATGGTCAAGACGTGATGAGATATAAGTTGTTGTATGAGATGATCATGTTTTGTTGAAGTTATCGGCAATTGGCAGAAGCCTTATGGTTGTCTCTTTATTGCATCAGATGCAAGTGCCAAATAATTGCTTTACTTTATCGCTATGCGATAGCAATAGTTGCAAGAGCAATAGTTGGCGAGATGACCATGTGACGACACATTGATATAGATCAAGATGATGGAGATCATGGTGTCACGCCGGTGAAGATGGAGATCATGACGATGCTTTGTAGATAGTGATCAAAGGCACAAGATGATGATGGCCATATATGTCACATATTTTGATTGCATGTGATGTTTATCTTTTATACATCTTAGTTTGCTTAGTTATGACAGTAGCATTATAAGATGATCTCTCACTAAATTTCAAGATAAAAGTGTTCTCCCTGAGTATGCACCGTTGCCAAAGTTCGTCGTGCCCAGACACCACGTGATGATCGGGTGTGATAAGCTCTACGTCCATCTACAACGGGTGCAAGCCAGTTTTGCACACGCAGAAATACTCGGGTTAAACTTGACGAGCCTAGCATATGCATATATGGCCTCGGAACACTGGAGACCGAAAGGTCGAGCGTGAATCATATAGTAGATACGATCAACATAATGATGTTCACCATTGAAAACTACTCCATTTCACGTGATGATCGGTTATGGTTTAGTTGATATGGATCACGTGATCACTTAGATGATTAGAGGGATGTCTATCTATGTGGGAGTTCTTAAGTAATATGATTAATTGAACTTTAATTTATCATGAACTTAGTCCTGATAGTATTTGCATATCTATGTTGTAGATCAATAGCTCATGTTATTGCTTCCCTATGTTTTATTTTTGATATGTTCCTAGAGAAAACTAAGTTGAAAGATGTTAGTGGCAATGATGTGGATTGGATCCGTGATTTGAGGTTTATCCTCATTGCTGCGGAGAAGAATTATGTCCTTGATGCACCGCTAGGTGACAAACCTATTGCAGGAGCAGATGTAGATGTTATGAACGTTTGGCTAGCTCAATATGATGACTACTTCATAGTTTAGTGCACCATGCTTAAACGGCTTAGAATCGGGACTTCAAAGACGTTTTGAATGTCATGGACCATATGAGATGTTCCAGGAGTTGAAATTAATATTTCAAGCAAATACCCGAGTTGAGAGATATGAAGTCTCCAACAAGTTATATAGCTAAAAGATGGAGGAGAATAGCTCAAGCAGTGAGCATGTGCTCAGATTGTCTGGGTACTACAATCGCTTTAATCAAGTGGGAGTTAATCTTCCAGATAAAATAGTGATTGACAGAATTCTCTAGTCACCATCACCAAGTTATTAGAACTTCGTGATGAACTATAGTATGCAAGGGTGACATAAATAATTCCCGAGCTTTTCATGATGATGAAATCGATGAAGGTAGAAATCAAGAAAGAGCATCAAGTGTTGATGATTAACAAGACCACTAGTTTCAACAAAACGGAAAAGGGAAAGAAAGGGGAACTTCAAGAAGAACAGCAAGCAAGTTGCGGCTCAAGTGAAAAAACCCATGTCTGGACCTAAGTCTAAAACTGAGTGCTTCTACTGCAAAGGGACTAGTCTCTGGAAGCGGAACTACCCCAAGTAATTGGCGGATAAGAAGGATGGCAAAGTGAACATAGGTATATTTAATATACATGTTATTCATGTGTACTTTACTAGTGTTTATAGCAACCTCTCAGTATTTGATACTAGTTTAGTTGCTACGAATAGTAACTCGAAACGGGAGTTGCAGAATGAACAGAGACTAGTTAAGGGTGAAGTGACGATGTGTATTGGAAGTGGTTCCAAGATTGATATGATCATCATCGTACACTCCCTATAATTTCGGGATTAGTGTAAAACCTAAAATAAATGTTATTTTAGTGTTTGTGTTGAGCATGAATATGATTGGATCATGTTTATTGCAATACGGTTATTCATGTAAGTTAGAGAATAATTGTTGTTCTGTTTACATGAATAAAACCTTCGATGGTCATACACCCAATGTAAAATGGTTTGTTGGATCTCAATCGTGGTGATACACATTTTCATAATATTGAAGCCAAAAGATGCAAAGTTAATAATGATAGTGCAACTTATTTGTGGCATTGAGGTCATATTGGTGTAAAGCACATGAAAAAACTCCATCCTGATGGGCTTTTGGAATCACTTGATTATGAATCAGTTGATGCTTGCGAACCATACCTCATGGGCAAGATGACTAAGACTCCGTTCTCTGGAACAATGGAGCAAGCAACAGATTTGTTGGAAATCATACATACTGATCTATGTGGTCCGATGAATATTGAGGCTCACGGCAGGTATCATTATTTTCTGATCTTCATAGATGATTTGAGCAGATATGAGTATATCTACTTGATGAAACACAAATCTGAAACATTTGAAAAGTTTAAAGAATTTCAGAGTGAAGTGGAGAATCATCGTAACAAAAATAAAAGTTTCTACGATATGATCGCAGAAGTAAAATATTTGAGTTACGAGTTTGGCCTTCAGTTAAAACAATGTGAAATAGTTTCACTACTCACGCCACCTGGAACACCATAGTGTAATGGTGTGTTCGAACGTCGTAACCGTACTTTATTAGATATGGTGCGATCTATGATGTCTCTTACCAATTTACCACTATCGCTTTGGGGTTATGCATTAGAGACAGTTACATTCACGTTAAATAGGGCACCATCTAAATCCCTTGAGACAACACCGTATGAACTATGGTTTCGCAAGAAACCTAAGCTGTCGTTTTTAAAGTTTGGGTTTGCAATGCTTATGTGAAAACTTTTCATCTTGATAAGCTCAAACCCAAGTCGGAGAAGTGCATCTTCATAGGATACCCAAAAGTAACTGTTGGGTACACCTTCTATCACAGATCTGAAGGCAAGATATTTGTTGCTGAGAATGGATCCTTTCTAGAGAAGGAGTTTCTCTCGAAAGAAGTGAGTGGGAGGAAAGTAGAACTTGATGAGGTAACTGTACCTGCTCCCTTATTGAAAGTAGTTCACAAAAATCTATTTCTGTGACTCCAACACCAATTAGTGAGGAAGCTAATGATGATGATCATGTAACTTCAGATCAAGTTACTACCAAACCTCATTGGTCAACCAGAGTGAGATCCACACTAGAGTGGTACGGTAATCCTGTGCTGGAGGTCATGTTAATTGACCATGACAAACCTACGATCTATGAGGAAGCGATGATGAGCCTAGATTCCGCGAATTGGCTTGAGGCCATGAAATCTGAGAAGGGATCCATGTATGAGAACAAAGTGTGGACTTTGGTTGACTTGCCCGATGATCGGCAAGCCATAGAAAATAAATGGATCTTCAAGAGGAAGACGAACACTGATAGTAGTGTTACTATCTAAAAAGCTAGACTTGTCGAAAAAGGTTTTTGACAAAGTTCAAGGTGTTGACTATGATGAGATTTTCTCACTCGTAGCGATGCTTAAGTCTGTCTGAATCATGTTAGCACTTGCCGCATTTTATGAAATTTGGCAAATGGATAAACAAACCTGCAATCCTTAATGGATTTATTAAAGAAGAGTTGTATATGATGCAACCAAAAGATTTTGTCAATCCTAAAGGTGCTAACAAAATATGCAAGCTCCAGCGATCCATCTATGGACTAGTGCAAGCATCTCGGAGTTGTAATGTATGCTTTGATAAGTTGATCAAAGCATATAGTTTTATACAGACTTGCGGTGAAGCCTATATTTACAAGAAAGTGAGTGGGAGCACTACACCATTTCAGATAAGTATATGTAAACGACATATTGTTTATCGGAAATAATGTAGAATTATTCTGCAAAGCATAAAAGAGTGTTTGAAAGGAGTTTTTCAAAGAAAGACCTCGGTGAAGCTGCTTACATATTGAGCATCAAGATCTATAGAGATAGATCAAGACGCTTGATAAGGTTTTTCAATGAGTACATACCTTGACAAGAATTTGAAGTAGCTCAAAATGGAACAGTCAAAGAAAGAGTTCTTGCCTGTGTTACAAGGTGTGAAATTAAGTAAGACTCAAAGCCCGACCACGACAGAAGATAGAAAGAGAATGAAAGTCGTTCCCTATGCCTCATACATAGGTTCTATAAAGTTTGCCATGCTGTGTACCAGATCTATTGTATACCCTACACTGTTTTTTTGGCAAGGGAGTACAATAGTGATCTAGGAGTAGATCACTAGATAGCGGTCAAAATTATCCTTAGTGGAATAAGGATATGTTTCTCGATTATGGAGGTGACAAAAGGTTCGTAGTAAAGGGTTACGTCGATGCAAATTTTGACACTGATCCAGATGACTCTAAGTCTCAATCCGTATACATTTTGAAAGTGGGAGCAATTAGCTAGAGTAGCTCCGTGCAGAGCATTGTTGACATAGAAATTTGCAAAATACATACGGATCTGAATGTGGCAGACCCGTAGACTAAACTTCTCTCACAAGCATAACAGGATCACACCTTAGTACTCTTTGGGTGTTAATCACATAGTGATGTGAACTAGATTGTTGACTCTAGTAAACCCTTAGGGTGTTGGTCACATGATGATGTGAACTATGGTTGTTAATCACATGGTGATGTGAACTATTGGTGTTAAATCACATGGCGAAGTGAACTAGATTATTGACTCTAGTGCAAGTGGGAGACTGAAGGAGATATGCCCTAGAGGCAATAATAAAGTTATTATTTATTTCCTTATATCATGATAAATGTTTATTATTCATTCTAGAATTGTATTAACCGGAAACATGATAGATGTGTGAATACATAGACAAACAAAGTGTCACTAGTATGCCTCTACTTGACTAGCTCGTTGATCAAAGATGGTTATGTTTCCTATCCATAGACAAAGAGTTGTCATTTGATTAACGGGATCACATCATTAGGAGAATGATGTGATTGACTTGACCCATTCTGTTAGCTTAGCACTTGATCATTTAGTTTGTTGCTATTGCTTTCTTCATGACTTATACATGTTCCTGTGACTATGAGATTATGCAACTCCCGTTTACCGGAGGAACACTTTGTGTGCTACCAAATGTGACAACGTAACTGGGTGATTATAAAGGTGCTCTACAGGTGTCTCCAAAGGTACTTGTTGGGTTGGCGTATTTCGAGATTAGGATTTGTCAGTCCGATTGTCGGAGAGGTATCTCTGGGCCCTCTCGGTAATGCACATCACTTAAGCCTTGCAAGCATTGCAACTAATGAGTTAGTTGCGGGATGATGTATTACAGAACAAGTAAAGAGACTTGCCGGTAACGAGATTGAACTAGGTTTTGAGATACCGACGATCGAATCACGGGCAAGTAACATACCGATGACAAAGGGAACAACATATGTCGTTATGCGGTCTGACCGATAAAGATCTTCGTAGAATATGTGGGAGCCAATATGAGCATCCAGGTTCAGCTATTGGTTATTGACCGGAGACGTGTCTCGGTCATGTCTACATAGTTATCGTACCTGTAGGGTCCACACGCTTAAAGTTCGATGACGGTTATATTATGAGTTTATGAGTTTTGATGTACCAAAGATAGTTCGGAGTCCCGGATGAGACCAGGGACATTACGAGGTGTCTCAAAATGGTCGAGGCGTAAAGATCGATATATTGGACGACTATATTCGGACATCGGAAAGGTTTTGAGTGATTCGGGTATTTATCGGAGTACCGGGGAGTTACAGGAATTTGCCGGGGAGTTTATGGGCCTTATTGGGCTTTAGGGGAAAGAGAGAGAGGCAGGTCGTGCGACCCCGCAAGGCCTAGTCCGAATTGGACTAGGGGGAAGTGTTGCATCCCCTCCTTCCTTCTCTTCTTTTTCCCTTTCCTTCTCTCCTACTCCTACTACTTGGAAGGGCTCCTAGTTCTACTAGGAAAGGGGGAATCCTACTCCCGGTGGGAGTAGGACTCCCCTAGGGCGCGCCATAGAGAGGGCCGGCCCCTCTCCTCCTCCACTCCTTTATATACGTGGCCAGGGGGCACCGCATAGACACAACAATTGATCTGTTGATCTTTTAGCCGTGTGCGGTGCCCCCCTCCACCATAGTCCACCTCGATAATACTGTAGTGGTGCTTAGGCGAAGCCCTACATCGGTAGAACATCATCATCATCACCACGCCGTCGTGCTAACGAAACTCTCCCTCAACACTCGGCTAGGTCGGAGTTCGAGGGACGTCATCAGGCTGAATGTGTGCTGAACTCGGAGGTGCCGTGCGTTCGGTACTTGATCGGTCGGATCGTGAAGACGTACGACTACATCAACCGCGTTGTGCTAATGCTTCCGCTTTCGGTTTACGAGGGTACATGGACAACACTCTCCCCTCTCGTTGCTATGCCTCACCATGATCTTGCGTGTGCGTAGGAATATTTTTGAAATTACTACATTCCCCAACACTTTCTTGACCGTTTCAGGTGGAGTCTAATCAAGGATAGCTTGAACTCACTCAGGATTGACAGTAATACCCATACCAGAGATTACATGGCCTAGCTAGGTCACTTCTGGCAACCAAAATTCACATTTGGAGAATTTGGCATAAAGGCGATGCTCTCGAAGTTTCGTCAATACTAGCCTTAGATGTTCGACATGTTCTTCCTCATTCTTGGAGTAGATGAGTATATCATCAAGGTATACCACAACGAATTTATCCAAATACTCCATGAAGATCGAGTTCATTAACTGAGAGAAGGTGGTTGGGGCATTGGTTAAACCAAAGGACATGACAGTGTACTCGTATTAGCCATAACGAGTAACAAAGGCCGTTTTGGGAATGTCCCTCTTTTTTATTTTGATTTGATGGTAGCCCAACCTCAAATCCATTTTGGAGAAGATTGAGGATCCAGCGAGCTGATCATACAGATCGTTGATCCTGGAGTGGATACTTGTTCTTTATGGTAACCAAGTTGACAGGTCGATAATCTACAACCATCTGATTCGTACCATCCTTTTTCTTGACGAAGAGGACGGGGAAAGCCCATGGAGAAGAACTAGGACGGACGAAACCCTTTTTCAAAGACACATCGAGTTGTTCCTTAAGTTCAGGTAGTTCTAGGGGTGCCATCTTATAAGGTCTACTAGAGATTGGAACGGTTCCTGGTACAAGGTCTATCACGATTTTGACATCCCTGTCAGGAGGAACACCTGGCAATTCTTCTGGAAAGACTTCCAGGAAGTCACGGACTACCGTAATATCTTCAAGGTCTAGAGGAGGGTTGGCATTTAGGGAGTAGAGCTGACGCTTGGCCACTCGGGTTAAGACATTGACTGTCTTGCCCAATGGGTGAGTAAGTTGAACAGTTCTAGTGGCACAATCAATCTTAGCATAATGAGCTGACATCCGGTACATGCCTAAGATTATATTTATGTCTGAGGACTTGAGAGCTATTAAGGATGCAAGGAATATAAGTCTATCGACAAGAATTTCATTCCCATGGCTTACTGTAGAAGTTTGCCATCTAGAGCCAGGGGTTTGAATTTCCATGGTGGTGGGCATGTTACAAAATGTGGTGTTATGCAACCGAGCATTGCTCTCAGAGATAAATGAATGAGATGCTCCAGTATAGAAAAGAACAGATGTCGGATGGCAGTTAACAAGAAGTGTACCAAGGACAACGTTGGGATCATCATGAGCCTCCTCCGCTGAGACATAGTTAACATGGCCACGTGCAGTGGTGGTTGGCTTGGCATAATACACCTTTCCCGCTGGCTTACCACGGCCAACGGACTTTCCAGACTGGTTGGGGTTGTTGTTCTGGGGACACTCTTGACTGTAGTGACCCGGCTCTCCGCACTTGAAGCATGTCACCATGTTGGTGCGCAGATCAGCATTGGCGGCCGGTCCACCATAAGCCTTAGCTGGTGTGTACTGCTGGGTTGGGCAAGGCGCCTCATAGGATGGCCTCGGAGTGAACCTGGGTGGCAGAGCTGTGTTTGGAATCCACACGCTGCGCTTCTGAGATCCAAAGCCAGATAAAGAACCAAAATCACGGAATCCTTACATGTAGCTTCAAAGTCAGTCTGACCGGTCTCAGCACTGATGGCTTTGTTCACAAGCTTCTGAGAGGAGGTGCACTCGTGCAGACGGAGGTCACGGAGAAGCTCGGGGTTAAGTCCCTTTCGGAACCTCGCCTGCTTCTTGGCCTCAGTGGACACTTCCTCAGGTGCATAACGTGCCAAGTTTCCAAACTCACGGCTGTAGGCATCCACGGTTAGTCTGCCTTTGGTGAAGTTGTAGAATTCCTCTCTCTTGCAATCCATAAGACCCTCCGGAATGTGGTGTTCACGGAACGCCGCACTGAATTCTTCCCAAGTGGTAACCTGGCCGGCTGGGCACATAGCCTCATAGTTTTCCCACCAAAAGCTAGCAGGGCCCTCAAGGCGATAAGCAGCGTAAGTGACTTTGTCAGCTTCGGCTACGCGTGCAGAACATAGCTTAAGGGTAATGCTACGAACCCAGTCATCCGCATCGAGAGGCTCAACAGAATGATGGAAAGTTGGTGGGGTCAGCTTGATGAAATCATTGAGAGACACCAAGTCGTTCCTCTGGAAACATGCAGTATTCTGCTCGATGCATTCTAAAAACCGGTTGGTATCACGTTTATTCCTTTCTGCCTCCAACATGACTTCAGCCAAGGAAGGTGGATGTGGCAGATTCCCATCCCTAGCTCCACTGGCTTCACCCTGCTCCTGAATAGTAGGGGTGCTTCGGGTGTTCACAGAATGTAGAGATGTTCATCCGTACGACATGGTATTACTGTGGCATAAGAATGCAGAATGCAGAATGTAATGGATGACACAGAATGCAGAGATGTTCATCCGTACGACATGGTAATACAGAAACTGCCATATATATACCATCGGTCATACACACCATACATAGTTTAGTACAAGCCCAGGCTCAAGTACAACTACGGTGAGGAGCATTACATCTCATCAGAGGCATTCCAAGCTCCTATACATTATTTTTCTACACCTCCGGAATTCAATACACACTAAGTCATATTCCACCAGACGCGCAGGACTGTGGAAATACAATTGTTAGAATACTAGTGAAGCTACTACCAACTACCAACTCAGATGTCTCCGTAGTAATCTTCATAGAGATTACCACCATATCCTAGGAGCTGAACATGATCATCTGGAAACAGTCGGTTCTGTGGAGCTTGCGGTCCATAAGGACTCTGATGTGGCCTCGGTCCAACAAACGGTGGGAGACGGGGTCCACGAGGAGGAGTGATGCCTCCTACATCACGCCAGTCCATACGATCCGGCAAACTAGACCGCACGGGGTACAAATCCCTCATGTCCATATACCCAGCCTGCACGGCAGGTGCAAACCGTGTCAGAGTGGCCAAGTGATCAGCTCGACTGTTGAAAAGCTCCATTCGCAAAGCACGATTCTTGCGTCCTTATCCTCAAGCAACTCTGTGGTGGTGCGGAGTAGCGAATCCTCATGGGAGGAGTCAGCGTAGAAAGCCTGGTAGTACCCTTCAACACCAGGAAGTGATGCTGGCATATAATGGAACTTAGTGTTCCGAAGCAAAGGAATTCTAGCTCGCATGATGGTCATCATCGAGTAAGCTGCGTCCTGCATGGACATCTCGATGGTAATCCCAAGTCCATAGGAACAATGGAGGGATTCAGTAGCTCCAGGATAGGAAGGGTATATCCTGACTGTGCAAAGATATTGGCTCTGGTTGAAATCTCGATGTTGCTCCTCAACGGTATATTCAGGATACCATCGATAGCCCGCCTCGGTCATCACATGGACTAGCATGGCCGTGTGACCAGGTACATCGAGGAATCGAGTCAAATGAACCACTTGATTCTGGGTGCGGTTGGCCATCCGAAAGCACGAAATAATGCAAAGGCATTAGAGTTTTATAGGAGAAACCGGACGGCATAATGGCTATAAATGCTCAGAAAAAGATTTGAGACATTTGCAACAGTTGGCAAAACCACTCAACAACATCATATCAAGGTTCTGATTCAACTGACAACATACTAAAAGTAGTAGAAACTGAACTGAGGCCTGGAACCAACAATCCTAAGATTCTACGGATTAGTAACACGTGAACCTGATAGAAGATGAGATCCTAGTCCTTAACCCACGTAGAAAGAGAAGAGGATGACTCAGATCAGAGGGCATAATGTAAAGGAGTAAAAAGAGCCATACGTTCCCTCCCACAATCAATTCCCCTACATATAACTAAAGCATTTCTAGACTCGACATCGACCAGTTTGGCTTAACGAACCTACAGGTAGTCCAGCTCTGATACCAACGCTGTCAGGACCCCGATTCTAAGTCACACTGATCTAGCCTGTAACACCTCATATCACTTTGCGGCCTCACGCATGGTATTCCCACGGGTGTCGCCTTACCATGGCCCAGGACTGTTTGCGCCTTTTGGCTCACGTATATGATAGTGTCACTAGCATCCATATGACAGAGAACCCGTGCCGACATGACTAGTCGTGAACCCAAAGTGGCACTAACTTACAGGGACAAGCATACATGAATCAACTTCGAGCATGTCGGTCAACAACGTATGAATCCGGGCTGTAGCAACTGGGCTAACAGGACTTCGGGAACCCGGGCTGTAGCAGGCTAACAGGACTCCGGATGTCTCCGTGTGACATTTCCCCAAAGGGACAGACACAGGAACGAAGTGAATCACATGCCGGCCAGTCAAGTGTTCCAGAGCAGTAGTGCTGGGCTAGCGGGACTCCGGTGAATCGGGCTGTAGCCGACTACTATGGCTCATGGAAGCACAAGACTACATTTCCCCATAAGAGAGGCTACCAAGGATAAACGACTAGGTTGTCAGATCCCACACATACCAAGCATTTCAAACATACACACAATATGCTCGATATGTGTAAATACAACATGGCATCACAACAAAACTCTACAACTCAAAGTACTTTATTTAGAAGGCTCCAGAGAGCCTTACATAATATGTTCATACAGGTAGGGGTCACACGACCCGACACTCAAGTCATACAAACATACAAGAACATGCGGAAGCAAACTTGTCTGAGTACAGACAACTAGAAAAGAAGAAGGCTTGGCGAAGCCTGTCTATCTACAAGGCGCTTCATGGCTCGGGATCACCACCTGGGTGGCAAGTCACTTGTCAACATCGAGATCTACATAGAAGCTATTGGAGGGGGCGGTGTTCTCTTCTGCAATAGTAATTAAGCAAACATGAGTACAAAGGTACTCAGCAAGTCTTACAACAGATCCTACTATACTTTCAACATTCTCAAGAAGGATAGTGGGGTTATTGCAGCAAGCTAGCTTTGACTCTTGGCTAAGCTATCCTACGAGACAGCAACTTGTAAATGTTTTGTGCACACGAGTCCACTACTCACCACAACAATACACCACCGAGGATCCTCCTCCGTCATCCTACGGAATGGCCATCCACGGCACTCACACTTGTCTTGAGGCTTTTAGGAGTATCCATTTACTTGTCTATGAACTGTATAGGCAACCAAGTAGTACTTTACCGGAGACGCGGCTATTCTAATAGATGATGTTAACCCTGCAAGGGTGTACTTATTCATACATGCTCTCACCACTTATCATCGTTTACATGACATGTACTCGGCAACCTTCAAGCGGAAGCCCAACGAGGGTGTCGGACACGGCCTACCTAAACACTCAACTCTCTAGTCCAGGTTTATCGCCTATCCAGGTTCCATCCGCAGGGAGTCTAGCCGATGTTTCCAAATACGGCCCCGAACGATGTGTACAGGGTTCCGAGACACCAAACGAGAGCCCAGCATACCCGGCCACGGTGTATCTACCGCATCATAGCCCACCCATAGGGTCAGCGCTACACACAGACGCCAACACATATCCTATAAACACCAGAAACTAGTTGCAACTCCTGGATAGAGGACTAGGGTGGTTAAGAAGCCGAGAGGGTCAATTAAGGATCCCAATGCATGGTAGTAACTGGTTCTTAAATCACACATACAGATCTCGGTGTTTAAGGACAGTTCGAATGAAACAACCCACCATGTACTCCTACATGGCCTCTCATCGATACCTTTACCAAATCGTGTTCAACACATCACTCACATTACTAACATATTCATTTCACTCTAGCCCATCACCTAGATGAACCAGACCTGACACAACTCTAAGCATAGAAGGCATAGCAAGGTAGCAAACACAGACATGGCTCAATCAACTCCTACACATGCTAGTGGGTTTCATCTAGTTACTGTGGCAATGACAGGTCATGCAGAGGAAAAGGTTCAACTACCGTAGTACACAACAGTTTGAAACATTGTTGTCTTAATGAAGTAAATGAGAGCAGGAGCGAGAACATGGGATTGTATCGATATGGTCAATGGGGCTGCTTGCCTGATGGAGTGGTAGTATGGTACTGCACTTCATTCGGATATTCGTAGGTATCCTCAGAGGCAGAACCTACCACGAAAGACACAACGGAACACAATCATCACATGGAAATATGCAACAATATGATGCATGCTATGACATGGCAATATGGGTGTGTTTTGGCTAATGCATTGTAAAATAGGTTGGTTTGAGTCCATTTGAATCAAAGATTCAAATAAAAGCTCATGATATGAAGTCATATTAGTGCATTAGCTTGTTTCACTTAAACACCAAGGTTAAAGTGTTCTGACATGCATGAACCCATTACAGATGGAAAGATTGGATTTTTCTGATCATTTTTCATATATAAATCTTTGCATTTGGAGGTACAGATTAATTTCTATGAATTTTTGAAGTTTAGAACATTTTCTGCAATTTCCTGTATAAGAATAAATCCAATAAATGATTTACTGCGTCAGCATTGCGTCAAGGTGATGTCAGCAGTCAACGGGGACGGTCCAGGTCAAACCTGACCAGTGGGTCCCGCATGTCAGTGTCATTAGTTTAACTAATTTTTAGTTAGTCCTAATCCTAACTTAATTAGCAGGCGGGTCCCACTTGTCATAGACCCAGGGGGTCAAACTGGGCCCACCCAGGGTCAAACTTGGTCAGTGGGGTCAAACTCACCGACGTTTAGCCGCCGGCGAGGCCAAACGCGGCGGGGCAGTGCGGGATTCGTGCTCTGGCGACCAAAACGACGGCGGAGCACTTCTACGTGATGCGGGGAGTGAGCCGCGTCGAGTGGTGGCAGTGGGTGGAGCGGGGGTGGCCGGAAACATCACCGACGACGAGTGTGGCGGCGGCCGGAGCTCGGACGAGCTCGAACTCGTCGCTAGGAGGCACGGCGAGGTGCGTGGAGTGGTGCTATGGGCTCCTGCGAGTGCGGTGAAGACGATGGCGTGCTCGGAATCAAGCCAACGTGGCTGTGGCCGCGACGGCGACCTGCGGTGGCGGCAGTGGGTGCGGCCGAGCTTGGTGCGGTTGCTGTGGTGCTTGAGAAAGCAAACGGAGAGGAGGAGGAGGTAGCAGGGCTCATGGCGGTCACAAAGAGGCAGACGTCGAGGTCGGGGACGAACTTGTGTAGCAGTGACGGCGAAGGGGATCTCCGGCGGCGTTCGGTGTAGACGAGGTCGAAGAAGACAGAGTAGAGCGTGTGAGCGCTAGGGGCTTGGCTAGCTCGACGAAGCAGACAACAGCGGAGCTCGTGGACACGGCAGCGCGGCACGGGGACGGCGGTTCATGCGAGTTTCACGGTGGCGCGGGCGCGACAGCATCGGCCATGGTGAGGAGAGGCGAGGGAGAGAGGAGTGAGCGAGGTGTCTGCGGGGTCGGGGCGGCGACTAGGGATGGCAATGGGTCAGGTTTGGGGAGGGTGGAGCTGGTCCAAATCGAACCCATGACCCATCTTTCTACCCTCTGCCCATCCACCAAATTATCCATGGGCAAAACTTGTGCCCATGTCCAAACCCACTGGATACCCACATACCCATGGAGCTCCATGGGCATAGAAAAGTTAGCATGAAGCCTTCCTAAAGAGCAAATTAACTCCTCATCATTCACTCACAAATGACAACATAAGCTACATGCATAAGTAGACAACAAGTAATACGATGAGTCCTTAAGTGTGACATACCAGAGGTTGATTCTTCAGCATATAGCTCATGGAACAAGTTGCATATTTCCTGCCATTTTCCATTGATTCGCTCTTTCTACTATCACTGGCATATAGCCCCACATGTCATACGGGTATCCATTGGATATCCATGGAGCACAAACTATAACCATGCCCAACTCGGCTGTTCGTGGGTATCCATATCCATGAACCCATGGGTGAAAATGTGCTCCATACCCTTGCCCAACCAGGTCGGGTATCCATGGCTATCCAGATCCGTGGATAAAATTGCCATCCCTAGCGGCGACGTGGAGCTCGCCCAGGTGTCCAGGGGCGAAGCGGCAAGCAGGTGGTGCGGTGGCGAGCTCTCACGCGCCGGCGTCACCTCCTGCCTGCCTAAATGGCGGGAGGAAGCAGCTGGATGGCACGGGCCAGCACAGTGCTGGGCCGCCAGGTGGGCCGGGAGGTGGGCTGCGGCCAGGTAAGTTCTCTCTCTTTTATTTTCAGTTTTGTTTTATTTTCTGCAAGTTTGTGGCATTTCTAAAAATAGCTAGGTACTTCCAAAAATAACCAAACTTCTCGTGGCCCCTGTTTGGAATAGATCCAACACGGAACATTTTAGTTTAGGATTATTTGAGCATTCAAAATATTTATTAGCATTTAAATGCCCAAATCCAAATATCTAATGATTTAATCCAGTGACCTTAGGATGACCTAGAAAATTGTGCATCATTTTTGTCAAAGGTTTAGGACCAAGGCAAAGATGATGAACATTTTAGAAGGGCATTTCAGGTTCATTGAAAATATTTTTAGTAAACCCTATTTTGTTTCAGGGGGGTGCTGGGGGTTCTGTCATCCCCGTTTCCATGTTTCTGATAATTTAAACATGATGCAAACACTCTAATGCATGAACTAGCTAGGGTGTGACACCTACATGTCCTATTATTCTTGGTAGACCTTTCCTTAGAACGATTGGTGCAATTATTGATATGAAAGAAGGAAACAATAGATTTCAATTTCCATTAAGGAAGGGCATAGAACACTTTCCTAGAAAGAAAATTAAGTTTCCATATGAATCTATTATGAGAGCTACTTATGGATTGCATACCAAAGATGACAATACCTAGATCTATTTGTGTTTTAATGCCTAGCTAAGGGCATTAAACAATAGCGCTTGTTGGGAGGTAACCCAATTTTATTTTTTTCTTTGCTTTTTGGTTCTGTTTTGCAATAAATAATTCATCTAGCCTTTGGTTAGATGTGTTTTTGTGTTTTAATTATTGTTTGTTCCAAGAAAGACCTTTGGGATGGCTTACGGTGATAGTTGCTTTGATCTTGCTGAAAAACAGAAACTTTTGTGCCCAGGAAAATAATTCTTATTTTTAACAGTAGCATGATAAAATACCGATTCATTTAGCAAACGATTAATATGCAAATTTCCGATGTTGTCCTAATTTTTCATAATTTTTAGAGTTACAGAAGTATTCGAAATACTCAGTTTGCTACAGACTGTTCTATTTTTGAGAGATTCTGTTTTCTATGTGTTGTTTGCTTATTTTGATGAATCTATGGGTAGTATCATGTCGGTGCAACAAACCCTGGGTCTATTGCCTAGATTATGCACATGCACGAGAGCAAGGTTGATGCGTCAACCCAAGCAAGGATACAAGAAACCAAGAGGTTCCAAGAACCAGTATACAGCTCACAGAGATTAAGGACAAGCTAGAGAAGCAAGATATTACCAAGAGAAGGGCCTCCCTTGCCAGACAGGCGAGCCCGCCAAGGGGAAAGGCCACCCCTAGAAGAAGACACCTAAGACACCCCGACAGGGCCTGCCTGGGCTCGCGGAGGCAAAACACCTCACCAACCACTCCAGCATGACCCACGTCATCGATCAATGCGGTGTCAAGCCACAAGATGATTAAGTGGCAGCCATTCGCCACATGGTAGCCATTTCCTACAGAAGAAACCCACAGATAATGCCCGTCCTGTGACATGTCAAGAGAACAGGCGCGGTGCTGGCAAGATAGCCCGGCAAGCCTTGCCGGGCAACCAGTGATGTGACACTAAGCGGTGCATTTAATGCGCCCTATCAGCCCGTATAGTTAGGTATGATAGCACTATTTGCTATCATATTAGTGCATAATGACTACTTTTCCATTATGGTGACCCCTTGCTCTATAAAAGGAGGCCAATGGCAACCGTAGAAAGGGATAGAAAGTAGCTGAACCCACACCCCCATACTCGCGCAGTCGCTACTGCCCTAAGGCAATCCCTGTCGGGCAATTGTACTATGCTTCACCACCTCCATTCCACCATCAATCCACCAAAGCAGGAGTAGGGTTTTGCGCCTTGCGGCAGCCCGAACCTGCACCACTGCAGGATGCTGCTCACATGACACTACGATCAGAGACCATTCGACAAAACTGTGTGCGATGCAATAATCGCAAACGGTGGTGGAAAAAACCGTCAAAAAAGGTGGAAAACGTTTGCGATGATGGATTCATCAAGCATAGTTCGGATTTTAGTTGCGTGTGCGATGCAGGGCATACGGTTCAGTTCAATTAACTGTTTGCGATGAGGAGGAACAAAAGAAACGGGTAGCCAGATGAAGGTGTGTGCGATAAACATCATACGGTTCACTCGGATGAACTGTTTGTGATTAGGCAACACAAAAGAAACGGGAAGCCATATGAAGGTGTGTGCGATGTACATCATACGGTTCACTCGGATGAACTGTTTGTGATTAGGCAACACAAAAGAAATGGGCAGCCAGATGAATGTGTGTGTGATGTACGACATATGATTCATTCGGATGAACTGTTTGTGATTAGGTAACACAAAAGAAACGGTCCGCCAAATGAAGGTGTGTGCGATGTATAGCATACAGTTCACTCGGATGAACTGTTTGTGATTAGGCAATACAAAAGAAACAGTCAACCAGATCAAGGTGTGTGCGATATACGACATGCGGTTCACTCAGCCTTGTCGTCAGTGTGTGACCTCTCTGGCAACCGTTCGCTCCCCACTAGCCTCTTCTTGTACCATGGCAACCATCCATCGTCTGTTCGCCTTTCCCTCTCGATTTGGAACTACTTCGCACACACTTCCTCCCTCCATTTTCCTTCACCCTTCCTTTTGCCATAGTTCGATCAACTTCTCCTTGGAGGGAACAAGCCAAAAACGACCCTGTTATTCTTGCCCCAATCTGAAAGATGACGTGGTGGAGGAACTCATTGATCGGTGCAATGTCATCACCTCGGCTAGCATGGCAGGTTCGTTCAAGACCATTCTCGACTCTACTAATAACATCATTACACAGAACCAAAGGGTCTAGGAGCGGTTTGATCTCCCCAATCTTGTTCACCGTGACCCTGCTAACTGGCACGGGGACGAGGGAAGCCTCGCCTTGTGCAAGTTGATGCCACTTGATAATGATACGTGTGATGTTAAGATGCCATCGCTTGAGGGCAAGGCTTGGGCAGGCGCAAATGGAGATTGGGTTGTTTATATTGGGTACAACGGTGAGTGGGAACTTGTGAATGTGTACACTCGTCACCGGGTTCCACTTCCAAAAATCCTCGACTGCCCAAAGGTTGAGTACTCCGGTATTCTACGTGAGTTCAAATACGATCATGGTGACTTTCATCTACGGAAGATAGCAATTTGTCGAGCTCCCAACCGCTCTTGGGATTACACGAACTATGAAGTTGTTGCTATCTTCGACAAGCTTGTTGCCGTCCTTACTTCCATGCTTCCATGGATATTGCTCAAAAATCAATTTATGTACACGGATGAGTACTGTGATGCAATTCAATACGAGGGTCTTGTGTTTGCTGCCACCACTCGTGGCACTGTATTTGCATGGAATCCTGATGCTTTAAGTACGTTTGTTTTCCACCGTAATTATAATTTTTTTCACGCACATGCATGTGGGTTAGCTAGTTTCCCTTTACAAATTAACCTTCTTGTGTTTCTAAGGTCCTGTCAACATTCCACCACCTATACTTGAAAATTTTTATAACCAAGGGGGAGATGACAATGCTGATGATCCCGAGCATGAGGACTTGCAGGACCCATATACTCAGTGGTGCCTGGCAACTTATTTCGATGGATCACCTCATCTTGTCTATACACATGGCACTGCTGATGTTACTAAGGAAGCAGGTGTTGTCTCGCATGGTCGCACTCTCCGGGCCTATTCCAACATCCGTTGCAGGGTATTCGGGATGGATACTAGTGTACTAGCGCCAACACCTTCTCCCTGGTTCAGTATTGGAAGTCTTGGAGGAAACTCACTCTTCCTTGGACAAAACTATCCAATGATGGTGGAAGGCGATCCAGCTGCTGTTGACACAACATTACTACCATTTATGAGAAACAACTGTATCTATACCCCGGACATTGCTATGCTTCCCTACCGTCCCAATATGGGCCCTGACATAGGCCGCTTCAGCCTGGATGATCAGTCCTGCATTGGTCTCGAGATTGCCAGTAGCTGGCCCTTCCTAGAGAATCACTTTTGGTTCAAAGCAAGCGTTTCCAGCGCCGACGAGTGGTTGAGCTGAAGTTCATTTCATCGCTTTGTTATTTGTTGTGTGAGAAAAACTTTACTTTACTAGAATGTTTTGTTGGAAATGATCTATAATCCAACGTGTATCCTTGTTGTCGTCGTGGGTTGATGACTTGTTGTATGTAATCAATGGTACATTTGCATATGCGTCCATCAACTTACGCCTACTAGTGGTGTCCATATGAACAGTGCTGGTGGTTTTAGTTGCAAAAATTTGATAGTGCTAGTGATTTTAGCTGCATATTTTGAGAAATCGCAGTGTTACAAGGTTGACAAATGGCAATGTTGCTAGATAAACTAATGTCAATCTTTCCATTTTGAAAGATGGCAACATACCCAAAATGACAGATGCAAATCTTTACCAATTGTTTCTACGTGGTTGCACACAGGTCATGCAAAACAACCGTTTGCGTTGAAGGGATGCACAAATCCTGCACTGCGAGGGAAGACCATAGCTCTCACTTTGCATACGGGTATTCTATCTAAAACGTTTGCGATCAAGAGCTGCAGAAATCTTGCTCGACACATTTTCCCTTGGCTTCCTGGGGAAGCTGTCGGTTTGCATACGAGTGTTCTAACTAAAACGATTGCGATAAGTGTTTTATATTTAAATACCATTGGCGTTTTTGTCAAAAGAAAATAATTTGATAAGTCTGTACATTAAGAGAGAAAAACGCAAGTTTGTTCAAACCATATCTTTCATTCAGTCACACTACGAATTTATATTCATATGATCGAGAATTCGAGATACGGTATTAAACCCCAAAAAAACTATTTCCGGCGGTGGCGGAGGCGGCGTGCCGCGCCGTCGTTGTCATTGTCGTCCTCCGGGACGCCATTTTTAAAGTCTTCAAGGCAGCACAAAATGTTCTTCACTTGTAAATCAAACATCATGTCATCGTGTGATCGACCGGAAGGGTGTGGGAGGACGGCAACTGGCACCACTAAGAGGTAGTGGCGACGGCAGCGTCCATTGCTGGTAATGGGGCGTGCTCACGGGCACCGGCACGGGCGCGGCGGGTGCAGCCAAACGCATGGGGACCAGCACCGCCGTGGGTGGAGGGGCGCGCACAGGCAGGGGCACGGGCGCGGCGGGTGCATCCAAACGCACGGGGGCCGGCGGCCCGGTGGGTGGAGCGGCACGCACAAGCATGGGCACGGGCGCTGGCGTTGGCATGTACACGAGCTCGCGCCCATGCCCGTGGCTTCTAGTTCTGCGATAGTGCTCGGCGACCAGCCCATTAATGCTACGGGATGGTCACTGGCGCAGGCGCGGGGATGGGAACTGCGACAGGAGTAGGGGCAGCAACCGCCGCGGCCAGCTCGTTCTGGGCCATGTCCATGAGGCTCCATTCCTCCTTATTTTCTATCTCCTTCGACACGGAGTCGACTTCACCAAATTTGAAGACTAGTGGCAGATGATCATTCTGCGCCATGGCGTCGGTGGAGATCTGCGGGAGGGAGGGGAATGGGAGGCGAACAATAAGGCCGCCCGTATTAAACAACGGCTCAGGCGCCATTAATGGAGAGGAAGGCGGGCGACCATGTAAGTCAAAGGGATCGCTTCCTAGTGAGCCTACGCAGCCTACAGCTCGCACGCTTTCCGGTGAGCCTGCGCATTGGAGGACAGCTCGCACGCCTCTTGGTTAGCCTGCGCACCGAACACCGCTTGCACGCCTCCCATTCAGTCAAGGTCAAGCAGCTGTCCGCACGGCACCTCCTATAGCCAATAAAATGAAGACATGTGGCGTCACGTGAATGGTTAACAAAACGCACACGATTTGAATTATACAACCGTTTGAGATATTAAACTGGCAGCTATTTTTTTCAAAATGCCTTTGTTGGCTATTATTCGAGTGCGCCTTCTCACAAAATGGACACGAAAAATACCACAGCATGTCGGGTGCCATTCCATGAAAGCATGCCATGTTTCATGAATTTAAGACGAGTTTTGGATTTACTAGAATTTTAAAGACAAATTTGTTCGCACACGAACACGTCACTGTGTACACTCGGCGTCGAGCGCGATACGCAAGGCACGTCGCCAAAGGAGGCTCACCAGAAGCGCGATACGCAAGACAATCCAGCAAGCTCTTTTGAAGACCCGAAACCCCACACTGCCGGGAGAGACCCTGTATGGACGTACGACCATGATGGGCTGCCCTAGGTCGGTTCGCCCGCCCCTAGGACTTCGTAGATCGAAACTCTCCAAATCGAAGAACACCGATGAACGAGAAGCAGAAAACTAGGGTAGGAGATGAAAGTTTGTAGATGGGTTTTGTGATTGTGTGTTGTTATTCAATCGTCCGTCACCCATTAAGTATATAAGAGGCGGCTGGACTTCGCGTGCAAGGAAAAGGCTTCGATTCACGTCCAACACCCTAGTCAAATTCGGATTGGCTTTGTCCGAACTTTTCGAAATTGTTCGGTTTAAACTGGCTGCACCTTGCGGGTAATTTTTGAGGTGGTAAACGACCTCGGATGAAACGAGTCCAGAAGCAATCTTGACCGTTTCGACGAGACGAACAACTTTCATGTTAAAAGTTTTTCGATTTGAGGCCATCTTCTGGGCCAAAACGGTCACGCAGAACACCTGTTCGCTCGCGCTACCCATCAGACCTATGTCTGGTGGGGCGCGCCACATCTCGCCTCGTGACAGGGCTGCACTCCGATTTCTCTAACTTTTGCATACGAACATGGATTGAGACGATTTTTATATCAAAATCAATCGACGAGGCGAAGACAATCCGTGTAGAACGTTTTTCCATACGAGGCAGTCTTGGGGGCGTAATGAGCCGAATAGTGTTCTGAATACAAAATCTCAGTATTTCAAACACAATTTCGGCCTTCGAGATGAGATCGTATGGCGATGGATCAAACTTCAAAGATGTTCATATCAACAATACGAAACTTTTTATGTAGATCACTTCTCCATTTGAGGCCATATTAATTAATTTCTTGACCGTGCCAAAATCTGGTGTCAACACATGCCCTCCCGTTTTTCCGCAAAACTTGGATGCCAAAAAATAATTTGCCAGAGTTTGTTCTAAGGACGATGTCAACACTCCATCATCTATTTATATGTTCTTAGGGCGATAATCATATATCGGCCATGATTTATGCTAAGGGCGATAGTCATATATCGTCCATGTCTTTACTTAGGGCGATAGTTATATGTCGGCCGTTGCCTATCTAGGCTTCTCGCCACACACTTGGGTGATACTTATTTAAATACTCGCCATTGAGAGCTCGAGCTAACAATGTGCCTTGTATGGATTACACCAACTATGATTTTCCGGGAACTACTCTTGTAATCTTAAAAGGACCTTCCCAACTAGGAGACCACTTCCCGAATTTTCTCTCTTTTGGACCAACTGGTAGTATCACCTTCCACACGAGATCGCCAACTTGGAAATTTTTCAGCTTAACCTTCTTATTGTAAGCCCTTTCCACCCTCAACTTATCTCTCTCTCTATGGCCTTCAAAGCAGCCAAACATTTATCAGTGACTTCATCAATATTGCCCATCATCAAGTTATAAAAGTCTACTGCCGATAAATCATTTTTGCTTGGCTATTCTCAAAGCATTCAAATCTACTTCCACTGGTAAAACAGCCTCTTGACCATATACTAGCTCATATGGAGTCACCTTCGTAGCACCAATGCCTTGAGATCCTATGTGCCCACAAAGCTTCAAACAACAACTCATGCTATCTCCTTGGATTATCCTTAATCTTCTTCTTGATGAGTTTGATTAAAATTTTATTGCTAGACTCAGCTTTTCTATTGGCTTGGGCATAATATGGAGAGGAATTGAGCAACTTTATGTTATAAGATTCGACAAATTGTCTGACTTGGTGTGACATAAAAGATGAGCCTTGATCTGTAGTCAACGTTTGAGGAATGCCGAATCTATGAATAATGTGCTCGGTTATGAATTTGATTACCTCCACATATGTCATGTTCTTGAGAGGTATTGCTTTAGACCATTTAGTGAAATAATCGGTTTCCACCAATACGAACCGATGTCCCTTTGAAGAAGACGGATGAATTTGTCCAATAAAGTCTAAACCCCGTCCACTCAAAGGCCAAGGCTTGATAATGGGATGTAACATAGCAGCAGGAGCCAACTGAATATCACCAAATTTTTGACAAGCTTCACACCCTTTGTAATATCTGAAGCAATCATTAATCATAGTTGGCCAATAAAATCCAACATGTTGTAGCAACCATTTCATCTTGGGAGCCAACTGATGAGTGCCACAAATACCTTCATGGACCTCCTCCATAGCAACTCTCGCTTGGTCCTAGTCCAAGAACTTTAGAAGAACATCATCAACCATTCGGCGATAGAGACCATCATCTCTCATTGTGTATTTAAAAGTCATACGCCAAACAGCCCTGCCCACCCTTCTACTAGGATCACACAAATAATCAACAATTGGCAATGCTAAAATAATCCAAAGTAGAAATTATATCTAGACACTTATCAAGATAAACATTAAGTGATTCGTCAAAACACTGAAAAACTTTGGATATTTGCTGCACTACTAATAACGAATCACCAAAAGCCTTAATATGTGTAGCACCTATAGCAAGCAACATCTCTAAGCCAAAAATCAATGCTTCATATTCAGCTTGATTATTTGTGCAAAAATATTCTAAGCGGCAGGAGGCTTCAAAAACAGCACCATGAGGAGGTATATAAACAATACCAACACATTGGCCATTTCTACAAACCGAACCATCAAAATATAATCTCCATGGTACTAACGAGACAAGGTTTATATCAATATCATGCTTGTCATCAATCCGATGCTCAACAATAAAATTAGCAACGATTTGGCCTTTCATGGATTTTAGAGATTTATAAGCCAAATCATATTCAATTAAAGCATAAGCCCACTTGCCAATTCTACCACTAAGAATTGGCCTATGCAACATGTACTTGATGACATCGGTTTGACAAGCTATAATGCAAGTACTAGGCACTAGGTAATGTCTCAATTTTGTACAAGCATAATATAAGCATAAGCATAATTCCTCAATAAATGTATACCTTGTCTCGATGTCCAATAAGCATCGGCTTAAATAAGTAATAACATGCTCCTTTCCTTCGGCCTCTTGAGTTAAAACAGCACCAATAACACCTTCTTCCGCTGCAATGTAAAGTCTAAATGGCCCCCTGTGCCTGGGCGCTTTCATAACCGGATGAGTGCACTAATATTTCTTAATTATATCAAATGCTTCTTGCTGTTTTGCCCCCCAAGTAAAATCAACATCATTCTTTAACCGAAGTATAGGAGTAAATGCATCAACCTTCCCTGATAGATTGACTATGAACCTCCTCAAATAATTGACCTTGCCAAGGAAGTTTTGCATATCTCTCTTGCATGTTGGACCTCTACTTTCTGTATAGCTTCTATCTTTTTGGGATCAATTTCCACGTCATCTTCATGAATAATGAAACTCAGAAACTTCCCAGCCGATACACCAAAGTCACACTTCAAAGGATTCATTTTCAGCCCATATTTCTTCGTTCTTTCAAAAGCTAAGCGCAAATCGGCTAGATGAGATTCAAAAGCATCTGATTTGACACCAATATAAACCTCAAGTATAATACCAAGTAAATATGAAAAATTAAATTCATAGCCCTTTGATATGTGGCACCGGCATTTTTTAATCCAAAGGTCATTAATAAGCATATCGGCTATTGGCATAGGATACTCATCTTTAGATGTAGCTCTATTCAAATCTCTGAAATCAATGCACACCCTCAACTTGCCGGAGCCTTTCTTCTCTACTGGTACAATGTTAGAAATCCACTCGGCACACCCGCAAGGTCTAGTGAAATTATCTTTAAGCGAACGACCGATCTCTTCCTTGATCCGGTCATATGTTTTTGGATTAAACTTTCTGGCCGATTGCTTGTATGGCCTAAAACCGGCCTTTATAGGTAACCGATGCTCCACTAGCTCTCGGCTTAAACCTGGCATCTCATGATATTCCCATGCAAAGCAACAAACATATTCTTCTAATAGCTCGATCAACTTAGCCTTATGATTGGCTCTTAATTTTAGTTTACAAATGTCGGTCTAGGAATTGAACCATCTCCAATATCTATCTCTTCTAATGGATCGGCCGATGTAAAACCTTGTCCTAGTTTATCCATATCATCTAACTCTTCAATGGACTCATACATATTGTTCTCATCCGATCGATATTCTACAAGACGTTTCTGTAACCACTCTGAGTTAGGATCCATTTAAATACATCATACCTTGGAGCCGATTACCGTCAACCGGCTTTAAAGAAATGGGCACAAAACCACTTTTCGTGGCGCTAAGAAAATCATATTCTGATAAGTTGCGCCCCGTCAAGGAAGTAGCATTGGGATGTTGCCAATCCACCGATGCATCGGCCAAAGCAACACAAGCCGAATTATCCGCATGAATGACTTCTACTTCCACATCAACCCATTGAATTAAAAACTGGTGCATAGTAGATGGCATGCATTGGTTTGCATGAACCCAATCATAGCCTAATATCATATTGTAGTTACCTTTCACCTCGGCGACAAAGAATGCGGTAGCCAAAGGTTTGCTTCCCACCGTAAGCTCCACATACATTACACCTTTGGCTTCAGTTTTCTCTTTGCCTTCAAATCCATTAAGCACCATGTTGGTCTTTATTACATCTTCATCACGCGGCCCTAATTTTTTAAAGACCGGATATGGCATAAGATTCACCACAGCACAACCATCGACAAGCATTCTAGCAACCGGCGATCCATTAATATCACCTTTAAGGAACAATGGCTTCAAGTGCATCACCGGTTCTTTTGGCTTCTTGAATATAGCATTTTTAGGACCAAAACCTAGCTGAGCTACTTCCCCTTCTTCATCTGTAGCATGAAATTCAGTGGGTAAGTAATACACCATATTAATATCCATACTTTCATGAACCGGTGTAGACTCATAATCAAGCATTTCATCTTCTGCCGCAAGCATGTCCACTGACTCCGAAATATCCTCAAGGGAAGAGGAAGTAGTAGGCAAAGTGGACGATGTAATAGTAGCCGCATCATCCTCCGTTGGTGGTGTAGGTGTTGCTATTATCAATGCAGAAGCCGCTATGTTTTCCTTTTGCTTTTGCCTCCACACTTGTTTTGGGGGTACCATGGGACGATTTCATTGAAAAATTTATCCCTTGGCTTTTCTGCTTCTTATTCCTCCTTCTCATTACTCCTCAAGCGCTGCAATCTCCTTTTTGGCGCCTTGGTCAGACCGGAAGGACACCACTTAGGCTGAGTATATTTTGGATCCCTCGACTTGGCCTTCCTTATGCTACATTCATGATCATTAGCTATGGGACCCTGCTGGACAGCAGCCAAATCATTATTAGAATCAGCCGGATTATCACCAATAGTCGTCTCTTTGATTGTTAATTCTTTAGTGCCTATCATAATAGTTTCAGCACTAGTATTCTTCTCCTTTTGCTTGCCAGGCTCTGAAATGTCAGCACATGGTGATTTAGCATGCCACACTTGCTTGCCAACCCTTCCATGATTATCTTGCATTCGCCGATTGACACCGTTGTTCAAACGGCCTCGTGTGGGATAAGAAAGCCTCTCATGAACGGGCCTCCTTGGTTCAGCCCAACCCGGATGAAAAGCATAAGGGGCCATTGGGAGCTGCCCCCATCCTCCATTGTAGCCACCCATGTAGTATGGCGCATAGGGGGGTGGTGCCATCCATGGTCCCGGTGCCCATGACCCATATGGTCTTGCATGATGCTGAGATTCTTCCCGAGGAGGTGACCTTGAGCGCTTCAAATTTAATGCTCGGTCAGAGCTAGAACCGGTCGCTTGATTGGCATACTTGGACAACAGCATATCAAAAGTCGGCTTGATTCTCTTGCGCTGCACTTTAGCTTCATTCATCTTCCACTTGCCAACCTCTGGACTCTTGGGCTTAACAAATTTGACATGCGTGTTCTCTTGCACTTGTGGTTGCCCCCCGAGTGTAGGATTATTGATGGTGATCTTGATTACCTCCTTGCCACCGGGTTGCTTGTCAAGCACAACTTGTCTCCCAAGACCTTTTCACTCTCCTTATTTTTGTTGGGCTCACCAATGACAATATTATTTTTATTAGCTGATTCGGCTATGTTGGACCAAATTAACATCTTCTTCCCCTCCAAATCAATGGTGTTCATTGGGAAAGGCTGCTTATCAACTTGCATCTCAGAAAAATTCAATCGTCCGTCATTAATGGCCGATTGTATCTGTTGTCGAAAAACATTACAATCATTAGTAGCATGAGAAAAAGAATTATGGTACTTGCAATAAGCACGTCATTTCAGGTCTTCGAACGGCGGTAAAGTATGAGATATTCTAATAATCTTGGCTTGCAACAAAGCATCAAATATTTTATCACACTTAGCAATGTTGAAAGTAAATTTCATCTCTTCATCATGATTCTTATGAATCGGCTTTAAATCATTGCAAGTAAACGGTTTGGCCTTAGATGGCCAAACAAATTTAGCAGCATAAATATCACCCTCATTGTCCGAGTGACTACTATCATACCCAACCATATTCATCTTAGGATGATTAGTTTTATATCTACGCACCTCTTTAAGATCTTTGCTTGGGCTTTCCTGAGCTAAAGCCCTTTGCAAGACTTGGTTGATATTTAAAAACTCATGTCCTTCTAGCCTTTCTCTAATGTGAGTTCTCAAACCACTAAGCACAAGATCAGCCAAATCTCTCTCGGTTATCACCAAACTATAGCACCGGTTTTTTGCATCTCTAAATCTTTTGACATAATCGGAGACCGATTCATCATGCTTTTGCTTAACCGATGTAAGATGGGATAGTTTAAGATCATTGTCACACTGTAGAAGTGATCATGAAACTTTTGCTCCAATTGAAACCATGTAGTAATAGAACCGGGTGGTAATGCAGAAAACCACGGGAAAGCAGTACCGGTTAAAGATAAAGGAAAAAAACGTACTTCCCACTCGTCTCGTGAAATTGCCTAACCTAATTGTGCCAAGTATTGACTATCATGCTCCCATGTAGTCTTTTTTCCTCTCCGTTGAACCTAACAAAATCTGGAACTTTATATCCGGGAGCACATGGCACGGCATCAAAAATTTCTAGATATGGTTTCCTGGAAATTCGTGGTTTAGGTAGTTCAATCCCACAATGCTCTCGGAACACCCTAGACATTTCCTCTCTGATATTAGCCAAAATATCACTTGTATTGAGTGACGTTGTGTGTGGTTGTGGCGCATGGTGAATATGATTTCTAATAGTTGGTACACTGCTAGTCGGAAGAGATGGTGGTGTGTATGTTGTACCATAGTTCGGCACTGATCCACTTGGACTTGCCGAACCGTAACCTAGCAATGTAGTTGGATTCACTAAACTTGGTACGTTCATGGCAGGATTAAAGGGTGGAGAAACAAGTTGGTTTATCTAACTGGGATAAGAATTCAACAGCACGGGCGGCGCCGATGAAATAGGTAAAGTTGGACTAAAGTTTTCCACACTAGCAGACATACTACCACTACCATTGTATGATTGAGGAGTATTATTTCGAGCAGTATTATTGTCCATGATAGCTTGGTAAATAAGATCATTATTCTGAGCAATAAGAGTAGTAATTTCAGCCAACTGTTCAGGAGAGAAGATTTTGCTTACAACCGGTTCTACCTGCTCATTGTGAAGAGGAGAAAACTTGATTTCTTCAATTGAAGTGATGTTGCCTTGGCGATCCTTTTTGAACTTAGCAAGGAACTCCTGCATCTCCTTCTCTTCACGTGCCTTCTTGTACTCCTCAAAAGCTTGGCGATGCTCTGCCAATAATTCCTCAAAATTGGGTTGTTTGATGTTATCGGCATACACTTCAGATGGCTTGGGAAGATCGACCATGATGGATGATGATGATTGCTCTTTGCTCCCTAGCGGAGTCGCCAAATAGTGTGTTCGCACACGAACACTTCACCGTGTACCCTCGACGTCGAGCGCGATACACAAGACACGTCGCCAAAGGAGGCTCCCCGGAAGCGCGATACGCAAGACAATCCAGCAAGCTCTTTTGAAGACCCGAAAGCCCACATGGCCGGGAGAGACCCCATATGGACGCACGGCGGTGATGGGCTGCCCCCGGTTGGTTCGCCCTCCCCCTAGGACTTCGTAGATCGAAGCTCTCCAAAGCGAAGATCACCGATGAACGAGAAGCAGAAAACTAGGGTAGGAGATGAAAGGTTGTAGATGGGTTTTGCGATTGCGTGTTGTTATTCAATCGGCCGTCACCCCTTAAGTATATAAGAGGCGACTGGACTTCCCGTGCAAGGAAAAGGCTTGGATTCACGTCCAAAACCCTAGTCAAATTCGGATTGGTTTTGTCCGAACTTTCCAAAACTGTTCGGTTTAAACTGGCTGCACCTTGCGGGTAATTTTTGAGGTGGTAAACGAGCTCGGATGGAAACGAGTCCAAAAGCAATCTTGACCGTTTCGACGATATGAACAACTTTCATGTTGAACGTTTTTAAATTTGAGGCCATCTTCTAGGCCAAAACGGTCACGCAGCACACCTGTTCGCTCGTGCTACCCATCTTTACCTAATAATAAAGCAAATTGGGTTTCTTTCGTCCGTCATAGCATTTTTCAAAAAAGTCCCTCTATTTCAGAGAATTCAACCCGCAGTCCTGTTTTAAGTTAAAACGAATCATTATTTTTGTATTTTACACAAAAGTCCTTGTCTTTTCTTGAAATCAACCCGCCGTCCGGATTTAAGTCACACCCGAACCGTTATTTTACATTTTTCGAAAAAACCCCTGATGTTTTAGATAATTCATCCACGGATCATATTTAAGTCAAACAAATGCATTTTAAAATCATCCATATCTTTTAAACCGTAACTCCGATTTGAACATGTTATATATGAAATTTGATTAGAAAAATATGTAGAATATGAATATGAGATTATTTTTACCTGTTAAGTATTTTTAAATATTATTTTGGAATATATTTGAGTCAAACCAAATGATTTTCTAAATTATCTGTATCTTTTAAACCGTAACTTTGATTTTAACATATTATATATGAAATTTTATTAGAAAAATGTGTAGAATCTAAATATGATGTTAATTTAACCTGTTAAATATTTTAAAAATATTGTTATGGAAGCAAACTTATAATTTATAGCGCAAGATCCTTTTTTTCATACCGACGGCTATCCAGATTGCAAATAAACACCCCACTATAACCATATAGGGAAAAGAAAACATCAATAACTACACATGCATACCTCTGAAAAATGTCGCAGGGGAAAACAACAGATTTCTCATCGCGAGAGTGAGAGAGAGAGAGGGAGGAGAGAGAGATGTCTTAGGATTAACAATATTCAACACACGTTTTTTGTTGTCTTGTGTGAACACCGAGGCCATCGCCGGCGAGGGTGGGAAGGAGGATAAGCGGCAACACAAATATGATGCCTCGCAAAAATAAAGGAGATGGACCTATTGTGGTCTTGAGTGATCGTTGTTAAGTTACGTGTGTTATGTTTTCTCTCCCGTTGCAACGCACGGGCTCTTTTGCTAGTCAGACCTATGTCTCGTGGGGCGCGCCACATCTCGCCTCGTGACAGGGCTGCACTCCGATAGCTCTAACTTTTTCATACGAACTCGGATTGGGACGATTTTTATATCAAAATTGATTGTTTCGACGAGCCAAAGACAATCCGTGTAGAACATTTTTTCCATACGAGGCAGTCTTGGGGGTGTAATGAGCCGAATAGTGTTCTGAATACAAAATCTCAGTATTTCGAACACAACTTCGGCCTTCGAGATGAGATCGGACAGCGATGGCTCAAACTTCAAAGGTGTTCATATCAACAATACGAAACTTTTTTCTGTAGATCACTTCTCCATTTGAGGCCATATTAATTAATTTCTTGACCGTGCCAAAATCTGGTGTCAACAAAAGTATATATCAACCTTTTGCTGGCAATTAATGGTGCCCTGATGTTTGAAATTCATTCTTATTTATTGCATGGGACCTAAGCATGCACCCAAGGACACATATTTGATTTTTCAACCAATTTATATGCATTAGAGCATGTGCATGTAGTTCAAATTTGAATTATGCACATAAATGCATTGAAAACTCAATAATGCATAAAAATGTTCAAACGAACCCCAGAAAATCCCAAAATTTGACACAACACTCCTATTGTTCTTTGTTGACACGAGAATTTTTTTGAAAGCAATAAGAGGCAATGGATATCGTTTCGTCCCCAAAGGTAGGACATTCCCTACCGAAACCATCACGCTTGTTGTGAGAAGCATATCCCCAAACCTGCCCCAAATGGGACAAAAAATTTACCACGGCATGTCAATGCCCCTCCATGATAGCATGCCATGTTTCCTGAATTTCGGAAGAGCTTTGGATACTAGAATTTAAAAGTCAGGTATATCAATGTTTGCGGCCGATGGACCGTGCCCTGGTGTTTGAAATTCATTCCCATTTCTTGCATGGGACCTAAGCACACACGCAAGGACACAGATTTGATTTTTCAACCAATTTATATGCATTAGAGCATGTGCATGTAGTTCAAATTTGAATTATGCACATAAATGCATTGAAAACTCAATTAATGCATAAAAATGTCCAAACGAACCACGAAAAATCCCAAAAATTGACACAACACTCCTGTTGTTCCATGTTGACACGAGAAAAAAATTGAAAGCAATAAGAGGCAATGGATATCGTCTCATCCCCAAAGGTGGGACGTTCCCTACCGAAACCATCAGGCTTGTTGTGAGAAGCTCTGGTTTATGAGAAGCATATCCCCAAACCTGCCCCAAATGGGACAAAAATTTACCAGGACATGTTGATGCCACTCCATGATAGCATGCCAAGTTTCATGAATTTCAGACGAGCTTTGGATTTACTAGAATATAAAAACCATGTATCTCAATGTTTGCGGCCGAGTGACCGTGGCAGGGTGTTTGACATTCATTCCCATTTCTTGCATGTGACTTAACCATGCAACCAATGACACATATTTGAATTTTCAACCCAATTTATATGCATTAGAGCATGTGCATGTAGTTCAAATTTGAATTATGCACATAAATGCATTGAAAACTGAGGTAATGGATAAAAATGTCCAAACAAACCCCAAAAAATCCCCAAAATTGACACAACACTCCTGTTGTTCTATGTTGACACGAGATTTTTTTGAAAGCAATAAGAGGCAATGGATATCGTTTCGTCTTCAAAGGTGGGACGTTCCCTACCGAACCATCAGGCTTGTTGTGATAAGCTCTGGTTTGTGAGAAGCATATCCCCAAACCTGCCCCAAATGGGACAAAAAATTTACCACGACATGTTAATGCCGCTCCATGATAGCATGCCAAGTTTGATGAAATTTAGACGAGCTTTGGATTGCTTAGAATATAAAAACTAGGTATCTCAATGTTTGTGGTCGAGTGACCGTGGCAGGGTGTTTGAGATTCATTTCCCATTTCTTGCATGGGACATAAGCATGCAAACCAAGGGCACAAATTTGAATTTTCAATGAATTTATATGCATTAGAGCATGTGCATGTAGTTCAAATTTGAATTACGCACATAAATGCATTGAAAACTCAATTAATGCATAAAATGTCGAAACGAAGCACACAATCGTACAAAGTGAATGGTCCGGCAGCACCGCGCGCAAAGTTTCCCTCCACATTTCCAAAATTTTGGCCTACCGCCAAAATATCTACCCCTGCCCCCTTCCCCACCCCTTTTGTCCCCGACTACAAGTGAAATTTCCCCTGTTTCCTCCTTCCTTCCTTCCTAAGCTATATCCGCTTCCTCGCTCTCGCCGTCTCGCATGCTACCACCGGGGTCGCCATGGTCTTCTTCAAAGACCTCTCTAGTGGTTCCTCCTCCGGCGACGAGTCCTTCACCACCCGGGTATGCCTCTCTTCTCTCTCTCGGGCTATGACTTGGAATGAAGGATTTTTACCCGACGGTCAATTTGAGTCATTTCTTACTCTTGTAGCTCCCTAGGACAATCAGTGGCAACGAATGGAGCGGGGTGGCTGAAGATATCTCTGCTCATTGTCACCATCAATCTCCATGCGTGAAGCTAGTTGCATTTGAATCTATGGACGGTGGGAGGAAGTTTCTGGCATGGGCAGAGAAGGTTAGACCCTCTTTCGTTGTTACAAATCATTTGTTAGATGTGATTTAGACACTGTCACGGTCCCAACCCATTCGCACCACACCTTCAACCAAACGCATCCTAAGATAGTGTCATAGTTTGTATATAGTATCTTAAATAGTTTCCATCTCATCAGTGGTGCCATTAGAAAACAATTTGGCACCGCTTTAGCAGTTTGTGCAGCCAACTTTGGTCCACACAAGCCAAGCAGTAAAATAATAAATCTTTATGGCACAAAGGAACTGGGCATGGGAGCAACTACGTGCTCCGGAGTCCGGGACACTGATTTTTTTCTACTGCATCGGCTCCCCACTGCAGGGCACCGGTGCGAGATGTAGCAACAATTGTCTTTACCCCAGTTTTGGCATACATAGTGGACGACCTTAGTGCTATTTGTTCTATGTTACTAAATTTGTGCATGTACACACCTGTTAGTATCAATTTGCTATCATCCAAGCATTGTCGCTATGTTGTTTCAGTTATATTTACATTCCTCATAAAATGTTCAATTTGTTATTTATTGTACATGAGTAAGAACTAAGAACTTGTAGCGTTGTTATAGTTCATTATAGCTTCTGATGTTCCAGAATTTGGTTGTTGTCTTAGTAGCAATTAATTCATCTACACATTGATCTTTTTGAGAAGATATGTCAAAATTAACATGTTTCTTCAGTTTTTCAAAATAAGCATTGATGATTTTCTATGTTGCTATAAACCCATTTCCCCTACAATTGTTACGGATCTAGTTTTAAACATTATAGGATGAACGGAAGTGTTCTTACCTAGAGTGGGTTGATCAAGAGTGGCCACAGTCTTTGAAGATGTGCCTAGCGAAGCTCTAGAGCATCTATTAGGAAGAGAACAGATGTAGGCTTAGAGAAATTGTTGTCAACGTTGAAGAATATTTGAAGATGTGGGATAAAAAGAGGAAGGTGGAGAATAAGCTCAGATTTTTTAAATCAGACTTTGCTAAGATGGTGTTGGCCAAGGAGGAGGCACTTTCCTAGTTGGCCAGTGCAAAACAGGTTCTTACTGAACTAAAAGTAGAGGTGGGTAAGACGATCATGGATGGCCTCGATTAGGGAAATGAATATATTGTTCTTATGAACTTGAACTAGCTATATGTTGTACTGTGCTGTTTTCATGTAGCTATCATAATGTGATGTTATTATATATTTATGTGCCTGATATGAAATTGGCAAACAGCTGTTCGATATGAAATGTGAATTTGCGTAATACTGGAATTATTAATTGTAAACTAATAAACTTGCTAAATGTGGCATGGAACTTTACAAATGGTTATAGAAGTAAAAGCACTTGCAATGGATAGACCAATGCCACACAATTTTCTTCATCAAATCAAGTGTGATGTAGTTGATAAAAGCAAATAGTTAACCAAGACAGACCATGTGTTATAGTTACACCTTTCACACACGAGCCTACCCATAAAACTATGTGCGACGTACATACGAACGGAAACGTTTTCCCTGGATTGACTGTGTGGGATGTACATAATAACGGAAATGTATTCCTTGGATTGACTGTGTGTGATATACATACCTACGGAAATATTTTTCTGGGATTCACCGTGTGGGATGTACATACCTATGGAAATGTTTTTCTTGGATTCATCGTGTGGGATGTACATACCTACGCCTGTGTCCCAAGAGGGCCTATCCCCGATGATTTCTGGGTCGTGTGGGAAGGACCCCCCCTATCGCCCACACTCACTTGGCGACAGTTCCAAATGCTGTCGCGGAAAGGGGTTAAAACCCGTTTGTATAGCACTGTCGTATACTAGTGCTGGGTAAATTGCTTGTGTGCTCTCTGTTGTGATGTTGTGCGCTGGTCTGCTCTTTGTGCAACATAACGTACCCCTGCCGAACCAGCAAGGGGCCTCCTGGTCACATAGGTGGCCGCGGATATCCCACGACATCTTTGGTGCGCCAGGTAGGGGGATCGCTTGCGCGAACCTAAAAGCGTGCGCAATGTGTCATCTTCATCTTCGACGACGCCATCGACCATGGCGCCAAGAAGAAGTCCAGTGCTTCGGACAATCCATCCACCTCGAAGGCTCCGCCGCCCGCGGCCTCTAATGATGTGGGGGATGCAGAGGCATGCGAGGACGTGAACGCTGCTGGGGATGAGTGTAACACCCCGGATGTAACTTTCCATATTTGTAACTCCGACTCTTGCCATTTTCAGCTATGTGATATGATATTTCCCTTCGTGGTTGGGTACTTGTCTAAGTTTTGCATTTTGTTCATGTCATGCATTTCATATCATGTCATCATGTGCATCTCATTTGCATTCGTGTTCGTCTCATGCATCCGGTCTTTTTCCCCATTGTCCGTTTCGCAATCCGACGCTCTCTGAGGCACCCGTTGCACCCCTCTAATCTTGTTTTGTGAGCGGGAGAAAAATGTTCTCCGAATGGGTCAAGATTTGTCGAGTGGCCTTCTTACATCATCGGTAGACCGCCTATCAAATTTCATTCCATTTGGAGGTCGTTTGATGCCCCAACGGTTAACCGGGTAACCACAAAAGCCCATCTCTTGTTGCAACCGAATACCCCTCCAAAACAGCCCACTAACCCATCCAAAACCCCTCGATGCTCTCCATCGTTGGATCACGATCGTGTGGGCGAAAATTGTACCTCATTGGACTCTCCTAGCTCCCTCTACCTATAAATTAGCCCCCCTCCTAAATTTCGGGTCCAAAACCCTAGTTTACCACCACCTCCGCGCCGCCGGACGCATCCGCGCCGTGCCGGACATGTCTGCCGCTCCCCTCCATGTCACCCGGGCCAATCACGTGATGCCGTGTCACCTCCGCCGCCGCTTCTAGCCAATGAGGCGGCGCCACCTCACCCTGCCGGCTCCCCTCCACCATGCCGGCCCTATAGGCCCATCGCAGGGCCGTGCTGGCCCGAGCCGCCGCTGTTGTAGCCCGCGCCAGCCCGGAGCCTCACCTCCGCCCAGTGCCTCCGTCGGCCACCCGGGCATCGCCGGAGGCCCCGACCCTGCCGCCTCGTCGCCGGGCTTCGCTGCCCCGTGTGCGCGCTCACCTCCGCCGCACGCCGGCCCCCGCCGCCTGCTCCGCCGCACCACCGCTCATCGCCGCCTCCCGCTGGCGAGCTCCAACACCAGAGCTCCCTCGCGCCTCACGTCATCCTCCGGCAACCGGATCCGCCCGGAACCGGCCGCCTCCCCCTCGCCTTCCTCCGCCTTGCCAGCGCCCTGGGCTCACTGAAGCGCCGCACCTCGGTGGAGCACCGTGCCTCGCCGCCGGGACCGACCGATCCCGGATCTACCCCCACCCCCAAACCAAACATGGGCGCCTATACGGACTCGTCCCTGGGATCGTTCCGTCCAGTTTTTCCCATGAGGTGATTTTGCCAGTCCCCAGAAAAACATATCATGAGTGCATGTTTAACCGCTCGTAACTTTGTGCATGTGGCTCCATTTTGGGTGTATGATATATCCAAATGTTTGTCTCGTGATGGTCTTCATGTTAGTGTCATTTGCATGCATGTTATTGTCCATTTTGATGCCTTTATCATCGTTGGAAAAGTGCTATATGATGTTGTCTGCTTGAATTTAACAGAACTTGATGATTTGTCATTTTTGGTACATTTTGTGTGTGCATCCTATGAGCATGATGTCTACATGTTTTATGAGCTCCATCATGCCATCTTTACAGGGGTGCAAGTCTTGTATTTTTTTTTGATATATGTGGTGACTAGCACAAGCATGCAAAGTAGGATTCATAATGTTGCTGATTTCAGACACTTAGTGATTTTGCCTAGTCCTTTCCTGTTATAATTTCATGCCATGTAAACTTGTTGCTACCATGAGATCCATGCACATTTTGAGATAGTCCAGTAAGCATGTTTTGAAGATGTCGTATTGCTCTGTTCATCCATGCCTCTGGTTGTAATTATGGAGTAGTGTATCATGTCAGTTCCTTGCTCTGCTTTTGCTAAATATTATTCCTGACAGATTGTTAACATGAGTTTCAATATTGCCATGGGTGTTGCTAGTGATCCATTTGCTCTATGAACTTGGTCTTGCCATGCTTAGCTTCTTGCATATGCTTACTTCATGTTCGTTACCCTGTGATGCCATGAAATGCCTTGTGGTGAGTGAATTGAGCTTGCAAAGTTGCTATCATGAATCGGTTCCTGCCATGCTCTGTTTTTCGTCCAAGTCCGAAACTTTTCATATAACTTGCCATGATTGCATGGGTGCCACATTATATTATATGCATCTTTGGGTAAAGTTAAGTAAGGGAGATTTGATCTATGCCTTGAGTACTAGCAGGCCATGCCCTTGTTTGCCATGTTATGTTCTTGTAGCATGTTGTTCGTTAGCTCTAAACATTGCTATATGATGCTGTTTTGACATGTCTAGTATTTTCACCAAGTCCGTGAATCTGTTATCATTTGCATTTTTGCCATGCCATTTTGAGCTTGTTCTAGTGAGAACTAGAAGGAGGTCATTGCTCATAATTTGTAGACCTTCACCTGTACTTTATGGTCATGTGCTTTGTTGCTACATTGGAGTGTTGTAGCATAGTTTCTGGTTGCATTCTAAGTTCTATGATGTTGTTAATCGCAGATTTGCATCATTCTTGTTTTGCTTGTCATTTGCAAACCGTGCATCCGTTTTCGGTGATCCTTATATCGATTTTGACTGAAATCACCCCATCTTTCCAGCGGCATACTTGTTTCGACAAGTTGATGCCTTGTTCATCCTTTTCCTTCTGGAGTACCCATATGCATTGCACATCATATATTGCATTTGATGCCATGTCTTGCATCATGCTTTTTGTGCATTACACCGTGATTGATTGTTGTTCCGTTGCTTGCGTTCTTGCTTTGGGTAGAGCCGGGAGACGAGTTCGTGAACGAGGAACCTGTTGAGTATGCTAACGAGGATCAAGCTTTCGACAACTATGAGAACTTTGCAGCCAAGATGACAATTACCCTCGATATCACTTCCATCTTTGCTTGCAAGTTGTTCGCTCTATCGCTATGTCGCATTAGCTACCACTTTTTTATCATGCCCCCATATTGCCATGTCATGCTTCTAACCCACCTTAATAGCAAACCGTTGTTTGGCTATGCTACTGCTTTTGCTCAGCCCCTCTTATAGCGTTGTTAGTTGCATGTGAAGTTCAAGATTGCTCCATGTTGGAACATGTTTATGTTGGGATATCACAATATCTCTTATTTTAATTAATGCATCTATATACTTGGTAAAGGGTGGAAGGCCCGACCTTATGCCTGGTGTTTTTTTCCACTCTTGCCACCTTAGTTACCATCATACCGGTGTTATGTTCCTTGATTTTGTGTTCCTTATGCGGTTGGGGTTATGGGACTCCCTTGACAGTTCGCTTTGAATAAAACTCCTCCAGCAAGGCCCAACCTTGGTTTTACATTTGCCTAACAACCTATAACTTTCCCTTGGGTTCTGTAGACCCGAGGGTCATCTTTATTTTCACCCCCCCGGGCCAGTGCTCCTCTGAGTGTTGGTCCAACCTAGAGCCACTTGCGGTGCCACCCCTTCACCCGGGGTCTTAGGTTGTTGTACATAGTGTTCATATGGTGTGCCCTAAGAACGAGATATGTGTAGCTCCTATCGGGATCTGTCGGCACATCGGACGGTCTTGCTGTTCTTGTTTTACCATTGTCGAAATGTCTTGTAACCGGGATTCCGGGACAGACCGGGTCTTTCTGGGAGAAGGAATATTCTTCGTTGATCATGAGAGCTTGTAATGGGCTAAGTTGGGACACCCCTGCATGGTATAAACTTTCGAGAGCCATGCCCGCGGTTATGTGGCAGATGGGAATTTGTTAATATCCGGTTGTGGAGAACACGACCGTTGTGTAGCTTCTCATCTTACTCTTATTTGCGTATGTTAGCCACCATATTGGCTTAGCGCTTGCTGCAACTCCACCTCACTACCTCCTACCCATAAGCTTAAATAGTCCTGATCTCGCGGGTGTGAGATTGCTAAGTCGTCGTGACTCACGGATACTTCCAAATAGTTGAAGGTGCCGATGATACCAGTGCAGGTGATGGTACCAAACTCAAGTGGGAGCTCGATGAGGACCTTGGTCATTACTATTTGTTGTTTCTTGATGATCAGTAGTGGAGCCCAGTTGGGACGATCGGGGATCTAGCATTTGTGGTTTATCTTCCTTTTCATTCGGGTTTGACCATAGCCGGTCTATGTGTGTGTATTGGATGATGTATGAATTATTTATGTATTATGTGACGTGGCGAGTGTAAGCCAACTCTCTTTATCCCTTTCTTGTTCATTACATGGGATTGTGTGAAGATTACCCCTCTTGTGACAAAACCACTATGCGGTTATGCCTCTAAGTCGTGCCTCGACACGTGTGAGATATAGCCGCATCGTGGGCATTACAAGTTGGTAATCAGAGCTATCCCCGACTTAGGAGTCACCTGCTTGATCGAATCGCTGATGTGTTGAGTCTAGAACAAAAATGTTTTGAGTCTTAGGATTATATATATCGGAGAGTAGGATTCTTTTTACTCCTCAGTCCCTTCGTCGCTCTAGTGAGGCCTCCTGACGTAGATGTTTTGTCTTTCCTCTCCTCAAATTTCACGGTTTTTTTAGGATCACACGGGTACGTTGGAAGCATTCTGATATTCTTGTGACGAGAACATTGTTCTTGGTGCCTCCTGATATTTAGGGGTTGTGGTAGTGTCCCGAGGAGTTGAGCTCCGAGGTGTTGTCGTCACAATTTTATCGTTGCAGTTCTGGAATACCTGAGTTCGCCGTCATCAAAAATTTCTTTTATGCCGTTGTTGGTGAGATAACCTCGACGCCACCCAGTACTGGGCGGGAGTTCAGGAGTATTACCATAACTCGTATAACAGATGCTTTTTAAAGGTTGAGGTACATGATTTCCGGAGTTTTCTTGGTTATGCGTTGACGGATGGATACATTTGGAGCGTAGGGCTTGTTAGTTGTGTGATATATATTGTGCCTCCCTGTATCCCCAACACCAGATTGCATAACCAAAAAGTTTCGGGAGTTTTTATGTGGGAATGCAAGTATCTCATAGCAGTTCTTTCCAACAGACACATGATACGATATGGGGTCTATCATATGTTTGTTCTGGCTTATTTCCTAAGCCAATCCTTTGTTTCGTTTTGAGTTGTGGTATTCGAGTTACTTCAATGTAAAGTGTTGACTCCATTCCTTCCCTAAGCGGTGTTCTCATATTTCTATGGGAGTGCTAATCCTTTCGATCATCGAGATTTTCATGTTAATTATTTTCCAACCGGCGTGCTTCTCTTCATGTGGATCCGATCATCTCAACATTCGCGAGATCAATTCTAAGTTTTCTCAACGGTGTTTGTTTCATCCATCCCAAGTTGTCATTGTTTTTCCCACCCTCCCACCCCTTGTTTCTTCAAGGACTCAGATTTCTTAATCAAGTATCCATCTTATGGATGTGAAGTCTCTTCATTCTTTTCTTTCTATGTTCTTATCCGGTGATTCTCATGAAGATACTAATGGAGCTTCAAGTTCATCATCCTTTTTTTCTTCTCCGGTGGATTCTATTCAAGCTTTGTTGATCATACCCTTTTCCTCATTTCAAATGTTTTCCCATAGCGGTGCACCTCGTAATCTTTCATTTCTTGTTATTCATTTGTTCCGGAGTGCTAAAGATATCTCAGGAGATTCATGATTCAATTCTTAATCCGTTCAACTATTTCGAGATTGTTATGTCATTCAAGCCATTTAATTAAGCTGGTGCAATCCCTCTTTTCAAGCAACTACTAGTGAAGCTACTACCAACTACCAACTCAGATGTCTCCATAGTAATCTTCATAGAGATTACCACCATATCCTGGGAGCTGAACATGATCATCTGGAAACAGTCGGTTATGTGGAGCTTGCGGTCCATAAGGACTCTGATGTGGCCTCGGTCTAACAAATGGTGGGAGACGGGGTCCACGAGGAGGAGTGATGCCTCCTACATCACGCCAGTCCATACGATCCGGTAGACTAGACCGCACGCGGTACAAATCCCTCATGTCCATATACCCAGCCTGCACGGTAGGTGCAAACCGTGTCAGAGTGGCCCAGTGATCAGCTCGACTGTTGAAAAGCTCCATTCGCAAAGCACGATTCTCGCGGTCCTTATCCTCAAGCAACTCTGTGGTTGTGCGGAGTAGAGAATCCTCATGGGAGGAGTCAGCGTAGAAAGCCTGGTAGTACCCTTCAACACCAGGAAGTGATGCTGGCATATAATGGAACTCAGTGTTTCGAAGCAAAGGAATTCTAGCTCGCATGATGGTCATCATCGAGTAAGCTGTGTCCTGCATGGACATCTCAATGGTAATCCCAAGTCCATAGGAACAATGGAGGGATTCAGCAGCTCCAGGATAGGAAGGGTATATCCTGACTGTGCAAAGATATTGGCTCTGGTTGAAATCTCGATGTTGCTCCTCAACGGTATATTCATGATACCATCGATAGCCCGCCTCGGTCATCACACGGACTAGCATGGCCGTGTGACCAGGTACATCGAGGCATCGAGTCAAATGAACCACTTGATTCTGGGTGCGGTTGGCCATCTGAAAGCACGAAATAATGCAAAGGCATTAGAGTTTTATAGGAGAAATCGGACAGCATAACGGCTGTAAATGCTCAGAAAAAGATTTGAGACATTCACAAAAGTTGGCAAAACCACTCAACAACATCATATCAAGGTTCTAATTCAACTGACAACATACTAAAAGTAGTAGAAACTAAACTGAGGCCTGGAACCAACAATCCTAAGATTCTACGGATTAGTAACACGTGAACCTGATAGAAGATGAGATCCTAGTCCTTAACCCACGTAGAAAGAGAAGAGGATGACTCAGATCAGAGGGCATAATGTAAAGGATTAAAAAGATCCTTACGTTACCTCCCACAATCAATTCCCCTACATATAACTAAAGCATTTCTAGACTCAACATCGACCAGTTTGGCTTAACAAACCTACAGGCAGTCCGGCTCTGATACCAACGCTGTCAGGACCCCGATTCTAAGTCACACTGATCTAGCCTGTAACACCTCATATCACTTTGCGGCCTCACGCACGGTATTCCCACGGGTGTCGCCTTACCATGGCACAGGACTGTTTGCGCCTTTTGGCTCACGTATATGATAGTGTCAGTAGCATCCATATGACAGAGAACCCGTGCCGACATGACTAGTCGTGAACCCAAAGTGGCACTAACTTACAGGGACAGGCATACATGAATCAACCTCGAGCATGTCGGTCAACAGCATATGAATCCGGGCTGTAGCAACTGGACTAACAAGACTTCGGGAACCCAGGCTGTAGCAGGCTAACAGGACTCCGGATGTCTCCGCGTGACATTTCCCCGAAGGGACAGACACAGGAACGAAGTGAATCACATGCCGGCCAGTCAAGAGTTCCGGAGCAGTAGTGCTGGGCTAGCAGGACTCCGGTGAACCGGGCTGTAGCCGACTACTATGGCTCATGGAAGGACAAGACTACATTTCCCCATAAGAGAGGCTACCAAGGATAAACGACTAGGTTGTCGGATCCCACACATACCAAGCATTTCAAACATACACACAATATGCTCGATATGTGTAAATACAACATGGCATCACAACAAAACTCTACAACTCAAAGTACTTTATTTAGAAGGCTCCAGAGAGCCTTACATAATATGTTCATACAGGTAGGGGTCACACGACCCGACACTCAAGTCAAACAAACATACAAGCACATGCGGAAGCAAACTTGTCTGAGTACAGACAACTAGAAAGCAAGAAGGCTTGGTGAAACCTGGGTGGCAAGTCACTTGTCAACGTCGAGATCTACATAGAAGCCATCAGAGGGGGCGGTGTTCTCTTCTGCAACAGTAATTAAGCAAACATGAGTACAAAGGTACTCAGCAAGTCTTACAACAGATCCTACTATACATGCAACATTTTCAAGGAGGATAGTGGGGTTATTGCAGCAAGCTAGCTTTAACTCTTGGCTAAGCTATCCTACGAGATAGCAACTTGTAAATGTTTTGTGCACACGAGTCTACTACTCACCACAACAATACACCACCGAGGATCCTCCTCCGTCATCCTACGGAATGGCCATCCACGGCACTCACACTTGTCTTGAGGCTTTTAGGAGTATCCATTTACTTGTCTATGAACTGTATAGGCAACCAAGTAGTCCTTTACCGCGGACGCGGCTATTTTAATAGATGATGTTAACCCTGCAGGGGTGTACTTATTCATACACGCTCTCACCACTTATCGTCGTTTACATGACATGTACTCGGCAACCTTCAAGCGGAAGCCCAACGAGGGTGTCGGACACGGCCTACCTAAAGACTCAACTCTCTAGTCCAGGTTTATCGCCTATCCAGGTTCCATCCGCAGGGAGTCCGGCCGATGTTTCCAAATACGGCCCCGAATGATGTGTACAGGGTTCGGAGACAGTAAACGAGAGCCCAGCATACCCGGCCATGGTGTATCTACCGCATCATAGCCCACCCATAGGGTCAGCACTACGCACGGATGCCAACACATATCCTATAAACACCAGAAACTAGTTGCAACTCCTGGACAGAGGACTAGGGTGGTTAAGATGCGGAGAGGGTCAATTAAGGATCCCAATGCATGGTAGTAACTGGTTCTTAAATCACACATACAGATCTCGGTGTTTCAGGACAGTTCCAATGAAACAACCCACCATGTACTCCTACATGGCCTCTCATCGATACCTTTACCAAATCGTGTTCAACACATCACTCACATTACTGACATATTCATTTCACTCTAGCCCATCACCCAGATGAACCAGACCTGACACAACTCTAAGCATAGAAGGCAGCAAGGTAGGAAACACAGACATGGCTCAATCAACTCCTACACATGCTAGGTGGTTTCATCTAGTTACTGTGGCAATGACAGGTCATGTAGAGGAAAAGGTTCAACTACCGCAGCACACAGCAGTTTGAAACATTGTTGTCTTAATGCAGTAAATGAGAGCAGGAGCGAGAACATGGGATTGTATCGATATGATCAATGGGGCTGCTTGCCTGATGGAGTGGTAGTAGGGTACTGCCCTTCAGTCAGATATTCGTAGGTATCCTCGGAGGCAGAACCTACCACGAAAGACACAACGGAACACAATCATCACATGGAAATATGCAACAATATGATGCATGCTATGACATGGCAATATGGGTGTGTTTTGGCTAATGCATTGTAAAACAGGTTGGTTTGAGTCCATTTGAATCAAAGATTCAAATAAAAGCTCATGATATGAAGTCATATTAGTGCATTAGCTTGTTTCACTTAAACAGCGAGGTTAAAGTGTTCTGACATGCATGAAACCATTACAGATGGAAAGATTGGATTTTTATGATCATTTTTTATATAAATCTTTGCATTTGGAGTTATAGATTAATTTCTATGAATTTTTTAAGTTTAGAACATTTTCTGGAATTTCCTGTATAAGAATAAATCCAGTAAATGATTTACTGCATCAGCATTGCGTCAGGGTGACGTCAGCAGTCAACGGGGATGGTCCAGGTCAAACCTGACCAGTGGGTCCCGCGTGTAAGTGTCATTAGTTTAACTAATTTTTAGTTAGTCCTAATCCTAACTTAATTAGCAGGCGGGTCCCACTTGTCATAGACCCAGGGGGTCAAACTAGGCCCACCCGGGGTCAAACTTGGTCAGTGGGTCAAACTCGCCGGCGTTTAGCCGCCGGCAAGGCCAAACATGGTGGGGCAGTGCGGGATTCATGCTCCGGCGTCCAAAACGACGGCGGAGCACTTCTACGTGATGCGGGGAGTGAGCCGCGTCGAGTGGTGGCAGTGGGTGGAGCTGGCGTGGTCGGAAACGTCGCCGACGACGAGTGTGGCGGCGGCCGGAGCTCGGACGAGCTCGAACTCGTCGCTAGGAGGCAAGGCGAGGTGCGTGGAGTGGTGCTATGGGCTCCTGCGAGTGCGGTAAAGACGATGGCGTGCTTGGAATCAAGCCAACGTGGATGTGGCCGCGACGGTGACCTACGGTGGCGGCGGCGGGTGCGGTCGAGCTTGGTGCGGTTTGCTGCGGTGCTTGAGAAGGCAAACGGAGAGGAGGAGGAGGTAGCAGGGCTCAGGACGGTCACAACGAGGCAGACGGCGAGGTCGGGGACGGCGAAGGGGATCTCCGGCGGCGTTCGGTGTAGACGAGGTCGAAGAAGATTGAGTAGAGCGTGTGAGCGCTAGGGGCTTGGCTAGCTCGACGAAGCAGACGACGGCGGAGCTCGTGGACACGGCAGCGCAGCGCGGGGACGATGGTGGATGCGAGTTTCACAGTGGCGCGGGCGCGACAGCATCGACCATGGTGAGGAGAGGCGAGGGAGAGAGGAGTGAGCGAGGTGTCTGCGGGGTCGGGGCGGCGACGTGGAGCTCGCCCAGGTGTCCAGGGGAGAAGCGGCAAGCAGGTGGTGCGGTGGCGAGCTCTCACGCGCCGGCGTCACCTCCTGCCTGCCTGCCTGGCGGGAGGAAGCAACTGGCTGGCACGGGCCAGCATAGTGGTGGGCCGCCAGGTGGGCCAGGAGGTGGGCTGCGGCCAGGTAAGTTCTCTCTCTTTTATTTTTAGTTTTGTTTTATTTTCTGCAAGTTTGTGGCATTTCTAAAAATAGCTATGTACTTCCAAAAATCACCAAACTTCTCATGGCCCCTGTTTGGAATAGATCCAACATGGAACATTTTAGTTTAGGATTATTTGAGCATTCAAAATATTTATTAGAATTTAAATGCCCAAATTCAAATATCTAATGATTTAATCCAGTGACCTTAGGATGACCTAGAAAATTGTGCACCATTTTTGTCAGAGGTTTAGGACCAAGGCAAAGATGATGAACATTTTAGAAGGGCATTTCAGGTTCATTGAAAATATTTTTAGTAAACCCTATTTTGTTTCAGGGGGGTGCTGGGGGTTCTGTCATCCCCATTTCCAAGTTTCTGATAATTTAAACATGATGCAAGCACTCTAATGCATGAACTAGCTAGGGTGTGACACCTACATGTCCTATTATTCTTGGTAGACCTTTCCTTAGAACGATTGGTGAAATTATTGATATGAAAGAAGGAAACATTTGATTTCAATTTCCATTAAGGAAGGGCATAGAACACTTTCCTATAAAGAAAATTAAGTTTCCATACGAATCTATTATGAGAGCTACTTATGGATTGCATACCAAAGATGACAATACCTAGATGTATTTGTGTTTTAATGCCTAGCTAAGGGCATTAAACAATAGCGCTTGTTGGGAGGCAACCCAATTTTATTTTTTTCTTTGCTTTTTGGTTCTGTTTTGCAATAAATAATTCATCTAGCCTTTGGTTAGATGTGTTTTAATTATTGTTTGTTCCAAGTAAGACCTTTGGGATGGCTTACGGTGATAGTTGATTTGATCTTGCTGAAAAACAGAAACTTTTGTGCCCAGGAAAATAATTCTCATTTTTAACAGTAGCATGAAAAAATACCGATTCATTTAGCAAACGATTAATATACAAATTTCCCAAGTTGTCCTAATTTTTCATAATTTTTAGAGTTGCAGAAGTATTCGAAATACTCAGATTGCTATAGACTGTTCTGTTTTATATGTGTTGTTTGCTTATTTTGATGAATCTATGGGTAGTATCGTGTCGGTGCAACAAACCCTGGGTCTGTTGCCCAGACTATGCACAGGCACAAGAGCAAGGTTGATGCGTCAACCCAAGCCTGGATACAAGAAACCAAGAGGTTCCAAGAACTAGTATACAGCTCACAGAGATTAAGGACAAGCTAGAGAAGCAAGATATTGCCAAGAGAAGGGCCTCCCTTGCCGGACAGGCAAGCCCGCCAAGGGGAAAGGCCACCCCTAGAAGAAGACAACCAAGACACCCCGGCAGGGCCTGCCAGGGCTCGCGGAGGCAAAACCACCTCACCAACCACTCCAGCAAGACCCACGTCGTCCATCAATGCGGTGTCAAGCCACAAGATGATTAAGTGGCAGCCATTCGCCACATGGTAGCCATTTCCTACAGAAGAAACCCACAGATAATGCCCGTCCTATGACATGTCAAGAGAACAGGTGCGGAGCTGGCAAGATAGCCCGGCAAGCCTTGCCGGGCAACCAGTGATGTGACACTAAGCGGTGCATTTAATGTGCCTTGTCAGCCCGTAGAGTTAGGTTTGATAGCACTACTTGCTATCATATCAGTGCATAATGACTACTTTTCCATTGTGGTGACCCCTTGCTCTATAAAAGGAGGCCATGGCAACCGTAGAAAGGGATAGAAAGTAGATGAACACACCCCCATACGCTCGTAGTCGCTACTGCCCTAAGGCAATCCCTGTCGGGCAAGTGTACTATGCTTCACCACCTCCATTCCACCATCAATCCACCAAAGCAGGAGTAGTGTTTTACGCCTTGCGGCGGCCCGAACCTGCACCACTGCAGGATGCTGCTAACATGACACTACGATCAGAGACCCTTCGACAAAACTATGTGCGATGCAATAATCGCAAACGGTGGTGTAAAAAACCGTCAAAAAGGTGCAAAACGTTTGCGATGATGGATGCATCAACCACAGTTCGGATTTTAGTTGCGTGTGCAATGCAGGGCATACGGTTAAGTTCAATTAACTGTTTGCGATGAGGAGGACCAAAAGTAACGGGCAGCCAGATGAAGGTGTGTGCAATACACATCATACGGTTCACTCGGATGAACTGTTTGTGATTAGGCAACACAAAAGAAACGGGCAGCCATATGAAGGTGTGTGCGATGTACATCATACGGTTCACTCGGATGAACTGTTTGTGATTAGTCAACACAAAAGAAATGGGCAGCCAGATGAATGTGTGTGTGATGTACGACATATGATTCATTCGGATGAACTGTTTGTGATTAGGCAACCCAAAAGAAACGGTCAGCCTGATGAAGGTGTGTGTAATGTACAGCATACAGTTCACTCGGATGAACTGTTTGTGATTAGGCAACACAAAAGAAATAGTCAACCAGATCAAGATGTGTGTGATATACGGCATGCAGTTCACTCAGCCTTGTCGTTAGTGTGTGACCTCTATGGCAACCGTTCGCTCCACACTAGCCTCTTCTTGTACCGTGGCAACCGTCCATCGTCTGTTCACCTTTCCCTCTTGATTTGGAACTGCTGTCGCACACACTTCCTCCCTCCATTTTCCTTCACCCTTCCTTTTGCCATTGTTCGATCATCTTCTCCTTGGAGGGAACAAACCAAAAACGACCCCGTTATTCTTGCCCCAATCTAAAAGATGACGTGGTGGAGGAACTCATTCATCGGTGCAATGTCATCACCTCGGCTAGCATGGCAGGTTCGTTCAAGACCATTCTCGACTCAACTAATAACATCATTATAAGGAACCAAAGGGTCTACGAGCGGTTTGATCTCCCCAATCTTGTTCACCGTGACCCTGCTGACTAGCACGGGGACGAGGGAAGCCTCGCCTTGTGCAAGTTGATGCTACTTGGTAATGATACGTGTGATGTTAAGATGCCATCGCTTGAGGGCCAGGATTGGGCAGGCGCAAATGGAGATTGGGTTGTTTATATTGGGTACAACGGCGAGTGGGAACTTGTGAATGTGTGCACTCGTCACCGGGTTCCACTTCCAAAAATCCCAAACCGACCAGAGGTTGAGTACACCAGTACTCTACGTGAGTTCAAATACGATCATGGTGACTTTCGTCTATGGAAGATAGCAATTTGTCGAGCTCCCAACTGCTCTTGGGATTACCCAACTATGAAGTTGTTGCTATCTTCGACAAGCTTGTTGTCGTCCTTACTTCCATGCCTCCATGGATATTGCTCAAAAATCAATTTATGTACACGGATGAGTATTGTGATGCAATTCAATACGAGGGTCTTGTGTTTGCTGCCACCACTCGTGGCACTGTATTTGCATGGAATCCTGATGCTTTCAGTACTTTTGTTTTCCATCGTAATTATAATTGTTTCATCCACATGCATGTGGGTTAGCTAGTTTCCCTTTACAAATTAACCTTCTTGTGTTTCTAAGGTCCTGTCAACATTCCACTACCTATACTTGAAAAATTTTATAACCAAGGGGGAGATGACGATGCTGATGATCCCGAGCATGAGGACGAGCAGGACCCATATACTCAGTGGTGACTGGCAACTTATTTCGATGATTCACCTCTTATTGTCTGTACACATGGCACTGCTGATGTTACTAAGGAAGCGGGTGTTGTCTCGCATGGTCACACTCTCCGGACCTATTCCAACATCCGTTGGAGGGTATTTGGGATGGATACTAGTGTACTAGCGCCAACACCTTCTCCCTGGTTCAGTATTGGAAGTCTTGCAGGAAACTCACTCTTCCTTGGACAAAACTATCCAATGATGGTGGAAGGCGATCCAGCTGCCGTTGACACAACATTACTACCATTTATGAGAAACAACTGTACCTATACCCCGGACATTGCTATGCTTCCCCACCGTCCCAATATGGGTCCTGACATAGGCCGCTTCAGCCTGGATGATCAGTCCTGCGTTGGTCTCGAGATTGCCAGTAGCTGGCCCTTCCTAGAGAATCACTTTTGGTTCAAAGCAAGTGTTTCCAATGCCGACGAGTGGTTGAGCTGAAGTTCATTTCATCGCTTTGTTATTTGTTGTGTGAGAAAAACTTCACTTTACTAGAATGTTTTGTTGGAAATGATCTATAATCCAACGTGTATCCTTGTTGTCGTCGTGGGTTGATGACTTGTTGTATGTAATCAATGGTACATTTGCATATGCATCCATCAACTCACGCCTACTAGTGGTGTCCATATGAACAGTGCTAGTGGTTTTAGTTGCAAAAATTAGATAGTGCTAGTGATTTTTGCTCCATATTTTGAGAAATCGCAGTGTTACAAGGTTGACAAATGGAAATGTTGCTAGATAAACTAATGTCAATCTTTCCAGTTTGAAAGATGGCAACATACCCAAAATGACAGATGCAAATCTTTACCAATTGTTTCTACGTGGTTGCACACAGGTCATGCAAAACAACCATTTGCGTTGAAGGGATGCACAAATCCTGCACTGCGAGGGAAGACCATAGCTCTCACTTTGCATACGGGTATTCTATCTAAAACGTTTGCGATCAAGAGCTGCAGAAATCTTGCTCGACACATTTTCCCTTGGCTTCCTGGGGAAGCTGTCTGTTTGCATACGAGTGTTCTAACTAAAACGATTGCGATAAGTGTTTTATATTTAAATACCATTGGCGTTTTTGTCAAAAGAAAATAATTTGATAAGTCTGTACATTAAGAGAGAAAAACACAAGTTTGTTCAAACCATATCTTTCATTCAGTCACACTACGAATTTATATTCATATGACCGAGAATGCGAGATACAATATTAAACCCCAAAAAAACTATTTCCGGTGGCGGCGGAGGCGGCGTGCCGCGCCGTCGTTGTCGTTGTCGTCCTCCGGGACGCCATTTTTGAAGTCTTCAAGGCAGCACAAAATGTTCTTCACTTGTAAATCAAACATCATGTCGTCGTGCGATCGACGGGCAGGGTGCGGGAGGACAGCAACTGGCGCCACTGAGAGGTAGCGGTCGATGGCAGCGTCCATTGCTGGTGAGGGGGCACGCACGGGCACGGGCGCGGTGGGTGCAGCCAAACGCATGGGGACCGGCACCGCGGTGAGTGGAGGGGCGCGCACGGGCAGGGGCACGGGCGCGGCGGGTGCAGCCAAACGCACAGGGGCCGGCGCCACGGTGGGTGGAGCAGCGCGCATAAGCATGGGCACGGGCGTTGGCATTAGCATGTACACGAGCTCGCGCTCGTGCCCGTGGCTTCCAGTTCTGCGATAGTGCTCGGCGACCAGCCCATTAATGCTATGGGGATGGTCACTGGCGCAGGCGCGGGGATGGGAGCTGGGATGGGAGTAGGGGCAGCAACCGCCGCGGCCAGCTCGTTATGGGCCATGTCCATGAGGCTCCATTCCTCCTTATTTTCTATCTCCTTCGACACGGAGTCGACTTCACCAAATTTGAAGACTAGTGGCAGATGATCATTCTGCGCCATGGCGTCGGTGGAGATCTGCGGGAGGGAGGGGAATGGGAGGCGAACAATAAGGCCGCCCGTATTAAACAACGGCTCAGGCACCATTAATGGAGAGGAAGGCGGGCGACCATGTAAGTCAAAGGGATCGCTTCCTAGTGAGCCTACGCAGCCTACAGCTCGCACGCTTTCCGGTGAGCCTGCGCATTGGAGGACAGCTCGCACGCCTCTTGGTTAGCCTGCGCACCGAACACCGCTTGCACGCCTCCCATTCAGTCAAGGTCAAGCAGCTGTCCGCACGGCACCTCCTATAGCCAATAAAATGAAGACATGTGGCGTCACGTGAATGGTTAACAAAATGCACACGATTTGAATTATACAACCGTTTGAGATATTAAACTGGCAGCTATTTTTTTAAAATGCCTTTGTTGGCTATTATTCGAGTGCGCCTTCTCACAAAATGGACACGAAAAATACCACAGCATGTCGGGTGCCATTCCATGAAAGCATGCCATGTTTCATGAATTTCAGACGAGTTTTGGATTTACTAGAATTTTTAAAACAAAATTGTTCGCACACGAACATGTCACCGTGTACCCTCGGTGTCGAGCGTGATACGCAAGACACGTCGCCGAAGGAGGCTCACCGGAAGCGCGATACGCAAGACAATCCAGCAAGCTCTTTTGAAGACCCGAAACCCCACACTACTGGGAGAGACCCTGTCTGGACGTACGGCCATGATGGGCTGCCCTAGGTCGGTTCGCCCGCCCCTAGGACTTCGTAGATCAAAGCTCTCCAAATCGAAGAACACCGATGAACGAGAAGCAGAAAACTAGGGTAGGAGATGAAAGTTTGTAGATGGGTTTTGAGATTGTGTGTTGTTATTCAATCATCCGCCACCCATTAAGTATATAAGAGGCAGCTGGACTTCCCATGCAAGGAAAAGGCTTGGATTGACGTCCAACACCCTAGTCAAATTCGGATTGGCTTTGTCCGAACTTTTCGAAATTGTTCGGTTTAAACTGGCTGCACCTTGCGGGTAATTTTTGAGGTGGTAAACGACCTCGGATGGAAACGAGTCCAAAAGAAATCTTGACCGTTTCGACGAGACGAACAACTTTCATGTTAAACATTTTTCGATTTGAGGCCATCTTCTGGGCCAAAACGGTCACGCAGAACACATGTTTGCTCGCGCTACCCATCAGACCTATGTCTGGTGGGGCGCGCCACATCTCGCCTCGTGACAGGGCTGCACTCCGATTGCTCTAACTTTTGCACACGAACATGGATTGAGACGATTTTTATATCAAAATCAATCGTTTCGACGAGGCAAAGACAATCCCTGTAGAACGTTTTTCCATACGAGGCAGTCTTGGGGGCGTAATGAGCCGAATAATGTTCTGAATACAAAATCTCAGTATTTCGAACATAATTTCGGCCTTCGAGATGAGATCGGATGGCGATGGCTCAAACTTCAAAGATGTTCATATCAACAATATGAAACTTTTTATGTAGATCACTTCTCCATTTGAGGCCATATTAATTAATTTCTTAACCGTGCCAAAATCTGGTGTCAACACATGCCCTCCCGTTTTTCCGCAAAACTTGGATGCCAAAAAATAATTTGCCAGAGTTTGTTCTAAGGACGATGTCAACACTCCACCGTCTATTTATATGTTCTTAGGGCGATAATCATATATCGTCCATGATTTATGCTAAGGGCGATAGTCATATATCGTCCATGTCTTTACTTAGGGCGATAGTTATATATCAGCCGTTGCCTATCTAGGCTTCTCGCCACACACTTGGGTGATACTTCTTTAAATACTTGCCATTGAGAGCTCGAGGTAACAATGTGCCTTGTATGGATTCCACCAACTATGATTTTCCGGGAACTACTATTGTAATCTTAAAAGGACCTTCCCAACTAGGAGACCACTTCCCGAATTTTCTCTCTTTTGGACCAATTGGTAGAATCACCTTCCACACGGGATCGCCAACTTGGAAATTTTTCAGCTTAACCTTCTTATTGTAAGCTCTTTCCACCCTCAACTTATCTCTCTCTCTCTATTGCCTTCAAAGCAGCCAAACGTTTATCAGTGACTTCATCAATATTGTCCATCATCAAGTTATAAAAGTCTACTGTCGATAAATCATTTTTTCCTGGCTATTCTCAAAGCATTCAATTCTACTTCCACTGGTAAAACAGCCTCTTGACCATATACTAGCTCATATGGAGTCACCTTCGTAGCACCAATGCCTTGAGATCCTATGTGCCCACAAAGCTTCAAACAACAACTCATGCCATCTCCTTGGATTATCCTTAATCTTCTTCTTGATGAGTTTGATTAAAATTTTATTGCTAGACTCAGCTTGTCTATTGGCTTGGGCATAATATGGAGAGGAATTGAGAAACTCTATGTTATGAGATTCGATAAATTCTCTGACTTGGTGTGACATAAAAGATGAGCCTTGATCTGTAGTCAACGTTTGAGGAATGCCGAATCTATGAATAATGTGCTCGGTTATGAATTTGATTACCTCCACATATGTCATGTTCTTGAGAGGTATTGCTTCAGACCATTTAGTGAAATAATCGGTTGCCACCAATACGAACCGATGTCCCTTTGAGGAAGACTGATGAATTTGTCCAATAAAGTCTAAACCCCGTCCTCTGAAAGGCCACGGCTTGATAATGGGATGTAACATAGTAGCAGGAGCCAACTGAATATCACCAAATTTTTGACAAGCTTCACACCCTTTGTAATATCTGAAGCAATCATTAATCATAGTCGGCCAATAAAATCCAACACGTTGTAGCAACCATTTCATCTTGGGAGATGACTGATGAGTGCCACAAATACCTTCATGGACCTCCTCCATAGCAACTCTCGCTTGGTCCTCGTCCAAGCACTTTAGAAGAACATCATCAACCGTTCGGCGATAGAGACCATCATCTCTCATTGTGTTTTTAAAAGTTATACGCCGAACAGCCCTGTCCACCCTTCTACTAGGATCACACAAATAATCAACAATGGGTTTCCTCCAGTCTTGATTTTCTACTGCATTGAATATTTTATTAGTGGCCGAAACGGTGGGCTCAGGTTCGGCTTCCCCTGTGTTGGCAAGACTAGACATCGGCCTTTGAGAAATATGAAACATGCCAGGATCCATATGATAGCCGGATGCTTGTTGTGCCAACCCATTTGCTCTCCAGTTGTCATGTCTAGATATATGAGCAATGCTAAAATAATCCAAAGTAGAAATTATATCTAGACACTTATCAAGATAAACATTAAGTGATTCGTCAAAACACTGAAAAACTTTGGATATTTGCTGCACTACTAATAACGAATCACCAAAAGCCTCAATATGTTTAGCACCTATGGCAAGCAACATCTCTAAGCCGAATAATAATGCTTCATATTCAGCTTGATTATTTGTGCAAAAATATTCTAAGCGGCACGAGGCTTCAAAAACAGCACCATGAGGAGGTATATAAACAATACCAACACATTAGCCATTTCTACAAACCGAACCATCAAATATAATCTCCATGGTACTAACGAGACAAGGTTTATATCAATATCATGCTTGTCATCAATCCGATGCTCAACAATAAAATTAGCAACGATTTGGCCTTTCATGGATTTTAAGATTCATAAGCCAAATCATATTCAATTAAGGCATAAGCCCACTTGCCAATTCTACCACTAAGAATTGGCCTATGCAACATGTACTTGATGACATCGGTTTGACAAGCTATAATGCAAGTACTAGGCACTAGGTAATGTCTCAATTTTGTACAAGCATAATATAAGCACAAGCATAATTCCTCAATAAATGTATACCTTGTCTCGGCGTCCAATAAGCATCGGCTTAAATATGTAATAACATGCTCCTTTCCTTCAGCCTCTTGAGTTAAAACAATACCAATAACACCTTCTTCCGCTGCAATGTAAAGTCTAAATGGCTCCGTGTGCCTGGACGCTTTCATAACCGGAGGAGTGCACAAATATTTCTTAATTATATCAAATGCCTCTTGCTGTTTTGCCCCCAAGTAAAATCAACATCATTCTTTAACCGAAGTATAGGAGTAAATGCATCAACCTTCCCTGATAGATTGACTATGAACCTCCTCAAATAATTGACCTTGCCAAGGAATTTTTGCATTTCTCTCTTGCATGTTGGAGCCTCTACTTTCTGTATAGCTTCTATCTTTTTGGGATCAATTTCCACGTCATCTTCATGAATAATGAAATCCAGAAACTTCTGAGTCGATACACCAAAGTCACACTTCAAAGGATTCATTTTCAGCCCATATTTCTTCGTTCTTTCAAAAGCTAAGCGCAAATCGGCTAGATGAGATTCAAAAGCATCCGATTTGACAACAATATCATCAATATAAACCTCAAGTATAATACCAAGTAAATATGAAAAATTAAATTCATAGCCCTTTGATACGTGGCACTGGCATTTTTTAATCCAAAGGTCATGATTGTCCACTCAAATAAACCAAGGAAACCGGGACATCTAAAAGCCGTTTTGAACATGTCTTCTTCGGCCATAAAAATCTGATTATACCCCGCATTAGCATCAAGAAAGCTAATGACCTTATGTCCAGAAGCACCATTAATAAGCATATCGGCTATTGGCATAGGATACTCATCTTTAGGTGTAGCTCTATTCAAATCTCTGAAATCAATGCACACCCTCAACTTGCTGGAGCCTTTCTTCTCTACTGGCACAATGTCAGAAATCCACTCGGCACACCTGCAAGGTCTAATGAAATTATCTTTAAGCAAACGACCGATCTCTTCCTTGATCTGGTCATACGTTTTTGGATTAAACTTTCTGGCCGATTGCTTGTATGGCCTAAAACCGGCCTTTATAGGTAACCGATGCTCCACTAGCTCTCGGCTTAAACCTGGCATCTCATGATATTCCCATGCAAAGCAACAAACATATTCTTTTAATAGCTCGATCAACTTAGCCTTATGATCAGCTCTTAAATTTTAGTTTACAAATGTCGATCTAGGAATTGAACCATCTCCAATGTCTATCTCTTCTAATGGATCAGCCGATGTAAAACCTTGTCCTAGTTTATCCATATCATATAACTCTTCTATGGACTCATACAAATTGTTCTCATCGGACCGATATTCTACAAGACGTTTCTGTAACCACTCTGAGTTAGGATCCATTTAAATACATCATACCTTGGAGCCGATTACCGTCAACCGGCTTTAAAGAAATGGGCACAAAACCACTTTTCGTGGCGCTAAGAAAATCATATTCTGATAAGTCGCGCCCCGTCAAGCAAGTAGCATTGGGATGTTGCCAATCCACCGATGCATCGGCCAAAGCAACACAAGCCGAATTATCCGCATGAATGACTTCTACTTCATCATCAACCCGTTGAATTAAAAACTGGTGCATAGTAGATGGCACACATTGGTTTGCATGAACCCAATCATGGCCTAATATCATATTGTAGTTACCTTTCACCTCGGCGACAAAGAATGCGGTAGCCAAAGGTTTGCTTCCCACCGTAAGCTCCACATACATTACACCTTTGGCTTCAGTTTTCTCTTTGCCTTCAAATCCATCAAGCACCATGTTGGTCTTTATTAACTCTTCATCACGCAGCCCTAATTTTTTGAAGACCGAATATGGCATAAGATTCACCACAGCACCACCATCGACAAGCATTCTAGCAACCGCTAATCCATTAATATGACCTTTAAGGAACAATGGCTTCAAGTGGGTCACCGGTTCTTTTGGCTTCTCGAATATAGCATTTTTAGGACCAAAACCTAGATGAGCTACTTCCCCTTCTTCATCTGTAGCACGAAATTCAGCGTGTAAGTAATACACCATATTAATATCCATACCTTCATGACCGGTGTAGACTCATAATCAAGCATTTCATCTTCTTCCGCAAGCATGTCCACTGACTCCAAAATATCTTCAAGGGAAGACGAAGTAGTAGGCAAAGTGGACGATGTGATAGTAGCCGCATCGTCCTCCGTTGGTGGTGTAGGTGTTGCTATTATCAATGCAGAAGCTGCTATGTTTTCCTTTTCCTTTTGCCTCCACACTTGTTTTGGGGGTACCATGGGATGACTTTCATTGAAAAATTTATCCCTTAGCTTTTCTGCTTCTTATTCCTCCTTCTCATGACTCCTCATGCGCTGGAATCTCCTTTTTTGCGCCTTGGTCAGACCGGAAGGACACCACTTAGGCTGAGTATATTTTAGATCCCTCGACTTGGCCTTGCTTATGCTAGCTTCATGATCATTAGCTATGGGACCCTGGTGGACATCAGCCACATCTTTATTAGAATCAGCCGGATTATCACCAATAATCGGCTCTTTGATTGTTAATTCTTTAGTGCCTATCATAATAGTTTCAGCACTAGTATTCTTCTCCTTTTGCTTGCCAGGCTCTGAAATTTCAGCACTTGGTGATTTAGCACGCCACACATGCTTGCCAACCCTTCCATGATTATCTTGCATTCGCCGATTGACACCGTTGTTCAAACGGCCTCGTGTGGGATAAGAAAGCCTCTCATGAACGGGCCTCCTTGGTTCAGCCCAACCTGGATGAAAAGCATAAGGGGCCATTGGGGGCTGCCCCAATCCTCCATATTAGCCACCCATGTAGTATGGCGCATAGGGGGGGTGGCGCCATCCATGGTCCCGGTGCCCATGACCCATATGGCCTTGCATGATGCTGAGATTCTTCCCGAGGAGGTGACCTTGAGCGCTTCAAATATAATGCCCAATCAGAGCTAGAACCGGTTGCTTGATTGGCATACTTGGACAACAGCATATCAAAAGTTGGCTTGATTCTCTTGCGCTGCACTTTAGCTTCATTCGTCTTCCACTTGCCAACCTCTGGACTCTTGGGCTTAACAAATTTGACATGCGTGTTCTCTTGCACTTGTGGTTGTCCCCCGAGTGTAGGATTCTTGATGGTGATCTTGATTACCTCCTAGCCACCGGGTTGCTTGTCAAGCAAAACTTGTCTCCCCAAGACCTTTTCGCTCTCCTTATTTTTGCTGGGCTCACCAATGACAATATTATTTTTTTTAGCTGATTCGGCTATGTTGGGCGGAATTAACATCTTCTTCCCCTCCAAATCAATCGTGTTCATTGGAAAAGGCTGCTTATCAACTTGCATCTCAGAAAAATTCAATCGTCCGTCATTAATGGCCGATTGTATCTGTTGTCGAAAAACATTACAATCATTAGTAGCATGAGAAAAAGAATTATGGTACTTGCAATAAGCACGTCATTTCAGGTCTTCGAACGGCGGTAAAGTATGAGATATTCTAATAATCTTGGCTTGCAACAAAGCATCAAATATTTTATCACACTTAGCAATGTTGAAAGTAAATTTCATCTCTCCATCACGATTCTTATGAATCAGCTTTAACTCGTTGCAAGTAAACGGTTTGGCCTTAGATGGCCAAACAAATTCAGCATCCTAAATATCACCCTCATTGTCCGAGTGACTACTATCATACTCAACCATATTCATATTAGGATGATCAGTTTTATATCTACGCACCTCTTTAGGATCTTTTCTTGGGCTTTCCTGAGCCAAAGCCCTTTGCAAGACTTGGTTGATATTTAAAAACTCATGTCCTTCTAGCCTTTCTCTAATTTGAGTTCTCAAACCACTAAGCACAAGATCAGCCAAATCTCTCTCGGTTATCACCAAACTATAGCACCGGTTTTTTGCATCTCTAAATCTTTTGACATAATCGGAGACTGATTCATCATGCTTTTGCTTAACCGATGTAAGATGGGATAGTTTAAGCTCATTGTCACCACTGTAGAAGTGATCATGAAACTTTTGCTCCAATTGAAACCATGTAGTAATAGAACCAGGTGGTAATGCAGAAAACCACGAGAAAGCAGTACCGGTTAAAGATAAAGGATAATAACATACTTTCCACTCGTCTCGTGAAATTGCCTCACCTAATTCTGCCAAGTATTGACTATCATGCTCCCATGTAGTCTTTTTTCCTCTCCGCTAAACCTAAAAAAATCTGGAACTTTATATCCGGGAGCACATGGCACGGCATCAAAAATTTCTAGATATGGTTTCCTGGAAATTCGTGGTTTAGGTAGTTCAATCCCACAATGCTCTCGGGACACCCTAGACATTTCCTCTCTGACATGAGCCAAAATATCACTCGTATTGAGTGACGTTGCGTGTGGTTGTGGCGCATGGTGAATATGATTTATAATATTTGGTACACTGCTAGTCGGAAGAGATGGTGGTGTGTATGTTGTACCATAGTTCGGTAGCGATCCACTTGGACTTGCCGAGCCGTAACCTAGCAATGCAGTTAGATTCACTGAACTTGGTACGTTCATGGCGGGATTAAAGGGTGGAGAAACAAGTTGGCTTGTCTGACTGGGATAAGAATTCAATGGCACGGGCGGCGCCGATGAAATAGGTAAAGTTGGACTAAAGTTTTCCACACCAGCAGACATACTACCACTACCATTATATGATCGAGGAGTATTATTTCGAGCAGTATTATTGTCTATGATAGCTTGGTAAATAAGATCATTATCCTGAGCAATAAGAGTAGTAATTTCAGCCGACTGTTCAGGAGAGAAGATTTTGCTTACAGCCGGTTCTACCTGCTCATTGTGAAGAGGAGAAAACTTGATTTCTTCAATTGAAGTGATGTTGCCTTGGCGATCCTTTTTGAACTTAGCAAGGAACTCCTGCATCTCCTTCTGTTCACGTGCTTTCTTGTACTCCTCAAAAGCTTGGCGATGCTCTGTCGATAATTCCTCAAAATTGGGTTGTTTGATGTTATCGGCATACACTTCAGATGGCTTGGGAAGATCGACCATGATGGATGATGATGATTGCTCTTTGCTCCCCAGCGGAGTCACCAAAAAGTGTGTTCGCACACGAACACTTCACCGTGTACCCTCGACGTCGAGCGCGATACACAAGACACGTCGCCAAAGGAGGCTCATCGGAAGCGCGATACGCAAGACAATCCAGCAAGCTCTTTTGAAGACCCGAAAACCCACATGGCCGGGGGAGACCCCGTCTGGACGCACGGCGGTGATGGGCTGCCCTAGGTCGGTTCGCCCTCCCCTAGGACTTCGTAGATCGAAGCTCTCCAAAGCGAAGAACACCGATGAACGAGAAGCAGAAAACTAGTGTAGGAGATGAAAGGTTGTAGATGGGTTTTGCGATTGTGTGTTGTTATTCAATCGGCCATCACCCCTTAAGTACATAAGAGGCGACTGGACTTCCCGTGCAAGTAAAAGGGTTGGATTCACGTCCAAAACCCTAGTCAAATTCTGATTGGTTTTGTCCGAACTTTCCGAAACTGTTCAGTTTAAACTGGCTGCACCTTGCGGGTAATTTTTGAGGTGGTAAACGACCTCGGATGGAAACGAGTCCAAAAGCAATCTTGACCATTTCGACGAGATGAACAACTTTCATGTTGAACATTTTTAAATTTGAGGCCATCTTCTAGGCCAAAACGGTCACGCAGAACACATGTTCGCTCGCGCTACCCATCTTTACCTAATAATAAAGCAAATTGTGTATCTTTCGTCCGTCATAGCATTTTGTAGAAAAGTCCCTCTATTTCAGAGAATTCAACCCGCAGTCCTGTTTTAAGTTAAAACGAATCGTTATTTTTGTATTTTACACAAAAGTCCTTGTCTTTTCTTGAAATCAACCCGCCATTCGGATTTAAGTCACACCCGAACCGTTATTTTACATTTTTCAAAACCCCCCTGATGTTTTAGATAATTCATCCGCGGATCATATTTAAGTCAAACAAATGCTTTTTAAAATCATCCATATCTTTTAAACCGTAACTCCGATTTGAACGTGTTATATATAAAATTTGATTAGAAAAATATGTAGAATATGAATATGAGATTATTTTTACCTGTTAAGTATTTTTAAATATTATTTTGGAATATATTTGAGTCAAACCAAATGATTTTCTAAATTATCTGTATCTTTTAAACCGTAACTTCGATTTTAACATATTATATATGAAATTTTATTAGAAAAATGTGTGGAATCTAAATATGATTTAATTTAACCTGTTAAATATTTTAAAAATATTGTTATGGAAGCAAACTTATAATTTATACTGCAAGATCCATTTTTTTCATACCGACGGCTATCCAGATTGCAAATAAACACCCCAGTATAACCATATAGGGAAAAGAAAACATCGATAACTACACATGCATACCTCTGAAAAATGTCGCAGGGGAAAACAATAGATTTCTCATTGCGAGAGTGAGAGAGAGAGAGAGGGAGGAGAGAGAGATGTCTTAGGATTAACCATATTCAACACACGTTTTTTGTTGTTTTGTGTGAACACCAAGGCCATCGCCGGCGAGGGTGAGAAGGAGGATAAGCGGCAACACAAATATGATGCCTCGCAAAAATAAAGGAGATGGACCTATTGTGGTCTTGAGTGATCGTTGTTGAGTTAACAGCATGTGTAACATTTTCTCTCCCGTTGCAACGCACGGGCTCTTTTGCTAGTCAGACCTACGTCTGGTGGGGCGCGCCACATCTCGCCTCGTGACAGGGCTGCACTCCGATAGCTCTAACTTTTTCATACGAACTCAGATTGGGACGATTTTTATATCAAAATCGATCGTTTCGACGAGACGAAGACAATCGGTGTAGAACATTTTTCCATACGAGGTAGTATTGTGGGCGTAATGAGCCGAATAGTGTTCTGAATACAAAATCTCAGTATTTCGAACACAACTTCGGCCTTCGAGATGAGATCGGACGGCGATGGCTCAAACTTCAAAGGTATTCATATCAACAATACGAAACTTTTTTATGTAGATCACTTCTCCATTTGAGGCCATATTAATTAATTTCTTGACCATGCCAAAATATGGTGTCAACAAAAGTATATATCAACCTTTTGCTGGCAATCAATGGTGCCCTGGTGTTTGAAATTCATTCTCATTTCTTGCATGGGACCTAAGCATGCACCCAAGGACACATATTTGATTTTTCAACCAATTTATATGCATTAGAGCATGTGCATGTAGTTCAAATTTGAATTATGCACATAAATGCATTGAAAACTCAATTAATGCATAAAAATGTTCAAACGAACCCCGGAAAATCCCAAAATTTGACACAACACCCCTATTGTTCTTTGTTGACACGAGAATTTTTTTGAAAGCAATAAGAGGCAATGGATATCGGTTCGTCCCCAAAGGTAGGACATTCCCTACCGAAACCATCACGCTTGTTGTGAGAAGCTTTGGTTTGTGAGAAGCATATTCCCAGACCTGCCCCAAATGGGACAAAAAATTTACCACAGCATGTTGATGCCCCTCCATGATAGCATGCCATGTTTCCTGAATTTCGGAAGAGCTTTGATTACTAGAATTTAAAAATCAGGTATATCAATGTTTGCGGCCGATGGACCGTGCCCTGGTGTTTGAAATTCATTCCCATTTCTTGCATGGGACCTAAGCACGCACCCAAGGACACATATTTGATTTTTCAACCAATTTATATGCATTAGAGCATGTGCATGTAGTTCAAATTTGAAGTATGCACATAAATGCATTGAAAACTAAATTAATGCATAAAAATGTCCAAACGAACCCCGAAACATCCCAAAAATTGACACAACACTCCTGTTGTTCTATGTTGACACGAGAAAAAAATTGAAAGCAATAAGAGGCAATGGATATCATCTCATCCCCAAAGGTGGGACGTTCCCTACCGAAACCATCAGGCTTGTTGTGAGAAGCTCTGGTTTATGAGAAGCATATCCCCAAACCTGCCCCAAATGGGACAAAAATTTACCACGACATGTTGATGCCGCTCCATGATAGCATGCCAAGTTTGATGAAATTTAGACAAGCTTTGGATTGACTAGAATATAAAAACCAGGTATCTCAATGTTTGTGGTCGAGTGACCGTGGCAGGGTGTTTGAGATTCATTTCCCATTTCTTGCATGGGACATAAGCATGCAAACCAAGGGCACAAATTTGAATTTTCAACGAATTTATATGCATTAGAGAATGTGCATGTAGTTCAAATTTGAATTACGCACAAAAATGCATTGAAAACTCAATTAATGCATAAAACGTCGAAACGAAGCACACAATCGTACAAAGTGAATGGTCCGGCGGCACCGCGCGCAAAGTTTCCCTCCACATTTCCAAAATTTTGGCCTACCACCAAAATATCTACCCCCACCCCCATCCCCACCCCTTTTGTCCCCGACTACAAGTGAAATTTCCCCTGTTTCCTCCTTCCTTCCTTCCTTCCTAAGCTATACCCGCTTCCTCGCTCTCGTCGTCTCGCATGCTACCACCGGGGTCGCCATGGTCTTCTTCAAAGACCTCTCTAGTGGTTCCTCCTCCAGCGACGAGTCCTTCACCACCCGGGTATGCCTCTCTTCTCTCTCTCGGGCTATGACTTGGAATGAAGGATTTTTACCCGACGGTCGATTTGAGTCATTTCTTCCTCTTGTAGCTCCCTAGGACCATCAGTGGCAATGAATGGAGCGGGGTGGCTGAAGATCACTCTGCTCATTGTCACCATCAATCTCCATGCGTGAAGCTAGTTGCATTTGAATCTATGGACGGTGGGAGGAAGTTTCTGGCATGTGCAGAGAAGGTTAGACCCTCTTTCGTTGTTACAAATCATTTGTTAGATGTGATTTAGACACTGTCACGGTCCCAACCCATTTGCACCACACCTTCAACCAAACGCATCCTAAGATAGTGTCACTGTTTGTATCTAGTATCTTAAATAGTTGCCATCTCATCAGCGGTGCCATTAGAAAACAATTTGGCACCGCTTTAGCAGTTTGTGCAGCCAACTTTGGTCCACACATCCGAGAAGCCAAGCAGTAAAATAATAAATCTTTATGGCACAAAGGAACTGGGCATGGGAGCAGCTACGTGCTCCGGAGTCCGGGACCCTGATTTTTTTCTGCTGCATCGGCTCGCCACTGTAGGGCACCGGTGCGAGATGTAGTAACAGTTGTCTTTACCCCAGTTTTGGCATACATAGTGGACGACCTTAGTGCTATTTGTTCTATGTTACTAAATTTGTGCATGTACACACCTGTTAGTATCAATTTGCTATCATCCAAGCATTGTCGCTATGTTGTTTCAGTTATATTTACATTCCTCATAAAATGTTCAATTTGTTATTTATTGTACATGAGTAAGAACTAAGAACTTGTAGCGTTGTTATAGTTAATTATAGCTTCTGATGTTCCAGAATTTGGTTGTTGTCTTAGTAGCAATTAATTCATCTACACATTGATCTTTTGAGAAGATATGTCAAAATTAACATGTTTCTTTAGTTTTTCAAAATAAGCATTGATGATTTTCTATGTTGCTATAAACCCATTTCCCCTACAATTGTTACGGATCTAGTTTTAAATATTATAGGATGAACGGAAGTGTTCTTACCTAGAGTGGGTTGATCAAGAGTGGCCACAGTCTTTGAAGATATGCCTAGCGAAGCTCTGGAGCATCTATTAGGAAGAGAACAGATGTAGGCTTAGAGAAATTGTTGTCAACGTTGAAGAATATTTGAAGATGCGGGATAAAAAGAGGAAGGTGGAGAATGAGCTCAGATTTTTAAAATCAGACTTTGCTAAGATGGTGTTGGCGAAGGAGGAGGCACTTTCCTAGTTGGCCAGTGCAAAACAGGTTCTTACTGAACTGAAAGTAGAGGTGGATAAGACGATCATGGATGGCCTCGATTAGGGAAATGAATATATTGTTCTTATGAACTTGAACTAGCTATATGTTGTACTGTGCTGTTTTCATGTAGCTATCGTAATGTGATGTTATAATATATTTATGTGCCTGATATGAAATTGGCAAACAGCTGTTTGATATGAAATGTGAATTTGCGTAATACTGGAATTATTAATTGTAAACTAATAAACTTGCTAAATGTGTCATGGACCTTTACAAATGGTTCTAGAAGTAAAAGAGCTTGCAATGGATAGACCAATGCCACACAATTTTCTTCACCAAATCATGTGTGATGTAGTTGATAAAAGCAAATAGTTAACCAAGACAGACCATGTGTGATAGTTACACCTTTCACACACGAGCCTACCCATAAAACTATGTGCGACGTACATACGAACGGAAACGTTTTCCCTGGATTGACTGTGTGGGATGTACATAATAACGGAAATGTATTCCTTGGATTGACTGTGTGTGATATACATACCTACGGAAATATTTTTCTGGGATTCACCGTGTGGGATGTACATACCTACGGAAATGTTTTTCTTGGATTCATCATGTGGGATGTACATACCTATGCCTGTGTCCCAAGAGGGCCTATCCCCGACGATTTCTGGGTCGTGTGGGAAGGACCCCCCTATCACCCACACTCACTTGGCGACGGTTCCAAATGCTATCGCAGAAAGGGGTTAAAACTCGTTTGTATAGCACTGTCGTATACTAGTGCTGGGTAAATTGCTTGTGTGCTCTCTGTTGTGCTGATGTGCGCTGGTCTGCTCTTTGTGCAATGCGACGTACCCCTGCCGAACCAGCAAGGGGCCTCCTGGTCCCATAGGTGGCCACGGATAGCCCATGACATATTTGACGCGCCAGGTAGGGGGATCGCTTGCGCCAACCTGAAAGCGTGCACAATGTGTCCTCTTCATCTTCGACGACGCCATCGACCATGGCGCCCAAGAAGAAGTCCAGTGCTTCATACAATCCATCCACCTCGAAGGCTCCGCCGCCCGCGGCCTCTAATGACGTGGGGGATGCGGAGGCATGCGAGGGCGTGAACGCTGCTAGGGACGAGTGTAACACCCCAGATGTAACTTTCCATATTTGTAACTCCGACTCTTGCCATTTTCAGCTATGTGATATGATATTTCCCTTCGTGGTTGGGTACTTGTCTAAGTTTTGCATTTTTTTCATGTCATGCATTTCATATCATGTCATCATGTGCATCTCATTTGCATTTGTGTTTGTCTCATGCATCCAGTATTTTTCCCCATTGTCCGTTTCGCAATCCGACGCTCTCTGAGGCACCCGTTGCACCCCTCTAATCTTGTTTCGTGAGTGGGAGAAAAACGTTCTCAGAATGGGTCGAGATTTGTCGAGTGGCCTTCGTACATCATCGGTAGACCGCCTATCAAATTTCTTTCCATTTGGAGGTCGTTTGATGCCCCAACGGTTAACTGGGTAACCACAAAAGCCCATCTCTTGTTGCAACCCAATACCCCTCCAAAACAGCCCACTAACCCATCCAAACCCCCTCCATGATCTCCGTCGTTGGATGACGATCGTGTGGGCGAAAATTGTACCTCATTGGACTCTCCTAGCTCCCTCTACCTATAAATTTGCCTCCCCCTCCTAAATTTCGGGTCCAAAACCCTAGTTTACCACCACCTCCGCGCCGCCAGACGCATCCGCGCCGCGTCGGACATGTCCGCCGCTCCCCTCCACGTCACCCGGGCCAATCACGTGATGCCGTGTCACCTCCGCCGCCGCTTCTAGCCAACCAGGCGCCGCCACCTCACCCTGTCGGCTCCCCTCCACCGCGCCGGCCCTGTAGGCCCATCGCGGGCCCGCGCTGGCCCGAGCTGCTGCTGTTGTAGCCCGCGCCAGCCTGGAGCCTCACCTCCGCCCCGCGCCTCCGCCGGCCACCCGGGCATCGCCGGAGGCCCCGACCCCGCCGCCTCGTCGCCGGGCTTCTCCGCCTCGTGCGCGCGCTCACCTCCGCCGCACGCCGGCCCCCGCCGCCTGCTCCGCCGCACCACCGCTCGTCGCCGCCTCCCGCCGGCGAGCTCCACCACCAGAGCTCCCTCGCGCCTCATGTCGTCCTCCAGCAACAGGATCCGCCCGGAACCGGCCGCCTCCCCCTCGCCTTCCTCCGCCTTGCCAGCGCCCCGGGCTCACCGGAGCGCCGCACCTCGCTAGAGCGCCGTGCCTCGCCGCCGGGACCGACCCATCCCGGATCTACCCCGACCCCCGAAACCAAACATGGCCTCCTGCACGGACTTGTCCCCGGGATCGTTCCGTCCAGTTTTTCCCACAAGGTGATTTTGCCAGTCCCTAGAAAAACACATCATGAGTGCATGTTTAACCGCTCATAACTTTGTGCATGTGACTCCATTTTGGGTGTATGATATATCCAAATGTTTTTCTCGTGATGCTCTTCATGTTAGTGTCATTTGCATGCATGTTACTGTCCAGTTTGATGCCTTTATCATCGTTGCAAAAGTGCTATATGATGTTGTCTGCTTGAATTTAACAGAACTTGGTGATTTGTCATTTTCGTTACATTTTGTGTGTGCATCCTATGAGCATGATGTCTACATGTTTTATGAGCTCCATCATGCCATCTTTACAGGGGTGCAAGTCTTGTATTTTTTCTGATATATGTGGTGACTAGCACAAGCATGCAAAGTGGGATTCATAATGTTGCTGATTTCAGACACTTAGTGACTTTGCCTAGTCCTTTCCTGTTATAATTTCATGCCATGTAAACTAGTTGCTACCATGAGATCCATGCACATTTTGAGCTAGTCCAGTAAGCATGTTTTGAAGATGTGGTATTGCTCTGTTCATCCATGCCTCTGGTTGTAATTATGGAGTAGTGTATCATGTCAGTTCCTTGCTCTACTTTTGCTAAATATTATTCCTGATAGATTGTTAACATGAGTTTCAATATTGCCATGGGTGTTGCTAGTGATCCATTTGCCCTATGAACTTGCTCTTGCCATGCTTAGCTTCTTGCATATGCCTACTTCATGTTGGTTACCCTGTGATGCCATGAAATGCCTTGTGGTGAGTGAATTGAGCTTGCAAAGTTGCTATCATGAATCGGTTCCTGCCATGCTCCATTTTTCGTCCAAGTTCGAAACTTTTCATATAACTTGCCATGATTGCATGGGTGCCACATTATATTCTATGCATCTTTGGGTAAAGTTAAGTAAGGGAGATTTGATCTATGCCTTGAGTACTAGCAGGCCATGCCCTTGTTTGCCATGTTAAGTTCCTGTAGCATGTTATTTGTTAGCTCTAAACATTGCTATATGATGCTGTTTTGACATGTCTAGTATTTTCACCAAGTCCGTGGATCTGTTATCATTTGCATTTTTGCCATGCCATTTTGAGCTTGTTCTAGTGAGAACTAGAAGGAGGTCATTGCTCATAATTTGTAGAGCTTCACCTGTACTTTATGGTCATGTGCTTTGCTGCTACATTGGAGTGTTGTAGCGTAGTTTCTGGTTGCATTCTAAGTGCTATGATGTTGTTAATCGCAGATTTGCATCATTCTTGTTTTGCTTGTCATTTGCAAAGCGTGCATCCGTTTCCAGTGATCCTTATATCGATTTTGACTGAAATCACCCCATCTTTCCAGCGGCATACTTGTTTCGACAAGTTGATGCCTTGTTCATAATTTTCCTTCCGGAGTACCCATATGCATTGCACATCATATATTGCATTGGATGCCATGTCTTGCATCATGCTTCTTGTGCATTGCAGCGTGGTTGATTGTTGTTTCGTTGCTTGTGTTCTTGCTTCGGGTAGAGTCGGGAGACGAGTTCATGAACGAGGAACCTGTTGAGTATGCTAAAGAGGATCAAGCTTTCGACAACTCTGAGAACTTTGCAGGCAAGATGACAATTACCCTTGATATCACTTCCATCTTCGCTTGCAAGTTGTTCGCTCTATCGCTATGTCGCGTTACCTACCACTTTTTTATCATGCCTCCCATATTGCCATGTCAAGCTTCTAACCCACCTTCCTAGCAAACCGTTGTTTGTCTATGCTACCACTTTTGCTCAGCCCCTCTTATAGCGTTGTTAGTTGCAAGTGAAGTTGAAGATTGCTCCATGTTGGAACATGTTTATGTTGGGATATCACAATATCTCTTATTTTAATTAATGCATCTATATACTTGGTAAAGGGTGGAAGGCCCGACCTTATGCCTAGTTTTTTTCCACTCTTGCCACCTTAGTTACCGTCATACCGGTGTTATGTTCCTTGATTTTGTGTTCCTTATGCGGTTGGGGTTATGGGACCCCCTTGACAGTTAGCTTTGAATAAAACTCCTCCAGCAAGGCCCAACCTTGGTTTTACATTTTCCTAACAACCTATAACTTTCCATTGGGTTCTGCAGACCCGAGGGTCATCTTTATTTTCACCCCCCGGGCCAGTGCTCCTCTGAGTGTTGGTCCAACCTAGAGCCACTTGCGGTGCCACCCCTTCACCCAAGGTCTTAGGTTGTTGTACGTAGTGTTCATACGGTGTGCCCTAAGAACGAGATATGTCCAGCTCCTCTCGGGATCTATCGGCACATCGGGCGGTCTTGCTGGTCTTGTTTTACCATTGTCGAAATGTCTTGTAACCGGGATTCCGAGACAGACCTGGTCTTTCTGGGAGAAGGAATATCCTTCATTGATCGTGAGAGCTTGTAATGGGCTAAGTTGGGACACCCCTGCATGGTGTAAACTTTCGAGAGCCATGCCCACGGTTATGTGGCAGATAGGAATTTGTTAATATCCGGTTGTAGAGAACTCGACCGTTGTGTAGCTTCTCATCTTACTCTTATTTGTGTATGTTAGCCACCATATTTGCTTAGCGCTTGCTGCAACTCCACCTCACTACCTCCTACCCATAAGCTTAAATAGTCCTGATCTCACGGGTGTGATATTGGTAAGTCGTGGTGACTCACGGATACTTCCAAATAGTTGCAGGTGCCGATGATACCAGTGCAGGTGATGGTACCAAACTCAAGTGGGAGTTCGATGAGGACCTTCATCGTTAGTATTTGCCTTTTCTCGATGATCAGTAGTGGAGCCCAGTTGGGACGATCGGGGATCTAGCATTTGTGGTTTATCTTCCTTTTCATTCGGATTTGACCGTTGCCGGTCTATGTGTGTATTTTGGATGATGTATGAATTATTTATGTATTGCCTGACGTGGTGAGTGTAAGCCAACTCTCTTTATCCCTTTCTTGTTCATTACATGGGATTGTGTGAAGATTACCCCTCTTGTGACAAAACCACTATGCGGTTATGCCTCTAAGTCGTGCCTCGACACGTGTGAGATATAGCCGCATCGTGGGCGTTAGAAGTTGGTAATCAGAGCCATCCCCGACTTAGGAGCCCCCTGCTTGTTCGAATCGCTGATGTGCTGAGTCTAGAACAAAAATGTTTTGAGTCTTAGGATTATATATATCGGAGAGTAGGATTATTTTTACTCCTCAGTCCCTTCGTCGCTCTAGTGAGGCCTCCTGAAGTAGATGTTTTGTCTTTCCTCTCCTCAAATTTCATGATTTTTTTAGGATCACACAGGTATGTTGGAATCGTTCTGATATTCTTGTGACGAGAACATTGTTCTTGGTGCCTCCTGATATTTAGGGATTGTGGCAGTGTCCCGGGGAGTTGAGCTCCGAGGTGTTGTCGTCACAATTTTATCATTGCAGTGCTGGAATACCTAAGTTCGCCGTCATCAAAAATTTCTTTTATGCAGTTGTTGGTGAGATAACCTCGACGCCACCCAGTACTGGGCGGGAGTTCGGGAGTATTGCCATAACTCGTATAACGGATGCTTTTTGAAGGTTGAGGTACATGATTTTAGGAGTTTTCTTGGTTATGCGTTGACGGATGGATACAGTTGGAGCGTAGGGCTTGTTAGTTGTGTGATATATATTGTGCCTCCCTGTATCCCCAACACCAGATTGCATAACTAGAAAGTTTCGGGAGTTTTTATGTGGGAATTCAAGTATCTCGTAGCATTCTTTCCAACAGACACATGATAGGATATGGGATCTATCATATGTTTGTTCTGGCTTATTTCCTAAGCCAATCCTTTGTTTTGTTTTGAGTTGTGGTATTCGAGTTACTTCAATGTAAAGTGTTGATTCCATTCCTTCCCTAAGCGGTGTTCTCATATTTCTATGGGAGTGCTAATCCTTTCGATCATCGAGATTTTCATGTTAATTCTTTTCCATCCGGTGTGCTTCTCTTCATGTGGATCCGATCATCTCAGCATTCGCGAGATCAATTCTAAGTTTTCTCAACGGTGTTTGTTTCATCCGTCCCAAGTTGTCGTTGTTTTTCCCACCCTCCCACCCATTATTTCTTCAAGGACTCAGATTTCTTAATCAAGTATCCATCTTATGGATGTGAAGTCTCTTCATTCTTTTCTTTCTATGTTCTTATCCGGTGATTCTTATGAAGATACTAATGGAGCTTCAAGTTCATCATCCTTTTTTTTCTTCTCCGGTGGATTCTATTCAAGCTTTGCTGATCATATCCTTTTCCTCATTTCAAATGTTTTCTCATACCGGTGCACCTCGTAATCTTTCATTTCTTGTTATCCATTTGTTCCGGAGTGCTAAAGATATCTCAGGAGATTCATGATTCAATTCTTAATCAATTCAACTATTTCGAGATTGTTATGTCATTCAAGCCATTTAATTCAACTGGTGCAATCCCTCTTTTCAAGCAATCTTTTCAACGGTATTTCTTTTGAGTGGTCCCTAACCCACAGGCCTTTTCCCAGGATCTTACCTGACTCTTCTATTTTTCCCGGAGCTATTCCCGAATTCTTTTCGAAGTTTGATGTAAGAATGATTTTCATCAGTCAGATGTTTTCGAAGATCGATATCAAATCATTTTTCATTGTTGGCTCAACCTCTTTGTTTTTATCCTCCTGAAGTATCTCAATAATTCATGTTGGTGTTTCTCATCGTCGTTCTCTGCATTTGAAGATTGAAGAAGAGTTCTTTTCAACCTTATCCTCTCTTTGAAAGATGCGTAGTTCAAGCTTCATGCCATCCTCTCATAATTGCTTTCGGTTGTGAGAATTCTTTTCATACCCATCCGAAGCATTTCATGGGTTCTTTCCATTTTATTCATCCAAAGGCCAGCATTTCAGAAATCTTGATTCTCCACATTCAGCTCTCATTCCCCATTCTTCCGGTGCATTGTTCAAGTATTCTGTAGTCAGCTCATCATCTCTTCGTTCTCTTGTATCAAATTCCCTCAAGTATTTTCATTCGTTTCTAATTCTTACCGGTGAATCATTCTCTTTTCTTCAAGAGTTTTCAAATTCTTTCGGTGGTTCGTTCAAGAGTTCTCTTCCTTGGTTATCATATCAATTCATTCGTTCTTTCCAATCCGATCGGGGGTTCATGAAGATTTTCCCAAGTTTAAGCTATATCTCTCTTAATCCTTTCTACAAGAATAAGTAGTATGCCAAATCCGTTGCTTGTCATCAATTTAAATTGGTGAAGGATACACATAACATAATTCTTATTATTGTTTCATCAAAGTGATCTAGTTTCTTCTTTCCAGACTTACTCATCATGCCACATTTCTCGGTTCGAGATGCTCCATCTTTTCTTTTTCGGAGTTCCAAGTTATCCGCATTATCTCGTCGTGAGGCTCCATCTAAATCATCACAAGGCTTCACCTTGTGTTTTCAACTCCTTTTCCTTTTATCATCCTTTTATTACCGGAGTTCTCATGAAGGCTCAACATGGTGGTTTGTCAAGGATTCCTTTCATTCTTCATTTGTTCTTCAAGATTTCTCTCGGAGTTAAGTTCCGCCAAGCTATTGTCAAAATTAAACATGGTGCTCAACACATGTTTTGTTTTGAGGATTTCAACCATTCTTCATCTTGCATTCCGAAGTGCAATTCTTTCTACCTTATCTTTTGAGGCAGTGTTAGGTCATTTTTGACAATTTCTTTGTGTTTCATGATTCACAAGTTGTCAGGAATGAGATATTTTAAAACCATCATTTTCTCTTCGTTCACGAGATCATTTCAACCGAGTAATTTCTTCGTTGGAGGTTATCTTGGTATAGATTTCACCTAAAGCCTTCCATTGGGAATGTTGCTCTTTGTGGTTCTTATCAATGATCCAAGTTATATCTCTATCATCTTGGCGGAAGAAGTTTTTCATATCGTTGGTGTTATCAATTATATTATTATTGTTTCCGTTAGTGGCAGAATTTCACCTCATAATTTTGAGAAGTTTTCCATAAGCCCACTACAAGATTACTCGTTTCGTTGTTGGTTTTCCAACAACTCCGTTATAACCTTCTTGGAAGGGTGCTTTCCAAGATAATTTGTGGCAGAAGTTGACATTTTCTGCTCCATTCTTTTATTCCAATGATCTATCTTCTATTCTTTCTTCCGAAGGCCTTGTGATGTTGCTCTCTTCACTAATCATCTCGAATTGTGAAGATCATGTTCTTTTCCTTGCTTATCCGTTTAACTGGAGTGTGGTGTTCTCCTTTCAAGTTCTTTTCATCTTATCAAGTTTTCTTTCCCTTTTCTACCAGAGTGTTGTCCAAATTATGTCATTCTTGTTCCTTAGCTATCTTGTTATACTGGTGTGGTTTCATATTCTTTTGGTTCTTTAAGCTCTTGTTTCATTTCTTTCAACCCACAAGGTTCTCATAATGTTCTTTGTTCTGCTTTTTCTAACGGAGCTTTTCACTCTCGTTCATCTCCGTTGTTTTCTTTCTTTCAAGTTGTTCAACCTCTCAAGGTTCGTGGTTTCCCTCGTTTGTCGAAGAAGCAACTTTTTTACCTCTTCCTCTTCCGCTTCTCTCCATTGCCATCCTAGATCTCGGGACGAGATCCTCTTGTAGTGGCGGAGTGTTGTAACACCCCGGATGTAACTTTCCATATTTGCAACTCCGACTCTTGCCATTCTCGGCTATGTGATATGATATTTCCCTTCATGGTTGGGTTCTTGTCTTCGTTTTGCATTTTGTTCATGTCATGCATTTTATATCATGTCATCATGTCCATCTCATTTGCATTCGTGTTCGTCTCATGCATCCGGTCTTTTTCCCCATTGTCCGTTTCGCAATCCGGCGCTCTCTCATGCACCTGTTGCACCCATGTAATCTTGTTTCGTGAGCGGGAGAAAAACATTCTCGGAATGGGTCGAGATTTATCGAGTGGCCTTGGTACATCACCGGTAGACCGCCTGTCAAATTTCGTTCCATTTGGAGGTCGTTTGATGCCCCAACGGTTAACCGGGTAACCGCAAAAGCCCCTTTCTTGTTGCAGCCCAATACCCCTCCAAAACAGCCAACTAACCCATCTAAACCCCCTCCATGCTCTCCGTCGTTGGTGACGATCGTGTGGGCGAAAACCGCACCTCATTGGACTCTCCTAGCTCCCTCTACCTATAAATTAGCCCCCCCCCCTCCAAAATTTCAGGTCCAAAACCCTAGTCTACCACCTCCTCCGCGCTGTTGGACGCATCCGCGCCACGCCGGACATGCCCGCCGCTCTCCTCCACGTCGCCCGGGCTAATGACGTGATGCCACGTTACCTCCGCCGCCGCTTCTAGCCAAGCAGGCGCCGCCACCTCACCCCGTCGGCTCCCCTCCACCGCGCCTGCCCTGTAGGCCCATCGCGGGCAGGCACTAGCCCGAGCCACCGCCGCCGTAGCCCGCGCCCGCCCGGATCCTCACCGCCGCCCCGCGCCTCCCGCCGGCCACCCGGGCCTCGCCGGAGGCCGCGACCCCGCCGCCTTGTGGCCGGGCTTCGCTGTCCCACCGCCTACGAGCCGCGCCCCCCGCACGCTCACCCTCACCGCACGCCGGCTCCCGCCGCCTGCTCCGCCGCACCGCCCGCGCCACCGCTCGTCGCCGCCTTCCGCCGGTGACCTCCATCACCGGAGCTGCCTCGCGCCTCCCGCTCCTTGCGTCGTCCTCCGGTGACCGGAACCGCCCGGATCCGGCTTTACCCGATGCGCCCGAGCTACCTGCCACCTCCCCCTCGCCTTCCTCCGCGTCATTGGCGCCCCGCGGCTCGTCGGAGCACCGCGCCTCGCCGCCAGGACTGACCCATCCCGGATTTTTCCCGACCCCTGAACCAAACCCGTCTGCCTGCAGCGACTCGTCCCCGGGGCCATTCCGTCCAGTTTTTCCGCTCGTAAATTTGGGCATGTGGCTTCATTTTGGGTGCATGTTTGACCACTCGTAACTTTGGGCATGTGGCTCCATTTTGGGTGTATGATATATTAAAATGTTCGTCTCGTGATGCTCTTCATGTTAGTGTCATTTGCATGCATGTTACTATCCATATTGATGCCTTTATCATTGTTGCAAAAGTGCTATATGATTTTGTCTGCTGGAATTTAACAGAACTTGATGATTTGTCATTTTTTTTGCATTTTGTGTGTGCATCCAATGAGCATGATGTCTACATGTTTTATGAGCTCCATCATGCCATATTTACAGGGGTGCAATTCTTATATTTTTTATCTATGTGGTGACTAGCACAAGCATGCAAAGTAGGCTTCATAATGTTGCTGATTTCAGACACTTGGTGATTTTGCCAAGTCCTTTTCCTGTTATAATTTGATGCCATGTAAACTTGTTGCTACAATGAGATCCATGCACTTTTTGAGATAGTCCAGTAAGCATGTTTTGAAGATATGGTGTTGATCTATTCATTCATGCCTCTGGTTATAATTATGGAGTTGTGTATCATGTCAGTTCCTTGCTCTACTTTTCCTAAATATTATTCCTGGCAGATTGTTAACATGAATTTCAATATTGCCACGGGTGTTGCTAGTGATCCATGTGCCCTATGAACTTGCTCTTTCCATTCTTAGCTTCTTGAATATGCCTACTTCTTGTTGGTTACCTTGTGATGCCATGAAATGCCTTGTCATGAGTGAACTGAGCTTGCAAAGTTGCTATCATGAATCTGTTCCTGCCATGCTCTGTTTTTCGTCTATGTCCGAAACTGTTCATATAACTTGCCATGTTTAAATGGGTGCCACATCATTTTCTATGCATCTTTGGGTAAAGTTCAGTAAGGTAGATTTGATCTATGCCTCGAGTACTAGCATGCCATGCCCTTGTTTGCCATGATATGTTCATGTAGCATGTTGTTTGTTAGCTCTAAACATTGCTACATGATGCTATTTTGACATGTCTAGTATTTTCACCAAGTCCGTGAATCTGTTATCATTTGCATTTTTGCCATGCCATTTTGAGCTTGTTCTAGTGAGAAGTAGCAGGGGCTCAGTGTTCATGATTTGTAGAGCTTCACCTGTACTGTATGGTAATGTACTTTGTTGCTATGCCGGATTGCTATAACATAGTTTCATATTGCATTATAAGTGCTATGATGATGTTAATCGCAGATTTGCAAACCGTGCATCCGTTTCCGGTGATCCTTATATCAATTTCGACCGAAATCACCCCTTCATGCCTTGATTGAGTTTTCCTTCCGGAGTACCCATATGCATTGCACATCATATCATGCATTTCATGACATGTCTTGCATCATGCTGCATGTGGATTGCACCATGATTGAGTTTTGTTCTGTTGCTTGTGTTCTTGCTTTGGATAGAGAAGGAAGACGAGTTTGTGAATAAGGAATCTATTGAGTACGCTAATGAGGATCATGCTTTCGACAACTCTGAGAACTTTGCAGGCAAGATGATCATTACCCTCGATATCACTTCTATCTTGGCTTGCTAGTTGTTCACTCTAACCCACCTTCCTAGCAAACCGTTGTTTGCGTATGTTACCGCTTTTTCTCAGCCCCTCTTATAGCGTTGTTAGTTGCAGGTGAAGTTGAAGATTTCTCCATGTTGGAACATGTTTATGTTGGAATATCACAATATCTCTTATTTTAATTAATGCCTATATACTTGGTAAAGGGTGGAAGGCTCGGCCTTATGCCTGTTGTTTTGTTCCACTCTTGTCGCCTTAGTTTCCATCATACCGGTGTTATGTTCCTTGATTTTGCGTTCCTTACGCGGTTGGGGTTATGGGCCCCCCTTGACAGTTCGCTTTGAATAAAACTCCTCCAGCAAGGCCCAACCTTGGTTTTACATTTGCCTAACAACCTATAACTTTCCCTTGGGTTCTACAAACCCGAGGGTCATCTTTATTTTAACCCCCCGGGCCAGTGCTCCTCTGAGTGTTGGTCCAACCTAGAGCCACTTGCGGTGCCACCCCTTCAACCGGGGTCTTTGGTTGCTGTATGTAGTGTTCATCCGGTGTGCCCTGAGAATGAGATATGTGCAGCTCCTATCGGGATTTGTCAGCACATCGGGCGGTCTTGCTGGTCTTGTTTTACCATTGTCGAAATGTCTTGTAACCGGGATTCCGAGACTGATCGGGTCTTTCCGGGAGAAGAAATATCCTTCGTTGATCGTGAGAGCTTGTAATGAGCTAAGTTGGGACACTCCTACAGGTTATGAACTTTCGAGAGCCGTGCCCGCGGTTATGTGGCAGATGGAATTTGTTAATATCCGATTGTATAGAACTTGACACTTGACTTAATTAAAATGAATCAACCATGTGTGTAGTTGTGATGGTCTCTTTTCGGTGGAGTAAGGGAAGTGAACACGATTTGGGTTATGTTTGAACGTAAGTAGTTTCAGGATCACTTCTTGAGCACTGCTAGCTCCACGACCGTTGCAGTGACGCTCGGATAATTAGGCTACAGTGAACCTCTGCTAATGATGCCACGCCACCTTGATTACTGTTGCTAATCTCGCGTTAGTTCGAAGCCGGTTCGTTTTAAAAATTCAAAATCTAGCAAACAATAAAAGTTTTCAAATATTAAAACTAAAATGTTCGGAGTGGGCCAAATTTTCCACATTAAATATTGGTGAAGAGGCCAAACTTTTGTAAAGTATTTTAGTTGCACAATAGTATGTAAAACAGCAGAAAAACAATTATTTAAATGCTTTTAAATACTAAGCAAATGTTAATCTAGTTTATATAATCACCAAACTTTTTGGAGTAGGTGGCCTATGTTATTATGCTAATTTAGGGTAGGGGTTAAATTTTTTGTAAAGCTGTTTTGTTAACTAAAATAAATAAAAACAGAAAACTAACAAAAAAGGAAACACCCCCCACTAGGCTTCGGCCCAGCAGGCCTTTGGGCCACCCACCCGGCCGGCCCATCCCCTCTCCTTAACTCCATCCCCACTCCACCAGACCCCCACTGTCAGACGCCCACTCTCCCCCCACAAAAATATCTCCCCCCTCTCCCCCGACTGGATCGGGATTGAGGGAGGAGACCTCCGTCGCTGCCGCCCGACGCCACCATCACCGCCTCAGTCGCCCCGCCGCCACCACGGCCCACCACCTCGACCCCGCGCCCCCTCTCCTCCCGCGCGGCATCACCGGATTGCCTTTCCACCTCGCCTCCTCCACGACGCGCCCTAGCGCTCGCCGCCCCGACCTCGTCACCCCCGACCCGAGCGCCGTCATCGGTCGTCGCCCCGTCCTCGTCCTCCTCCCCGCCTCTCCCTTGATGGCCCGCATCAAGCCACGCCGCCCCGACCTCAACGTCGCCGCGCGTCCTCGACCTCCTCCTCGTCGGACTCTGTCGAGCCTCGCCGGCGAACCTCTGCAACAGGGGTGAGGACACTGACCCACTCTGCCTACCCCCTTCTCCCTTGTGCCCGTCGCTAGCGCCACCCCGCCCGATGTCCATCATGAGCGCGCTCCGGCCGCGCCCTGCCTAGCCGCACCCGTGCTCGCACCCGCCCGCGCAGGCCCACGCCGCGTCCGGTTCGCGCAACGCGCGCGCCCGCCTGCGCCGGTGCCTCTCTTGCTCGCGCGCCTGGCCACGACCACGCTGCTCCGCGCCGCATTGCCGCGCCCGCATCTCGCTTCCCCCCCACGCTCGCCGCGCTCCACCAGCGCCCTGGGCGCGCGTCAGCCATGCTCCGCCTGCGCACCCCCACTCCTGTGCCCCGCCACGTGCTCTGGCTCGCTCGCCTCCTCCTCCCAGCGCCGCTCCGCCCCCCTGCTGGCCTGCTTCCGCCGCAGCTCGCCGACCCCACCTCCCACTGCCGGCCGAACCCCACCCCGCCTGCTTCCCGTCGTGGCTGCCGGCCAACCCCCGCCCTCGCCTCCACTGGCCTCGGGTGCGAGTGACAGCACCCGAGCGCCCCCTTATCCCAAGCCCGCTATGGCCATGGCCCACTGGCCTATGGGGCCCACACCACTTTTTTTTAAAAAAGAGAAAAGAATTTTAAAAATAAATGAATAAATAAAATTATTAATTAATTGGGTAATTAGTTAACTTAATAAACCTTGCTTAATTAGCCTAATAAACTAGATTAGACTAATTAAACATGCTTATCTAATAGAGTCCATGACAGATGGGCCCCACTGCCCTGTTTAACTGGTCAGCAGTCTGAGTTGACTACTGATGTCATGATGATGTCATGCTGACACAACATATATTTTTCAAATTAAAATAATTTCAGAAATTGTTTAAAAACTTTTAAAATTAATATAAAATAAACCGTAGCTCGGATAGAAAAACTTTGTACATGAAAGTTGCTCAAAACGACGAGACGAATCCGAATACGCCCTCCGTTCGTCTATCACACGTCCCTAGCATAATGAACGTTGAACTTTTCCCCTCCGGTTCATCTGTCTGACAGTCGTCCAGAACCGAGAAAACCTTCCCGGATGTTTCCCCCTTTGTCAGTATCGCCTAGTGCCGCGTTGGAACACCTGTAGCACCGCTTATTGTCTTGTTATGCATATGTTTGCTTCTATTTACTGTTTCTTCCCCCTCTTCTCTCCTGTAGACTCCGAGACCGCTGTTGATGCCCCTATGATCGGCTACGTCGACGACGACCCCCCTCCTTGACAGAGCAACCAGGCAAGCAAAACCCCCCTTGAGCATTCTGATATCGCCCATTTCTTTCCCTCTCATGCTTGCATTAGACCTGCTACTGCTTTCTGTATGATCCTACTCTGATGCATAGCCTGTTGTTGTTACCTGCTTTCATACCTTACCTGCTTATCATAAACTGCTTAGTATAGGTTCGTTAGTGATCCATCAGGGACCCCTACCTTGTCCCAGTTGCCCCGGTTTATGTTTGATGACTCGATCAACGTGATCGACGTCCAGGCCCCGACACCGCACATCACCCCCCTAGTTGTACGACACTACAGAGTTACTATCGAGTGCCGAGGGTGAACCTCATACATCACTCCTAATGAGATCTCTGTAGTGTAGCTATTCGGTCGTGATCATCGAGGGTGATTTCCTCCTTAACTACTTCCGATACGGCTCTGTCGTGCAACCCCTCAAGTGTGAACCTCGAGGGTGAATCCTCTTCCGTTCACCTTGATGATTACATCGAGTGGAATTCACGGAGGGTGATTCCTTTGGTTTTCCCCTTGGTGTTAGACACACAGTTACTAAGGTTACTATGACTTTACAACTGAACCATGTTACTAAAGACGGGTACGCCCTGAGGGGTGCCCGCGCGAGCTTAATAGCGAGTGATATGGAGTCGGGTTGACCTGGAAGGTGCCCGCAAGATATTTATGAGACGTGGCTGGGCATTCTTAGCCCTTGCCGCAAGTACTCGAGACGGGGTGACGTGGTCACATCGATCGTGAGTCTCTACTCGTTACCGCACGTTCCTAATCCACTACGATTTGGATATTTGATCTGAGGGGCCTCTGGCCTGATAGCACTAACCATCATGGGGGCATAGTATGGGCGTTCTGCGTCATATACATCAGCCAAAGCTTAATAGACGTCAGCGACTGAGCGGCGCGCGCCGGGTTGGACTGGAAAGCACCTACCTTGTTGAAGGAGGTAGCTAGGTCTGCTCACCGGCCACGTACGCAACATGCAGGAGTTCCCGGGGAGATGGTCCATGACCCCTGGGGCATAGGTTTAGTCCGTAGTGCTAGCCTCTCTATTAAGCCTAGGTCGGGTTGCGGCATATTGTTTGGCCGAGGCCGGGCATGACCCAGGAAAGTGTGTCCGGCCGGAGTTAATCGAGCATGGTGGGTAAGTTGGTGCACCCCTGTAGGGAAGAAAACATCTATCGATAGCCTGTCCTACGGTAACGGACACTTGGAGTTGTATCCCGATCGATACAACTAGAACTGGATACTTGTGATGAGAATTGGATGGTGATGATAATTGGATCGTGATGAGAAATGCATAGTATGGCTCTGGGATTGCTTTCTCGCAGGGAGTCGAGGAAGGATCTCTGGCCGAGGTTGATAACACTTCTACTACTTTACTTTATGCTACTCTACTCCCTCCTGTTGCTGCAAGATGGTGGGTTCTAGAAGATGCTATTCTTCGATATGCTAGGCTTTCCCTCCTCTTCTGGCATTCTGCAGTTTAGTCCACAGATACAACCCATTCCTTTGATACAGATGCATACTTAGTTTAGATCTGATGTAAGTCTTGTGAGTACTTTGGATGAGTACTCACGGTTGCTTTGCTACTTCTTTTTCCCCCATACCCGATTGTTGCGAACAGATGACGGATCCCAGGAGCCAGACGATGCCACTGATGACTACTACTACCCGGAGGATGCCTACTACTACGTGAAGACTGCTGACGACTTGGAGTAGTTAGGAGGCTCCTAGGCAGGAGGCCTTGCCTTTTCGATCGTTGTTGCTTTTGTGCTAGCCTTCTTAAGGCAATCTTGTCTAACTTATGACTGTACTCAGATATTGTAGCTTCTGCTGACTCATGTGTATTCGAGCTTACTTATTCGAGCCCTCGAGGCCCCTGGCTTGTAATATAAAGCTTGTATTATTTTTATTTGTGTCTAGAGTTGTGTTGTGATATCTTCCCGTGAGTCCTTGATCTTGATCGTACACATTTGCGTGTATGATTAGTGTACGATTGAATCGAGGGCGTCACAAGATGGTATCAGAGCCAACTGCCTGTAGGTAGCCCCCTTTCCAACTCCTTGGCCGAAGTCGAGTCTAGTCACTACAAAACTCTTACTAACATGGTTGTGTGTCTTACGGGCTCACGTCGCCATTGGGTGGTATTAGGATCTTTTACTCCTTGACCTTTACTCTGGGACTCTGATTTCTCTTCTATTTGGGTTAAATGGATTTACTAACTCAAAGATTAGGATCTCGTAATCACATCCGCCCGGAGAGCCCCTTATTCTAGATGATCGCCTGCTGCATCAGAAGATTCCGAAGATACTCTACGATATTCTCTCGAGACTTTGTGCCTGTTGCCTTTGCAATTCCTCACCATCGAAATATCCTTATGGATAACTACACACACTTGCCAATCTTACATTCTATCCCATTGTTCTTGTTATTACAAGATGCCCTGAACTGCTCTCCTTTTTCCGAGAATCCTTTGAGCTTACTGCCTTGCAGTTCCTTGTCATCTGAATACCCCTACGGATAACTTTGTGCACCTATCGAGTATCCGCTCATCCTCAGTTGATTCTTGTACTTTACAAAAGTCTTCGTAATACCCTTCGTTCTTGTGAAAATCCTCAGTAGCCTATTATTCTTGAATTTCTTGCTTGCTTGCATTATGGTTAATACCATAGGTCTAGTAATCTTATTGTCATCCCTTGTCTTTATCATTTTGAGTCCGCTGATGCAATATGTTGCAAATGCTCGCAACCCTCAATCAGGTCCTAGAATTCATCCTTCTGGCTCATATGTCATTTTAACATGTGTTGAATATCGATCAATCAAATCGCCATCGATTGTACCCCTAAGGCTATTCTAACTATCCATCCCTAATCAGAGCTTTGCTTCTGATCCCTTGTCATGGAATTCATAAATCCTTTGCAATTGAGCTTGAGTTAGTCAGTTGTTCTATAATCTGATCTCCTTGCATTCTTTCTCCCTCTTGTTGAGTACTGATGCTCACATCAGATCCCTTGTGGACCAGCAAACCCCCCCTTTTTCGGATTTTTATCCGACAATGTCCTTCATATTCAATAAGCTTGTGAGCCTTTCCTTGGATACATAATGCTTTTGGTAAATTATATCCTCCGCTTTCTCAAGCATGCTCTACTACCGAGCTTGTGTTATTTATTCTTGGAATTTATGATATATGTTCCTAAGATGCCCCGATGGGTTGAACCTATGCCTTCCCTAATCTATGTGAACTCAAAAGTTATGCGGGTTATACTCTACTGGCTTTTTGTCAAATAAAATTTCAATACTACAGCTTCAACAAGAGCGAGAAGTAAAATGAAAGGTTATGCATTCTAGAAGTGGGAGTCGATCCTGAACCTTGTGTTCATGCCCACGGAAACGGTGTGGGACTTATCATGAAAGCTTCTTACAAGGATATTTAATCATTTGAATATTCTTCCGGTATCGTAATTTGGATCCCTTGCAGTTATGGTCCCAACCATATTTCCTCCTTGATCCCATTTACTGGGTAAGTTACAATTACTTATCCTCTGCAATCATTCCCCCGTCCAACCTCTACTCCGATTTACCTTCTGGCATTACACCTAGTACTTGATAATGGGAAGCTTTCTACCCGATCACATCATTCCTAGCCTGAACGGCTATATTTTTATCATGTCAACCTTTTAACTATGCTACCTGGTCCTTATGCCCGGAGCAACTTCCAACGATGAGCTAAGCTTACGTCGATCTTCCTCATCTTATCATTTCGCCTTGAACAGCAAGCTTAATTTCGAGATTGTGTCGTACCCATGGTTCCAATAACCTTTCGCTTCATCATTCCTTTGACTGGATGTCATCGCCGATTGATTACATCTTCATGAATTCTCTCAACAAATGTGTTGTGATCATCATCAACATTCTGAGCTTTTCCAGGATATCAATCAATTTCATGAGGAGAAATACAATCCTTCCCCTCGATGATTTATGTTATCATCGAAAACATTCTTGCCTTCCCCAACACAAACTTGTTCATATTAATTTTGGGAATACATCCTTTTTGACATGTCGATGGATTGCTACTGAGCCCGTCGGCCACACCCTCATCTTTTCCCTGCTAAAATGGTATGACTTATTTTCTAAGTTGTTTCCGATGGGTCCTTGGTGTATCCAAAGTTTGACCTTTTCTTGAAACCATGTCAATGCTATCTCGAAGCATGTATGTGGTCCAGTCTCCAATAAGAACATTTGAAGCACGATACTAAATCTTCTTTATCAATTATCCAAACACCGTTGTATGGGTAATGTCATGAAATTTCTTTCCCCTTACCTAAATGGTTTTATACTTCTATCCTGTCATGGATACCATGCTCTACTTGTCCTTGGGAAGGATATACCCCTGAAGTATGTGTTTGAACACATTTTCCTTTCCATTGTTCTGTTTATACTGACAATTACTTTTTCCTTTCCATTGGTTTGTTTAAACCTTATTGTGATCTATATTATATAAGCAGTAATATTTCCCTGCTTATGTAAGCACCTCAATGTACAACTCTGTTAGTAAAGACCCTGTTATTATTGTTGTTGACATTCCGGTAACCACCGATGGACGAGAACTTTGCCTAATGGCCCACCTCGTTCAACGAGCAGGATAATGGTTCTCTTCGTCCCTCGCCCCTAGTACCGACATTGTTGCCGACATAGCTGACAGGCTGCCCCCTGACATGACTTGCTATCATGACCGTGCAAGATGTCATCTCTCCTTCTATTTTAAACCCACATGGTGGGCCCATAACCCATAGTTCCACAGGATCAGAACCTGACTCTCCTGTACATCCTATATTCCGAAGTATCAATTGCTCTTGGGTTTGTGTGTTGTCACGAGCCACCGTTCGAGAGTTAATCTATTCCCGATGCTCTGAACCCCCCTTCTCACACTCTGTTCAGGTATCGATCATTTGTCCATTCACTTGAAACTGCCCATTGTACCTTCATATTTTGCTCTTGATGTTTTCTTAGGTTTCAACTCGGGACACACTTCTGCCACATTCCCTGATTTGCTCACCAGCTAATTAACCCTATAAGGGTCAGTTCTTTCGAAGTTACTCTTTTCTTTAGCACTTAAATCTCGGGACGAGATTTCTTGTAGTGGAGGAGAATTGTGACACCCGGATAATTAGGATACAGTGAACCTCTGCTAATGATGCCACGCCACCTCGATTACTGTTGCTAATCTCGCATTAGTTCAAAACCGGTTCGTTTTAAAAATTCAAAATCTAGCAAAAATAAAAGTTTTCAAATATTAAAACTAAAATGTTCGGAGTGGGCCAAATTTTCCATATTAAATATTGGTGAAGAAGCCAAACTTTTTTAAAGTATTTTAGTTGCTCTATAGTATGTAAAACAGCAGCATAACAATTATTTCAATGATTTCAAATACTAAACAAATGTTAATGTAGTTTATATAATCACCAAACTTTTTGGAGTAGGTGGCCTATGTTATTATTCTAATTTAGGGTAGGGGTTATATTTTTTGTAAAGCTGTTTTGTTAAATAAAATTAATAAAAACAGAAAACTAACAAAAAAAGGAAACACCACCCACTGGGCTTCGGCCCAGCAGGCCTTTGGGCCACCCACCCGGCCGGCCCATCCCCTCTCCTTAACTCCCTCCCCACTCCACCGGACCCCCACCTTTAGACCCCCACTCCCCCCCGCAAAAATACCTCGGGATCGAGTGAGTAGACCTCCGTCGCTGCTGCCCGGCGCCACCATCACCGCCACCGGCGCCCCGCCGCCGCCACGGCCCACCACCTCGACCCCGCGCCATCTCTCCTGCGGCATCGCCGGATCGTCTCGCCTCCTCCACGACGCGCCCTAGCGCTTGCCGCCCCGACCTCATCACCCCCGACCCGAGCGCCGTCATCGGTCGTCGCCCCGTCCTCGTCCTCCTCCCCGCCTCTCCCTCGACGGCCCGTATCAAGCCACGCCGCCCCGAACTCAACGTCACCGCGCGTGCTCGACCTCCTCCTCGTTGGACTCCGTCAAGCCTCGCCGGCGAACCCCTGCAACGGGGGTGAAGACACTGACCCACTCTGCCTACCCCCTTCTCCCTTGTGCCCGTCGCTAGCGTCGCCCCGCCCGCTATCTGTCATGAGCGCGCTCCGGCCACGCCCTACCTAGCCGCACCCGTGCTCGCACCCGCCCGCGCAGGCCCACACCGCGTCCGGTTCGCGCAACGCGCGCGCCCGCCGGTGCCTCTCTCGCTCGCGCGCCTGGCCACGACCACGCTGATCCGCGCCACATTGCCGCGCCCGCGTCTCGTTTCCCCACTCGCTCGTCGCGCTCCACCAGCGCCCTTGGCGCGCGTCAGCCACGCTCCGCCCGCACACCCCCGCTCCGCCCGCGCACCCCCACTCCCGCGCCCCGCCACGCGCTCTGGCTCGCCCGCCTCCTCCTCCTAGCGCCGCTCTGCCCCCCTACTGGCCTGCTTTCGCCGCAGCTCGCCGACCCCACCTCCTGCTGCCGGCCGAACCCCACCTTGCCTGCTTCCCGTCGTGGCTGCCGGCCAACCCCTGCCGTCACCGACTGTCGAGGCCCCGGCCGCGCCCACCCTCGCCTCCGTTGGCCTTGGGTGCGGGTGCTAGCACCCAAGTGCCCCCTTATCCCACGCCCGCTATGGCCATGGCCCACTGGCCTATGGGCCCCACACCACTTTTTTTTTAAAAAGAGAAAAGAATTTTAAAAATAAATAAATAAAATTATTAATCAATTAATTGGGTAATTAATTAACTTAATTAACCTTGCTTAATTATCCTAATAAACTAGATTAGACTAATTAAACCTGCTTATTTAATTGAGTCCATGAAAGATGGGCCCCACTGCCCCGTTTGACTGCTGATGTCATGATGACGTCATGCTGACACAATATATATTTTTCGAATTAAAATAATTTCAATTTTTTTAAAACTTTTAAAATTAATATAAAAATAAACCGTAGCTCAGATGGAAAAACTATGTACATGAAAGTTGCTCAAAACGACGAGATGAATCCGAATACGCCCTCCGTTCGTCTATCACACGTCCCTAGCATAACGAATGTTGAACTTTTCCCCTCCGGTTCATCTATCTGACAGACGTTCGGAACCGGGAAAACCTTCCCAGATGTTTCCCCCTTCGTCAGTATTGCCTAGTGCCGCGTTGGAACACCTGTAGCAACGCTTATTGTCTTGTTATGCATATGTTTGCGTGTATTTACTGTTTCTTCCCCCACTTCTCTCTGGTAGACTCCGAGGCCGCTGCTGATGCCCCTATGATCGACTACGTCAGCGACGACCCCCCTCCTTTCTAGAGCAACCAGGCAAGCAAAAACCCCCCTTGCGCATTCTGATATCGCCCATTTCTTTCCCTCTCATGCTTGCATTAGACCTGCCACTGCTTTCTGTATGATCCTACTCTGATGCATAGACTGTTGTTGTTACCTGCTTTCATACCTTACCTACTTATCCTAAACTGCTTAGTATAGGTTGGTTAGTGATCCATCAGGGACCCCCACCTTGTCCGAGTTGCCCCGCTTTATGTTCGATGACTCGATCAACGTGATCGACGTCCAGGCCCCGACACCGCACATCACCCCCCTAGTTGTACGACACTACAGAGTTACTATCGAGTGCCGAGGGTGAACCTCATACATCACTCCTGATGAGATCTCTGTAGTGTAGCTATTCGGTCATGATCATCGAGGGTGATTTCCTCCTTAACTACTTCCGATACGGCTCTGTCGTGCAACCCCTCAAGTGTGAACCTCGAGGATGAATCCTCTTACGTTCACCTTGATGATTACATCAAGTGGAATTCACCGAGGGTGATTCCTCTGGTTTTCCCCTTGGTGTTAGACACACAGTTAGTATGGTTACTATGACTTTACAACTGAACCATGTTACTAAAGACGGGTAGGCCCTGAGGGGTGCCCGCGTGAGCTTAATAGCGAGTGATGTGGAGTCGGGTTGACCTGGAAGGTGCCCGCGAGATACTTACGAGGCGTGGCCGTGCATTCTTAGCCCTTGCCGCAAGTACTCGAGACGGGGCGACGGGGTCACATCGATCGTGAGTCTCTGCTTCTTATCGCGTATTCCTAATCCACTATGATTTGGATATTTGATCCGAGGGGCCTCTGTCCTGATAGCACTAACCATCACGTCGGCATAGTATGGGCGTTCTGTGTCATATACATCAGCCGAAGCTTAATAAATGTCAGCGACTGAGCGGCGCGCGCCGGGTTGGACTGGAAAGCACCTACCTTGTTGAAGGAGGTAGCTAGGTCTGCTCACCGGCCGCGTATGCAACGTGCATGAGTTCTCAGGGAGATGGCCCATGACCCCTGTGGGCATAGGTTTAGTCCGGCGTGCTGGCCTCTCTATTAAGCCTAGGTCGGGTTGTGGCGTATTGTTTGGCCGAGGCCGGGCATGACCCAGGAAAGTGTGTTCGGCCAGAGTCTCTACTCGTTACCGCACGTTCCTAATCCACTACGATTTGGATATTTGATCTGAGGGGCCTCTGGCCTGATAGCACTAACCATCACGGGGGCATAGTATGGGCGTTCTGCGTCATATACATCAGCCAAAGCTTAATAGACGTCAGCGACTGAGCGGCGCGCGCCGGGTTGGACTGGAAAGCACCTACCTTGTTGAAGGAGGTAGCTAGGTCTGCTCACCGGCCGCGTACGCAACATGCAGGAGTTCCCGGGGAGATGGTCCATGACCCCTGGGGCATAGGTTTAGTCCGTAGTGCTAGCCTCTCTATTAAGCCTAGGTCGGGTTGAGGCGTATTGTTTGGCCAAGGCCGGGCATGACCCAGGAAGTGCGTCAGGCCGGAGTTAATCGAGCATGGTGGGTAAGTTGGTGCACCCCTGCAGGGAAGAAAACATCTATCGATAGCCTGTCCTACGGTAACGGACACTTGGAGTTGTATCCCGATCGATACAACTAGAACTGGATACTTGTGATGAGAATTGGATGGTGATGATAATTGGATCGTGATGAGAAATGCATAGTATGGCTCTGGGATTGCTTTCTCGCAGGGAGTCGAGGAAGGATCTCTGGCCGAGGTTGATAACACTTCTACTACTTTACTTTATGCTACTCTACTCCCTCCTGTTGCTGCAAGATGGTGGGTTCCAGAAGATGCTATTCTTCGATATGCTAGGCTTTCCCCTCCTCTTCTGGCATTCTGCAGTTTAGTCCACAGATACAACCCATTCCTTTGATACAGATGCATACTTAGTTTAGATCTGATGTAAGTCTTGCGAGTACTTTGGATGAGTACTCACGGTTGCTTTGCTACTTCTTTTTCCCCCATACCCGATTGTTGCGACCAGATGACGGATCCTAGGAGCCAGACGATGCCACTGATGACTACTACTACCCGGAGGATGCCTACTACTACGTGAAGACCGGTGACGACTTGGAGTAGTTAGGAGGCTCCTAGGCAGGAGGCCTTGCCTTTTCGATCATTGTTGCTTTTGTGCTAGCCTTCTTAAGGCAATCTTGTCTAACTTATGACTGTACTCAGATATTGTAGCTTCCGCTGACTCATGTGTATTCGAGCTTATGTATTCGAGCCCTCGAGGCCCCTGGCTTGTAATATAAAGCTTGTATTATTTTCATTTGTGTCTAGAGTTGTGTTGTGATATCTTCTCGTGAGTCCTTGATCGTACACATTTGCGTGTATGATTAGTGTACGATTGAATCGAGGGGCGTCACAGTTGCTTAGCTTCTCATCTTACTCTTATTTGCTTATGTTAGCCACCATATTTGCTTAGCGCTTGCTGCAACTCCACCTCACTACCTTATCCTACCCATAAGTTTAAATAGTCTTGATCTTGCGGGTGTGAGATTGCTCAGTCCTCGTGACTCACGGATACTTCCAAACAGTTGCAGGTGCCGATGATGCCAGTGCAGGTGATGGTACTGAACTCAAGTGGGAGTTCGACGAGGACCTTGGTCGTTACTATGTGTCGTTTCCTGATGATCAGTAGTGGAGCCCAGTTGGGACGATCGAGGATCTAGCATTTGGGGTTTATATTCCCTTTCATTCGGATCTATGTGTGTATGTTGGATGATGTATGAATTATTTATGTATTGCGTGGCGTGGCGAGTGTAAGCCAACTCTCTTTATCCCTTTCTTGTTCATTGCATGGGATTGTGTGAAGATTACCCCTCTTGCGACAAAACCACTATGCGGTTATGCCTCTAAGTTGTGCCTCGACACGTGGGTGATATAGCCGGATCGTGGGAATTACAACGTGGTTGGAGCAAGTGGCGCCATCACCACTTCCCCTGCGACCGACACGGGGACAGGAGATATCAGAGGAGAACATCATCAACAGCGCCTCGACGGTCATGCTCCGCAAGGTGCAGGCGAGGGGTCACTCCATCCACACCCCCTCCTCTCACCGGCAGGCACAGCCGCAGCAACGACGCTTTGTCTAGGGTAAGCCATCGCCCTCCGGCCGCCCCCACCACGGGAGTGACAGTGGCGCGTGCACCTCCTCCCGGATGAGCCAACCATACTGTTGCACTTGACGAATCCGCAGACCCTCGAGCACCACCGCTACCCAGGTGGTCATCCCACAATAGCGTGGGCGCGACGCTGCCGCCGCCGCTAGCACCGCTAGGAGCCAGACGATGGTGCGGTCGATATCATCAACATCTATGCCAAGCACAACCACGGAGGCTATGGCACGAGCTCAACTGCTGCTGAGGTTTCCGCCAGTAGCCGAGCAGATGGATGAATGGCGTGCTACCATCCAAACCCTGCTCGATTTCGCCGAAGCTAGGGGCTCATGATGAGCTAGCCCGCTGCAACCTCCCCAAGCAACAGCAACCGCCCATACTGCTAGCCGTACAGAGTGGGCATCCCCACGGTGCAGTCCCCACCACGGCAGCCGGCGCGGTGCAGCAGAATCAAGATTCTGATGATGCCTCGATGGCCTCTTCTAACCCTCGAGCACGTCCAGGCCAACATCAAGCCCCAGAGGATAGGCGGCCGGGAGACGTGTGCATCGCCGTAGATCGACGCTGCAATGACCTCCGCCAGACCGATGGGTACGACGGCCCCAACGTCGATGAGCCTGTGCTCGATGTTGGCGAGTGCCTACCTTTCGAGGTCGTCTGCCCTGCCTTTACATGAGAACTGTGACAAGTCCGTTGGCCGTCCGTTCACACATTCAATCCAGAGATACCTGAGAAGTACGACGGGAGGCTGAACCTGGCAGAGTTCCTAAGCATCTACACCATCGTTGTTCAGGCTGCCGGGGGAAGAGATGAGAAGGTGTTCGCCAACTACTTCCCTTTGGCCCTCAAGTCCAACGTGAGGTTTTGGCTAATGCACCTACTAGAGAACTCCATTTCGTCATGGCCAGACCTGTGCCACGAGTTCATCGGTGCCTTCACCGGTGGCCACCAAGAACCCTACAGGCCCAGCGACCTGCAACTTCTCCAATAGAAGGAAGGAGAAACTTTCCGTAAGTATCTGAAGAGATTTAGTAAAGTTCATAGAAATATTCCAAATATCCATCCGACAGCCCTTATAGCAGCTTTCCAGTCCAATGTGCGCAACCGTCGCATTCATTCCAAGATGAACGTGCAGTTGCCCAAGTGTAACGCCCTCGATGCGGCTATATCTCCCACGTGTCGGAGCATGACTTAGAGGCATAGCCGCATTGAAAGCAATGTCGCAAGTGAGGTAATCTTCACACAACCCATGTAATACATAAGGCAAAGAGATACATATTTGGCTTACAATCGCCACTTCACACAATACATGAATAAAGCATTACATCATCCAGATACAATCAAGGTCCGACTACGGAACCAAAATAAAAGAAGACTACCCCAAATGCTACGCAGATCCCCGATCGACCCCAACTGGGCTCCACTACTGATCAACTGGAATGAAACAACACAACGGACAAAGTCTTCATCGAGCTCCTCCTGAGCTCAGTTGCGTCACCGGCACGGTTCAACGGCACCTGCAAGCTGGTTTTGGAAGTATCTGTGAGTCACGGGGACTCAGCAATCTCACACCCTCGCGATCAAGACTATTTAAGCTTATAGGTAAGGCAAAGGTATGATGTGGAGCTGCAGCAAGCGACTAGCATATATGGTGGATAACTTATTCGCAAAATAGAGCGAGAAGAGAAGGCAAAAGCACGGACGAACAACAATGATCAAGAAGTGATCCTAGAACAACCTACGTCAAGCATAACTCCAACACCGTGTTCACCTCCCGGACTCCGCCGAGAAGAGACTATCATGGTTACACACGCGGTTGATGTATTTTAATTAAGGTCATCTTCAGGTTTTCTACAACCGGACATTAACAAATTCCCATCTGCCCATAACCGCGGGCACGGCTTTTGAAAGTTCATAACCCTGCAGGGGTGTCCCAACTTAGCCCATCACAAGCTCTCACGGTGAACGAAGGATATTCCTTCTAGCGGGAAGACCTGATCAGACTCGGAATCCCGGTTACAAGACATTTCGACAATGGTAAAACAAGACCAGCAAAGCCACCCAAATGTGCCAACAAATCCCGATAGGAGATGCACATATCTCTTTCTCAGGGCAAACCGGATTGTCCAAGGTTCCGGTAGGCCAGCCCAGAGTTGCCCCTGGTGGCCACCGGCAGCTGACAGGTTGGACCAACACTTAGAGGAGCACTGGCCCGGGGGTTTAATAAAGATGACCCTTGGGCAGGCCTACCCAAGGGAAAGAAAAGGCTAGGTGGCGAATGGTAAAACCAATGTTGGGCCTTGCTGGAGGAGTTTTATTCAAGGCGAACTGTCAAGGGGTTCCCATTATAACCCAACCGCGTAAGGAACGCAAAATCCGGGAACATAACACCGATATGACGGAAACTAGGGCAGCAAGAGTGGAACAAAACACCAGGCATAAGGCCGAGCCTTCCACCCTTTACCAATTATATAGATGCATTAATTAGATAAGAGATATTGTGATATCCCAACAAGTAAACATGTTCCATCAAGGAACAATATCTCCATGTTCCAACAAGGAACAAACTTCAATCTTCACCTACAACTAACAACGCTATAAGAGGGGCTGAGCAAAGCGGTAACATAGCCAAACAACGGTTTGCTAGGACAAGGTGGGTTAGAGGCTTGGCTTAACAATATGGGAGGCATGATAAGCAAGTGGTAGGCATCGCAGTATAGGCATAGCAAAAGAGCGAGCAACTAGCAAGCATAGATAGAAGTGATTTCGAGGTTATGGTCATCTTGCCTGAAATCCCGCAAGGAAGAAGAACGAGTCCATGAAGAAGACAAATGGACGTAGTCGAACGGTTCCTCACAAACGCGACGTAATCGGAACCATCCCGAAGAAGCAACACCAGAAAGAAGCACACAACATAGTAAACAACCAACACATGAACATGGCATGATGCACAATCAAGAATGATGCATGTCCGGTTTAAAGAGGGCATGACATGGCAAAGTGCACAAACAATCCTAAAAATTAAGTGGAGCTCAACATGCAACAGAGTTGAATATTGAAGAAAACACCACATGACTTATTTAGTTCTCTCTCGTTACCCAACAAGGTTAAATGTTGTTAGCATGGCAAGAGGTGAAGCATGATGAAACCATCTAATCTAGGCAAGTTTAAATGAGGCCGGAACAACAAAACAACAAGTCCGCAAACTCCTCATATGCATACATTAGGTTTGGAACTGTTCTGCCCTAAACACATTTTTAGAGTTATTAAACATGCAAACAAGGTGCACCATGTTAAACTAGGCAATTTTATACCCCATTTACATATAAAGTTTGTTAAAAACGGAGCTACGATTATTTAGTTATGAATTAAATCATTTTAGCATGTTATTTAAGCAAATTAAAGCAAACATCATTTTAAACATTTCAAACATGCAAGGAAGTTGGATATTATTATCCTACACAAAATTCTAATCAACTTTCATATATAAAACATTTTAATAAGATGCACGGTCGATGAGTTATTAATTGGATGAACTATAGGGACTTCTCTGTAAAACTGGCAAACTCTGGATAAAATGATAAAATCGTTGTACTGAAAAAAAAAACACAAACGGGCTAATCAATACATGAGCGTGAGCCATGGACATAACACTATGGGTGGAATAGAATATGATGATGGAGGTTTTGTGGAGAAGACAAAAAAGGAGAAAGTCTCACATTGACGTGGCTAATCAATGGGCTATGGAGATGCCCATCAATTGATGTCAATGCGAGGAGTAGGGATTGCCATGCAACGAATGCACTAGAGCTATAAATGTATGAAAGCACAACAAAAGAAACAAAGTGAGTGTGCATCCAACTTGCTTGCTCACGAAGACCTAGGACATTTTGAGGAAGCCCATTGTTGGAATATACAAGCCAAGTTCTATAATGAAAAATTCCCACTAGTATATGAAAGTGAAAAAATAAAAGACTCTCTATCATGAAGATCACAGTGCTACTTTGAAGCACAAGTGTGGAAAAAAGATAGTAGGATTGTCCCTTCTCTCTTTTTCTCTCATTTCTTATTTGGCCTTTCCTATTTTATTTGGCCTTTATCTTTTTTTATTTCCTCACACGGGACAATGCTCTAATAATGATGATAATCACACTTCTATTTATTTACAACTCAAGGATTACAACTCGATACTAGAACAAAATATGACTCTATATGAGTGCCTCCGGCGGTATACCGGGATGGGCAATGAATCAAGAGTCACATGTATGAAAAATTATGCATGGTGGCCTTGCCACAAATACGATGTCAACTACATGATCATCCAGGGCAATATGACAATGATGAAGCGTGTCATAATAAACAGAATGGTGGAAACTTGCATGGCAATATATCTCAGAATGGCTATGGAAATGCCATAATAGGTAGGTATGGTGGCTGTTTTGAGGAAGATATAAGGAGGCTTATGTGTGATAGAGCGTATCATATCACGGGGTTTGGATGCACCGGCGAAGTTTGCACCAACTCTCGAGGTGAGAAAGGGCAATACACGGTACCAAAGAGGCTATCAATGATGGAAGGGTGAGAGTGCGTACAATCCATGGACTCAACATTAGTCATAATGAACTCACATACTTATTGCAAAAATCTACAAGTCATCAAAACCAAGCACTACGCGCATGCTCCTAGGGGGATAGATTCGTAGGAAAAGACCATTGCTCGTCCCCGACTGCCACTCATAAGGAAAGTAATCAAAGAACACCTCATGCTTCAAATTTGTCACACAACGGTTACCATACACAAGTATTTACCAAATACACAATTACTCAAACTAGCGACTCTAATATTACCATCTTCATATCTCAAAACAATCATCAAGTATCAAACTTCTCATAGTATTCAAAGCAATCTATATGGAAGTTTTTATTATACCCATCTTGGATGCCTATCATACTAGGACTAATTTTATAGCCAAAGCAAATTACCAGGTTATTCTAAAAGACTCTCAAAATAATATAAGTGAAGCATGAAAGATCAATAATTTCTATAAAATAAAACCACCACCGTGCTCTAAAAGATATAAGTGAAGCACTAGAGAAAAATTGTCTAGCTCAAAAGATATAAGTGAAGCACATAGAGTATTCTAATAAATTCCGATTCATGTGTGTCTCTCCCAAAAGGTGTGTACATCAAGGATGATTTTGGTAAACTAAGAAGTAAAGACACAAATCATACAAGATGCTCCAAACAAAACACATATCATGTGGTGAATAAAAATATAGCCTCAAGTAAAGTTACCGATAGACGAAGACTAAAGAGGGGATGCCTTCCGGGGCATCCCCAAGCTTAGGCTTTTGGTTGTCCTTGAATTTTACCTTGGGGTTCCATGGGCATCCCGAAGCTTAGTCTCTGGCCACTACTTATTCCAAAATCCATCAAATCTTTACCCAAAAATTTGAAAACTTCACAACACAAAAGTCAACAGAAAATCTCATGAGCTCCGTTAGTATAAGAAAACAAACCCCCACTTTAAGGTACTGTAATTAACTCATTATTTATTTATATTGGTGTTAAACCTACTGTATTCCAACTTCTCTATGGTTCATACCCCCCGATAGTAGCCATAGATTCATCAAAATAAGCAAACAACACGCGAAAAATAGAATCTGTCAAAACCAGAACAATCTGTAGCAATCTGGAGGTTTCGAATACTTATGTAACTACAAAAATTCCAAAAACTTAGGACGGCCTAAATAATTTGTATATTGATCTACTGCAGTTGGAATTGGTATTTTATCACTCTCTGGTAAAAAACGATAGTTATTCTGGTGAGCGCATACTTTCTGTTTTTTCAGCAAGATCAAACAACAATCACCCAAGAAGATCCTAAAAGCTTTACTTGGCACAAACACTAATTAAAATTAAAAAACACAATCATAACAGAGGATATATGATTTATTTATTACTAAACAGGAACAAAAAGGAGAGAACAAAAATAAAATTGGGTTGCCTCCCAACAAGCGCTATCGTTTAACGCCCCTAGCTAGGCAAAGAGATTTCAATGATGCTCACATGAAAGACAAGAATTGAAGTACAAAGAGAGCATCATAAAACACGTGACAAACACATCTAAGTCTAACATACTTCCTATGCATAGTTATCCCATAGGCAAACAAATTATCAAGGCAAGAAAAAACTAGCATATGCAAGGAAGTGGAAAGAAACAATAGCAATATCAACATAACGAGAGGTAATTTAGTGAAACAAAAATTTCTACAACCATATTTTCCTCTCTCATAATAATTACATGTAGGATCGTAATCAAATTCAACAATATAGCTATCACATAAATTTTTTCTCTTCATGATCAACATGCATGGAAAGTTGACACTCTTCCAAGATAGTGGGATTAACTTTAATTAAAGTCATGACCTCTCCAAACCCACTTTTATCAAAAATTGCATAAGATTGAACATTCTCCAAATATGTGGGATCTAAAGTTGGCACTCTTCCAAAACCACTTTCAATATTGCAAACATTATTATAAATCTTATATTCATCATGGGGCTTAAATAAATTTTCAAGATTATTATAAATTATCAATCCAGTAGGAGACTACATCCAAATTGCCTAGTACCTGCAAAAACAATCAAGAACCTTGCAACCAATGCGATAAAGGGGTTGTCAATCCCCTCACTGCCACATGCAAAAGTAAGATATGATAAAGATAATAAGATAAATATTTTTGGTATATTTGTTGTATAGATTGAAAAGTAAAGATTGCAAAATAAATAGTAAACTAGAATTATAGATCGGAAACTTATATGATCTAAAGTAGACCAGGCGGCCATAGGTTTCACTAGCGGCTTCTCTCATGATAGCAAATATTACGGTGGGTGAACAAATTACTGCCGAGCAATTGATAGAATAACGCGTAGTTATGAGAATATCTAAGCATGATCGTGAACATAAGCATCACATCCGTGTCAAGTAGACCGAAACGATTCTACATCTACTACTATTACTCCACACATCGACCGATATCCAACATGCATCTAGAGTATTAATTTCAGAAGAACAGAGTAACACATTAGGTAAGATGACATGATGTAGAGGGATAAACTCAAGCAATATGATATAAACCCCATCTTTTTTATCCTCGATGGCAACAATACAATATGTGTCAGCTCCCTTTCTGTCAATGGGATCGAGCACTGCAAGATTGAACCCAAAGCTAAGCACTTCTCCCACTGCAAGAAAGATCAATCTTGTAGGCCAAATTAAACCAATAATTCAAAGATACTTACGAAGATATCAAATCATCCATATAACAATTCAGAGACGAATCAAATATTGTTCATAGATAATCTTGATCATAAACCGAAAATTCATCGGATCTCGACAAACACACCGTAAAAAGTATTAAATCGAGTAGATCTCCAAGAACATCGAGGAGAACTTTGTATTGAGAACCAAAGAGAGAGAAGAATCCATCTAGCTAATGACCATGGACCCGAAGGTCTGTGGTAAACTACTCACACATCATCGGAGAAGCTATGATGTTGATGTAGAAGCCCTCCGTGATCGAATCCCCCTCCGGTAGATCGCTGGAAAAGGCCCCAAGATGGGATCTCATGGGTACAGAAGGTTGCGGTGGTGGAAAAGTGGTTTCGTGGCTCCTCTGGATGTTTTTAGGGTACAAGGGTATATATAGGCGAAAGAAGTAGGTCGGTGGAGCTCCATGGGGCCCACGAGGGTGGGGGCGCGCCCCCTGCCTCATGGAAGCTTCGTGGACTTCTAGACTTGTACTCGAAGTCTCCTGGGTTGTGTTTGTTCCAAGAAAGATCCTCGCGAAGTTTTCGTTCCATTTGGATTCCGTTTGATATTCCTTTTCTATGAAACACTGAAATAGGCAAAAAACAATTTGCACTAGGCCTTTGGTTAATAGGTTAGTCCCAAAAATAATATAAAAGTGCATATTAAAGCCCATTAAACATCCAAAAAAGATAATATAATAGCATGGAACAATCAAAACTTATAGATACTTTGGAGATGTATCAACTGCACGCTATCAGCAAGCCCTGCATCGCTATTACAGTCGTAGGGTTCATGCCCAGTGTTTTGAGGAAGGTGACCTTGTCCTTAGGCGTGTTCAGTCCGCCAAGGGTACAAACAAGCTGTCAACAAAGTGGGAAGGCCCTTACCGGGTAGTACGAGTCACCAGACCTGGTGCAGTCCGTCTGGAGACCGGAGATGGCACTTAGTTGCAAAAATCATGGAATATTGAGCATATCTACAAGTACTACCAGTGAGGGGCCCGACAGCCACCCTTTTGTATAGGCCTTGCCTCAGCTGCATGTAACCCCTTTTACGAAGCCGAGGTGATGACCCCATGCAAGAGAAAATAAAGAAGCGGTGTAGGGGGCCCCCAACTAAGATTGCATGCATGCACGAGCACACCAAGATCACTGCATAAGAATTTTATGAGCATTTGCATATGCAGATGGATAGGATCACATCCTGCATTCATTCTCATCTACATGAAGTTGCAGGTTCCTGCCGTGAACTTGGCTTCGTCAAGAGGATGAGAAGTTTGCCCGACGCAGCGATCCCTGGCAAGCCAAGCATATAAGTTCTACCTCCTGTCCATTAGTGTTATGTAAAGCTATAGCTTTGCATGAGAAAACCTCACTTCTCTTTTGAGACTTAGGTGCTCCCATCCATGACTCAAACGTTGCTTCAGTCAGAATGGTCATGGTGGCCTTTGGTAAAAAGAAGTTGGTGGGGGCTGGCCCCTCTGTCCATTCTCCGGCAGACAAAGAGGGTGCCGGCAGGACAGCCTGCTCGGGAAAACTCGTGTATTTACATTAAAGAGGCATATCACCTCGGCGTGGACATATACATGCGTGGGTTCCTGGCAAGGTTTATCTTTTTTCATTAACATGCTAGCACAATTACAAGCATTACAGAATACAAAGATGGACTTGAGGGTTACATTATTTGAATTAAAATTTGGCCATTGCCTACGGATTTAAGATTGAAAAAAGATTAGTGCCCCGTTACGCCTTTGCCCTTATCCATCTTCCTCAGGGTATTACTGGGAGGGACTAACGAAGCGAGAGGTGGACTTGGCTTGGATTCGGAGCCTCCCCAGGATCAAGACGACACCGTCCCCTGGACGGAAGGCGGAACCAAAGGGGCAGGAGAAACGGTGGAGCTAAAGGGAGCCCAGATGGGGGTAGCTGAGTCACTGGCAAACGCAAGCCGTCAGAACGGCCACCCCCGTTCTTGGCGCATCATGGGTTACTACTACCTCCAGTACCGCTGCCGTTTGACGATCCCATCGCGGCAGTCATGCTGGGAACCATGCTCTCCGAAGGACTCCCCACAAAGAGCATGGTCGTCCCCGGTGGCCCTGATATCGGAAGCCACCATGCGCCCAGAAGATGTGGGTAGGAGCGAAGAGCCCTCTTGTACGGAGGAAGGACGACACCCAGGAGGAACCAGCTTCGCCCCTACTAGCGGCGAATCTCTTCCATGGTTCCTCCCCAGCGCCGCAAGAGGAAGAAGAACGGGGAGAAATCGACTACCGCACACCATGCCTACGTCAAGCCACGACACGGCGTCGCTCGCGTCCCCTCCCACTAAAGTCAAGGCCACGGGTGACCCGGCGACAAGCGCACCGGGGTTGCCACTCCCGGCGTCGGCGTCGCGCCGCCCGTATCTTCCTCTCAGATCTAAGGGAGATCCCAAGCAAGATTTCGGGGGCTAGCCCCAGGTCCCTCTCTTCGACATAGCTAGCAGACGCGAAATATAAGAAGAGGAGGATTGTGAAGATGGGTGACTCCGCCCTCCTCCGTCCCTCCCTTTTATAGGCAGGACGAGGAGGAAGGCTGCTCCATCAACAAGCGGCCATCATCCTCCTCTGCCAATTCAAGACGATCATGCCCCCACCATGATGTACTGCCGCGCCATGCACCTCCGTTACCTACCCCGCGCGATGCATGCAACATACGTGGCCAAGGATAAAGGCGCGCTGTGGGAAGAGTAAATTGGCAGTTTCTACCCCGTGCGTTAAAGTCATTCACGGGCCATCACAGGAGCGGCCCCACCACTATTGGCTTTACACCACGCATGGGGAAACCAGAAACTGGCCCAGAATCAAGGCTGATGAAGAAACAACGAAGACCTCAAGGGGCCGACACCTTCAACAACCCTGCGTGTGCACTTATTAGGCCCTACCCCAACGACGCTCGACAACGCGTTCGGGGCAGGCCCGGGGGCTTCTGTCGGTCCAACAAACCCTAGGTCTGTTGAACAGACTGTGCATAGGCACAAGAGCATGGTTGATGCGCCAACCCAAGCCAGGATACAAGAAACCAATATGTTTGAAGAACCAGCATGCAACTCAGAGAGATTAAGGCCAAGCCATAGAAGCAAGATATCGCCAAGAGAAGGGCCTCCTTTGAAGGACAGGCGAGCCACGCAAGGGGCAAGGCTGACGGTGCCCTAAACTAGGGGGTACTCAACACGTCATCTCCCGAACAGGTGTATCGGGCCGAGGACCCCCATGGTGGTTCACTATTGGGCCAGTTCGGACAACCCATGCCGCATACAAGGAACACTCCCCAAGACTTGGCACCTAACACAAGGACTCTCCTAAAACCCTAGGGCTCTGGTGTCTTATATAAACCGAGGCCAGCCTAGTCAATAGACAATCTCATATTCATTAGAACTACCTCGTGGTAGATACGTGTACTCTGTACCCCATATGAATGCAATAAAAAGCAGGACATAGGGTTTTACCTCCATCAAGAGGGCCCGAACCTGGGTAAAATCCCGTGTCCATGTTACCATCGCTCCAAGACGCCTAGCCTAGGACCCCTACTACGAGATACGCCGGATATAGAACCAACATTGGTGCTTTCATCGAGAGCCTGCTTGGTGATCGCCGCGGATCGATGGATGATCAGGTGATATTTTCAGTTATATCTATTCGTCATCTCTTAACTTCTTCAGAAATTACTACTGTTGCCTCTCAACTTTTATCTGCAAAATTATCCGAGGCCGGACGGACGCAGTTGTACGCGATGCAATCGGCTGATCTGATCAGCAGACAGCCGCCGCCAAAGGCATGCGGGCGCACCGGGCTAGTGACCATTGGCTGTTTCAGAACGGCTGATGCGGGATAACCTCAAGCAATCATGGACCGTGGTGAAGCATCACATTGGTCCAAACAAGGGAAGTCTATCCCTTTTTTATTATTACTTCTTCCTGACCCAATGTGATTAGATTACTACTAATTGATGTCTATCAGCGTTTCCCAACGCTTGGTGCAAAAGGCGTAGTTGATCTGCTCTATTTTTGCAGATCAGTGTGCCGTACAACCTAGCTTTGCACTAACCGTCGTTTCCTCAGCGCGCCTCTGTTATGTCAATCGGATCGAAGCCATGCAAAAAAAAGCATCTGGCCAGCGGCGATCCAACCGAGGAGTTCACACGAGTGAGTACTCCACATATGGAGCAGTGCTGGTGGCCCAACATGGACTCTCTCCTCGGCGACATACATGCATAATTGAGATCAGGACGAATTGTCATGATGTTCGTCTGTGGCGGCCGCATTATATCTGGCAATCAACTCGTACGAACCTGTACAAAGGTCAGATCGGTTTTGGCCTCACGTGGGTACTAAGCACTAGTACTACTGGAAGTTGTTTTTGCTTTGGATGCTATGACTACTACCGAGCAAACAATTAGGTGCGACTGTTTCGTTAACTGGTTCTAGTACTAAGTTACTAATATTTCCTTTTAGATATTTTTCTGTCAGATCGCATTGTTTTGTGCGTACAACTTTTTTCTTCTTGCCGCCGTTTCGAGGCGATCTGAGATGTATAACTTTTTTTCTTGTTGACATCGTCGTTCCACGAAACGGCAACCTGCGTCGACATATTCGCTCAGCCAGGCTATCTTTCTCCAATTAATTAATTCGCATGAATTAATTATGCAATTATTATTATTATTACTGGTTTGCACTATTTATGTGCACAGGTAAATTGACGTCCACCAGTCTGCATCGCCGCCTTGGCGACCCGTCGTCGCCGTCCCTCCAAACATCGGGCAAATGGCATCATCACCTCGGCTCGCATCCCTGTGTCGGCATCTCCGTGTGGCCGCTCCGACGTGGAGACCCCGGTGCTTAGGCCATGTTTCTTTTAATTTTTTACTTCACTTAAACTAATTAAGTAGAATATTTTTTTCTAAAATTATGTTATTACTATCATTACTTGTTATTACCTTTTTGGCTTGCACTACTATATGTGTGCAGGCAATAGACTTCGGCTGGTCTCCATCGCCATCTCGGAGAACTGACGTCGCCGTCCCTCCAACTAGCTATATTTCTTAAATTATTTATTTTGCATAGATAAATTATACAAAGGGATTTTTTATTTTTCATTGTGCACCGCTTTGTGTATGCAGAAAGTTAACTATGGTCATACTATGCCGCTGCCCCGGCAAGCCAACATTGACGTCCCAATTGGCGCATATCTGCTTGCGTGATTACCTTGTTGGTCGATTCGCCATACGATATGTTCGGCACACGGGCCATATTTATTTTATTAACTCACTTTGCATAAATTATTAATTATGTAACGATTTTTTTTAATTTATTATTATTACTAATATTTTCGGTCTGCACTATTTTTTGTGCATAGATAAATGATTCGGGTCGGGCAGCGTTGTCACCTCGGCGTACTGACGTACCACGTCACCTCGGCTGAACCGGGGGTTTCTTCATCACTTCATTAACCCACGCTAGGGACTTAGGTGTCATACTGCCGGCCCGCTCCATCGCCTCGGCCATCTCGGGACTGGCTTGGGGGCTGGGACCTCGTCTCGACGCAATCTCGGCCTGCATCATCACCACCGAGCACATTAACTAGCTAAGTCGCTTTCATGCTCAAAGACTTTCGGTTTTAACTTTTGTTTGGTCCGAACAAGCATTATACTTTTTGGCAAAAAGTTGTTTGTGAAAAACTTCCTAGTCAAAACATTATTTCTGACACACAAATTCAAATACACCGTTTACTTGGGGGCTTCTTTTATGAAGCCTCTCCTCTTGCATATGATTATACTTGTATGGCTTCGTTCCTTGTTCGTCTATTACGCCATAATATGCACCATGTTGACTTAAGTGTTCCGCAAGCTGGGTTGCCTTGCTCCTGTGTTTACCCCTATGTTCCCGATTGTTCGGCTAGGGAGTAAAGGGAGCACCTCTGCGATTGTCACGATCGGGTCATTCGAGCTCGGACCTCAGACTGGGTGAAGCTGAAAGCTAGCACTCTTATTGCTTTCAACCATGTTTGGCACACAACGGAACTCATGAATACAAAAAATATATTGCACAAGTCTCATAGTAACAATGAGCAACCGAAGAAAGGTATCAGTGGAGGTACTATTTTCTTTGAAGATGCTTCTTACACTTCGTAAGTACTATAGCATAAGTGTCCTGAGCGCGCTTTGTCTGTTACAGCCTTATGGCCTGATTGCCTGGTTATCGCAAACACCGTCGATATTCTCGGCAAGTGGAGTACATAACACTTTTCGTCCCTTGACCGAAGAGGGAGAAGCCGACGGTCGGTTAAGACGCGTTTATGGTTCGGGTGAACACAGATATGATATAAGTACTTCGGTACATACACTCATTATAGATAAAATTATTGTACCCAAGTTGCTTGGGGGCTCTTGAATTAGTATGAGCCATTTTTATTAGTCGCTGCATAGTCTTTTTCTACCACTCCTTTCTCGACTCAGGTGTATGATCAATAGTCGGGTAGCCTGGTTTCTCTCTAAAGCCGCTCGCGCTTAGTTTGCTAAGCTGGCCTGAGAAACACTCCGCCTACGGGATATGGAAGTTAAAGCCGAGGGCTGACCCACATGAAGTCTAGAGATCATATGTGTCATATCAAAGCACGACGAAAGTACAATTTTAAGACTAATTTCATATTGGCACCAAAACAACTTGATTCAATCTAGACGTAAAGTTTTTACGCATGTTCATTGGCCTTTTTTTGAGCTCATAACATCTTTCACCTATTTTATGTTTCAGGAAGAGGGACATTCTCTTGGTTGAGGTGTTCGGTGTGAAACTCTTTTATAAAACTAATAGTTTGGCATCTTTCCTGCTGAACTCCACCCCAGTGTTGTCAAAATATACATGACAGTTGAATTTGTTCCTGAGGAGGTACGATCCTAGGGTCGGCCATTTTTCCCAACCCTATTCTCTGGGGGCTACTGCATTGACAATCCAATCCAGACAATTTAAGTGCAATATAGTTTTCGAGGAGATTATGATCCTTAGGTTGGTCGGCCGCACCCAACCTGAGTCTCGGGGACTTTGCACACCGCTTTTTGTGTCCCAAAGTATTCTGCCGAGCTAGGAGTTGATCCCCGGCCAATTTTGCGAATCAACCTGAGTCTCAGGGGCTACTGGGATCAGCGGTCTTATGTCATCCTTTAGGTGCATCTCGGGTTTTAGACCGATACACACCTTGAGGGCTACTGGCTATATACCTCGGCGGAGATTAAATTGCACCAACCAAAAATATTGACAAAAAATTGGCCCACAGTCGGGGTGGTGCACCACCTCGAAAGCAGTCCGGCATAAAGCTCGGACGCTAGTGGCTGGCTCCATAGAGGGCATTTCCGGCATTAAACTCGGCTAAACTCCTTCAACTTTTTTGAACCAAGGTGATCTATGACACCTCGGATATAGTCCGGCGTTGGAGCTCGGATGCAGTTCTGTGTTGGAGCTCGGCTGTACCAATACTCTTCAGATATAGTCCGGTGTTGGAGCTTGTATACATCCCAGCGTTGGAGCTCGGAAGCGGTCCGTTGTTGGTGCTCGTCTGCAAAAGATACCTCGAATACAGTCCGGCATTGGAGCTCAGATGCAAGAGGACATTGTCACCCGGGAAGAACTTCAAACCCGAGGTGTGGCCTAAAAATAACAAGGCATTGATAAAGGCCGGAAACTTAAAGGGGCTCCTCGGATACCCGACGTGTAAACTCTTCGGATTTACTTTGGCGATCCTCAAGATCGAATATGAGAAGATTTATTGAACCAGTTTTCAAGACCAACGACCGAAGATGAAGAACAGTTCGAAAGAATTGAGGAGCGTCCCCAACTTGAAGACCGGTTCAGGGGGGTACTGACGGTGTCCTGGACTAGGGGGTACTCAACACGTCATCTGCCAAACAGGTGTATCGGCCGAGGACCCCCATGGTGGTTGACTATTGGGCCAGTTCGGATAACCCATGCCGCATACAAGGAAGACTCCACAAGACTTGGCGCCGAACACAAGGACTCTCCTAAGACCCTAGGCCTCCGGTGTCTTATATAAACCGAGGCCAGGCTAGTCAATACACAATCTCATATTCATTAGAACCACCTCGTGGTAGATACATGTACTCTGTACCCCATATGAATACAATAAAAAGCAGGACGTAGGGTTTTACCTCCATCAAGAATGCCCGAACCTGGGTAAAATCCCGTGTCCATGTTACCATCGCTCCAAGACGCCTAGCCTAGGACCCCTAGTACGAGATACGCCGGATATAGAACCGACAAAGGCCACCCCCAGAAGCAGATGACCAAGACACCCCGGCAGGGCCTGCCGGGGATCGCGGAGGCAAAACCACCTCACCAGCCACTCTAGCACGACCCAGGTCATCGATCAATGCGGTGTCAAGCCGCAAGATGATTAAGTGCCAGCCATTCGCCACATGGCAGCCATTTCCTATAGAAGAAACCCACAGATGACACCCGTGCTGCGACGTGTCAAGAGAACAGGCACGGAGCTGGCAAGATAGCCCGGCATGCCTTGTCGGGCAACCAGTGATGTGACACTAAGTGGTGCATTTAATGCGCCCTGCCAGCATAAAGAGTTAGGTATGATAGCACTATTTGCTATCATATCAGTGCATAATGACTACTTTGCCATTGTGGTGACCCCTTGTTCTATAAAAGGAGGCCCATGGCAACCGCAGAAACGGTTGGAAAGTTGATGAACCCACACCGCCATACACGCGTAGTCACCACTTCCCTAAGGCAATCCCTGCCGGGCAAGTGTACTATGCTTCACCACCTCCATTCCACAAAAGTAGGTGTAGGGTCTTACGCCTCGCGGCGGCCCGAAGCTGGGTAAATTTCTTGTGTGCTCTCTGTCGTGCTGCCGTGCGTTTGTCCGCTCTTTGTGCAACGGGACGTCCCCCTGCCAAACCAGCAAGGGGCCTCCCGGTCCAATAGGTGGCCGCGGATATCCCGCGACATATCGGGGGGTATGAACCATCGAAAAGTTGGAATAAAGTAGATATTACATCAATATAAATAAAGAATGAGTTCACAACTGTACCAACAGTGGTGATTTATTTTCTTATACTATCGGAGCTTATGAGATTTTCTGTTGAGTTTTGTGTTGTGAAGTTTTCAAGTTTTGGGAAGGATTTGATGGACTATGGAATAAGGTGTGGCAAGAGCCTAAGCTCGGGGATGCCCAAGGCACCCCAAGCTAATATTCAAGGAAAACCAAGATCCTAAGCTTGGGGATGCCCTGGAAGGCATCTCCTCTTTCATCTTCGTCTATCGGTAACTTTACTTGAGGCTATATTTTTATTCACCACATGATATGTGTTTTGCTTGGAGCGTCTTGTGTGATTTCAGTCTTTACTTTTTAGTTTGCCACAATCATCCTTGCAGTACACACCTTTTGAGAGGGACACACATGAATCCGGATTTATTAGAATACTCTATGTGCTTACTTATATCTTTTGAGCTAGGCAATTTTGCTTTAGTGATTCACTTATATCTTTTTAGAGCATGGCGGTGGCTTTATTTTGTAGAAATTATTGAACTCTCATGTTTCACTTATTTTATTTTGGGTGTCTCTAAACATCATGGTAATTTGCTTTGGTTATAAATTTAGTCCTAATATGATAGCCATCCAAGAGGGATATAATAAAAACTTTCATACAGAATGCATTGAATACTATGAGAAGTTTGATTCCTTATGATTCTGGTTATATTAGAGTAATGCTAGTGAGTAATTGTGGATTGTAGAAATACTTGTGCTAAAGTTTGTGATTCCCGTAGCATGCACGTATGGTGAACCATTATGTGATGAAGTCGGAGCATGATTTATTTATTGATTGTCTTTCTTATGAGTGGCGGTCGGGGACGAGCGATGGTCTTTTCCTACCAATCTATCCCCTAGGAGCATGTGCGTAGTACTTTGTTTCGATAACTAATAGATTTTTGCAATAAGTATGTGAGTTCTTTATGACTAATGTTGAGTCCATGGATTATACGCACTCTCACCCTTCCACCATTGCTAGCCTCTCTAGTACCGCACAACTTTCGCCGGTACCATACACCCACCATATACCTTCCTCAAAACAGCCACCATACCTAACTATTATTGCATTTCCATAGCCATTCTGAGATATATTGCCATGCAACTTTCCACCGTTCCGTTTATTAGGACACGCTTCATCAGTGTCATACTGCTTTGCACGATCATGTAGTTGACATTGTATTTGTGGCAAAGCCATCATTCATAATTCTTACATACATGTCACTCTTGATTCATTGCACATCCCGGTACATCGCTGGAGGCATTCATATAGAGTCATATTTTGTTCTAAGTATTGAGTTGTAATTCTTGAGTTGTAAGTAAATAAAAGTGTGATGATCTTCATTATTAGAGCATCGTCCCATGTGAGGAAAGGATGATGGAGAGTATGATTCCCCCACAAGTCAGGATGAGACTTCAGACGAAAACTAAAAGAAAAAAGAAAAAAAGAGGCCAAAGAGCACAAAATAAAAAAATGATAGAAAAGACAGAAGGGGCAATGTTACTATCCTTTTTCCACACTTGTGCTTAAAAGTAGCACCATGATCTTCATGATAGAGAGTCTCCTATGTTGTCACTTTCATATACTAGTGGGAATTTTTCATTATAGAACTTGGCTTGTATATTCCAATGATGGGCTTCCTCGAATTGCCCAATGTCTTAGTAAGCAAGTGACTTGGATGCACACCTACTTAGTTTCTTTTTGAGCTTTCATAAACTTATAGATCTAGTGCATCCGTTGCATGGCAATCCCTACTCACTCACATTGATATCTATTGATGGGCATCTCCATAGCCCGTAGATATGCCTAGTTGATGCGAGACTATCTCCTTCTTTTTTGTCTTCTCCACAACAACCATATTCTATTCCACCTATAGTGCTATGTCCATGGCTCAAGCTCATGTATTGCGTGGAAGTTGAAAAACTTGGAGAACATCAAGAGTATGAAAAAATTGCTTGGCTTGCATTGGGGTTGTGCATGATTTGACTATTTTGTGTGATGAATATGGAGCAAAGCCAGACTATATGATTTTTTAGGGATAAGCTTTCTTTGGCCATGAGAAGTTTGATTCCCTATGATTGTTTTGAGATATAATTGCCTTGTTAGTATGCTTGAACACCCCGGAGACTCGGAGTTCAAGTCAGAAGAGCCATGAGGCAGCGACAAGGGGGGTGGGCGCGCCTAGGGTGGTAGGGTGCACCCCCTGCCTTGTGCCCCCTGACTCCCCTGACCTAGTTACGCATCCTATATATATTCACATATATTCCCAAACCACCATAAGCATGCATGAAAACACTTCTCCACCACCGCAACCTTCTGTTCCCATGAGATCCCATCTTGGGGCCTTTTCTGGCATCCTGCCAGAGGGGGATTCGATCACGGAGGGCATATACATCAACTCTATTGCCCTTCCGATGAAGCGTGAGTAGTTTACCTTAGACCTACGTGTCCATAGCTTGTAGCTAGTAGCTAGATGGCTTCTTCTCTCTCTTTGATTCTCAATACTATGTTCACCTAGATGTTCTTGGAGATCTATCTGATGTAATCTTCTTTTGCGGTGTTTTGGTCAATATCCGATGAATTGTGGATTGATGATCAGCTTATCTATGAATATTATTTGAATCTTCTCTGAATTCTTTGATGCAAGATTTGATATGTAATTCTCTTCGAACTATCGGTTTGGTTTGGCCAACTAGATTTTTTTTTCTTGCAATGGGAGAAGTGCTTAGCTTTGGGTTCAATCTTGCGGTGTCCTTTCCCAGTGACAGTAGGGGCAGCAAGGCACGTATTTTATTGTTTCCATCGAGGATAAAAAGATGGGGTTTACATCATATTGCTTGAGTTTATTCCTCTACATCATGTCATCTTACTTAATGCGTTACTCTCTTCTTCATGAACTTAATACTCTAGATGCAGGCAGGAGTCGGTCGATGTGCGAGTGTAATAGTAGTAGATGCAGACAGGAGTCGGTCTACTTGACACGGATGTGATGCCTATATTTCATAATCATTGCCTTAGATATCGTCATAACTTTGCGATTTTCTATCAATTGCTCGATAGTAATTTGTTCACCCACCGTATTATTTGCTATCTTGAGAGAAGCCTTTAATGAAACTTATGGCCCCCGGGTCTATTTTCCATCATATAAGTTTCTGATCTACTATTTTTAAATATTTTACTTTCCAATCTATAAACCAAAAAACCCAAAAAAATTACTTTATCTTTTGTTTAGTTTTATCTCTCTCTATCGGATCTCACTTTTGCAAGTGACAATGAAGGGATTGACAACCCCTTTATCGCGTTGGGTGCAAGTTGTTTGATTGTTTGTGCAGGTATTGGTGGTTTGTGCGTTGTCTCCTACTGGTTTGGTACCTTGGTTCTCTAACCGAGGGAAATACTTATCTCTACTTTGATGCATCACCGTTTCCTCTTCAAGGGAAAAACCAACGCAAGCTCAAGAAGTAGCAGGGTGCAGCCGGCTACGAGGGCAAGGCGACAGCGGCGCAGGGCACGTGCAGGACGAGCAGGGGGAGCGAAGGCGGGGCGGCAGCAGCAATATAGGCTGACGAGCGGCGGCAGGCGGAGGCGGGTGCTCGGGCAGTCACGAGGGCGAGTGCGGGTGTCTGCGGTCAGCACGGTGAGGCTGGTGCAACAGGAGCCGAGCATCGTGGGGCATGGCCACGTGCGCGCGGGGCCGCGTCCAGGCGACGAGCGTGATTGTGGCGGCGGGTGTCGTTTTGGAGTACTGCAATGGAGGGGGAAGAAGGGTAGGGCATGGCTCACCGACAGCCGTAGATGCTTGGCAGCGGGCTCGACGGGGGTCGGGGTGGCGGGAGTCGACGACGAGGGCAACGACGTCCGAGAAGGTAGGAGATGGCATAGGCATCATTGTGGCGCTTCCCGTCTCGCATTCGTGGGCGCAGATGAAGTAGCGGACGGTTTCTGATCGCTCCGGCACAGAGACGATGCAAGGCAGCAATAGCCGCTACGTGGGCAAGCTCGCGACGGCGTCGGTCGAGGCGACCATGGTGGGAGAGGAAGAAAGCGAGCTTGGGGAGGAGGGGGAAAATCTGGGGAGGCGAGGGGGAGTGGAGGGTGGCAAGTGGGTGTGAGTGGAAGCAGGCCGAAGACCGAGGCGCGGGAGGGGCACTCTTATCCCCTCTCGCATCGTGGCCGATGACGGCGTGTGGTGGAGACCACGCCCGCGGTCGCTCCAACAGGGAGGCGACTAGGGGGAAAAGGTGGGCTGGCGTGGGGGGGGGGTTAGGCCCAGGAGGGGCAGGGGCCTTCCCGCCTTTTTTTCTTTTGAACGTTGCAATTTCTTTTCTTTAAAACTTTTCTGTTTTCCTAATCTTTTTAAAACCAAAACACTATTATAAATTATAAAACTTACACCTAAAATATCAATATGTTTTAGGCTACTGCCACAATTAGTTTAGCATTTAAATAAAACAGGTTAGCATTTTTATAAATAAAATAGCATTTAAAATATTGTTTTAACCACTGCTTTAATTGGTTTAGGCCATTTAAACACCTTGCAAAAATGTTGGTTCACCACCAATATTAACAAGTGAGTATTTCCCACATGATGAACATTTTAGTTTTCATGTTTGAGCAATTTTGATTTTCACTCATAATTAGGAATTGAATTCAGGTGGAGTTTCAAATGGATATTGATCAAAGTGGCTAAGCACCGTTTTAGCAAAATGATTAGCTCGAACTTAGGGAGTACTGTAGCATCATTACACAGGGGTGTTACAACTCTCCTCCTCTAAATGAAATTCTTGTCCTGAGAATTAAGAGGTCGAAGGGAAAAGATCGGGGTATTCAGCACGGAGGTTATCCTCGCGTTCCCAAGTGGCTTCATCTTTAGTATGATTCGACCATTGCACCTTCAGGAACTTGGTAACCTTCTAGCGGGTTCGATGTTAAACTTCTTCAAGAATGCGGATCAGATGCTCTTTGTATGTGAGATCATCTTGAACTTCAATCAATTCTGGATCCAGTTCATGTTCCGTATCCTTGAAGCAATAGAGAAGTTGCGACATGTGGAAGACGTCATGGACGTGAGAGAATTGAGGTGGCAACTCCAATTGATAATCCACCAGCCCACGATGGGCAAGGATGCAGAAGGGTCCAATGTAGCGTGGAGCTAACTTGCCCTTGACTCCGAATCGATGGATGCCTCTCAAAGGAGTGACACGCAAATAAGCTTGTTCACCAAGTTGATAAGTTGAACCCCAGTGTTTACGATCATAAATGCTCTTCTGGCGGGACTGGGCCGCCTTGAGATTATCCCGGACAATGCGAACCTGCTCTTCAGCTTGTTGAATAATGTCTGGATCAATGAGTGTTAGTTCCCCTATTTCTGACCAAGTCAGTGGGTTTTGGCACTTACGTCCATATAGCACTTCGAAGGGTGCCATCTTCAAGCTGGCTTGATAGCTGTTGTTATAAGAGAACTCCACATAAGGGAGAGATTCTTCCCACTTCTTGCCGAAAGAAATAACACAAGCCCGAAGCATGTCTTCAAGAATTTGATTTACTCGCTCGACTTGGCCATGGGATTGGGGATGATAAGTAGTGCTCCAGGTAATGTGAGTTCCCATTGCCTCTTGGAAACTATCCCAGAACTTTGAGGTGAATAAACTACCATGGTCTGGACTAATCTCCTTTGGAATGCCATGGAGTGACACAATTCTGGAGATATACAAGTTTGCTAGTTGACTAGCAGTGATAGTCTCCTTGACTGGTGGAAAGTGAGCAACTTTCAGGAACTGGTCGATGACGACAAAGATAGCATCATGACCATTCTCACACTTGGGAAGGCCTGTGACGAAGGCCTTTCCCCTTTTTTATTTTGAACGTTGCAATTTCTTTTCTTTAAAACTTTACTCTTTTCCTAATCTTTTTAAAACCAAAGTAGTATTATAAATTACAAAACTTACACCTAGAATATCATTATATTTTAGGCTACTGCCACAATTAGTTTAGCATTTAAATAAAACAAGTTAGCATTTTTATAAATCAAATATCATTTAAAATATTGTTTTAACCACTACTTTAATTGTTTTAGGCCATTTAAACACCTTGCAAAAATGTTGGTTCACCACCAATATTGACAAATGATTATTTGCCACATGATGAACATTTTAGTTTTTAGGTTTGAGCAATTTTGAATTTCACTAATAATTAGGAATTGAATTCAGGTGGAGTTTCAAATGGATATTGATCAAAGTGACAAAGCACCATTTTAGAAAAATGATTAGCTTGAACTCAAGGATTACTGTAGCATCATTACGTAGGGGTGGTAGAAGCCCGACACCGTAGCTGAGGCCCATCCCAACTCCCCACCGCTACCTACCTCTTGCTAGTAGGAGCAGCTGCGTGTCTGCATGCGCGCGCGGCCACCTCTTCCCTGCCTACTTCGCCGCCTCCCCGTGCCCATCCGCGTTGCCTGGGAGATGCCTCACAGCCCCCTCTACCCGACCCCTCACTTTGGACCTCTCTCCCTCTCCTCTAGCTTCTTTTCGAGCGCCAACCGAGAGCATCCAAGGACGCTGTACATCGTTCGCGTAGCCACCATCGACCAGAAAAGTCACCCCGCCATAGATCATGACCCCAGATGCCCTAAAGAGACTCCATCGAGCCCGGCCTCGCCCATTTGCATCACCGCTTGCCATCGCCGATTCGCACCATCCAGCGCGTCCTCGGGCACACCGAGGTGCTACCCTTCACCACTGTGAGGCTCTCTTCCTTCTCTCTCACTCCCTATGCTTGTTTGCTCCTCCTAGCTGCTGTTCCCACGAGCACCGAGCTCCGGCTGTCGCCATGGCCAGCGAGCCTTGTGTTCAGAAGCTCCTCCGCTCAAACCCATCGTGCGGTTGTGCTCCTAGAGTCCCCAGGATTGCTTTGTTAGTATGCTTGAAGTATTATTATTTTTATGTCAATATGAACTTTTGTCTTTAAACTTTTGGATCTGAATATTCATACCACAATTAAGAAGAATTACATTAAAATTATGCCAAGTAGCATTCCGCATCAAAAATTCTGTTTTTATCATTTAGCTACTCGAGGACGAGCAGGAATTAAGCTTGGGGATGCTTGATACGTCTCCAACGTATCTATAATTTTTGATTGCTCCATGCTATATTATATACTATTTTGGACATTATTGGGATTTATTATCCACTTTTATATTATTTTTGGGGCTAACCTATTAACCGGAGGCCCAGCCCAGAATCGTTGTTTTTTGCCTGTTTTATGGTTTCGAAGAAAAGGAATATGAAACGGAGTCCAAACGGAATGAAACCTTCGGGAACTTGATTTTCTCAACGAATAAGACCAGAGAGACTTGGACCCTACGTCAAGAAAAGAAACAGGAGGCCACGAGGTAGGGGGCGCTCCGACCCTCACCAGGCGTGCCCTCCACCTTCATGGGCCCCCTATTGCTCCACCGGCGTACTCCTTCCTCCTATATATATCCACGTACCCCCAAACGATCAGATACGGAGCCAAAACCCTAATTCCACCACCGTAACTTTCTGTATCCACGAGATCCCATCTTGGGGCCTGTTCTGGAGCTCCGTCGGAGGGGGCATCGATCATGGAGGCCTTCTACATCAACACCATAGCCTCTCCGATGAAGTGTGAGTAGTTTACCTCAGACCTGCAGGTCCATAGTTAGTAGCTAGATGGCTTCTTCTCTCTTTTTGGATCTCAATACAATGTTCTCCCCCTCTCTTGTGGAGAACTATTCGATGTAATCTTCTTTTTGCGGTGTGTTTGTTGAGACCGATGAATTGTGGGTTTATGATCAAGTCTATCTATGAATAATATTTGAATCTTCTCTGAATTCTTTTATGTATGATTGGTTATCTTTGCAAGTCTCTTCGAATTATCAGTTTGGTTTGGCCTACTAGATTGATCTTTCTTGCAATGGGAGAAGTGTTTAGCTTTGGGTTCAATCTTGCGGTGTCCTTTCCCGGTGAAAGTAAGGGAAGAAATGCACGTATTGTATTGTTGCCATCGAGGATAACAAGATGGGGTTTTCTTCATATTGCATGAGTCTGTCCCTCTACATCATGTCATCTTGCTTAAGGCGTTACTCTGTTTTAACTTAATACTCTAGATGCATGCTGGATAGCGGTCGATGAGTGGAGTAATAGTAGTAGATGCAGGCATGAGTCGGTCTACTTGTCTCACACGTGATGCCTATATACATGATCATACCTAGATATTCTCATAACTATGCTCAATTCTGTTAATTGCTCAATAGTAATTTGATCACCCACCGTAGAATACTTATGCTCTCCAGAGAAGCCACTAGTGAAACCTATGGCCCCCCGGTCTATCTTTATCATATGGATCTCCTACTACTTAGTTATTTCCTTTGTTATTTACTTTGCCTTTATTTTACTTTGCATCTTTATCATAAAAATACCAAAAATATTATCTTATCATATCTATCAGATCTCACTCTCGTAAGTGGCCTTATAGGGATTGACAACCCCTATTTGTGTTGGTTGCGAGGATTTATTTGTTTTGTGCAGGTGCGAGGGACTCGCGCGTAGCCTCCTACTGGATTGATACCTTGGTTCTAAAAAACTGAGGGAAATACTTACGCTACTTTGTTGCATCATCCCTTCCTCTTCGGGGAAAACCAACGCAGTGCTCAAGAGGTAGCACTCCCCGTCCTCCATATCGATTGCCCGGGTCAAGTCGTAGCTCCGACTGCCACCTCGTTCATCGCCGTTGCCGATTCCCACCACCACTAGCACCGCTGCGACGACCACTCGACGCGTGCTAATGCGCTAGTTTTGTAGAGCGCAAGCCCGCAGACCTCCGCTGTGTCCTACTTACCACCGACAGCTAAACATCAGATTAGATGATGTGTCAAAATTAGTTTGGGTGCTAATTACCACCAGTGACACTGACTGTGGGCCGAACTAACTAATTAAATTGGTTTATCTTAAGCTTAATCATTAGTTAATGACCGTTACACTGACACGCGGGTCCCGCCGTTAGGTTTGACCTGGACAGGTTGTGTTGACCTGCTGACGTCACTCTGATGTAATGCTGAAACAATATTTATCTTCTAGAATTTAAATAAATCCTAAATGATTTATTTGTTTTGGAAATTATATAAAAACTTCTAAAATCATGAAAATTAAATGGTAGCTCAGAATGAAATAAATTATATATGAAAAATGATCTGAAAAATATGAAGAATCTATTTATGCCATGTTCATGCATGTTTGAGCAAGTTAAAATCACAAACTAGGACAATTCATGGTTATGGAATATATGGTATTTAGTTTTGGAGTTGGAATTTGCTATATGTTTGAATTCCACTTCAATTAATATGACCAACTATTGAATTACGTGAATCCAGTACCTTAACATGTTATGATCATACATCATGTTTGTTGCATTACATTGATTTGTGTTCCTTCTTGTTTGTCTGTGCTTGTCCCCTCTCGGTAGTAGACGATTCCGACGCTGTGATCATTGACATTGATGAAGAACAGTACTATCTTCAGAAGTGCCAGGCAAGCAAACCCCCTTCTGATTACTCCAATACAATCCCACTCTCTCACTCCCGCTCTCTTTTATTGCATTAGGACAACAACGATTCAACTGTTACCTGTTGCAGTAGTTGAACCTAATCCTCTGCATGACCTGTCTTTGCCATAGTAAATAGTTATAAACTTCTAGCATGAGTAGGAATTACTTGAGCCATGATATGACTACTCATCCATGTTTGGTTGCTATGCCTGCTATTGCTTAGAGTTGTGTCAGGTCTGATTCATCCGGGAATGAATTGGAATGCTATGATCATGTTCTGATGTTGAGAGCTAAGTGCGTGAACACGATTTGGTAAAGGTAGCGATGAGAGGCCATGTAGGGGTACATGGTGGGTTGTCTCATTGAGATCATCCTTAAGAACTGAGTTTTGTGTATGTTGTCCAAGACTAGTTACTGCCACACATTGGGTTCTGGTAACTCGACCCTCTTGGCTTATTAATCACCTTTATCTCTGTCCAGGTGTTGTAACTAGTTTTTGGCATTTGTAGGTCATGCTAGTAGTCTACCAAGTGGCACCCGGTACAACTGGGCTTGGGACAGACTAGGCACCGTGGCCCGGTGTACCAAGCACAGAACCATCCATCGAGGTGGCTTTGGGAACCCTGCACACAACGTTTGGGGTCGTGATGGAATCTACGGCCGGACTTCACTTGCGGGTTCAGCCTCACATAGCCGATAAACCTGGACTAGAGTCTTGCATGGTGATACGTCTCCATCGTATCTACTTTTCCAAACTCTTTAGCCCTTGTTTTGGACTCTAATTTGCATGATTTGAATGGAACTAACCCAGACTAACGTTGTTTTCAGCAGAATTGCCATGGTGTTATTTCTGTGTAGAAATAAAAGTTCTCGGAATGACCTGAAACTTCACGGAGATTATTTTTGGAATAAATAAAAAATATTGGCGAAAGAATCAACCAGAGGGGACACACCACCTGTCCACAAGGGTGGAGGGCGCGCCCACCCCCTGGGCACGTCCTCCTATCTTGTGGGTCCCAGAAGGCTCCACCAACCTCAACTCCAACTCCATATATTGACATACGGGGAGAAAAAATCAAACAAAAGGATTCATCGCGTTTTAGGATACGGAGCCGCCGCCACCTCCTGTTCTTCATCGGGAGGGCATATCTGGAGTCCGTTTTGGGCTGCAGAGAGGGGAAATCGTTGCCATCGTCATCATCAACCATCCTACATCACCAATTTCATGATGCTCACTGCCATGCGTGAGTAATCCCATCGTACGCTTGCTGGACGGTGATGGATTGGATGAGATTTACCATGTGATTGAGTTAGTTTTGTTAGGGTTTGATCCCTAGCATCCACTATGTTCTAAGATTGATGTTTCTATGACTTTGCTATGCCTAATGCTTCTCACTAGGGCTCGAGTGCCATGATTTAAGATCGGAACCTATTATGTTTTCATTAATATATTTGTTTTCTTTATCCTATCTTGCAAGTTATAGTCACCTACTACGTGTTATGATCCGGCAACATTGGAGTGACAATTGTCGGGACACTTCCCGGTGATGACCGTAGTTCGAGGAGTTCATGTATTCACTAAGTCATAATGCTTTGTTCCGGTTCTCTATTAAAAGGAGGCCTTAATATCCCTCAGTTTCCAATAGGACCCCGCTCCCACGGGAGGGTAGGACAAAAGATGTCATTCAAGTTCTTTTCTGTAAACACGTATGACTATATTCATAATACATGCCTACATTATATTGATGAATTGGAGCTAGTTCTATGTCACCCTATGTTATAATTGTTTCATGATGAATGTCATCCGACATAATTAGCCATCATTGATCCATTTTCTACAAACTTTTCACATATTCATCTTTGCTAAGTTACCTTTTTGTTGCCACTTGTACGATTGCTACAAAACTCCTACTGTTACTTTTGCCACTGTTACCGTTACTTCTATACTACTTTGCTACTAAATATTTTGCTGCAGATATTAAGTCTTTCAGGTGTGATCGAATTGACAACTCAACTGCTAATACTTGAGAATATTCTTTGGCTCCACTTGTGTCGAATCAATAAATTTGGGTTGAATACTCTACCCTCGAAAACGGTTGTTGTCCCCTATACTTGTGGGTTATCAAGACCTTTTTCTGGTGGCGTTGCCGGGGAGCATAGCTCTATTCTCTGAGTCACTTGGGATTTATATCTATTGATCACTACGAGGAATTTCAAAGATCAAAGAACCAAGATTTTTCCCTCAACTACGAGGGGAGGTAAGGAACTGCCATCTAGCTCTGCACTTGATTCACCTTCTGTTTTGAGTGAACTTGCGACACCTACACCTGCTATTGATTCTGATATTGTCGGATTTCGGGTTCTGGCAGACCCTTAAGGTTCGAACTCTGGGGTGCGCACGGAGATCTTTCCACTACCGACTCGCGCTTTTATGGCTCGCAACAAATCTAGGCTGGAAAGAAGAACACACAAAGGACATGAGGTTTATACTGGTTTGGGCCACCGATGTGGTGTAATACCATACTCCAGTGTGTGGTGTGGTGGATTTCCTCGGGGGCTGATGATGAACAATACAGGGGGAAGAATGGCCTCGCGAGAGGTGTTCTTGAGCTGTTGTGGTATGTTTACTTGGTCCGGGTCTTTCTCTCTTTCTTTCTCTTCTCTCTTTCTTTCTCTCTGGACCTCTCTCTTCTTCTTTCTCCTCTCCCCCTTCTTTCGGGGGCTAGTCCTATTTATAGAGGCCCTGGTCCTCTTCCCAAAAAATGAGAGGGAACGGCGCCAACAATTTGCCATTTTGAAGGGGAACATCTAGTACAAGTTATCCTGACCAAAGGTGGTCTTCGGCTGCCAAAAGCACTGGTGATGACGCCGTCTTGGGCTCCACGATGACCTCCATCCTGCCGCTCTGCTGGTCTTGGTCTTGTTGCACCGGAATGGTAACCTTTGCCCGATGCCTTGGCCTGTGCTTGCTCCCTATGCACTGAAGGGGAAACAAGGACACTGCGCAGGCCGGCGCCCGCCTGGCGCTCGCCTAATCTCGATCGTCATGGCTTGCATCACGGGCTCCTCGTGAGGCACCCCTGCCTTGATCTCTCCGCCTCCTCGCGAGCCTGCTTGATGAGGCTGCACCTGAGGAAGCCTCCTGTCGTCTGCCCCGCAAGGGTTGGCCCCTTGCAAGTGTCTTGAGCTTGAGCTGATGAAGCTGGGCCGCACTGGGCCCCCACACGAGCCACGTCGTAGGCCGCAGGCAGGCAAGTCTGGGGACCCCCGTTCCCAAAACACCGACAGTAGCCCCCGGGCCCAAGGCGCGCCCGGCCTTGGCTTAGCAGAGAAGCTAAGGGGCTAGCGCGAAGCGCCTCGGGCCCCAATAGCTTGCGGCCTTGGGCGCCGCGTGGCGATTGATTGGACGTGGGCGTCTATGCTTCCCCACACGCCTTGTTACGCGCCCGGCTAAGCGGACCCATAGTTGCACACAGTTGTTCCCTTTTCCGCTGCTCGCTCGCCTCCTACCTTTCCTTCTTCTTCGAGCTCCAACCTCCGCCGCCAATCCGGCTCGAGCTCGTCCCTCTTTCCATCGCCATGGCGCCAACAAAGAAAGGAAAGGGGAAGAAGCCCGCACCTTTGCCCCGCTCATCTCCGATGGCGGCCCCCGCCGTTGATTGGTCGATCATACTCAATCCAGAAGCCCTAAACAAGGTCCGCTCTGCCCTTGCCACTATCTTCAACGAGTGCGGCAGGACCACAGTCTGGCCTGCATCCCATTCCTCCCTTGATCGGATCGTCACGGAGGTCCGATTTTTCGCCGATGCCCTGTGGGCGGGTCTGGTTCCCCCCTTTTCTGCTTTCTTCAATGCGGTGCTCTCCCATTATCAGATCCGCATGATGCACCTCGGGCCTGAGTCCATCACCCTTCTGGCTGTCTTTGCTTTTGTTTGCGAGGCAATGGTAGGCATTCCTCCTTCCGTTGCCCTATTGCGCCACTTCTTTTCCTTGCGCTTTAGTGACCCCACTCAGTGCTCAGGGTGCGTGGGCTTCTTCGCCGTGCCAGAGACGGCCGCTTCAAGGATCGACTTCGGCCTTCCTCCTTCAGAGGCCAGGTTCAGAGAGCGGTGGCTGTATGCGGACGTTGGAGTGCCCAACCCTCTGCTCTCGCAGCCACCCTCGCCTGCTGTTCCCCACTCGGGCTGGGACCATGAGATGCTCCTGAGCCCCCGGCTCGCCTTCGTCTGGCGCCGCTTCCAGAGTTTGAGGACGCTCAATGTGACTGCGCCCAAGGTGGTGAAGGAGTTCGTCCAATGCCGCATTGCTCCTCTCCAGCGCCACTCTCGCCGGATGTGGGACTTTGTGGGGCACATAGACCGCATGTGATTCAAGAGGAGGACTTGGCGCCTGAAGTGCTGCGGATGGTGCTCAGGGTCTTGACTGGCGATCCTTCCCCAAGTAGCCTTCGGGCATGATGGTGCCCTTTTGTATCTTTGCTCTGGCAGGGCCGATTTTGTGAGGCAGATGCCCAGCTTTGACGAGTGGGGGCTGCGTCCGGCTGGCTTCACGGGGCCCCGTGAGAACCCAGCCGCCGTCGTTTCTCCCCCTGTCGTCCACAGTGGTCCTTCCTCAGGCGATAGAGCGGGGAGACAAGAATCGGCGGGAGCTGAGGCGACTGATGTCGAGGTGCCGATGCCGCGAGAAGCCCTGAAGGCGCCGCCTCCCGAGGCCCGCCCTGGAGTGGCGGCTGGCGCGGAGTTGCGGCCCTTGGCTCTTGAGGCCGGGGCTCTCGAGGCTCCGACCGTTCCTCGTGAGGCGTTGCCTGATGGCGTCCCCCAGGACAGCTCCTTCAGCGCTGATCTTCTTGATGCTTCTTCCGCGCCCCAGGCCGACCCCTGCATCAGGCTCTTAGGCCGGTTCCGTGTAGATTTCGAGGCCCTCCGCAAGAGGAAGGAGGCCTTGGGTGGCGACGACCGCCCTTGCTGCTTGTTGAAGCGCGGGAAGTACTTCGCCATGGACGAGTAAGTCCTCTTCTTTCTCTACTAATTTACTTTACTATCCCTGCGGCTGATTGTGGCCTTTCAGGCCCCGTCCTGCCAAATTCCCCGAGTCGGCCCAGGAGCCAGTCCCCAAAGCTTCGCCTTCTCCGCTCGCTCTGGGCGCGCCGAGCTCGAGCGGCACCCCCGCTGCTGGACCGGTCGGTGGAGTAGTCTGTTCCACCGGGCACCTTGAGCCTACGCGCCCGCTGTCCTTTCTTCATGAGTGCCGCTGGGGCACATCCGGCTTGCCCCGCGTTCCTCCTCTGATCATAGAGGGTGAATGGTTGAAGTCTGCCTTCAGCTCCTCCTCTATGGGTGGACCGACGCCCGGCTGGGTTCCCAGAGGGGTCCGTTCGGCGATGGCCAGGGCGCCAGCCCCCAGCCCCGCGCCGGGAGGGGGCATGCCACCTCGGGGCCCTCCGCATACTCCGGTGGAAGAGGGTGATGCGGAAGACATGTTCAGGCGCGCTCAGGAGCGTCGCGCCCTTCGCCAAGAGTTCCTCCAGGGGGCGGCGGGTGCGGTGAGCCGGATTGGGGCAAAGCTTGCTGGCGAGGATGCGTGCCTCGAGGCCGAAGGTTTGGGCCTTGCTGAGGAGAGGCGCAAACTGAAGGTAGCCGTCGCCCTCGCGCGTCACCAACGTGATCTTGACAACGCGAAGGCTAAAGCGTCGCTGGTGGCTTCGCGGGAGGCCTGCTCCCATGCCGTCGAGGAGGATCGGGAAGCAGACCGTCGGTGCAGAGATGCGGAGGAGCGCGCATGGGAGCTCCAAGCCTGGAGCAACTCCCTGGAGCAGCAAGTGGAACTGCGCCAGGCGGCCCTTGAGTCGCTGAAGGGGGCCTCCGTCGACCAGGCGGAGCTGCTGAAGCGCGAGGAGGCGCCGACGTTGGAGGCCGCCGAGCACAACCTTGACCTTGAGCGGTTGGAGACGAGGGAGCGCCTGGTGGCCCAGGCGGAGGATGACGTTGCTGCGCGCGAAGTCCGGGCCCAGGAAGAGGTCGACCGCCGCATGGTGGAAGCTCGCTCGGCCTTCGAGCGTGAATACGAAGCGAGGTTGGGGCTGATCAGGGCCGAGGCTGAGGGTAGGACTGTGGCCCTCAGGGCCAAACTGGTTGAAGTGACGCGGTGCCCAGACTCATCCGTAGCCGCCCTTGGCACAGCGCAGGCGGAGCTGGCCTGTTCCCGGGCTAAGCTGCTTCTTCTCAAATAGAGGGTTGATGACGCCGAGGCCGTCGCGCAGCGGAATGAGGATGAGATCCGTCGGCGGCAGGTTCTGGAACACGTGCATGCCCCCATGCTTCGAACGCTTAGGGAGAGGGCCAACACAACTTTGGGCAACATTTGCGAGGCTGCCGCTAAGGAGCCGCATGAGGCTAGCTACGCCGGCAACCTCTAGTTTTTCAACGACGTGGTGATGCTTCTGAAGAACTGCTCTGAGAGGTCCCGTTGGCTTGTCGAAGAGAGGAGCCGAGCCTTGCTCGGGCGTGCCTTCTCCCGTGTCTTCAGCTATCTGCAGGACAGGGACCCCCACTTCGACTTCAACGCTGCCATTGCACCCATGCCCATAGCCGTCCAAGGTGACCTGGCGCAATGGGTGGAGGACAACATGGACACCCTCGTCATGGCCTTTGCGTCTGATGAGGACGGCGTGATCATGGCCGCCGATGAAGGCGACGTTGTGGACGAGCCTAGCGCTGTCGGAGGTGTTGGTGGTGGCGGCAACGATGTCAGCGACGCGAGTGATGCCTCCGGGGGTGCCCTAGAAGACGTAGTGAGTGATATGTCCGACTGACCGTATGTCGCTGCTGTTTACCCTGCACGGAGAAGGTTCGGGCTCGGCCCTGAAAAATGTAAGACCATTTTGGGAGGGGAGGCCCCTCATGTAACGGTTTGCGATCAGTATCCTGGTAAATATAACGTTGCGTGTGAGCTTAGCTGCTAGCCCGGTGATGGGTTAGCCGACTTGTTTTCCTTTCGACTCCGACGAGTTCCGAGTGGGCCTGCGGGGGCCGCCGCGCCTCGGGTGTCTTCTGATTATCCTGTTGATCCTGCGATGAGAACCTCCGGAGAGGGTGCGGTGACAGCGGTCCCGTCTGTAGTCGTGCCTGGCCCGGCCCGGCTCGCGAGGTGCTCGTGAGGGGGGGGGGGCAGCCGACGCTAATTTTGGACGCAAAGCCAAAATCAGAACACGAGAGATTGCTCGAACGAGACTAAACACCCCTTCCCCAAACACACGCAAGTCTCGAGCTCAAATCGAACTTAAATCCAAACCGAAGAAACTTGTCAACAAAGAAGAAGCGAAAAGCAAAAGGCCGCGTCCGACACCTAGTCTAGTCTTCGATGTCTTCTCACCAGCGCGGAGCTAAGTGCTGCCACTGGGCGTGGGAGGGAGCCCCCGAGGCCCGAGGGCGGCTCTCCGGAGACTCCGGGGCGTATACAACCCCACTCTTTATTACGTGAGAGTGTCACGGGCGGCGAGGTTCACAGGCACTGGGCCTTCTTCATAGGTACCAGCCTTGCTTCATATCGCCTGACGAGGGCCCTACCTTGCGCCACACTCTACCACCATTGACGGCGGCCGGAGACCAAGGACGACACCAATGGGGTAGAGCGGTCGCCCGCGGTTCCCCCGACGACCACGGGTCCTCTGCCGGGGGCAAGCCCTGGGGCACCTCCCCGGCAGAGGGCCTACTTCCTGAGAGCGCCTTGCTCCGACTGCCGCGGGGGCGAACCCGGATCTCGGCCCCTCTCCTGCAGCCCCCTGCACCCTCCTCCTGGGGGATAGGAGGCTGCAGCATTGGGGCAGCCATCTGCTGTGGCGACCTGTATCTCCTGCGACCCATGGTTTGCATAAGCTTGCTCCTGAGGAATGAGTTGTACCCGATAGTTGCTGCCGCCGGTGCAGTTGTCGAGGCTCTCTTCGGGTTCCTGAAAGAGCTCAACTTCTGGAGCCTCCTCGCCCCAGCCTGGCCCAAGGAATGAGCAATGATCTTCTTCCAGCGTGCACCCTGATCCACCATGCGGGGCACATAAGCTTCCAGGTCCACTGCCTCGTGGGCCTCGCCGTAGCGCTCCGCATGCCACGCAGTCTGTCTTGGAGCGTTGTCTTGGGGGTGATGGCGTGGCGGTCCGCCGAAGCCGGAGGCCATGGCGTGCACCCCTTCGCTGGCCGGAGGTGGGGCCGGCGTGACTTGTCACTCGGTGCCGACGGAGGCGTTGGCGCTGAACAGGCCCTGGAGTCTGCTTGAAGTTGCGTGAGCACGTATAATGCCGCCATACGGCCCGCCCTAGACCTGGGGCAGCAGCTGGACGCAGAAGGGAGGTGCTCCTGAGGCGGCGGCGTCCAGGAGCTCGGCTAGTCGCTCCAACAACACGTCCCGGCCGCCCTCCAGCAGCCGGCACCGTAGCAGCTCTCGGGCCACCGTTTAGCGCGGCCCTGGAGTTCGCCTGTTCCCATCGGGTGTGCGGCGCTGTGGCCACGGCATGGTTTGAGGCCCTTGCTGCGGCCCGCACCTGCCGTGGTGTGAGGGTAGGTGGCGTCTGGCCGCGTCGCCCGCGCCCCGCAGCGCCCTGCGGAGCGCGGGCTTCCTGAGGTGCACGGTTGAGGTCGCCCTAAGCTGGCGACACGGCGTGGGCGGGCCACGCCGCCTAGTGGTTGGCGTTGGCAGCCGAGTCGCTCAACATCTGAACGGTGAGGTGACGGAACGCGACGCGGAGGAAGAAGGATTCCGGTGCACCCCTACCTGGCGCTTCAAATGTCAGATTTCGGGTTCCGGCAGACCCATAAGGTTCGAACTCTAGGGTGCGCACGGAGATCTTTCCCCTACCGACTCGTGCTTCTATGGCTCGCAAGAAATCTAGGCTAGAAAGAAGAACACACAGAGGACACGAGGTTTATACTGGTTTGGGCCACCGTTGTGGTGTAATACCCTACTCCAGTGTGTGGTGTGGGGGATTGCCTCGGGGGCTGATGATGAACAATAAAAGGGGAAGAACGGCCTCGCAAGAGGTGTTCTTGAGCTGGTGTGGTATGTCTACTTGGTCTTGGTCTTTCTCTCTTTCTTTCTCTTCTCTCTTTCTTTCTCTTCTCTCTTTCTTTCTCTCTGGACCTCTCTCTTCTTCTTTCTCCTCTCCCCCCTTCTTTCGGGGGCTAGTCCTATTTATAGAGGCCCTGGTCCTCTTCCCAAAAAATGAGCGGGAATGCGCCAACTATTGGCCATTTTGAAGGGGAACATCTAGTACAAATTATCCTGACCAAAGGTGGTCTTCGGCTGCCAAAAGCACTAGTGATGACGCCATCTTGGGCTCCACGGTGACCTCCGTCTTGCTGCTCTGCTGGTCTTGGTCTCGTTGCCCCGGAATGGTAACCTTTGCCCGATGCATTGGCCTGTGCTTTCTCCCTTTGCACCGAAGGCTAAACAAGGACACTGCGCAGGCCGACGCCCGCCTAATCTCGATCGTCATGGCTTGCGTCACGAGCTCCTCACGAGGCACCCCTGCCTTGATCTCTCCACCTCCTCGCGAGCCTGCCTGATGAGGCTGCTCCTGAGGAAGCCTCCTGTCGTCTACCCCGCAAGGCTTGGCCCCTTGCAAGGGTCTTGAGCTTGAGCTGATGAAGCTGGGCCGCACTGGGCCCCCACTCGAGCCACGCCGTAGGCCGCAGGCAGGCAAGTCTGGGCACCCCCATTCCCAGAATGCCGACAGATATGTCGCATGTTATTGATGATGCCACCTCTACTATGCATGATGCTTATGATGAAACTACTTCTTTGCTTGATAATACTATGACATTAGGTGAATTTCTTGATGAACAACTTGCCAGGGTTAGAGAGAATGACATTACTGAAACTGGTGATATTATTGAAACTAAAGATTATGATTTTCCTCCTAGATATGAATTGGCTATTGTACCAGAGGGTTATATTATGGATGAAGAAATAGCTAGAGACTTTTTACCATGTAATGATAGAGATGATCTTAAGAAACTGTTACTAAGCTGAAAGAAAAGTCTTTGAATGCTAGAATGCAATATGATCCTAAGTTTGCTACTTCACCTATCTTTGTTACTAATAAGGATTGTGAATTCTCTGTCGATCCTAAGTTAATTACTTTGGTTGAATTTGATCCTTTCTATGGTTATGAATCTGAAACTGTTGTGGCACATCTTACTAAATTGAATGATATAGCCACCCATTTGCTCATCAGGAAAAAATTCGCTATTACTATATTCTTAACTTGTTTCCTTTCTCAATAAAGGGTTAAGCTAAGTTATGGTTTAATTCCCTTGCTCCTGGTTGTGTGCGTAGTCCCTAGGATATGATTTACTACTTCTCTGAAAAATATTTCCCCGCTCATAAGAAACAAGCTGCTTTAAAGGAAATATTTAACTTTGTGCAAACTGAAGAAGAGAGTCTCCCACAAGCTTGGGTGAGGCTTCTCCAATTACTTAATGCTTTGCCTGCTCATCCTCTCAAGAAAAATGAAATACTTGATATCTTTTATAATGGACTAACCGGTGCTTCTAAAGACCACCTGGATAGTTATGCTGGTTGTGTTTTCAGGGAACGAACTATTGAGCAAGCTGAATTTCTACTGAATAATATATTGAGTAATGATAATGATTGGACACTTCTTGAATCAACTCCTAAGGCAACTCCGAAGAAAAGGGGAATTCTATTTCTCAGTCCTGAAGCAAAGGAATCTATGAAAGAAAAAGGTATTAAAGCTGAAGATGTTAAGAATCTACCGCCTATTGAAGAAATACATGGTCTTGATAACCCAACACAGGTAGAGAGGTAAACTCTCTTTTTAGATTTTATGAAAGTGATATTACTCATAATAAGCCTGGTAGTCAATGCTTGGATGAGTTTGATAATTTTATTATTAAACAAGAAAATTGCAATGCTTATGTTAGTAGACAATTGAAACGTGCTGCTTACATGCTTGACCACTTGGGTGATTATATGAGTAGAACTATTAATGATCTTAAGATTATTAGTAAACATGCTTCCATGGTTACAACTCAAGTAGAACAAGTACCTAAGGCACATGATGATATGCTTAATGGAAGTGCGTTATATCGACTAGAGGGGGTGAATAGGCAATTTTTATGAAATTCTTCACTGAGGAATTTGCTGGTGAAGAAATTCCTTAGCGAAGAACTACTAGCAACGGAATAAGTACTCAAAAGTAAACACAACAGAATACAAGCATAGTCATCATGATGAAATGAAGACAGGCACAGAGTATAGGAAGCGTAATCACAGGATAACATAGGATGAAGACAAACAGACTTAAGAAATTGAACTGAGGAAACTGAGAAAGTCTTCAGTCAAAGTCTTGAAACATAGATATGAACAAACATACATCACAGTTATGAGGAAATGAAAGAGTTGAGGAAATAGAACCAGTAAGCTTGGTGAAGACAATGATTTGGTAGACCAGTTCCAACTGCTATCTCAGTTGTACGTCTGGTTGGAGCGGCTGAGTATTTAAACTCGAGGACACATAGTCCTGGACACCCAGTCAAGGACACTTAGTCCAAGACACCCAGTCCTCACCGTATTCTCCTTGAACTCAGGTCACACAGACCTCGTCCAATCACTCGTGGTAAGTCTTCAGGCGACTTCCAAACCTTCACAAACTTGGTCACTCAGCGATCCACAATTCCTCTTGGATGCTCTAGACCATGACGCCTAACCGTCTGGAAGAAGCACAGTCTTCAAAGGTAACAAGCGTCGGATCCACTCAGGATCAATCTCTTCAGTGATGCTCAATCACTTGGGGTTTGTAGGTGTTTGGGTTTTGGGTTTTTGGTTTTTCCTCACTTGATGATTTTCGCTCAAAGTCCTCGGAGGATGGGTTGCTCTCAAATGACAAGTGTCAGTTTCTTTCGGAGCAGCCAACCAGCTAGTGGTTGTAGGGGCGGCTATTTATAGCCTAGGGAGTAGCCCAACATGATAAGACATAAATGCCCTTCAATGATATGACCATTAGGTGGATAGATATTTTGGGACAGCTGGCGCATAGCACAGCAACGGTCGGAATTTTGAGTAGCAAAATCCTCAGGGCTATGATGTTCCTCACTATGCAGGCAATCCGCACTGGCGAATTCCTAACTCCTCAGTCAAGACAAATTCCTCAGAGACCAGAAGAACTTCGTCTCTGTCACTGAAGAAATTGATTGAACTGTATGAGATTTCCAATGGTTTCACTCAAAGGGATTTGTAGGTCTAGGATTTTGAGTTGAGCATCACATGGAAATTTTTCCTTAGTATTTCCTCGACCCCCTTTAACAGTACGGTGTTTCCTATGACTCAAGAAAGAGAAAAACAAAACTATGAACACGAAAGTCTTCAAGCTTCATATTTCTCGCATGAATATCATGTCTTCACGGACACACCAATTTCTTCACTTTCAAAGTCTTCATGAAAGTCTTCAGAAATACCAAAATCTTCAGTCGAAGATATTCATTTTTAGGGGTCGACTTTTCCTGTAAATATCAAGCTCCTCATAGACTTATAGACATGTGTACACTCACACACGCATTAGTCCCTTAACCTATAAGTCTTCAATACACCAAAATCACTAAGGGGCACTAGATGCACTTACAATCTCCCCCTTTTTGGTGATTGATAACAATATAGGTTAAGTTTTCAACGGGGATAAACATATGAAGTGTAAATACTGATATTGAGCAATTTGATTGCAAGATATAGAAGAACTCCCCCTAAAGATGTGCATAGTGAGGAATTTGCTTTTGAAGCAATGCACACTTGAAGAGTTGAATCATGGAGATCTCCCCCTATATCTTGTAATTCATACACGCATTTAACATATAATATGAAGAATTTGAAATGCATGATGAAATATGGTGCCTGATGAAATTCAGCATGCGTGCAATAATATTTAATGAGGAATAAGCATGCAGAATAGTGCATCAAGAGTATCAGAGCACAGTGCATCAAAAGTATCAGAGCACCATCGGGTTTAAGACTACAACTCGATCCAATAAAGTTTCAGAAGAACGAGAGTTGTAACTTAGCAAAAAAAACGCCCATATAGTAGACCCGCTTGAAGACTAACTCATATTTCTCCCCCTTTGTCATCGAATAACCAAAAGGATCCAAAATGAGGACTAACGCCCCTGAAGATAATCATGTTGATGAAGGAGCGCCAGCGTTGTTGGGGTCATTTGTTGATGTAGGGCCTGCCGCAGTGTCGTCCAAATCTTCATGTTCATCAGTGTCGCGCGATGAAGAATATGAGGTGGCCACTAGAGAAGGAACCTTGACCTTCTTGAATTTCTTCGGTGGAGGTGCAGACCAGTCAAAATCTTCATTAAGACCCATGTTCTTCAGATCTTCTTCACCATACAGATGTGACAGGATTGCCCAGGTGCGACCGAAGACTTGATGGAGGTAGTAGTGGTTTTTCTTCACTGCATTGTGTGGGGCAGTCATGTTGTGAAGAAGTGAACCAAACTGACGCTTAACCCATTTGTGATTTCGATCCACCTTCTGGTGAAGACAAAGCAGAAGTTCACGGTCAGTCATCACGCGCGGAGCAGTGGCTTGAGGAGTGGACTTAGGTGCATTGGCAGAGTCATGTGTGGCAGAGTCATCATTGGTGGAATAAGATGCAGCTTTGCGAAACTGACCATCCAATGGACGAATGCCTTCATCTATTATAGCTGGTGCCTTGCCCTTTCCATCAACTGAGGAATATGTCTGCTTGAGGACTTCAATTGGGGGCAAGTAGCTGAGATGATTCTGGAAATCAGCTTTGTAGTTGAGTGAAGACCTTGTCCTGAGGAATCTCATGATCCAAGGTGCATAAGGCTTCAGCTCAAACGGAGACAGTGCAACATTGGCCATAGTCCTCATGAAGAAATCGTGATAATTGACAGGAATGCCATGAACGATGTTGAATACCAGATTCTTCATGATGCCAACAATTTCCTCATCAGATGAGTCGTGGCCTTTGATAGGACTGATTGTCCTCGTAAGAATACGATTGTGGGGACCCCGACTCACGAGTCGTGATCACCGAATGCACGTGTGTAGTGATCCCAGAGATCAATGCTCACTGAACACACAGAAGCTGAATAACAAGATTCTTACATCCATACATACCATCTTACACAAATTATGACCATTATGGTCAAGTCTTGCATAGATAATGCCACAAGGGCTGAATATCAAATAAACTTAAGAAGCGTAAATCTTCGTCGATAAGTAGAACCCATGCCATCTGCCTTAACCCTACAGGCACTCTGACTGGGAAACGTCCTAGTTCGCATGTTCGTCTCCAAAGAACTCTTCTTCGAACTCCTGTCCTTCCATGCCTGGCCAATTAAATAATCAGTGGCAAGCCAATGAGTACTTTGAATGTACTCGCAAGCAACCCATGTTTTGCCTCAAGATACAACAATGCATGTCATAGGTAAATTTTTGCAGAAACCTGATTTTGTCGCGTTATGACATGTTCAATAACTGGTAAACCATGCATCGCATGGATTCAAGTAACCATAGGGGCTGGTTACGGATATCAACATAAAGGGAGAGGGCTCCAACCCAACTCATTCATGTCAAGTCCTTTGACTTGACCCAAGAAGTACTCCCCACACACACTGGTTTGTAAACAAGTGGACGTAGCCCAAGAGAGGTTACCCAACTGTCCTTGACTGTGGACACGGCTATTCGAATAGTTTTACACTCTACAGAGGTTGCACACTTTACCCACAAGATCCGGGGAACTTCCGTGTCATCCACGACCCGCGGTACCTCAAGTACCCGGGGTTAGCATCCGATCACTATCTTTCCCTAGACGACACTAACATGGAGTCCACTCGTTGTTACATATCCTCACGATGTACATCATACGAGACTCACTCGAGATCGTAACATCCGAGAGGGGACACAACGGTGTATCCGGTGCCCTGTGAAAACAGTCATGGCCGCCCTACCTGGCACGACCCCGTCCCGAGAGAGCGCAACAACAACTCTCCCGTCACTAGCAATGTGGGCTCCAAGCTAGTATCGCCCCTAGGTAATCAATAATGCCCTTTCCCATACAAGGGTAGAGTGGTTGCGCATGTAAGGTTGGAATAACGGTCGCAACTTAAACCAATCCGTTTTGAAAAACAACACACACACTTGCCTCGGTACACCACTTCGTCATCAAGTGGTTACCCAACCCATCATCTCCCCCGAGCATAAGTGGCACCCGATGGGGGTTTTCGAAAAGTCTTTTGAAAATACTTTGTCTCCATCACCATGCATATTCCCGTCCCTTTTTGCGTAGCACTACTTTAGCATCCTATCTACTCCCACCGGCATAACCCTCATAAGGAGGTAGGGTCATGCACAATGCAAGTATCAACGAGGAAGTAATAGAGGCAACCCATCAAAGTGGTTACCATCTCATCATGATTCCGATGCAACACTAATAAAGTGCTATATGACATGCATAAAAAGGGTTTCATAGACATGGTCAAAGGGCTGCTTGCCTGGCTCAACAAAGTCTTCTGGGTCTTCAAAGTCATCTGGTCCAACTCCTTCGCCAGCAACGCAATCTATTGTTACAAAATAATAACGACAAAATAAGGCAATAATAAAATAGAAAAACCAAAGTGCTCAGAAAAATGTCAATTCATTTTTGCTAAATACTAGGGTGAAAACTAAGAAGGGGAAAATTCCTAGTTTTGGAATTGGAGTCATGGAAACAGTGCTAGGAATTTTAAATGACAGGCATAAATGCTCAAATTCAAATTTGAATTTGAACAGTGAAGAAAAGTTGGTTTGATAAGAGTGAAAACTGCACCAATAAATAGGTGGGATTATTACAAGGATTTAGGAGTTGGAATTATTGCATTTGGGTGAATATTTAATCCTGTGGAATTTTTACAGGTTTGACAGAAAAGAAAAAGGGGAAGGGGCACTATGCCTGCTGGGCCAGAACAGTCACAGGGCAACGGCCCAGCCAGCCGACGCGCGCGCGCGCCAGATTTTTAAACCTGACAGGCGGGGCCCGGCGTCAGTGCGAGAGGGCGCGGGAGAGGGAGAGGATAGAGAGGCTGACGGGCGAGGCCCCTTGTCAGGGTCGTTGTCAACCCTTGTCCGACGGCGGCGAGGCTTACCGGCGATGATGCAGGGCACAACGAGCTTCGACAAGGGCAGGGACAGACTTAGCATCGCGTCGCCGTTCAGGTGGAGGTGGAACCGGTCGCTGGGGTGGCCTGGTTCGCCGGCGACGAGGTCACGCGGCGGGGGGCTTCGGCGGTGGCGGTTCCGGCCGTTTCTGGCAGCTACAGAGAGGGGAGACAGAGGGGAAATGGTAAGAGAGGTGAGGCAGTTCCAAATCAAGAGAGAGGGGAGGCAAAGGAGGCCTGTACCACGAGATCGACGACGACCTGAAGCGGCGGAGCTCGAGCTCGATCTCGAGCTCGAGCGGCTCTGGGAGTGAATGGGAGGCCCAGTGGGGCTATTTGGAGTGGAAGAGGACGAGTGGTGGCTAGGGGGGGCTCGGGGATGCCTTATATAGGCGAGCGGCGGTCCACCGTGGGCTCGTGCGCCGGGGAGCTCGTGCTCGTCTCTACGGGCCACGGGAGGGTGCTGCGCCGAGTCTAGGGCGTTCGTGGCAGTCAACTATGCCCAGGGGGAGAAGAGAGGGAGCGGGGAGGGGTCAGAGACGCCGCGCGTGTGAGGCCGCTCATTGGAGCTCTCGGGCGGCCGGCGCGCGTGTGAGCAAGGGCAGCAGGAGGGAGAAGGAGGAGGGGGACAGAGGCGTAGCATGCTGCGGACGCCAAGGAGCATCGGCTAGCGTGAGGGGGAGAGCCGAGGTGGCCGGAGGTGGTTGGCAGGGGGCGGCTACAGTGCAGGAGCGCACTGTAGCACGGTCCAGAGCATGCAAATGGCCGGCATGCCATTTTTTTGGCAAAGTGGGCACGGCCAAGCATGTCTGGTAGCTCTAGGGATGAGTAAAGAATGTGGGGAAAGCCTTGGATGCCTTGGGTGGCCACTGGAGTGAGGATGGAGGTGAGGAAGAGGGGTGCAAGGCCTGTCCAGAGAGGTAAAAGAGGTGGTTTCACCCCTCAATTATTGATCTGAGATGCAGCCATTGCTACTGGAGGTAGAAGAGGTCTAGGAGGGGCTGTGGTAAAAAGTGGAGGCCATGGAGAAGAGTGGAAGAGGTCAAAACAGGGGTTTTAGTAAAATGGCAGAAGGTGTTTGATGCTTGTTTGGTTAAGAAAATGAACTCCATTTGGCAGGAGACTCCACAGGGTGAAATTGCACATATAATTAGGGCCTTACACCCATTTTGAGCTTATTTGGGCAAAGTTCACAATGTAACTTTTGTAAACCCTAGAAATTAGCAGAAATAAACTTGTGTAGATCTAGTTGAGCAAATCACTTCCCCTTGATGAACCGCTTGGTGTAGTGGCCTCATTTGGTCATGTGAACATGCTCAGAAAAGTTGGGGTCAAGGAGAGAAAGTTGGTAGTACAAAGTTGTTCAAGTTTGATTCTGGTTAGAGTGGGTTTTGGGGCATTTTGGTGAACCAAAATGACTTCAATTGACATGAGGCTTTGCAAGGTGATCACAATATGCATTTGTGACTTGCTGGATTTTCCTTGGATTTTTCTAAAAATATTTCCTGTAGAAATATTTCAAATCCTTGAAATGGGCATAAATGGTTTTGGGAGGTTTTGTCCAATATTTTGATCATGACCATGTGTTGAAACTCATATATATGGAAAATATATGTCCACTGAGTTTCCCTGATTTTTGTCAAATATTTTTGAAACAATAAAATAATTTTTCCCTATTAAAGACCATTTCTGGCCTTAAGAAAAAGCTTTTAAATAAAATAGGAAAATAACTTTTAAAATTATATCTTTGTGGTTTATGGGAATCCTTTATCTAATAGGTTTTAAATATACTTTTTGAAATATTTTTCATACCCCAAATCAGGTACTTGCAGTGCAAACCTCAATCCAGGGGTTTTTGGAAAACTAATTTTTGAAAATACTATTTGGCCAAATTATTTTTGTAGGGAAATACTATATTTCTCTATACACATGGCATGATCATTGGGCAGAAGTTTGGGGCAAGGAGATGAAGTATAGAAGGTGGAGTTGTGTTGACTTTAAAGAGCACTTGAAAAACCACAGAGAGAAATCCAACTCCAAAATAAAAGCCAAATAATGCAAAAGTTTTTGTTGGTCCAAATTTTCATGCTTTATTAATGCAAATGACATGTTACAAAATGCAGGGTGTGACAGACCTACCCCCCTTACAAGAATCTCGTCCCCGAGATTCCTAAACTAGGCTTTAAAGAGATACGGAAACTCGGATCTAAGGTAGTCTTCACGTTCCCAGGTTGCTTCTGCTTCAGTGTGGTTGCTCCACTGGACCTTGAAGTACTTGATGGTGCGGCTTCGAGTGCGTCATTCAGCCTCGTCCACAATGCAGATGGGTCTCTCGAGGTAGGTCAAATCGGGCTGAAGGTCAATGGCTTGGGGATCGACGTCCTTGTAAAGATTAGGTTTTTCTGGAACTTGGAGACACTTCCGGAGTTGTGACATGTGGAATACGTTGCGCACATCGGATAGTACAGGTGACAGTTCCAATTGGTAAGCCACTTCTCCTCGCCGTTCAGTGATCTCGAAGGGGCCGATGTATCTTGGTGCGAGTTTTCCTTTGACATGGAAGCGCTGGGTTCCCTTGAGAGGTGTGACCCGGAGATAGACATGGTCTCCAACTCGGAAGGTCATGTCTGTCCGACGTGAGTCAGCATAGCTCTTCTGCCTTGACTTGGCAGTCTTCAAACGCTCTGTGAAAACCAGGACTTGCTCTTCTGCTTCACGGAGGATATCGGGCCCAAAGACTAGTCCTTCTCCGGTCTCTGACCAATTGAGGGGTGTGCGACACTTGCGTCCGTACAACACCTCAAATGGTGCCATCTGGAGGCTTGACTGATAACTGTTGTTGTAGGAGAACTCGGTGAAAGGGAGGCAATCTTCCCACCTAGCTCCATATGCTAAGACACGGGCTCGGAGCATGTCTTCGAGTATCTGATTTACTCGTTTTGTCTGACCTACGGTATGTGGGTGGAAAGCAGTGCTGAAGGACAACTTGGTCCCCATGGCCTCTTGGAACTTCTTCCAGAATCTTGAGGTAAACCGGGTTCCTCGGTCTGACACAATCTCCTTGGGAACACCATGAAGGCTTACGATTCTGTTGATGTAGAGGCTGGCTAGCTGGTTTCCCTTGTAAGTCGTTTTGACAGGAATGAAATGGGCTACTTTGGTCAAATGGTCGACTATGACCCAGATGGAGTCATGTCCCTTATTTGACCTGGGTAATCCAGTGATGAAGTCCATTCCGACTTTATCCCATTTCCATTCAGGCACCTTGAGAGGCTGTAACAATCCAGCGGGTCGACGATGTTCAGCTTTGACCCTTTGGCATATGTCACACTTAGCGACGAAAGTGGCTATCTCTCTCTTCATGCCATGCCACCAGAATCTTTCCTTTAGGTCTTGATACATCTTGGTTCCTCCGGGGTGGATGGAATACGGGGTGTCATGAGCTTCTTGCAAGATAGAATTCTTGAGCTCAATCTTGTTGGGTACGCAAATGCGATTCCCAAACCACACAATTCCTTGCTCATCCTCTGAGAATCCTGGGGCCTTGTCTGCCTTGCTCTTCCTCTTGATGTCTTCAATACTTTCGTGTCCCTTCTGAGCTTCCTTAACATCATCTATCAAGGTAGTCCTAACTTCAAGGTTGGCCAAGAATCCTGGTGCAACCAGTTCCAACCCGAAGCTTTCAAGTTCTTCATACAAGGCGGGTAGCCTGTCCTTAAGCATAGCATTCAAGGAACAAGCCTTTCTGCTTAATGCATCTGGTACCACATTAGACTTTCCAGGGTGGTATTGAACACTAAGGTCATAATCCTTGATAAACTCTAGCCATCTTCTTTGCCTCATGTTCAATTCCTTCTGAGTGAAAATATACTTTAGACTTTTGTGATCCGTGTATATCTCACACCGCTTTCCTAGGAGGTAATGTCGCCATGTCTTCAGGGCATCAACTACAGCTGCCAACTTGAGGTCATGAGTAGCATAGTTCTCTTCATGAGGCCGTAGTTGCCTCGAAAGGTAAGCTACGACTCTACCCTCTTGCATCAGAACACCTCCCAGTCCGGTTCTCGACGCATCCCAATATATCACAAATTCCTTGTGTATATCCGGTGTGGCCAAAACTGGGGTGGTGGTCAATCTCTTCTTCAGCTCCTGGAAGCTTTCTTCGCACTTCGGCGTCCATTCAAACTTCTTGTCCTTCTTCAAGAGCTGAGTCATGGGTTGTGCAATGCTTGAGAATCCTTCAAAAACTTGCGGTAATATCCTGCAAGTCCGAGGAAGCTTCTGACTTCCTTCACATTGCTTGGGGATTGCCATTCAGTCATGGCTTCAATCTTAGCGGGATCGACCGACAATCCCTCTTCGGTCAAAACATGACCCAAGAATCCAACTTCACGCAGCCAAAATTCACACTTGCTGAACTTGGCATACAGTTGGTGCTCTCGAAGCTTGTCTAGGACCATCCTCAAGTGTTGCCCGTGCTCTTCTTCCGTCTTCGAGAAGACAAGAATGTCATCAATGAAGACAACGACAAACTTGTCCAAATATTCCATGAAGACCTTATTCATGAGATACATGAAGTAAGCTCGGGCATTGGTCAATCCAAAGGACATGACCGTGCACTCATACAGGCCATATCTAGTTACAAATGCCGTCTTCGGAATATCTTGGGGGTCTGATTTTCAGCTGGTAGTACCCAGATCTGAGGTCAATCTTGGAGAACACCTTGTCCCCATTGAGTTGATCAGACAGATCTTCAATCTTGGGAAGTGGATACTTGTTCTTGATTGTAACCTCATTGAGGGAGCGGTAGTCAATGCACAAGCGGATGGTACCATCCTTCTTTGCCACAAACAGAACAGGTGATCCCCAAGGGGGGGCACTAGGGCGGATAAATCCCTTCCTCAATTGCTCTTCCAGTTGCTTCTTCAACTCTGCTAACTCTTCCGATCCCATTCTATAGGGCTTCTTATAGATGGGTCCTGCTCCGGGCATGAGCTCGATGATGAAATCAATGTCTCGGTCTGGAGGCATTCCCGATAGCTCATCAGGAAAGACATCGGGGTATTCGCATACCACCGGCACTTGCTCCAATCCGACTTCAGTCAGACAGTTGACTTGGTTGGCTTGAGCAGAGGAGGGGTTGGAGGCAAATTTAACTTCGACTCATTGGTCATTGGTCATAGTGACTGACCGGTTGGCACAGTCTAACAAGCCTTGGTGCTTGATGAGCCAATCCATTCCTAAGATCACATCCAAGCCTTGCGATCTTAAGATGATAAGGTCTGCTAGGAAGTCTACCCCATTAATGACAATCCCAACTCCTTTACATCCTATCTTGGCTCTCATCTCTGCTCCGGGGGTTTGTACCACCATAGGGTTATTCAGGGGTGTAGGGGTCATGCCACTCTTTAATGCAAACTCATGGGTGACAAATGAATGCGTGGCTCCAGAATCAAACAAGATAGTTGCAGGTGCTAAGTTAACAAGGAACGTACCCAGCACGACGTCCGGGTCTTCCTGGGCTTCTTCTGCAGTTACATGATTCACACGACCCTTGCCGTTGTTGGGCGGGTTGCGGGGAGCTTGGTTCCTTGGTGGCACTCCACGGCCTTGCCCTGGGTTCTGCGCATTGGGGCGCATGGCGTCGGGCTTCTTGTTGGGGCAATACTTGGAGTAGTGTCCTGCCTGACCACATCCGAAGCAAGTGACTTGATTGGGGTTGCTGCTCTTGCTGGCATTGTTATTGGGGTTGTTGAAAGCTGGCCTGGGGTTGGCATTCTATTGAGGCTGATAGTTTGTGCGAGGTGCAGGGGCTCTTGGCTGCTGATAGGTTGGCTTGACCGGGGCTGGCTGCCACGGGCGAGGCCTCTGGTTGCTGGAGCTACCCTTGCTGATCATCTTGCGCTTACGAGTATCGTCCAAAGCACGTCGCTTGTCCTCAAGCATGAGTGCCTTGTTCACCAGATCAGGAAAGGTTGGGCAGTCACACACAACAAGCGAGTACTGCAGAGTCTGGTTAAGGCCTTCCATGAAGCGATCCCTTTTGGCAGCATCAGTGCTGACATCCTCAGGAGCATACCTTGAGAGAACACTGAACTTCTGCATGTACTCCTTGACAGTGCTACTTCCTTGCTTTAGGGCTCGGAATTAACGCTTCTTGATGGCCATGATTCCGGAAGGAATGTGGGCCTTGCGGAATTCTGCCTTGAAGTCATTCCAAGTGATGTTTTGCCCAGCATGCATGGCCTTGAATCCATCCCACCAAGCTCTGGCAGTTCCCCCGAGACAGTGAGCAGCATATGCCACCTTCTCACGGTCCTCGGTGCATCCGACTAGTTCCCGCAGATCATCAATGGTGCGGACCCAATCGTCTGCATCTAGGGGTTCAGCAGTCTCGATGAAGGTGGGGGGGTGCATGCTTCTTGAACTCCACCAACGTGGAACGTCCATTGTCGTTTCCCGCCGGTTGGCGATTGACAGCTTGAGCAATCATCTGGAGGGCTGCAGTTTTGGCTTGGCGTTCCTCTCGAAAGGCTTGGAGAAGCTGGGCCATGTCCATGTTTGGAGGTGGTGGTGGTGGTGGAGCTTGTCCTTGGGTTTGGTCCTGACTAGCTTCTGCTCCGGCTGAACCTCCGGCTTCTTGCTACTGGGTAGAGGTACCAGTACGAGTTACAACAAGCATCCTGTTGGAGCGGTCAAGGTCTCATGATTGGGAAAGATGGGGAAAGCAATATAGATGGGATGCCTAGTAAGGGGGTTGGTATGACACTAATTGTTTTCATGCAAGGGCCAAAAGGCCAAACACATTCATTAAAATCCAAATGGGTGATGTAGTCGCTTACAAGTTCCCGTAGGAAAGCACGACGTCCATCAAATACATCAAAAGCAAACACAACACTACATGGTTTCATATGAACCATTACAAGGACTCGACTCTGCATAGGGGTACACGACCTATCCTACCGTAGGGGTTACTAACGGGCATATCCGGGTTGCGAATGATGCCTAAGTGGTGAAATGCTCGGTCGCGTAGTCTGGCTCTTCTGGGTCCTCGTCCTCGTCATCTGTGGCCTGACTTCCTTCATTGCTCGAAGGGGTGGGGGAGTGGAGGAGCCCAACATGGCGTTGCTTTGCCGGTGGTGTGAAGAGCTTGCGGTAATCCCTTGCGCTCATGCGGTGCTGATGTGGTGGTTCCCCATCCTTTGGGGGTCTTCCGCCTCGGTATGCGATCACGGGCTGATCAGGGGGAGCACCTTCCTTCTTGATCCTATCTGTCTTCCCTTGTGCTTGGCGAAGAAGTGCCTTGTCTCATGAAGTTCCTTTCGGAGCTCCATTGATTCTGAGGCCAAGTGTTGTGCCAAACTATCTGCACAAAGGCTAAAGTAGGTCTGGAATCGGAGTGGAAAGCCTTCTTCTAATGGTGGAGCTGGCGCACTGCTCTCATCCTCACCTTCCTTCCGATAAGGCAAGAAGCGGGTTGCCAACTCGTCTGCCATCTCTGGAAGAAGGTCTCGGAGGCGGGTGAGTGCCTTGAGGGTTGCCATCTCGACGGCAAGAACCAGTGTTGCCATCTGGGGTCCCTTGAAGAACCAGCTTGTTGGAGAGTCATTAGCCTTCACAATCACTTCCACATGATACTCCGTCTCGGTGTCATTGATCCAATGCTCATGGTAGGTGAAAATGGGGGCTCGGTGAAACTGGCACTTCTTGAGGCTATCCTCGAGAAGCACGGGAAATACGGTGGTCAGGAAGTCTTCGGGTACGACAACCATCTACACAGGTTGAATGGGAGAGGTCAATATGGAAAATATCCCTCGGGTTCGGTAAGCTTAGAAAATAAGAGGAGTATAGAGGGTTTTGCAAAACAGGTTTTATCCTAACTAACGCCCATGCTAACTTAGGCTTCCTACAGTCAGGATGGCTCTGATACCAGCTCTGTGGGGACCCCGACTCATGAGTCGTGATCACCGAATGCACGTGTACAGTGATCCCAGAGATCAATGCTCACAGAACACACAGAAGCTGAATAACAAGAGTCTTACATCCATACATACCGTCTTACACAAATTATGACCATTATGGTCAAGTCTTACATAGATAATGACACAAGGGCTAAATATCAAATAAACTTAAGCAGCGGAAATCTTCGTCGATAAGTAGAACCCATGCCATCTGCCTTAACCCTACATGCACTCTGACTGGGGAACATCCTAGTTCGCATGCTCATCTCCAAAGAACTCTTCTTCGAACTCCTGTTCTTCCATGCCTGGCCAATTAAATAACCAGTGGCAAGCCAATGAGTACTTTGAATGTACTCGGAAGCAACCCATGTTTTGGCTCAAGATACAACAATGCATGACATAGGTAAATTTTTGCAGAAAGCTGATTTTGTCGCGTTATGACATGTTCAATAACTGGTAAACCATGCATCGCATGAATTCAAGTAACCATAGGGGCGGGTTACAGATATCAATATAAAGGGAGAGGGCTCCAACCCAACTCATTCATGTCAAGTCCTTTGACTTGACCCAATAAGTACTCCCCACACACTGGTTTGTAAACAAGTGGACGTACCCGAAGAGCGGTTACCCAACTGTCCTTGACCGTGGACATGGCTATTCGAATAGTTTTACACTCTATAGAGGTTGCACACTTTACCCACAAGATTCGGGGAACTTCCGTGTCATCCATGACCCGCGGTACCTCAAGTACCCGGGGTAAGCACCCGATCACTATCTTTCCCTAGACGACACTAACATGGAGTCCACTCGTTGTTCCGTATCCTCATGATGTACATCATACGAGACTCACTCGAGATCGTAACATCCGAGAGGGGACACAACGGTGTATCCGGTGCCCTGTGAAAACAGTCATGGCCGCCCTACCTGGCACGACCCCGTCCCGAGAGAGTGCACCAACAACTCTCCCGTCAATAGTAATGCGGGCTCCAAGCTAGTATCGGCCTAGGTAATCAATAATGCCCTTTCCCATACAGGGGTAGAGTGGTTGCGCATGTAAGGTTGGAATAACGGTCGCAACTTAAACCAATCCGTTTTGAAAAACAACACACACACTTGCCTCGGTACACCACTTCGTCATCAAGTGGTTACCCAACCCATCATCTCCCCCGAGCATAAGTGGCACCCGATGGGGGTTTTCGAAAAGTCTTTTGAAAATACTTTGTCTCCATCACCATGCATATTCCCGTCCCTTTTTGCATAGCACTACTTTAGCATCCTATCTACTCCCACCGGCATAACCCTCATAAGGAGGTAGGGTCATGCACAATGCAAGTATCAACGAGGAAGTAATAGAGGCAACCCATAAAAGTGGTTACCATCTCATCATGATTCCGATGCAACACTAATAAAGTGCTATATGACATGCATAAAAAGGGTTTCATAGACATGGTCAAACGGCTGCTTGCCTGGCTCAACAAGGTCTTCTGGGTCTTCAAAGTCTTCTGGTCCAACTCCTTCGTCAGCAACGCAATCTATCGTCGCAAAATAATAACGAGAAAATAAGGCAATAATAAAACAGAAAAACCAAAGTGCTCAGAAAAATGTCAACTCATTTTTGCTAAATACTAGGGTGATAACTAAGAAGGGGAATATTCCTAGTTTTGGATTTGGAGTCATGGAAACAGTGCTAGGAATTTTAAATGACAAGCATAAATGCTCAAATTCAAATTTGAATTTGAACAGTGATGAAAAGTTGGTTTGATAAGAATGAAAACTGCACCAATAAATAGGTGGGGTTATTACAAGGATTTAGGAGTTGGAATTATTGCATTTGGGTGAATATTTAATCCAGTGGAATTTTTATAGGTTTGACACTAAAGAAAAAGGGGAAGGGGCACTATGCCTGCTGGGCCAGAACAGCCGCAGGGCAGCGGCCCAGCCAGCAACGCGGCCCAGCCGGGCAGACGCGCGCGCGCCAGATTTTTAAACCTGACGGGCGGGGCCCGGTGACAGTGAGAGAGGGCGCGGGAGAGGGAGAGGACAGAGAGGCTGACGGGCGGGGCCCCTTGTCAGGGTCGTCGTCAACCCTCGTCCGACGGCGACGATGCAGGGCACGGCGAGCTTGGATAAGGGCAAGGACGGACTCAGCGTGGCGTCGCTGTTCGGGTGGAGGTGGAAACGGTCGCCGGGGTGGCCTGGTTCGCCAGCGACGAGGTTACGCGGCGGAGGGGCTTCGGCGGTGGCGGTTCCGGCCGTTTCCGGCAGCTACAGAGAGGGGAGACAGAGGGGAAATGGTAAGAGTGGTGAGGCGGTTCCAGATGAAGAGAGAGGGGGGCAAAGGAGGCCTGTACCACAAGATCGACGGCGACCCGAAGCGGCGGAGCTCGAGCTCGATCTCGAGCTCGGGCGGCTCTGGGATTGAACGGGAGGCCCAGTGGGGCTATTTGGAGTGGAAGAGGACGAGTGGTGGCTAGAGGGGGGCTCGGGGATGCCTTATATAGGCGAGCGGCGGTCCACTGTGGGCTCGTGCGCCGGGGAGCTCGTGCTCGTCGCTACGGGCCTCGGGAGGGTGCTGCGCCGAGTCTAGGGTGTTCGTGGGGGTCAACTACGCCCAGGGGGAGAAGAGAGGGAGCGGGGAGGGGTCAGAGACACTGCGCGTGTGAGGCCGCTCATTGGAGCTCTCGGGCGGCCGGCGCGCGTGCGAGCAAGGGCAGCAGGAGGGAGAAGGAGGAGGGGGACAGAGGCGTAGTGTGCTGCGGACATCGAGGAGCATCGGCTGGCGTGAGGTGGAGAGCCGAGGTGGCCGGAGGTGGTTGGCAGGGGGCGGCTACAGTGCAGGAGCGCAGTGTAGTGCGCTCCAGAGCGTGCAAATGGCCGGCATGCCATTTTTTCGCAAAGTGGGCACGGCCAAGCATGTCTGGTAGCTCTAGGGATGAGTAAAGAATGTGGGGAAAGCCTTGGATGCCTTGGGTGGCCACTGGAGTGAGGAGGGAGGTGAGGAAGAGGGGTGCATGGGTTGTCCAGAGAGGTAAAAGAGGTGGTTTCACCCCTCAATTATTGATCTGAGATGCAGCCATTGCTACTGGAGGTAGAAGAGGTCTAGGAGGGGCTGTGGTAAAAAGTGGAGGCCATGGAGAAGAGTGGAAGAGGTCAAAATAGGGGTTTTAGTAAAATGGCAGAAGGTGTTTGATGCTTGTTTGGTTAAGCAAATGAACTCCATTTGGCAGGAGACTCCACAGGGTGAAATTGCACATATAATTAGGGTCTTACACCCATTTTGAGCCTATTTGGGCAAAGTTCACAATATAACTTTTGTAAACCCTAGAAATTAGCAGAAATAAACTTGTGTAGATCTAGTTGAGCAAATCACTTCCCCTTGATGAACCGCTTGGTGTAGTGGCCTCATTTGGTCATGTGAACATGCTCAGAAAAGTTGGGGTCAAGGAGAGAAAGTTGGTAGTACAAAGTTGTTCAAGTTTGATTCTGGTCAGAGAGGGTTTTGGTGCATTTTGGTGAACCAAAATGACTTCAATTGACATGAGGCTTTGCAAGGTGATCACAATATGCATTTGTGACTTGCTGGATTTTCCTTGGATTTTTCTGAGAATATTTCCTATAGAATATTTCAAATCCTTGAAATGGGCATAAATGGTTTTTGGAGGTTTTGTCCAATATTTTGATCATGACCATGTGTTGAAACTCATATATATGGAAAATATATGTCCACTGAGTTTCCCTGATTTTTGTCAAATATTTTTGAAACAATAAAATATTTTTTCCCTATTAAAGACCATTTCCGGCCTTAAGAGAAAGCTTTTAAATAAAATAGGAAAATAACTTTTAAAATTATATCTTTGTGGTTTATGGGAATCCTTTATCTAATAGGTTTCAAATATACTTTTTGAAATATTTTTCATACCCCAAATCAGGTACTTGAAGTGCAAACCTCAATCCAGGGGTTTTTGGAAAACTAATTTTTGAAAATACTATTTGGCTAAATTATTTTTCTAGGGAAATACTATATTGGTCTATACACATGGCATGATCATTGGGCAGAAGTTTGGGGCAAGGAGATGAAGTATAGAAGGTGGAGTTGTGTTGACTTTAAAGAGCACTTGAAAAACCACACAGAAAAATCGAACTCCAAAATAAAAGCCAAATAATGCAAAAGTTTTTGTTGGTCCAAATTTTCATGCTTTATTAATGCAAATGACATGTTACAAAATGCAGGGTGTGACAACGATAGACAGTTCTGGGGACGTACAGCAATTCCTTCACGAGGAATTTGGTTCTTGGTGCTTGACCTTGCTTCAAAGGTTTCATCAGCACCTGCATGTAATGATGTGTGAGCTCAGGTTCACTGTAGATGCAGCGAGCTTCTTCAAGGGGAGGACTAAGTGGTAGAGCACGAAGCAATTCAGAGGCTGGTGCAGTGTAGTGAGTGTTTTCAAACATCCAGTCCAGCACCCATGAATTCACATCTTCAGCATCTCCGGTGATGTGCAGCGTTGCATAGAATTGAAGAATCAGTTCTTCATTCCAATCGTAGATGTCAGAGCAAAAGTTGAGCAGTCCAGCGTCGTGAAAACACTAAGGACTGGTGCGAAGCACGGCAGAGATTCCATATCCACGTGAGGAATATGCTCATGGTAGAAAATCTTCTCCTTGTTGAACAGCACTGAGGAATAGAAATTGGCTTGACTAGCAATCCAGAAATGCCTCTTCCTAATGCGAGCAGAGTCATATGGGTTGTAATCTTCGAAGAATACGTGCTCGCCGAAGAAATCATCAGCCTTGAACTTTTGCTTGCGTGAGAATGGATCCTTTGGCTTCGGCAGAGGAGTGTCTGTGAGTTGCATCACGACCTCAGGAATCTCAATCGCAGGTTCTTCAGGCTGAGGAATTTCTGGTTCCTCCTCAGTGGCAGTCTGCGTCATTGGTTGTTCAGCAGCAGTAGTTTCTTCAGCGCTAGTGGCTAGAATTTCCTCATGGACAGATGCAGTTGGATGAGTTTCTTCAGAGCCCATGTGAACAGTTTGTGTGGGGGACTAAGGAATTTGTAGAGGGGTGTACATTGGAGAGTTTGGATCCTGACTTTCCCAGAATTCATCATTGATTACGGGTGTGGAGCAGCTAATGTCCACATCATCATCTTCCATTTCTTCAATGCCAGCCTCTTCAGCTGTGAACTGAGGCACATGCGAGGAGATGATAGGTGTTGAAGGGATATCATCCACTTCAATTTCTTCATCGATTAGTTCAGACAAAGCAGCAGAAGGAGTTTCATCATCAGATCCGCTGGGGATCACATATTCTTCATCAAAAGGAACAAGGTCCTTTGATGGCCTGGTTGAGATGGGAACAACATCAATCGGATTTGCAAATGAGCTTGTCATAGGCTTCATTTGCTTCGGAGCTGAAGAATCTGAAGCAGCTGATGCTTTCCTTTTCTTCACTGCAGCACGCTCTGCAGCCTTGGTCTTCTTCACATCCGATGCAGATGGAAGGATTGAAGTTGAAGTTGGTGCAGGAGCAGCTAAGGAATCTGGTTGATTTTCTTTAGGCACAACTCATGCAGTTGCCCTGAGTTCTTCAGTTTCTTCATGCACACCACTAGTGGGTGCCCTGGCAGTTTCTTCAGCGGCTGGAATGCAGTCATCAGCCCTGGAACTCACATTATCTTCAGCAGCCTGATTATCATCAGCGGTGCTGGCATTTTCTTCAGTAGGCTGAGCAGATGCTTCAGCCTAAGGAATTTCCTATTGCGTTGGGGCTGCAACATTGGAAGTGAAGTTATCCGCAAGTTTCACAAAAAGAACCTTGGCTCCAAGCCAATCAGCGCGATATGCTTCAAAGTCATCACTGAGTTTCTTAATCTCAGTCTGAGTAATGACAGGTTCTTCAGTTGTCATAGAGACAACATTTTTCTTCAGATAGCGCTCTTTCTTGTACTGCGCTTTCTTGATCTGCCTGGCCTTCTCAAATTTCCACTTTTCTTCTTGAATGAAGTGAGTCAGCATGTGACTTTGGCCAGGAGTCAGCTTGAAGTCAGGCAAGGGAGTGTTAGGGTCCTTGTGCCAATCATCAATGTAGTCGAGAATCAGCTTGGGATCCAAAAGCAGTGGCACCTCTGATCCTTTGGCTCTAGCGGCCCTGACTTGCCTGTCTCTGATGATTTCTGCAAGTTCATCATCATCAGCTTCGTCTTCATCATACGGCACTTGGAAAGTGACTTGCTTCTTTTGAGGACTTGGGCGTGGACCTCATCCAGCAATGGCCTTGTCTTCAGCAGTGAGGGGCCAGCTGAGGAACTTGGTGCAGCTGAGGAACTAGCTGAGACACCTGAGGCAATGGAGATGCCGGTAGTCCTTTGGCACGAAGCGAGATGCACATGTGCTGAGGATTTGGTCGGAATAGCTGAAGGCTTTGGCGGAGGAGCTGATGACTTTGGAGGAACAGGAGCAGCATGAGGAATTGGCTGTGAGGGCTTTGAGGATTCTGGCCGTGAGGGCATTGCTGAGGAAGCACCTGGCTTGCTTAGCCAGCTTGGCTTGGCGCTTGGCCCATTCATCAGGATAGTCCTCACCGCGCTTGAGGCTGGTGGGATCTGCTATTTGGCCAGGTGCCAATGGAGCGCTTGGGCATGGAGGATTGAGTGCGAATTTCTTCATGTACTTAGGAGTTACATATCTGTACTCCCTCCATTCTATTGCCCATCTCCTCTCTATCTTCTGAAGGCGTACTTTGCGCTCATTCTTGGTTTCCTCAGTAGGTGTGCAGTACCCAGCATATATGTCATCAGGGATTTCAAACGCTGTATTTACCTCAGGCCTCTTTCCTCCCTTCTGTGGCCTTTTACCATCAGCCATTTTCTTGAGTTGAGGAATTTGAACAATTGAATTCTCTGAAGAAGTATGCAACTTTTCTTCGAGGAACGCTGCAAATGAGTTAAGTTGATGAGAACCTAGTGATTCAACAGCTGACATGTGTACCTGTGAACAGAGTATAGTTGCGAGGAATTTTGGAGAGGTCATATGTGTTCTCATAAGGTTTTTCAAAATGAACAGGTTTGAGGAATTTGACCAGATGAGTCTTGAAGATTTTCACTAAGTGTTCTTTGTCTTAGGTTCCAGAGTTGTATAGATCGAATATCCACACAATTGAGGAATCTTGAAGAAAAATGATGCTTGGAGAAAGGAATCAAGAACAGATGACTTTGTGAGGTGTTCAGTGTGTGAAGATATGAAGAAAAACACTTTTGAAGATTTTGTAGATAATCATTCGAATCATCGAGGGAAGTAAAAGTAACTTTTATTTACCCTGGACGAAGAACACGACGAACTGGAGTGAGGAGATGTGAAGTTCGTCTGTGCAGATCTTCCACACCCAAACTTGGCGGAGGAAGACGGCTACGGCGGTGGCGGAGTGAAGATGTCCGCGGTCGGCGCGAGTACGTCGGCGACGAGGTCGAGGCAGTGAAGCTCTTCCTCACCGGCGGCGATGAAGTAGCGGCAGCGCTAGGGTTTGAGAAGCTCAAGCTGGAGAGAAAGGTCGAGCGGAGTAAAAGAAGTGAGGAAGGGAAGGAGGGGTATTTATAGCCATGTTGAAAAACTGATCGCTCGAATAAATTGGACGAACGTGCCCCTGACCCTTCTCATTCGCATGACATGTGTCACCCACGTAGTGAGAGGTGGAGATCGTGTTAGATCGTGGGTGAGTGGATAAGTGTATCGAGGCATGCGGAACGGTTTGAGCGGCAAGACCGAAAATTTCGATAAGATAGGTTTTAAAGTTCCGTTCGCAATTTCTTCAGCTGACAAGGACATAGTGAAGATTTTGAACGAGTTTCAAATAGAATGCACATGAAGAATTTGTGAACAGACTGGGTTGAGTATAGCATAGAGGGGAAGGGTCCGATCACATTCACTTAGCAGAAAACCAACTTGAAGAAATAGCAATAAGTGAATGATGTAGAGGACATAAACTCAGTGAAGAAAAATGACGGACCCAGTGAAGACTATGCAAAGTTTAAGAATATGAATAATTTGAGGGATTTCAACTTTTGGTGGTGGCGTGACCCACCGTATAAGAATGATGATTTCAGACACCGCGTACAATTATCGTAGGGTTCTGAGAATCAAATTCTTCGTTAATTTCTTCACACTAAGAGTGTTATTCTTCATTGATTGAAGAAAAACGTTTCTTCATGTGTTGCACATCTAAGTCATCAATTTTGCATAAGTGTTAGGATGAGTGCCCTTTTCAAAGAACATTCGAAGATTCTAGGATATTTAGCTCACACCGCAACTTGCTAAATCTCTTCTCATCCAAGGGCTTTCTCAGGATATCGGCTAGCTGTTCTTCAGTCTTCACATGCTCAATAGAAATGTCGCCCTTCAACACATGATCACGAAGAAAATGATGACGAATCTGAATGTGCTTTGTCTTTGAGTGCTAAACTGGGTTGTGAGCAATTTTGATGGCACTCTCATTGTCACAGAAGAGAGGTACATTCTTCATGTTGACGCCATAGTTCTTGAGAGTTTGGTTCATCCATAGCAATTGGGCACAGCAAGAACCAGTGGCAATGTACTCAGCTTCAACAGTAGATAGTGATACGCAGTTCTGTTTCTTCGAGGACCAACAGACCAAAGATCGTCTGAGGAAATGACATGTACCAGATGTTGACTTGCGATCCACACGATCACCAGCATAGTCAGAGTCAGAATATCCAACAAGATCAAAAGCCGAGCCCTTGGGGTACCATAATCCAAGTGTTGGTGTGAGAGCTAGATATCGAAGAATATGCTTCACAGCCTTATGGTGTGATTCTTTCAGTGCAGCTTGAAATCGGGCACACATGCAAACACTAAGCATTATATCTGGCCTAGATGCACATAAGTATAATAAGGAACCTATCATTGAGCGGTAGACCTTATGATCAAAGTCAATACCATTTTCATCAGTGCACAGATGGCCATTTGTGGGCATAGGAGTTTTGACGCCTTTGCAATCTTGCATGCCAAATTTCCTCGGTACATCCTTGAGGTATTTCTCTTGAGATATGAATATGCCATTGTGTTGTTGAGGAATTTGAAGACCTAAGAAGAATTTCAACTCTCCCATCCTAGACATTTGATATTCTTTACTCATCATATAGGAAAATTCATCACTATAACGTTGGTCAGTACAGCCAAAGATAATATCATCAACATATACTTGGCACACAAACAATTCACTATCATAAGATTTAGTGAAAAGAGTAGGGTCGAGTGAACCGGGTTTGACGCCTTTCTTCATGAAGAGTTCCTTCAAAGTATCATACCAAGCCCGTGGGGCCTGCTTGAGGCCATAGAGGGCCTTGTTGAGTCTGAAGACTTTGTCAGGATTCTTTGGATCTTCAAAACCTGGGGGTTGAGCAACATACACTTCTTCCTCAAGCTTACCATTGAGGAATGCACTTTTCACATCCATTTGATATAGAGTGATATCATGATGGTTAGCATAAGCAAGTAATATGTGAATAGCCTCAAGTCTAGCAACAGGTGCAAAAGTTTCATCGAAATCAATTCCTTCAACCTGTGTGTAGCCTTGAGCTACAAGCCGTGCCTTATTCCTCACCACAAGGCCATTTTCATCTTGCTTGTTGCGGTAGATCCACTTTGTGCCGATGATATTATGCTTGCGAGGATCTGGACATTTGACCAGTTCCCAGACATTGTTGAGATCGAACTGATGTAATTCTTCTTGCATGGCCTGAATCCACTCAGGCTCCAGAAATGCTTCATCTACCTTAGTGGGCTCTGTAATAGAGACAAAAGCATAGTGCCCACAAAAGTTAGACAAATGTGAAGCTTTTGAGCATGTGAGAGGACCTGGCGCTTTGATGTCATCGATGATCTTTTCAACTTGCACTTATTTTGCAATGCGAGGATGAGCTGGTTGTCGTTGAAGAGTTTGATCAGCGTTTTCTTCAGCACCATTTTCTTCAGCATTTTCTTCAGGTGCATTAGCTCGACGTTCTTCATGTTCTGTAATGAATTCTTTAGCAGATTCTTCAGTAGGAATGACATCCTCAGTAGCCTTGAACTTGATATTTTCCTCAGGTGCTGGTTCATCTATCACGGTAGGTAGGTGCTCTCTTTGCGAGCCATTAGTTTCATCGAACCGCACATCTACAGTTTCAACAACTTTGTGAAGAACGTTGTTGAAGACTCTGTAGGTGTGCGAGTCCTTTCCGTAACCAAGCGTAAAACCTTCATGTGCTTTCGGTGCAAATTTTGAGTTGTGATGAGGATGTCTAATCCAACATTTAGCACCGAAGACTTTGAAATAACTTACATTGGGTTTCTTATCAGTGAGGAGTTCATAGGCAGTCTTTTTGAAGAATTTGTGAAGATATACTCTATTGATGATGTGGCACGCAGTATCAATTGCCTCAGTCCAGAAACGACGAGGCGTTTTGTATTCATCAAGCATAGTGCGAGCCATCTCAGCAAGAGACCTGTTCTTGCGCTCCACGACGCCGTTCTGCTGAGGAGTGTAAGGAGTAGATAACTCATGAGTGATACCAAGTTCATCAAGATAGTCATCGAGACCAGAATTCTTGAACTCAGTGCCATTGTCACTTCTGATGTGCTTGATCTTCACACCAAAGTTGGTTGAAGCCCTCGAGGAAAACCGTTTGAAGACTTCCTACACTTCATGTTTGTAAGTAACAAGGTGTACCCATGTGTAACGAGAATAATCATCAACAATAACGAAGCCATATTGAGATGCTTCATTTGAGATAGCAGAATAATGATTAGGACCAAAGAGATCCATGTGAAACAATTCAAATGGGCGAGTGGTGGTCATGATAGTCTTCGCTGGATGCTTGGCCTTAGTCATCTTCCCAGCTTCACAGGCTCCGCATAGGGGATCCTTGAGGAATTTGACATTCTCGATGCCAATGACATGCTTCTTCTTCGCAAGCGTGTGCAAATTCCTCATGCCTGCATGACCAAGTTGTCGATGCCAGAGCCAGCCTTCTGAAGCTTTTGCAAGTAAGCACACGGCTGGTTATGGTCCTGTAGAGAAATCAACAATATACAGGTCTCCTCTCCTAAAGCCTTCGAAGACTTTGGAATTGTCAGCTTCCATAACCACAACACAACGGTACTTGCCAAACACAACAACCATATCAAGATCACAAAGCATTGAGACAGACATAAGGTTGTATCCTAAGGACTCAACAAGCATGACTTTGTCCATGTGTCGATCCTTTGTAATCGCAACCTTACCTAGACCCAATACCTGACTTTTGCCTTTGTCAGCAAAGATGATATGCTTCAGATGCGACGGAGATAATGGAGCATCCATCAATAGATTCTTGTCACCAGTCATGTGGTTTGTACATCCACTATCAAGGACCCACTCAGTGGCTTTGGGTTGATCATCCTGAAGATGAATTAGTGCAGCTTACAAACTCATATGCTTCATCAGTGAAGAATATGACATCAATTCATCAGATCAATTTCATCAAGCAAAAGAACTGATAAAGCAATATGAGGACGTGAGAAATGAAAGTTCATTTCTTCATGATTAGCCTACGTCCTATCAGGCATGCTCAGGTCTCCAACAAATTCTTCAGACGATTACGTGCGTCTGGAGACATGACCCTGCAGAAGAGATTAGTTCTTTTTCTTCACCACCCACATCTGAAGGGGTGGCAAAGAGTTCATCATTCTGCGAGCTCCATACGAGAAGGATGGCATAGAAGGAGTAAGCATATGAGTAAGCAGAGAAATTCTTCGAGGACTTATGGACATAATGATTTGAAGAATAATGCACATATCCATAATCCTTAGATCTTCCCCGCGAAACAGACGGGTTAGCATGATGATGTTCATATGAGGACTCTGCTCCATATGAGGAATTTGGTCCATATGAAGAATTTGATCTGGGGTTCCTATTCTTCATAGGTGGCGTCATGATGACATTCACCTGAACATTATCAAGACATCTTTTGGGAACCTAGATTTTCTGCATAGGGGAGCCATTCCTGCAGTTAGCGCCAACATATCTAGCAAATACTTCACCATTCTGATTTTTGAATAGCTTATAGTTGGAGTCAATTGACTCATCATCAGAATGAGGAGATTCACATGCAAATCCAGATAAGTTAGATCGATCAACTTGAGGTCCCTTTGCAGCAACCCATGTAGTTTTGGGGTACTGCTCAGGCTTCCAATATGTACCATCAGCATTGAGTTTCCTCTCAAAGGAGATACCCTCTTTCCTAGGGTTCCTGTTGAGGATCTGCTTTTTAAGCACATCACAAAGAGCCTGATGCCCTTTGTGGCTTTTGTACATGCCCGTCGTGTACAATTCCTTCAGCCCTGCATTGTCAGTGATACTAGCAATGTCCTCAGATGAGGAATTAGTGATAGCAGAGGCATGTGAAGAATTTGAAACATTAGCAGCATTTGAACATTCAGGTGAAGAATTAGCAGATTCACGTTCAATGCACTTCAAGCATGGAGGAACAAATTCTTCCTGAGATGCGCTGATTGGTTGAGCAAGTAATGAATCACGCTCCTTCTGAAGATCTTCATAACTCACTCTTAGCTTCTCAAGGTCTTGCTTTCTTTGAAGAAATTCATAAGAAAGCTTCTCATCATCCGATGAGTGTTATGATGAGTTTGAAGTTTGTCAAGCTTGGACTGAAGTCTCTGAAGATTTTCAATCAAAGTTTCAATGTGATCCATTTCTTCACCCAACATATCATCACTTTTATTTAGCATGTTTTGAACCTTTTCTAAAGCCCTTTGTTGTTTTATAGCAATCTTAGCAAGTTTAGAATAGCTGGGCTTAAGGTTTTCATCAGATTCATTCTCACTTGATTCAGAGGAGGTATATTTGAGTACCTTGGCACCCTTGGCCATGAAGCAATGGGTGGGAGCGTAGTCATCATCGCCTTCATCAGCCTTGTTGGTGAGGTCATTTTCTTCAGTGTTGAAGATAGACTTGCTGACGAATGCAGTAGCAAGAGCTAGGCTCCCCACTCCGGATTCAGACTCCTCAGATGACTACTCTTCCTCATTTTCTTCAGATTCAGCCTCAGAGTCCATTTCCTTGCCAATGAATGCCCTGGCCTTCTTGGAGGTGCTCTTCTTATGATATGAAGGCTTTGAGGATTTTGATGATGAGGATTTTGTGGATTTCTTCTTTTTCTTTTCATCATCAGAACTGTAATCCTTGTATTTCTTCTTCTTTGATTCCTTTTCCCACTGAGGACAATCTTGAATGAAATGTCCAGGTTTCTTGCACTTGTGACAGAGCCTCTTCTTGTAGTCACTGGATGAGGAATCATTGCTCCTTGAGGATCTTCCTAGGCGACCACGTCTTGAGAACTTTTGGAACTTCTTCACGAGCAAAGCCAGATCATGGCTCAGTTCTTCAAGATCACCAAGGCTGCTACCAGAGTCTTCATCTTCAGACTCAGATACTTCCTTGGACTTCAGTGCATGTGTTCTGCCATAGCTTGAACCATAGAGATCTCTCTTTTCAGCAAGTTGGAACTCATGAGTATTTAGCCTCTCGAGAATATCAGCGGGATCAAGTGACTTGTAATCAGCACGTTCTTGTATCATCAATGCTAGAGTGTCAAATGAGGAATCAAGCGATCTCAGCAATTTCTTCACCACCTCATGGTCAGTGATGTCAGTGGGACCAAGTGCTTGAAGCTCATTTGAGATGTCAGTGAGGCGATTGAAGGTTTGTTGAACATTTTCATTATCGAGTCTTTTCAAGCGGTTGAAGAGATTGCGAAGAACATCAACTCGAGAGTCATGCTGAGTTGAGACTCCTTCATTCACTTTGGACAACCTGTCCCAGATAAGCTTCGCTGTTTCCAAAGCACTCACTCTGCCATACTGTCCTTTGCTTAGATGGCCACATATGATATTCTTCGCTTGAGAGTTGAGTTTCTTGAATCTCTTCACATCGGCAGCATTCAGAGAAGGTGTGACTGAGGGAACACCATTTTCCACAACATACCAGAGATCGTTATCAATTGCTTCAAGATGCATTCGCATCTTATTCTTCTAGTAGGGGTAGTCCGTCCCATCGAAGGTAGGACACCCAGCAGAGACCTTGATCATACTTGCGGTCGACATAACTAAAACTCCAGGCGGTTAAACCAAAATCACACAGAACAAGGGAGTACCTTGCTCTGATACCAATTGAAAGTGCGTTATATCAACTAGAGGGGGTGAATAGGCGATTTTTATGAAATTCTTCACTGAGGAATTTGCTGGTGAGGAAATTCCTTAGCGAAGAACTACTAGCAGCAGAATAAGTACTCAAAAGTAAAAACAGCAGAATACAAGCATAGTCATCATGATGAAATGAAGACAGGCACAGAGTACAGGAAGCGTAATCACAGGATAACACAGGATGAAGACAAACAGACTGAAGAAATTGAACTGAGGAAATTGAGAAAGTCTTCAGTCAAAGTCTTCAAACACAGATATGAACAAACATACATCACAGTTATGAGGAAATGAAAGAGTTGAGGAAATAGAACCAGTAAGCTCGGTGAAGACAATGATTTGGTAGACCAGTTCCAACTGCTGTCTCAGTTGTACGTCTGGTTGGAGCGGCTGAGTATTTAAACTCGAGGACACACAGTCCCGGACACCCAGTCAAGGACACTTAGTCCAAGACACACAGTCCTCACCGTATTCTCCTTGAACTCAGGTCACACAGACCTCGTCCAATCACTCGTGGTAAGTCTTCAGGCGACTTCCAAACCTTCACAAACTTGGTCACTCAGCGATCCACAATTCCTCTTGGATGCTCTAGACCATGATGCCTAACCGTCTGGAAGAAGCACAATCTTCAAAGGTAACAAGCGTCGGATCCACTCAGGATCAATCTCTTCAGTGATGCTCAATCACTTGGGGTTTGTAGGTGTTTGGGTTTTGGGTTTTTGGTTTTTCCTCACTTGATGATTTTCGCTCAAAGTCCTCGGAGGATGGGTTGCTCTCAAATGACAAGTGTCAGTTTCTTTCGGAGCAGCCAACCAGCTAGTGGTTGTAGGGGGCGGCTATTTATAGCCTAGGGAGCAGCCCGACATGATAAGACATAAATGCCCTTTAATGATATGACCGTTAGGTGGATAGATATTTTGAGACAGTTGGCGCATAGCACAGCAACAGTCGGAATTTTGAGTAGCAAAATCCTCAGGGCTATCATGTTCCTCACTGTGTAGGCAATCCGCACTGGCGAATTCCTAACTCCTCAGTCAGGACAAATTCCTCAGAGACCAGAAGAAGTTTGTCTCTGTCACTGAAGAAATTGACTGAACTGTATGAGATTTCCAATGGCTTCACTCAAAGGGATTGGTAGGTGTAGGATTTTGAGTTGAGCATCACATGGAAATTTTTCCTTAGTATTTCCTTGGCCCCCTTTAACAGTATGGTGTTTCCTATGACTCAAGAAAGAGAAAAACAAAACTATGAACACGAAAGTCTTCAAGCTTCATATTTCTCGCATGAATATCAAGTCTTCACGGACACACCAAATTCTTCACTTTCAAAGTCTTCATGAAAGTCTTCAGAAATACCAAAATCTTTAGTCGAAGATATTCATTTTTAGGGGTCGACTTTTCCTGTAAATATCAATCTCCTCATAGACTTATAGACCTGTAAACACTCACACACGCATTAGTCCCTTAACCTATAAGTCTTCAATACACCAAAATCACTAAGGGGCACTAGATGCACTTACACTTAATGAGTTGAATATTAAGAATAATGATAATGTTGTTAGGGTTATGACTAGAGATGGTAAAATGACCCAGGAACCTTTGTATCCTGAGGGCCATCCTAAGAGAGTTGAGCAAGATTCTCAAAGAACTAATACTGATGCACCTAGTCCTAGTAATAAAAAGAAGAAGAAAACTGATAAGACTTTGCATGCTTCTAGTGAACCTGTTATAGACACAACTAAGGATCCCAATGATATTTCTATTTCTGATGTTGAGACACAATCTGGTGATGAACATGAACCTAATTATAATGTTAATAATGATGTTCATGTTTATGCTCAACCTAGTAATAATAGTGATGTAGAGATTGAGCTTGCTAGGAAACATGGTAAAGAAAGAGAACCATGGGTTTAGAAAGGTTTAGAAACCCATGCCCTTTCCTCCTAAGCCATCCAAGAAAAATGATGATGAGGATTTTGAGTGCTTTGCTAAAATGATTAGACCTATCTTTTTGCGTATGCGTTTGACTGATATGGTTAAAATGCCTCCTTATGCTAAGTATATGAAAGATATTGTTAGAAATAAAAGAAAGATACCGGAAGTTGAAATTTCCACCATGCTTGCTAATTATACTTTTAAGGGTGGAATACCAGATAAACTAGGTGACCCAGGAGTACCCACTATACCATGCTCCATTAAAAGAAACTATGTTAAAACTGCTTTATGTGATCTTGGAGCCTGTGTTAGTGTTATGCCTTTATCTTTATATCGTAGACTTGAATTGAATAAGTTGATACATATGAAAATATCTTCGCAAATGGCTCATAAATCAACTGCTATACCCATCGGTATTTGTGAGAATGTACCTATTGTGGTTGCAAACATTACTATCTTAACGGACTTTGTTATTCTTGATATTTCCGAGGACGAAAGTATGAAGATTATCCTTGGTAGACCCTTGTTGAATACTGCAGGGGCTGTTATTGATTGCAACAAAGCCAATAACACTTTTCATGTTAATGGTAATGAGCATACAATACATTTTTCGAAGAAACAACCTCAAGTTCATAGTATCAATTCTATTGGAAAAGTTTCAACTATTACTATTGGAGGTTTTGAATTCCCTCTTCCTACTATCAAAAAGAAATATGATATTCTTATTGTTGGGGACATGCATATTCCCATTGAAGTAACCTAGTGTTATTCGAAACTTCTCCGGTTTCATGTCATTCAGAAGAAGTTTGTTAATATGACTTGATCAACCTTGTTAAGGGATTCCTTTTGATGAGCATGAGATGGATGAATTTAGAAAGCACAACTTTCTGTACGTACTTTTTACTTTCTATTATTTAGAATAAATAAAGCAAAAATAGTATTTTCTGTCTACTTTCTGAATTATTCGTGCAATAAAAAAACGCCCTGAAAATTTAGTGTGATTTTTTATAGAATATTTTAGAATTTCAGGCACTGAGCATGCACCAGGGGATGCACCAGTAGACCACAAGGGTGGAGGGCGCGCCCCCTGTCTTGTGGGTCCCCACCACTTATTCCAGCACCCATCCACTTCGTCTTCCTCTAGAAAAAATAACCCCGTAGCTCAAACCCGTGTTCGTGCTCATTTTGCTACCATTTTAGATCTCCTTGTGGAAAGCTCCATTTGCAAAACTGTTTTGGGGGGATTGTTCTTTGATATGTGACTCCTCCAATGGTCCAATTCGTTTTTGTTCTAGTGCTTTATTTATTGCAAATTTTTGCTGCTGTGATGACCTTTTTCTTGGGCTTGCATGTCAAATTTATATGGTCCAAAGTAGTTTTGATGCATGATATAGCCTCTAGACACTTGTAGGAGTAGTTACTATCAATTTTGTTGAGTTTGATTCAGTTTTATTTTGAGTCACTAAGAATTTTAGAAATTTTTAGAGGAATAAAATGATGAGGAGATTGTTGAGAGGCTCTTTGAGCCGGGGTTCGAAGTAAAATAGAAAATGAGGAGAAGGTGAAGCCCAAGTACAATCTTCCTCGCACCATGGAGGTTCGGCCGTGTGAATGGCCATGTGATGCATTCTTGGGGGCGGCCGGGATTCATGAGGATTTCTATTATTTGGCTGAGAATGCAAGCATCACTGACTTCCTCCACGACTAGTGTGATCAGTACCTCCTACTCACTAATACTCGTGCATAATTTTCATTTTTATGCTAGGAGATCACCACCCATGGTAGATTTTTACTTATATGATGAGTATAAGGAAATGACACTTTATGATTTTTGCGAGGTATGCAAGTTTCCTTTTGAGGGCAACGTCGAGGAACCACGTCCTCGAGATGTGGAAGATTTTATTGATGCAGTTACCGTAGGGGAAAGGAGAAAGGTGATGAGAGCGAGAGCGTCTACTTTACATTTTCCTATTTTATGCTACTACTCATTATTTGCGGGGAGATGTTTAATTGGTCGCGGGGACAGTGGAGTCCTTAGTGCTCCTGACCTCGCCATTTTGTGCCATGCTTTACTTCATGATAGAACTTTCAGTTTAGGCGCTATGGTTGCTAGATGGTTGAATTTAAACCATACTAAGGGTCCTATCATGGGAGGCATCTATGCTTCCCGCCTGGCTAGACGCTTTGAGATACCTATTAGGCATGATGAGAAAAAGGAGATGGTGCTGCCCACTATTTACCTAGACTGTAACAGTATGGTAGCACATGATTTTATTAGCTATAAAAAGAGACTCATTTATAACTTGGTATTTATTGAAAAGACTTGTCAGATTATTACCTTGCCCACACCTTCTTTGTTTAATATTCATTCAGGCACATACCTCATCATGCTCGAGGACATTTATGCATACTGGGAGCAGACGCGATCCCTAGTTCACGAGCCAGAGCTATCACCTGACCCATATTAGGAGCCTGTTTATCAGTCGGAGCCGTAGGAGCTCGCTAACCAGTGGAACCCCAGGATCCTCCTCAGTACACTGGAGAGGGATACTTTGATCCATGGGCTTAGACCAACTTAGGCCAAAAGCCTAAGCTTGGGGGAGTACATATTTCTCGCTGACATTACATTCATGTTCACACACTCATTCCGGTTGTCGGTGTTCATACTTTTTCATCGTATTATCCATGTTAGTTTGTTTCTTTTTCTCGCTTTCTTCTTTAGTGTTTGAAAAACTTTAGAAAAAACAAAAAAAATAGTTGTAGTTTATTTCCTTTCTATGCATGCTTAGTAATAGTACAAAAAGAAAACCCAAAAAGATTTCCTGTTATTCTTTTGCTTGTTGGGAGCTTTCCCGTGTAAATAGTTTTCTCGTTCTTGTTTTACTTTCTTCAAAAAAACAAAAACTCCAAAAACACTTCAGTGTGTTTCTTTGAAATTCTTTTCTTTTATTTGGGGGCAGAGAGGAGAAGACCATGATGAAAATGTTGAGTGGCTCTCATATGCATTATTGTTGATCTAACAAAGAGCCCATATTACCCTGTCTTCTCCTTTGAATAAATATTTGCAGATTCCACCTTAGTCCAATGCACGTGCCTATTATTATTATCCACATCATTCGGTCATGCAAGTGAAAGGCAATAATGACGATATATGATGAAATGATTGAGATGAGGAAAAGCTGGTATGAACTCGACCTATCTTGTTTTTGTAAATATGGTTAGTTCATTGTTCCTGATTCATCTCATTATGAATGAAACATGTTTGGAATGACAATTAGAGACTATAGTTGCTCATGCCATGCTTAATTAGCTAGGAGTTTGTGATGGTTTACCTTCTGTGCCAACATGCTTTTAAAATGGTTGTGATGTAGTGTGATAGAATGGTATCCTCCTTTGAATGATTCGAGTGGCTTGACTTGGCACATATTCACGCATGTAGTTAAAACAAAATAAACATAGCCTCCACGATATTTATGTCCATGAGGATTTATATCCTACTCAAGCTTGGCTAATCTTAATGCATGTTTATGACTGTTGTCGCTCTCTAGTTGGTCGCTGCCCGGTCTTTTTCTAGCCTTCACTTGTACTAAGTGGGAATACTGCTTGTGCATCCACTTCCATAAACCCAATGTCGTTCCATATGAGTCCACCATACCTACCTATATGCGGCATTTACCTGCCATTCCAAGTAAATTTGCATCTGCCAAACTCTAAACCTTTAAATGGTAACCTGTTTTGTATTCCCGAATCGCTCATCTAACGATTGGGGCTGTCAGTATCTTCCATGCTAGGTGGGTTATTCTCACGATGAGTGGACTCCGCTCATCATTCACGAGAAAATGGCTGATAATCGGGATGCCCAGTCCCATGCTCAAAAATTTACCATTCTGTTTGGGAACCGCCTATAATGTATCTAGTATGGAAGATACCGAGATCTCTTAGTTGTTATGTTGACAATTAAAGCATACCGATCAAAAATATTATTCATCTCTGTTTCAAAAACTCGAGCTCTTGCACCTCTGCAAATCCCTGCTTCCCTCTGTGAAGGGCTTATCTATTTACTTTTATTGTTGAGTCATCACCCTCTTATAAAAAGCACCAGTTAGAGAGCACCACTGTCATTTGTATGCGTTGTTGTTAATTGATATTGAGTATGAACGGATCTCTTTTACCATGAATTACAATGCCTAGTCAGACCTTGATCTTCAGGGCTGCTCTGCATTTATGTTTTGCGGTCTCAGAAAGGGCTAGTGAGATACCATTTTGTTATATCATATCATGATTGTTTTGAAAAAGTGTTGTCATCCGAGATTTATTATTATTGCTCACTAGTTGATTATGCCATTGATATGAGTAAATGTGAGACCTAAAAGTTATTGTGAATCTGGTTAGTTCATGATCTTTGTTGAAAACTTGAATGCTGGATTTACATATTTGCAACAACAAGATCAAACAAAGTTTGTGAAAGTTTTTCTTTATCACTTTTAGTTTGTCAACTGAATTGCTTGAGGACAAGAATGTTGGAAATATGCCCTAGAGGCAATAATAAAAGGATTATTATTATATTTCCTTGTTCATGATAATTGTCTTTTATTCATGCTATAATTGTGTTATCCGGAAATCGTAATACATGTGTGAATGCATAGACACCAACATGTCCCTAGTAAGCCTCTAGTTGACTAGCTCATTGATCAACAGATAGTCATGGTTTCCTGACTATGGACATTGGATGTCATTGATAACGAGATCACATCATTAGGAGAATGATGTGATGGACAAGACCCAATCCTAAACATAGCACAAGATCGTATAGTTCGTTTGCTAGAGTTTTTCCAATGTCAAGTATCTTTTCCTTAGACCATGAGATCGTGTAACTCCCGGATGCCGTAGGAGTGCTTTGGGTGTACCAAACGTCACAACGTAACTGGGTGACTATAAAGGTATACTACGGGTATCTCCGAAAGTGTCTGTTGGGTTGACACGGATCAAGACTAGGATTTGTCACTCCGTATAACGGAGAGGTATCTCTGGGCCTACTCGGTAATGCATCATCATAATGAGCTCAAAGTGACCAAGTGTCTGGTCACGAGATCATGCATTACGGTACGAGTAAAGTGACTTGCCGGTAACGAGATTGAACGAGGTATTGGGATGCCGGCGATCGAATCTCGGGCAAGTAACGTACCGATTGACAAAGGGAATTGTATACGGGGTTGCTTGAATCCTCGACATCGTGGTTCATTCGATGAGATCATCGAGGAGCATGTGGGAGCCAACATGGGTATCCAGATCCCGCTGTTGGTTATTGACCGGAGAGCCATCTCGGTCATGTCTACATGTCTCCCGAACCCGTAGGGTCTACACACTTAAGGTTCGGTGACGCTAGGGTTGTAGAGATATGAATATGCAGTATCCCGAAAGTTGTTAGGAGTCCCGGATGAGATCCCGGATGTCACGAGGAGTTCCAGAATGGTCCGGAGGTGAAGAATTATATATAGGAAGTGCAGTTTCGGCCATCGGGAGAGTTTCGGGGGTCACCGGTATTGTACCAGGACCACCGGAAGGGTCCCGGGGGTCCACCGGGTGGGGCCACCCATCCCGGAGGGCCCCATGGGATAAAGTGGGGAGGGGAACCAGCCCATAGTGGGCTGGTGCGCCCCCCTTGGCCCATCCCATGCGCCTGGGGTTGGGAACCGTAGGGTGGGGGGTGCCCACCTGGCTTGGGGGGCACTCCACCCCTTGGCCGCCGCCCCCCCCCTAAGAGATCCCATCTCCTAGGGCCGGCGCACCCCTAGGGGGCCTATATAAAGGGGGGAGGGAGGGGGCAGCCGCACCCTTGAGTCTTGGCGCCTCCCTCTCCCCTGCTTCACCTCTCCCTCTCGCAGTAGAACGGCGAAGCCCTGCTGCGGTGACCCCTGCATCCACCACCACGCCGTTGTGCTGCTAGATCATCATCAACCTCTCCTTCCCCCTTGCTGGATCAAGAAGGAGGAGACGTCACGCTGACCGTATGTGTGTTGAACGTGGAGGTGCCGTCCGTTCGGCGCTAGGATCTCCGGTGATTTGGATCACGTCGAGTACGACTTCCTCATCCCCGTTCTTTGAACGCTTCCGCGCGTGATCTACAAAGGTATGTAGATGCAATCCGATCACTCGTTGCTAGATGAACTCATAGATGGATCTTGGTGAAACCGTAGGAAATTTTTTGTTTTCTGCAACGTTCCCCAACAGTGGCATCATGAGATAGGTCTATGCGTAGTTCTCTTTGCACGAGTAGAACACAATTTGTTGTGGGCGTAGATGTTGTCAACTTTCTTGCCGCTACTAGTCTTATTTTGCTTCAGCAGTATTGTGGGATGAAGCGGCCCGGACCAACCTTACACGTACGCTTACGTGAGACCGGTTCCACCGACTGACATGCACTAGTTGCATAAGGTGGCTGGCGGGTGTCTGTCTCTCCCACTTTAGTTGGAGCGGATTTGATGAAAAGGGTCCTTATGAAGGGTAAATAGAAGTTGAAAAATCACGTTGTGGCTTTCAGGTAGGTAAGAAAACGTTCTTGCTAGAACCCTATTGCAGCCACGTAAAACTTGCAACAACAATTAGAGGACGTCTAACTAGTTTTTGCAGCAAGTGTTTTGTGATGTGATATGGCCAAAGTTGTGATGAATGATGAATGATATATATGTGATGTATGAGATGTTCATTCTATTGTAATAGGAATCACGACTTGCATGTCGATGAGTATGACAACTGGCAGGAGCCATAGGAGTTGTCTTTATTTTTTGTATGACCTGCGTGTCATTGAGAAACGCCATGTAAATTACTTTACTTTATTGCTAAACGTGTTAGCCATAGTAGTAGAAGTAATAGTTGGCGAGCAACTTCATGGAGACACGATGATGGAGATCATGATGATGGAGATCATGGTGTCATGCCGGTGACAAGATGATCATGGAGCCCCAAGATGGAGATCAAAGGAGCTATGTGATATTGGCCATATCATGTCACTATTATTATTTGATTGCATGTGATGTTTATCATGTTTTTGCATCTTGTTTACTTAGAACGATGGTAGTAAATAAGATGATCCCTCATAATCATTTCAAGAAAGTGTTCCCCCTAACTATGCACCGTTGCGACAGTTCGTTGTTTCGAAGCACCACGTGATGATCGGGTGTGATAGATTCCAACGTTCACATACAACGGGTGTAAGACAGATTTACACGTGCAAACACTTAGGTTGACTTGACGAGCCTAGCATGTACAGACATGGCCTCAGAACATAGAAGACCGAAAGGTCGAGCATGAGTCGTATAGAAGATACGATCAACATGAAGATGTTCACCGATGTTGACTAGTCCGTCTCACGTGATGATCGGACATGGCCTAGTTAACTCGGATCATGTTATACTTAGATGACTGGAGGGATGTCTATCTAAGTGGGAGTTCATTGAATAATTTGATTAGATGAACTTAATTATCATGAACTTAGTCTAAAATCTTTACACCATGTATTATAGATCAAATGGCCAACAACTTCAACGCGTTCCTAGAGAAAACCAAGCTGAAAGACGATGACAGCAACTATACGGACTGGGTCCGGAACCTGAGGATCATCCTCATAGCTGCCAAGAAAGATTATGTCCTACAAGCACCGCTAGGTGAAGCACCTGCTCTCCCTGCAGAACAAGACGTTATGAACGCTTGGCAGACATGTACCGATGATTACTCCCTCGTTCAGTGCGGCATGCTTTACAGCTTAGAGCCGGGGCTCCAAAAGCGTTTTGAGAGACACGGAGCATATGAGATGTTCGAAGAGCTGAAAATGGTTTTTCAAGCTCATGCCCGGGTCGAGAGATATGAAGTCTCCGACAAGTTCTTCAGCTGTAAGATGGAGGAAAACAGTTCTGTTAGTGAGCACATACTCACTATGTCTGGGTTACATAACCGCTTGACTCAGCTGGGATTTAATCTCCCGGATGACGCGGTCATTGATAGAATCCTTCAGTCGCTTCCACCGAGCTACAAGAGATTTGTGATGAACTTCAATATGCAAGGGATGGAAAAGACCATTCCTGAAGTATTTGCAATGCTGAAATCAGCAGAGGTAGAAGTCAAAAAGGAACATCAAGTGTTGATGGTGAATAAAACCACTAAGTTCAAGAAAGGCAAGGGTAAGAAGAACTTCAAGAAGGACGGCAAGGGAGTTGCCGCGCCCGCCAAGCAAGCTGCCGGGAAGAAGCCAAAGAATGGACCCAAGCCCGAGACTGAGTGTTTTTATTGCAAGGGAAGTGGTCACTGGAAGCGGAACTGCCCCAAATACTTAGTGGACAAGAAGGCCGGCATCACGAAAGGTATATGTGATATACATGTAATTGATATGTACCTTACCAGTACTCGTAGTAGCTCCTGGGTATTTGATACCGGTGCGGTTGCTCACATTTGTAACTCAAAGCAGGAGCTGCGAAATAAGCAGAGACTGGCGAAGGACGAGGTGACGATGCGCGTCGGGAATGGTTCCAAGGTCGATGTGATCGCCGTCGGCACGCTACCTCTACATTTACCTACGGGATTAGTTTTAAACCTCAATAATTGTTATTTAGTGCCAGTTTTGAGCATGAACATTGTATCAGGATCTCGTTTAATTCGAGATGGCTACTCATTTAAATCCGAGAATAATGGTTGTTCTATTTATATGAGAGATATGTTTTATGGTCATGCTCCGATGGTGAATGGTTTATTCTTAATGAATCTCGAGCGTAATGCTACACATATTCATAGTGTGAGTACCAAAAGATGTAAGGTTGATAATGATAGTCCCACATACTTGTGGCACTGCCGCCTTGGTCACATAGGTGTCAAACGCATGAAGAAGCTCCATGCAGATGGACTTTTAGAGTCTCTTGATTACGAATCATCTGACACATGCGAACCATGCCTCATGGGTAAAATGACCAAGACTCCATTCTCAGGAACAATGGAGCGAGCAACCAACTTATTGGAAATCATACATACTGATGTGTGCGGTCCAATGAGTGTTGAGGCTCGCAGTGGCTATCGTTATGTTCTCACCCTCACTGATGACTTGAGTAGATATGGGTATGTCTATTTAATGAAACACAAGTCTGAGACCTTTGAAAAGTTCAAGGAATTTCAGAGTGAGGTTGAGAATCAACGTGACAGGAAAATCAAGTTCTTGCGATCAGATCGTGGAGGAGAATACTTGAGTCACGAGTTTGGCACACACTTAAGAAAATGTGGAATAGTTTCACAACTAACGCCGCCTGGAACACCTCAGCGTAATGGTGTGTCCGAACGTCGTAATCGCACTCTATTAGATATGGTGCGATCTATGATGTCTCTTACCGATTTACCGCTATCATTTTGGGGCTATGCTTTAGAGACTGCCGCATTCACTTTAAATAGGGCTCCGTCGAAATCCGTTGAGATGACACCATATGAATTATGGTTTGGGAAGAAACCTAAGCTGTCGTTTCTAAAAGTTTGGGGATGCGATGCTTATGTCAAGAAACTTCAACCTGAAAAGCTCGAACCCAAGTCGGAAAAATGCATCTTCATAGGATACCCTAAAGAAACTATTGGGTATACCTTCTACCTCAGATCCGAAGGCAAGATCTTTGTTGCCAAGAATGGATCCTTTCTAGAGAAAGAGTTTCTCTCGAAAGAAGTAAGTGGGAGGAAAGTAGAACTTGATGAAGTATTACCTCTTGAACCGGAGAGTGGCGCAACTCAGGAAAATGTTCCTGTGGTGCCTGCACCAATTAGAGAGGAAGTTAATGATGATCAAGATACTTCTGATCAAGCTCCTACTGAAATTCGAAGGTCCACAAGGACACGTTCCGCACCAGAATAGAACGGCAACCCTGTCTTGGAAATCATGTTGTTAGACAACGGTGAACCTTCGAACTATGAAGAAGCGATGGCGGGCCCGGATTCCGACAAATGGCTGGAAGCCATGAAATCCGAGATAGGATCCATGTATGAAAACGAAGTATGGACTTTGATTGACTTGCCCGTTGAGCAGCGAGCCATAGAAAATAAATGGATCTTTAAGAAGAAGACAGACGCGGATTGTAATGTGACCATCTATAAAGCTTGGCTTGTCGCTAAGGGTTATCGACAAGTTCAAGAGGTTGACTATGATGAGACTTTCTCACCGGTAGCGAAGCTGAAGTCCGTCCGAATCATGTTAGCAATTGCCGCATTCTGTGATTATGAGATATGGCAAATGGACGTCAAAACGACATTCCTTAATGTTTTCCTTAAGGAAGAATTGTATATGATGCAGCCAGAAGGTTTTGTCGATCCTAAGAATGCTGACAAGGTGTCCAAGCTCCAACGCTCGATTTATGGGCTGGTGCAAGCATCTCGGAGTTGGAACATTCATTTTGATGAGATGATTAAAGCGTTTGGGTTTATGCAGACTTATGGAGAAGCCTGCGTTTACAAGAAAGTGAGTGGGAGCTCTGTAGCATTTCTCATATTATATGTAGATGACATACTTTTGATGGGAAATGATGTAGAGCTTTTGGACAGCATTAAGGCCTACTTGAATAAGAGTTTTTCAATGAAGGAACTTGGAGAAGCTGCTTATATATTAGGCATCAAGATCTATAGAGATAGATCAAGACGCCTCATAGGTGTTTCACAAAGCACATACCTTGATAAGATATTGAAGAAGTTCAATATGGATCAGTCTAAGAAGGGGCTCTTGCTTGTGTTGCAAGGTACGAAATTGAGCTCAGCTCAATGTCCGACCACGGCTGAAGATATAGAAGAGATGAGTGTCATCCCCTATGCCTCAGCCATAGGTTCTATTATGTATGCCATGCTGTGTACCAGACCTGATGTAAACCTTGCCGTAAGTTTGGTAGGTAGGTACCAAAGTAATCCCGGCAAGCAACACTGGACAGCGGTCAAGAATATCCTGAAGTACCTGAAAAGGACTAAGGAAATGTTTCTCGTTTATGGAGGTGACGAAGAGCTCGTCGTAAAGGGTTACGTCGATGCTAGCTTCGACACAGATCTGGATGACTCTAAGTCACAAACCGGATACGTGTATATTTTGAATGGTGGGGCAGTAAGCTGGTGCAGTTGCAAGCAGAGCATCGTGGCGGGATCTACATGTGAAGCGGAGTACATGGCAGCCTCGGAGGCAGCGCATGAAGCAATTTGGGTGAAGGAGTTCATCACCGACCTAGGAGTCATACCCAATGCATCGGGGCCAATCAAACTCTTCTGTGACAACACTGGAGCTATTGCACTTGCCAAGGAGCCCAGGTTTCACAAGAAGACTAGGCACATCAAGCGTCGCTTCAACTCCATTCGTGAAAATGTTCAAGATAGAGACATAGATATTTGTAAAGTACATACGGACCTGAATGTAGCAGATCCGTTGACTAAACCTCTCCCTAGAGCAAAACATGATCAACACCAGAATTCCAGGGGTGTTCGGTTCATCACAATGTAACTAGATTATTGACTCTAGTGCAAGTGGGAGACTGTTGGAAATATGCCCTAGAGGCAATAATAAAAGGATTATTATTATATTTCCTTGTTCATGATAATTGTCTTTTATTCATGCTATAATTGTGTTATCCGGAAATCGTAATACATGTGTGAATACATAGACACCAACATGTCCCTAGTAAGCCTCTAGTTGACTAGCTCATTGATCAACAGATAGTCATGGTTTCCTGACTATGGACATTGGATGTCATCGATAACGAGATCACATCATTAGGAGAATGATGTGATGGACAAGACCCAATCCTAAACATAGCACAAGATCGTATAGTTCGTTTGCTAGAGTTTTTCCAATGTCAAGTATCTTTTCCTTAGACCATGAGATCGTGTAACTCCCGGATGCCGTAGGAGTGCTTTGGGTGTACCAAACGTCACAACGTAACTGGGTGACTATAAAGGTATACAACGGGTATCTCCGAAAGTGTCTGTTGGGTTGACACGGATCAAGACTAGGATTTGTCACTCCGTATAACGGAGAGGTATCTCTGGGCCTACTCGGTAATGCATCATCATAATGAGCTCAAAGTGACCAAGTGTCTGGTCACGGGATCATGCATTACGGTACGAGTAAAGTGACTTGCCGGTAACGAGATTGAACGAGGTATTGGGATGCCGACGATCGAATCTCGGGCAAGTAACGTACCGATTGACAAAGGGAATTGTATACGGGGTTGCTTGAATCCTCGACATCGTGGTTCATCCGATGAGATCATCGAGGAGCATGTGGGAGCCAACATGGGTATCCAGATCCCGCTGTTGGTTATTGACCGGAGAGCCATCTCGGTCATGTCTACATGTCTCCCGAACCCGTAGGGTCTACACACTTAAGGTTCGGTGACGCTAGGGTTGTAGAGATATGAATATGCAGTATCCCAAAAGTTGTTAGGAGTCCCGGATGAGATCCCGGATGTCACGAGGAGTTCCAGAATGGTCCGGAGGTGAAGAATTATATATAGGAAGTGCAGTTTCGGCCATCGGGAGAGTTTCGGGGGTCACCGGTATTGTACCAGGACCACCGGAAGGGTCCCGGGGGTCCACCGGGTGGGGCCACCCATCCCGGAGGGCCCCATGGGCTAAAGTGGGGAGGGGAACCAGCCCATAGTGGGCTGGTGCGCCCCCCTTGGCCCATCCCATGCGCCTGGGGTTGGGAACCGTAGGGTGGGGGTGCCCCACCTGGCTTGGGGGGCACTCCACCCCTTGGCCGCCACCCCCCCTAGGAGATCCCATCTCCTAGGGCCGGCGCACCCCTAGGGGGCCTATATATAGGGGGGAGGGAGGGGGCAGCCGCACCCTTGAGTCTTGGCGCCTCCCTCTCCCCTGCTTCACCTCTCCCTCTCGCAGTAGAATGGCGAAGCCCTGCTGCGGTGACCCCTGCATCCACCACCACGCCGTCGTGCTGCTAGATCATCATCAACCTCTCCTTCCCCCTTGCTGGATCAAGAAGGAGGAGACGTCACGCTGACCGTACGTGTGTTGTACATGGAGGTGCCGTCCGTTCGGCGCTAGGATCTCCGGTGATTTGGATCACGTCGAGTACGACTTCCTCATGCCCGTTCTTTGAACACTTCTGCGCTGATCTACAAAGGTATGTAGATGCAATCCGATCACTCATTGCTAGGTGAACTCATAGATGGATCTTGGTGAAACCGTTGGAAAATTTTTGTTTTCTGCAATGTTCCCCAACAAAGCAACAAGTTAAGCTTGGGGGAGTTGATACATCGCCGTCGTATCTACTTTTCCAAACTCGTTTGCCCTTGTTTTGGACTCTAATTTGCATGATTTGAATGGAACTAACCCAGGCTGATGCTGTTTTCAGTAGAATTGCCATGGTGTTATTTTTGTGCAGAAATAAAAGTTCTCGGAATGACCTGAAACTTCACGGAGATTATTTTTGGAATAAATAAAAAATATGGCGAAAGAATCAAACAGAGGGGACCCACCAGCTATCCAGAAGGGTGGAGGGCGCGCCCTCATGTCTTGTGGGTCCCACGAGGCTCCACCGACCTCAACTCCAACTCGATATATTCATGTTCGAGGAGAAAAAAATTAGAGAGAAGGATTCAACGCATTTTACGATACAGAGCCACCGCCACCTCCCGTTCTTCCTCGGGAAGGCAGATCTGGAGTCCGTTTTGTGCTCCAGAGAGGGAAAATCGTCGCCATTGTCATCATCAACCATCCTCCATCACCAATTTCATGATCCTCACCGTCGTGCGTGAGTAACCCATCGTACGCTTGCTGGGCGGTGATGGATTGGATGAGATTTACCATGTAATCAATTTAGTTTTGTCAGGGTTTGATCCCTAGTATGCACTCTGTTCTAAGATTGATGTTGCTATGACTTTGCTATGAATTATGCTTTTCACTAGGGCCCGAGTGCCATGATTTCAGATCTGATTATGTTTTTGTCGGATTGTGGGTTCCGGCAAACCCTTGAGGTTCTGAAAGTGTGTTATATCGACTAGAGGGGGGTGAATAGGCGATTTCTATGAATTCTTCACTAAGGAATTTGCAGGTGAGGAAATTCCTGAATGAAGAACTACTTGCAGCAGAATAAGTACTCAGAAGTAAACATAACAGAGCATGAGCATGGTCTTCATGATGAAATGAAAACAAGCACAGAGTATAGAAAGCGTAATCACAAGATAAACAGAATGAAGACAAACAGACTGAAGAAATTGAGCTGAGGAAATAGAGAAAGTCTTCAGTCAAGGTCTCCAAACAGATATGAACAAGCACACAACACATAAATGAGGAAATGGAAGGGTTGACAAAATGGAACCAGTTAGCTCGGTGAAGACAATGATTTGGTAGACCAGTTCCAACTGCTGTGACAGTTGTACGTCTGGTTAGGGCGGCTAGGTATTTAAACATGAGGACACACAGTCCAGAACATGCAGCTCAGGCCACATAGTCCTCACTGTATTCCCCTTGAACTAAGGTCACACAGACTTTGCCCAATCACTCGTGGTAAGTATTCAGGTGACTTCTAAACCTTCACATACTCGGTCACTCGACAATCCACAATTTCCTCTTGGATGCTCTAGACCATGACGCCTAACCATCTGGAAGATGCAAAATCTTCAAAGGTAACAAGCGTCGGATCCACACAGGATCAATCTCTTCAGTGATGCTCAATCAGTTTGGGTTTGTAGGTGATTAGGTTTGGGTTTTCCTCACTTGATGATTTTTACTCAAAGTCCTCGGAGGATGGGATGCTCTCAAATGACAAGTGTCAATTTCTCTCAGAGCAGCCAACCATCTAGTGGTTCTAGGGGGGCTATTTATAGCCTAGGGAGCAGCCCAACATGATAAGACATAAATGCCCTTCAATGATATGACCTTTAGGTGGGTAGATATTTTGGGACAGCTGGCGCATAACACAGCAACGGTCGGAATTTTAAGTATCAACTTCCTCAGGGCTATCATGTTCCTCACTATGTAGGCAATCCGCACTGGCGAATTCCTAACTCCTCAGTCAAAACAAATTCCTCAGAGGCCAGAAGAACTTCGTCTCTGTCACTGAAGAAATTGGCTGAGCTGTATGAGATTTCCAATGGCTTCACTCGAAGGGATTGGTAGGTGTAGGATTTGAGTTGAGCATCACTTGGAAATTTTTCCTCGACCCCCTTTAATAGTACGGTGTTTCCTATGACTCAAGAAAGATAAAATGAAACTACGAAAACAAAAGTCTTCACGCTTCATGTTCCTCGAATGAATATCAAGTCTTGAGGATTACACCAATTTCTTCACTTTCAAAGTCTTCAGAAAGTCTTCAGAAATCCAAAGTCTTCAGTCGCAGAACTTCATTTTTAGGGGTCGACTTTTCTCTGTAAATATCAAACTCCCCATAGACTTATAGACCTGTGTATACTCACAAACGCATCAGTCCCTTATCCTATAAGTCTTTAATACACCAAAATCACTAAGGGGCACTACATGCACTTACAATCTCCCCCTTTTTGGTGATTGATGACAATATAGGTTAAGTTTTCAAGGGGAATAAACATATGAAGTGTAAATACTGTTATTGAGGAATTTGATTTCAAGATATAGAAGAACTCCCCCTGAAGATGTGTATAGTGAGAAATTTGCTTTTGAAGCAATGCACACTTTGAAGAGTAGTATCATGGAGATCTCCGCCTATATCTTGTAATTCACACACGCATTTAACATATAATATGAAGAATTTGAAATGCATGATGAAATATGGTAACTGATGTAATTCAGCATGTGCGCATTAACATTAATGAGGAATAAGCATGCAGAAAAAAACTCAGCAAAAGTATCAGACCACCATAGAGTTTAAGTTTACAACTCGATCCAGCAAAGTCTTCAAAAGAATGAGAGTTGTAACTTAGAAAAAAACGCCCATATAAGTAGACCCACTTGAAGACTAACTCAAATTTCTCCCCCTTTTATCATAAAATGACCAAAAGGGACAAAAATGAGGACTAACGCTCCTGAAGAATTTCAAGTTGATGGAGGAGCTCCAGCGTTGTTGGGGTCGTTGGTTGTTGTAGGGCCTGCCGTAGTGTCATCCAAGTCTTCAAACTCGTCGGTGTCGTGGGATGAAGAATATGAGCTGCCACCAAGGAAGGAACTTTGACTTTCTTGAATTTCTTCGCTGGAGGTGCAGACCAATCAAAGTTCTCCTTGAGACCCATTTTCTTCAGATCTTCTTCACCATACAGATGTGATAAGATAGCCTACGTGCGACCGAAAACTTCATGGAGGTAGTAATGGTTTTTCTTCACTACAATATGTGTAGAAGAATCATGAGTGGCAGAGTCATCATTGGTGGAATAAGATGCAGCTTTGCGAAACTGACCATCCAATGGACGAATGCCTTCATCAATGACAGCAGGTGCCTTGCCCTTTTCATCAGCTGAGGAATAAGTCTGCTTGAGGACTTCAATTGGGGGCAGGTAGCTGTGGTGATTCTGAAAGTCAGCCTTGTAGTTTAGTGAAGACCTTGTTCCGAGGAATATCATAATCCAAGGAGCATAAGGCTTCAACTCAAACGAAGAGAGTGCGACATTCGCCAGAGTCCTCATGAAGAAAGCATGATAATTGACAGGAATGCCATGTATGATGTTGAATAGCAGAGTCTTCATGATGCCAACAATTTCCTCATCAGATGAGTCATGGCCTTTGATAGGACTCATTGTCCTCGTCAGAATGTGATAGACTATTCTGGGCACATATAGCAATTCTTTCATGAAGAATTTGGTCCTTGGGGCTTGACCGGGCTTCAGGGGATTCATTAGCACTTGCATGTAATGGGCAGTGAGTTCAGGCTCCTGGTACAGACATTGAGCTCCTTCAAGGGGTGGACTGATGGGAAGGCGTGAAGTAATTCAGAGGCAGGGAAACCACTAGTCCAATACCCAAGTGTTGATATCATCAGGATCACCTATGATGTGCAGTGTAGCATAGAACTGAAGAATAATCTCTTCATTCCAATCAACAATGTCAAAGCAAACGTTGAGGAGGCCTGCGTCATGAAGCACACTGAGGACCAGAGAGAAACAAGGTAGTGATTCCATGTCCACGTGAGGAATATGCTCGTGGTAGAAGACTTTATCCTTTTTGAAGAGCAGTGGTGAATAGAAATTGGCCTGGCTGGCAGTCCAGAAGCGCTTCCTCCTAGGACGAGCAAAGTCATAAGGATTATAGTCCGTGAAGAATACATGCTCGCCAAAGCAGTCATTGGCCTTGATTTTTTGCTTCTTTGAGAAAGGGTACTTTGGCTTGGGGTGAGGAGTGTCAGTCAATTGCATCACAACCTCAGGTATCTCGATCTCAGGTTCCGCGGGCTGAGGAATTTCAGGTTCTTCTTCAGTGGCAGCCTGGGACTTCAATTCTTCATTTACTTTTTCTTCAGCACTAGTAGCTGGAATCTCTTCATGGACAGACAGTGTGGCATGAGGTTCTTCAGATCCCATTTGTACTTCAGGAGTGACAGGGGACTGAGGAATTTGTTGTAGGGGTGTGAAAAGAGGAGAGTTGGGATGTTGACTTTCTCAAAAGTCGTCGTTCAACACTGGAGTGGTGCATCCATCGTACACATCTTCGTCTTCATTCATTTCTTCAATGCCGGCCTCTTCAACAGTGAACTGAGGCGTGGGCGATGAGACTATTGGGGTTGAAGGGATTGCATCCGCTTCAATTTCTTCATCCAATTGCTCTAAGGAAGCAGCAGAAGGAACGTCTTAATCGGATCCGCTTGGGATCATGTATTCTTCATCAAAAGGAACAAGGTCCTTTGATGGCATAGATGAGACAGTAACAACATCAATTGGATTTTCAAACGAGCTGGCCAGCGGCTTCATTTTCTTCGGAGCTGAAGAATCTGATGCAGTTGATGCCTTCCTTTTCTTCACAGCTACACGCTCTGCAGCCTTGGTCATCTTCACATCTGATGCAGATGGAAGGATCGGAGTTGGTGTAGGCGCAGGAGGAGTAGAGGAATTTGGTTCAAGATCTTCAGGCACAACTGATGTAGTTGCCCTGACTTCTTCATTTTCTTCAGGCGCAACACTAGTTATTTCCCTGGCAATTTCTTCTGCGGCTGGAATGCAGTCATCAGCCCTGCTACTAGCATTTTCTTCAGCAGCCTGAGTATCATCAGCGGTGTTGGCATTTTCTTCAGTAGGCTGAGCAGATGCTTCAGCCTGAGGATTTTCTTGTTGCTTTGGAGCTGCAACATTGGAAGTGAACTGTTCAGTGAGTTTCACAAAACGGACCTTGGCTCCCAGCCAATCAGCACGTTATGCGTCAAATTTATCACTGAGTTTCTTGATGTCAGATTGAATAGTGACAAGTTCTTCAGTTGTCATAGAGACGACGTTTTTCTTGAAGAAGTGCTCCTTTTTGTACTGCGCTTTCTTCAACTGCCTGGCCTTGTCAAATTTCCATTTTTCTTCCTGAATGAAGTGAGTCAACATATGACTTTGACCGGGAGTCAATTTGAAGTCAGGCATAGGAGTGTTGAGGTCCTTATGCCAGGGATCAATGTAACCAAGGATCAATTTTGGATCCAAAAGCAGAGGAACACTTGTGCCTTTGGCTCTAGCGGCCTTGAGTTGCCTGTCCCTGATGATTTCAGCAAGTTCTTCATCATTAGCTTCGTTTTCATCAGATGACACTTGAAAGGTGACCTGCTTCTTGTGGACTTGGTCGAGAGCCTCGTCCAGCAGTGTCCTTAGTCTTCAGCAGAGAGGGGCCATTTGATGAATTTGGTGCAGAGATGCCCATTGTCCTTTGGCACGTGGCGAGATGCATAGGTACTGAGGATTTTGACGGAGGAGCTGAGGACTTTGGAGGAGCTGGTGCGGCTTGAGGAATTGGCTATGAGGGTTTTGGAGAATCTGGCCATGAGGGCATAGCTGAGGAACTTGGCCGTGAGGTCATTGGGGTTGAAGCACTTGGCTTATGAGTAGGCTTCTTTGGCTTGCTTGTAGAGGCCTCAGCAGCAGGAGCAGAGTCTTCATTAAATTTCCTCACTTCTTCCTTAGCTACTCTGGCTAGCTTGTCCTGGCGCTTGGCCCATTCATCCGGATAATCCTCACCATGCTTGAGGCTGGTGGGATTAGCTTCTTGGCCAGGTGCCAACGGAGGTCTTGGGCATGGAGGATTAAGAGTGAATTTCTTAATATACTTGGGAGTAACATATGTGTACTCCCTCCATTCATGTGCCCATCTCCTCTCTATCCTTTGTATGCGCACCTTGCGCTGATTTTTGTCCTCCTTGCCATGTGTGGCCTCATTAGGAGTGCAATAATCCTTGTAAATATCCTCAGGGATTTCAAACGCAGTGTTGACCTCAGGCCTCTTTCCTCCCTTCTGTGGCTTCTTGCCATCTGCCATTTTCTTCAGCTAAGAGTTTTGAACGATTGAGTTCTCTGAAGAGGTATGCAACTTTTCTTCGAGGAACACTACAAATGAGTTAAGTTGATGAAAACCTAATGATTTAGCAGCGGACATGTGTACCTGTGAATAGAGTATATTTGCGAGGAATTTGGAGAGCTCATATGCGTTCTCATAAGGTTTTGCAATAAGAACAAGTTTGAGGAATTTGACCAGTTGAGTCTTGCAGAATTTCACTAAGCATTCTTTGACTTATGTTCCAGAGTTGTACAGATTTGAAAATCCACACAGTTGAGGACTCTTGAAGAAAAATGTTGCTCAGAGAAATAGATCAAGAACAGATGATATGTGAGGTGTCTAGTGTGTGAGGATTTGAAGAAAACACCTTTTGAAGATTTGAAGAAAAACATCCGAATCAACAAGGGTGGTAAAAGTAACTTTTAGTTACCCTGGACGAAGAACACGACGAACTGGGAAGTGTAGATTTGAAGCTCGTTGGTTCAGATCTTCCATGCCCTAACTTGGCTGACGAAGACAACTAGGGCGGCGGGTGGAGTGAAGAAATATGCGTCCAGCGTGAGTATGGCGGTGACGAGGTCGAGGCTGTGAAGCTCTTCCTCACCGGTGACGATGGGAGTAGAGGCGGCGCTAGGGTTTGAGAGCTCGAGCGAGGGAGTGAGGCCGAGCGGAGTAAAAGTGAAGAGAGGAAGGGAGATGGGTATTTATAGCCGAAGTGAAAAACTGCTCGCCCGAGGAAATAGGACAAACGTGCCCCTGACCCTTCTCATTCGCTTGACATGTGTCACCCACGTACTGAGAGGTGACAATCGTGTGCGATCGTGGGTGAATAGGATAAGTATTATCATGGAATATGTAACTGTTTGAGCGATAAAGGCTAAAAATTCAGATAATATAAGTTTAAAGTTCCGTTCGCAATTTCTTCAGCTGACAAGGACACAGTGAAGATTTTGAATGAGTTTCAAATAGAATGCCCATGAAGAATTTGTGAATAGACTGGTCTGAGTTTAGCATAGAGGGGGAAAGGGTCCGATCACATTCACTTAGCAGAACAAGCAACTTGAAGAAAAACGACGGAAATGGTGAAGACAATGCAAGTTGAAAAACAACAGAGGAATTTCAACCTGAGGAAAAACTCAAATTGAAGATTTTCAACTTTTGGTGGTGGCGTGACCCACCGTACAAGAATGAAAATTTCAGACACCGCGTACAATTGTCGTAGGGTTCTGAGAATCAAATTCTTCATTAATTTCTTCACACTTAGAGTGTTATTCTTCATTGATTGAAGAAAAACGTTTGTTCATGTGTTGCACATCTAAGTCATCAATTTTGCATAAGTGTTAGGATGAGATTCCTTTTCAAAGAACATTTGAAGATTCTAGGATATTTAGCTCACACAATAACTTGCTATATCTCTTCTCATGCATGGGCTTAGTGAAGATATCGGCTAGCTGTTCTTCAGTCTTCACATGCTCAATAGAGATGTCACCCTTCAACACATGATCATGAAGAAAATGATGACGAATCTGAATGTGCTTTGTCATCGAGTGCTGAACTGGGTTATGAGAAATCTTGATGGCACTCTCATTGTCACGGTAGAGTGGCTCATTCTTCATGTTGACGTCATAGTCCTTGAGAGTTTGCTTCATCCATAGCAGTTGAGCATAGCAAGAACTAGCAGCAATGTACTCAGCTTTAGCAGTAGACAGTGATACACAGTTCTGTTTCTTCGAGGACCAACAGACCAAGGATCGTCCAAGGAAATGGAATGTGCCAGATGTTGACTTGCGGTCCACACGATCAGCAGCATAGTCAGAGTCTAAATATCCAGTGAGATCAAAAGCCGAGCCCTTGGGGTACCATAATCCAAGTGTTGGCGTGTGAGCTAGATATCGAAGAATATGCTTCACAACCTTATGGTGTGATTCCTTCGGTGTAGCTTGAAATCGGGCACACATGCAAACACTAAGCATAATATCTGTCCTAGATGCACATAAGTACAATAAAGAATCAATCATGAAGCAGTATACCTTTTGATCGAAGTCAATACCATTTTCATCAGTGCATAGATGGCCATTTGTGGGCATAAGGATTTTGACTCCTTCGCAATCTTGCATGCCGAATTTGCTCACTACATCCTTGAGGTATTTCTCGTGAGATATGAATATGCCATTGCACTGTTGATGAATTTGAAGACCTACGAAGAATTTCAATTCTCCCACATAGATATTTGATATTCTTCACTCATCATATAGGCAAATTCATCACTGTAACATTGGTCAGTACAGTCAAAAATGATATCATCAACGTAAATTTGGCACACAAACAGTTCATCATCATAAGATTTAGTGAAAATAGTTGGGTCAAGTGAATCGGGTGTGAAGCCTTTCTTCATGAGGAATTCCTTCAAAGTTTCATACCATGCCCGTGGGGCCTGCTTGAGGCCATAGAGGGCCTTATTGAGTCTGAAGACTTTGCCAGGATGCTTTGGATCTTCAAAACCTGGGGGTTGAGCAACATATACTTCTTCCTCAAGCTTACCATTGAGGAATGCACTTTTCACATCCATTTGATATAAGATGATATCATGATGGTTAGCATAAGCAAGTAATATGCGAATGGCTTCAAGTCTAGCAACAGGTGCAAAAGTTTCATCGAAGTCAATTCCTTCAACCTGTGTGTAGCCTTGAGCTACAAGATGTGCCTTATTCCTCACCACAAGGCCATTTTCATATTGCTTGTTGCGGTAGATCCACTTTGTGTCGATGATATTGTGCTTGCGATGATCTGGACATTTGACCAGTTCCCAGGCATTGTTGAGCTCGAATTGATGCAATTCCTCTTTCATAGCTTGAATCCACTCAGGCTCCAGAAATGCATCATCTACCTTAGTGGGCTCTGTGATAGAGACGAAAGCAAAGTGCCCACAAAATTTAGATAAATGTGAAGCTCTTGAGCGTGTGAGAGGGCCTAGAATGTTGATGTCGCTGATGATTTTCTCAATTTGCACTTCATTTGCAACACGAGGATGAGCGGGTCGTCGTTGAGGAATTTGATCAGCATTTTCATCAGCACCATTTTCCTCAGGTGCATCAGCATGACGTTCTTCATGTTCTAGAATGACTTCTTTAGCAGATTCTTTGGTAGGAATGACATCCTCAGTAGCCTTGAACCTAATAGATTTCTCAGGAGGTATTTCATCTGTCACAGGAGGTCGGTGCTCCCATTGCGAGCCATATGTCTCATCAAACCGCACATCTACAGTTTTAACAACCTTGTGGTGATAGGTGTTGAAGACTCTGTAGGTGTGCGAGTCCTTACCATAACCGAGCATAAAACCTTCATATGCTTTCGGTGCAAATTTAGAATTGTGATGAGGATCTCTAATCCAACATTTAGCACTGAAGACTTTGAAATAACTCACATTGGGTTTCTTGTCAGTGAGGAGTTCATATGCAGTCTTCTTGAAGAATTTGTGAAGATATACCCTGTTGATGATGTGGCACGCAGTATCAATTGCCTCAGGCCAAAAGCGAGGAGGCGTCTTGTACTCATCAAGCATAGTGCGGGCCATATCAACAAGAGTCCTGTTCTTGCGCTCCACAATGCCATTTTGCCGAGGAGTATAAGGAGAAGATAACTCATGAGTAATACCAAGTTCGTCAAGATAGTCGTCAAGACCAGTGTTCTTGAACTCATTTCCGTTATCACTTCTGATGTGCTTGATTTTCACACCAAAGTTGGTTGAAGCCCTCGAGGAAAATCGTTTGAAGACTTCCTGCACTTCAGTTTTGTAAGTGATGATATGCACCCATGTATATCGAGAATAATCATCAACAATGACAAAGCCATATAAAGATGCAACATTAGTAAAAGTGGTATAGTGAGTAGGGCCAAGGAGATCCATGTGAAGCAAGTCAAATGGTCGAGTAGTAGTCATGATAGTTTTCGCTGGATGCTTGGCCTTGGTCATCTTTCCATCTTCACAGGCTCCGCATAAGTGATCCTTAAGGAATTTGACATTCTCAATGCCAATGACATGCTTCTTCTTCGTGAGCGTGTGTAGATTCCCTATGACAGGAGGACCAAGTCGTCGATGCCATAGCCAGCCTTCTGAAGCTTTTGCAAGTAGACATGTAGCAGGTTGTAGTCCTATAGAGAAATCAACAATATACAAATCTCCTCTCCTAAAGCCTTCTAAGAATTTGGAATTGTCAGCTTCCATGGTCACAACACAACGATACTTGCCAAATACAACAACCATATCAAGATCACAAAGCATTGAGACAGACATGCAGTTGAACCCTAAGGACTCGACAAGCATGACTTTTTCTATGTGTCGATCCTTTGAGATTGCAACCTTACCTAGACCCAATACCTTGCTTTTTTCCTTTGTCAGCGTAGGTGATATGCTTCAAATGTGATGGAGATAAAGAAGAGTCCATCAATAAGCTCCTGTCACCGGTCATGTGATTCGTACATCCACTATCGAGGACCCACTCAGTGGCTTAGGGTTGATCATCCTGCAGATGAATTAGTGCAACTTACGAACTCATATACTTCATCAGTGAAGAATGTGGTATCAATGTCATCAACCAATAGAACAGATAAAATAGTATAAGGACGTGAGAAATGAAAATTCATTTCTTCATGATTATCTTGCATCCTTTCAATCATTTTCAGGTCTCCAGCAAATTCTTCAGACGATTAAGTTCGTTTGGAGACCTGACCTGCATAAGAGGTTAGTTCTTTTTCTTCACCACCCACATCTGAAGTGGTGGCAAAGAGTTCATCATTCTGCGAGCTCCATAAGAGAAAGGTGGCATAGATGCCAATCCACTTCGTTTCACATAAGAGGGGTTAGGGTAAGCATAGGAGTAAGCAGAAAAATTCTTCGAGGACTTATGAACATAATGATTTGAAGAATAATGCACATATCCATAATCCTTAGATCTTCCCTGTGAAACAAATGGGTTAGCACGATGATGTTCATATGAGGACTTTGATCCTTTTGAGGAATTTGATCCACGTGAGAGTTTGGTCCATATGAGGACTTGGATCCATATGAAGAATTTGATCTGGGGTTCCTATTCTTCACAGGTGGTGTCATGATGACATTCACCTGAAGATTTTCAAGGCACCTTTTGGGAACCCAGATTTTCTTCATAGGAGAACCGTTCATGCAGTTAGTTCCAACATATCTAGAAAATACTTCACCATTCTCATTTTTTAACAGTTTATAATTGGAGTCAAATGACTCATTAGAAGAATATGAAGATTCACATGTAAAGCCAGATAAAGTAGATGGATCCACTGAAGGTCCCTTTGCAGCAACCCATGAGGTTTTGGGATACTGCTCAGGTTTCTAGTAGGTCCCATCAGCATTAAGTTTCCTCTCAAAGGCAATACCCTCTTTCCTAGGGTTCCCGTTGAGGATCTACTTTTTAAGCACGTCACAAAGAGCCTGAAGCCCTTTGAGGATTTTCTACATGCCTGTCATATACAATTCCTTCAGCCCTGCATCATTAGTGATACTAGCAATGTCCTCAGATGAGGAATTAGTGATAGCAGACGCAGTTGAAGAATTTGCAGCAATGGTAGTATTTGAGCATTCAGGTGAAGAATTAGCAGTTTCACGTTCAATGCACTTCAAACATGGAGGAACAAATTCATCCTGAGTAGCGCTGATCTGTTGAGAAAGTAATGAATCATGATCCTTCCGAAGATCTTCATAACTCACTCTTAACTGCTCAAGACCTTGCTTTCTTTGAAGAAATTCATAAGAAAGCTTCTCATGATCAGATAGGAGAGTGTTATGACGCCCTTGGAGATTGTTAAACTTGGACTGGAGTCCATGAAGACTTTTATCCAAATCTTTGGAACAATCCATTTCTTCACCCAACATATCATCGCTCTCATTTAGCATGTTTTGAACTTTTTCCAAAGCTCTTTGTTGTTTAGTGGCAAGGGAAGCAAGTTTGACATAACTCGGTCCAAATTCATCACCAGATTCATCATCACTGGACTCAGATAAATAACAATCAGTTACCTTGGCACCTTTTGCCATAAGGCATGGTGCAGAGGATGATGATCCTGGATTGAAAATCATAGCCTTGCCTGATTCCATGAATTCTTTGAACCAGGGTTCATGGTGAGATCGATGAACTTCCTAGACCTCAAAGAGTCAGTCCCATATGAGTTTCGCATGGCTGAGATGCATAACGTTCCTGAACTGATTTTGTGACAAGCTGGAGTAGATGATGTCCTTCGTCATGAGGTTGAGAAGCGTGTATTTGCAAATATCATCAGCCTCTGCCATCTTGCATAGGTCAGTAAGACCAATCTCGGTGACGGTCCAGAGTTCGCTGTTCATCGCCATGAGGCGCTTCTTCATCATGGCCTTCCTCTTGGGATAATCATGACCATCAAAGATGGGGCATGTCACAGTCTTCATTCCTGTGGTTGACATAACTAAAACTCCAGGTGGTTAAACCAAAATCACACAGAACAAGGGAGTACCTTGCTGTGGTACCAATTGAAAGTGCGTTATACCGATTAGAGGGGGGTGAATAGGCGATTTTTATGAATTCTTCACTGAGGAATTTGCAGGTGAGGAAATTCCTGAATGAAGAACTACTTGCAACAGAATAAGTACTCACAAGTAAACATAACAGAGCATGAGCATGGTCTTCATGATGAAATGAAAACAAGCACAGAGTATAGAAAGTGTAATCACAGGATAAACAGAATGAAGACAAACAGACTGAAGAAATTGAGCTGAGGAAATAGAGGAAGTCTTCATTCAAGGTCTCCAAACAAGTATGAACAAGCACACAACACAGAAATGAGGAAATGGAAGGGTTGAGGAAATGGAACCAGTTAGCTCGGTGAAGACAATGATTTGGTAGACCTGTTCCAACTGCTGTGACAGTTGTATGTCTGGTTAGGGAGGCTAGGTATTTAAACCTAAGGACACATAGTCCCGGACACCCAGTCCAGAACACGCAGCTCAGGACACTTAGTCCTCACCGTATTCCCCTTGAGCTAAGGTCACACAGACCTCGCCCAATCACTCATGGTAAGTCTTCAGGTGACTCCCAAACCTTCACAGACTCGGTCACTCGGTGATCCACAATTTCCTCTTGGATGCTCTAGACCATGATGCCTAACCGTCTAGAAGATGCACAGTCTTCAAAGGTAACAAGAGTCGGATCCATGCATGATCAATCTCATCAGTGATGCTCAATCACTTTGGGTTTGTAGGTGTTTGGGTTTGGGTTTTCCTCACTTGATGATTTTTACTCAAAGTCCTCGGAGGATGGGATGTTCTCAAATGACAAGTGTCAGTTTCTCTCGGAGCAACCAACCATCTAGTGGTTGTAGGGGGCGGCTATTTAGAGCCTAGGGAGCAGCCCAACATGATAAGACATAAATGCCCTTCAATGATATGACGGTTAGGTGGGTAGATATTTTGGATAGCTGGCCCATAGGACAACAACGATCGGAATTTTAAGTATCAAATTCCTCAGGGCTATCATGTTCCTCACTGTGTAGGAAATCCACACTGACAAATTCCTAACTCAGTCAAAACAAATTCCTCAGAGGCCAGAAGAACTTCGTCTCTGTCACTGTAGAAATTGACTGAGTTGTATGAGATTTCCAATGGCTTCACTCGAAGGGATTGGTAGGTGTAGGATTTGAGTTGAGCATCACTTGGAAAATTTTCCTTAGTATTTCCTCGACCCCCTTTAACAGTACGGTGTTTCCCATGACTGAATAAAGAGAAAATGAAACTATGAAAACAAAAGTCTTCATGCTTCATGTTCCTCGAATGAATACCAAGTCTTCAGGATTACCCCAATTTCTTAACTTTCAAAGCCTTTAGAAAGTCTTCAGAAATCCAAAGTCTTCAGTCGAAGAACTTTATTTTTAGGGGCGGCTCTTCTCTACAAATACCAAACTCCTCATAGACTTATAGACCTGTGTATACTCACAAACGCGCCAGTCCCTTAACCTATAAGTCTTCAATACACCAAAATCACTAAGGGGCACTAGATGCACTTATAGGTTCGAACACTGGGGTGCGCACGAAGATCTCTTTCTCTCTCCCGCTCACTCTCGCAATGATCTCTAGGCCTAGCTCGCCGAACCCAAGGAACAAGTGACACGAGAGTTTATACTGGTTCGGGCCACCATTTGGTGTAATACCCTACTCTAGTGTGTTGTGGTTGATTGCCTCGTGGGCTGAGGATCAACTAGTATAGTGGACGAACAACCTCCTGAGGAGAGGTGTTCTTGAGCTCGATGAGCTGGTGAGATGGCCTTGGTGGAGTGGATCCGATCCAAGATGAGCCGATCCCTAACTATGGTGGTGGCTAGCCCTATTTATAGAGGCCCTGGTCCTCTTCCCAAATGTTTAGGCGGGAAGGGATCCCACAACGACCAATTTTGAAGGGAGACAACTAGTACAAGTTATCATGACAAAAGGTGGTCTTCGCCTGCCAAAGGCTCCGGTGGTGACGCCGCCGTGGGCTCCGCGGTGACCTCCGACCTGCCATCCTGCTGGTCTTGGTCTTGTTGCACCGATATGGAAACCTTTGCCTGATGCCTCGGGACTCCTCGCATGCGCCTTCTTCCTTAGCACCAAAGTGGAAACTGGCACACTACGCCCGTTGGCACCCGCCTTGCCTTGGTCGTCATGGCTCACGTCACGCGGACCTCGCGAGGTGCCCCGTGCATAGATATCTCCGCTCCTCAGGAGCTAGCCTAGCGAGGCCGCCCCGGAGGAGGTCTTGGTGTCGTCCGCCTCGCGAGGCTTGGCCCCTCGTGAGGGTCTTGAGTGGTTGCTCGTGAATATGGGCCGTAATAGGCTGTTGGTGGAGCCACGCCCTGGGCCACAGGCAGGCAAGTCTGGGTACCCCCGTTTCCAGGACGCCGACAGTAGCCCCCAGGCCCAAGGTGCGCTCGAACCTGGCTTCGAGGTGAAGCCAAAGGGCAAGTGCGGAGCGCCGTGGGCCCCAACCACCTGTGGCTTCGATTGACGCGTGGCGATTGATAGGTCGTGGGTGTCTCTGCTTCCCCATGCTACCTCGGCAGCTGCCCGACTTGACGAGACCCTGCTGCATGCTGAAGGAAATCATCATTACCTTAGAACGTGGAAGCCGGCGGTTGGCCTCCCTCTGGCTATAAATGAGGAAGGGGCGGAGTCCCCATTGCTCATTTATTCCTCCATGCAGCTTGCTTCTTCTTCCTCCTCCTTGCTGCGACATCCATGGCACCAATACGGAGGTTCTCCGCCACCGAGAAGGGAAAAAAAACCCCGCGAAGAGCTTGGGCCACACCCACCGAAGAAGAGGCCGGTCCGCTCCCGCGACAACGTCGTTAGGCCGGAGGTGACGAGGCCTTGGTACGAGCAGGCCCCTTGGCTACCCGCTGCCCTTGTACGCGTAGGCATAAGGCTCCGGAGGAGGAGGCAGCAACCGATGCCTCTTGCGCCATGGCCGCAATGGGCGTGCAGAGGTGGCGCACGCCGCCGCCCAGCGAACCCACGCCCAGGGCTCCTCGCGAGAACTCGTGGTGTGGGCGGCGATGCCACCACGCACGTGGATCCGATTCCCGCTGTTATTTGTCAAAGTGATGCCGCCAAGGGGGCCGCTCGAGTTGTGGCTGTAGCATGCCGAGTGTCGTACCCCGGCGACAGGAGAAGAGGTTGAGGCCATCTCCCAGGGCAAGAGCTTCATGACCCACGGATGGGGCGAGGTTGCCCATGTCTACCGCATGGAGGAGGCCCTCGCCATCCATTTTGAGTACGACGGTGCCTCCACGATGTTCTTCAAAGTCTTTGATGAGAAAGGTCGCCGCTTGGAGTGATGTCCTGAAGGGGATCGCTAGGATAGCGCAGGGGTAGGCGCTGGGCCCGCCCATGGTCCTGGCAGCTATTCCTCCAGCGGTAGTGATGGTGCATGGGAGTCCAGCGACTCTCTCAAGCCTGATGAGACTCCGGAGACGAGTGACGACAGCTACGTGCCCCCAAGCTCACGCCGCGCCCGGAGCGCAGCGGCAGCATCCGCCCGCCGCCGCCACTGATCTAGATGGGGTTGGCGCCGGTACCTCGTGGCCCACTGTTGATGTTGGTGTTGTCGGCTATACTTGTAGATAGGGCTCCTTGAAACTTCCTTCTTTTGTTCCCTATCAAGAATCGAGACGAACCCCGTGGGGGTGTGTAAAGAATCTATAATGCCTTGCGTCAATATTATCTTCATTGTGAAATATGTGATTAGACGTCTTGCTCTAGCACTGCCCCCCCTTTTAGTCCTCGTGGTAGCTTAGTGCTCTACACCGACAGGTCCCAGTCCCCAGGCAGGTTTCAGCCGTTGCTGGTATGCCAGGTCGCGATGTTGTGGTCAAGGCCAGGAGGTGAGCGACCCGAGGTCTGGTAAGAGATCCTGAGGCGTGATGCTCAAGAGGTCCCCCTTAGTGTGCAAGCAGCTCCCTGGAGGTAGAAAAGGCAGGTGCCATTGCCAGAGCTAGGCTGCAGGAGCCAACAATCCTAAGTTGCCAGCTGGGCTGCCTTGGATACGTGACTTATCTTAGCGATCATGGATCGGTAGCTTACATGGCGCCCGGTTCGCGGCCGTTGATGGCGATGCTGCCAGGTTGTGTCCATGCCAGCTTCCACCCTTCATACTTCCCTGAGAGCCCTGCATCCTCAGGACCCGGCCCTCGAGCGAGCTCGGCCGCCGCTTGTATGCCAGGTAGTGATGCCATGGTCAAGTCCAGGGGGTGAGGGCTGGAGAGCCAGTAAGAGCTCCTGAGGCGCGATGCTCAAGAGCCCTCCCTTTAACGCCTAAGCGAAATGCATGAAAGGGAGCAGCTGGTGGGACCTCCTGTAGCTAGGCTCCAGAGGTTCCTGTAGGTTAGTGTGAGAGAGAATGCCCCATAGGTGCGCTTGCCAGCCTACCACTGCTACTCCCGCGAGAAGATGAAGGCACCGAGGTTCTGTTGAGGTGGCATACATGGAGCGGGCCGCGAGCCAGAGCTCGATCACACAGGTTTATCAATGTTGTAGGGATGGACCCGAGCACAAGCACTGTGCCAGCATGCAAGTCTCCTGTTGCGGGATAAGCAAGTGACCGATCGGCAACGCAGGAGGCCACGAGGAGCATGCATCAGTTGAGTAGTGATTATAGAGCATTCATGCGATGGGGCAAACTAGTTCAGATAGATGGAAGAACGATACATGCCACTAGGACGGACCCGAGCGGCCTGGGGATGATACGGCCCATGAGGTGCTCCCAATAGAGTAAGCTAAAGATGCAAAAGGGTACACGCCGCAGGGACAGGCCCATGCGACTTGGGGATAATGCTGCCCGAAGGGCGCCCCTCAATGAATGAACTGGAAAGAGTCACCTGATACCATGCTGGGGTGGTCTCGGGGTAGATGAAGATGCACCCTGGAGAGGTTGCCCTTCAAAAGCCGCCAGGGTCCTGAGCCTCAGGGGGCTCCGCAGGCCCAGGTGGCTCCTAAAGAACTGTCGCGATCTCTGCCAGGACAACGTGATGCCTGGCCTCCTGAGCCGCCAGAACGCTTCGCAGGTGGTGCTGGAAGGTGACAGCCGTGTTTGCAGGTCGAGAGGCATGCGAACGTAGCTATGTGGGGGACCCTTGCACTGCCTAACGCGTGAAGTCCAGAATCTTCGCTGAGATGTGGCTCTGTTGAGCCCTGGAATGTCAACGTAGGTGCGTAGCCCGCCGCCCTCGCCAGGGTGGAGAGCTGCGCTGGATGGTGGGCGACGGCCGCCACGTATGGTCCTTGCCTCTTGAATCTCCTGGATTGCCTTGGTGATGAACTCCCGAGCACAAGGCGTTCCACGCCTCTTCCCTCTTGAGGGAAATGTGCGGTCAAACACGCCCCCACACGGTGCTCGAGCGCCTCCCTTGCGACGACGGCTAGGTCTGAGGCCATCCAGAAGAGAGCCCTCGAGCCGAGCCCAAGGAGGGCGCCAGGCACGCCTTCCTATGCGGGGGAAGGAGGCGCCCCATCTGCGGGCACAAGTACTGAGTGGTGCTGCTGGGGATGCCACCCTCCTGAGGTCCTTGGCGGATAAGCTGCTTCTTCTTCTTGGGGTTGCCCTTAGGAGGGTACGGGGTGCCTTCGTTGTCGGGGTCTTCGGCTGCTGCAGCCTGGTAAGCGTGCTAGAGGGAGCACACCACATCTCTTTCCTCGTAGGTGACCGAGATGACGCCGCCACTCCCTGGCATCTTGAGGACAATGTAGCCGTGGTGGGTCATTGCCGTAAAGTTGGCCATGGCTAGATACCCAAGGATGGCGTTGTACGGCAGGCGGAAGTGGGCGACGTCGAAGTCGATTAGCTTGGTGCGGTAGTTGTCATGCTGGATGAAGGTGACAGGGAGGCGGACCTGCCCTATCGGGGTGGTGGAGCCGTCGGTCACTCCTGAGAAAGGCTTGGTAGGCTGTAGCTGATCATATGGCACCTGAAGGCTGTCGAATGTCTCCACGGAGAGGACATTGAGCCCTACGCCACCGTCAATCAGGAGCTTGGTGACATGAACATTGCTGATGATGGGTGAGTAGAGCATTGGGAGGGCGCCGGCAGTCGCTGCTCACTTGAGCTGATCCGTCGAGCTAAAGGTGATGGCGCACTTCGACCACCTGAGCGGGCGCGTGGCCTCAAGCCTGGGAAGGGCCGCATTCACCTCGCGAGCAAACTGCTTGAAGACACGCTGAGAGCTTGGGGCTTGAGCACCACCCAAGATACAGGCAATGGCACGCGGTTCCTGGAAGCCCCCAGCCCCCTCATCCTGATGGTGGTCGTCGTTTCTCCTTGGTGGTGGCGGCAGCGGAGGGAGGCCAGCATTGCCCTGAGGGCAGTCCTCATGAGGATGCGCCTTCCAGGGGCCCTCGTGAGGCTAGTCCTGCCAGTGGTCCTCGTGAGGCCGGTCACGCCAATCCTGGCGGGGGCCACGGTCGTCCCAACGTCCTCCACTTGGTCCTTCTCCTCGCCCGTAGCCTCGATCGTTGCGCTCGGCACGTCGACCAAAGCGCCCATCTCGGATGTCCCTAAGCTCCTGACAGTCGCCGGTGTTGTGGTTGTGAACATTGTATAAGGCGCAGAAGGGACAGTTGGCCCTGGATGATTCGGGGTGGTCGTGACCGTTGTCGGTGTCAAAACCGGCGGAGCTCAGGTAGGGGGTCTCGAACTGTGTGTCTAAGGCGGATGGTAATAGGAGGCAGGGGCCACGATGTTTACCCAGGTTCGGGCCCTCTTGATGGAGGTAATACCCTATGTCCTGCTTGATTGTTCTTGATGATATGAGTATTACAAGAGTTGATCTACCACGAGATCGTAGAGGCTAAACCCTTGAAGCTAGCCTATGGTATGAATGTATGTTGTCCTACGCACTAAACCTTCCGGTTTATATAGACACCGGAGGGGGCTAGGGTTACACAGAGTCGGTTACAAGGGAGGAGATCTACATATCTGTATTGCCTAGCTTGCCTTCCAAGCCAAGGAAAGTCCTATCCGGACATGAGACGAAGTCTTCAATCTTGTATCTTCATAGCCCAACAGTCCGGCCAAAGGATATAGTCCGGCTATCCGGAGACCCCTAATCCAGGACTCCCTCAGTAGCCCCTGAACCAGGCTTCAATGACGATGAGTCCGGCGCGCAGTTTTGTCTTTGACATTGCAAGGCGGGTTCCTCCTCCGAATACTCCGTAGAAGATTTTGAACCCAGGGATAGTGTCCAGCTCTGCAAAACAATTTCCACATACCACCATAGAGAGAATAATATTTCCACAAATCTAATCTACTGACGCGTTTTGACAGCACGACGTTATATCATGGCCCGGTCATTATCCGAGCCGTTTTTCCCATCCAGCGCTACACATATTGCGAGGTGGTTTCCTTGACACATCTTGTCGAAGCAGACATCGTGTGCCCCTTATTACGGGATTCTCATCAATACAAATGTGGGTAACCCACTCATGCCCGTTGGTATGACTCCTCGATTTTAGGCGAGTCCAAAACGGCCGTGAGGAGGACGCTTAACATTCACCCTCTTTATAAAGAGGCCATGACCTGTCCTTTTTTCCTCTCGTGCTCAATCGAATCCTTCCCCCGCCTCGAGTTCCAACACCCTAGGATCAGGTCAGGCGCCTCGGACCTTCAACCATGTCCGGATCCAACCTCCAAGGTCGGTGGATGGCTTCCTCTGTCACAGAGGAGGACATCAAGAAGCTGAGAGAGGCCAGATATCTGACCGCCGAAATTTCGCACAGGCTGCCCGCCCGAGGGCAGGTCCCCCACTCCCGAACCCAACGAGATTGTTGTGTTCATCTGTCACTTCCTCCGAGGACTAGGCCTCGCTCTGGATCCTTTTATTAGGGGGCTTATGTTCTATTATGGGTTGGATTTCCATGATCTGGCCCTGGATTCCCTCCTTCACATCTCATCGTTCATCGTTGTATGTGAGGCCTTCCTTCGCATTACCCCTCACTTCGGCATGTGGCTCAAGACCTTCAATGTGAAGCCGAAGATGATCGAGGGGTGGCACGCAGAGTGCGGAGGTGCCGTAATAAGAAAAAGCGCTGATGCCCCATGGCCAGAGGGTTCCTTCCCAGAGGTGTCCAGTTTGTGGCAGCGGGAGTGGTTTTATATCACAGCTCCCCGAAGTGCCAAGTGGGTAGCCGCCCCTGGCTTTCTCTCGGGCCCCCCACCACAACTAACGTCATGGATCAGCAGGGGGCTGAGCTGGGGTCCAACAAAGGATGTGCCGATATTGCAGAGCCGCATCCGAGATCTCTTTGAGAGAGACTTCAGCCTGGTTATGGTAATGCCAGTTATGCTAGTTCGTCGAGTCCAGCCTTGCAAACGTCGACCCCTCCGTATGTGGGAATTCAACCCGAAAGGACCGCGAACTATTCAACACTTCCTCGGCATGACGCTCGAAGGGATGTACAAATTGTTCTTCGGACCCCAAATAGAGTGCCTGGACACCACCGACGGATGCGGGTCTGAGCTGCAACCGCCCTGATACCCCAGTAAGTAATCCCATGGCGGAACACTCTGAAAAGTCGCTCTTTGACCAGGACTGGATAACAAAGGCGAAGGTGATCAGGTGTTCGGCCCCCCCTTCCCGAAGGCTTAGCCAATCCAGTACTGGACAGAATGCTCGAGCCGGTGCCTCATCAGGTGCCCTCAAAGGAAGATGAAGGGGCGAATAAAGAGGCCGAAAGCGGGCCTCACTCGCTACTCGTCCCAACCGGGGGATTGAGCGCCTCCGCGAGGGAGGATAACCAAGGAGAAGAATCTGACATTCCCTCTCCCCGAGGAAGGAAGAGGATCACCTCTGAAGATCCGAAAACCAAGGTTTCCAAACGGGAGAAGAAATCTTCACCAGAGGGTCCTGCCTCGGAGGGTATTCTTGCCACACAATGTCCGCACGGGGATCAGCCCTCCACCGAGCTGTAAGTAATCAAAAGGTATTTTAATAGTGAAACTGTCCTACCTTACTTATGGAGACAATAACCAAAGCTTATGTCTTGTAGTTCGGATCGTAGCCCTTCTCGATAGAGTTCGTCTTCGGGGGATCTTATCCCGGAGATGATGGAGAGCGAAACGCCTGCCCCTGCCACCCCGCCTCATGAGGCGGGCGACCATGAAGTGTCTTCGTGGAGGGTCTCTCCTGATCCTCCAAGGCCAGACGGTAATCCTTTGGCTACCCGGAGTCCTCAATATTTGGCTCCTAAAGAGAGAAACTGAAAGAGTCCAGAACTGTACAGTGTGCGGTCGGACGCACTGAAGGATCTTCTGGAGCAAGCGGCCATCTCAGAAGCGCATCGTACGCTAATGGGTATGGTAATTGAAAGGATTTCATCCACTGAAAGCGGATTGCATGAAGCTTTTATGAGTCTGCTGAAAGGCTTTGAGGTACGTAAAATAGTTTATGTTTTTGACAGTACCGCACACGTTAGGTGTGCCCTATGCAGATAGTAGCCCCTGAGACTCTGGTTGTCGCCGAAAATGGAGGCAAACAGAGGATCATAGTCCCAGGTAATAACTAGACCGCCTTTATGTGCAGGTGGCTGAAGCTCCGGTGGCTAGCGGGACTGATGGGTTTGCCGAGCTAAAGCGGTAGCTTGATGTGACAGATGCCGACATCATGCTTGTCAACAAGCGGCTTGACGAGGCACAGGTAAGTGATTTTTCCGGTGATCAGCACATAGTAAGAGGAGCATGATGCCAATATCTTTAATATGTTGTGACTGCAAATGGAGCTGCCACCGTGGAGACCCTTCGGGCGGAGCTTTCCCGAGCCAAGGAACAAGCAAGGAATAGCGATGCGGCCGCTCTAAAGGCGGTCGAAGAGCTAAGGGCCGAACAGGCCACACACGAGGAGGAGGAAGAGGAAGTGAGCCGCGGATGCGGTCGAAGAGACGAGGGCCAAGGACGAATAGTTACTTTAGTTTAGTGCAACAATTCCTTGGTGCTATGCCGCACATCGATGCTATCAAGAGGTCGGCGTGCATAGAGGGTGCACGGATAGCCTTTGCCCGTGTCAAGACATACTGGGCAGAGATGGAGGCCACTACTGTTGCAACACAGGATTCGGCCGTAGGCCGAGTGGCTACCGAGCACTACTTTGAAGAAGTTCTTGAAGGCGCTCGTTCGATAGAGGCTCAGTGCTCGAAGAATATTATATTCTAGTGACATGTACTCCCATTGTAAAAACAATGTTTTATTGAGTTATCAAGGCTGTGTTTATACTTTTGCCTGAAAGTATTATGATGCCTCCTATGCGGCCGTTTATGTATATATGTATATAACCTGAAAGTTTGCAGTCGTCGGCTTCCGCCCCACGCATATAATGCGGGGGTGTTCGCAAAAAAGGTGTATTCACACTTGATCCAACGTCTTGGTCCATTAAGGAGGTGGTAGTGTAGCGAACAAGGCAATCAGACTATATTGCTTTAACACTTTCACTTAGCCATAGGAGTTTGACGGTGGGGCTACTATATAGCCCCTGGTACTTCTGCGCTCGTCCGACTACGGGGCGCGTACGTACATGATCGGGAAATGGCCCTTCGTTAATGCGGAGGAATCTCGAAGATTCCGCTGAGTCATCGAGTGGTTGACCAGTCTTGCGCTATATCATGACAGTTGTATTTCGGCTTTCTCTACTAAGGTGCTCATCTGGATGAACCAGGGCACAATCGCAGTAGTTCTCCCAGTGCTACCTTAGCCGATATAGCGGAACGTAAGGTACCAAAACATGGGAGCCGAGCAAACCCAGCATTTGACCAAAGACATGATTCGGAGCTGATGCATATAAGGCCAAACTTGTGACGCCGAACACTCCCTAAGGTATTCGGTCTTTATAACATATGCCGGCCGAGCAATGCCCTTAATAATAAACCCCGGGTGTCTAGGTATGTGCAATATCCTGACGTGGCCACATGCCAATAACATCAGCATCCTTCTCGGTTGTATTGAGTATCCGGAGGATGTGAACAACAAGAGACGGTAAAAAGGTTTACGCAGGGTCTTAATCTAAAAAGAAACCTCTGAGCGGGTCCCTGCTGCGCGTTTGTGCCTGTGTCTCTATTGTGCCGTGTCCTGGACGGGTGTAGCACGATTGTAATGTGTAAAAGAGAAGAACTTAGGTGAAAGTTGTCGTGCCAGAAAATTGGTTATTATCAATAAACCATTAAAATTCAAGATAAGTCAAGTTGAGCCAGACTAGCCCTGATTACACGCGGGAAGCCCCTGGTACCGTCTAGGAGGGTTTGATCATCAAACCAATCTCATGTATATGTAATGGTGCACCGGACTCATCTAACTGTGTCCGTGGTCTTGACGACCTGTCATTTTGTCTGGTTGGTGAGGCCGTCTAGTGCTCGGCTATTAAAGCCGCCGCACACTCTTCCGCGCATAGAAAACGCTCATTATTTCCACTAACTGTGATGGTGCCATGTGGACCGGGCATCTTAAGCTTGAGAGAAGCATAATGCGGTATTCCATTAAAATGAGCGAAAGTCGTTCTTTCGAGTAGTGCTTGATAGCCACTTCGAAATGGAGTGATATAGAAAGTTAACCTTTCGCTTTGGAAGTTATCGGGAGAACCGAATACAACCTCTAGTAATAGAGAGCCCGTACAGCGGGCCTCTTGGCCTGGTATGACTCCCTTGAAGGTAGTATTATTGTGGCTTATTTGTGCCGGGTCTATCCCCATTTTGCGAACTGTGTCCTAATATATCCGATTTAGACCACTGCCGCCGTCCATGAGGACTCGTGTGAGATGGTATCCGTTTATTATTGGGTCTAGCACCAAGACAGCCAATCCTTCGTGCCGGATGCTTGTCGCGTGATCCCCGCAGTCAAAAGTGATCGGGCAGGCCAACCAGGGGTTGAACCTAGGGGTGACGGGCTCTATGGCGCGTGTGTCTCGGAGTGCATGTTTTCTTCTCCTCTTCGTCACATGGATCATGTTTACCGTTTTAACCTCTGGTGGGAATTTTTTCTGTCCTCCAGTGCTTTGCTGGCGAGGTTCGTCCTCGTCTTCGCTTGGTGTCTCCTCCCGTTTGTGTTCAGCGTTTAGCTTACCGGCCTACTTGAAGACCCATCATTCTCTGTGGGTGTGATTTGCAGATTTATCGGGGGTGCCATGAATCTGACATAGTTTGTCAAGAATCTTGTTTAGGCCAAATGGTCTGTCTCTACTGCCTTTGAAAGGCTTTTTCCGCTGACCTGGTCGAGAGCCCCTGAATCTGGCGTTTACCACCGTATTATCTGGGCTATCTTCTTTATTTAGACACTTGTTTTTATTGCGTCGTGGTTTTCCATTGCCATCCCTAACTTCGGATGTGCTTTGTTCGCTGGTGCTACTGCGGGCTAGCCAGCTGTCTTCGCCCGCGCAAAAGCGGGTCATGAGGCTTGTTAGGGATGCCATTGTTCTCGGTTTTTCTTGGCCCAAGTGTCTGGCGAGCCATTCGTCTCAGACGTTGTGTTTGAAAGCTGCTAAGGCTTTGGCTTTCGGACAATCGACGATTTGGTTCTTCTTGGTGAGAAACCTGTTCCAAAGCATTCGGGCGGACTCTCCAGACTGTTGAATTATATGACTTAAGTCGTCTGCATCTGGAGGTCGGACCTAGGTCCCTTGAAAATTAGCCCGAAAAGCGTCCTCGAGCTCCTCCCAACTACCAATTGAGTTTTTGGGGAGGCTCTTCAGCCAGTGCCGAGCTGGTCCTTTAAGCTTGAGGGGCAAGTATTTAATGGCATGGAGATCGTCTCCGCGAGCCATATGGATATGGAGGATAAAGTCCTCAATCCAGACCCCAGGGTCTGTGGTCCCGTCGTACGCCTCTATGTTCACTGGTTTGAATCCTTATGGGAATTCGTGGTCTAGCACCTCATCAGTGAAACATAGGGGGTGTGCGGCACCCCTGTATTGGGATGTGCCATGGCGTTCGGACGGTTGTAGTATTCAGTTTTGATTTTGTGCCGGAGCGCACTTCCTAGATCCATAGATGGATCTGGTCGTACCGGATTTTTGGCGCAAGTCCTCACGTAGATGGTGTGTTGACTTATGTGCGACTTTGTTAGCCGCTCTATCGCGGTCACAAGGTGGTGGATCCGGCCGGTTGGCCGTTTCATTTTTTGGCTATGTTGGCCCTAAGGCCTCATCGTCGAATTCAGGTAATAGCTTGCGCTTTGGATAGTGCTTTGTGTGGTAACTTCCGCCATACTTTGCTTCGTTGTCGAGCACTTTGTTCCACCTGCTGTTGAGCGTATTTTGTGCGGCCTTAAGCCTTTGCTTATGCTTCTTCAGACTCCTCGTTGTGGCAATAAGCCTTTTGCGGAGGTTCTCTTGCTCCAAGTGCGTTTCCGGGATGATATGTGCATCTTCGTCCGGACTATTTTCCTCCCCAGAGGGGGTTTGATGAGGTTTATCCTCGGCGTCGCCGTGTTCGGACGTCGGATCCGTACTACGTTCGCCGCTTGCAGTTTCATCGTGCTCAGCCGCCGGGGTAATGTGGTTGTCGTTTCCTCTAGAGTCGACTGGAGGGTTATTTTCTCTTGCGCTGTTATCGCTGTTTTTGCTATGGTGGGACTTAGACTGGCGCCGCTGACGTCGGTGCTTGGGTTGCTTCTTGGAGGGCCCATTCTCCACTGTCTCTTCGCCATTGCATTCTTCGGGTGTATCCACCATGTATATCTCATGTGATGAAGTGGCTGTCCGGCGCCCTGTGGGCGCTGGTTTCTGTCATCTCCTGCATCTTCGTCCATGCCATCGATGTCTTCGGAGTCGAAGTTGAGCATGTCAGTTAAGTCGTCGACAGTGACTACTAAGTGGGTGGTGGGTGGGCAGCGAATTTCTTCGTCGTCCGCATCCCATTCTAGCCGGACATAGTTCGGCCAAGGTTCTCCTGACAAGGAGAGAGACCTTAATGAATTTAGCACATCGCCGAAAGGCGAGTGCTGAAAGATATCCGCAGAGGTGAACCCCATGATCGGCACCCAGTCGGATTCGATAGGCACGGATGCAGGCGACTCGGAGTCCGTGGCTGGAGACGAATACAGTGGTTCGGCGACACGGCTCTCGTAAGGGGTGAAGTCAGTATCCGGCTCCATCGCCACTGAGAGTGCGGCCTCCATGGCGGGGTCTATCCCTCCGTCCTTGTATGGCGCGATTTGCTCCGGATTGAAAGCTGGAGTAGTTGCAGATGTGATCTCCCAAACACTGTCCGACGGCAGAGTTACGTTGTGCTCGTCGTGACTTTGTGGCGCACCTGACACAGGCTCGAATCCATCGAAGATCAAGTATCCGCGGATGTCGGCAGTATAGTTTAAGTTTCCAAATCTGACCTGATGTCCAAGGGCGTAGCTCTTGTGTCAGGACCCCGATTCCAAGTCACATCGATCTAGACGGTAACACCTCATATCACTTTGCGGCCTCACGCACAGTATCCCCACGGGTGTCGCCTTACCATGGCTCGGGACTGTTTGCGCCTTTTGGCTCACGTATATGATAGTGTCGCTGGCATCCATATGACAGAGAACCCGAGCCGACATGGCTAGTCGTGAACCCAAAGCGGCACCAACCTATGGGGACAGGCATACATGAATCACATCGAGCATGTCGGTCAGCAGTGTGTGAATCCGGGCTGTAGCACTGGGCTAACAGGACTCCGGGAACCCGGGCTGTAGCAGGCTAGGCAGGACTCCGGATGTCACCGCGTGACATTTCCCTGAAGGGACAGACACAGGAACGAAGTGAAACACATGCCGGCCAGTCAAGTGTCCTGAGCAGTAGTGCTGGGCTAGCAGGACTCCGGTGAACCAGGCTGTAGCGGACTACTATGGCTCATGGAAGCACTAGACTACATTTCCCCATAAGAGAGGCTGCCAAGGATAAACAACTAGATTGTCCGATCCCACGCATACCAAGCATTTCAATCATACACACAATATGCTCAATATGTGTAAATACAACATGGCATCACAACATAACTCTACAACTCAAGTATTTATTCCTTAGGCTCCGAGGAGCGAGATATTACAAACATGGGTCTCATGACCCAACAATCACAACATACAAATCAAGCACATGCGGAAGCTTAACATGTCTGAGTACAGACATCTACAAATGTAAAAAAGGTAAGAAGCCTGACTATCTACCAGATCCTGCCGAGGGCACAAGATCGTAGCTGAGGTATCAAGCTAAACGTCGAAGTCCACGCGGAACTACTAGCGAGACTGAAGTCTCTCTCTGCAGCCAGCTTTGACTCAGTGGCTAACCTGAACTACGACTGCAAGCAACTCTTTTAAGCTGGCGCACACGAGTCCACATATTCACCATTCAATACACCACTATGGATCCGCTCCCATCTCCCTATGAGAAGGCCATCCATAGCACTCACGCTTATCTTGCGAGTTTTAGGGTATCCACTTTCACTTGTCTATGAACTATGCAAGGGGTCCAAGTTTCCATATCCGAGGAATCCGACCATTCGAATAGATAATGATAACCCTGCAGGGGTATACTTGTTCACACACGCTCCCACCACTTACCGTCGTTTACACGACATGTACTCGGCAACCTTCAAGCGGAAGCCCAATGAGGGTCTCGGCCATGGCCTACCTAAACACTTAAGTCTCTAGTCCAGGTTTATCGCCTATCCAGGTTCCATCCGTAGGGAGTCCGGCCAAGGTTTCCACATACGGCCCCGAACGATGTGAACAGGGTTCCCGGGACACCAAACGGGCGCCCGGTACACCGTGCCACGGTGTATCTACCGCAACATAGCCCACCCCTGGGGTCAGCACTACTCACGGCCGCCAACAGATAACCTACAAACACCAGAAACTAGTTGCAACTCCTGGACAGAGTACTAGGGTGATTAAGAAGCCGAGAGGGTCAATTAAGGATCCCAATGAGTGGTAGTAGCCGTTCATGGATCACAGACACAGAACTCATTTCTTGAGGACGGTTTCAATGAGACAACCCACCATGTACTCCTACATGGCCTCTCACCGCTACCTTTATCGAAACGTGTTCACACACTTAGCTCACACACAGTAGGACATGTTCACACACCTCCGATTCATTCCCGATGAATCAGACCTGACACAACTCTATGCAATAGTAGGCATGACAAACAAGCATGAATGAGTAGGCATATCAGGGCTCAAACAACTCCTACTCATGCTAGTGGGTTTCATCTATTTACTGTGGCAATGACAAGTCATGCAGAGGAAAGGGGTTCAACTACCGCAACATGTAACGGTTGAATCGTTGTTGTCCTAATGCAGTAAAGGAGAGCAGGAGCGAGAGAGTGGTTTGTATCGAAATGAACAAGGGGGTTTTGCTTGCCTGGCACTTCTGAAGATATCATTGGGTCTTCATCAGTGTCAACGATTACAGCGTCGGTACAATGTCTATCGAGAGGGGACAAACTCTGGCAACTGAGAAAGAACTCAATCATCACATGACGATATGCAACAATATGATGCATGCTATGACATGGCAATATGAATGTGTTTTGCACTAATGCATCTAGCAACAATTTAAATGAAGTCCATATGGACCAAGGGTTCATATGCAAACTCCATATTTAGCATTTAAAATGCCATTATCATGTTTTCACTTATACAGTGGGTATAAGTTGGTTGAACATGCATGAAAGTAGTATAAATGGATAGATTGGATTTTTCTGATTATTTTTCATATATAAATTATTTCATTTGGAGTTACGGTTGAATTTCTATGACTTTTGGAAGTTTTGGACATTTTGTGAATTAAATAAATCATTTCTGATTTATTTAAAATCTAGAAAGCATTACTGCGTCAGCCTGATGTCAGAATGATGTCATCAAGTCAACAGCGTCAGCCCAGGTCAAACCTGACGCTGGGACCCACTGGTCAGTGTCTCAGGCTGGTTTGGGTCTATGACAGGTGGGACCGGTCAACGTTGACTTGACCAAGTCAAAGCTGACACGTGGGGTCCACACCGATTAGCACTAATCTAAACAGAAATTAAACTAATTAATTTTTGGCGTCGGGGCCCACACGGCAGTGGCACTAGGGTGTTAGTTAAGGCATCATTAGCGGCTAATGACATCGCCACGTCGGCTTCGCCGGAGTTAGGCCGCCGGCGATGGCCAGGCACGACGGAGGTGCTCGGAGTCGAGTTGTGGTGCTTCGTTTGAAGCTTGGCTGGGCTCTCTGGAAAGCTGGCGTGAAGGTGTGTCGAGTGGTGGTGGTTGTCGGGCCTGGGACGGTCGGAATCGACGCCGGCGACGAGCCTTGCGGCTGCCGGAGTTCGGGCGAGGCCGAACTCGTTGTTGCGGTGGCTCTGGAAGAATGGGGCCAGCTCCTACGTGATCTACACGATGCGGTGAGTGTGTTGGACGCGTCGGGCGGACCATTTGGTCGCCAGAGTCGCATCGGCGGCGAGCGCAGGCGGCGGCGGGTTCGGACGTAGGCGGTCCGGTGGCTACGGAGACCTACGGGGAAGAAGAGAGGGATGGCAGGGTCAGAGACTCACGGCGAGTCGGACGGGGAGGTCAGCGAGCTCGGAGACGGTCCGGAGCAGTCGGGGCAGCAAGGAGGATCTCCGGCGACCGGCGAGGAAGAAGATGACGTTGGCGGCATCACAGGGCTTCCGGCGCCCTCTGCCTTGGTGAGGAGGAAGAGGGAAATGAGGCGGGGCTTCTTGGCGCGTTGGCGAGGCGTGGAGTGGCCAGTGACCGTGGTAGAGCACGGCGGCGCCCTTTGGTGCGCTTGGGAAGAGAGGGAGAGGGATCCAGAGGAGGGGAAAGAGGTCCAGGGAGAGAGGGGAGAGGATGAGGGGGTCGGGGGGTGTGCGTGGCGGCGACTAGGCAGTCGAGGGGGGGCACGCAGGCAGGGAGGAGCCAGCGCGGCTCGCCGGCCATCGGGCACGCGGCTGCTTCTCCTCCTGGCAGGAGGAAGAAGACAGTGCTGCCCCTGGTGGGCCGGGCTGGCTTTGGCCAGTAGGCCACTACAGTGGTGGGCTGCATGGTAAGGTTCCTCTCTTTTTTTATATTTCCTGTTTTCTATTATTCTGCAACTTTGTGGCTTTATTAAAAATACTTAGACGCTTCCAAAAATCACCAAACTGCTCATGCTCACTGTATGGAATAAACCCAACATGAAACATTTCAGTTTGGGATTATTTGGACATTATTTCTTATATAACAGAAATAATTCCAACCCAAATATATTATTGATTTAAATCAAAGGCCCAAATAAATTATTTCTGTGACTCCCAAAATATTGGTTTGAATTTCACCTCATGCCAATATTTTCACAGAATAACAGGAACATTTTCTTGGACTCATTTGATGAGATTTAAATGTTGGTTATTTTTATAGGTTTTCTGAGGCTTGGAAAATTCCTCAATTAGAATTTCAATTGAATTTAAACATGATGCAGCAACCAAACTAGTCCAAGGCCAGGGTAAAGCTAGGGCTGTGACAACTCACCCCCACTAAACAAGAATCTCGTCCCGAGATTCAAGACGTGAGGTAAGAAGATAGAGGGACACAAGCTATCACAATCTTAATGATCCAGATGTCTTTCTTGAGGATATTGATTCATTGTGTCATCTTGATCTTGACGTCTTTGCTTTCGGGATCTTCATCCAGCATGATGACGGCAGAAAGAAATTCTACAGGAATCGATCTCCTCGGAGATCGAGCACTCAAGATCAACTCATGGAGTGAGATATAAAACATTTCTTGAGCTGAGACACGAAACACACATCAGGGGTGATGGAAAGAAGCGGATGATAAAGGTTCAAATTTGGTAGGCAACAATTCCATGCTTAAGTAGGATGGTGCATGGTTTCAAAGTAGCAAGGAGATAATTGCCATGATACCATAACGAGACATCTTAAGGAAGGTGACTCGCTGAAATATTCCCTTAAGTGGCAAAAAGAATTATTTTTGATTCAGAGATCATTGAAACTCTTCATACCAGCTTAAGGAAATTTACAATTGATCGTTTGAGATAGCTCGAAGAGATGGCATACTTGGACTAGGATGGATGATGTGGACTTCCTTGTTGAAGACAACGCAATGGATGATTTTTGCTTATCATCGGAGATGGATGGAACCCGTGGTAGGACCACTTTGAAGATGATCCTGATCAGTAATTACTGAGAAGGGTAGTCCGTAGTAGGATGACACAATGGCGGTGCAAGCTGGAACACAAAATGCAAATGTTGGGAATGATTCTAGTAACTGGGGTTAAACTCGACAGTAGAGAGTGTTTCTAATGTTTCAATGGTTATAGAATCATCGAAGAAACTGAGAGCACAAGGATCTCTAAGGAACAACTTCTATAGTAAGTCGCATGAAATCCTCATGGAAAGATGGGCAAAGATACTAAATGACAGATCTTCCGCTAGGTGTGTCGGCCAGAATATCAACCCTGTCGGGACCTACATCATAGATCATGGAAAAGTTCCAACCATCATATCTGCCTGAGATTCAGATCTGGTTGGTAATAGGATATTTCAGACAGCATGTCTGGTAGAGAAAGTTTGCAACACAAACCGATGAGATGACGTTGCGAGATTCTCAGAAAATGAACTACGATAGTAAGCTCCAAAACATGAGCCGGTTTTGTTACAAACCTGTGAACACGCTGTCCCAGACAAGCATGACCACATAGTAGTCTTATAACAAAACACTACCGAGTCCAGATGGGGAACCATCATCGAGGATATCAAGTCCTTGCGTAAGTCTAGCTCTTAAGAAGAAACTTCTTCTCCTTGAACAAATCAATCAATGGCATGGTGTGCTAGAGATTCATATAGAATGTAGGTTGCAAGTCTCCAGACCACATAATACTTTGCACGTATGCATGACTGACTTGGGATGATTCCAGAGAAGGCAAGACAATCTTTCCCAAATTCATGGCGGCAACTTGCTTCAAATGCACGTGAACTAGAGGAAGTCACTTCTAATACCAAACATATGCTTCATGAGCTAGCATGAAGAAATGCTTTCAAAGTTTCCAACACTAGCTTAATGTTCAACATGAATCATGGATAAGATGAAAATATTGTCGATGGGCTCAACAACAGGTCATCCAGATTTCCATGAAGATGGAATTCCATAATTATGTGAACAAGGTGATAGCATTGGTCAGACCCAAAAGATATAACGGTGTATGCTCGAGGAAACAACCACGAGTAAGACAACATTATGAACATCGTTGGTTCTCATTTGACTTGACGATAGCCCACATTCAAATCAAGGTTTGGACAAGACGATAGATTCAACAACCGATCCCGAGGAACAATCGATGAAAATATCATCTTTCTTCAACACACACACAAATACAAGGATATCCCTTTGGAATGAAATGAGCTGGACAAGCTTTCATCTTCCAACTCCCCAAGTTGTTGTTCAGCTTAACCAACTAGCTCAGGGTATCCAACACAGATTCTTAGAGAATGGGTGGTTTACAAGAAACCAACTTGATCACGAGCTCAACATAACAGTCAGGGGGCAACCTGGTGATACTTCTGAGGAAATATTCAGAAAATCACGAACCACCGATATGTTTCTAAGATCGGGAACAATCTTGCTTTTCAAGGCAAGACGATCAGATCAAATAAGCAAGGGATTGAATAATCCTCACTCATTGATCGAAGAGTGCACCAGAAATAAAGACTAGGTAGCACGATCAATTTTAGGATGATGATTTAATAACCATCACACTAAGAATGAGAATATTGTCCATTAACTACCAAGCAACACGGTTGCTAGGAGTATAAATTTCACACATCATGGTTCACTTGTTGGCATTCCGGTTACAACAACACGGGACCGGGGAATGAATAATGATAGCGAGAAGTATCACTGCGTCAAGAGTGCATAAGAGATGGTGCAATTCTCATGGCAATCTTGACATAAAGGGGGTAATACTCCAGGATAGAACAGAGCAAAAGCTAGATTGGCATTTGATCTGCAGAACAGAACACAACTACTTTGACCCAATCCTGGATATGGATGAGGTACTGGAGTTTGTTTCTCCTAGTCATTCCGGAATAGAATGGCTTGACGGACCACAAGAATAAGAGGGAATTGATGAACACAAATGCACACATACTCTTGGCTATCAACTGATAGGGGATGGTCGGGATACAACTAAAGAGGAACAACTCAAGGAACATATAATTTTCCGAGTTGTGGATGCATAGATTAGTATGTCAAGCAAAGCTCAACATTTCTTTCGGACAACCCATGCAGAACGGTAGGACTGGCAGAATCACATTATAGAATGGGAAACTCATTGAGAGCACTCTTGTTGTGATCTTTTGATCCAATAAACTTCTGCCATAAGTGGTTCATAGTATTTGGAAGAAGGAAATACCATGGACCTCGAGGACTAATGCAAAGGTTACTAACATCCTAAAGGAACGAGCAAACACTATCAACAGGAGGTAAGTAGGGTGAATCTCAGGTTGAAGAACCCAGGAATGGAATACCTACTACTAAATGGCATCACGGGATGCTTTCGAGGATGGTGGCCAGAATCATCACACCGAAAACACAAAACATGGCTAGATTACTAGGTGACTCCCTAAAACACCTAGGGTCATAATAATAGCTCCAACATATATGTCGAGGCAATAGAGTACCTCAACTGACCGATAGTGTGATTAATCTGGCCCAAATGGACATCAGGAACAGGAGGAAGGGTTTGCAAATGCATCAGACTACTTAGAAACCTGGGATGACTCGGACAGCATAGCGGTTGTAAATGCTCAAAATTATTTGAGACATCCTACAAAATAGTGGCATAACCACTCAACAACACAATATCAAGGTTCCGAGACCAATTATGAACACACGGAAGTACTGTAAACTGAACTGCCGCATGAATCCATCAATCCTATAAGTCAACGGGTTAGCAACACGTCATCCTGATAGATAGAGGAGAAAGCCTAGTTTCTTAACCCCGTAGAAAAGAAGAGGTTGACTCAGATCAGAAGGACATAAGGTAAAGGAGTAAAAAGAGCCTTACGTTCCCTTCCACATTCAATTCCCTTATATAACTAAAGCAGTTCTAGACTCAACTTCGACCAGTTTGGCTTGGTAATCCTACAGGCAGTCAGGCTCTGATACCAACGCTGTCAGGACCCCGATTCCAAGTCACATCAATCTAGCCGGTAACACCTCATATCACTTTCTGGCCTCACGCACGGTATCCCCACAGGTGTCGCCTTACCATGGCTCGGGACCGTTTGCGCCTTTTGGCTCACGTATATGATAGTGTCGCTGGCATCCATATGACAGAAAACCCGAGCTAACATGGCTAGTCGTGAACCCAGAGCGGCACCAACCTATGGGGACAGGCATACATGAATCACATCGAGCATGTCGGTCAGCAGCGTGTGAATCCGGGCTGTAGCACTGGGCTAACAGGACTCCGGGAACCCGGGCTGTAGCAGGCTAGGCAGGACTCCGGATGTCACCGCGTGACATTTCCCTGAAGGGACAGACACAGGAACGAAGTGAAACACATGCCGGCCAGTCAAGTGTCCTAAGCAGTAGTGCTGGGCTAGCAGGACTCCGGTGAACCGGGCTGTAGCGGACTACTATGGCTCATGGAAGCACTAGACTACATTTCCCCATAAGAGAGGCTGCCAAGGATAAACAACTAGATTGTCCGATCGCACACATACCAAGCATTTCAATCATACACACAATATGCTTGGTATGTGTAAATACAACATGGCATCACAACATAACTCTACAACTCAAGTATTTATTCCTTAGGCTCCGAGGAGCGAGATATTACAAACATGGGTCTCATGACCCAACAATCACAGCATACAAATCAAGCACATGTGGAAGCTTAACATGTCTGAGTACAGACATCTACAAATGGAAAAAAGGTAAGAAGCCTGACTATCTACCAGATCCTACCGAGGGCACAAGATCGTAGCTGAGGTATCAAGCTAAACGTCGAAGTCCATGCGGAACTACTAGCGAGACTGAAGTCTCTCTCTGCAAAACATAAATTAAGCAAAGGTACTCAGCAAGACTTACATCAAAACTAGCTACATATGCATCGGTATCAACAAGGGTGGTGGGGGAGTTTAACTGCAGCAAGCCAGCTTTGACTCAGTGGCTAACCTGAACTACGACTGCAAGCAACTCTTTTGAGGTGGCGCACACGAGTCCACATATTCACCATTCAATACACCACTATGGATCCGCTCCCATCTCCCTATGATAAGGCCATCCATAGCACTCACGATTATCTTGCGAGTTTTAGAGTATCCACTTTCACTTGTCTATGAACTATGCAAGGGGTCCAAGTTTCCATATCCGAGGAATCCGGCCATTCGAATAGATAATGATAACCCTGCAGGCGTGTACTTCTTCGCACACGCTCCCACCACTTACCGTCGTTTACACGACATGTACTCGGCATCCTTCAAGCGGAAGCCCAACGAGGGAGTCGGCCACGGCCTACCTAAACACTTAAGTCTCTAGTCCAGGTTTATCGCCTATCCAGGTTCCATCCGTAGGGAGTCCGGCCGAGGTTTCCACATACGGCCCCGAACAATGTGAACAGGGTTCTCGAGACACCAAATGGGCGCCCGGTACACCGTGCCACGGTGTATCTACCGCAACATAGCCCACCCCTGGGGTCAGCGCTACGCACGGCCGCCAACAGATAACCTACAAACACAAGAAACTAGTTGCAACTCCTGGACAGAGTACTAGGGTGATTAAGAAGCCGAGAGGGTCAATTAAGGATCCCAATGAGTGGTAGTAGATGTTCATGGATCACAGACACAGAACTCAGTTCCTGAGGACGGTTTCAATGAGACAACCCACCATGTACTCCTACATGGCCTCTCACCGCTACCTTTACCGAAACGTGTTCACACACTTAGCTCACAGACAGTAGGACATGTTCACACACCTCCGATTCATTCCCGATGAATCAGACCTGACACAACTCTATGAATAGCAGGCATGACAAACAAGCATGAATGAGTAGGCACATCAGGGCTCAAACAACTCCTACTCATGCTAGTGGGTTTCATCTATTTACTGTGGCAATGACAGGTCCTGCAGAGGAAAGGGGTTCAACTACCACAACATGTAACCGTTGAATCGTTGTTGTCCTAATGTAGTAAAGGAGAGCAGGAGCGAGAGAGTGGTTTGTATCGAAATGAACAAGGGGGTTTTGCTTGCCTGGCACTTCTGAAGATATCATTGGGTCTTCATCAGTGTCAACGATCACAGCGTCGGTACAACATCTATCGAGAGGGGACAAACACTGGCAACTGAGAAAGAACTCAATCATCACATGACGATATGCAACAATATGATGCATGCTATGACATGGCAATATGAATGTGTTTTGCACTAATGCATGTAGCAACAATTTAAATGAAGTCCAATGGACCAAGGGTTCATATGCAAACTCCATATTTAGCATTTAAAATGCCATTATCATGTTTTCACTTATACAGTGGGTATAAGTTGGTTGAACATGCATGAAAGTAGTATAAATGGATAGATTGGATTTTTCTAATAATTTTTCATATATAAATTATTTCATTTGGAGTTACGGTTGAATTTCTATGATTTTTGGAAGTTTTGGACATTTTCTGAATTAAATAAATCATTTCTGATTTATTTAAACTCCAAAAAGCATTACTGCATCAGCCTGATGTCAGAATGATGTCATCAAGTCAACAGCGTCAGCCCAGGTCAAACCTGACGCTGGGACCCACTGGTCAGTGTCTCAGGCTGGTTTGGGTCTATGACAGGTGGGACCGGTCAACGTTGACTTGACCAAGTCAAAGCTGACATGTGGGGTCCACACCGATTAGCACTAATCTAAACAGAAATTAAACTAATTAATTTTTGGCGTCGGGGCCCACACGGCAGTGGCACTAGGGTGTTAGTTAAGGCATCATTAGAGGCTAATGACATCACCACGTCGGCTTCGCCAGAGTTAGGCCGCCGGCGATGGCCAGGCGCGGCGGAGGTGCTCGGAGTCGAGCTGTGGTGCTTCGTTCGAAGCTTGGCTGGGCTCTCTGGAAAGCTGGCGTGACGGTGCGTCGAGTGGTGGTGGTTGTTGGGCCTGGGACGGTCGGAATCGACGCCGGCGACGAGCCTTGCGGCTGCCGGAGTTCGGGCGAGGCCAAACTCGTCGTTGCGGTGGCTCTGGAAGAACAGGGCCAGCTCCTACGTGATCTACACGATGCGGTGAGTGTGTTGGACGCGTCAGGCTGACTATTTGGTCGCTGGAGTCGCGTCGGCGGCGAGCGCAGGCGGTGGCGGGTTCGGGCGTAGGCGGTCCGGTGGCTACGGAGACCTACGGGGAAGAAGAGAGGGATGGCAGGGTCGGAGGCTCACGGCGAGTCGGACGGGGAGGTCAGCGATCTCGGAGACGGTCCGGAGCAGTCGGGGCGGCAAGGAGGATCTTCAGCGACCAGCGAGGAAGAAGATGACGTTGGCGGCATCACAGGGCTTCCAGCGCCCTCCGCCTTGTTGAGGAGGAAGAGGGAAACGAGGCGGGGCTTCTTGGTGCGTCGGCGAGGCGTGGGGTGGCCAGTGGCCGTGGTAGAGCACGGCGGCGCCCTCTGGTGCACTCGGGAAGAGAGGGAGAGGGAGCCAGAGGAGGGGAAAGAGGTCCATGGAGAGAGGGGAGAGGACGAGGGGGTCGGGGGGTGTGCGTGGCGGCGACCAGGCAGTCGAGGGGGGCACGCAGGCAGGGAGGAGCCAGCGCGGCACGCCGGCCATCGGGCATGCAGCTGCTTCTCCTCCTGGCAGGAGGAAGAAGACAGTGCTGCCCCTGGTGGGCCGGGCTGGCTTTGGCCAGTAGGCCACTACAGTGGTGGGCTGCATGGTAAGGTTTCTCTTTTTTATATATTTCCTGTTTTCTATTATTCTGCAACTTTGTGGCTTTATTAAAAATACTTAGACACTTCCAAAAATCACCAGACTGCTCATGCTCACTGTATGGAATAAACCCAACATGAAACATTCCAGTTTGGGATTATTTGGACATTATTTCTTATATAACAGAAATAATTCCAACCCAAATATATTATTGATTTAAATCAAAGGCCCAAATAAATTATTTCTGTGACTCCCAAAATATTGGTTTGAATTTCACCTCATGCCAATATTTTCACAGAATAACAGGAACATTTTCTTGGACTCATTTGATGAGATTTAAATGTTTGTTATTTTTAGAGGTTTTCTGACTCTTGGAAAATTCATCAATTCAAATTTCAATTGAATTTAAACATGATGCAGCAACCAAACTACTCCAAGGCCAGGGTAAAGCTAGGGCTGTGACATCTCGATCTGCTCCCGATAGCCAAGCGAATTGGCCCGCAGAGCGAAGCTGCTGAATACAAAGATCTGTCCGGGGAGGAAAACCTCACCCTGGACCGCATCGCTACCGATGATCGAAAGAGCCATCAAGCCTTACGGTGACGACACAGTGGAACTCTCAATGAAAGCACCAATGTCGGTGTCCAAACCGGCGGATCTCGGGTAGGGGGTCCCGAATTGTGCGTCTAAGGTGGATGGTAACAGGAGGCAGGGGACACGCTGTTTACCCAGGTTCAGGCCCTCTTGATGGAGGTAATACTCTTCGTCCTGCTTGATTGTTCTTGATGATATGAGTATTACAAGAGTTGATCTACCACGAGATCGTAGAGGCTAAACCCTAGTAGCTAGCCTATGGTATGATTGTATCTTGTCCTACGGACTAAACCCTCTGGTTTATATAGACACCGGAGGGAGCTAGGGTTACACAGATTCGGTTACAAGGCAGGAGATCTACATATCCGTATTTCCTAGCTTCACTTCCATGCCAAGGAAAGTCCCATCCGGACACAAGACGAAGTATTCAATCTTGTATATTCATAGCCCAACAGTCCGGCCAAAGGATATAGTCCAGCTGTCCGAAGACCCCCTAATCTAGGACTCCCTCAACCGTGCTTCATCTCTGGCTCCACGGCGAGCACGGAAGCCCCCTTGCTCTTCACGTCCTTCATCTTTGCCTTTTTGTCCTCCTGGTCAGCAGCTGGGATATCGAGGAGGGGAGGTGCCCTTCCTCAGCCCTTGCGCACTTGGTTGCCATGTTGAATATTTCTAGGGCCGAGCATAGCTCCTCGTGGATGGCGAGCTTCTCCTTCATCTTGACGACGCGGACACCATCGGAGAACACGGAGATGATGGCCTCGTCCGTCACCTTGGGGATCTTAAGGCGGACATTGTGGAAGCATTGGATGTACTTTTGCAGGGTTTCCCCTGGTTGCTGCTTGATCGCCAGACAAGGGCCCCGCCCTGCGCCACCCTCAACCACCGTTGGGGTGTCCGGAAACCAAAGACGAGGCCAAGGGGCAAAGGGACGTTGGCGGCATCCTCGGCGACCATGGGCCCTCTACCGAGGGGAAGGGCTCGCCGGTGCCTCCGCCGACAGAGGACCTACCTCCGTGTAGCGCCTTGCTCCGCGTGGCATGGGCGAGGCCCCTGCGCCAGGCCCCTCACGCGCAGCCCCTAGTGTGCCAACCCCATCGGGGGCGGTGCCACTACCCCTGGGTCTGCGGCCGTGGTCTAGTTCACCTGCAGCTCACGGTTAGTGTAAACTTGCTCCTGAGATATTGGCCGCACCTCGCCATCGTCGTCGGTGAACGGGTCGGCGAAGCCTCCGGGCGACCCGTGGAAGGCCCCAGTCTCGTGCGCTCCACATTCCCATCTTGGTTTGGGGAAAGAGTTGGGTCCTTCTCCTGGTGTGTACTCCAGGTTCACCATGCGGGGGACGTAGGCGTCTTCAGTCGCCTTGCCAGGGTCATCGCTTGGATGCCCCGCTCCTTGAGCCACGAGCCGGGGTGCCTGGCCCTAGTGGCCACTGGGTGGCGCCCCAACGCGCCTTCGGGGTGGTCCGTCAGCGCTTGTCCCTCCTAGCGGCGGCGCCGCCGTGGCAGGGCGGGTCGCGTCGGGGTCCATGTTGGTGTTGTGGGCCCCCCCTGGCGCTCCAGGTGGCACTCGCGCTCGCTTCTTCCATGACCTGAGGCGTGGGCAAGGAACAGAAGGGCAGCGTAGCTCTGCAGGCAGCATCCAGCAGCTCAGCCACGCGCTCCTACAGTGCATCGCGGCCGCTCTCCGCTAGGCTGTATCACAGTAGCTCCCGTGCCACGATGAGCGCGGCTCGCATGTTCGCATGCTCCCCTCGGGTCTGTGGTGCCGTTGCTGCAACGTAGCCCGAAGATCGCGCGATGGCGCACATACGCCATGACGCGAGGGCGGAGGGCACCGGTCCACGTCCCGCGGTGTTCGGCGGTGTGCGGGCCGCCTGGAGTGCGGGGTTGAGGTCTTCTTAGGCGGATTGTGCCGCCCGGGCGGGCCAAGCAGCCCAGTGGTCGGCGTGGGTCCTTGGGTCGTCTGACATCAGAACCGCGGGGTGTCGACGAGTCGATCAACGGATGAGAGGCTTCGGCGCACCCCTACCTGGCGCGCCAAATGCCAGATTGCGAGTTCCGGCTAACCCTTGAGGTTCAAACTCTGGGGTGCGCACGGAGAACACTCTCTCCCTAGTTCGCTCGCTCAACGATCTCATGGCCTAGCTCGACGAACCCAAGGAACAAGAGACACAAGGGTTAATACTAGTTCGGGCCACCTTGTGGTGTAATACCCTACTCTAGTGTGGTGTTGGTGGATTGCCTCATGGGCTAAGGATGAACTAGTACAATGGATGAACAGCCTCAGGAGGAGAGGTGTTCTACAGGTCGGCGAGCTGGTGGATGGGAGGATGGAATGGATCCGATCTAGGATGAGTCCTCCCTCCATATGTTGGTGGCTAGTCCAATTTATAGAGGCACTGGTCCTCTTCCCAAATGTTAGGCGGGAAGGGATCCAACAACGGCCAAGTTTGAAGGGAGACAACCAGTACAAGCTATCCTGACAAAAGGTGGTCTTCGCCTGCCAAAGGCTCTCGTGGTGATGCTGCTGTGGGCTCCATGGTGACCTCCGTCCTGCCGTCCTGCTAGTCTTGGTCTTGTTGCACCGATATGGAAACCTTTGCCTGATGCCTCAGGACTCCTCACCTGTGCCTGCCTCTTTAGCACGAAAGGGGAAATGGGTACACTGCGCCCGCTGGCACCGGCCTGGCCTTGGTCGTCATGGCTCACATCACATGAACCTCGCGAGGTGCCCCTTACATAGTTATCTCTGCTCCTCATGAGCAAGCCTAGTGAGGCTGCTCCTAGGGAGGTCTTAGTGTCGTCCACCTCATGAGGCTTGGCCCCTCATGAGGGTCTTGAGCGGTTGCTGCTGAAGATGGGCCATACTAGGCCGTTGGTGGAGCCATGCACAAGCCTACAGGCAGGCAAGTCTGGGCACTCTCGGGACCAGAACACCAACACTAATGCTTTGGTCTGGTTCTCTATTAAAAGGAGGCCTTAATATCCCTTAGTTTCCAATAGGACCCCGCTGCCACGGTAGGGTAGGACAAAAGATGTCCTGCAAGTTCTTTTCCATAAGCACGTATGACTATACTCGAAATACATGCCTACATTATATTGATGAATTGGAGCTAGTTCCCTGTCACCCTATGTTATAACTGTTGCATGATGAATGCCATCCGACATAATTATCCATCGTTGATCCATTGTCTACGAGCTTTTTACATATTGATCTTTGTTAAGTTACTTTTCCATAGCCACTATTAGACTAGTCACAATGGGAGTAACTTAACTAGTAACATCACACATTTCAATACAAGATTGCTTATCTGGCAGCTAATTAATGTGGAGAGAGAGGTTTGTGGTAACGTAGGTAGTTACTGTAACATCACACATTTCAAGGCATAATGAGTCTATAGCCTAATAAATGAACTCTTTCATGATACCACTCATCTGTTACTACCCACTATGGAGGTAGTAACATAGACTAGTAACATCGGCAAGTTACTACTCTATGTTAGTCCCCACTGTGAGTAGTCTTACAATTTCTACAAAATTGCTACTGTTATATTTGCCACCGTTATTGTTACTTCCATACTACTTTGCTACTAAATATTTTGCTGCAGATATTTAAGTCTTTCAGGTGTGGTTGAATTGACAACTCAGCTGCTAATACTTGAGAATATTCTTTGGCTCCCATTGTGTCAAATCAATAAATTTGGGTTGAATACTCTATCCTCGAAAACTGTTGCGATCCCCTATACTTGTGGGTTATTCACGTGGTTAGTTAGGTTGTGGCTGACACCCTCGCTAGGCTTCCGCTTGACGGTTGCCAAGATACATGATGTATATATGGTGGTATGCGGTGAGGGCGTGTGTGAAGAAGTACACCCCTGCAGGGTAGTATGATCAATTCGAATAGCCGCGTCCTCAGATATGGACTACTTGGATACTTGTATGGTTTATAGATAACTTGAAGTGGATACCCTAAAATGCGCAAGATAAGTGTGAGCGCTATGGATGGCCTTCTCATAGGAAGACGAGAGATAATCCATAGTGGTGTATTTATATGGTGAACATGTGGACTCGTGTGCGCTTTCTCACATCAAAGAAATTGTTGGTGGTCGTTCATGATAGCCACTGAGTCAAAGCTGGCTTGTGGCATTTAAACCCCACAACCCGCTTTATTGATAGAGATGCATAAGTAGATAGCTCTGATGTATGTCTTGTTGAGTACATTTGTATTCACGTTTGCTTAATTTATGTTTTTGTAGAGGAGACTTATGTCTCATTAGTAGTTCCACGCGGGCTTCGATGAGTAGCTTGGAAATCCCAGACAGAGGTGTGGTTCCTATGGAGGGTCTTGTAGATAGACAAGCTTTTGTCAGATCTCGGGCTCAGCAGACCCTTGAGAGGTTCGAACTTTGGGGTGCGTGCGAAGAACTCAACCTCCCTAGTCTGCCTACTCGCTAATCTCACGGCCTAGCTCGACGAACTGGAAGGAAATGGAGCACGGCAGTTTACCTAGGTTCGGGCCACCTTGCGGTGTAAAACCCTACTCCTGCTTTGTGGTGGATTGACCTTAAGGGGTTGAGGATGAAGTAGTAGATTGGGAGAACAACGTCAGGAGGAGGCATGTTCTTGTGCTGAGTGAGCTGGTGAACTGGTGAGGACAGAATGGATCCCATCCGGTCCCTCTCCATGGTAGTGGCTAAGTCCTATTTATATTGGCCTTGGTCCTCTTTCCAAAATGAAGGCAGGAAGGGGTCCCACAACGGCCAAATTCGAAGGGGGACAACTAGTACATGTTATCCTGACAATAGTAGTCTTCGCCTGCAAAGCTCCTGGTCGTGATGCTGTAGTGGGCTCAGCGATGACCTCCGTCCTGCCGTCCTAGCGGTCTTGATCTTGTTGCACGAGAATGGAAACCTTTGGCTGATTCCTCGGAACTCCGCACCTGTGCTTGCCTACTTAGCACCGAAGAGGAAACTGTCGTCCTACGCCCGCTGGCGCCTAGTGTAGGTGCCGGACCTGGCTGTTCTTTGCTTGCTTTCTGTAGCTGGTTTTCAACTTCTTGAATGAATATGGAGCTTTCGCGTTTTCGTTTGCTAGAATTGGAATTTTCTCTCTTAATCATTCGTCTTACAACCCGTCCCGGAGAGAGCGGCAGTTGACCGTCGCTCCTCCTCGCACGTCCCGCGCGCATCGGCTAGGTAGGTGTGTATGCTTGGGCTCGCCCACAACCACTCCTCACCGAAGCCTTCTTGCCCTAGACCTTCGGCGTCTTAAACCCTCATGAGATGTTCTCGAACGAGCTTGTAGGCATACGCACCCACTTAAGTCCGTGCCTCCGGGCATCGTGACGAGGTGTGCCATTCACAGCCAACCCACGCTCGGGGCTTGTGCGAGGTAGGACGAGAGGCCTCCTGAGGCCTTCTAAAAATCTGCAGCTGCACAACGTCTCCTCCTGAGGCCTTCGGAAGATGCCCCTGGAAAGGCACGCCCTCGCGACATTGGAGGCTACCATAAGCACATCGAGCTAAGTTACCCGAATCGCACCTAGTAGAAACACGGGTACCACGGCATGATATGAAAATAACAAGCATAGCATAGCGGCGCAAGCGCTGTGGTTCATTACACGCCCCAGCGGGGCCCTCAGCTTTTTTCAAATGCAGGAAGAAAAAAAACAAAGGCAGGCAGCATGGCTGCAGCAGCTCCCGAGGCCCGGCTCCAACGATGCCTGAGCTTAGTCTGAGTCTTCCTCCTGCTTCACCGGGGCACTTCGGCGAGGCGGCTCGTCGCTTTCCCCGATCCGAGCCCAGCAGCGTGGTGGTTCGTCGTAGCTGCTGTTCCTGTTACTCTCGCCGGAGGAGGAGCCACTACTGCTGCAGGTGGCACGGCCGTCGCCAAGGACAAGCTCACCCCCGTCGTCGCCGTAGCTGTCGCCAAGCGCAAGCTCGTTGTCGCCGCTGCCATCCTCCGGGCAGCAGCCCGCACGACGGCCATCTTCCCCAAACACCCTGACATAGAGGGGCGCGAGGCCATCATACCTGAAATGAAGGGTGCACCTCCCGCCCAGACCTCGCGCACAGGCGAACTGCTGCCAACCGTGGGTCAATGACATGTTTCCCGCGGCGGTGACTTCGACCCCCACCCATGAGGCCCTGCTGCAGTAGCCGTCAGCCTGCAGCCAAAGGCCATCAACCCCCGCGGTCGGTAGCGCACCCGTGAAGAAGCGCGGGAGTGGGAGCCATATGCTAGTGGGCCTCTCTGACCACACGACGAACTCCGGGAATGCGTCCGCCGAGTGGGAGTGCGGCTGAGGAGGCCGGGCAACAACAGTGCGCCTCCCCCATCGCAGGGATTGCCCAGTCCTCGGCGGCTCCCACCGTGAGAGGAAGCGCTGCCGCGGCAGCTCGAGGTGATGCCTGCCCTCGAAGAGGTGTGCCCGCGACCCTGAGGGGCCACCGCCGGGGTCGCCTCGTACTTACGGGGGCGTCCCCGGCCTCTCTTGGGAGGCGGCGAACCCGGCACCTCCTTGGGGGCCTTCCCCTTTTCCGCGGTGGAGAACCTCCTCGTTGGCACCATAGACGCTTCGACAAGACGACAAGGCAAGGAAGGAGAAGAAGAAATGGGCAGCGAGAAGATGGAGATGGGCAGGGGGCTCCGCCCCTTTCCCCATTTATAGCCAGAGGGAGGCCAACCGCTGGCCTCCATGATCCCCAGTAATGATGATATTTCTGCATGCAGCAGACTCTAGTCAAGTCGAATGCTTGTCGAGGATGCGTGGGGAAGCGGACACGCCCATGTCCCATCAAGCACCATGGGTTGCCCGAGGCCGCAGGCGATTGGGGCCTGCTGCGCTCCACCCTTGTCCATTGGCTTCGCCTCAAAGTCAAGTCCGAGGGCGCCTTGGGCTCAGGGGCTACTATCGGCGTTCTGGGAACAGGGGTACCCAGAACTGCCTGCGTGCGGCCCACGGCGTGGCTCCATTGACAGCCTACTACAGCCCACCTTCAACATCAACAACACAAGACCCTCGCGAGGGGCCAAGCCTCGTGAGGCAGATGACGCCAAGACCCCTAGAAGGAGCGGACTCCTTAGGCCGGCTCTAGGGGAGTGATACATCTCCAACGTATCTATAATTTTTGATTGCTCCATGCTACATTATCTAGTGTTTTGGACATTATTGGGCTTTATTATCCACTTTTATATTATTTTTGGGACTAACCTATTAACTGGAGGTCCAGCCCAGAATTACTGTTTTTTTGCCTATTTTAGGGCAACGTGAGTTTCTCACCGAACATGATCTAGGAGACTTGGACCCCACGTCAAGAAACAAAGGAGGAGGCCACGAGGTAGGGGGCGCGCCTACCGCCCCATGCACGCCCTCCACCCTTGTGGGCCCCCTGTTGCTCCACCGACGTACTCCTTCCTCCTATATATACCTACGTACCCCCAAACGATCAGATATGGAGCCAAAACCCTAATTCCACCGCCGCAACTTTCTGTATCCACGAGATCCCATCTTGGGGCCTGTTCCGGAGCTCCGCCGGAGAGGGTATCCATCACGGAGGGCTTCTACATCATCACCATAGCCCCTCCGATGAATTGTGAGTAGTTCACCTCAGACCTACGGGTCCATAGTTATTAGCTAGATGGATTCTTCTCTCTTTTTGGATCTCAATACAATGTTCTCCCCCTCTCTTGTGGAGATCTATTCGATGTAATCTTCTTTTTGCGGTGTGTTTGTTGAGACCGATGAATTGTGGGTTTATGATCAACTCTATATATGAACAATATTTGAATCTTCTCTGAATTCTTGTATGTATGATTGGTTATCTTTGCAAATCTCTTCGAATTATCAGTTTGGTTTGGCCTACTAGATTGATCTTTCTTGCAATGGGAGAAGTGTTTAGCTTTGGGTTCAATCTTGCGGTGTCCTTTCCCGGTGATAGTAGTGGAAGCAAGGCACATATTGTAATGTTGCCATCAAGGATAATAAGATGGGGTTTTCATCATATTGCATGAGTTTATCCCTCTACATCATGTCATCTTGCTTAAGGCGTTACTCTGTTTTCGCGAACTTAATACTCTACATGCATGCTGGATAGTGGTCGATGAGTGGAGTAATAGTAGTAGATGCAGGCAGGAGTCGGTCTACTTGTCTCGGACGTGATGCCTATATACATGATCATACCTAGATATTCTCATAAGTATGCTCAATTCTGTCAATTGCTCAACAGTAATTTGTTCACCCACCGTAAAATACCGATGCTCTTGAGAGAAGCCACTAGTGAAACCTATGGCCCCTGGGTCTATCTTCATCATATTAATCTTCCAATACTTAGTTATTTCCTTTGCTTTTTACTTTGCTTTTATTTTACTTTGCATCTTTATCATAAAAATACCAAAAATATTATCTTATCATATCTATCAGATCTCACTCTCGTAAGTGACCGTGAAAGGACTGACAACCCCTTATCGCGTTGTTTGCGAGGAGTTATTTGCTCTGTGCAGGTACGAGGGACTCGCGTGTAGCCTCCTACTGGATTGATACCTTGGTTCTCAAAAACTGAGGGAAATACTTACGCTACTTTGCTGCATCATCCCTTCCTCTTCAGGGAAAACCAACGCAGTGCTCAAGAGGTAGCAAGAAGGATTTCTGGCGCCGTTGCCGGGGAGTCTACGCAAAAGTAAATATACCAAGTACCCATCACAATCCTTATCTATCGCATTACATTATTTGCCATTTTCCTCTCGTTTTACTCTCCCCCACTACACCCTTGCTGTCTTATTTGCCCTCTCTCTCTATCCTCCCTATCTTTTTCGTTCGCCTCTTTTCCGTTTGCTTGTCGTTATGGCTACTCCCTTATCTGCTCCTTTGTCTCCCGAGTTTGAGGTTCTTCACTTCAAACAAAGGCAAGGAGAAAATTTAAAATATGCTTGGTTTAGAATGATGGAATATTATCGTAATTGTACCCTAGAGGTGAATTTTGGAATTTTGCTTCGCAACTTCTATGTTGGACTAAATATGTCTCAGATACAACTTTTGGATTGCATTGCCAAAGGCAATTTTATTGAAATTGATCCCAGTATTGCGCATGAAATTATAGAAGGTATAGTAGGAACTCTACCTCAACAAAAGGGGCCTCATCATACCCAATAGGAAACGCAAGTTTTTGATAAAATTTGCAAAGTAACCAAGATTTTACAAAAGTCTCTTGAACCTCTTAAAACCGTTAGCGGGAATCTCCACTGCATGAATATGTTGATTACCCTTTGCAATAAGCGGTTGGATTCGTTAGATCTAAAAAATTTAGAATATGAAGGGAAACGTAAAGAACCTCCCGGATTCAAGCTTGATTCCACTAAAAAGTTGAAAACCAAATATGGCAATACCTAGATCTATCCTTGCTTTTTGTGCCAAGCTAGGGGCGTTAAACGATAGCGCTTGTTGGGAGGCAACCCAATTTTATTTTTATTCCTTGATTTTTGCTCCTGTTTAGTAATAAATAATTTGTCTAGAATCTGTTTAGGTTGTGTTTTTGTGTGTTTAATTAGTGTTTGTGCCAAGTAGAACCGTTGGGAAGACTTGGGGAAAGTCTTGATATCTTGCTGTAAAAAACAGAAACTTTAGCGCTCACGAGAACTGCTGCCATTTTTATTTGGAAGGTGATATTTAGTTAATTATTTTTGCATATGATTAATAGATAAATTCCTCATGTCCAGAAATTTATTTTAGAATTTTTGGGCTTCCAGATCTTGCGCTAGCTACAGATTACTACAGACTGTTCTGTTTTTGACAGATTCTGTTTTTCGTGTGTTGTTTGCTCATTTTGATGAATCTATGGCTAGTAAAATAGTTTATAAACCATAGAGAGTTGGAATACATTAGGTTTAACACCAATATAAATAAATAATGAGTTCATTACAGTACCTTGAAGTGGTCTTTTGTTTTCTTTCGCTAACGGATCTCACGAGATTTTCTAGTTTAAGTTTTGTGTTGTGAAGTTTTCAAGTTTTGGGTAAAGATTTGATGGATTATGGAACACGGAGTGGAAAGAGCCTAAGATTGGGGATGCCCATGGCACCACCAAGATAATATAAGGACACCTAAAAGCCAAAGCTTGGGGATGCCCCAGAAGGCATCCCCTCTTTTCGTCTACTTCTATCAGTAACTTCACTTGGAGCTATATTTTTATTCACCACATGATATGTGTTTTGCTTGGAGCGTCTTGTATGATTTGAGTCTTTGAGTTTTAGTTTACCACAATCATCCTTGTTGTACACACCTTTTGAGAGAGCCTTACATGATTTGGAATTTGTTAGAATACTCTATGTGCTTCACCTATATCTTTTTGAGTTATATAGTTTTGCTCTAGTACTTCACTTATATCTTTTAGAGCACGGTGGTGGATTTGTTTTATGGAAACTATTGATCTCTCATGATTCACTTAGATTATTTTGAGAGTCTTAAATATAATGGTAATTTGCTTAAATAATCCTAATATGCTAAGTATTCAAGATTAGTAAAAAAATTCTTATGAGTGTTTTGAATACTAAGAGAAGTTTGATGCTTGATGATTGTTTTGAGATATGGAGGTAATAATATCACAGTCGTGCTAGTTGAATAGTTGTGAATTGGATAAATTCTTGTGTTGAAGTTTGCAAGTCCCATAGCATGCACGTATGGTAAACGTTATGTAAGAAATTTGAAACATGAGGTGTTATTTTATTGTCTTCCTTATGAGTGGCGGTCGGGGACGAGCGATGGTCTTTTCCTACCAATCTACCCCCCCTAGGAGCATGCGCGTAGTGCTTGGTTTTTGATGACTTGTAGATTTTTGCAATAAGTATGTGAGTTCTTTATGACTAATGTTGAGTCCATTGATTATACGCACTCTCACCCTTCCTTCATTGCTAGCCTCTTCGGTACTGTGCATTGCCCTTTCTCACATTGAGAGTTGGTGCAAACTTCGCTGGTGCATCCAAACCCCATGATATGATACGCTCTTTCACACATAAACCTCCTTATATCTTCCTCAAAACAACCACCATACCTACCTATTATGGCATTTCCATAGCCATTCCGAGATATATTGCCACGCAACTTTCCACCATTCCGTTTGTTATGACATATTCATCATTTTCATATTGCTTAGCATGATCATGTAGTTGACATAGTATTTGTGGCAAAGCCACCATTCATAATCCTTTCATACAAGTCACTCTTGGTTCATTGCATATCCCGGTACACCGCCAGAGGCATTCATATAGAGGCATATCTTATTCTAAGTGTCGAGTTGTAATTCTTGAGTTGTAATAGAAGTGTGATGACCATCATTCATAGAGAATTGTCCAAAAAAAGAAAAAAGGAGGAAGGCCAAATAAAAAAATAGAAGGGACAATGTTACTATCTTTGCCACACTTGTGCTTCAAAGTAACACCATAATCTTCATGATAGAGAGTCTTTTGTTTTGTCACTTTCATATACTAGTGGGAAATTTTCAATATAGAACTTGGCTTGTATATTCCAACAATGGGCCTCCTCAAGTGCCCTAGGTCTTCATGAGCAAGCAAGTTGGATGCACACCCACTTAGTTTCTTTTGTTGAGCTTTCATACATTTATAGCTCTAGTGCATCCGTTGCATGGCGATCCCTACAACTTGCATTAACATCAATAGATGGGCATCTCCATAGCCCATTGATTAGCCTCATTGATGTGAGACTTTCTCCTTTTTTGTCTTCTCCACATAACCCCCATCATATTCTATTCCACCCATAGTGCTATATACATGACTCACGCTCATATATTGCGTGAAAGTTTATAGGTTTGAGATTACTAAAGTATGAAACAATTGCTTGGCTTGTCATCGGGGTTGTGCATGATGAGAGCATTCTTGTGTGACGAAAATGGAGCATTACTAAACTATATGATTTTGTAGGGATGAACTTTCTTTGGCCATGTTATTTTGAGAGGACATGATTGCTTAGTTAGTATGCTTGAAGTATTATTATTTTTATGTCAATATGAACTTTTATCTTAATCTTTTGCCATGTTATTCTTGTGTGACGAAAATGGAGCATTGCTTAATATTCATACCACAATTAAGAAGAATTACATTAAAATTATGCCAAGTAGCACTCCGCATCAAAAATTCTGTTTTTATCATTTACCTACTCGATGACGAGCAGGAATTAAGCTTGGGGATGCTTGATACGTCTCCAATGTGTCTATAATTTTTGATTGCTCCATGCTATATTATCTACTATATTGGACATTATTGGGCTTTATTATCCACTTTTATATTATTTTTGGGACTAACCTATTAATCGGAGGCCCAGCCCAGAATTGCTGTTTTTTTGCCTATTTTAGGGTTTCAAAGAAAAGGAATATCAAACGGAGTCCAAACGGAATGAAACCTTCGGGAACGTGATTTTCTCACCGAACATGATCCAGGAGACTTGGACCCCCACGTCAAGAAACAAAGGAGGAGTCCACGAGGTAGGGGGCGCGCCTACCCCCCCCCCCCCAGGCGCGCCCTCCACCCTCATGGGCCCCCTGTTGCTCCACTAACGTACTCCTTCCTCCTATATATACCTACATATCCCCAAACTATTAGATACGGAGCCAAAACCCTAATTCCACTGCTGCAACTTTCTGTATCCACGACATCCCATCTTGGGGCCTGTTCCGGAGCTCCGCCGAAGGGGGTATCCATCATGGAGGGCATCTACATCATCACCATAGCCCCTCCGATGAATTGTGAGTAGTTCACCTCAGATCTACGGGTCCATAGTTATTAGCTAGATGGCTTCTTCTCTCTTTTTGGATCTCAATACAATGTTCTCCCTGTCGGTGTCAAAACCGGTGGATCTCGGGTAGGGGGTCCCAAACTGTGCGTCTAAGGCAGATGGTAACAGGAGGCAGGGGACATGATGTTTTACCCAGGTTCGGGCCCTCTTGATGGAGGTAAAACCCTACGTCCTGCTTGATTTATTCTTGATGATATGAGTATTACAAGAGTTGATCTACCACGAGATCGGAGAGGCTAAACCCTAGAAGCTATCCTATGGTATGATTGTATGTTGTCCTACGGACTAAAACCCTCCGGTTTATATAGACACCGGAGGGGGCTAGGGTTACACAAGGTCGGTTACAAAGGAGGAGATATACATATCTGTATTGCCTAGCTTGCCTTCCACGCCAAGTAGAGTCCCATCCGGACACGAGACAAAGTCTTCAATCTTGTATCTTCATAGTCCAACAGTCCGGCCAAAGAATATAGTCCGGCTGTCCGGAGACCCCCTAATCCAGGACTCCCTCAGTAGCCCCTGAACCAGGCTTCAATGACGATGAGTCCGGCGCGCAGTATTGTCTTCGGCATTGCAAGGCGGGTTCCTCCTCCGAATACACCACGGAAGAATTTGAATACAAGGATAGTGTCAGACCCTGCAAAATAGGTTTGACATACCACCGTAGAGAGAATAATATTTCCACAAATCTAATCTGCTGACACGTTTTGGCAACATGACATTATGCCATGGCCCGGTGATTATTCGAACCGTTTCCTTTAACTAGCCCCGCACATAACACGAGGCAGTTTCTTGACACGTCTTGTCAAAGCAGAGATCGTGTCCCCCTTATTACGGGATTCTCATCAATACAGGCGTGGGTAACCCAACCGCGCCATCGATTACGACGCTTGGGGGATAAGCGAGTTTTACAAGGCTAGTGGGGGCGCATAGTTTCGGCCGCCCTTATAAAAGGACAAGGTTTAACCTTTTTCTATCCACTCCTTCTTCCTCCTTGCTCATCCATTCTCGCACACTCGAGCTCCAACATCCAAGTCCACATCCTTCCCCTCAACCTTCTCCAAACATGTCCGGAACGGGAGGCAAATGGATGGCTTCCTCTGTTACGGAGGGACACATCAAGAAGCTGCGCGGGGCCGGATACTTAGCCGCGAATATCGCGCATCAGCTGCTCGCTGCGGGGAAGATCGTTCCTACCCCTGAACCTCACGAGAGGGTAGTTTTCCTCCACCACTTCCTCCGCGGACTGGGGTTTCCCCTCCATCCATTCGTCCGCGGTCTCATGTTCTACTACTGGCTGGACTTCCATGATCTGGCCGCAAACTTCATCCTCAACATTTCGGCGTTCATCATCGTGTGTGAGGCTTTCCTCCGCATCCGGCCCCACTTCGGCCTGTGGTTAAATACCTTCAATATCAAGCCGAAGGTGGTGGGAGGCCAACAAGCGGAATGCGGCGGAGCCATGGTGGGCAAGATGCCCAATGTTATATGGCTTGAAGGCTCCTTTGTGGAGACCATAAAGGGGTGGCAATCGGCGTGGTTCTACATCACCAAGCCGTGCGACACCAACTGGGTGATGGCCCCCGAGTTTCGATCTGGAATCCCCACGCGGCTCACCTCCTGGAAAGAGAAGGGCCTATCCTGGAGTTCATCGGTGGAGCTGGACAGACTCCAGAAATGTATCCGGAATATGGCAAGCAAGAAGCTCAAGCTTGTCAACATGGTCCAGGTCATGCTTATCCGCCGGATCCTCCCATGTCAACAACGGGATTTCAACTTGTGGGAGTTCGACCCGGCCCAGCACCAGACTCTGAGCGAGCTCTTCAACATGACACACAAGGACGTCTGGAGGGTGCTGTTCAAGGGTGCCGAGGTCCCTCCCTCTCTCATCGAGGACCGCGGGCTAAGCGCGAAGCGCCCAGCGCATTAGGTGAGTTCTATACATCCGGTAGGATATTTTATTAATCATGTGCGGGGTCTGAGCTCCATGCCTTTGACAGGACTGGGTGGAGACGTCAGGGAAAATTAACTGTCCGGCCCCTCTGCCCGAAGACACCATGGACGCTCTCCTGACGGAGATGCTGACTCCGGCTCCTTACAAGGTGCCAGAGAAGGCCAAGAAGGACAAGGGAACCCGAAAGAGTTCCCGACGCCAGGTGTTATCGGAATCATCGTCCGATAACTCCGCGATGCACTCCTCCCCCGAAGACGAGGAGGAAGATGAAAATGCTCCCCCTCCAGTCGAGGGAGATAAGAAAAGGAAGCCGCCCCAACCGGGGGGCGAAGGGTCCAAGAAGGGAAGGACTCTCCTTCCGGACTACTCCACCACCGCCGCCGAAGGCGAAGACGAGTGGCTGCTCAGCGCCAAGCCCTTGGCGAAGTCGTAAGTATTCGGATGCCAGAGTAACTCATAGCATACCTTTGTCGCACTGCTTCTCCTAACACCGAATTATGATTATGCAGACTGCCACGAGCCCGTATCGATGTATCTTCGTCGGACGGCTCCCTGGGCTCGTTGGATATGGATAGCGATCCACTTCCGACCGCCACCTCCCCTTGCCCTACAGACAACGCCGAGGTATTGTCTCAAGAGGCACCGGTTCGAGGGGAGACAGTCCCGGAGGCGCCTCAAGGCGACCTTCCGGATTCCGGGAGCAGAGGGAGCAAGGCTCCTGAGGGCAACGGGTTCGGCCCTCAGCCGAACACCATGCCGGAACCTCCAGTGGTTCCGGACTCAGGCAGGCAGCCTCCTTCCAAAAGGGGCAAGACGCATGTGCCGGTGACCTCTGTCCATCCAGAGGCACCAGACAGTCTGCTGGGAGCGCTTTGCAGCGCTTCCATCGACGAAGAGCACCGCACTATTATGAGTGCGGTGATCCAGAAGGTTCAGTCCACCAAGAGCGGACTGACTAAAGCCTGTGCCAGCCTTCTGACAGGCTTTGAGGTAAGTATTTTAAATATAGGAAAAATATTACCGCATAGACAGTAGCCCCTGATGCTTTGTTCGGTGTTCACTAAGAAAAGCCGAATAGAGGATCAAACAATATCGCAGGAGTCTAATATAAGTATGTCTATATGCATATGCAGGCTTCGCTGCTGGCCTCTGCCGCACTGACTGCGGAGGTCGCCATACTGAAGCAGGACCTTGAAGGGTCCAAGAAAGATCTCGGCCTTGCCAAGAGGCAGCTCGAGCAGAACAAAGGTAAGTAGTACCTAGTCTACAGATATATATAAAAAGAATGCAATTGAAAAATGACAGGATCATCGTAAATTTGCCAGGGGCCACGACCGAGGTGGCGACCCTGAAGCAAGCGCTATCCGAGGCCGAAAACAAAGCGGCCAAGGAGCGCACCGAGCGGGAAAGGCATGTGAAAGCACAAGTGCTCCCTAGGTGGTTTTGGTAATTAATGACAACATATCTCTTGTTGGACTAATACTTTTATCTAGTATATGTCAGATAAGTTCAACAATGGAGTGGCATGGACTAAAGGTTGTGGGAACTCCTTCAAGATGCTAAGGACAAAGGATTGGCTAAAGCTTCAAGCTCAGGACTCTTCATTTTACACTTTTAGTGATCCAAGATCACATTGAGTCCATAGGAAAAGCCAATACTATCAAGGAGGGATGAGGTGTTGATAATGAGCCTCTTGCTCAAAGTGATTAATGATTTGCTCCAAAATCCTCAGCTACTTTCCCACTTCCACATATGACCTAAACTCTAAGCCAAACTCGGTCATACCGATTCTTTCTATCCGGCGCCACCGAGTTTCACTTGTCATTTGCCACTGCCAAACCCTAATCAATTCGGTCTCACCGATGGGATCTCGGTCTCACCGAGATGGGCTTGCAAACTCTCTGTTACCTGTTGCAATATCTTCGGTCCCACCGAGATATGTAATCGGTCCCACCGAGTTTGCTTGGCCAACTCTCTGTTTCGCTTATTACCCAAATCGGTCCCACCGAGTTTGAGTAATTGGTCAAACCGAGTTTTGGATTTTCCCTAACCCTAGCACATCGGTCCCACCGAGTTGTTCCAGTCGGTCCCACCGAAAATCACTAACGGTCACTAGGTTTACTATTTCGGTCCGACCGAGTTTGTTGATTCGGTCCCACCGAGATTGGAAAACTGTGTGTAATGGTTGGATTTTGTGTGGAGGCTATATATATCCCTCCACCTCCTCTTCATTCATGGAGAGAGCCATCAGACTAAGCCTACACTTCCAGCATCCTATTTCTGAGAAAGAACTACCTACTCATGTGTTGAGACCAAGATATTCCATTCCAACCATATGAATCTTGATCTCTAGCCTTCCCCAAGTTGCTTTCCACTCAAATCTTCTTTCCACCAGATCCAAATCCTATGAGAGAGAGTTGAGTGTTGGGGAGACTATCATTTGAAGCACAAGAGCAAGGAGTTCATCATCAACACACCATTTGTTACTTCTTGGAGAGTGGTGTCTCCTAGATTGGCTAGGTGTCACTTGGGAGCCTCCGACAAGATTGTGGAGTTGAACCAAGGAGTTTGTAAGGGCAAGGAGATCGCCTACTTCGTGAAGATCTACCGCTAGTGAGGCAAGTCCTTCGTGGGCGATGGCCATGGTGGGATAGACAAGGTTTCTTCTTCGTGGACCCTTCATGGGTGGAGCCCTCCGTGGACTCGCGCAACCGTTACCCTTCGTGGGTTGAAGTCTCCATCAACGTGGATGTAGGATAGCACCACCTATCCGAACCACGGGAAAAACATCCGTGTCTCCAATTGCGTTTGAATTCTCCAAACCTTTCCCTTTACATTCTTGCAAGTTGCATGCTTTACTTTCCGCTGGCTATACACTCTTTGCATACTTGCTTGATATGTACTGCTGAAATTGTGACTAAAACTCCACTTAAACCAAAAAGCTTGAAAAGTGCAACTTTAGCATTAAGTGTCTAATCACCCCCCCTCTAGACACATCTACTTCTAGATCCTACAAGTGGTATCAGAGCCTTGGTCTCCATTGCCTTGGTTTAATCACCATTCGAGGAAGATGGATGTGTCTACTTTAGGGAGTCTTAGACATAGAGTGCCTATTCTTGATGGAGAGTATTTTCATGAGTGGAAAAATGAGATGCTTGTAATCTTAAATCAATATCATTTAAACAAGTATATTGCTAGCCCTTGTGCACCTCATATTGATCCTTTGCATCCTACCCTAGATGAAGATATTGACATGATTCGCAATCTTAGAACCATTGAGCTCATCATTAGAGGATTGCCCAAAAATTTGATTGCTAATTTGCCTACTCTTAATTGTGCCTATACTATATGGAAATTTCTTGAGGAACGATTTCCCGATCATTCCTTGAAAAATCTGGATGAAATTCTCCATAAATCTATTACATTGAGTAAGATGAACTCTAGTGATCCTAAGTTTGGTGATTGTCTATTTGAGCTTACCAATCTCAAGCATGCTAAAGGAGATGCTGGAATCATTAGTGATATTATATTTGTAGCTATAAGAATTCATAAAGGTGACCACTTTGATGACCATTTATCTAATGAATTGCCCCCTCTAGGAAATGATGAGTCACAAGATCATGATGAACATGGATACTATGATGATGATGATGATAGTGACTTCGATCTTGATGATGCAATGAGACATTTTGGTCTTACGGCAAATCTTCGAGGATATGCGTCAGGTGGAAAGGAATGGGTTCTTGATAGTGGATGTACTGATCATATGACCGGAGATGAAGAGATGTTCCGTGAGCTTGCTGAAAATGACGGCCCTCGAAAATATGTCACCTTTGGTGATAATTCAAAGGGTAAAGTGGTTGGCCTTGGTAAGGTGGCCATCTCACATGATAGTTCCATTCAAAATGTCATGCTCGTTGAATCTCTCGGCTACAACTTACTTTCAGTATCTAGACTCGCTGATTTTGGCTTGAATGTTCTATTTACTGAGGTAGATTGCCAAGTGTTTCGTCGAGACAATCATAAAATGTTCTTTACCGGTATGCGTAGAGGTGATCTTTATATTGTCGATTTCTCTAAAAAGGCACAACCTAAAACTTGCTTTATTGCTAAATCCTCAAAAGGTTGGTTGTGGCATAGACGACTAGGTCACGTTGGTATGAGAAACCTTGACAGGCTTATTAAAGGAAATCATATCCTTGGAGTTAACGATGTCATATTTGATAAGGATAGACTTTGTAGTGCTTGTCAAGCAGGTAAACAGGTTGGAGGAAGGCATCCCGTAAAGAACATCATGACCACAAGGAGGCCACTCGAGCTACTTCATATGGATCTTTTTGGTCCCAACGCCTACAAGAGTCTCGGTGGAAATTCTTTTGGTCTAGTTATAGTTGATGATTTTTCAAGATTTACGTGGGTGTTCTTTCTTAATGACAAGTCGCAGGTCCAGAAGATCTTCAAAAACTTCGCTGGGAAGGCCCAAAATCAGTTTGACATGAAGATCAAGAAGTTTCGGATTGACAACGGAATGGAGTTCAAGAACGCAAATGTGGATACCTTTCTTGACGAGGAAGGGATTTCACACGAGTTCTCGGCTACGTACACACCTCAACAAAACGGAGTTGTTGAGAGGAAGAACTAGACGCTCATCGAAATGGCAAGAACGATGCTTGATGAATACAAGACACCGAAGCACTTTTGGGCAGAAGCGGTTGAGACAGCTTGTCACGCAACAAATCGCTTGTATCTTCACAAGCTACTCGGCAAGATGGCATACGAGCTCCTCACTGGTAACAAACCCCAAGTTGGATACTTTCGAGTATTCGGCTCGAAGTGCTACATTCTTGATAAGCATCATCGTTCAAAGTTTGCTCCTAAATCTCATGAAGGTTTTCTACTTGGTTATGGCTCAAACTCTCACACTTACCGTGTCTACAACAATTTCACCCGAAAGGTTGAAGAGACGGTAGATGTGAAGTTTGATGAATCTAATGGCTCGCAAGTAGAGCAATTGCCAATTGATGTAGGAGACAAAGACCCTTCAGAAGCAATCCAAGACTTGTCCATTGGCAAAATCCTTCCAACCGAGGTGAAGGAGAGTACCTCGTCCGTCCAAGTGGAAGCCTCTACTTCACAACAAGGTGAACCAAGAATTGATATGGAAGCATCCACAAGTGGGACACGCCAAGATGAAGAAGACGAGGAAGTACATCAAGACGAACATCAACAACCTCCTTCTCCACCACGACAAGAGAACGACAACATCAACAATGAAGAAGGCCAAGAAGAAGAACAAGATGAAGAAGATGCTCAACGAAGACCCAAGCAAAAGCTCTCACAAGTTCGAGCAAGAATTGCCAAAGATCATCCTGTCGAGCAAATCCTCAATGATATACAAACCGGGAGAATCACTCGCTCAAAAACTCGTTTAGCTAACTTTTGTGAAAACTATTCATTCATCTCTAGCATTGAACCTATGAAGGTTGAAGAAGCATTGGAAGATCCGGACTGGATAAACGCTATGCATGAAGAGCTACACAATTTTGAGAGAAACCAAGTTTGGACATTGGTTGAGAAGCCCGACAACAACCACAACATCATTGGTACCAAATGGGTGTTTCGCAACAAGCAAGATGAAGATGGACAAGTGGTTCGCAACAAAGCACGTCTCGTCGCCCAAGGGTACACACAAGTCGAAGGTATGGACTATGGTGAGACATATGCTCCCGTTGCTAGACTTGAGTCCATTCGCATCTTACTTGCCTATGCTAATCACCATAATATCACCTTGTACCAAATGGACATCAAAAGTGCTTTTCTAAATGGCGAAATAGAGGAGGAAGTTTATGTTAAACAACCTCCTGGCTTTATCAATCCTAAGTAACCAAATCATGTTTACAAACTTCACAAAGCTCTTTATGGTCTTAAACAAGCTCCTAGAGCATGGTATAAATGCTTGACCAAGTTCCTTATTGCAAGTGGTTTTGAAATTAGTAAAATTGATTCTACTCTTTTTACTAAAAGGGTTAATGGAGAACTATTTGTATGTCAAATTTATGTTGATGATATCATATTTGGTTCAACTAACCCTCTCTTTAGTGAAAAGTTTGGAAAGCTAATGTCAGAGAAGTTTGAGATGTCCATGATGAGTGAACTCAAATTCTTTCTCGGTTTGCAAATCAAGCAAACTAAGGAAGGTACATTTGTCTCTCAAACGAAGTACACCAAGGACTTATTCAAGAAGTTCAATATGCAAGAGTGCAAAGGTATGTCTACACCCATGCCCACTAGTGGACATAATGATTTCACCAAAGGTGGTGAACCGGTTGATCAAAAGGTTTATTGCTCTATGATTGGTTCATTGCTATACCTATGTGCTTCACGTCCCGATATTATGCTAAGTGTGTGCATGTGTGCACGATATCAAGCTGCTCCTAAAGAATGTCATCTTAAGGCTGTGAAAAGGATAGTGAGATACTTAATTCATACACCAAACTTTGGCATTTGGTATCCTAAGAGGTCTTCTTTTGATCTGGTTGGCTATTCCGACTCGGATTATGCCGGAGACAAGGTTGATAGAAAGTCCATTTCGGGTACTTGTCAATTTCTTGGTAGATCTCTTGTGTCTTGGTCTTCTAAGAAACAAAACTCGGTATCCTTATCCACCGCTGAAGCGGAATACATTGCCGCTGGTTCATGTTGTGCTCAATTACTTTGGATGACCCAAACTCTTAAAGATTATGGAATTTATGTGAAATATGTTCCACTGCTTTGTGACAATGAAAGTGCTATCAAAATTGGTCATAATCCTGTACAACACTCTCGAACTAAGCATATTGAAGTCCGTCATCATTTCGTTCGAGATCATGTTGCTAAGGGTGACATTAATCTTAAGCATGTTCGCACTGATAAGCAATTAGCGGATATATTCACTAAACCACTTGATGAGAAAGTGTTTTGCAGGTTGAGAGGAGAATTGAACATCATTGATGCTTCAAACGTGGAGTAGGAACTCCATTGGATACATGCAAGACATGAGCTTATGACTAATCCATGATATATCTCTTATTATGACTATCTTATGTATTGGATATATTTATACCTTGCATGTTGTCTAACCCATGTAGGTGCTTGGTTGAAACTAATTCCATGAGATTGCGACTCACTCACATCTTGAGAAATCTCTACATCACCAAGTCTCTACACAATGGTGGTTGAAGACAAGGAAGCACAAAACCGTTCAAACATATCCTTTGACAAATTCTATGTTGAGCTTCATGACTGTCATTTTTGGATACACAAGTGCTCTTCCTTGCAAGAACTAACCCATGTAGGTAGATGAACTCAAACTCCAAGTGGTGCTCCCAACTCTTGATGAGCTACATCAACCTTGAGCACCCACACAAGTTCAACTACATGAGCAAGAACCACACCATCACACACGGTATGTTATTCCATCTTAGAGAAGCTTTACTCCAAGACATGAGTCAAAGCAACTCAACAAGATGTGAATACATCAAAATGCTTAAACGAAAAATGGTAACCCCATTTTGAGCTTAATCGATGAGTATGACCTATGATCAAGTGTTCTCACTTGACTCCTCAGTCAATATACTCTAACATAGGTGACTATGTCACCGCCCAACTCTAGATGAAGTTCTCTTGTGTTCTTTTCTGTGTTATTGCATTTGTCTCATGCTTGTTTATTTGTTTCCTTATCTTTTTCAAAAAAAAACTTCATCTAGATCTCTCAGTTTCTTCTTTTTTATTTTTGTTTTTGTTCTGCATTTTCTGCATTTAATTCCTTGCAAATCCTTCAGGTAATTCATTGCAAATCTTTGTGAGATCTTATTTGACTAGTGAGCTGAGGTGACACGTGTTTTTCTCTGTGTGAACTCGGTTTCACCGAATTGTAATTTTCGGTCCAACTGAATTCCTTCGGTACCACCGAAACATACCACTCGGTGCCACCGATTTAGCAACAGGAAAAACAGTTTGTCACATATTCTATATTTCTTCTGATCCAGCTCCACTCAATGAATCTTGTCCTCTGCAAGCATCCCAATTTTATCCATTGCTTTGTGCTGAATCTCAAGGACCAAACCTATACGACGGATTCCAGAAAACCCTTCTTGGAAATTGATGTCAAAGGGGAGAGAGAGATCACATCAAAGCTTGTGGGAGAGAGAGAACACACTAAAGGGGGAGAGAAAGTCTCAAGGATCCCAGATGTCCCAGATAATGTATTAAGGGGGAGAAAGAGATTTCTAGGGGGAGAGAGAATACTCAAGGACCCCAGATGCTTGATGTTCAAGAGGAGAGATGTCACATGTCTTTTTAGGGGGAAAGACATGTTCATTTGTTTCTTTCAGCTCTGATTTTTTGTTCCCTATCTTCTCCCAATATCCCATATAAGATTCAGGGGGAGCAAGACACCTATGGGAAAGAAATCAGTCAAATTCATTGCATATCTTTACTCTTGGGGACATGTTGAATTCAATGTAGTACCTAGTACTTACTGTCTATATGTCATCCCAGTCTTGGTATTCTTGTGGTTTCTTTAGTTTGCTCTGGCTAGTGGATGTACCTGTGTTATCTAACCTTGTTTGTGCAGGTTCATTCCATCCTAAGCCAACCAAAGACTACAAGGTAAGTGTATGCATCAAAATCATCAGTATGAGGAGTTCTTGCTTATGTACATACTGTTTGCAAGAAGGACTCATGAGCATGAAGGTATTTTCCTTAACAATCTTTTGCTCTGATGCATATGGCCAAGATACATGTAACACATTGCCCACTCTGTCATGGTTATGCTCTCACATGCCTCTATATTTCATATTCACATGAGTGCATACATGTAGGGGGAGCCTATGCTTGTTACATGTCCTTCCAAAGCTTTACTTGTTGTTCTTTATATCTTTATCTAAAGCTTTGATGTATGTTGCCATCAATTACCAAAAAGGGGGAGATTGAAAGCACAAGTTCTCCCTAGGTGGTTTTGGTAATTAATGACAACATATCTCTTGTTGGACTAATACTTTTATCTAGTATATTTCAGATAAGTTCAACAATGGAGTGGCATGGACTAAAGGTTGTGGGAACTCCTTCAAGATGCTAAGGACAAAGGATTGGCTAAAGCTTCAAGCTCAGGACTCTTCATTTTACACTTTTAGTGATCCAAGATCACATTGAGTCCATAGGAAAAGCCAATACTATCAAGGAGGGATGAGGTGTTGATAATGAGCCTCTTGCTCAAAGTGCATAATGATTTGCTCCAAAATCCTCAGCTACTTTCCCACTTCCACATATGACCTAAACTCTAAGCCAAACTCGGTCATACCGATTCTTTCTATCCGGCGCCACCGAGTTTCACTTGTCATTTGCCACTGCCAAACCCTAATCAATTCGGTCTCACCGATGGGATCTCGGTCTCACCGAGATGGGCTTGCAAACTCTCTGTTACCTATTGCAATATCTTCGGTCCCACCGAGATATGTAATCGGTCCCACCGAGTTTTCTTGGCCAACTCTCTGTTTCGCTTATTACCCAAATCAGTCCCACCGAGTTTGAGTAATCGGTCAAACCGAGTTTTGGATTTTCCCTAACCCTAGCACATCGGTCCCACCGAGTTGTTCCAGTCGGTCCCACCGAAAATCACTAATGGTCACTAGGTTTACTATTTCGGTCCGACCGAGTTTGTTGATTCGGTCCCACCGAGATTGGAAAACTGTGTGTAACGGTTGGATTTTGTGTGGAGGCTATATATATCCCTCCACCTCCTCTTCATTCATGGAGAGAGCCATCAGACTAAGCCTACACTTCCAGCATCCTATTTCTGAGAAAGAACTACCTACTCATGTGTTGAGACCAAGATATTCCATTCCAACCATATGAATCTTGATCTCTAGCCTTCCCCAAGTTGCTTTCCACTCAAATATTCTTTCCACCAGATCCAAATCCTATGAGAGAGAGTTGAGTGTTGGGGAGACTATCATTTGAAGCACAAGAGCAAGGAGTTCATCATCAACACACCATTTGTTACTTCTTGGAGAGTGGTGTCTCCTAGATTGGCTAGGTGTCACTTGGGAGCCTCCGACAAGATTGTGGAGTTGAACCAAGGAGTTTGTAAGGGCAAGGAGATCGCCTACTTCATGAAGATCTACCGCTAGTGAGGCAAGTCCTTCGTGGGCGATGGCCATGGTGGGATAGACAAGGTTGCTTCTTCGTGGACCCTTCATGGGTGGAGCCCTCCGTGGACTCGCGCAACCGTTACCCTTCGTGGGTTGAAGTCTCCATCAACGTGGATGTAGGATAGCACCACCTATCCGAACCACGGGAAAAACATCCGTGTCTCCAATTGCGTTTGAATTCTCCAAACCTTTCCCTTTACATTCTTTTGCATGCTTTACTTTCCGCTGGCTATACACTCTTTGCATACTTGCTTGATATGTACTGCTGAAATTGTGACTAAAACTCCACTTAAACCAAAAAGCTTGAAAAGTGGAACTTTAGCATTAAGTGTCTAATCACCCCCCCTCTAGACACATCTACTTCTAGATCCTATAGCATGAGGCATGGGTGGGCGAGGTGCAGCAAGAGCTCCACGCTCTCGTGACGAAGCACGAGGCGTTGGAGCTTGACTTGAAGATGCGAGAGTCCGAGCTTGCCACGGCCCCTGAGGGTGCAAAGAGTGCCAAGGCCGAAGCCCAAAAGGCCCTCCAAGAGAGTGATGCGATGAAGAAGATAGCGGAGGGTAAGGCATTCTATATGCAAAGCAAGCATGTGAAATTAAATTACTTGTTACTTACCCGAATCCGGAGCTCTCCAGGAGCATTCGCAGATTTGCCCCGCAGCGTGTCGGATGCCGCACGGTTTTACCAGGCCGAGGAGGGAAGCTCAACGGAGAAGCTGTTCTAGTCTCAGTATACTGGGACCGAACACCCGATGCCTCTAAGCGACCAGCTGAAGCAACTGGTCGAGCTGCACAAGGCGGCCGAACAGGCCATGAAGGTGCGTTAAAGCAAAAAGTAGGACTGTTTGACATGTCCCTTCCAAGGGCAAGCTGAGGAATAGTATTAAAGCAAATATTTCACTCGTTATCGTAATCCACCTGGGAGTTCCGCGATGTGACGTAGCTTTCTGCCTCCTTGGTTGCTGCACCATGTGTTCGGCAATCATGCTGCCGGACAGGGTTTCCAGAGATTAAAGTCCTGAAAGAGGAAAATAACAAAGCGGGAAGCCCCTAGTGCGGTTTAAGCCGTGACTTGGGGTGTGCCACAGTCGTGCCCCCCTCCCCTCCTGTGCCCATGGTATTTTTAATGCGTAATTATGTACGTGTGGCATGGATTTCGCCATTTGGCTGGGAGCGGGGTGGGGGCCGCATTGCTATGCGATCTCGGAACGTGCCAGGCGGTCCTGTTGCCGATTACTCCGGGCGCGCTTGAAGGTGTCCGGGTCCTTAATCGCCGAACTAGTGGATTGCCTTAAGAGGCTGCTTTGTGCTCCTGCTGTGAGGGCCGCAGTGTGCCCCTCCGTGCGGAGAGAGCGCTCTGTGTTTCCATTGACTGTGATGACCCCCCAAGGTCCTGGCATTTAGAGCTTGAGATATGCACAATGCGGTACCACATTGAATCTTGCGAATGCGGTTCGCCTGAGCAGTGCATGGTAGCCACTGCGGAACGGGACTATGTCGAAGATTAACTCTTCGCTTCAGAAGTTATCCGGGGATCCAAAGACCACTTCCAGTGTGACTGAGCCTTTACACCTGGTATGACGCCTTTAAAGGTCATTTTTGTGGGTTTGATCCATGAGGGGTTGATACCCATTTTGCGCATTGTGTCCTGATAAAGCAGGTTCAGGCTGCTGCCGCCATCCATAAGGACTCGAGTGAGGTGAAATCCGTCAATGATTGGGTTTAGGACCAATGCAATGAATCCGCCATGACGAATACTAGTGGGGTGGTCCCTGCGGTCGAAGGTGATCGGACAAGAAGACCATGGGTTGAATTTTGGGGCGACTGGCTCCAAAGCATATACGTCCCTGAGCGCATGCTTCCGTTCCCTCTTTGGGATGTGGGTTGCGTATATCATGTTCACCGTCCGCACTTGAGGGGGGAACCTCTTCTGTCCTCCGGTGTTTGGCTGCCGGGGCTCCTCCTCGTCATCGCTAGGTGACCCCTTATCTTTATTTTCGGCATTTTAACTTGCCGGCCTGCTTGAACACCAAACAATCCCTGTTGGTGTGGTTGGATGGCTTGTCGGGGGTGGCGTGTATTTGAAACGAGCGATCGAGTATACGGTCCAAACTAGACGGGCCCAGAGTGCTTCTTTTGAATGGCTTTTTCCACTTACCGGGTTTAGAGCCTTTGAATCCGGCATTGACTGTCGTATCCTCGGTATTGTCGCTGTTAATGCGGCGCTTATGTTTGTTGTGATGTGATCTTCCATTGCCATCCTTGGTATCCAAAGTACCATGGTTCTTTGATATGTTATTGCTGCAAGCCAGCCAGCTATATTCTCCCGCACAAAAGCGGGTCATGAGTGTCGTGAGGGCTGCCATAGATTTCGGCTTTTCCTGGCCAAGGTGCCGGGCAAGCCATTCGTCGCGGATGTTGTGCTTGAAATCTGCTAGGGCCTCTCCATCCGGATAGTTGACAATTTGATTTTTCTTTGTTAGGAACCGTGTCCAGAATTGCCTGGCCGATTCCTCTGGTTGCTGAATTATGTGGCTCAAGTCATCGGCATCTGGTGGTCGCACATAAGTGCCCTGAAAGTTGTCGAGGAATGCGGCTTCCAGATCTTCCCAACAGCTGATGGACTCTGCTGGCAAGCTGTTGAGCCAATGCCGAGCTGGTCCTTTGATTTTGAGTAGGAGGTATTTGATGGCGTGTAGGTCATCACCGCGGGCCATATTGGATGTGCAGGAGGAAATCCTCGATCCATACCGCGGGATCTGTTGTGCCATCGTATGATTCTATATTTACGGGTTTGAAACCCTCTGGGATTTGATGATCCATTACTTTGTCTGTGAAGCATAAGGGGTGTGCGGCGCCTCTGTACTGGGCTATATCACGACGCAGCTCAAATGAGTCTTGCCCGCTAGGTTCGGCCTAGCCGGACTTACTTTTACTGTATCCAGCGTGACGATTATCATCTCGCATAGTGGCGCTCCCTCATGATCCGTAGATCGACCTTGCATGTTTTGCTTTGTCCTCCAATACGTCTCGCAGGTCTGGCATATTTCCACATGCCTTTTTATTTGAATGGCGTCGGGGTGCGGGCTGAGCTTTTGGCTGGAATGTCTCTCTGTCGCGGCCACGAGGTGGCCGATCAGCCGCGTCATACGTCGGGGATGTAGGTTTTGGTGCTTCCTCCTCCAGTCGGGGTAGCAACCTGCACTTTGGGTAACTCTTGGAGGGGTGTTCGAGTTTATATTCCTCGGCCGCCAAGACTTTAGTCCATCTGTCAGCTAGCAAATCTTGATCAGCTTGAAGCTGCTGCTTCTTTTTCTTAAGGTTATTTGCCATGGCTATAAGTCGGCGCTTGAAGTGCTCTTGTTCGACGGGATCCTCTGGCACGACGAATTCGTCATCATCAAGGCTTGCCTCGTCTTCAGAGAGAGGCATGTAATTATCATCCTCCGCGTCTCCATCTGCCGCTCTCTCAGGAGGGCTGGCTCCTCCATCCTCCTGCTCTAAATCTTGCTGGAGGGGATTATTGTTGTCTTTGGCACTGTCTGGAGTGCTATTATCTCTAGTGCCGGTATCACCACTTTTGCCTTGGCGGGACTTAGAGCGGCACCACTGACGCCGGCGCTTGGGTTGCTTCTTGGAGGGGTCATCCTCCGTTGTCTCGTCGCCATTGCCTTCTTTGGGTGTGTCCACCATGTATATATCGTATGATGAGGTGGCTGTCCAGTGCCTTGTGGGCAGTGGTTCCACTTCGTCTCCCGCATCGTCGTCCATACCGTCGATGTCTTCGGAGTCGAAGTCGAGCATATCGGTTAAGACGTCGACAGTGGCTACCAAGTGGGTGGTGGGTGGGCGGCGAATTTCTTCGTCATCCGCATCCCAATCCTGCCGGACATAGTTCGGCCAGGATCCTCCTGACAAGGAGAGAGACCTTAATGAGTTCAGTATGTCACCAAGGGGCGAGTGCTGAAAAATATCTGCGGAGGTAAACTCCATGATCGGCGCCCAATCGGATTCAATAGGAACGGGCGCAGGCGGTTCGGAGTCCATGGCCGGAGAAGGATCCGGCAGTTTGGTAACACGGCTCTCATGAAGGGTAAGGTCGATATTCAGCTCGATCGCCACTGAGGATACGGCCTAAGTGACAGGGTCTATCCACCCGTCCATGGATGGCGCAACTGGCTCCGAATTGAGGCTCAGAGCGGCTGCCGGTGCGATCTCCTGAATACGGTCCGATGGTAGAGCTAAATCATACTCATCATGACCGCGTGGCGCACAAGGCAGGGGCTCGAATCCGTCGAAGACAATGTCTCCATGGATATCGGCCATGTAGTTTAAGCTTCCAAACCTGACCTGGTGGCCAGGGGCGTAACTTTCGATCTGCTCCAGATGGCCAAGCGAGTTGGCCCGCAGTGCGAAGCCGCCAAACACAAAGATCTGTCCGAGGAGAAAAGTCTCACCCTGGACTGCATCGCTATCGATGATAGTAGGAGCCATCAAGCCTAACGGCGACGACACAGAGGAACTCTCAATGAAAGCACCAATGTCGGTGTCAAAACCGGCGGACCTCGGGTAGGGGGTCCTGAACTGTGCGTCTAAGGCGGATGGTAACAGGAGGCAGGGGACACGATGTTTTACCCAGGTTCGGGCCCTCTTTATGGAGGTAAAACCCTACGTCCTGCTTGATTTATTATTGATGATATGAGTATTACAAGAGTCGATCTACCACGAGATCGGAGAGTCTAAAACCTAGAAGCTAGCCTATGGTATGATTGTATGTTGTCCTACAGACTAAAACCCTCCGGTTTATATAGAGACCGGAGGGGGCTAGGGTTACACAAGGTCGGTTACAAAGGAGGATATATACATATCCGTATTGCCTAGCTTTCCTTCCACGCCAAGTAGAGTCCCATCCGGACACGAGACGAAGTCTTCAATCTTGTATCTTCATAGTCCGACAGTCCGGCCAAAGGATATAGTCCGGTTGTCCGGAGACCCCCTAATCCAGGACTCCCTCACTCCCCCTCTCTTGTGGAGATCTATTCGATGTAATCTTCTTTTTGCGGTGTGTTTGTTGAGATCGATGAATTGTGGGTTTATGATCAAGTCTATCTATGAACAATATTTGAATCTTCTCTGAATTCTTTTACGTGTGATTGGTTATCTTTGCAAGTCTCTTCGAATTATCAGTTTGGTTTGGCCTACTAGATTGACCTTTCTTGCAATGGGAGAAGTGCTTAGCTTTGGGTTCAATCTTGCGGTGTCCTTTCCTAGTGACAGTAGGGGCAGCAAGGCACGTATTGTATTGTTGCCATCAAGGATAACAAGATGGGGTTTTCATCATATTGCATGAGTTTATCCCTCTACATCATGTCATCTTGCTTAAGGCGTTACTCAGTTTTCATGAACTTAATACTCTAGATGCATGCTGGATAGCGGTCAATGAGTGGAGTAATAGTAGTAGATGCAGGCAGGAGTCGGTCTACTTGTCTCGAATGTGATGCCTATATACATGATCATACCAAGATATTCTCATAACTATGCTCAATTCTGTCAATTGCTCAACAGTAATTCATTCACCCACCGTAAAATACCTATGCTCTTGAGAGAAGCCACTAGTGAAACCTATGGCCCCCGGGTATATCTTCATCATATTAATCTTCCAATACTAATTATTTCCTTTGCTTTTATTTTACTATGCATCTTTATCATAAAAATACAAAAATATTATCTTATCATATCTATCAGATCTCACTCTCATAAGTGACCGTGAAGGGATTGACAACCCCTTATTGCATTGGTTGCGACGAGTTATTTTCTTTGTGCAGGTATGAGGGGCTTGCGCGTAGCCTCCTACTGGATTGATACCTTGGTTCTTAGAAACTGAGGGAAATACTTACACTACTCTGCTGCATCATCCCTTCCTCTTCGGGGAAAGCCAACGCAGTGCTCAAGAGGTAGTAGGGAGCGGAGATTTCTATGCGAGCCCTCGCCTCATGAGGCTTGAGTGATGCAAGCCACGACTACGAAGGCCAGGTGGGCGCCAGCGGGCGCGGTACAGCAGGTTTCTTCTTTGGTGCCGAAGAGGCAAGCACAGGCGTGGAGTCCCGAGGAATCGACCAAAGGTTTCCGTTTCCATGCAGCAAGACCAAGACTGTGAGGACGGCAGGACGGAGGTCATCGCAGCACCCACCACGGCGTCACCACCAGAGACTTTGCAGCCGAAGACCACCGTTCGTCAGGATAAGATGTACTAGTTGTCTCCCTTTGAATTTGACCGTCGTGGGATCCTTTCATGCCTTCGTTTTGGGGGAAGAGGACCAAGGCCACTATAAATATAGCCTAGCCACCACCTTAGACGGGGACAAATCATTTAGGCCATTATCACCATCAACGGCTCACACGAGCACAAGAACACACCTCCTAAGGTTGTTCCTCCTCTGTTCCAGTTCATCCTCAGCCCACCTCGAGGCTAATCCACCGCAAAGCAGGAGTAGGGTATTACACCGCAAGGTAGCCCGAACCTGGGTAAGCAGCCTTGTTACATTTCCTTCTAGTTCATCGAACTCGGCTGTGAGATCGGCGGGTAGGCAGACTGGGGGGTTGAGTTCTTCTAACGCACCCTAGAGTTCGAATCTATCTTGGGTTTGCGGAGACCTGAATCCGACACCCATGCTACCTAATCCGCATGGGGTGCTCTTATCATCCTCATTGCTGACTTCCACCGTCGCCGTGGCTATGGTCGAAAGAGGTGGCAGAGTTCGGACAGTACCGGAGGGGGAGCGATGTCGCTCTCCCACTCCATCCTCGCCCTTCTCCTCCTTCTCTCACGCAGGTGATGAAGATGACGCACTACCTACACTCTTGGGTTTGCTAAAAATGTCTTGGGAAAGCACGACCACCTATGGGGCCATGAGCCCCTTTTGGTTCGGCAGGGGGATGGGCACGTTGCACAAAGAGCGGAGAAGCGTAACACAGCACGACAGAGATAACACTGGCAGTTTTACCCAGGTTCGGGCCACCGTGAGTCGTAAAACCCTACTTCTGCTTTGGTGGATTGATGGTGGATAAAGGTGGTGAACGTAGCACGCTTGCCCGGCAGGGTTGCCTCAGGGCAAGAGTGGCTACACACGTATGAATGTGTGAGGGTCCGAATCCTCTCTACGGTTGCCATGGGCCTCCTTTTATAGATCAAGGGGTCACCACGGTGGCAAATCAGTCTTTACATACTGATTAGATAGCAAATAGTGCTATCATACCTAACTCTCTATGATGACAGAGCGCATTAAATGCGTCGTCCAATGTCACATCATATCGTGCCCGACAACCCTTGTTGAGCTATTTTTCCAGCTTCGCACCCGCTTGCTTGACACGTCTCAGGACGAGTGTCATATGGAGGTGTTTTCTATAGGAAGTGGATGCCATGTGGCAGGAAGCAGCCACTTAGTCCCTTAGGAGCTTGACACCACACCTGATTGATGACTCGCGTCGCTATGAGGTGGAGCGGTGGAATAGTATTCCTTCGTAAGCCCTAGCAGGCCTGCCGGGGTGATCTAGAGGCTTGCTTCTGGGGAAACCTCAACCTTGCCAGGTTCGCCTGCCCAGCAAGGGAGGTTATTCCCTTAGTGATATCTAGCTTCTCTGGCTTGTCTTGGTTTTCTTGATTTGCACTTTTATCCTTCAAAGAACGGATCCCTCATGCTTGGTCTGAACTTGGTGCTGTAATCTTGTCCTTAGGCCTGTTGGCTTGTTTTTTTTGACTATTTACTGTAGAGCAACAGCCCCACAGTCCTTTTATTCCAGAAATTTTTGCCCAAGCCTGTTTAAATCCGCTCCCACCGGGAGTCGAACCCAGGACCTGGGGTGCTACTAAGGTCGCTGCAACCACTAAGCTACATGCCCCTTCGCGGCCTGTTGGCTTGTTGTCAGTGCACAAGTCAGGGGAAAACATACACCCCCATCTGTGTTCCCTGACAAGCACCTGCCTTCTTTCTGTTGAAGCTCACAAGGTACATCTGATCTTGCCAACTCCTCTTGTGGAAAGAGTGCTTCAGAACTATTGTCAGGTGGCAAGGGAGCTTGGGAACATGCCGCTAGCTTAGTTGACAAATGAGTATCTCGTGCAGATGTTGGTACTTTGGAAGAAGGTGCTGAAACAATTAGGGCTGTCGTTGCTTGTTTGTTGCCAGCTTTTCATTTGTGTTTAGATTGTTTTGCAGCCGGTGTAGCAGGGGATACCGTCTTTGTACAATTATCCGGTGGACTTAGACCATCTATTGCACTATCAATACCAGTAGAATCTTCTTAATTCTTCCGCTTCCTTATCCATGCATCCCGAGTACTAACCCCTACCATTCTGTGTTCCTTGCTCTTTCTCTTTGCCATGTCAAGTCAAGCCGACAAGAAAAAGGAATACAAATTTAGTTCTTCAGAACAAATTGATGCGTGATACAGACGAACTGAACTTTGATGTTAGACAATTGCATGATAGGAGGATGTAATATGTATGAAAAACATGACGTCATGATATAACCAGACCTATGATGTATAAACTAAGAAGAAGGCATTTCAGTAAATTAGAAGCAATGCAATGGAAGGTAGACACCTTATGAAAGATGCCAAAAATATCACTCTGCCAAGTTAACAGTGTCTTGTCATAACTGTCATTTAAAAAAATGTGAAGCAGTACAAGAAATAAATCATATGCAAGATGCAAAAAACATCACACTACCAAGTTAAGGGTCTCTTGTCATTAGTGCCATTGCATATTCACAGCATTGCATATTCACAACTATGATGTGTAAACTAAGCAGAAGGCATTTCAACAAATTAGAAGCAATGAGAGCTAGACACCATATGTAAGATGCAACGAATACCACTCTACCGAGTTAAAACTGTCTCATCATTAGTGCCATTTCAACAAATTAGTAGTACAAGCTAGAAAAGAATGCGAGATGTAAGCTATATCATACTCCCAAGTTAAGTGTGTCTTATGATAAGTGATTGTTGTAGGTTACATAATAGTAGTACTTGGATGTAAGAACATGGTCTCATAGACAAATATTGTATGTTCTAGAAACAGGAACACGTGTCTTATTCACAAGTATAATGCGTAAAGTAAGCAGATGGAATTCAACAAAATTAGAAGCAATACAAGCTAGACATCATACATAACATGCAACCACATATAATAGTGGCAAGTTAGAGACAGCACCTGTGATAGTGGATCAGGGGAGACATGTTCATCATCAACACAGCTATGTTGCGTGTTTATGCATGTGTAGTCTTGCAAATCTTGTTGGGGCGATGGCAGAGTAGAATCTGTAGAGGCCCTCCGTTTCAGTTGGTTAGAAGGAGCACCATTATCCACTGCCTTGCTAATTTCCTTCCGCTTTATTGATTTTGCATTTTCAAGTAAAAATGGCAAGAAAAATCAATAAAATTCACTCTTCAGAACTCATTCATGCATGATACTAACAATCAGTACTTTGATGTAAGGCAAACACAATATATACGAAAAATAGGATAGCATGGCATATTCAAAACTATTTGTGTAAACTAAGTAGAAGTAATTTACTCAAAGTAGAAGCAATACAAGCTAGACACTATATGCAACATGCAAGACAATATCACAATGCCAAGCTAGAGAAAGCACCTGGGATGCTGGTTGCGCCGGAAGACCGCCATCAGTCCCTGCCTTAATTTTTTCCTTCCACTTACTTAATTTTATTGCCATGTCAAGTCAAACCCACAAGAAAAATGAATAAAAATTTGCCTTTCAGAACTCTTTGATGCAGGATGCTGATGAGCACTACTTTAATGTAAGGCGACTGCATGATAGGACGATTGAATATGTAAGAAAAAAGGACATCATTGCACATTCACAGCTATGATGTGTAAACTAAGCAGAAGGCATTTCAACAAATTAGAAGCAATGAAATCTAGACACCAGATGAAAGATGCAACGAATATCACTCTACCAAGTTAGAACTGTCTCATCATAAGTGCCAGTTCAACAAATTAGAAGTAGTACAAGCTAGAAAAGAATGCGAGATGTAACCTCTATCACACTCCCAAGTTAAACGTGTCTTATGATAAGTGATTTTTGCAGGTTACACAACAACAATACTTTGATGTAAGAACATGGTGTGATAGACAAATCTTGTATGTTCTAGAAATAGGAACACATGTCTTATTCACAAGTATAATGTGTGAAGTAAGTAGATGGAATTCAACAAAATTAGATGCAATACAAGCTAGACATCATACATAAATGCAACCACATATAACCGTGCCAAGTTGTCGGATTTCGGGTTCCGGCAGACCCTTGAGGTTCGAACACTGGGGTGCGCGCGGAGATTTCGCCTTCTACCTACCTGCACCCCTCCGCCTCGCTAAGATCTAAGCTATGGAAAGAACAACACAAGAGACACAGGGTTTATACTGGTTCGGCCCACCGTTGTGGTGTAATACCCTACTCCAGTGTGTGGTGTGGTGGATTGCCTCTTGGGCTGATGATGATGAACAATACAAGGAAGAACGGCCTCGCGAGGGTCTGTTCTTAGCTGGGGGGATGAACTGCTAGGAGGAGTTCAGTCACCCTTCTCTCTCTCTCTTCTCGATTCTCTCTCTGATCCGATCTCTTTCCCCTGTGGGTGGCTAGTCCTATTTATAGGCAAAGGCCCTGGGCCTCTTCCCAAATATTGAGCGGGAAGGGCGCCAACAATTGGCCATTTTGAAGGGGAACATCTGGTACACTTATCCTGACTAAAGTTGGTCCTCGCCTGCCAAAGGCTCTGGTGGTGACGCTGGCTTGGGCTCCACAATGACTTCCTCCCTTCCGTTGGACTGGTCTTGGTCTCGTTGCACCGAAACGGGTGCCTTTGCTTGATGCTCTTGCCTGCGCTTGCTCCCTTTGCACCAAAGAGGAAAGGAGGACAATGCGCGGGCTGGCGCCTGCCTGGCACCCTTGGTCGTCATGGCTTGCGTCACGGGCACCTCGTGAGGTACCCCGCCTTGATCTCTCCACCTCCTCGTGAGCCAGCCTGACGAGGCCGTGCCTGAGGAAGCTCCGTGTCGTCCGCCCCACGAGGCTTGGCCCCTCGCGAGGGTCTTGGGTCTGTGTTGATGAAGATGGGCCATGCTGGGCCACCTTTTGAGCCACGCTGCAGGCCGCAGGCAGGCAAGTCTGGGGACCCCCATTCCCAGAACGCCGACAGTAGCCCCCGGGCCCAAGGCGCGCCCGGGCTTGGCCGTGTAGGGAGGCGAAAGGGCAAGGGCGAAGCGCCGCGGGCCCTAACAGCCTGCGGCCTTGGGCGCCGCGTGGCGGTTGATTGGACGTGGGCGTCTCCACTTCCCCACGGCGCCTCGGCAACTACACGGATTGGACAAGTCCCTGCATGCAAAGCGGGTCATGATTACCTGCGATCGTGGGGCCGACGGTTGGCCCTCGCCGGCTATAAGTATGGATCGGCGCGCGCCCTTCCAGTTCATCCCCCCTTGCTTCTCCTTCTTCTTCATGGCCCCGTCGAGGAGGTTCTCGGCCGCAGAGAAGGGGAAGGCTCGCCAGGTTGAGCCTGCCTCTCCCCCGCCCAAGCGCGGCCGAGGGCGCCCTCGCAAACATCCTGTGGCCACCACGGCAGCTCCCCGCGGCCGTGGAGACGATTTCCAGCATGGTGACGGGCGGACTGCTGCGGCCGGGGGGCGCGTTTCGGTCGCGTGTTCCCCTAGGCCGCGCTTTCGCGCTGCAGAGGTGCTGTCAGAGTTCGTTGTGTGGTCGGCGAAGCCGACTAGCACCCAGCTTCAACTTCCTCGCTTCCTCCTCGGCGAGCTCCCGGCCGGCGCCCCGGGCGGCCTCTGGCTTCAGGCAGACGGCTGCTGCAGCCGGGCCTCATGGGCTTCACTGGAGGTCTCCGCAGCCGGGAGCCTGGCCTTGACCCGCGGTTGGCAGACGTTTGCCCGCGCGCGTGGCCTGAGCCGTCGGTGCACCCTGCATTTCAAGTTTGACGGCAATGCCACCCTCTACGTGAGGGTGTTTGTGGAAGATGGTCGCCGCGCAGGGTGCTGCCCTGAGGACGACGACCGCGGCCGGGAACCCAGCCCCAGCGATGATGGAGAGGACAGCGCTCGCGTGATTGGCGGCGCTCAGGGTTCCCCAAGCTTCACCGGTTCTTCTTCAGGCGGCGACTCTTCTAGCGGTGGCCGCGTCAGCCTCCACGCCGTCGTACCTGCTTGGGGTGGTAGGGTGTCTGCCCACAGTCGCGCCTCGGTGAAGCGCGAGAGGGAGTCTGCCTGAGCCCCGGAGGCAGATCGAGTCTTCCCTGCAGGCCGGTGAGAGGTGAGCTGCGCATGATTTGTTCTTCCTTTTCCTTTTTCCTGCGTAAAAAGACAGTAGCGTGGAGCCCCGCGGGGGCGTGTTTGGGTTATTGCTGTTAATCATCGCTTTGCTTCCGTGATTGTGCCTTCCGGCTACGTGCCCGCGCATGGATAGTTCCCGGCCCCAGCCGTGGGGGGGCGACCGACCCAGGCCCTGTGTTCGTGTCGCGGTGCCCGTGGGGCACGGACTGGAGGGGTGCTCCTGTAATGGACCCAGGTCGCGAAACCTTTGAACGACTAGGACAGGAACACTCGCGAGGGCGCTCGGCTGCCCCCCTCGCGAGGCCTTGCATAAGAGAAATCGAGGCAGGAGAGTGAAAAGTCTAAGAACCAAAAGCCAAAGACGGCAACAGCTTTAATAAAACTTCGAATGAGAATGAACAAGCCAACTGTGGAAATCAAATGAAAAAGTCGCGTCCGGCACCTAATCTAGTCTTCGACGTCTTCTCACCAGCGCGGAGCTAAGTGCTGCCACTGGGCGTGGGAGGGAGCCCCAGGGCCTGAGGCCGGCGCTCTTGAGACTCCGGGGCATGTACAGCCCCAACTCATTATTACGTGAGAGTGTCACAGGCGGCGAGCTTCACAGGCGTTGGCCTTCTTCACAGGCTCCGGGCCTTTTCCAAAACACGACAGCTTCACAGGCATTCGCCTTCTTCACAGGCTCTGGGCCTTTTCCAAAACGCGACAGCTTCACAGGCATTTGCCTTCTTCACAGGCTCTGGGCCTTTTCCAAAACGTGACAGCTTCACAGGCATTCGCCTTCTTCACAGGCTCTGGGCCTTTTCCAAAAAGGATAATCTTCATAGGCATTCGCCTTCTTCACAGGCTCTGGGCCTTTTCCAAAAAGGATAATCTTCACAGGCATTCGCCTTCTTCACAGGCTCTGGGCCTTTTCCAAAAAGGATAATCTTCACAGGCATTCGCCTTCTTCACAGGCTCTAGGCCTTTTTAGGGGTAGAACCTCCAGAGGTGCTGGATGTTCCCTGCGTTCTGGACCGGCACCCCCTCCTGAGTCTCCAAGCGCGCGGAGCCGGGCCTAGAAACATGAACAACCTTGAACGGGCCCTCCCACAAGGGAGAGATCTTGTGCAGTCCCTCCCTGGAGAGAACCCACCTGAGCACGAGGTCTCCTACCTCGAGAGTTCTGGGGCGGATGTTGCAGCAGTGATATCGTCGCAGTGCTTGTTGGTACCTCGCCGCTCGCAGTGCGGCTTCTCGGCGACGTTCCTCCCCCAGCACGAGGTCCATCCCCCGCATGGTGTCCTGCTGCGCCTCGTCGAATGCCAGGACCCGCGTGGAGCGACGTCTGACCTCGTGAGGGAGGACCGCTTCGGCTCCGTAGACCAGGAAGAACGGGGTCTCTCCAGTCGTCTTGGTCGCGGTTGTGCGGATGGACAACAACACGGACTGAAGCTCATCGTACCAACCTCTGCTGCAGGCCTCCAGCATCTTCTTGAACGTCCTGGTCTTGAGGCCCCTCAGGACCTCTGCGTTGGCTCGCTCGGCCTGGCCGTTGCTTCGGGGGTGCGCCACCGAAGCGTAGCATATCTGCATTCCAAGGTTAGCACAGTATGTTTTGAAGAGGTTACTGGTGAACTGCGAACCGTTGTCTGTGATGATGCGGTTCGGCACCACAAACCGGCTCACGATGCCCCTGATGAACTTGACCGCGGAACCCGCGGGGATGGTGCGGACGGCCTCTACTTCAGCCCACTTGGTGAACTTGTCCACGGCGATGTAGAGGTAGCGGTAGCCCCCTGGCGCCCGAGGAAACGGGCCCAGGATGTCCAGCCCCCAGACTGCGAATGGCCATGAAAGGGGTATAGTCTGTAGGCCTCCTGCCGGCTGACGGATCTTCTTGGCGTGGAACTGGTAGGCCTCACAAGCCTTCACTAGTTCGACGCATCATTGAGTGCGGTGGGCCAATAAAACCCACTGTGGAACGCCTTGCCGACGAGGGTCCGTGATGATGAATGATGTCCACAATCTCCGCCGTGTATATCTTCCAGCAGTTCCTTTCCTTGCTCCCTGGAGATGCAGCGCAGGGATACATCGTTTGGTCGCTTCCGGTAGAGCTCTCCATCCTTGATGCAGTATGTCGTGGCCTACCATGCCACATGCTCCGCTTCCTCCTCCTTCTCCGGCAGAGTCCCTTGTGTTAAGTAACTTCAGGGCTCCGTGATCCAGCACCCCTCCTGAGGTTCCACCGTCAGGAGCAGGCGTGCTCCTGAGGCCGGGCCACAGACCGGGGCTCCTGAGGCAGGTGGCTGGGGGAGCTCCTCCCGAGGCTGAGCCGTGTTTGACAATGACGGTAGGGCTGAGGGCTTGAAGAGCCGCTCCTCGAAGACGCCAGGCTCCTGAGGTAACCGCCTGGACGCCCGTTTGGCGATGTCGTCGGCCTCCTGATTGGTGCCACGGGGCACATGCTGTAACTCCAACCCCCAGAACTGCTTCTCCATCCTACGGACCTCCGCAAGGTAGGCTTCCATGTGCTCATCATTCGACTCGTACACCTTGTTGGAGAAATTGACAAGGAGCTGCGAATCGCCCTTGATGGTGAGGCGTTTCACCCCCAGGGCAGCTGCGGCCTTCAAGCCCACTATTAAACCTTCATACTTCGCTATGTTGTTGGAGACCTTTTCACCTTGCTGGAAACAGAGCTGTACAGCGTAGTAGAGCTTGTCCTGAGTCGGCGATATAAGCACCGCCCCAGCCCCAGCGCCATGCCTGGAGAATGCCCCATCGAAGTACATGACCTAGCCTTCTGGCGCCTCGCTTCCCGGGGAGAGGGACTGATCCTCGTCGGCCTTGAGGCCTGGTGCCTCCGTCCATTCTGCCACAAAATCCGCTAATGCTGCTCCCTTGATGACTCTGGTCGTGCTGAATTCGAGCTGAAACGCTTGCAGTTCTATGTTCCACTCAGCGACCCTTCCAGCTAAGTTAGGGCTTCTGAGCACTCTCTCCAGGGGGTATGACGAGACGACCTTGATGGGGTGACCCTGAAAATAGTGCCGCAGCTTGCGCGAGGCCACCAGTAGCGGGAGGAGGAGCTTCTGAGGCATGGGGTACCGTGCCCTCGCGTCCCGCAACACCGTGCTGACGAAGTACACTGGATGCTCAACGAGGTCGAGTGTGTCAGTCCTGGTGGCGCCCTCCGGAGACCATGGTGCCTCCTGAGGCGATGAGACCTCCTGAGGCTGGCCATCTGGGAGAGGGGCCTCTTCCGCCTCCGGTGCACTCCTCTGCGGCGGCTGATCCTCCTCAGCCGCGGTGGCGGTTTCTGTGGGCCTTCCTTGTTCCTGTTTTGCCTTGTCCCGGGCTGCCACTGTGGTTTTGATTCGACGCTCCTCCCTAACCGCCACCAGGGCTGCGCTGGTGGACTAGGGAGTGGCGGCGAGGTAGAGCACCAGGGGCTCTTGAGGGCGCGGAGCCACCATGACCGGAGGGCTGGTCAGGTATCTCTTGAGATCCTGGAACGCCTTGTCGGCCTCTTCAGTCCATTCAAAGGGCCCCTTTTTCTTCATTAGTTGGAAGAAGGGCAGCGCTCGCTCCCCCAATTTGGAGATGAAGCACCCTAGCGTGGTCACGCGCCCAGTGAGCTTCTGCATTTCTCTGAGGGTCTTTGGCGGGCTCATGTCCTCGACCGCCTTGACCTTTTCCGGGTTAGCCTCGATGCCTCGGTGGGACACGAGGAAACCCAAGAGCTTGCCCGAGGGGACTCCGAACACACACTTCTCTGGGTTGAGCCGCAGGTTCACTACGTTGAGGCTCGCGAAGGTTTCCTCTAGGTCTTGTATCAAGGTCCTGGCCTCCCGAGACTTCACCACAATGTCATCGACGTAGGCCTCAACATTCTTCCCGAGCTGCGGGCCCAAGGTGATGTGCATCAGCTGCTGAAAGGTCGCCCCTGCGTTATGCAGCCCGAATGGCATGCATGTGTAGCAGTACACCCCACACGGGGTTAGGAAGGCTATCTTTTCAACGTCTTCTACCGCCATCTTGATCTGGTGATACCCAGAGAAGGCATCCAAGAAGCATAGCAGGTCGCATTCTGCGGTGGAATCGACGATCTGGTCGATGCGGGGGAGGGGGAACGGATCTTGCAGGCATGCCTTGTTGAGGTTGGTGAAGTCGACACGCATGCGCTCCTTCCCTCCCTTCTTTGGCACAACGACAGGCTTGGCCAACCAATCCGGGTATCGGACCTCGCAAATGACCCTAGCGGCTTCTAGTTTGCGGGTCTCTTGGACGATGAAGGCCTGCTTTTCTGTGCACTGCCGCCTTGCCTTCTGCTTCACGGGGCGCACGTTGGGGCACACGTTGAGGTGATGCTCGATTACGCTCCTAGGGATCCCCGCCAACTGGTCAGGCTCCCAAGCAAATACCTTCTTGTTTGCTCGCAGGAACCTGACCAGGGCCTCCTCCTACTCGGGCTCGAGGTTGGCGCCTATGGTGAAAGTGGCATTGGTGTACCCGTCCTCATCGACGGGTATCTGCTTGGTTTCTGTCTTGTCTTGGGTGAACAACTATTTCTTCCTGGCGGGTGCAGCCCCCTTGGGCTCGGGGGTCTCCGAGTCGGCAAGTTGTGCCGACGCCGCCGTCTTGAAGGCGAGCTTGAGCACTCGCAGCGCGTCTCCGGTGTCCCCGTGCATGGTGAGGACACCGCTGCTCCCGGGCATCTTCATGAGGTTGTACGCCGGGTGCGTCGCGGCCATGAACTGGGCCAGCGCTGGGTAGCCGAGGATGGCGTTGTAGGGGAGGCCGATGGGGGCGATGTCGAAGTCGACCAGCTCCGTGCGGAAGTTGTTGTAGGTGCCGAAGGTTACTGGGAGCCGGATCTGTCCCAAGGAGCTGGATGATCCGCCCCCAACGCCGGAGAAGGGCCGGCTGGGTTGCAACCGTTCAAGGGGTATGCAGAGGAGGTTGAAGGCCTCAACCGAGAGCACGCTGAGGCCCGCACCGCCATCGATGAGAGTTCTACTGACGGCCACTTGGCAGATGGTGGGGGTGCACAGCATGGGGAGCGCACCCGAGCAGGCCGAGTTGGAGGGGTGGTCCTCCGAGCTGAAGGTCAGGCCGGCCTTGGGCGCCGCCTGGTCCGGGAGAGCCCCCTGCCGCGTGGAAGCGGCGCTGACTCGGCGGATGAACGGCTTGACGTGGTGACTCGTAGGCGGCGCCTGCGAGCCGCCCAGGAGGGCCGCGATGACCGGGGGTGTTGGTGTAGCGTGGTAGGCGAGGAAGAGGCTGCGGAGCTCTTCCCAAGAGGCCACGGAGGCTGCCGGCAGGTGGGGCAGCCATTTGCGTGGAGCGCCGGTGAGGGCCATGGGGAGCCAGTTGGCCATGACCCTATCGTCACCTCCAGCTTCGAGGATGGCCTCCTCGTACGCTGGCAAGAAGGCCAGCGAATCAGTCGCGCCGCTATAGCGTGGCAGCGTCGTTGGCTCGAACTTGTCCGGCCACCGTGCCCGTTGCAGGGCTGGGGCCAGGGCTCGGAGACCCCTGGCCCCCGTGCTGGCGCCGGCAGCCGGAGCGGGCGGCACGCTACTCATCGCGAGGCAGGTCGCGGCGGTGGCGGAAGGGAAAACTCCGGTGCACCCCTACCTGGCGCGCCAAATGTCGGATTTCGGGTTCCGGCAGACCCTTGAGGTTCGAACACTAGGGTGCGCACGGAGATTTCTCCTTCTACCTACCTGCACCCCTCCGCCTCGCTAAGATCTAAGCTATGGAAAGAACAACACAAGAGACACAGGGTTTATACTGGTTCGGGCCACCGTTGTGGTGTAATACCCTACTCCAGTGTGTGGTGTGGTGGATTGCCTCTTGGGCTGATGATGATGAACAATACAAGGAAGAACGGCCTCACAAGGGTCTGTTCTTGGCTGGGGCGATGAACTGCTAGGAGGAGTTCAGTCACCCTTCTCTCTCTCTCTCTTCTCGATTCTCTCTCCGATCCGATCTCTTTCCCCTGTGGGTGGCTAGTCCTATTTATAGGCAAAGGCCCTGGGCCTCTTCCCAAATGTTGAGCGGGAAGGGCGCCAACAATTGGCCATTTTGAAGGGGAACATCTGGTACACTTATCCTGACTAAAGATGGTCCTCGCCTGCCAAAGGCTCTAGTGGTGACGCTGGCTTGGGCTCCACAATGACTTCCTCCCTGCCGTTGGACTGGTCTTGGTCTCGTTGCACCGAAACGGGAGCCTTTGCTTGATGCTCTCGCCTTCGCTTGCTCCCTTTGCACCAAAGAGGAAAGGAGGACACTGCGTGGGCTGGCACCCGCCTGGCAACCTTGGTCATCATGGCTTGCGTCACGGGCACCTCATGAGGTACCCCGCCTTGATCTCTCCGCCTCCTCGCGAGCCATCCTGACGAGGCCGTGCCTGAGGAAGCTCCTTGTCATCCGCCCCGCGAGGCTTGGCCCCTCGCGAGGATCTTGGGTCTATGTTGATGAAGATGGGACGTGCTGGGCCCCCTTTTGAGCCACGCCGCAGGCCGCAGGCAGGCAAGTCTGGGGACCCCCGTTCCCAGAACGCCGACACAAGTTAGAGGGAGCACCTATGATGGTGGACTAGGGAGACGTGCTCATCATCAACACAACTATGTTGAGTGTCTATGCATGTGTTGTCTTGCAAATCTTGTTGGGCGGATGTAGCTCCTAAGATGTGATTCTATCCCAATCACGTGATGAACTCATGATTGGGGCATAGTCGCATTTTGAGCACATAGAAAGGTGGGTATCATTACAACATACCATGTACTGAATAGATGAGAATACAAGATAAAGGCTTACGCTCACCACAAGCTACAACATGAATACATCAATACATAGCATCTACCATACAGAAGAGAAGGATCCGAATACGGATGAAATCAATGAAAAAGAAGAACGACATCCACCCTGCTAATCCTAGGCTCCCTACCCGAAACCTATCCCTTGATCGAAGAACAAGAACTCCAAACAGATAAAACATCACTCTTACATCATATCATCGCCTTACCTGTACCTGCAACTGTTGTTCTAGTAATCTGTGAGCCACGAGGACTCAGCAATCCCATTACCATGGGTATCAAGACTAACAATGCTTAATTGGTATGGAATGGTTAAGTGGTAAGGTTGCAGCAAGCACTAAGCATTAGATGGTGGCTAACTTACGAGTACAAGAGTAAGGTGAGAAGCTACACAAACGGTCACAAACTAGTAATGATCAAGAAGTGATCCTGAACTACTAATGTTCAAACATAACCCCACCGTGTTCTCTTCTCGAACTCAATCAAAAAGCGACGGTCACAGTTACACACACGGTTGGTGTATTTTATTTCGGATATGTGTCAAGTTCCCTACAACAGGATATTAAAAATTCCCATTTGCCACATAACCGTGGGCACAGCTCTGGAAAGTTTAAACCCTGCACGGTTGTCCCAACTTATCCCATGGTAAGCTCTCACGATCCGCAGAGACAATCCTCCATCTCGGGACACCTCGAGTAACCTCGAAGAAAGGAAAACTATCCAAAGGAGATCTCCCTATGAGTCAGATCCGTGTCCAGAGCCGCACGCTCTCTATCTACGGACTCATTCGTCTATGCGAAGTGGACGATAGCCAAATACCATTGAGTTGCCCTGAGGCGGCACAGCCGACTACTAGGTAGGTGGGCCAACACTCATGTTGATCACTGGCCCGGGGGTTGATTAAGAGACCTCGGGTGCTAGCCGGTCCCTATGCAAGTTTTAGTTGTTATTAGGAAAATGGTAAAACCAATGTTGGATCTCCTCGGGAAAGCTTTACTTTAGATGAAGAAACAAGGGGGGCCCATAAACCCCGACCACATTAGGAATGCAAAACTCAGGGAACATAACATCGGTATGACAGAAACTAAGGCGGCAAGAGTGGACAAAACACTAAGAAAAAGGCTAAGCCTTCCACCCTTTACCAAGTATACGGGTGCATTAGTTAAATAAGAGATATTGTGATATCCCATGATATCCATGTCCCAACATGGAACAACCTGCAACTAGCAACGCTATAATAGGGGCTGAGCAAAGCGGTAACATAGCCAAACAACGGTTTGCTGGGATGATGGAAAGGGTTAGAGGCTGTCATGGCAATTTGGGAGGCTTGATAAACAAGTGGTAGGTAGCGCGACATAGTGATAGCACCGAGACGACTAGCAAAGTAAAGATAGTAGTGGTATCTAGGATAATGATCATCTTGCCTGAAATCCCGCTAGGAAGAAAACCGAATCCATGAAGTGGACGAACCAACGTAGTCGAACGGATCCTCACAATCGCAACGTAACAAGAACTATAGAGAAGAAGCACAACCGGAAAGAAGCAAACAACATGGTAAACCAACAAGCATAAACATGGCATGATGCACAATCAAGTATGGTTTAAATAGGCTTGGCATGGCAAAGTGCAACAGAGGATACTACAAATTAAGTGGAGCTCAATATGCAACGAGTTGCATATTGACGAAACATCACATTCAATTATTTAGTTCTCTCTCGTTTATGCTACACATAAATATTAAATGTTGTTAAACATGGCAAGAGGTGAAGCATAAGTGAACTAACTATTTAGGCATTTGAATGACACCGGAAACACAAACAACAATTCCGGAAAATCCCCATATGTCCATTAGCAATTTTAAAGCAAACAACAATTTTAAGCATGTTATGACATATACAAGTCTTATGTAAATTTATGAAAATGTTGACATAAGCATGTTATGAAGCATTTGGTCACCATGGCGGAATGAAAGGGGTGCCCCGACAACGATAACGGAAATGGTGCCACGGTAACATATCGGTTCCGGTAGCCCATGGAGATTCCAGTGCAAGAGGAACTGTGATGTGAGCGAGTAATGCAAGGATGGTGGGGTGTTCCCGGTTACCTGGTTCCCACGTGTCGATGGCTCGGAAATGGGTAACGCGCAAGTAATAATACATGCACGACAAACATCAGATACATGCAACCACCTCATACACACATCACATGCATTCATTCGCAAGCGTCATCTCGGGGTTATACCTTCAAAGCGTGCGTTTTCGGGGCGGAACGTGTAACGTGTTCGTTGAGGGAAGTAGTGGTTCACGTTTCGAAGAGGAACTTGACAGATTTGAATCCCTTCGGGGTTGTCATGGTACTTGGGGTCTTCGGACTTGCCGGTCTCGTCAACTTGAAGGGGTACTTGGCGTTTTGTAGTTCCATATCCAGGGTCGTCACGTAGTCGTTCTTAGTGATGGAGTCGACCTTGACGTATCCAGGTCTCCGGGCGTCGTAGTACTTGGCGAGTCCACGCAGTCGTACACGGGTCATAGTGGTACGCACTCGTTCTGTAGTCGAACTTGAGGTGGTCTTGGCAAACCGTGAGGGAGTCAACAGGCCAGTGGTGCAGCGGGAAGCAGTCGGAGGTGCACGAAGGAAACCAAGAAACGTGGTGCTCGTGGTATTGGCTATGACCCATGTGGACCAGGAAGACGCGGTTAATGGGCGCAGCGGGACATGGCTCTGGTCGTTGTCCTCGTGTGCTCACAGAAGAAGGGAAGCGACACAGTGAAGAGGTCGGGCGCTCCGGTGAGGATGGGCAGAAGATGGGAAGCAGCACGGCCGGGCCTTAGCATGCTAAGGCTACTGGCGGCCTGAGCGAGCGAAGCAGAGGAGGGCTCGAAGTGAAGCAGGGGCGGCGGCGTTGAGCTTCTGTGGGGACCCCAACTCATAAGCGTGATCACCGAATGCACGTGTACAGTGATCCTAGAGATCAATGCTCACTGAACACACAGAAGCTGAATAACGAGAGTCTTACATCCATACATACCGTCTTACATAAATTATGACCATTATGGTCGAGCCTCGAGTATAACTTCGCAGCGGAAATCTTCATCGATAACTTGGACCCATGCCATCTTCCTTAACCCTACAGGCATTCTGACTGGGAAGCGTCCTAGCTCGCATGTTCGTCACCGAAGTATTCTTCATCATATCCTGTTTTGCCTGCCTGGCCAATAAAATAACCAGTGGCAAGCCAATGAGTACTTTGAATGTACTCGCAAGCAACCCATGTTTTGGCTCAAGATACATCAATGCATGATACAGGTAAATTTTTGAAGAAAGCTAGTTTTGAGTGCAATGCCATGTTCAGCAACTTGTAAGACATGCATCAAGAGAATTCAAGTAACCATAAGGACGGTTACAGATATCAACATAAATAGAGTGGGCACCAACCCAATTCAATCATGTCAAGTCCTTTGACTTGACCCAAGTAGTTCTTCCCACTTATCCAAACACATACACTGGTTTGTAAACATGTGGACGTAGCCCAAGAGCGGTTACCCAACTGTCCTTGACCGTGGACACGGCTATTCGAATAGTTTTACACTCTGCAGAGGTTGCACACTTTACCCACAAGATCCCAGGAACTTCCGTGTCATCCACGACCCGCGGTACCTCAAGTACCCAGGGTAAGCACCCGATCACTATCTTTCCCTATACGACACTAACATAGAGTCCACTCGATTGGCAGTAACCCCCGTGCCCAACATTTCACATCTTAAAATTGTGGAGCCTCGCTCCTATTTTCATCACATACCACAAGCACGGGGTACCAACGGTGTGTCCGGTGCCCTGTGAAGACAGTCATGGCCGCCCTACCTGGCACGAACCCGTCCCGGGAGAGAGCACCAACTCTCCCCCATCACTAGTAATGCGGGCTCCAAGCTAGTATCGGCCTAGGTAATCAATAATGCCCTTTCCCATACAAGGGTAGAGTGGTTGCGCATGTAAGCTTGGAATAACGGTCGCAACTTAAACCAATCTGTTTTGAAAACAACACACACACTTGCCTCGGTGCACCACTTCGTCATCAAGTGGCTACCCAACTCATCATCTCCCCCGGGCATAAGTGGCACCCGATGGGGTTTTCGAAAAGTCTTTTGAAAATACTTTGTCTCCATCACCATGCATATACCCGTCCCCTTTTTGCATAGCAACTACTTTAGCATCCTATCTACTCCCACCGGCATAACCCTCATAAGGAGGTAGGGTCATGCACAATGCAAGTATCACCGAGGAAGTAACGGAGGCAAACCATCAAAGGGGTTCCACCTCATCATGATTCCATTGCAACAACAATATGGTGCTATATGTCATGCATAAAAAGTGTTTCATACACATGGTCAAAGGTCTTCTTGCCTGGTTCATCAAAGTCTTGAGATCTTCAAATATCTCTGGTCCAACTCCGAGCATTTCGTCTACTTCGTCAACTATCTTCGAAAGCAACCATAATAAGCAACATAACAAGGCAGGAAATAAAAGTGCTCTAAAAATATTAATTTGACTTTTCTAGGACATCTCTGGTTATATGAAAAATAACCAGAGTGGTTTCATTGGAATTGGGTCAGTGGATATTTCTAAACATTTTGATATGATGGAATCAAGGGGTTTATGGGTTTGCAAGAAGTGTATAGAAATATATTTTTGAAAAATGAGCAAAGGCGCCCATTTAACAAACCATGATTTTAGAAGCATCTAGGAGTTGGTTTCACTGGATTTGGAGTTCAAATGAATATTCTATGGATTTGCAAAGTTGACAAACATGAAGAAATGGCTCATTATTTTGTGGGGTACAAAAAGTATTAAGAAAAATGTTCATGACCTAAGTTATAAACTCAAGAGCATCTTGAAATTTGAATCATGGCATTTGGATCAAATTTGAGCCCTCTGTGATTTTCTAAAGTTTATCGCAGAAATGGAAAATGGGATTTTATTTAATTTGTGTGAGGAAAATTGTTCTAGAAAAATGTGCATGCTGCACCAACAGGTAGATCATGATTTATGGAGTCAACAGAAATTTGAATCATTCAATTTGGAGTTAATATGAATATTTGGGAGATTTTACAAATTTCTGGAAAAAGGAAAAGACAAAGGAAGTGGGGGGTTATACCTATACTGGGCCGGCCCAGCGGCTCGGCCACGCGGATGACAGGGCGACGCCGAAGGCGCCCTCGCGGGGTATGCTTCCGCGCGGGGGAAGCGGGTCCGCTGGAGCCGTATCCACTTAAACGGACGGGCCCGCCTGCTGGGTCGCTATCGTGCGGGCCCCAGCGGCAGGTCGTCTTCCACCTCCCGCGGGCGCTCTGGACGCGAGGAGGAGCGGCTCCCGCCGGCAATTGCCGGGGCTACAGAGCGCCCCCGGTGACGTTCTGCCCACCAGCGTGACCAGCGCAGAGAGGCGCTTCCAGCCACTGGTCGCACGCATGCCGGGGAGGACCTGGTCAAGGAGAGAGCTGTCCGTGGCGGACGTGGCCGATGGTGATGGCGGGCACGGTGCTCCGGCCGTCGGGAGGAGTAACCGGAGTGCGGGGGAGCTCCACGGGGCAGTAGAGAGGCGAGCTAACCCATAGGTGGGGAGGAGGGGGCCCGGACGACGAGAATTTAGGCGGTGTTCGGCGGTCGGCTCCGGCCATGGACAAGGTTGGAGGGCACGGGAGGAGGTGCGGATTGGTCCAGGGGATGCACGGGAGGGAGAGAGGGCCAAAGGAGTAGAGAGGGGGCTTGGGGGCGGCCTTAAGTAGCCGTCCCGTGGCTCACCATGGACGTGGCGCACGGGTGGCTGCGGCAACAGCTCGGGAGGCCAGGAGAGAGGGCGAGGGGCTGTCTACAGCGTCTGTGGGAGTTGAGTGGGGCGCCAGGAAGAGAGAGGAGGAGCGGGGCAAGGCACTGGTGCTCGCGCGTGCGAGGCCATGCATTGGCCGAGCCGGGCGGCTCTGGGCACGCGCCACAGGAGGTGAGAGAGAGGGAGAGACGAGGGGGCCTGCACGGTGGCGTGTTCCGGACATCGAGGCACCTTGACTGGTGCAAGGGGGAGGCTCGAGGTGGTCGGGGGACGCAGCGTCAACGGTCGCCTGCTCTGCCTCATGCTCCAGAGCGCGTCTTTGGCCGGCATCCGCGGCTTTTCCGCGCACACTCGCGCGTCCACTTGTGTCTGGAAGCTGCAGGGGAGAGTAAACAATGGGAAAGTCGCATTGGATGCTCTGGAACTTGCCAGGAGTGGGAGAGAGATGAGAAAGGGAGGGGAAAGTGGCTGTCCAGAGAGGAAAATTGGGTCTCTGCCCCCCTTGATCATTGATCCTTGGGCAGCCAAGCATGAAGGAGGTAGAGGAGGAGTAGATGAGGTTGTGGGAAAAAGTTGAGCTCATGGAGATTAGTGGAAATTGCCAAAACATGCATTTCAAATTTCTGCCAGAAGGTGTTTGATGGTGTTTTGGGAAAGCAGATGATTTCCATTTGCCATGAGACTCCACAGGGTGAAATGTCATATATAATTAGGGCCTTCCACCAATTTTGAGCTCATTTGGGCAAAGTTGCCAATGCAACTTTTGTAAACCCTAGAAATTAGCAGAAATGGACTTTTCAAGATTTAGTCATGCAAATCTATTCTCCTTGATGCACCACTTAGTGTAGTGTCATCATTTGAGGCTCTGAACATGTCCACAAAATTTGAGATCAAAAGGACACACTTGGCAATGTAGAGTTGTTCAAACTTGGATCTGGACAGAGAGGGTTTTGGGGCACTTTTGTGAACCATATTTATTTTTATTGATATGAAACTTTGCAAGATCATCACATTATGAATATGTGAATTGCTAGAATTTTCCTGGATTTATTTGAAAATATTTCTTATAGAAATATTTCAAATATTTGAAATGAGCTGGAATGGTTCTGGAGGGTTTTGTCCAATATTTTGATCATGACCATGTGTTTAAATTCATATATATGGACAATATATGTCCACTGAGCTTCCCTGATTTTTCTCAAATATTTTTGAAGCTTAAAAATAATTTTAACCTATTAAAGACCATTTCTGGCCTAAAGAAAAAGCCTTTAAATAAAATAGGAAAAAAACTTTCAAAATTATATTTTTGTGGTTTCTGGGTGTCCTATATCTAATAGGAGTCAAATATATTTTTGGAAATACTTTTACTGCCCTTAATTAAGTACTTGCAGTGCAAACCTCAATTCAGGGGTTTTTGGAAAACTAATTTTTGAAAATACTATTTGGCCAAATTATTTTTGTAAGAAAATACTATATTGTTCTATACACATGGTATGATCATTGGGAAAAGGTTTTGGATCAAGGACAAGGAGTATAAGAGTTGGAGGATTTATTTGATTTTTAGGGCACTTGCAAACAACAGTCAAACATTCAATCAAAGCTAAGAAAAAACACTCAAAAGTTTTTGTCAAACCACATTTTATCATGATTTATTAGCTTAAGTGTTGTGGCATGAAAATTAGGGTGTGACAGCTTGACGACAGGGACTTGAAGCGTGACTCCGACAACGCCGGGAATGGTGATGATGGCTGGATCCTGGTCGGCTGGTGCCGGATCCGGGCAAACGGCAGCGCTAATGGAGCTAAGGTTGGAGGATCTTGGGCACAGGATGGCAGCTTGGTAGTGTTAACGCTCCTGCGGGTGTTCATGGCGGTGGCGTCCTTCTGCTAGTCCAGCGGCTCGACTCCGGCGAGGAGGAGGAGGCAGAGGGGAATGGGACGAGTGTGCGGCGCTGCTCTCTCTCTCTCTGTCTCTCTCTCTCTCTAACGACGCATCAACGGAGGAGGGGATCAAGCAGGGCTACCCCTTCCCACTAGGGTTAAGAGGAGACGGTGGTTGGGCCTAGCAGATGTGCCTAAATGGCCTGCTGGGAGGCCCAGCTGGGCTTGACTCTCTTCTCTCTCCCTCTTATTTCCTTTAACAAAAAAAATTAGAGAGAATAAAAAGGAAGAGTGGTTAGGAAAGAATTTGAGCATGCAGATAGTTTTCCCGGACTCATAAAAATGAGCTTGATCCAAGAAAAATAGAAATTGAGCATGGGCGTGAAGTTGAATTCAACCTCATTTGCATTTAATTCAAATTAGTGTGAGAAAGAAGTGGGTATTCGGTTGGTCCCAAAATGTTGAGAATTTAGGAGCAGCCTTGATAAATGGATAAAGAATTATGGAGAAAGTTTGGAGAACAAACTTAAAGCAAAAAGGCATGAGAATTAACAAGTGGGTTGCGGTTAATTCCAAACTAATAAATATTTATTATAGCTCCCGAAATATTGAGAGGATATGTCATAAAGAGAAAGAATTCCCTCGATTTAAATGGATCAAAGATCCATGCAATTTATTTGAGTTTTAAAATGGTTGCAAAAATTAATGGCATGATGACATGATGCAATGCAACAAACAAACAACTCACACTGCGAAACGCAAATACAAGGAAGGCATCTGGAGCATCGGTCTCGGGTCATTACAGGGGATGGCAGAGTAGAATCTGTAGAGGTCCTCCATTTCAGTTGGTCGAAAGGAGCACCATTATCCACTACCTTGCTAATTTCCTTCTGCTTTATTGACTTTGCATTGTCAAGTAAAACCGAGAAGAAAAATGAATAAAATTCACCCTTCAGAACTCATTCATGCATGATACTGACAATCACTACTTTGATGTAAGGCAATCACGTGATAGGAGGATGGAATATTTACTAAAAATAGGACGATATGGCATATTCACAACTATTTGTGTAAACTAAGTAGAAGCCATTTCAACAAATTAGAAGCAATGCAAGGTAGACACCACATGAAAGATGCAACCAATATTACTCTACCAAGTTAAAAGCGTCCCATCATAAATGGCGTTTCAACAAATCAGAAGTAGTGCTCCAAATCATATATAAGATGCAACCAATACCACACTTCATATACTAAAGGTGTCTCGTCATAATTGATTGATGCGAGATACAAAAAAATAGTAGTTTTATGTAAGGACATGCTTAATAGACACATGTAGTATGTACCACAAATAGGAAGGCATGTGACATTAACATGTATAATGTATAAACTAAGCAGAATAGCACATGCCATTTAACTAGATTGGAAGAATTACAATCTAGACACCATAGAGCAAGCACCTGCGATGGTGGTGTGGGGGAAATGCGGTCTTCAACTACAGAGCTACATTGACTATCTTCATCTAGCCTTGCTGTTTCTTGAGAATCATGTGGGGAGGCTGACACTGCAATCTTTAAAATAGGACCTTTTCTTACAGTAGTCCACGAGCCTGACTGTCTCATTATAAGTGATTGATGAGGGATACACAAGAACATTAGTTTGATCTAAGAACATGGTTAATAGACAAATGTAGTAGTATGTACCAAAAACAGGAAGGTGATAACCCACAAGTATAGGGGATCATTTGTAGCCTTCTTCGGTAAATAAGAGTGTCGAACCCAACAAGGAGCTAAAGGTAGAACAAATATTCCCTCAAGTTCTATTGACCACCGATACAACTCTACGCACACTTGACATTTGATTTACCTAAAACAAGTATAAAACTATTTTGCAAGAATAAAACTACAAGTACTTTGCAAGAACCAAACTAAGAATAAATTTCAAGGTAATAAAAGTGGACAGCTTTTGTCAACAAGAAAGTAATTTGTCCCTAGGAAATCGAAAACAAGTATCGGTAATCATTCTTGCAATATTACTTGAGGGACAGGCATGAGCTAACATACTTTGTCTACTTGGATCATATGCACTTATGATTGGACACTTGGCAAGCATCCGCAACTACTAAAGATCATTAAGGTCGTGAAAGCCAACCATAGCATTAAGTATCAAGTCCTCTTTACTCCCATACACCATACCCCACTTACTCGGGTTTAAGCTTCCATCACTCTCGCAACCCACCATAAGACAACCATGGACATATTGCAACACCCTATAGCGGGCCCCCTCACATTTGCGCGAGATAGAGGGCACGTAGGACAGCACCATAAATAAAATATACAATCATACCAACCAAGATCACGATTAACCCACAGGATAAAACGGATCTACTCAAACATCATAGCATAACCATAGATCATTGGGAAATAATATATGGAGTTGAGCACCATGTTTTAGTAGAGATTATAGCAGAGAGAAGGGAGGTTACACCGCTGCATAGAGGAGGAGAAAGTTGGTATTGACGGTAGCAAGATTGTTGATGTAGATTGCCGTCACGATCCTTGCCCCGGTGGTGTTCCGGCCCCATCGGGAGAGAGCGGGAGAGAGCCCCCTCCTTCTTGTTCCTTGGCCTCTCCCCTAGATGGGACGAGGGTTTCCTCTCTGGTCCATGGCCTCCATGGTGGCAGAGGGGCGGGAGCCCCTCCGAGATTGGATCTCCTTCTTTGTTCTCTTCTGTTTCGTGTTCCCCACATCTGGCCGAAAACCGTTTCTTATACTCCGGGAGATCCGTAACTCCGAATGCGCTGTGGTTTTAACACAGTCTTTTTTCGGATATAAGCTTCCTTTCGCCTGAAGTAGAGCCCCAACCGACATACGACGTGAGTGCAACCCACCACCACGTGTCTGGCTCCTGGGGCGTGCCATGGTGTCTTGTGGGTACTGTGGGCCCCTGTTTGTGTTGATTCCAAGTCCCAAAAATCACATATATTCCAAAATAATTCTCTGTAAAAATTTATTGCATTTGGACTTTGTTTGATATGGATTTTCTATGAGACAAAAACATGCAAAAAACAAGAAGTGGCACTCGGTACTGGATCAATAGGTTAGTCCAATAAATCATATAAAAGTGGCCAAAAATATGTGAAAGTTGTATAATATTGGCATGAAGCAATCAAAAATTATAGACACGACGGAGACGTATCAGCATCCCCAAGCTTAATTCCTGCTCGTCCTCGAGTAGGTAAATTATAAAAAAGATAATTTTTATGTGGAATGCTACCTTGCATAAACTTGATCATATATCTATTCATGGCATGAATATTAAGACATAAGTGATTCAAAGCAATAATCTATAATTTGACATAATTACATCAATGCACAGGCATCCCAACAAACAATCATGTCTTTCAAAATATCAACGCTAAAGAAAGCTATCCCTACAAAATCATATAGTCTTGTCATGCTCTGTCTTCTTAATACAAAGTATTTATCATGCACAACCCCGATGACAAGCCAAGCAATTGGTTCATACTTTTTAACATGCTTCAGTGTTTTCAACGCTCACGCAATACATGAGCGCGAGCCATGGATATAGCACTACGGGTGGAATAGAGTATGATGATATGGGTAAATATAGATAAGACAAAAAAGTAAGAAAGTCTCAAATCGACGTGGCTAACCAAAGGGCTATGGTGATGCCCATCGATCGATATCAATGCGAGGAGTAGGGATTGCCATGCAACGAATGCACTAAGAGCTATAAGTGTATGAAAGCTCAATATGAAAACTAAGTGGGTGTGCATCTAATCCTAAAATGAAAAACTCCCACTAGTATATGAAAGTGACAACATAGGAGATTCTCCATATGAAAAACATGGTGCTACTTTGAAGCACAAGTTGGTAAATGATACTAACAATGCCCCTTCTCTCTTTGTTTATTTTTTATTTTTTTTCTTCTCTCATTGTCCGGAGTCTCATCTCGACTTATGGGGGAGTCATAGTCTCTGTCATCCTTTCCTCACTGGGACACTCCTCTAATAATGAATAATGATGATCATCACACTTCTATTTACTTATAACTCAAAAGAAATAAAAATTACAACTCGATACCTATATCAAAGTATGACTCTATATGAATGCCTCTGGCAGTGTACCAGGATGTGCAATGATCTAGCGTAACATGTATAAAAAATGATGAATGGTGGCTGAGCCACAACTACTATGTCAGCTATATGATCATGCAAAGCAATATGATAATGAATGCTCAAGTCATCAAAACGGAAGCGATGGAAGTTGCATGGCAATATATCTCGGAATGGCTATGGAAGGGCCATAATAGGTAGGTATGGTGGCTGTTTTGAGGAAGATATAATAAGGCTTATGTGTGATAGAGCGTATCATATCACAGGGTTTGGATGCACCTGTGAAGTTTGCACCGACTCTCGAGCTGAGAAAGGGCAATGCATGGTACCGTAGAGGCTAGAAAATTGCGGAAAGGTAAGAGTGCATATAATCCATGGGCTCACATTAGTCATAAAGAAATCATATACTTATTGCAAAAGTATATTATCCCTCGAAGCAAAGTACTACTATGCATGCCCCTTGGGGATAGATTGGTAGGAAAAGACCATCGCTCGTCCCCGACCGCCACTCATAAGGAAGACAATCAATAATAAATCATGCTCCAACTTCATAGCATAACGAGAGACTATACGTGCATGCTCCGGGAATCACACACCTTAACACCAATATTATTACTAACCACAACCGTTTACTAGTACCTCCCATATATTCCATCTCTATATCGCAAAACTATTGCAAGGAATCAAACATAATCCACAAGTTTTATATAGGATTTCATGACTAACCATGTAATTGACCAATTCCTGTTGACTCTCTAAATAGGTATAAGTGAAGCATGAGAGTTATTTCTTTCTAAAAAATACCATGCTCTAATAAATATAAGTGAAGCAAGAGATCATTCTACAAACGATGGTTTTCAATGTGAAGAGAAACAGGCAATCCAAACTTCAAATGATATAAGTGAAGCACATGAAGCACTCTATAAAGCCATACTCAAAAGATATAAGTGAAGTGCAATGAGCATTCTATAAATCAACCATGGGCTATCTCATACCAGCATAGTGCATCAAAAGAAAAATGAAAATCAAACACAAAATACACTCCAAGATTTACACATATCACATGAACAAAACGAAGATGAAAACATACCGATACCTGTTAAAGAAAGATGGGATGCCTTCCGGAGCATCCCCAAGCTTAAGCGCTCGAGTCTCCTTAAATATTTACTTGGGGTGCCTTGGGCATCCCCAAGCTTGAGCTCTTGCCTCTCCTCCTTCTTTTCATATCAAGACCTCCTCGATCTTTGATCACTTCATCCACGCAAAACTCAACAGAAAGGTCGGTAAGATCCGTTAGTATAATTTAGCTAATCACTACTGTGAGTACTGTTACAAAACAATTCATATTTTTTTTGCACTGTAGCTACTGTAATATAACTTTTCCATGGATTATTCCATTGATAGAATTGATAGTTTCATCAAAACAAGCAAAACAATGCATCAAAAACAAAATTTGTCTTGAACATGACAGTTTGTAGTAATCTGAACATTCAACATACTTATGGTACTCCAAAAATTCTGAAAACTTGGGACAAAATAAACAATTTGTATAGAAAGACTGTGCAAAAAGTTTCAGAAACTTTTGACGTTCCAGTAAAAATTGAAATTTCACGCGCTACAGCCAAAGTTTCTGATTATGCACCACACATACCAACAAGCAATCTACTCATCCTAAAGGAAAATCTTGGCACATTATTTTTATAATACAATGGATTTGTACAAGGGGATAATTATTTTTATGAGAATCTTCATGAAAAATTCTACAATGTTTCCATGAGCATGAACACAAGTGTTCAAGGTTGACCCTCACTTCTCCAATGCATAAATTCCAATTGCTTATATTTTGTCGAAACATTTTAAGTTCCCATCTATATTTTTGTTTTTAAACTATATAAAAGCACTCAATAGAAATAAATGACTCTCTAAAACTTCCGGGTTGTCTCCCTGGTAGCGCTTTCTTTAAATCCATTAAGCTAGGCGTAAAGTGCTCAAGTAAAGAATCCACCCGGATCCCAAGGTATATCAAGGCCAATTTTAATTAACTATGATTTGGCATTTAGTAGTGAGCACAAAGCAACATATATCATGCAATGGCGAAGTCTAACTCTCTTCCTATGCATCGGCATGTCATAAAAGAACAATTCATGCACATCAAGTAAAGGCCAATACATAGTATAAGCAGTTTCTTGCAATTCTATCGAACCCTCCCATCGGCAATTTTATTTTTTGCCAGTTCTCCGGACCTGGGCCAAAGTGCGCGCCGGGTGGGCTTCCTCCGTTGGGCCAAAACGGGTGGCAAGTACGAAACCAAATGGCGTATGTGAAATTAGTTGAAGCGTATGAAACCAAGAATATCACCTTCCGTTAATAGTAGGTCCTGACCTGGGCCACAGTTCGCGACGGGTGAGCTTCCTCCATTGGGCCAAAGCGGGTGGCAAGTACGAAACCAAATAGCATACATGAAATTAGTTGAAGCGGGACCAAACAAAGCGGGACGGAACCAAGAATATCACCTCCCTTTAATAGTAGGTATAGATTACAATGGAGAGAAGGTAGATTACACCGCTGCATAGAGGGGGAGAAAGTTGGTGTTGATGGTAGCAAGATTGTTGATGTAGATCGCCGTCACGATCCTTGCCCCGGCAGCGTTCCGGCGCCACCGGGAAAGACGGGGAGAGAGCCCCCCTCTTGTTCTTCTTTGGCCTCCCGCTAGATGGCAAGAGGGTTTCCCCTAGATCTAGCCGAAAACCGTTTCTTATATTCCGGGAGATCCGTAACACCGATTGCGCTGAGATTTTAACACAATTTGTTTTTCTGGATATAGGCTTCCTTGCACCCGAAGTAGATCCCCAACCAACGTACGAGATGAGCATAACCCACTACCACGCGCCTGGCTCCTAGGGCACGCCCTGGTGTCTTGTGGGCACTGTGGGCCCCCGTTTGTGTTGATTCCAAGTCCCAAAAATAACATATATTCCAAAATAATTCTCCGTAAAATTTTATTGCATTTGGACTTTGTTGTATATGGATTTTCTGCGAGACAAAAAACATGCAAAAAAACAAGAATTGGGACTGGGCACTGGATCAATAGGTTAGTCCAATAAATCATATAAAAAGTTGCCAAAATGTGTGAAAGTTGTATAATATTGGCATGAAACAATCAAAAATTATAGATATGACGGAGAAGTATCAGAAGGCATGTCATATTCAAAGGTATAATTTGTAATCTAAGTAGATGCAATTTAACCAAATTGGAAGCAATACAAGCTAGACACGCGGCTGGAGTGGTGAGCCTTATCATCGAGAATAGACAGATGTAGTAGTATGTACCAAAAACATGAAGGCATGTCATATTCAAAGGCATAATGTGCAAGCTAAGCAGATGCAATTTATCCAAATTGGAAGAAATACAAGCTAGAAACCCGGTTGGAGTGGTGAGCATGATCATCGAGAACCTGAGAGCTTGGTGGGAGGCGGGCTGCTTCGCCACCATCGTGGCTTTTTAGTTGGCTTGCAGGTGATGCCTGTCTCTATTGGGCTTGTCACTTGCTTGACCAGTGCCTTGACTAGATATTTGGCTTCTGGTACTCTGTGGTCTTGTACTCTTTGCGGCCGTCATCCTGATGTAAAAAATTATTTCCTTATCTTAATAAAGACCGACTTAGGCCTTTCGAATACAATCTAGACACCATACGCAACATGCAGCCACATATGACACTGCTAAGTTAAAGCAAGCACCTGGGATGGTGGTTCATGGTGAGCGAGATCATCAACTCCGGAGCTACGTTTACTGTCTCCATATGCTAAAACTTCACCCTTTAGAGTGCTGAAACGTGTCTTGTCAACCCATGAAAAAAGCTAGAGCAACTTCTCTCTTTTCTTTCATCTTTTTATCAACAGTTTGGCAGAGGCTGAAATACCATGCATAAAAAACAATAGTGAGAGTATGGGTGAAGTGTGTGCAGAACTAGTGCACTGCAAAAGTAGCAGATAGTAGGTGGCTGAAAAATAAATGACATGAGACATATGATAGCTCTACAACATTGCATGGCAAAAGAAATCAGACTCCAGGATTTTGTAATATGAGCAAAGGGATGGCTGGGAAATGCAGGTACTCCTCCAGCACACCACCACATGTGGTCCTGTCAAACTAACAGTCAACTAAAAATAAATAGGCTAGTCAATTTTTTTTCTGAACCGTCCGATCTACAAGGAACGGGCAGATGGCCTTGGTCTACCTCCTCCCAGTCACTATTTATGATCTTTCTCGAACCGCCAGCGACCACTGGCCCGCCCAGACCCTTCCTCTGCCGCACCGCCCTCCCCTCGACATCACACCCCCATCGTGCTTGGCACTGCCCCCGGCCATCCCTTTAAGCCCGGCCTACCAACAGATCGGGTGCCAGCAGCTCCTAGGCCCCACACGCCCCTAAGATAGACACCGATGCACCGCTTCCCTGGCATGGCAGGCGGACTAGCGCCTTCGTAGGTGGTGCTTCCTTTAATTGGGAATCAACTAACCAGGAATTGAAATCCAGGGGGCGACAGACATCTAGCTAAGGCGAAATAGTATATGAGGAGAAACCTTGTGCATCGTGAGTAACTAGGAACATCTAGCATCCTGAATAAGGTACAGTAAGAAGCGGTCAACTAGTGTCTTCTGTTGGATGAATACTGTGCAAGCTGACATGTAAGATTTGCACGAATAAGGGAAGAGGGGTGCCAGTGATGTGTCCTCCTGATTTCGCGGTGATGTTCTTCGTTTTATCGGGGGACCCAATATTGTGGAGAACGATGGAGCCTTGGATGAACCCATGGCCAAATTGTTGACTGTGTTGCGGTGACCGTCTGTCAGCGGAGGGGAAGTAGATCCGAGGCGGCGAAAGACGGCGTATCGGGAACAACTCCGGTGCGGTGGACTGTGGCGACATTGAAGTGGCAACGGTGAGGCACATGACGACATGGTTGAACTGGCTCGGGAACGGCGCACGTCAACAACCTCAAGGCAGCTCGGCCTCGGCTTCAACTACTAGCCATGGAGGGCGTTGCAGTTGCATTGCGGTAGACGAGGATGTCGGGGTATCGACTCCGGCATGATGGAGGAGGTCGGTGATTAATGGGTGGGATGGGGAGGCGGATGGAGGACGGTGGGGTTTTGCGGCTGGCGGAGAGCTAAGGGGGAACCCTGTTTCAGCCTGGGATGCGCTTGTTTGAAATTTGGGGAAACTACAAACTTTGGCCCCCTCTTTAATTTCGGACCTACTGCGGGTCAGGGATAGGACGGTAATCCCAGGTGTCCCAAATAGTGGGTGGGAGCGATTTCGGCCGAGTGCATGTGCGTTTAGGCGGCCACGGTGTGTGAATGTTTTTAGGATGCGGTAGCGTGGCGTCTAGATGAAGTTACAAACCTACCCCGGCTTAGTCCTTTGTATGTCAGGCCAGTAGGTTTCACGCGTCAGAGTTAGAAAAGTAATTTCCTTCTACCAAACATTGGTCTCACACGGTTTTGGGCCAGTAGAGGCTCTTTTGGTGCTTTGTTTGAAATTTTGAAACAGAAGCATTCACGTTTAGAATACTCTTGAACTTCGAGAATTGACCTAAATAGACAATGTTAAATTTCACCTTTTATGTTTGAAAACCTCATTAAATCATGCGCTTGTTTTTGAAATTTTGAATCTTGAAAATCCTATAACTACGATTATTTTGGAATGCAGGAGGTAAATTTGAATCTATTTTATACACAACTCACTACTGCAGGATGCTGCTAACGCAACACTACGATCAGAGACCCTTCAACGAAACTGTGTGCGATGTCATAATCGCAAACGGTGGTGTAAAAAACCGTCAGAAAAGGTGCAAAACATTTGCGATGGAGGATGCATCAAACACGGTTTAGATTTTAGTTGCATGTGCGATGCATGGCATACAGTTCATCTCAATTAACTGTTTGCGATGAGGAGGAACAAAAGAAATGGGAAGCCAGATGAAGGTGTGTGCGATGTACAGCATACGGTTCACTCGGATGAACTGTTTGTGATTAGGCAACACAAGGGAAACGGTCAGCCTGATCAAAGGTGTGTGTGATATACGGCATGCGTTTCACTCGGATGAACTGTTTGCGTTGAGACATGAGAACAAAAATGATTCAAATGAAAAAGATGTGTGTGATACGCGGCAAACAGGTTTGTAATCAGAAATGTGTGTGAATACCGATAATAACATAGCTGATTACTACTAATAAGATGTGTGTGTATGTTGTGCGATGGGATTGCATACAAAACAACAACAATAACACACACACATACACACACACACACTTATAAGGACATGCTTGCATAACCAAATTAAACATCCACTTACATAGGTGGCTACTACAAGCATGGCATTTGCACACACACCAAAGTAAACTATTACATGCATAATTACGTAGGTGGCTACTACACACATGACATTTCCACACACCAATAAAGTAAACTATATATCACATGCATGATTAACTAGCATAAACGATCATTCGATCATCATCTACTTCTTGTGATGCTTGCGCTGCTTGTGGCTTGATCCGGGCTCGTCGATTTTGGTAACGAGGCACTTCCTCATGTCAACGATCCGCATGTGCATCTCGTAGCATGTATACATGCTCTTGGCTGCAAACCTAAGGTGAGGTTCATCCAATTGCCGCATCCAAGCCCCGTGCCAGGATACGGGACTTGTTCTCTAGGCATACTGCTTCATCTTTTCATAGTAGGGGTCGATGATGGCCGAGGCAAGTTCGACCAGGGAGTCCTTCTTCGTGCTGCCCTAGACCCTGTAGTGGTCATGGATTTCGACAAGGTTCTTGCAAGCCAAGCCCGTAACACCGAGCGCTTTTACATCGTTTGTGGTTTCCACCATGGTGAACTTGTAGTCAGTGTTGTTGACAAACTTGTTGAAACGGTCGCAAGGCTCTATGGCCATGCAGTAGTGGTAGATGAGGACATGATGGCGCATGCACAACTGGGCGATGGCAACCTTCTGATCTATGCTAGGACGACCAGCGGTGTACTGGAGGTTGATACGTCTCCGCCGTATCTACTTTTCCAAACACGTTTGCCCTTGTTTTGGACTCTACTTGCATGATTTGAATGGACCTAACCCAGACTGACGCTGTTTTCAGCAGAATTGCCATGGTGTTATTTTTGTGCAGAAATAAAAGTTCCCGGAATGACCTGAAAATCAACAGAGAATTATTTTGGAATATATATAAAACACTGGAAGGAAGATCCACGTCGGGGGGCCCACACCTTGCCCATGAGGGTGGGGGGCACGCCCCCTGCCTCGTGGGCCCCTTGACGCTCCACCGACGTCAACCTTGACACTATATATTCACTTTCGGGGAGAAAAAAATCAGAGAAAAGGAATTATCGCGTTTTACGATACAGAGCCGCCACCAAGCCCTAAACTCTTTTGGGAGGGCTGATCTGGAGTCCGTTCGGGGCTCCGGAGAGGCGAATCTGTCACATCGTCATCATCAACCTTCCTCCATCACCAATTTCATGATACTCACCGCCGTGCGTGAGTAATTCCATCATAGGCTTGCTGGACGGTGATGGGTTGGATACGATTTATCATGTAATCGAGTTAGTTTTGTTAGGGTTTGATCCCTAGTATCCACTATGTTTTGAGATTGATGTTGCTATGACTTTTCTATGCTTAATGCTTGTCACTAGGGTCCGAGTGCCATGATTTCAGATCTGAACCTATTAAGTTTTCATCAATATATGAGAGTTCTTGATCCTATCTTGCTAGTCTATAATCACCTATTATGTGTTATGATCCGTTAACCCCGAAGTGACTATAATCGGGATACTTACTGGTGATGACTATAGTATGAGGAGTTCATGTATTCACTATGTGTTAATGCTTTGGTCTGGTACTCTATTAAAAGGAGGCCTTAATATCCCTTAGTTTCCAATAGGACCCGGCTGCCACGGGAGGGTAGGACAAAAGATATCATGCAAGTTATTTTCCATAAGCATGTATGACCATATTCGAAATATATGCCTACATTACATTGATGAACTGGAGCTAGTTCTGCGACACCCTAGGTTATGACTGTTACATGATCAATCGCATCCGGCATAATTCTCCATCATTGATCCAATGCCTACGAGCTTTTCCTATATTGTTCTTCGCTTATTTACTTTTTCGTTGCTATTGTTACAATCACTACAAAACCCAAAAATATTACTTTTGCTACCACTACTTTTTGCCACCGTTACCACTGCTATCATATTACTTTGCTACTAAACACTTTGCTGCAGATATTAAGTTTCCAGGTGTGGTTGAATTGACAACTCAGTTGCTAATACTTGAGAATATTCTTTGGCTCCCCTTGTGTCGAATCAATAAATTTGGGTTGAATACTCTACACTCGAAAATTGTTGCGATCCCCTATACTTGTGGGTTATCAAGAACATTTTCTAGTGCCATTGCCGGGGAACATAGCTCTATTCTTTGATTCACTTGGGATTTATATCTGCTTATCACTATGAAGAATTTGAAAGATCCAAGAACCAAGATCTATCCCTCAACTACGAGGGGAGGTAAGGAACTGCCATGTAGCTCTGCACTTGATTCACCTTCTGTTTTGAGTAAACTTGCGACACCTACACATGCTATTAATTTTGATATGTCGCATGTTATTGATGATAGCACTTCTGCTTTGCATGATACTTACGATGAAGCCACTTCTATGCTTGATACTACTGTGCCACTTGGTGAATTTCTTGATGAACAACTTGCTAGGTCTAGAGAGAATGAAATTATTGAAATTGATAATATTGAGGAAAGTGTGGTGATGAAGATTCTCCCCCTAGATATGAATTGCATGTTGTTCCTGCCGGTTATGTTATGGATGAAGAAATTGCTAGAGACTTTTTTGCCTGCAATGATAGAAGTGATCTTAAGAAATTATTAGCTAAGCTTAAAGAAATATCTTTGAATGCTAGAATGAAATATGATCCTACCTATGCTACTTCACCTATCTTTTTTACTGATAAGGATTATGATTTCTCTGTTGATCCTGAGTTAATTACTTTGGTTGAATCTGATCCTTTCTATGGCTATGAATCTGAAACTGTTGTGGAACATCTTACTAAATTAAATGATATATGTAACACCCACAATGTGGCTATATCTCCCACGTGTCGGGGCATGACTTAGAGGCATAGCCGCATGGTAGGTTTGTCGCAAGAGGGGTAATCTTCACACAATCCCATGTACTGAATAAGAAAGGGATAAAGAGTTGGCTTACAATCTCCACTTCACACAAATACAAGTTAAACATACATCATCCAAATTACAATCAAAGGTCCTACTACGAAACCAAAATAAAAGAAGACAACCCCAAATGCTAGATCCCCGATCATCCCAAATGGGCTCCACTACTGATCGACCGGAAAAGAAACAAAAAACAATGATCAAGATCTTCATCGAGCTCCCACTTGAGCTCGGTTGCGCCACCTGCATTGGTATCATCGGCACCTGCAATTGTTTTGGAAGTATCTCACACCCGCGAGATCAAGACTATTTAAGCTTATGGGTAGGAAAAGGGTAGTGAGGTGGAGCTGCAGCACTAAGCATATATGGTGGCTAACATACGCAAATAAGAGCGAGAAGAGAAGAAACTCAACGATCATGAACTAGAAGTGATCCTAAAACTACTTACGTTCAAGCATAACACAAGAGCCGTGTTCACTTCCCGGACTTCGCCGGAAAGAGACCATCACGGCTACACACGTGGTTGATGCATTTTAATTATGTTAAGTGTCAAGTTCTCTACAACCGGACATTAACAAATTCCCATCTGCCCATAACTGTGGGCATGGCTTTCGAAAGTTCAAAACCCTATAGGGTTGTCCCAACTTAGCCCATCACAAGCTCTCATGGTCAACGAAGGATATTCCTTCTCCCACGAAGACCCGATCAGACTCGCAATCCCGGTTACAAGACATTTCGACAATGGTAAAACAAGACCAGCAAAGTCGCCCGATATGCTGACATCCCGATAGGAGCTGCACATATCTTGTTCTCGGGGCAACACCGGATGAGCAATCCGTACAACTAAAACCAGCCCTCAAGTTTCCCTGAGGTGGCGCTGCAATGGGCTCTAGTTCGGGCCAACACTTAGAGAAGCACTGGCCCGGGGGGGTTAAAATAAAGATGACCATCGGGTCTGCAGAACCCAAGGGAAGGTGATAGGTTGTTAGGAAAAAGTAAAACCAAGGTTGGGCCTTGCTGGAGGAGTTTTATTTAAAGCGAACTATCAAGGGGTTCCCATAACACCCAACCGCGAAAGGGACGCAAAATAATGGAACATAACACCGTTATGACGGAAACTATGGCGGCAAGAGTGGAACAAAACACCAGGCATAAGGCCGGGCCTTCCACCATTTACCAAGCATATAGATGCGTTAATTAAATAAGAGATATTGTGATATCCGAACAATATCCATATTCCAACATGGAACAAACTTCATCTTCACCTGCAACTAGCAATGCTGAGCAAAGCGGTAACATAGCCAAACAACGGTTTGCTAGGAAAGGTGGGTTAGAGGCTTGACATGGCAATATGGGAGGCATGATATACCATGTGGTAGGTAGCGCGACATAGCGATAGAACGAACAACTAACAAGCAAAGATAGAAGTGATTTCGAGGGTATGATCATCCTGCCTGAGATCCCGCAAGGAAGAAGAACGAGTCGATGAAGAAGACAAACGGACGAAGTCGAACGAATCCTCACAAACTCGATGTTATCGGAACTAACCCGAAGAAGCAACACCGGAAAGAAACAAACAACATGGTAAACAACCATCACATAATCATGGCATGATGCACAACCAAGTATGATGCGTGTTCGGTTTAATGAGGCATGGCATGGCAAAGTGCACAAGCAAAACTACAAGTTAAGTGGAGCTCAATATGCAACTCCGTTGCATATTGACGAAACACCATGACAATTATTTAGTTCTGTCTTGTTTATGTACCCAACAATGTTAAATGTTATTAAACATGGCAAGGGGTGAAACAAATGAAAACTACCTATCTAGGCAAGTTTAAATGAGGCCGGAACAACAAACAACAAGTCCGGAAACTCCTCATGTGCATATTTTTAGGTTTGGTTCTGATCTTCCCTAAACCATATTTTCGAATTGCTAAACTTGCAAAGTAAGGTCACCATGAAAAACTATGCATTTTTCTACCCCATTTACATATAAAGTTTATTAAATTTGGAGCTACGTTTATTTAGTTATGAAATAAAGCATTTTAGCATGGCATTATGCGAAATAAACACAAACATCATTTTAAACATGGATGAAAGTGGCATATTATTAATCTACACAAAATTCTAAGCATTTTACATATAAAGTTTGTTTAAATCTGATGTATGGTTAATTAGTTATTTTATGCATGAACTCAAGGGGTTTTCTGTAAAACTGCCAAATCCCTGGAAATTAGGAAAATCACAGAACAGGAAAAAAATGTAGCAGACCGAAATTGGCTGGCCCGACAGGAGCGTGGGCACTGGAGGTGGCCTCACCTTGTGGGTTGAGGCCCGGTGGGGGTGCGCAACTGGGCCGGCTGTAGTGTCGGGCCGAGGCACGGTCAACGCGGGCAGGACCCGGTTGAGCGACGCGCTCGTTGCTGTTGCTCGATGCAGCCGGCGGCGACGGGGATGGAAGCAGAGGCGCGATACAAGGGTAGGGACCAGCGGGCGCGGCGGATTCGGGCAGTACGAGGGTCAGGGAGCTGGTTCCCGGCGACGAGGAACTCCAGCGATGGCACTACTCGAAGAAGAAGGCGAGCCCATTTGGGTTGCTGCTACCTGAAGAAAAACAACAGAGAGAGTTGAGCAAGAGAAGAAGAGAGAAGACAGCAAGAAGAAGCAAAACACAAAGAAGAGGAGCCAGGGCATGGCGACACGACTTGCTGGTCGCCGGCGGTGACAGAATGAGGTGGCGTCGGGGTCCGTAGGGGGGGTCGAAGAGGAACTTGGCGCTGGGTCGACCTGTCGTGCAAGCAGAGTAAAAAGAGCGGGCGAGCTCGGGAACGCGGGATGGAGCAGGGACCCAACAGACTCTGAGGAGGCGGAGGCCCCGGCTCCAGCGGCTCCGGTCAGCGGGAGGATCCCCCGATGAGGTAAGAAGACCATGGAGCTGCGACCGGTAGACGGGCGACGAGGGGACGTCGGGGACGGCTCATTCTGGCCAAAGACGAGGCCATGTGCGATAGCGGTTCCCTGTGGAAGAAAGACAGGGAGGGGACATTCAGAGAAGAAGATAGCAGAGAAGGAGAAATAATCAGGGCACGACCTTGGCCATGGTCGATGCGGCGCCGGGCATGGGAGCTTATCTCGTGGTCACCGACGGCGGCGCAATGCAAGGTGAGGAAAGGGCGGTCCTGCTACCCCGGAGTTGTAGGCGAAGGAGGTTGGGCCAGCTGGGGCCTCGGGCGCGAGCGTTCCTGCTCGGGAGGTGCTGGTGCTCACGATCCACTCGGGATCGAGCAGGGGAGGGAAGAGGAGGCACGGCGAGTGAGGTGGAGTTGGATCGAGGGGAGGCCTCGAGTGCTGGTTGGGCCATTGGGGAATACGATGGAGGTAGGTGGGTGGATCGGGAGGGATCCGGAGGAGGATTTTGGAAGGTGGCGGCGGGTGAGGGACAAGGGAGCTAGATTTTAGGGTTGGACTAGGGGTGGACTATATATACTAGAATGTAGATAGGAGGGAGTATTTTGGATCATTCGATCAAAATTAGACGGTCGGAGATGAATAGGCTAGGGAGTCCAAATAAGAAAACGATGATGTTTTATAGACATTTGGGGATGATCCGGACCCAACGGTAACGACTGCCCGGGTCAGGTTCGGGACAAACTTTCGGACGCGTGCGAGGGGTTTGATGCACTGATGCAAGGAGAGGTCAGGTGGTTAGGAGAGGTTTTAGGGCCCTCCAATAACAATTGGACGGCTTCCGATGTGATGAGGGTTAGGTTGAGCCTGGCGGTGAGTGGTAGTGGGTTGTGCAGAAAACCTTGGACTAAGAGAAGAGAAGAGAAGAGAAGAGAGAGAGAGAGAGAGAGAGAGAGGACCGGCGACTGTTTCCGGAGGCCGAAAACGTCCGATGTTTGACCGACTATAATGTCGCTATAGTTATCCGTTGAGGCGTCAAACGGATTCTGAATGCGATGAAACTTGACAGGTGGCCTACCGGCAACAAAACAACACCGCACGCCAACTTTCATCCCATTCCGAGAACATTTTCTGGCCGCTTATAAAATACTATTTCAGACATGCCGCGGGCGCGTGCGAGTGTGGTTGGGCTCAGAACTGACAACGGAAGGAACGGGGAGACCCGGACGGATGCAAGTTTTAAAAACATGATGATGCAATGCGGATGATGACATGGCAAGATGCAACATGCAAACGAATGACATGGCAACAATGGCGAATAACTGGAGGACACCTGGTGCAACGGACTCGGGGTGTCACAACACCCCACCACTACAAGGGGATCTCGTCCCGAGATCTAGGATGGCACCGGAGGGAAACAAAAGAGGAAGAGAAGAGGTAAAACTAAGTTGCTTCTTTGACAAAGAGTGAAACCGATGAACCTTGAGAGGTTGAAACGTCACACTCAGGTGTCCATACATACTTGACATGCTTCTGGAGGAGGTTGGAAAGAGGCTTTGCAATCTTAGAGAAATTCACAACGAATCTTCGGCAATAGCTCGCAAGACCAAGAAAACTGCGGAGCTGCTTGACATTCTGAGGAGGTTCCCAGTCCACAATTGCAGAAACCTTTTCCAGATTAACAGCAATGCCCTTGGCGGAGATGATATGACCAAGATAAAGAACTTCATCAAGACAAAACTCACATTTGGAAAACTTCGCATAGAATTGATGCTCTCTGAGCTTGTCGAGCACCAATCTCAAATGCTTGGCATGATCCTTCTTATTCTTGGAGAATACCAAGATATCATCGAGATACACTAGGACAAATTCATTTGCGTAAGGGTTGAAGATGAAATTCATCATGCGAGAGAACGCTGGAGGATAATTGACAAGGTCGAAAGACAAGACAGTATATTCATAAGAACCATAGCTTGTTCTGAATGTTGTCTTGGGGATATCTTCTTCATGAATGCGAATCTGATGATAACCCATACGGAGGTCAAGCTTGGAGAATACTTTGGCACCTTTAAGTTGCTCGAATAGCTCATTGATGTTAGGAAGTGGATACTTGCTCTTTATTGTCTTCTTGTTCAATGTACGGTAGTCGACACAAAGTCGGTCTGTGTCATCCTTCTTCTGAACAAAAAGAACACCACAAACCCACGGAGATGAACTCGGTCTGATCAGACCCAGACGCTCTTTTTCATCAAGCTATTTCTTCAATTCCTTAAACTCCTTTGGTCCAAGCTTGTATGGATGCTTGCAAACGGGTTCCGTGCCAGGTTCAAGATCGATAACAATTCAACTGGCCGGTGAGGAGGCATTCCCGGAAGCTCTTCTGGAAAGACTTCTTGGTACCCACAAACGACTGGAATCTCAGAGATGGCATCCAACTCGCCCTTCTCATTGAGAGAAAACAGTCGAATGGTTTCATCCCGAGCGGCATAGATGATCACATCATCAAAAGAGTGTGACATCCGTTAGAATCTAGGGCGGCAATAGTGGAATGGAGGAGCTTGGCCGGCATCCTGCTCTTGAATGGACGTGTGTGGCCGGAGTGGGTTTCTCGCATTCCACGCGGGTTTAAATGTAGGTTTTTGAGTGTGACGAGGAGGCAGGTATAGCTGGGAGTGCAGTCGGTGGCGCCCTCGGCCGGCGTGCCGCTTCAAATGGCGGACGCAGTGAGAGGTCACGTCTGCCCTGACCCCCTTGACCATGGACCTTAACGGTGTACGTCACCTTGTTTCCAGACTAAGATGCTACGTGTACCATATGAATCACTCCAAGTTCGACCAGCGTGATGCTAGGTGCGAGCCGAGGAACACTGTTGGAGACAACCCTCATAATTTTCCTACATTGGTCGTTTGATTCATAGGACAAAATGCTATAGGATATTGTTTTCCTATGAAATCATGTGTTAATTGGCAATCTAGCATCCACTCCAACTTGTTTTCAATTCCTTTGCTTTTCTGTGTCAAACACTCTCATTTTTTTGAGGTGACCACTGTGTTAATTCTATGGGATCCAAGTGGACATGCCACTCCATATCCTTTATTTTTCCTATTCCTGCATTTTAAGTTCCTACGAAGAGAGTACTTGCTATAAATGGTGTGCTGCTGCAAGAGCTGCCTATATTAATTAACCATGCTCTAAAAAGGTGGAGCAACTTTGCCTATAGGAGTACTATACTAGGTTAGTAGGTGACCTTGCGCTTGGCTCTTCGCTTCTTTCGGAAGTCAAACAATAATGATGATACTACAGTAGTACTTCTGGCAATCTAACACCAAATGAACTGATGTACGTCCACCGCTTGTAAGCAAAAGTTTCTCCTCGTGCTGCGAGCCACCGTGCACGTGTTGGTGAGGGAGCAAGCGAAGTAAGCAAGCTTCTCATCATTCTGTGAGTTGACGGGACACATTAAATTTATTTAGTACTATCTCCAAAAAGGGCCTACCATGTCCATGGCTACCATCCCGTGCTCCGTCATTGAGTACATGCACTATTCATGTGTTGTCGAGGAGAAAAATTATTGTATAGTAGGTGCCGTCGAAGTGCACGACTCACTTATGCACTGCTTATCTGATTATCTCCATTTTCCTGCATGACACGTGCACCTTGATTCTAGATGTCCCGCTATGTTGGCAAAAGGATGAAACAAAGCTCACATCTGAAAAAGAGTGGAAGAACATAGATTTCCGACGACAAAGAACGAGCAAGGAGGCTCGCGGTGGAGCGTCTGCACTCATAATATTTTATATTATTCAGCGATATAAAATCAGCCAATTCTCTCCACATTCCTATACCATTCCATAGTGTGCGAATAACTTTGAATGTTACCTCTGTGGGACAGCTAGTTATAATATATCTAGTAGCCCGTATCGCTTCTCACTACTAGGAAAAGGCCTGTTAGTGGCGCACCTGTTTTGGCCATTAATGGCGCACTACAAGTGCGCCACTATCATCACGCCATTAGTAACTAATACTAATGGCGCCCCCTGGTGCGCCATTAGTATATCAAACAGTAGTGGCGCACCAAGCAGTGCGCCATTAGTACGTCCCATGTGCGCCATTAGTATGCCTCCCAGGGGGCCATATTTACCTTCTGCTCTGGGTTACTAATGGCGCACTAACAGACAATGCGCCACTAGTATTTTTATAGCAGTGCACCACTAATGTGTTGTATGGTGCGCCACTAGTATGAATATTAGAATTTTTTTCTTTTCTGATATTTGCACAGGTTACAAAATACATTACTGCACAAAATATAGACAGCACCACATAGCAACAGCAGATTTATCGAATACAATAGAAAATTAGTCTCCAAATACAATTCATCATATTAGCTAGTCTCCGAATTCAAAATACCGAAAAAGTTAGAACATTACAAGTCTCGAGACCGCGAGTAGCGAGTTTGTCTTCACATTACAAGTCGATATTGATCATCTAAACTACCATCACATATTAGAGAACTGCGGTCATCACGATTAGCATCATGGTGATGAAACTGGTCTTCATCCGGTTCCTCCTCCGCTCCCTCCTCTCTCCCGCTAGATAGCGCGCATATCTAGCTTCCGCCTCCGCCCTAGTGGTGTACCCTTTGTAACTGTTACCGCTGAAATGGTGAACCTGTCTCCGACACTCCTCGCAGTCGTTGTAGACTCCGGGAACCTTACCCTTGTACACGACATACGACGGCATCTCTATGCACTAGCCAAACAAAACGTTAGTAGCAATTCATAGACAATACATAAGCAATGTATAAGTATGCAACCAAAGGATTGGAAGAGAAAAGCAAGACATTAATAGCATGATTCATGGTCCTACTAATAAATAGCATCGATTACATATAAGTTGAGCGACTGTCCAAACCAAAGATACATACAAGTTCATTAAAGTTTAATTACAACAAGAGCTAATCGATATTTTAGAACTACACATAGCATCACTACTTTCGACTCGACTCAGGGACCGGAGCATGGATGAAGCCGCCGTCTGTCGTGATGTTCATGAAATCGCGGGCGTTGTCAGCCTGCATTTGTAGTGTTGTTTCTATCTCACTGTTGGACGGTTGATATCTGAGGTAGAACTGCCCCGAGGTATGAAGGACATCTTGATGGATGATTTCCGCAAACTCTAATTGGATGCGAAAGAATTCTTTTCTGATGTCCGTGTCCTGGATTTCCAACAAGCTTGCGGCCCAATCTTGAAGATTATTTGGTAGCGGAAGGTGATTATGGTCCCGTACAATCGCCCACATGTGATGGAGGGCATAGTAGGCATCCTTCTGACCGCCAGGCGGCTGCTTGACGCAGGGGAACGTCGTTTTGTGGCCGAACACGTGCTTGCCGTACCTACGAATTGGCCTGCTGAAGGTGCCTCCAGATCTGGCGTAGCCGGGGAGAACATCATCAAGAACTTTCTTGATATTTGTGTAGTCTTTCTTCGACTGACGGTCCAAGTCGAAATACGTCGCCATGGAATATTTCGGGCTTAAGAGCATGAGTGTGCAATGTGTGTCACTGCACAAAACACGGAATGTTAGAAAAAAAAGGATGATCGAAATCTAAGAAATCATATGTTACAGGGCGGTGAGGGGATGACTTACTCAGGAAAGTAAGGCATGAGGAAGTTATCCTTATCTGGGTTTGCCAGAATGACGCCTTCGAGTTATGAACTCATGACTTGCCGGTCCCCAGCGCTCCCCAAGATCTTGGCACGCATGTAGAAGGGGTCGACTATCACAATGTCCGAGGTCTTGTCTCTAATGATCCGCATCTCCATACTCAGCGAAAATAGCCGAACGAAGGTGTAGTGCAGTGGATGAAGGTTAAACATAGCGAAGATGTCATCAAACCGCAGGACGATCATACCCCCGATGGCGCTATTGACAAAGCCCTTGCCCTCTGGCACCTTGGCCACGAAAACCGGGTATGCCACATCATTCTCGGAGAGACACCGCTTCTCCAAAGAAAGAACATTGTCATGCAGACTCTGCATAACACCGATTGCAGCATTGAGCAGATTAGTCGGTAGCATCGGCCTACCCGCCACATGCACCCTCCTCGAGATATCCTTAGATATAGGTGGCCCGTCTTGAGCACGGATCGTACTCGGTGTTGGCTGGCTCGCACCCTTGTTATTCTTTCTTTTCCGTCCCTTCTTCTTCTACTGTAATGGGATCAAGTTCTGCTCATAGACAGCCTTCTTAAGTGTGTTGGGGCTGATAATATTTGGCACCTCGGCTATCTAACGCTCGGTGAAGGCGGCAGCTGGAGGCGTCTCCTGAGAACCGAATGCCAGACGACGCCTGTTGCAACTGGGTTTCTCCGCGGTACCAGCTAGATCGTCTTTTGCAGGGTTGGGTTCTTGAGAAGGAGGCCCCAAGAATTCGTCACCGTACCCATGTTCATTGAAGTACTTATCGACGTTGGTAAATGTACCGTCGTTGTCGTCGTCGGCGTCATCCAGATCCTATGCCATATGCGTGTTTGGATCCTGTGCCATATCCATGTCCGGCATGCCCGGTAGCGCTGCGGGGGTCTTGCCATGGCTTGGCACCGGCACGACTAGCGGTGTTGTCTGTGGGGTGGTGTCCCCCGCCCCCAAACGAATCTGGCTCTTCGGCCAAAGCATGGGCCAGTTTATGCAGGCCCTGAGGGTCATCACATCATCTTCGTCGGCCCCATGGGGTCAATACAGAGGTAACATGTCGTCGAAGCCCGGCAGCACCCGAACCAGTTGATCCCTATAAACAGTGGGTGGCATCTGATTACCGTGGAACACGCGGCTGCCCGGTTCAATGATTCTGCCCTTGGCGACATCGACCAACTCGCCGTTCACGAAGTGCAGGAGAGTGCATGAAACGTCGGCGCCGCCCTGCAAAAACATGTAGGGCGTCAGGGATGCCTAGTCAAAGACAAGGAGATGAAGCCATCGACCGAGAGGCTTAATTAGTTACCGTGATGGCGTCGAGCTCGGCTAATGTCGAGGCACCGCCAACGACGGGCGTGCAAGTGACGGAGGGGCCGCTTGCTGCCGAGGTGCCGGCCGGCATATTCTTCCCACACCCGGGTGTATTAAGCTGCAATGTCGGCGCCGCCGCGGGAGACACCAATGCCGCCTCTGCCGGAGACACCAATGGCGCTGCCGGTGCGTTGCGCGAGTTGCTGCCCGTGAAGCTAGGAATCAGGGGTGGCCCCTGTTGGCCGCCCGCAATCCACGCCTGCAGCCCAGAAACCAAGGTAGGCATAATGGCGGTGATTGTCGCTCCCAGTTGGTCTCGCACCTGCTCTTCGACGATCTCCAAAATCCGCGCCACTTCTGCCTTGAGTTGTTGAACCTCGCGCTCCTGGCTTTCTGAGCTGGTCTTTCTCTCCTTTCGCCCAGCTGTATAGTACTCTGACCATTTCATGGACAACCCGTTACTGGCCACACGACCAGCTGACGTCGGCTTACTGAGCTTTTCCTTGTTTTTCATTATGTTCAACACCCTATTTAAAGGGGTGTCGAAAGGGGAGCTCTGAGACGACCCCGCACTATTGCTTTCAGTGTCCTGCGGAAGGAACATGAACCATTTAGAAATTTGGCTTCATTAATTAGAATGCAACCATATGGAGCTAATTACGCGGGGGTGTATTCCTTACTAGAACACGCTCAAGCGCCTTGGTCTTCGGATCCGTGGTAAGCTCCTTGGTTACCGGGTCAATCTTGTATCGGGCCCTGACATAGTTCCTGGTCTGCTTGTCTCGGTATTTCTCGAAGAGGGGCGGTAGGCCTTGCTCGGCACGCTCCGCATCCTCCTTGTCCCATATAGGTTCCGCCACTCTGTAACCGTCGGGACCGAGTTTGTGGACCCCTAAGTTCAAGTCCCGCATCTCTTTCCCCCACTGACTTGATTCCACAGATGCGTTGCTCTCGCACTTGATCTTGAACTCCTGGTAGTCATCTTCGCTGATCGAAGGATTTTTCTCCTTGATCTTCTCATAACTATCACCTTTTTCAATCATGCTCTTCACCGAGGCTCTCCAAGTAGCCAGGGCCGTGCTCATCTTCGTGAGGGCGGCAATGTTCACTTTATTCACTGAGAGGCGTGTGTTTGCGAAGTCACCGGGGAACTTGTATCGTTCATGCACCTTCGTGAAGAGGACGTTGCGCAAATTCCCTCGGTCACGATGCCTTAGATTCTCGGTGTTGATCGAGATGGTGCTCTGCAGAATGCACCCGAGCTGTCCCGCGTACCCCTTGACTATTTCTTTGGGCGCCGTTGGATGCCCCTCGGAGGACACTTCAGTAAATTCCTCCTTGACGGTGCCGAGCACGTTCGGGCGCCGGTCCTTCCATTGCCTCTTCGGTTGGCTGCCACCTGTGCGTGCGCCGCCATCATCAGTGGTGGCATCCTCGATGGCACCATCAGTGGTGTCATCCCCGACGCCACTAGGGGTTATGTAGTCGGGATCGGTGTCTTCCGCGGCGTCCTCATAGCGGTGAGGTTCTTCCTCCATCTCCTGGGACAGCTCCCAGAATGCCTTGCCCAAACCGCCGGCCACATCGTTGTGGGCCATGTTTCGCTCTAAATAGGAAAAAAATTGGTTAAAAAGTTGGTTATTGTCAAGGAACAAGATCATGGTCTCATCATTTAGGGTTTGTCGACATCGAGGCATCCTAAAAGCTAAGCTTTTATCATTTAGGGTTTGTTGACGCCGAGGCACCCTAAAAGCCTAAGCTTTCATCATTTAGGTTTTTATCGACACTGACGCACCCTAAAAGCCAAGGTTTTATCATTTAGGGTTTGTACTAAGATACCCTACTTAATTAAGTACTAAGATACCCCGGCCCATGCATTAGTCGCAAGTACCCCATATGTCCTATTTTTAGCAAAGTCATGCTAAAATTCACGGAAAATTTCAGCATGACCTTTGCTGAAAATAGGACATATGGAGTACCCGAATTTGCCGGAACGGAAGTTAATCGACATTCCGGCAAACTCAAGGGCCTCTCGAGGTACCTGCAAAATCATCATGACACGATGGTCGGAGACAAAACCCAGCAAACTAGAACCACAATGTGCCTCTACTTTCATATGGAGGTGTCGCAACAACGAAAATACTTTACACATTATAATTCCTCACACCATCAACTATGACAAAATCTGAGGGTATAAGTCTGGTTACATTCACCCAAGTCCAAACATAAAATTCTGCCCAACATAGTACAACCCACTTTGATAATTTCATAGGATTTAATATATCAAAAGAAACCTTACAAGTGATATGTGTTTTAAGTATCTACAGAACAACTTCTAAAATTTTCATGTTGTAACTTTATTTTAATACCACCTCAAAATATTGTACCCAGGAACATATATTTCTGGACAGCAAACTAAACTGATAGCTGCTCTCAAACCGTACATCCAAACGACACAAATAAATACTCTAAAGAAACCTTGAAACTTCATCTAAAACTTATGTAAAGGGGCCAACTCAAAATTCTGAGCATAGCTAACTCATTTTTCAGATATAAGCTTGTTGTCCAGATTTGACAGTGCAGTTTTTAACCGAACCAAGTTCAGTTTACATCCAGAGTCACCCCAGTTTTTAACCCAATACGAATCACATATAAATAAATTCTGGAGTTATGCTCACAACAGAAATATATGCACAGGTGTGCAATGACAAAATTCTGGAGTTATGCTATGCAATCTAGAATGTAGTCTAAGGGGAACTAACTAGCAGCAGCTCATCTAGAACACATGTGAGTACTTCAATGGAAATAGCAACATCAGGAAGAAAAGAAGGAACATTGTGGTGCGGTGCGGTGAGCGCGCCTGGGGCGGGGCCAGGGCGCGGCCAGGGGATGAGGGGAGCACTGCCACGGGGGGGCAACCTGGAGCTTGGGCGCAGTGGTGCAACAGTCTACAGCGACGAAATCGAAGGCGGGAGGGGAACCGGTGTAGCTCACCAAGAGGAAGACGATGGCGAGCTCGTGCGGGGCCAGGGTTGACGAGGTGACGCGGATCGACGGTGAGGCCGTGGTTGCCGGAGGTGGAAGAAGACCTCGATCCTCACGATGCAGAGTCGTCGAGTTCGAACAGGTGGTCGTAGATGACGTAGAAGACCACTGCAGAGCTCCTGGACTCCTTGGTGGGGTGTGGGGACGACAGTGGTCGCGGAGACGATGCGGTGATGGCGACGACCTAGTCGGATGAAGCAGCGAGAGGGGAGGGGAAGTGGGAAGGTGCTAGGGTTTGCATAGGGGTCTGGCTCGGCCTTATCCAACAGGGGAGCCGGAGCGGGTGTTGAGCGGGCGCGGGGGCCGTTGGAGCGGGCGCGCGGGTCGTCGGAGCGGGTGTGGCGAGGGAGGGTAGGGGGATCTAGCGATGGAGAGGGAAGGTGGATCGGGCGAAGGGGTATCCAGCTAGAGGGGGGAATGTTAGTAATGGCGCACCATCTAGGGGTGCTCCATAAAAACACTGATAGCAATGGCGCATCATCCTCTGGTGCGCCATTAGTAACTTTTTTTCTGATAGCAATGGTGCACCCTCCTCTGGTGCGCCATTAGTAACTTTTTTTCATTATTTTTTGTTGCATATAATAATTTGTTTTTTATCAAATTTGTTATTTTCATGAGGACTAGGACAGAAGATATCACCAATTTTTTTTTTTGAAAATATCATCAAATTTGTTTTTTTAATTGAAAATATCATCAAATTTGTTATTTGAAAATATCAACAAATTTTTTATTTAAAAATATCATCAATATTTTTTTGGATTTTTAGTTGCATTCATTTGTGAATTGGTAAAACATTTATGAATATGAAAAAATATCATCAAATTTGAAGAATATTCATGAATTTAAAAAGTGCCCATGAAATTTAAAAATATTCATGAGTTCAAAAAATATTAACAAATTCAATATTCATGAGGACTAGAACAGAAGAAATATCATTTCAAAATGTCGAAATACAATCGAGAAATGAAGACTACAGTTTAAATACAATCGATCTTAGCTAGCTATCTTTTCACAATCTTCTTGCCCTTGTTTTTCGCAAATGGAGTTCTTCTGTTGAACGGACGTCCTTTAGGTAGGGTGGTCCTGCTTCTTCTTGTGGTGTATGGCACTTCATCGTCGTCGTCATGTTCCATCTTCGGGTCGCCGTACTTGTCAAAGTCTTGCTCATTGGCGACTCCATCCATTCTGATGATCTTCCTTTTGCCTCACCTCATGACAACACGACTGGGCTTTGACGGTCGGTAATGAAGAAGCATTGGTCCACTTGGGAAGCCAGTACCCATGGCTCATTTTTCGCGGTGAAGTTTGCGCCCGCGGTCTTGGATTTGGCTTCGGGTATAACCATGGCGGTGAAATACCAGTCTTCTTTTATGACGCTCTTGGCCCATCTGACACGGAACATCGGGACCTTCTCTCCAGCGTAGCTCAGCTCCCAGATCTCCTCGATCCTTCCGTAGTATCTGTCCTTGTCGTTACCGGTGTAGGATTCCACTATTACCCCGGAGTTCTGATAACCATCGCTCTTCATGTCCTTGTCCTCGGTGTAGAATGTGTAGCCATTGATATCGTACGCCTCATAGGTCATCAGGTTGTGCTCGGCGCCCTGTGACAAGGTGAATATGAGTTTTTCTTCCACGGAAGAATCCTCATGTAAAGGGTATGACAGAAGCTTCTCCTTGAACCAATGCGTGAAACATGAGTTGTGCTCTTTGATTATATCTCCGTCCGTCCTCTGTTGGCCTCGGTCACTGTACGTCTTCTCAATAAATGTTTTGTGCTCTACCACCCAAGGATCGACCATGTCTATGTGTTGTAGCGCGACTAGGTTTTCTCTTTAAAAGTCGGTGAGTCGACCCTCGAAGTCGACATGCATTTCGTGGCAACCCTCGCGGTGACCCCATCCAGCGAGCCTGCTGAGGTGCCTGTTGACGGGGAGACCAACGGGGTTCTCGATGCCTAGATAATTCGTGCAGTAGGAGATGCCCTCTTCGATTAGAAAGCCCCTGGCTATGCTTCCCTCTGGACGTGACATGTTGCGAACGTATCCTTTGATGACACCATTCATCCTTTCAAACGGCATCATGCTGTGCAGGGACGTCGGCTCGAGTTGGATGATATCCTCCACGATATGGACCAGCAGATGCACCATAACATCGAAGAATGTGGGCAGGAAGTACATCTCAAGCTCGCATAGTATCACCACGATCTCTTCCTGTAGCCTTCTGAGATGCCTCACGCCAACCGACTTCTGAGAGATGACATCGAAAAAGTTGCATAGGCCAAATAGCGTTTCACGGACGTGCGCGTCCATGATCCCACGGATTGCAACTGGAAGTATCTGCGTCATCAGCATATGACAGTCGTGAGACTTCATCCTGCTGAATTTCTGCTTCGCTGAGTCTAGGTATCTGCTTATCTTCCACGCATAACCGTAAGGAATTTTTACTCCTACGATACAGGTGAAAAACTGCTCGATCTCCTCCTGACTTAGAGTGAAGCACGCGGGAGGGTAGTCATTTCCGGTCTTCTTGGCCTTTTTGCATTTGCGACGACTTTCCGTGTCCTGCTTCGCCTCATCACCATCATCATCATTAGTGTGAAGCTCCTCCCTGATGCCCATTGATTTCAAGTGTGCCCTTGCTTTCGGCCCATCTTTGGTCCTCTCTGGCATGTTGAGCAGGGTACCAAGCAGACTCTCGCACACATTCTTCGCGATATGCATGACATCAAGGTTGTGAGGCACACGGTGGATCTTCCAGTACGGGAAGTCCTAGAAAACACACCTCGTTTTCCATACCTTCAGCAGCGGCTCTGGCGCCTTTCGCTTCTTTCCCGGCTCTGGCGCCTATTGCTTCTTCCCCGGCAGTGGGCAATCTTTCCAATTTTTCAACAGCTAATCTATTTCCTCGCCACTCCTCGTACGCGGGCGTCTTCGGGATTCGGTTTCACCATCGAACAGATCCTTGCGTTTTCTCCATGGGTCATCATCGCGAAGCAACCTTCGATGTCCCATGAACACGGTTTTGGAAGACCCGGGATCTCTATCTAGCTGGGGATACGTTGTGTCATCCATGCACCTGACGCATCCAGAATATCCGTGGACCACCTGCCCCGCGAGATATCCGTAACCGAGATAGTCGTGCACCGTCGTGAGCAGTGCGGCTCTCATAGGGAAATATTCTTTCACCGTGGTGTCCCACGTATTGGCTGGCATTTTCCACAGTGTGTCTAGCTCCTCTTTCAGCAGCCCTAGATACAAATTGATGTCGTTCCCTGGTTGTTTCGGCCCTTCAATTAGCATACTCATGTGAATGTACTTCCTCTTCATGCACCACAAGGGGGGAAGGTTGTACATCCACACAAACACAGGCCAGGTGCTATGTGTGCTTCTCTGGCTGCCAAACGGATTGACTCCATCGGTGCCCGCGCCCAGCACGATGTTCCTTGGATCGTCCCCAAATTATGGGTGTTCGAAGTTCAACGCTTGCCACTGGCTCGCATCCTGAGGGTGACTCAGCATCTTGTCTTTTTTATATATCTCCAGATCATTTCCGTCATCTTCTCGCTTCTTCTCCTCCCTATCCGCGTGCCAACGCAGGAGCTTTGCTAGCTTAGGGTCCGCGAAATACCGCTGCAGACAAGGACTGATCAGAAAGTACCACACCACTTTTTGAGGAGCTTTCTTCCTCTTCTTGTATCGAGTGACGCCACACACCGGACATATGGTAGACTCCGCGTGCTCATCCCGATAAATGATGCAATTGTTCATGCACACATGCTATTTCACGTGCGGTAAATCCAGAGGACACATGATTTTCTTCGCCTCCTCGAAACTGGTCGGGCACTTGTTCCCCTTGGGAAGACGTTCGTGCCAGAATGACATGTTGTCATCGAAGCATGCGTCGGTCATTTTGTATTTTACCTTTATCTCCAGAGCCATGAGCGTTACTTTCAGGCGGGTATCCTCGGGCCTGCATCCTTCATACAATGGAGTAACCGCATCTATCTCCAGTTGATCCAGCTTGGCTTTCTCTCGGGCGGCAGCTCTTGCGTTATCCGTCTGCTTGAGAAGCAGCTCTTGAATATGAGGGTCCTGCACCCAGCCCATCGTTGGTCCATCGTCGTCTGCTCCGGCATCTTCATCTTCATGATCATGCCCTTCGTCTTGATCTTCCTCATCATCATGTCCGGCATCACCGTCGTGATCATGTCCTGGAGATTCTTCGTCTTGTCGCCCGCCCTCACCGTGGTGGTTGTCTTGCTGCCCTTCCTCATTTCTTGCCCGGCCCCCATGGACGACTTCATACTCATCTTAATCACCTTGCCACCAATAGCCATCCATGAAACCACGCAAGAGCAGGTGGTCCCGCACCTGCCCGGAATCCGGGTCCGCAATAAGGTTCTTCAGCTTGCATCTTCGACATGGACATCTTATCTCCGTCTCGTTCTTTTGAAGCATGTCGGCCTTCGTGGAGCTCAAAAACCTATTCACGCTTCCTTCGGTCATCGTGCGGACCACGGTCGCCTGCGGGGTAGAGCAAAACAATATTTTAGAACCAAGAAAAAATTTAGCATGATTTTGCCTAAAAATAGGACCAAAAAGAATGCATAGTGCCAAATTCTCGCCAAAACGGAAATGAATCAACATTCCGGCAAAATATTGGCAACTATCGCATTTCAAATACCGGTACCTGCAAACACAAACATATATGAAACACCACAAACATACGTAGATCTAGCTAGGCCATAAAAAGTGCATGTGCACGTTGTTGGAGGGAGAAAAAAATAGATCTACAACATAAAGAAAGCTTTCCCCTTACTTAACTATCAAAAAATGTAATTTAACCACGTAATTTGGGTGAATCTATGGTGCAAATGAGGTGAGGAGGAGGAGGCACCCGAGAGAAGCTTCGAGGAGGAGGAGGAGAGAATGAAGTGGGGAAAGTGAGTGTGGTAGGTGGCTGTCCAAAATATCTAGCTGGTCTCAGGTTACTAATGGCGCACCACCTACAAATGCGCCATTAGTAACCCTGGTTACTAATGGCGCACCCGCCAGGGGTGCGCCATTACTAGTTTTGCAACAAAAATATATATAATTCTCAGTAGTGGCGCACCGTGGGTGTGGTGCGCCATTACTAGTTTGAGCTAGTAAGGGCGCACTTCACCCAGGTGAGCCATTACTACTTTTGGAAAAAAAGTAAAAAAATTGTCAGTAGTGGCGCACCGAGCGTGTGGTGCACCATTACTGGTTAAAACTAGTAATGGCGTACTGTGCCCTGGTGCGCCATTAATAGTTTTGGAAAAATAAAATAAAATAAAATTTGCTAGTAAAGGTGCACCGTGTGTCTGGTGCGCCATTAGTAATGAGGACACTAATGGCGCACCACATACATGGTGCGCCATTAATGTCCATATCAGCTATAGCCCTTTTCCTAGTAGTTTGATCATTTGATTCATAGGACAAAATGCTATAGGATATTGTTTTCCTATGAAATCATGTGTTTATTGGCAATCTAGCATCCACTCCAACTTTTTTTTCAATCCTTTGTTTTTCTGTGTCAAACACTCTGGGTTTTTTTTTAGGTGACCACTGTGTTAATTCTATGGGATCCAAGTGGACATGCCACTCCATATCCTTTATTTTTCCTATTCCTGCGTTTTAAGTTCCTACGAAGAGAGTACTTGCTACAAATGGTGTGCCGCTGCAAGAGCCGCCTATATTAATTAACCATGCTCTAAAAAGGTGGACCAGCTTTTCCTATAGGAGTACTATACTAGGTTAGTAGGTCACCTTGCGCTTGGCTCTTCGCTTCTTCCGGAAGTCAAACAATAATGATGGTACTACAGTAGTACTTCTGGCAATCTAACACCAAATGAACTGCTGTACGTCCACCGCTTGTAAGCAAAAGTTTCTCCTCGTGCTGCGAGCCACCGTGCACGCGTTGGTGAGGGAGCAAGCGAAGTAAGAAAGCTTCTTACCATTCTGTGAGTTGACGGGACACATCAAAGTTATTTAGTACTATCTCCAAAAAGAGCCTACCATGTCCATGGCTACCATCCTGTGCTCCGTCATTGAGTACGTGCACTATTCACATGTTGTCGAGGAGAAAAATTATTGTGTAGTAGGTGTCGTCGAAGTGCACGACTCACTTACGCATTGCTTATCTGATTATCTCCATTTTCTTGCATGACATGTGCACCTTGATTCTAGATGTCCCGCTATGTTGGCAAAAGGATGAAACAAAGCTCACATCAGGAAAAGAGTGGAAGAAAACATAGATTTCCGATGACCGAGAATGAGCAAGGAGGCTCACGGTGGAGCGTCTGCACTCATAATATTTTATATTATTCAGCGATATAAAATCAGCCAAATCTCTCCACATTTCTATACCATTCCATAGTGTGAGAATAACTTTGAATGTTACCTCTGTGGGACACCTAGTTATAATATATCTTGTAGCCCGTATCGCTTCTCGCTCCTTGTCCTTATAGCCTGCCGACTGTACCTTATATACACTTTCTCTTTGAGTAAAGGCCTCCCTAAGCAGGCATTAATTTCCTGGGCATGCTTCTTTCTACTCAATGTTGCATGCCCTTCGAGCATGTTGGAAACTTCACTGCTAACTTGCTGGCTCATCTTGCAGTTGACGCTCACACATTGCATCACTCTTGCAAGGCCCAGAGGTTAATTTGAGAACAAGTACCTTGAGGTTAATTTGACACACATGCCTTATAGGTGGACAGAAGTCACATCACTTTTTGGAAAGATGTCCTGAAGTAACACAATAGACCTTCTTTCAAGCCAATTAACAGTTGTTCGAAAAACAAAAATTATCAAAAAGTAACGCGATAGACCTTCGATTAACATGTGTTCAAAAAATAAAAAATGTCAAAAATTACAAAACAAAGACCTCGAGGTTCAACTAATAGGATGGAGCACTATTTACATTTAAGCCAATTAAATGTTTATAGTAACCCATCCCATTAGTTTCACATCGAGTCCACTTCCCATTCGGTCACCCATCTGATGACTACTCCAGCCTCAGCACAGTTAACTTGGGAGTTCTATTGGATGAGCAATCAGTAGGGAAGCTGGTCCTTGCCGATATAGGAAGCCTCTTTTCATAGTGGGTAGTAACATAAGTGTGGTAACTTGAAAATCTTCATTTATTAGGTTATAGACTCACATTGCATTGGGACATGTGATGTTACAGTGATTAGCTAAGTTACGCAAACTACCTCTCTCCTCATTAACTCATTGCCACATAAGAAAATTTGCTGAGTTGGACTCGATGTTACTGCTGAAGTTACTCCCACTATGGCTAGTCATATAGTATAACCTAAAGAGTAACTTGCTCTTTGAGGAAACAGCCTCCCTAAGCACGCATTAATTTCCTAGGAATGCTTCTTTCTACTCAATGATGCATGCACTTTGAGCATGTTGGCAACTCCACTGCTAGCTTGGTGGCTCATTTTGCAATTGACGCCAACACATTGCAGCACTCCGACAAGGCTCGGAGGTTAATTTGGGAACAAGTACCTCGAGGTTAATTTGACAGACATGACTTATAAGTTGACAGAGGTCATATCACCTTTTTTGGAAATATGTCATAACTAGTAAGGTACATGTGCATTGCACGCATGAGATTTGGCAACCGAATTATGAATAAACACGACACTATAGCATTTAAGCTTGAGTGATATATGCATGATGTAGAATTTTAAGATTCATGGAATTGTGCGTCATAAAGCATAAAGTAAAAAACAAATAATGGCAATTCATGTAGAATTTTTTTGGGCAATTATGATACGGAAGATTCTAGAACAAAGGAGAAGTGCTTGTGTTTTGAGGTTTGTGCATTACGCTTAAGTTCAACCATGGTGTATTCTAGATTGTACATGTGGCAGAATCTGGTGGAATGTAGATGATATCCAATGGCCGGTAGTGCTCAGATTTTCCATCTCTGCACTGTCGGATTGCCTTCATCCAACGACCATCTTTCAAAGTTATTCACACACTATATAGGGGTGTAGAAGTAATGCGATAGACCTTCTTTCAATTCAATTAGCATGTGTTCAAAAAACAAAAAATATTAAAAAGTAACACGATAGACCTTCGATTAACATGTGTTAAAAAATGTCAAAATTACAAAACAAAGACCTCGATATTAATTAGATGGATGGGTCATTGCAAAGATTTATAATAAACCATTGTAGTGACCCATCCATCTAATTAATATCGAGTCCACTTCCCATCCGGTCACCCATCTCGTGACTACTCCAGCCTCAGCACAGTTAAGTTGGGAGTTCTATTGGATGAGCAATCAGTAGGGAAGCTGGTCCCTGCCGATATAGGAAGCCTCTTTGCATCCTTTATTGCATACTTGGATGACCGCATGTTGCCGCCCAATGGCCAATGCCACGTCCCCCGCGAACGTAGAAGCTTCCCTCCCTCGTCTAGCTGTTCGCGCGTTTTCCCTTGTTTTTGCCGCCTGCCCACCTATAGAACTACCTCACATCGGCCAATTCGTCTGCAAACACTTAGGGATGTGATTGAACCGAACAAGTCCTAACTGGTTTCTAGTGGGTACATTGACGTGGCATCGAAAGGGTGTGATAGCTGACTCTGGCAACATAATTGACTACCATGTTGGCATACATGAGCATGGGGCCCACTTGTGAGCATGCTGGACGGAGGAAGGAATGGTAGAAAAAATGGAGCATAGAAGGGTGCGAATCTATTGGCTGACGTGTGATGACCACTGGAGCAATCCACTCAGATTTTATTGCGTTAAAAAATTCATGCAAACACGGCCGGTTATATTGTCAGTAGGTTACCATGCGCTTGGCTGTTCACCTCTTCCAGAAGTCGAACAATGATTATGGTACTAAAGTATAGATACTTCTGGCAATCTGACACCGAATGAACTGTTGCATGTCCACCACCTGTATGGAGCGCACTCTCGTAAAGCACAAGCTTCTCCTCGTCCTACGAGCCATCGCACGCGCGTGAGCGAGGGAGAGGTTGTAATAGTAGTAAGCATAGTTTCTCCTCATTTGCGAATTGACATGACACATCAAAAGTAGTGTATTAGTCTCCAAATAGGGCTGACCATGTCCATGGCTACCATCCCATGCTCTGTCATTCAGTGCGTGCATGATTCACGTTCCATTGAGAAAATAACGTTGCATACGTGCCATTGAATAGAGTAACATAATTTATAAAAAGTGCTCCACCGCGTCATGATCGGACATTGATTCGTCCACGCGTGGTTCCCATGAACAACTAATAGACTTGCCAAATTATCTGGTGAACTGCCTCTTCATACAAAAATGAGCTCACTGTGTACCCGCACGTGAGTATTAGGGAAAGAGGCAAAGAGTACCTGCATCGGGCCTTCACCTCTTCTCTTCGTGCTCGTATTCCTTTTTTTCAGGTGATTCATGCACGTACTCCACCTACGTTCTAGACCGTTGGTGAGTCTCTCCTACTATACTTAACTCCATTTTCTTGCATGCCACGTGGACCTGGATGCTGGATGTCCGACGTGTCAGCAAAACTTAGAAGAACGCTTTTCGATGACCAAGAGGGAGCAAGAAACCACACGGTGGAGCGTCTGGACTCTATAATGTTTTTATTCAACAGTATAAAATCTACCCAATCTTCTCCACAGTAGACCGCAATAGTCTGAAACATGGCACCCTAGTGTAGTTACATCATACATGGCCAACCCACACTATTACCATATTTCTTGGCCTCCGTGTGACACCTGGCTCTAATAATCCACCAGCCCGTATCGCTTCACGCTCGTCGTCTCTCTCAAAAAGCGGCTGGCTAGCGATTTTGCTGCCTATTGAGGTCGGTTAACTCATCACTCGCTCCCACATGTTAGCGACATGCCAAGAGCATTCTAAAAAATTACTGTGCTCTACTGTTATGCCTAGAAGAGGAAGCGCTTTAACCTGCGTACCAAACGAGACATGCATGCCGTGCGGTGGGTGGGTCCAGTTTCTCGTTTTGAACTTGTTTGGTGTAGTAGTAACACTTGGTTTTGCACCTTCATAGAATGGTGAAAATCCCCGCTAAAAAGGCGCTTTGCTTTATACTAATCGCGTCAACCGTTCTTGTTTTGTGCATTAAATTGTTAAGTGCCATAACTAACATATAATTAAACAATGCATGTAAAACATTCTTATTTAGTAGTGTAGTACTCCACACGCATGCATGCATTGCGATTAGTACTACTCCCTTCATCCGTACATATATATAGGGCCTAATGTTTTCTTTGAGGTTGCCTTTTACTATTGATAACATTTTATATAATTTGAAAATTATATCATTCAAAGATCCTTTAACATATGAATTTGACGGTATGCTTTGAGCAAATTGCATGTCCTATACTGCTACTGTTTGGATACTCTGACTTAGCTAGAGGTTAGACTAATTCATGAATAACCTTGAACTAACTCTAGCCAAAGAGGTGTTTGGATGACAGGATTAGATTAACAATTAATGCACTTGATGGAGAGAGAAAAGTGATTTTTGAGTGGGCCCATGAGAACTAGCTCCACTTAGCACCACTTGGCTGGCGGGATAGAGAGAGAAGGGTGATTTTTTAGTGGACCCCATGAGAACTAGCTCAAATTAGCACCTCTTGGGTGGGATATTTTTCTGGGTGGGTTAGATGCAACTACCTCAAACTAACCCTCGTGTTTGGATACTTTAGGGCTATTTGAGCCCAAACTAGCTCAGACTAACTCTAACCCATGGATGCAAACAGGACCTTTGGATACTTTAGGGCTATTTGAGCGCCAACTAGCTCAAACTAACTCTAACCCATGGATCCAAATAGGGGCAAAGTTAGTCTCGGAAAATGCATTAAGCCCTATACACATGGACATATGGAGTACATGATACTAGCAAATGCTCACCATTAGTAGTAGATCATTGGTTGGTTTCGATTATTGATTTAGTTGTTGTGCTGCTACCATCCAATATTCGTGTGTGGTTGTTTCTAGGATAAAATAAAAGGAGGGTGTATAAGTCACCTTACGAAAACAAAATAATCCCAAAACACTTAGGCACGGTGCATTAACTCCCAGCTCGTTTCTTGTTTCTTGACATATCAACCAATAAGAGATGTGGGGCGTGCATGTTTTCACTGACTCAAGACTACCAAACACCACATGCAGTGGTTAGTTCACTGCATGCAGTGCTATTAGTTAGCAAATAAAGATTAACTTCTCTCGTTTTCCCCTCCTCCTTGGTCATGGTGTACAGCCTAGATGACTTATTCACCTAGACGAAGGGAGTAGTACTTACTATGGGAAAGATCAAGTGAAGGTTGCTTCGCCCAAGCAACTTATTACACTTCGTCGGTGTTCTAGGACCGGGGGTGTCCAGACTTGCCTGCCTGTGGCCCATGGTGTCGCTCCATCAGCGACACTGTACGGCCTAGTTCGGCAGCAAAAAAACAAGACCCTCGCGAGGGGCCAAGCCTCGTGAGGTGGGCGACGCCAAGACCTTCCTCGGAGGCAGCCTCACTAGGCTGGCTCCTGAGGAGCAGAAATATCAAGGCAAGGTGCACCTCGCGAGGTTCGCATGACGTGAGCCGTGACGACCAAGGCCAAGCAGGCTCTAGCGGGCGCGGTGTACCAGTTTCCTCTTTGTTGCTAAGGAAGCAAGCGCAGGCACGGAGTCCCGAGGAATCAGGCAAAGTTTCCATATCAGTGCAACAAGAGCAAGACCGCCAGGATGGCAAGATGGAGGTCATCACGGAGCCCACCACAGCGTCATCACCAGAGCCTTTGCAAGCGAAGACTACTTTTATTAGGATAACTTGTACTAGTTGTGTCCCTTGGAATTTGGCCGTTGTGGGATCCCTTCCTGCCTACATTTAGGAAGAGTACCAAGGCCACTATAAATAGGATTTAGCCACCACCATAGAAGGGGAGGATCATTCGGACCGTCCCCACACCCACCACCTCATCGAGCTCAAGAACACCTCCCCTCTTGAGGTTGTTCGTCCATTGTACTAGCTAATCCTCTGCCCTCAATGAAATCCACCACAAAGCTAGAGTAGGGTATTACACCGCAAGGTGGCCCGAACCAGGATAAATATTTGTGTCTCTGGTTCTTTGGGTTCGTCGAGCTAGGTCACGGGATCGTTAGCGAGCGAGATAGGGAGAGAGTGTTCTTCGTGCGCACCCTAGTGTTCGAACCTCTCTAGGGTCTGCAAAGCCCTGAAACTGACATTTGGCGCGCCAGGTAGGGGTGCATCGAAGCTTCACCTCTCCGTCCGCTTTGCTCCCCCATTCCACCCTCATGGCGAGCACCACTCTTCCGTCCGGGCCGATAGGCGCGCGCGAAGGCCCTGAGCGACTCCGGGCCTTGTCCCCGCCTTGTGGCCGGTACGGTGGCCACACAAGTTCAAGCCGGAGATGCCACCTCGCTACGATGGCGCGGCGGACCCAGAAAGCCTCTTCCGACGTATGAGGAGGCCGTCTGGGCGGAAGGCGGCGGCGACAAGGTCATGGCTAATTGGTTCCCCATGGCCCTCATAGGCGTGCCATGCGCCTGGCTTCTCAATCTGCCGTAGTCTTCTATAACCTCCTGGGAGGAGCTGCGAAGCCTCTTCATCGTGCACTTCACGGCACCACCTCCCCACGCCGTCGCAGCAATCCTCGGCGCTTCTCAGGCGCCACCCTTAGACCGCCATATCAAGACTTCCTTCGTCAAGTAGGTGCCGCATGCGTGTGATAGGGAGCTCCTCCAGGGCGGGCGGCACCTGAGGCCGACCTCACCTTTGACTCGAGAGACCATCCAGTGACAACCGCGGGCGTGAGTGCACTCCCAATGCTCTGCAACCCCACCATCTGCAACATGGAGGTAGCCAAGATCCTCATCGACGGCGGGGCCGGCTTAATGTGCTCTCCCTGGAAGCTTTTGGCTTGCTCCACGTGTCATATGGACGGCTCCGCCCCAGCAAGCCGTTCTCTGGGGTCGTCGACGGATCCACCAGCCACTTGGGGTAGATCCGCCTCCTCGTCACCTTCGTTACCCACAAAAACTACCGCACCGAGCTCATCGACTTCGACATCGCCCGTATCGGCCTCCCGTACAACGCCATCCTCGGGTACCCGGCCCTGGCCAAGTTCGTGGTAGCGACTCACCCTGCCTACAACCTCATGAAGATGCCAAGGAGCGGGGGCGTCCTCATCGTGGCCGGAGACACCAAGGAGGCACTAACGGCTCTCAAGCTCACCTGTAGGGCCGCGGTTGCCGCGCGGTCAGAAGCGGGAGAGGTCCCAGAAGCCCCGGGGGCTGCGCCAACAAAGAAGAAGCAGCTGTTTTCTCAGGACCGGGCAGAAATGAAGCAAGTACCAGCCAACCAATATGGGTCATCAGGAGCCACCTTCACCATAGGCGCCAATCTCGCCCCAGGCCAAGAACGGGTGCTAGTCGATTGCTTATGCGCGAACAAGGAGGTGTTCGGACGGGAGCCCAAGGACCTGGCTAGAGTCCCAAGGGGGGTGATCGAGCATCACCTCAATGTGTGCCCCGACGTACGCCCGGTGAAGCAAAAGGCACGACGGAAGTCCATAGAGAAGCAGTCGTTCATTGTCCAAGAAACCCACAAGCTGCAAGACGCTGGTATCATCCGGGAGGTGCGGCACCCAGAATGGCTGGCGAACCCGGTCGTGGTACCTAAAAAATGCATGTCGTCAAGACACTGCATCAAGGACCTAGAAGAGACATTCGATAGCCTGCTCAAGGTGGACCTGCAGCTCAATCCGGAGAAATGTGTGTATGGCGTCCCCTTTGGTAAGCTATTGGGATTTCTGGTGTCACATAGGGGGGTCGAGGAAAATCCGGAGCAGGTCAAGGCAATAGAAAGGATGAGTCCGCCACAAATTGTTAAGGAAATGCAAAAGCGGGCGAGCTGTGCGACCTCGCTAGGGTGCTTCATCTCCAAGCTCGGGGAGCGCGCTCTCCTGCTGTTCAAACTAATGAAGAATAAGGGGCCGTTCGAGTGGACTCCGGAGGCTGACGCGGCGTTTCAAGATCTCAAGAGATACCTCACCAGCCCACCAGTGATGGTGGCGCCGCGCCCCCTCGAGCCCCTAGTGCTTTACCTGGCCGCCACACCTCACTCCGCCAGCGCAGCTTTAGTGGCAGTCCGGGAGGAGCACCAAACCAAGGGCCCGCCAGGCAACACCCCATGGAAGGACAAGGCAACGCAGCTTCAGGACGGCATCCCTAAAGCCTCGACGACACCAACGGATGACCAAGTTCCACAAGACAGCGCTCATGATGTCGTAGTTGCCCCAACGGGTGACCATACTCCTGAGGTCCTCCAGCCTCAGGAGCCTTCAGACTCTGCCAACACTTCCGCTCTCATCGAGCACCCAGTGTACTTCGTCAGCACGGTACCACAGGACTTGTGGGCATGCTACCCCATGCAGCAAAAGCTCTTGCTCGCGCTCCTCGTCGCCTCGCACAAGCCGCGCCACTACTTCCAAGGGCACCCCATCAAGGTCGTTTCGGCCTACCCACTAGAGAGGGTACTCCGGAGCCCCAACGCTGCGGGTAGAGTCACCGAATGGAACATCGAGCTGCAGGCATTTCAACTGGAGTTCAGCACCACCAGGCTCATCAAGGGGGCTGCACTTGCCGACTTAGTGGCAGAGTGGACTAATGCCCTAGGGACAGAGGCAGGCGAGGACTGGACGCTCTCACCATGGCACGAAGCACCAGATGACTGGGTCATGTACTTCGACGACGCCTTCAAACGACAGGGCGCGGGGGCTGGAGCCGTGCTCATTTCGCCTACTCAAGACAAGCTGTACTAAGCCGTGCAACTTCGCTTCCAACATGGCGAAAAGGTCTCCAACAACATCGCGGAGTACGAAGGCTTGATCGCCATCCTCAAAGCCGCAACCGCTTTGGGCGTGAAGTGCCTCGCCATCAAGGGTGACTCTCAGCTCCTCATCAACTACTCCAACAAAGTGTACGAGCCAAAGGATGAACAAATGGAGGCATACCTGGCGGAGGTACGCAAGATGGAGAAGCAATTTCTGGGCCTGGAGGTGCAGCACGTGCCCCGCGGCACGAACAAGGAAGCCGACGATATCACCAAGAGGGCATCCAAGCGCTAGTCTCAGGAGCCCGGCGTCTTCCAAGAACGGCTCTTCAAGCCCTCAGCAGCCCCTCCATCTGTGGAGCCTGCACCAACCACGGGGGCCCTGGCCTGCGGCCCGACCTCAGGAGCGTGCCTGCTCCTAGCGCTCGAGCCTCAAGAGGGGTGCTGAATCAAAGAATTCAAGGCGTACCTGCTTCAAGGGGCCCTTCTGGAGAAAGAAGAAGACGCCGAACGCGTAGGTCGGCAGGCCACAGCCAACTGCATTCTGGAGGGTGAGCATACCAAAAACGACCAAACGATGTTTCCTTGCAATGTATCTCTAGGGAATATGGGCACGAGCTGTTAGCCGACATACACGGCGGAGACTGCGGGCATCATTCATCATCGCGCACCCTCATGGGCAAGGCGTTCCACAGTGGATTCTACATGCCTATGACGCTCAGACACTTGCCTATGGCGAAACCTCCAGAGAAGCAGATCCCTCTCGTCCCATCGCACTCGCCAAGCTCCAGTGCTTCAGGCTCAGACACTGCCCGCGGCGTGGGGTCAGTCTCGGGAGCTGGTCCATCATCAAGGCGCCCCGAGCTTGTGCCTCCGCAGTGCTTCCTACGCGGCCTTGCTTGGAGCGCAGCGGGCGTGCCAAGCGCTCCTCCCTTGGTCTCGGTTGATGGATGGCTGGCCTCGATGCTAGAGCCTCCTTCAAGCAGCGGGCCTTGTTCAGTCCGGGCCCCTCACAAGGGTCAGCCCGCACCTGGGGCCGTGCTAGCCCCCAGCCCCCAACTGGGAGATGGCGCGCCACTTGATGCTCCACCTGCAGCCCCTGAGGCGGAGGACGAGATGGGGCGAGCATTCGAGCTCGAGCACGGGCGCAGGGTGGTCCGCCACGAGCTCTTCCAGGAGGCGATGGGCACGATGAACTGCCTTGGTGAAGAGCTTGCGGGCGTCGACTCGTGTCTTGAGGCCGAAGGTCTTCAGTTGGTGAAGGAGCGGCGCAAGCTGCGAGTGGCCATCAACCTTGGCCGTTACCATCGCAACCTCGAGAACGCGAAGGCCGAGGCGTCCCTCAAGATTGCCAATGAGGCCCGCTCGCGAGCTTTGGAGGAAGCTCGCGAGGCCGATCGCCGCCGCGAGGCTACGGAGGAGCACGCGTGGGAGCTCTAGGCCTGGAGCGCGTCCCTTGAGCAGCAAGTCGAGGCGCGTGGGGCTGCCCTTGCATCGATGAGGGGGACGCCTGCGGAGCAAGAGGAGATCCGGCGGCATGAGGAGGCACTGCCTTGGAGGCCGTGGAGCGCAGCCTCGAGCTCGAGCGGCTGGAGACGAGGGAGCGTCAAGTCGCTCAACCTGAAGATGCCGTCTGGGCCCGTGATGCCGGAGTCGAAGAAGAGATCAATCGCCGGGTAGCCGTGGTTCATGCCGATCTGGAGGGCAGGTGCGGCTTGAGGCTGGAGCTCACCGGACAGGAGGGCGCGGGCAGGGCCGCCGCCCTCAGGCCCAGGTTGGACGAGGCCGAGAGGTGTACCTAGGCCACAACCACCGCCCTGGTTATGGCGCAGGCGGACCTGGCCTCTGCCCATGCCGAGCTGCTTTCCCTCCGGAGGCGAATTGATGATGATGAGGCCTTCGCTCGGCAAGACAGAGAAGAAGTGCTCCAACGCCAAACGCTGGAGCGCGTGCATAGCCCTATGCTCCAAGACCTTCGAAACAAGGCCAACACCGCCCTAGGCTATATCTGCGACGAGAACGCCCCGACCCCTCACTCGAGTGATTACACCAGCCATCGGACCTTCTTCACCGAGGTGGTGACGTGCCTGGAGGCTCAATCTGCCAGAGCTCGGCATCTTGTGGAGTAGAGGGGTCGTGGCTTGCTTCAGCGCGCCTTCTCCCGTGTGTTCAGCCACCTCCTGAACGCCGACCCCAACTTCGACTTTAATGCCGCCATTGCTCCTGTGCCCATCGCCGTTCGGGGCGACTTGGCGCGTTGGGTAGAGGATCATGTCAACGCGTTGGTCAGGGCCTTCACCTCGGAGGACGATGGGGTAGTGGTCGTCGCAGACGAAGGTGACGTGGTCAACGACAGCGATGGGGCGTTGGTGACGGTGGCGACGAATCCGACGAAGATGATGACGATGCGAGCGACGCGTCCCTGGATGACGAAGCGAGCGATATCTCTGGCTGATCCCATATTCTCTTGTTATTTTATTCTGCACGCAAAACTCGGGCGTGGCCCTAGGAAAAGTTGTGAGAGCATTTTGAGAGGGGGAGCCCCTCATGTAAATGAATCGCAGTTTTTACTTTCCTATGCGATGTGCGTATGTATCCTCGTAAGCTTGTGAAGCTGTGGGTGAGTTTCCAGACGTGGATTACCTTAGTCAGCGCCTGTTTAGGGCTGGGTCGTGAGGCGACGAGTTCCAGAGAATCTTGCGGGGCTTGCCGCCCTGTTTGAAGGGGGGGTCCGGGAAGGGTGAGCACTAGGCGTAGTGCTAGCGCATGCTCTGCGCGGTCTGGCTCGCGAGGAGCTTTGCGAGGGAGAGGCGACGGTCGTGAGTCCCAAACCAAACAAGATCCGGAAGGCGAGAAACAACTCGAACGATAAAAGGCACCCCCCGCGCGCAACGATAAAAATTCAGCTTCAACTTAAGTCCAGAATTAGAAAGCAAAGCCACAGAAAGAGAGATCCAAAGCAAAAGTCCACGTCCGGCACCTAGTCTAGTCTTCGGGTCTTCAACTCTTCTCACCAGCGCGGAGCTAAGTGTTGTCCACTAGGCGTGGGAGGGAGCCCCAGGGCCTGAGGCTGGCGCTCCTGAGACTCCAGGGCGTGTACAGCCCCAACTCATTATTACATGAGAGTGTCACGGGCGGCGAGCTTCACAGGCACCGGGCCTTCTTCATAGGTACTAGCCATGGGGGGTGACGCTTGCGCTCGTGCTTCTCGAGGGTGGCATGGGGGGATTGGAGCCCCCTACACCGCCGGCCGTGCTGATGTTGGTGAAGCCCCCGGGCGTAGTTGACGGCGCGCAGATGTGGTGAGGCTCATCGCGTGACCTTGCATTGGCCTGGGGGGAAGTCGATAGCTGAAAGGTGGCGCTCGTGATGCCGCTGCATCCAGGAGCTCAGCAACACGCTCAAGCAGCGTGTCCTAGCTGCTCTCCATCAGTCTGCACCGCAGCAGCTCCCTTGCCACTGTGAGTGCCGCCCGCATGTTCGCTTGCTCCCGCCGTGAGTGCGGCGCAGTTGCAGCGGCGTGACTCGCTGCTCTCGCCGCGGCTCGTGCTTGCCGCGGGGTGAGGGTGGATGATGCTTGGCCGCCCTGTCCACGCCCGGCAGAGCTTGGTGACGCCCGCGCCGCCTGGGCAGGCCGCGTCGTCCGGGCTGGCCAGGCTGCACAGCGCTCGGACCCGGCTCTTGGGTCGCCAGACATCGTAGCCGGTGAATGTCGGAGAGCTGATTGGCAGAGAAAAGGCTCCGGTGCACCCCTACCTGGCGCGCCAAATGTCGGGGTATGGGGTCCCGGCAAACCCTTAAGGTTCGAACACTGGGGTGCGCGCGAAGTCTTTCCCTTCAACCGATCTACGCTCTAGCTTGCTAGGATCTTGCGGACGAACTCGACGAACTCACAACACAGATGGACACAGGGTTTACACTGGTTCGGGCCACCGATGTGGTGTAATACCCTACTCCAGTGTGGTGGTGGTGGACTGCCTCTTGGGATGACGATGAACAATACAAGGGCAGAACGGCCTCCTGAGGTTAAGGCGTTCTTGTGCTCGGTGAGCTTGTGTGCGAGGTGGTCTCTCTCGAGCTAAGATGATCTCGTCCTCTCTCTCACTCTGATCCCCCTCCTCTCCACTATGGTGGATAGTCCTATTTATAGAGGCCCTGGTCCTCTTCCCAAATATCGAGCAGGAAGGGAGCCAACAATGGCGGGCTAATTTGAAGGGGGACAGCTAGTACAAGATATCCTGACAAAAGTAGTCTTCGCCTGCACAAAGTTCTGGTGGTGACGCTGTTTTGGGCTCCACGGTGACCTCCATCTTGCAGTCCATGGTCTTGGTCTTGTTGCACCGAAATGGCAACCTTTTCCTGATGCCCCGGTACTCCGCGGCTGCGCTTGCCCCCTTTGCACCAAAGAGGAAACAAGGACGTTGTGCGCACTGGCGCCCGCCTGGTGTCGATCGTCACGGCTCACGTCACGAGAGCCTCATGAGGTTCGCTTCACCTTGATATCTCCGCTCCTCGTGAGCTTGCCTAGCTAGGCCATTCCAGAGGAGGTCTTGCATCGTCCGCCTCGCGAGGCTCGGCCCCTCGCGATGGTCTTGGGTGCTTTGTTGGTGAAGATGGGCCGTCCGGCCTGCTGGCTCAGCCACACCGCGGGCCGCTGGCAGGCAAGTCTGGGGACACCCGTTCCCAGGACGCCGACAGTGTCCCTTCGAATTTGGCCATGGTGGGATCCCTTCCTGCCTTCATTTGGGAAGAGGATCAAGGCCACTATAAATAGGACTTAGCCACCACCATAGAGGGGGAGGATCATTTGGACCATCCCCACACCCACCAGCTCATCGAGCTCAAGAACACCTCACCTCCTGAGGCTGTTCGTCCATTGTACTAGCTAATCCTCAGCCCTCAAGTCAATCCACCACAAAGCGGGAGTAGAGTATTACACCGCAAGGTGGCCCGAACCAGGATAAATCTCTGTGTCTCTCGTTCTTTGGGTTCATCGAGCTAGGCCATGTGATCGTTAGCGAGCGAGCTAGGGAGAGAGTGTTCTTCATGCGCACCCCAGTGTTCGAACCTCTCAAGGGTCTGCAGAGCCTTGAATCCGACACACTTGGAATATTGGAGTACCAACGGATTCAACAAAGAGAGAAATGATGGTTGCTTCATCCGAGCAACTTACTGTGGCGAAGGTGGGGCTCTGTGATTTGACTGCTTACTAGTCATATTACTGCGGCACAATGACCGGGGTGAATCTCCCCAGCAATTGTGCACTAAATATTGTTGCATGGCAGGTGGAGCCGGTTGAAGGATGTGCCACATGTCGGCGAAACGAAGTTGAATTTGTTTTTGTCTTTGCTATCAATCTTTCAGGATTTGTTTATATGTACGCATAATTTTCCAGCATAATGAAATTGTGTTGTGATACTATGAAGGTTTCAACTTTGGTTCCCGTAGAAAAAAAGGTCTCAACTTAGGATTCATGTGTCCTCTTGCCTCAAGATTGTCTCATTACAACATTCCTTCAAATACAAAGAACTACATTGGCTGCTAATGCATCTCAATGGTTCGCAGATCAGTGCAAAAGTTAACATCACAACTAAAGATAAAGTTGTGAGAAGGTGTACAAATAAAGAAAAATATATAATTGATCGATGTTGTTCGTTGGCATGGCTCCATTTCCTGGGCACAATGTTCATTGGTTGGCAGCTAGTTTCACGCAGCTCTGTAGCCAAGAGCTGTATGGAGGACATCACAAGCCAAGAGGTGTATGGAGGACATCACAATCCGATTATCCCTGTTTGCAAAGATATTCAGTCAGTGTGATTACAATAATAGTGGAACTACATGATGAAACATAACACACACAAATAGAAGCCGATCACCTCTGTGATCTCTCTTTAGGACTAACTACTTGATGGAGAAGATTAGGCACGGAGTTGGATGAGGAGGATAGAAAACCAATCTCCCTTTCTGTAGGCCCACAGAAAT